>NC_080671.1:160159295-161456604 GCF_030247195.1 Topomyia yanbarensis
ACTGTTTTTCAGGTCAAGGAAAAATAACTCTTAAAAATCTCTTAGTTTAAAATCTGCATGAGGAAAATTTAAATGTTTTTTTAAAAACTCGTTAAATCATGGATAATGTGGAAAATATTTGCCGAATTTGTTTGACTGGAGGAACGACGGGTGTGGATTGCTTGTTGATTAGTATTTTTCGACAACTGGTTGTATGATTTTCGGAGTGTTGTTTAATAATGTGTACTAATTTTCGTGCGTTTTTCATATTTCCACAGGAGTCTCCGGATCCGGATTTTTCAATAGTCACTGCAATGCAAGTAATTTGTGATTTAGAGGTATAAACAATCAGTTATTCAAAGTGAAATATATACGATCGTTTTGTATCTTTACAGGTATCAGAAGATGACAACTTTCCGAAACAAATTTGTATGGTGTGCTATTCGCGACTCGTGGACGCGTACGGGTTGCGCGATCAGTCCCAGAAATCGATGGAAACTCTCTCCGCTATAATGAACAAAGCGACCATGAACGAAATGTGCAATGCAGAGGAAGACGAGGAAAACATATATGATGTCGAGTATCTGGAAGAAGAGCAAGAAACGATTGCTCCAGAGCTCGTAGATTTGAAATTCGAGCGCCAAGATGACTTAGAGATTTCTGTTGAACAATCAGTTGTCGGAAACATGGCAACTGCTAGCGATGAAATAATTTATTCCTGTTGCGGATGTTCAAAATCATATGGGACTGAAATTGAGCTGAGGAAACATTCAATTCAAGTACACCACCCCAAAACAAAAGTAGAAGCATCAATTAATAAAAACCAATGTAACATATGCTTCAAGCTGTTCCGGAGCGTTTACAAACTGAAGGCTCATAGGAATGGTAAAAATAGCTTACAACCACTGAAAAAATGTGAATTTTGTGGTTGCAATTTTTACTCTTCAAGTGGTCTATCCAACCATTGCAAATTATTCCATACTGAGCAGTTATTTAAATGCTGTGGGTGTACGTTTAGTTCGTTAGATAAACGCAAATTTCTTCAGCACTCGGATAGTCACCAAATAGAAAAAGATTCGGGCGAGCAATTGAAACGCTATGAATGTTCGGTTTGCTATGAACGTTTCAAAACATTGTCTGAAAAAAGAACTCATCAGCGATTTCCTTATCGTAAGCGAAGAGCGAAAGAGTCGGAGGAAGAGATAACCATGACGGTGCTGCGATGCTGCGGATGCCCAAAGGTTTTCAAAACAATCTCGGAGCTACGGAGCCACCAAAATGAGCTGCACTTTCCACAGAGAGTACAGAGCTCTAACGAGGAGTTATCAATCGAGTGTGGTGGATGCTACAAGTTATTTAAAAACACTGCTCTCCTCAATAAGCACCTTCGACGAGCGGCGGACAAGAAGCTGTACGCTTGTAGTAAGTGCACCGTTGCTCGTCGCTCTTTGAAAGATTTGATCGAGCATGAGGCCACTCACAAAGGGGGAGGAGCTTTTGTCTGCTGTGGCTGCCGCAGAGGCTTCGAGACACAAGATGCTTTGGAACACCACTCGTTGGAAGAGCATTCCAAAAGACCGAAAATTTACCATAATGACGAATCCGATACCATAAGACCTTTCGAGTGTAAAATTTGCTATCGAAAATACAAATCAGCCAGAGATCTCCGCGGCCATCAGCGGTTTGTGTATTACGATAAGATTCACACTTGCGATACATGTGGCAAAGGTAATAAAATTTATATGAGATATTTTTTTCGAAACAATTCCAAAGGCTTTCTTTCCGATTTGCTCATATTTCACACAAATCTTTATATTTTTCGACAGGATTCTCCCAGGAAAGTAGCCTATCCGTGCACATGGCAAGACACAAAAAGGAGGCCAAGTTTCCATGCCCTATTTGTGGGAAGAAGTATAAACACGAAGTCATGGTACGTAATTGTATAACACGTCATGAGCGGCCGAAGGAGCACAAATGCAAAATATGTAACGTTATCTTTCCGGCCGCTTCAAATCTCTATTCCCATATGGTTTCTCACTCAGAAGATCGACGTTACAAATGTGACGTTTGTGGACAGATGTTCAAACGAAGCTTCCATCTCCGAAAACATAAAATCACTCATACAAGTGAAAAGAATTACCCTTGTGAACAGTGTTCCGCCCGGTTCTGTTCCACTACAGAGCTGTACAAACATCAAATTCGCCATACCGGAGTTTATCCGTATGAATGTAGCATTTGTAGCAAGAAAGTAACAACACGCCAGGTGTATATAAAACACTATGAGAGCCACATTGATGAAAAAGACAAGATATTCACTTGTGACGTTTGTCCGACACAATTCAGTCAAGAACATTTCCTATCCAATCACGTTAAGTATACGCACCGGATCGAACCACAGGATAAGCACTGGAATGATAAATTTAATCGTCAAGGACCGAGCAGAATGAGGGGAGGTCCGCGGATGGCTGGACTTAAGTTAAGTGATTCTTTTGACACCAGTAGGTGTGAGGCGAAGATCGCGGAAACGGACAATGGTGATCCTCTCTTGCTCATGGAGACAGTGGACGAGGAAGTTGTACTGACGAACGAGTGAACGTTGAGAAATGTGTATGTTGTAATAAAGAAAATCATTTAGTTTTGCTATTTTAAAAAGTGATTCTATTTTTAAAGAAATAACTAAAACTAGCGTGAAAAAGGTAGTTTATAGGGTAGACGAGCCTATTCATCTCATTAGGCAGGATGTCACACTACTTCGTTGATAACGCGACTTAGAGTGACTGGATTGTGCTTAAATAAGTATCATCATTTTTGCTTCGTTCCTAAGAAGCAGTACAGTTAAAATGTTAGCCTGGAAAATATAAAATGCTCGCGTTTGAGCGAAGTGAAAAGTCGAGTACAACGTTCATCCTACCATTTGATCTAATGCGTTGAATAGATTTATTAATTTATTTCAGGTCATCAGCACCTTTGGGGCTATTTGACCATCGCGTTGAATAGAGATAACAGGCACTGCTCTAACTAATGTGTTCAAATGTGTGGGATGAATAGAGGAGCTATGATGAATTAGGGCACAGCAACGTGCGTGATAATTGTAAAAATCTAATTAGTTTAATTTTGACGCATATAAATTTTGCGGCGTGAAATTTGTCGTAACGATTTCAAAAAATTGCTATAAACTTGAGCTTTGTGAAATTGGTTATAAAAAGTGATGTACCGCTGAAAAAAAATCCATCTCCCCGTGCTTTTATTTTTAAATGATTTAATCAATAAACGTTTCACCCAACCGAAACATGTCTTTTTTTCGTTTTTCGAATTTATTTGTTAAGTCTTGCTTGTGTTATGGGTGAATGGAGGGCAGCCTAATTATGTACGGTATGCAAACTAGGCTCGAAAGTCTATACAAAGCATCTTTGGATCACATACATTTAGAGCAGCTTCAGATGTTGCAGCTTGTTCTCAGCCCCTATTCGGCAGATTTCACGGCACCACCCGCTTTACGGCTTGTTGTGGCTAAACTAGTGTCGAAGGGGGTCAATGAAGATTTTTGCATTGGAATCAGCAGACAGTCTTTGTTGATTACAAGATTAGGGAATACGTCGTAGTATTAGAGAAAGCACATTTTATGTGCCACGTGCGGGTAAAGTAGGAACATAGATATGGGGGCAGAATTCAAAATCTGAACCAGTGTCGTCGATGCCAAGGCCTTATGCACGACCCCAAAACACCTTCCCCCAGTCAGGTCACTCATTTTAGAGCCATCCGTATAGAATGATATTGTACCTTGAGGTAGTGTGGTGTCCCCTTCTTCCCATATCTGACAATCCATTATGTGGACCTCATATGAGATATCCAATTCAGTTTTTTGTCTAGGACAACACCTAGGTGTTTCGCATCTTCTGCGTAGTTGATTGTAGTTCCACTGAGCGTTGGAACCAACTTAATTTTTTTCTATTGGAAAGTGGTACAATGACCGTTTTTGCAGAGTTCACGCTGAGTCCCTCTTTGAAACACCATGTCATGATGAAGTTCAGGGCTAATTGATACCGATCGCTTAGTACAGATTCATATTTTCCCTTCACAATTGGGACAATGTCATCTGCATATCCATCAAAAATCTCGAAACCCATTTCAGCAAGATCATTGAGACGATCGTCCACCACTAGGGACCAGAGCAGGGCACGCCTCGCTTGGGACAGCCTCTATTGGCTGTTATAGTTGCTTTCGTGTCTCCCAACGTTGCTGTGATCTCTCGACTCCTGAGCATTGCAAGAATCCAGTCCTATATCGATTTTTCCACTCCTCTTTTTGCCAGGGCCTTGTAAATTGATATGTAGGACGTATTATCAAAAGCATCCTCGCATTGAGCAAAGCGCAAATTGCTATTTCCTTGAAATCGAGGGTTTTCTCAATAAATGTCACTAAGATATGTAGGGCTGTTTCCGTAGATTTGCCCTTTTGATATACAAACTAAAACTTGTTTAGCTGAACTTTCGATAAGTGCTCCGTTCGAATATAGTGGTCCAGCAGTTTTTTCATCAGTTTTAGAAGTGTTGATGTCAAACTAATAGGTCTTCAGGCCTTGGGTTGCGTCAAGTCTTTTTCACCTGTTTTTAGAATAAATATTACCCTAACTTTTCTCCAGTTTATAGGTGTGAGCCCAAACATAAGACTTGATCTCAGGATGTTTAGTAGATCCGGAAGAATCACATCTGCCGGTTTTGTAGAAATATTGGAAGAATGTTATCAGGGCTGGGGTTTTTTAGGGTTCGAAGGTGTTGATAGCCTATTTAATTAGAGATGATGTGAAAATCCGACAGACCAGTTTCTGTGATGCCTCACAAGGCCTGTTAGGACGGAGTCCATCACAATCCTAATCTGTCGAATTCTCGTCTTTCGCAGCCGACCCAGGAAAGTGGGTGTTCATTAGAACATCCAATTTTTCACTGTTGCCAATTGTGAGAGAACTATCGCCTTTTTCACTTGCCCTAGGCCATTTGTGTGATCCTTTGATAAGGTTTTTTTGAAGGCGACCTGCGCCTGGAAAGTTTCCGATATTCTCACAAAACTCGCGCAGATAGTTTCTTAGCCTTTCTCAACTCAGTATTGTATTTGGTAAGAGGGGTTCTGTAGTTTGACCAGTTACCACTAATCTTCGCTTTATTGAATAGGCACCTAGCTTCTTTCCTAAGTGTTACTAGATTTTCGTTCCACCAAGGAACATCACGGCTACAACTGGCGGTTATGATCCTCTTTTGTAGGTCGTTTATCGCATTATCCAGATCTGCCGGAGATTGGATCATACTCTCCGTTTTTTTTTCGACTATTCCAGGTTTGAGAGGAATACACACAAATTTGTGTTTGCCTATTTCCTTTTGTTTTTGCATTGTGAGCTTTTTGGCTTCTATGACGAACATTATATGTCTGTGATCCGACATACTAGGTTCGTCAGAAACGTACCAACTCTTTATCTTTTCCGTTATTTGAGGGCTGCATAATGTGAGTTTCGTAGAAAGTAAGTAACAACTGCTATTTAGTGCACGAAGGTTCAACTTCGAAGCTGTTCTTTATTTTTCTGCCTGTCTTAAAAGTAACGTATGCTAATCGAGTTTACTTAACTAGATGGGCGGTGCCTAGCCCAGATAGAACCAACCAGTCACGTTACGTGTTGATTCAACCTACGTCACTGATGGCGAAGGTTGACGAAAAGCGTTACGAAGTAGCTTGGCTATTTTTGTTGCCGGTAAGTGTGACCCTCGGAAGCTGTGTGTTTTAATACGCGCGCATTCTGGGTTGCAACGCTTATTACTGAGTCAACTGAAGGTGTTTATTTGAGTCAGCTTTGGGGCTGACCAAACATTGAAATGTAAAATTTTTGTATCTCGGGTGTGTTCTAGATTTAGGATGGACTTTAGCGATAAGTGTGGTTTATGATTGGTAATGAAATACTGTGGGAATTATTAGGGATATTAGAGGTATTATATTATATAAGGTCCAGTACTTCGCTTCTGCGGTCATAAATGTAGGTACTCCCTTGTTACATATATTGACATCATCACCTCTGGTATTTATATCCGCGTTACCCCATATGGTGTGATGTGCATAGACATCACATCCAATGATAAAGGGCTTGTTTATGCTTCTACAGTACTTTATGAGGGGGAGGGCATCGATTCCAGAAGCTGGTGCTGTATCCGCATCGCCAGAGAAGTAGGCAGATGCGATCACAATCTCCAGCTTTCCCATAGCCGTCGGGGCTTCCACTGTTATTGCAACGACGTCTCTTTGAATGAATCCAGCAATTGGCGAGAATTTTACGGCTCTGTTTGTCAAAACTTGGAGTTGGCTGGTCGTTACAATATACTATCTTGTGAGCTGAGGAATTTAAGCCAAAAATTTTGCGCTTATTTGCCCACGGCTCCTGTAGAAGAGCGATGTTTAGTCGCTCTTTGGTAAACCTCCGGACAAGGACGCTTGTGGCACCTTTTGCATGGTGGAGGCTCACTTGAATACAGCGAATGTTGCTCATTTTTTCGGTGTTTCTTTGCCGTCGACTTTTAGGGCCAATGCTTCGTCTTCTTTATTGTACCGACGGCTAGTCACAGGCTGTGTGTTGTTCGACGTTCCAGTGACCTTTTCTGGTCCAGTATTTGCTTCGGCTCTTGCCGTTTGCGCACCTTCGCCTACAGGGGGTTTAAGATCCTCTCCTTGCGTTTCAATTCGTGAGCCGCATACGGAAGGGTGCTTTTGTGTATTGCTCGTGAGACGGATTGCTACCGATGCACTCGTTACCATTGTTGTAGGCTTGCTATGATCATAGGTCCGTCGTGAGTTGCTTTTTACAATCCATGCTTGCCTAGAACTTCCACGTTCGGTGAAGACCGGGGCGCCCTTCAACTGGCGCATTCTAGCCTTTCCGAATACGTAGTTCAGCTGGTTGTGTTGGGAAGTTATCAGTTTCACTAAAGCCTCATCTACCGCCAACAGGAGCTCTACCGTTTTGAGAACCGTAGTTCTCTTCAAACCCCTTCAGCATTCTGTGCAGAAATTGTCGTTTCTTCGTCGCTCCGCTCAAGTGACGAGTTCTTCCTGTTCCTGTCTTCACGGGACTTGGAAAATATTGGAGTTTGGAAAGGTAACTTTTAATTTCCTTTTGATGCAAAAGGCATCAGAAATGTATGAAACGTCGGATCTTGTATCATTTCGTGATTTTTGTAAAGGACTTCTCTTCTGAAACTTTTGGTTTTTCGAAAAAAAAAAAATGATCAAAATTACTTTTTGTTCGAATTGTCACCAGACGTTTGACGTTTCATGCATATCTAAGACATACAAAAATTAAAAGCTGCATTTTCAAACACAGGTCGTATCTCAATTAAAAAAAATAATTTCGAAGAAAGGCATTTTTTCGAGATTACTCCAGATCTCGATATTGCATGACATTATATGACATTTTTTCCGAGTGATAGGGACTTTTTCCGATGTGTTATATCTGTGTATCAAGACCAATAGGAGACTTTTTTCAGGAACTGTGACCTTGTTTGTGTATTGCTCATTGCGGTTGTAACGAGTACATATATGCCGATAGGTTGTGTGCAATATCGTATACAAATGGTATAGATATATTAAATTTAGTGTATATTGCATGTTGAATAAATGATGTATGTTGAATAAACAATTTCAAAATAAATTCATTCAAGATTTGGTCGAGTATTAATTCGACACAAATCTTCAATTGGGATTACCGCATCCTACACTGAAAAAAATCCAAACGTTAATTCTATTTGCTTCAAACCACTTAAAATCCATATCAAGAAGAAATGCTAATGTTATCAAGCGTACACATACCTTCTATGTGTCAACTGTATAAACTATGTATGCACATACATATGTTATATGTGCGTATTGTTATAGAATGGGGTTTTATGTGCCTTATAGTTATGAAATGTGAATGTAAGATTAATATTTCTAATAAATACACACATTAGCTTTATGTGTCAGCAAATAATGTTTATCTGCCTCCGCTAATTGCAAAAATCTATGTGTAAAATCAATAGGTATAACGTTTACATTTTTTTGAGTGTACGCTCCCATATAGGATAGGACTTGGCATAATAATGCAAGCAAATGAGTTCCTAGCATTCGTCTACCAATGAGACTGCTACCGACGCACCCGCTGATACGATGAAGATTTGCTACCGATTGAGGCCACTGACCCTTACGCAAGGTGCCGGGGGATAGATTCTTTATCGCTCTGTCATGTGGGGGGGAAGCAGCTTGGTATGATTAAAACTGTCCGTTAGAAAAAAGATGACCCTTGCTGCAATTTGGGATTTCGTGCATCTGAACACGATTTTCAAGAACTTCGCTAAGCAAGTTCCGGTACGAAGATTACCAAATGCCCGGTTAATCTGAGGATTCCAAAAGCTAGATTTCTCACTTTGGTCTGACTAGTGGAAGAGGCAGGAGTTGTCCGTTTCTAAAATTCGCGTCGTGGTGTGTTTTAAAAAGGTAGAAAAATGACATGAAGATTCCTTAACAGTTTGCTAAAACGTCACGTTTCCTTTCTGTTACGACTAAAACCACACACGACTGAAGTCTATCAAAGTATCTTTATTAATGATCAGCAGTATGAACAGAATGTTTTACATGGTCGATTCAGTGTTGCCAAGTAATCACAACATATCTCTCTTTTTCTAATAGAAGTTTTGAATGCACACTTAATCTAATAAATAATCATCATAACGCTTTGGTTGTATTAATTCTCTGCGCGGACGCAGACCTGTCGATGGACCACAGTTACGATCTCCGGATTCGGGCGTTTCCATAGTAAACTCCGATGACGTGATGTCCTCTGCCAATACTTCCGGTTTACGGAAGTTTTTTAGATGTGCCGTGTTCCGCTTATATTGTTGTCCATTCGGTGTTTCGACGGTCACCGTACTACCCTGTCTATCAATAACTGTTGCAGGTGTTGGTAAAAACGGAGAAGATAATTTATTTCGCGGTTGCATGTCTTTCATCAGAACTTCATCTCCGACTTTAATGTTTGATTCCTTTGCTCCAACTCGTCTATCTCTGTTTTCTTTAGCTTGGTGTTTTACTATTGCGTCCCTTTCCCGCATTTCTTCATCAAAGACGACTTCATCTTGAACGTGCGGAAATAAATCTCGAAATCGCCGACCAAACATCAATGTCGCTGGCGGTACTCCAGTTACGCTGTGAGGAGTTAACGCATACATGTATAAATATTCTTGTAGCGCACCTTCTAGTTGACTACCTTGCAGCTGACTAATTTTCATCACCTTTAATGCGGCCCATACACGATACGATTGGTCGTACGACGTGTTGTACGACCAGTCGTATAGACTGTTGAAACGATTTGTCGTACGACCGATTCGCCACACACGGTTGTAGTTGCAGTACGATAAGTCGTCCAACCAGTTTGACGTTTTTTTCTTTCTCCTCAAGAAAAGTAGCGCAATCACTATGAAAATCGACTTGTTAACCAAGGCCCGGCGGGCCGAGTCTCGCATACCACTCGACTCAGTTTGCCGAGTTCGGCTAATGTCTGTGTGTGCGTGTATTTGAGAGTGTGGTGTGCATGTATAACCGACAATCTAACATTATACTATGGGGTAACTAGTCCAAAAAGCTGAATAAAATTAGTATTATTTTGTATTTATAATTCATGGAAAGCATAAATAATTGATCTTGAGCACTTTTGCATAAAAATCTACCTAACAGTGTGAAATTTTTTTCTTCCAATGTTTCTTTAAAAACCCCATATTATTGAAACTATTATGATTGGTGGCAATAGTTTCATTTGTTGAGACCATTTTATAACTGATTTTGTTTTATTTGTCTTGGTATTAGAGACAACACATAAAGTACAGGGTGCACCAGCTCGATGTATCCTTTTTCAACATTTTTCAACCGAATTTCACAAGTAAACAAGTTTTTTAGGATATTTTATGCCATTTATTATAAACCAGGTTTAGAATAGAACATCCATTAAATGTCCATCTCCATTTGATACACAAAAAGCAGCTCTTTTGCGGTAATTTTGCATGATATTGGACAGCATTTCGGGCTTAATCGAAGCAATTTCAGCTCGTATATTAGCTCTGATTTCGTCAAGGTTCTTAGGTTTGCTGGAATAAACTTTGCCTTTCAAATAACCCCACACAAAAAGGCTAGTACTGTTAAATCCGGAGAACGAGGAGGCCATTCCAAATCACCATTTTTTGAGACAACGCGTCCTAGGAATTTGCTCTGCAAGAACTTGATTGTAGCGGCTGCGGTGTGGCAAAGTGGCCCGTCTTGTTGAAAATAGAAGTTTTCAGACATTTTTCAGCATTTGTGGATAGACAAGGTGCGTCAAAATCCAACGGTAGCGTGCGCCGTCGATGGTCTCTCCATCTTTGAAAAAATAAGCACCAATGATTGTTTTGGAGTACACTACGGCCCAAACAGTTACTTTCTGGTCATGCAGTGGTGTTTGATGTATAACGTGAGGGTTCTGTATTCCAAATTCTACAATTTCGTTTATTTATTGTTCTGCCGGAAAGGGTGAAGTGAGCTTATTTCGCCATTAAAATTTTGTCCCAAAACACATGCACAGTTTTCAGTACTGAACGATCGTTTTCAATGCAAAGCGCTACGATTTCAGCGCGTTCTTTTGGTGTAAATCGACTCATAGCTAAAATGGCACTAAATTACGTTTAAGGAATTGTGTTTATCTGTCAAAATCGGCTGAAAAATAACGGAGTTGTTTAATGTTGACATTGGATACATCCAGATGGCTCACTCTGTATTGTTAACCATTCTAAACCTTTGTTTGTTATTTTTTTCTTAGAAAAAAGTAGTATTTCTCCCTCCCCTAGGCTGACGGGTTTGACGATATTGCAAACATCATCAAGCATATTTGTACATCAGTTTTAAAGACCCTCTGACAGAAAACTGCTTTAAGACGGTTATTGCATTTCGCTCGATAGTGGTGCATCGAGATGTTCGGAAGAACTACTGCAAAATACCTGTTCTACAACTTTGTTGAAGACACCTAGTTCTTATCTCTCTCCGATGCAAAGTTAGTGTTGGCGCCCTCTATGCGGTAACATGTGGAACTAAAATTTTCCAACCAAAATATAACTCGTATCATGTACTATAATTCTTCTGAACATATTATTCAGCTAAATCTACCCGAGCAAACGAAAAGCCCATAATACCCCCATGCTCATGGGGTTTGACATGGGTGTTTGAAATGGGTTCAACCCATGAAAACACCATCACCATGGTCCGGTGGATCCCATATAAAATACCATACGTTGGTATATTTATGGGTTACTAAGACCATTTTATGGTGTCTTGATGGTTGTGAATTTTGGCGCGGACCATGTTTATGGTCTTTTCAAGGGGCTATGTGGTGTTTGAACCCATGAGTATTTGCTTGGGTAACCATTATCTCACAAAAAGGTATAGCTGGTGGGAATAGAGAACCGATACACAATCATGCACTGCTAGTCCCCATGCAAAACTGACTCAGACATCACTTCGTTAAAAGTTTAATAACTTCTTTTAACAAAGCCGGATTGACTAGCAGTCTTCGACAAAGTTGTAGACAATTAAATTATCTTTCTTATTTTCACTTATAGTGATAATATAATGCATACAGTGCCGCCTAGCGGCGAAAATGTGCGCTAGTGGGTTTTCTCCATGTAAATTGTCGAAAAATCCCATACAAACTTCAGGCACGTTGGTCCGGTAGCTAGACTTGTCCGATTTGCTTCAAATTTGGTACAAGTACTCCTGGTAGGACCAAAAATCGACTCAGGGGTGGGCCGATAGGCGTCATTTTTTTCTTGTCACTCTAATCACATTGGATTGACTTTTACTGTTGGCTGTGTTTGCAATAGAGATGGGCGAATGAATCACAAATCGATCGAAAGAATCGACTCTTCAAAAAGAATGAATGAACAGCGATTCTTCTTTAAAGAACTGCGATTCACTGGCGAAGTGACTAATTATTATGAGCCCTATGAGATCCAATAAGAACCGAATGAGTCGATTTGACAGGTTTGACATGATTATGAATCTTTAGAGCGAATGAAACAAAAGGAATGACAAACATTGAACACTGTTTTTCTGCACGATATAAAACATTAACAAAACAGTTGTTATATCCAAAACATAATGGTAAAATGTGTACTTCAATCAACCGAAGGTGAAGCAAAGTCCTCTCATGGTTTCCAAATTGGCGCAGCCTCTGCCGGATGGAGCATTTGAAAAAAAAATGGCATCATCGCATCTAAATGGGAAGTCTCGCCAGGTGCAGTTAAATTTCGATCAAAAGAGTCGATTTATTTTAGTGAGTGAATCAGATATGGTTCACTCACCAAATTGAATCGGTTTGCTCATCTCTAGCTTGCAGACTATGTTCAACAGCTTAATGACAGTGTTTGTGAGCATGGCTTGCAGTGGGAGTCATTGTGTGTCGATTTATTGGTCAGTTTCTCGTCAACGTGCGCAGGCGCATTAAACATTAGGGCATCGCAAAAAAAACTTTTTTTTGAATTCTCAAAGGCCCCCCCTCTCATATTGTGACAAATGTCAAAGTAAGCTCAGATGCCAAATTTCACATCATTTGGACAATTTTAGACCCCCGCCCACCTTGCTTGAAATTTTTTGAAATTGGTACTATGGGAAAATATGGAGGAAAAATACATTTAATGCAATAACTTTTGAAGTAGCAATCAGAAAATTAAAATTTATACCTCTTTTGGAAGGAAATAATCTTAGTATTTGAATGGAGATATATTTGTTTCTAGAAAAATACGGCAAAGTGGGGTACTGGGTCATTTTGGCCCCAAAATCCCCTATTTTTAATGATTTTTCTGCTCCGTGATGCAAATCATACATATTTTGTAGTTTTTCTAATGTGAAAAAATCTCAGAAATCGAACGGAACCCTTTTGACCTTAGTCCGAATACGAGAAGTTGGGGTTATAGGGCTTTTTGTCAGTCATATTAAATTTTATCATTTTCTCATGCATATATCTCTATTATTTTTCAATCAATTTTCATACAATGTAACTTATTGAACGTGTAAAATTCTGAGGAATACAACAAAAATAAAAACGTTAAAGGTAAAATTCAGAAACATCAAACTTTTTGATATTTACTCTACAAATCTCATTTTTTTCATTATTTGTCCTAATACCTCAACTTCCCCTATTTTTCCAGGAGTGAAACTTTTCTCATGTGATCCCTAAGCATATTTTACACTAAAAGTAGTAAGTTAAATAGGAATTTTGTTGTTAAATGGAGTTAATATGTGCGATTTTATGATAAAAATGTGAAATCGACACTATATGTCAGATAATTTGATGTTCCTGAATTTTACCGGTAACGAATCTATATTTGTTATAATCCTAAGGATTTTCCACGTTCAACAAGGTATAGTTTATGAAAATTGAGTGAAGAATAATAGAGATATATTCACAAGAAAATGATGAAGTTTAATATGAATGACAAAAAGCCATTTAACCCCAACTTCTCGTATTCGGACTAAGGTCAAAATGGTTCCGTTCGATTTCTGAGATTTTTTCACATTAAAAAAACTACAAAATATGTATGATTTGCATCACGGAGCAGAAAAATCATTAAAAATAGGGGATTTTTGGGCCAAAATGACCCAGTACCCCACTTTCCCGTTTTTTTCTAGAAACAAATATATCTCCATTCAAATACTAAGATTATTTCCTTCCAAAAGAGGTATAAATTTTAATTTTCTGATTGCTACTTCAAAAGTTATTGCATTAAATGTATTTTTCCTCCATATTTTCCCATAGTACCAATTTCAAAAAATTTCAAGCGAGGTGGGCGGGGGTCTAAAATTGTCCAAATGATGTGAAATTTGGCATCTGAGCTTACTTTGACATTTGTCACAATATGAGAGGGGGGGCCTTCGAGAATTCAAAAAAAAAAATTTTTTTGCAATGCCCTATTAAACATATATCAGTTCAACCCTATTAGTTGTGTTGTGTTGTATTGTAATAATTGTAGTTTTTAGTACTATTGTACAATTGTTATGTGCTAGTCGTATGTATATCTGTGTATGTGTTCGCCTGAGTATTGGTGACAGATGAGTCAGGAAATGGATGCAGAACTGGCGTATATGATAGAATAGTTGCTACCCAATATACAATTATGCTGGATAATGGCATGTCCAGTTCTTGTTCAGCTTGTTCGCTAGTAATTAAGACTTGTTCAGCTTTCGTTGTTTGTTGGGTAATCCTTCCTGGTAATCGTTGGTCACTTTTTACCGGTGTTCAATTCGTGCATTCAATTCGATTCATTCGGGAAGATCGGATTGGATAAATTAGGGTGCGATTAATTAACCGACGCACGTGAATAATCCATTTCATACATAGTATGAAAAACTTCCAACGGAATGCAACTGTCGTTGATGGTAAATAAGTATCATTTGCTGGCATTTAGACGACTTCAAGTAGTTTGATTGCATGATACATGTGTTCTCTTTTTCTACTTTATTAGTCTGTTTATTGTACTTCTAGTGGAAGCAGCAAACCACTACTCATGTGTACCAAAAATAGTATCGATCAATTTCGCTTCTCCTTAATTTCCTTTTTTATTTATTCGGCATGTTATTTTTTCGTGTATTGCTATGTCTTAAATTAAATCCATGCTATCACTCACTAACACAATAAATGGCTTATTCTCTCATATACACTCACAATCTCTTTCATCCCAAGCGAACAAACGTGGCCTTCGCGATAGCACAATCCTGATCACTAATGCGAACGCCCGTGATCTTGCCAACATTTAAACACCCATATAATTAAGTGAATGTTTTAGCACATATAAATTTACAAGCACGATCTCAAGCATCAACCCATCGCTCGCGCAATCATGAATCGGTCACGTCCGCAAGTCTCTAGTCTCGATCCTAGCAGCCCAAACGCATGCTTTCAGTTGGACCAATAGAAAAAAAAATTAGATAACACCGGGATTTCTAGTGAAATGGGAAAACTTACTCTTCTAGCATCTAAACGAGGCACTAAAAATTAAGTATATTCACGGTCCGCGCGCGATCATTCAAGAACACGCGAATATGCACAGCTACATACACGCTAGCGCACGCGACAAAAGCGTCAACATAAAAACGCTCGAGTCCTTCCCGATCATCCACGCACACCCACGCCCACGACCTCGCAAACAAATTAACACCCCGTCCCAGTAACAAGTGAGTTTTTATGGTAGTTTTAAAGCCTCTCATAAAACTAAAATTGTATTTTTAGTGCGCTATAAAACTTCAATTGTTACTTGGGTGGTGGCTAAGTGATCAGTTTAGCATAAATTCACAAACGCGGTCTCACGACTGAACCTCCAAATGCCGTGTTCGCGTGATCATGAATCGGTTACATTCGGAAGTCCCTACCCTCGGCCCTAGTAGCATAGGTCAAATGGCTTTAGGGGGATCAAACACAAAGATGACGCTTACATCCACTAAACAACACATGGCGACATGAATATCGCAACCTACACCCGCCTTCTAGCAGACATGATAACATTCCGGTGATAATTTGAACGTCTCAGCACCTATAAATTTTCAAACGCGGCCTCAAGCGTGAAACTACTGTGCTCACGCGATCATGAATCGGTCACTTCCGGAATTCTGGGTACCAGCAGTCTAGGTCCATACCTCCAATTGGACCAATTAATAAAAGAAAGCTCCCGTATCCACTGAATAACACGTTTCAGAAATTCCCCCGTCGAAAATCTCAATCGGAGTAGGGTGATTTCACCGCCGTGGACTGTCCTAGCAGATCGTTATAAGGATGGCAGCTTATTGACCCACGGAAATCAGCAGCTAAACGGCTCACTGAGACGAGAACAAAATGGCGACGTAATGGATGGAGACGAAAAACAAGAAAACAGTCGAAAGCTAAATGACTCAAAGGACGAGCCATTTCATGTATCAAGTGAGGTTCCGAGATAGCTGCGGAAAACTCGTGGGCCAAAGAAATAGATGCGAAGAAAGCACAACGCTCCCCCTCTCCCCCACGAAATAATACTTTGATATAGCTCCGTGGAGAAGAAGAGCGAACCAAGAGTAAGGAGTATTTTAGTGGTTAGGTTCGAAAGAGAGTCGTGAGTCCCACACAGTACCAATATACTACAGGCCAGGCTTTTGAAGCTTTTTAAACCTTACTATAAAAACATAGAGAGAGAGAAACATTGACCCAAACGATTGGTATATAGCGAAAAAGTCTTGAAAGTTTGAGCGAATTCTATGCATTTCCTTTATACTAAATGTAAAACTACATAAATAATAACATGGGGAACGTACCAATCGAGCCGATATATTCTAATAAGCTGTGTTGACAAATTACAAGATTTTCTATGCCGAATATTATCAGTAGTCAGGGTACAGATCTTCTCCGTTGCAACTATTATCGCCAAAAAGAAATGCACAATTACATCACTAGATGAATGAATCTGCACGACAATCAAAATAGATTCACTGCCGAATTTGCCAGAAAAAACAAATACCAACAAATTTTCACTCATACATACAACTGGTCGTACGACCAGTTTTTAAGCATGCCAAACTACCATACGACACGACCGGGTCGTACTACAAGTCGTACGACAGAGGCACACACGTTGCGATAATCGTTCAGACGGTCGTTTCGACACAAGTTGTACGACCGGTTGTACGACCGTCGTACAACAAATCGTATCGTGTATGGCCTGTTTAAGAGCGACCGGTTTTGACGTTCCACCTCGCCATTTGCACTTGGCCAGTATGGAGTTGTGTGAGTGAGTTTGATACCGTAATCGACACAGTAGTCCTTGAGCTCTTGGCTGGAGAAATTTTTCGCATTATCAGTTGTCAACACCATCGGCAAACCCAATTTTGTGAAAATTCGTCTCAACATCAGAATTACATCATTCGAAGTAGTGTGAGTAGTAATTTCGGCTACAACAAATCGGCTGTAAAGATCGACCAATACGAAAATATATTTTCCGCTCGGTAAGGGACCGAGGAAGTCGGCACTTAAATGAACCCAAGGTGCTGATGGCAGTTCTCGCACACGCAATGGCTCTGGTTTGCTGGCTTGGCCTACCATTTGGCACTCTACACAGGTTCTGCATGATTTTTCTACGTCGGCGTCTAATCCCGGCCACCATACTGCAACACGTAGCCTTCGTTTCATCTTTTCTTTTCCAGGGTGTCCAACGTGTGAAAGTTGAAGAACTGTTGCCCGGAGCGAATAAGGAATAACGATTTTGTTTTTGCGTAACAAAATATGTTTTACTAGGCAAAGTTCCGATTTAAACGGTACAAATCCTTTCAGAGTGTGATCCCAGTTGTCGTCGTACAGTGCTTGTCGAATCTTTTGGATCTCATTGTCATCTTTTGAACAACGGACAATTTCGTTCATCGTTATTGCTGCTGGTCTGTTCACATCCACAATTGAATTCAACACTTCTTCCGTTTGTTTATCAAATGTTTTTGCGAGTGGAATATCGGAGAGGCGCGATAGTGGGTCAGCTATGTTGACCTCCCCAGGGACGTACACGATAGAGTATCGATAGGACTGCATTCTCAATACCCAGCGTTCTTGCCTCGGATTGGGAGTCGAAGATTCTCCAAAAATTTGCACCAACGGCTTGTGATCGGTCAGTATAGTGAAATTTAGGCCCCTCAAATACATTTCAAAGCGCTCTGTAGCCCATACAACGGCTAGGGCCTCTTTATCTAATGTCGAATATTTTTTCTCTGTTGTAGAAAGACTCTTACTTGCGTAACTTATTGGTCGCGGCCTGGAATTTACCGTTTGCAGCAGAACTGCACCCAGACCATTGTCGCTGGCATCGGTTACCAGAATTGTTGGAGATTCCGGGTTGTAGTACGCCAAATGTTCTGGATCTGAAAGCGCTCGCTTAATTTTGGTGAATGAGTCCTTTGCATCCTTGGACCAATGAATTTTCGCCCCTTTTTCAGTCATGCTTCGAAGCGGTGCGGTTAAAACTGACAAGTTGGGCACGAATTTCCCAACGTAATTTACTAATCCCAAAAAGCTACGCATTTCACTAGGATTCTGTGGTCGGCGGAAAGTCTGAATGGCGCTCACCTTATCATTTGTAGGTAGAATTCCCTGCTCCGAAAGTTTATGACCCATAAATGTCACAGTCGTTTTACCATACTCACTTTTTTCCACGTTAATTGTAAGACCGAATTCGTGTAAGCGGTTGAGAACTGCTTTCAGCCGTAGATCATGTTCTTCTTTTGACGATCCATACACCAGAAGATCGTCGATAAATGCTTTCACGCCTTGAAGCCCTCGCAGAACTCGTTCAATACATCGTTGGAAAATTTCAGGTGCCACTTTCATCCCGAACATAAGCCTTTTATATCGGTAATATGCATCCGGAGTAACAAATGTGGTAATTTCGCGAGAATTCGGAGCAAGCTCAATTTGATGAAAGGCTTTAACTAAATCTATTTTGCTAAAAACCTTGCATCCATCTAAATGCGGCATGATTTCCTCGAAAGTCGGTAGAGGATGTTTTTCGGAAAAAATGGCCTTGTTTGCTTTCCGCATATCAACACAAAGTCTTACGCTCTTACCACCATCCTTGGGAGTAACGACTAAAGGCGAAGCCCATGTTATTTTCAAAGGTGCGGGTTCAATAATATCCTGCTTCAGTAGATCAGCAAGCTTATCATTCACCAACTTTTTCAACGGAATCGGTAATCTTCTGCATGACTGTTGCACCGGGGTCACACTGCTATCGATTTTGATTTCTACTTGTGTATCCTTCAACTTTCCAATGATTGGTTCATTAACGTTATCTACGTTAAACACCTCTCCATGAATTTCCAAAATTCCTAGCTCCGTAGATGTTCCTCTGCTTAATAAATTGGCTCCGTTCTTTTTGTCCACCACATATAACTCACAATTCACTGACTTATTTCGTGTAGCAATGTCAGTTTTCACAATTTTGTACACTTTTAGCTTTCCGTTTCCATATACTCGCAACACTTTGCTCGATTTCTCCTCTTTACTGAACCTACATCCACTGTCTTTTAAAGCCCTCCACGTACGCCGCGTAATAACATTCACATGGGCTCCGGAATCAATCACCCAATGCAGTTTTATGCCCCCCACGAAACATGTAACTTTGTCCGCTACCGTGCTTGTTGCATACACATTTTGAACATCGTCATCTGAATCACTTTCAATTTCACTTCCCGAAGAATCGGTTGCAGAGTCATCGCAATTTTTCACTTGTTGGACTCGGTGCTTTGATGAACCGCTTCGATTCGCTGATTTGGTTTTACACATCTTCTTAAAATGTCCCACAATTTTGCACTTGTCGCATGTTTTTGATCTCGCCGGGCACTTTTTATCATTAGCGAAATGACCTTGGTTACCGCAGCGGAAGCACAATTCTTCTCGGTTGCTCTTCTTTACTTGATGAACAGTATTCTCATCCGCGGGTTTTCTCATCTCATCTCGATTTTTTTTCACCGTTTCCAAAACACGAGCCTCCTCCGCTATTTCCGGTACCGTCATCAACTTTTTTTTCAAAATCGCCTCTCTGAGCGCATCGGCACGGCAATTATCGAATATTTGCTCTGTGATCCGCATCTCCAAAGCATCACCATAATCACAAAGTCGAGCCTGATCCCGGAGACGGTGGATAAATTTCTCTATAGTTTCGTTCTCCTCCTGTGTCATTTTACGGAACACAAATCGTTCATAAGGAATACTCGTAAGTGGGGCAAAATGAGCATCCAATAAACGAATAGCTTCACGATATACATCTGAGCCAGCAGGTGGAGCCGCGTCATAACCGACTGTGTTGTAAAAGATATCTTGCACGTCGGGACCAGCAAAATGTAGCATATACGACCGCTTTCTAGAAGCCAGTGCAACGGCGTTAACGTCCAAAAATAGTTCCAATGACCTTTTCCATTTTGCCCACCTATTGCCGATTGATGTCGTATTTTCAACCTCGAATGGAGGCATCGATGACTTCTGCATTTCCATTGCTTAAATTTCTTTTCCTGGCTTCAATTTTTTTCTTGCTATGGCGTCTTCAACTCACTTTGAGGTTAGGTTATGTGATCTTCCCTCCAATTTCACAAATTAATGGCGTCTCATTGACTCAGTTTCCGCCGTGAAAGTTCTCTGCAAAGCATCAGGTTTACCCGACAGTTCGGAATTTATGTTGCACGCCGTATTTAAACAAGATCCGTATTTAAACCGATTACAGCCGAATTTAATCAAAATCACCTCCTTGTCGCCAAAATGTTACGACTAAAACCACACACGACTGAAGTCTATCAAAGTATCTTTATTAATGATCAGCAGTATGAACAGAATGTTTTACATGGTCGATTCAGTGTTGCCAAGTAATCACAACACTTTCCCAAACAGAATAGAATCCCATTCAGTGGCAGTCAGTGTAGGCAGTGTCGTGTGCGTATTTGTGAGACTAAATGTAAGCCTCGTGTTCTCGTCCAATGTGCAATGTGCTTATTTGTCGCATGTGTGCGATATTATTTTTCTACAGATTCGTAACGGTCAAACGCCACACCATACCGCTAGCGACAGCTTCTGACCCCACCGTCAGCTCTCAGAGTTTCCCGGCGGTACACGTGGCCGGAAGAGGGTCGCTGACGTCATCAACGCGCCCTTGGCAGGGCAGACCAGCCGACACGCTACGATCGGCAACCAACATTATCTACGTTTCGTTTACCTGGAAGTTACACCAACCACGGATTCAGCTATACTGCACAACCGAGATGGACAAAAATCCATCCTCATCATATCAAACACTCTCCTCCGCTATTGATGGACTTTCTTTAGCAGTAACTACAGTCGCAGCATCGCATAGCTGGGCTTCGCCCTACAATTACGTTGTGTCGAGCTCATTCGATCTACCTTACTCGATCAATCCGCTGTACACATCCTGTTCACCAAGTACCACCGGACAAACAAACACTCTCGTCTCGTATGCAACTCGAGTACCTGTAAATGCCTCTATGATAGCTCCTAGTATGTTCGCAACATCCTACAAAGTCAGCTCCGCTCCACCAGTCGTATCAGGAGATACTACAATACCAATTGTTCCTCGGAGGGTCAATGCCCCGAGCGTGACGACATCGTACACACAGGATAACGAACCGGCACATACTGAAGACGTCTCTGGGTGATCTAGCCAGGCTACGAGTTCAAGCAGAGGTTCAAAGCACAGACGCTTGCAGCTGGAATTGCAAAAGTTAGACAAAGATCGCGAGCTAGACGAGCAAGAAGAAGCGAGAAGACGTGCTTATCATCGCAAACGATTCGAGCTTTTGATGGAGATGGAGGGGGGCAGCGGGGCATCATCAGACGGCAGTATGGAAGAAGGAAAATGCATGAGCAAAGTCGAAGAATGGCTTTCCATGCAGGGTCAAGAGAGGCACGGTTCGAATAGACAAAACCAGACTGCAGGCTTACCCCCTCCATACTCCACAACAAAACCAACAGTTTCCCAATTATCGGCGCATAACTACGCAGTCCCACTGAACCATCCACTGTGGCGACAAAGATATCCACAATCTGTCGGGAATCAGCGGCATACACAAACTGCCCAACAATTTATACCAATGATAGGTTCCACGCCAACACGACACCCAAACCTACATACTCGCCACGATGAAGATGATGACGGAATAAATTTATCACGAGGTAGCTGCTCGTCAAGCCGTCTCTCGAGAGCTTCCAAACTTTTATGGCTCTCTCGAAGAGTGGCCTCTCTTTTACTCGACGTTTAACACGACCACAAACATGTGCGGGTATACTCAGGAGGAGAATCTGATTCGTTTGCAAAAAAGTCTCAGAGGTAAAGCCTATGATGCCGTTAAGTGTAGGCTGATGCATCCCTTCAATGTGCCGGGGATCATGGCCACATTAAAAATGCTGTACGGAAATCCTGAGGGCATAATACATCATTTGTTAGCGAAGATACATGCAGCACCGCCACCAAGGACGGACAGGTTGGATAGTTTGGTGGAATTTGCTCTCGCGGTACAAAATTTATGCGCAACAGCAGAGGCATGTCAACTCCACGAGTATTCATACAATGTAGCACTTCTCAGCGAACTGCTAGAAAAACTCCCACCACCTATCAAATTAGACTGGGCCAAACATCGCCGAACGCTTTTCAGTGTAAACCTAGCAACATTCGCCGCATGGCTCTATGATTTGGCAGAAACTATCTCACCGATAGTACCGATCTGTGGTGGCGAAATAAGGCCGTTTAAAGGAAACAAAAAAAACCCTGTTTATTTCAATGCTCACTCGGAGCAAACAGAAGAAGATATCGAGAGTCAGGCAACCCATATGCATCAAATAAAGCAAACGGGGAGCGTAGCCGAATGTCCAATTTGCAAAGAAGGCTGCACGTCCGCGGATAAATGTAAACGCTTTAATGAGCTAAGCTATAACTCACGGTGGACTGCAGTGAAACAGTTCGGATTGTGTCGAAGATGCTTGAAGAAACATAAGGGATTCTGTAAGTCGCATAACATTTGCGGTAGAAATGGATGCGTATTCAAACACCATCATTTACTGCATGACAACAAGCATGGCGCTGAGATTTCTGCTAATCCTGAATCATTCAGTAGTACACAAAATATGGGTCTAACATCATCGGTTCATGATTGTAATGCACATCACAACTATACACAAAAGATTTTGTTCCGAGTCGTTCCTGTAATACTGTATGGCTTGGGAAGAGAAGTGAGGACATACGCCTTTTTGGACGACGGATCAAAAATAACCTTAATGGATGCAGCTCTAGCCACAGAACTAAACATGGAGGGTAAAACGGAGCCTCTACTCCTAAAATGGACAGGTGATAAATGTAGGCTGGAGGAAGAATCAAGAACGCTTAACCTAGAGATATCAGGGACGGAAGATTATCACAAAAGGTATCGCCTTCACGAAGTACGGACAGTTTCGAATCTTGCACTGTTCCACCAATCACTTCAAATGGAAGATCTAGTCGAGCGGTACAGCCACCTAAGAGGAATTCCAGTGGCATCATACAAAAATGTGCAACCAAAAATTCTCATCGGGATCGACAACGCTAACCTTGGGTTTGCCATGAAAGGAAGAGAAGGTAAACTCCATGAACCTATCGCTACAAAAACCCGTCTCGGTTGGATTGTCCACGGAGGATCAGATTTGTCGGGTGATGACTACGTGGGGCATCATAATTTCAGTAGCGAGTACACCGATAATATGCTAAATCAGGCAGTCCGGGAGTACTTTTCATTAGATAGTCTTGGAATAACTGTTCCAAACCGGATACTCGTATCTGAAGAGGTCACGCGAGCACAAAGAATTTTTCAGTCGATAACAAAGACACCAAATGGTCACTACGAGACCGGCTTGCTATGGAGATATGACCAGGTACGCCTACCGTATAACAAACCTCAAGCAATGCAACGTTTCCGCGTCCTAGAATCTAAACTGTTGAAGCAACCCGAGCTAGCTGCTACAATGAGAATACAGATAGATGACTATCTCCATAAGGGATACATCCGGAAGCTCACGGAAACTGAAATAAAGCAATGTCAAAGGCCAGTATGGTATCTGCCCATTTTCCCGGTGTTCAATCACAATAAACCGGGTAAGGTTAGGATAGTGTGGGATGCAGCTGCAAAATCACACGGCATATCTCTAAATTCACTACTCCTGAAAGGCCCGGACCAACTTACATCACTCAACTCCGTCCTGTACAAATTCCGAGAGAATCGAATTGCAATCTGCGGTGACATCCGCGAGATGTTTCACCAGGTTCTCATCTCCAAAGATGATCAGGACTGCCAAAGCTTTTGTGGCGAGAGAAACCGACCGACGTAGAACCCAGCGTGTATGTAATGCAGGTTATGACATTTGGCGCATGCTGCTCCCCGAGTTGTGCGCAATACGTCATAAATCACAACGCGAAACAACATGCAGATCGCTTTCCCAAGGCGGCGAATGCTATTCTATTCGGACACTATGTGGACGATATGCTTACGAGTGTAGAGACCATAGAGGAAGCTATCCAATTAGCACAGGATGTTCGACACGTGCATTCTCAGGCAGGATTTGAAATGCGTAATTGGTTGTCCAATTCTCCTTCCGTTCTACAGTCACTTCATGGACCTACTACGGATCAAAAAAGTCTCAACGTTGGAAATGAGATGGCAACAGAAAAAGTTTTGGGTATGTGGTGGTGCACTGTCACGGACACCTTCACATGCAAGCTATCAAGGAAGCTAAACGAAGATTTGCTATTGGGAAAACGAAAACCTACGAAGAGAGAAGTCCTTCGCATGCTCATGGCAATTTTCGATCCGCTGGGATTAATATCGAATATTCTTATTTTTCTGAAGGTACTTCTACAAGAAATTTGGCGGGCGGCTATTGACTGGGACGATATAATCCCAGAAAAGTTTCATGAGAAATGGGAGCAGTGGCTGGAAGTTCTCCCAGACGTGCAGAATGTTAGAATTCCCCGCTGTTACAGATGTGTGACTTCTCTGAATTCAGAAACTATAGTTCAACTGCACACATTTGTCGACGCTAGCGAGGCGAGTTACGCCTGTGTGGTATATATACGCTTTCAAAACCAGGATAGCATTGAGTGTTCAATAGTTGGAGCAAAGTCTCGTGTTGCACCATTGAAGTTTCTATCAATACAACGTTTAGAGCTTCAGGCGGCCTTAATCGGGTCAAGGTTAGCAGACGCTATTACTAAGGCATTATCGTTGAAAATAAATCAGCATATATTTTGGACTGATTCTAAAGATGTCCTTTACTGGATACGATCGGACCACCGACGATACTCTCAGTTTGTCGCGTTTCGTGTTAGTGAGATACTCGAAACCACTAATATTGACAGTTGGCGATGGCTTCCCTCCAAAGAAAATGTTGCTGATGAGGCAACAAAATGGCAACGACGACCAAGTACAGAGAGCAGCAGTAGATGGTTTTCTGCCCCAGGATTTCTCTGGAAGATAATCGAGCACTGGCCTATAGAACCATTACTCATCCAAGCTACCAAAGAAGAACTTCGGATGAACGTATATTTTCACGAAATGGATTCACGACCCCCCATAACAATGGAGAAGTTTTCCAGATGGAAACACCTTCTTCGTGTAACAGCTACGGTATGGAGATTTGTAATTAACATTCGATGCAAGAATGAAAGACGTACAACAGGCCCATTATCCAAACAGGAGCTGAAGCAGGCGGAAACGTATTTATTGAAACTGGTACAGCAAAGGGCGTTTCCAACGGAAAGAAGTATACTCTCTAGCAAATTAGACCATACGAAGAGTATCCAAGAATCGAGTCCACTTTTTCGCGAGAACCCATATCTTGACGACCAAGGACTAATCAGGCGGCGTGGTAGAACCAACTTATGCGAATACACCACAACTGATGCGAGAAATCTTATAATTCTCCCAAAAAACGATCATGTCACGATGCTTATCGTGCATGACTATCATGAACGATATCATCATCGCAATCATGAAACAGTTGTTAATGAGATACGCCAGAGGTACTACATCCCAAAACTAAGAGTAACATACCGGAAGACTAGAAACCAATGCCAGCTATGCAAAAATCGCTATTCTGTCCCCCGAGCTCCTCCAATGGCTGACCTCCCACCAGCCCGATTAGCAGCATTCGCGAGACCCTTTTCGTACGTTGGTGTCGATTACTTCGGCCCTATGCAAGTCGTCGTAGGGCGAAGGAAGGAAAAACGCTGGGGAGTTCTCATAACTTGTTTAACGGTAAGGGCAATACATTTGGAACTTGCGCATTCTCTAAGCACTGACTCATGCGTGTTGGCGTTGCGAAATTTTATGGCGCGACGAAGAGTTCCAATCCAAATCTATAGCGATCGTGGAACAAATTTTCAAGCAGCTAGCAAGGAGTTAAAAGCCATGTTGAAGGATCTGGATCAAGACAAGATGTTACGTGAAATTGTTAGCGCTCAAACAGAATGGACTTTCCTTCCACCCGCATCACCGCACATGGGTGGATCGTGGGAACGATTAATTCAAACGGTAAAAGTAAATCTTGATCAAATTAGGCCAGAACGTAATCTGACGGACGAAATCCTTTACAATCTACTAATGGAAATTGAAAACGTCGTCAATTCCCGCCCCCTTACACACGTGCCCTTGGACGATCCAGAAGCCCCTGTTTTAACTCCGAATCATTTTATTCTGTGTTCATCTAGCGGATTCAAACCGGCAACACAGCTGGACGACAGGCATGCGGCATTGAAAAGATTTTGGCGTATTTCACAAATAGAAGCAAATTTGTTTTGGAAGCGCTGGGTTCGCGATTACTTGCCAGTCATTTCAAAACGAACAAAATGGTTCAAAGAAGTGAAGCCGATAACAATAGGAGACATTGTGGTCATTGTCGACAATCAACTCCCCCGGAATTCCTGGCCCAAAGGGCGCGTCATTGCTGTGAATAGGAGCAAAGATGGACTAATAAGATCAGCAGCAGTTCAAACAGCAGGTGGCATTTATGAACGTCCGGCTGTTAAGTTGGCAGTCCTAGACGTTCAGCGCGAAGCACAGGTAAACCAGATTGGATCAATCGGTGTACGGGGTGGGAGTGTCAACGACCCTTCGGTCAACGCGCTTCACTCGGACAACATCTGCTCGCAAACCCATGGTTCCCTGACATGAGCCGTTCACGGACAATAGCCCTTGCTACCCTATCATAGAACAACGGCGAAATTGAAAAAAAAGTCAGGCAAACCGCATGGAAGTGAGTCGAGTGCTGTGCTAGTAAAATAGTTGGTAACATTAAAAAGCTATTCTAGCTTAATCACTAAAATTTTATAATTTCTAAGAGATTAAAATTAAGATCATTGAGGGCCTAAAAGTAGTTCCCGTACAAAAAGTGGTTCAGCGAAACGCTTACCACAGAAACTAATTGTTTAAACGGTACCGGTAAAAGTTAGGTTCTCAGGATCAAGTCGTTCTTGTTATTGATAAGGCGTAGGAAACGCGAAACGAACAGAAGAACACTAAACGAAATTTTTAACTCCGCTATTCAATAAAGAATTAAAAATTTGGAATCTCTTCTGCTGCGTTGACGCCCAATCAACAATTGTAAAAGCTCAAAATAAACTTTGTTAGAAGCAATACAAATGTGTCCCGGAATGAAGCTTTCTCCGTTTTAGATGCACCCAGAATGCATTAGATTTGCCTTGCGTGAAATAGTCCCGTCTCAGTTTATTGTGCTGGTTTTTTCATGTCGTCGGTTTTCGTTTAATTATTTTTTGTAGCTGCTGTTTACTGGAGAGGTTGACTCCGAGAACAACCGGGACAAATCCCAATTCTTTCATTTAGTTAATCTATTGTGGGATTTGTACTTTGCCAGTGATGAGAAAACCCGTGGCGACGGACATTGGGTTTGAATGTACGGACATCCTGACTGCAGTTTAGGTCTTTAGATCGAGTACATCGGACACGTTTTGAGTCAGCTAGCTCGCTTCCCTTCCCGTATTAGGGATAAATAGAACCTTCCCTTGAAAGGTCTCAGGCCGGGCAAACCTTCATCTGGTGGGTGGTCTCTCAATTAGAGAGTGGCGCTTAAATCACCCACTTAACAGCGGGGAGCGGTTCGGCTGGCCAGTTACACGGTGCATATCATTACATTCGAATCATCAGTCCAAGTGCCATCACGACATTCTGGTTATGACCGAGACATCATCCATCCATCTACACATGCAAATAAAGTAAAGCTACGACAGCGGTAACAGATATTTTGCCCCGATAAGCCTAAAATTGTGATCTGTCTTTTGTGAAAGACTACCACGTCTACATGGCCACTCACAAAGTTGAAATCGACAGTGTAGTCACTGATTCGAGTTTGTCATGCATGGATTTACTGAAGCACGGGGTTATTTCAAGCAACACTTACTCCAGTGAGCAAAGATTTTGAATGGCAATTGCACTGGACGGCAAACAATGGTGTCTCCTCTCAAAAATCGTGTCAGGTAACCTTTGATAAAAGAGTCCACATAACCATCCCTGCGTACAAAAAGCGTCCGACTTTCTTTTACAGAAATACTAAAAAGAGTTACGCCACTCACGACCGCTCACTTGACTCAGCCCAAGAATTACGCCGCTCACTTGACTCAGCCCAAGTGACAATTGTGGTTTTAGGGCACTAAAACTTAGATTGCACTTGCAGCATGCTATAAAACTTTAAATAATACATGGGAGGAGCGTGACTCTGATTATCTCCATGTGCGGGTATATTTTATTGCTCCAAAAACTATAGGCAGGTGAGATTACTTATAGTGGTTTGAGTTTTTCTCTTGAGAGGCCGTCAAATATACCAGCTCGAGGAAGCTCTGACACAAAGTCTTGGAGATAAAACAAGGAATTTCCAACGCTTCTAGGAATTCCAAATGTCTCATGTCATTTCAACTGGCATCGAGAAGACTTTAGCGTAGCGTAATCTTTTAGCGCCTTTGGTGGGGTCTCAGTTCTACACTACTTTGGTGTTTACGTTGGCTTTCTTTTTCAGTTCAATTTTCGAATAATAAGTTAGTATGTGCTTAGAAATGGTAATCCTCTCATGGGTCGTCAAACGGTGAGATAACATTGTCTTCACTAAAGGGATTAGAATGACAAGGAGACGTCATGTTCCGTTTGAAGTTTCAATTAGAGATGACCCGAATCCGAATATTATTTTTGTAAGCTTACCCGAACCCGACCCGTACCCGGACTTTATAATAATACAAAACCCGAACCCGACCCGTACCCGACCCGTACCTGACCCGTACCCGACCCGAACCCGATCCGTACCCGACCCGAATCTGACCCGCACCAAAATTAAAATAAATTAAAAACCGTGTCCGACCCGTACCAACAAGTAAATTTAACCTATTTGATTCGAAAGAGCAGGGAAGTCCGGTGCTAGTTGGCGGAATTTTTATTTTGTGTCTCTTTTATTTAAGTAGATTGTGCACTATTGAAAAATATTATCATTCACGTAATAGAATAAAACTCGCCGGAAATAACACAAACTTCACAAAGTTAAGGAAATTCGTTTCTTACGTTCAAAAACTATCACCCATGATTTTTACAAAAAAAGAAATGCAATATATGAAAACATATTTTACATAATTTGTGGCAAAAAATGAGAGATGTCTTATACAAACGAAGCCAAAGGAACTCTACCAATTTACGCCTTCCGCAGGTCCGGGCTTTCCTCTTACATTAGTTTACCAATTTTGGGGTGATTGTAGTAAGCTAAGAAAAAAGGCGTTTTCTATGTCAATTTTGGGTCGCTGAACGCGGAAATCATCCACTTTCTTTTTCGTAGAATCGTTTTTGAGCTTTTTGAAAAACGTGTTTTTGGCATTTTTGCAGTCTTAGGAATAAATCTTCCGATCAACATAATCGACCCACCATTCGAAAGGGTTTGATGTGCCCATAACAAAAAAGGAAAACGTGTTCGGATTAAATATCAACAATTTGGGGTTAAGAGCGACCAAAGTCAAAAAAGTAATTGATTGTAAATTATTCATTTTTAGTAACAATTCAGGCAAAAGTCTTTTAAAATCTTATGTGACTGAGAAACCCCTCACATAAACTTTAAGTCCAAAATTAGCCTTTATATAAAATATTTCAGCCAATAATTCACGGGATTATTTCACATTCAATGATGGAATGATGACATGTTTTGGTCGACAAAGGTATTCGAATGAGTCAGACCAAACGAACCTCAGGTATTATCAGGGATACTGAAAACGCCCCGTCAGCAAGGAAAAGAATCCCAGTCCGCACGGGATTCAATGAACACGAGTTGAGATTGATTTTTCCTTCATTATCTTTTGTCACAAATATGTTGAAAACATCCACGACTTTGTTAACCTTCTAAAACTTGCGTCATTATATCTAGTACAACTCCCTTAAAAACTCCAGCAAAATCACGTTTGAGCATCAGCGGATGCTCATTTTGGGAGCCATTCACGTGAATACCAGAAGGTTGAGCTTGTGCGTCGAGCCAATAGACGATTTGAAAAAGGTTTTTTAACATCGTTTTTGAACGATGCTGAAGCAAAATCTTTTTGTCGGTTTTTCGTGACATTGTTCATAGTTTTCTGAGAAAATTCAATTCAACACATACGAAAACGTTCAAGTGGAAAAGCGTATTTTCGACCGAAAGTGTGATTGGGTGAAAATCACAAAGTTCCTATGTTTACTTAGTGTCTCGTAACATCCGTGATGCGAGGACATTTTTTTCCGAAACTATTACCGTAAAATATATGTGAGCTTATATTGGATTTCTTTTAGTAAATTTTCGATGAGATCAATTCTTCCAAAAATCATCTAAGCAAACAAAAATTTTATTCTAAATACGCTCAACTTCTGTCCGTCACGATTATTTTGTAATTTGGTGAGTGATCTTGCAATAGAGAAAGGTATAATTTATCAGCTTATTTTGGATTAATTGGTATAATGTCGTGTACGCTTATACATGTGAACTTTGCTTCTTAACAGAACTTATCAATGAATTTTGTAGTAACGCCAAACATGTTTGTCAATAAAGCAATAAAAAATCTACAATTTTTGGTGTTTGGTGGTTAATTTAGACTATTTTACTTGAACAGATCGATAGAAGTCATACACTACATATCTTTCTCATGCACTTGTTTTTTCTTTATAAATGGTAGAAAGATGAAGAAAATTTACACCATTAATACTTACAAAATGCTCGAGAAACTGCACAAAAAGCGATAAATATTCTAAATCTATTGAATCCGTTCCGTTCACTCGATACACGCTCACCTGTAGGACGAATGTATATCGAAATGGAAAATTATGGTTGTTTTAAAAATTTTCTACGAGGATAAGTTATATTTTTTTGATTTTGCCGGAAAAGGTCATCCAAACATTAAAAAACGGGTAAGTGCGAAATTTTTCGAAAAAATCCGACCCGACCTGTACCCGGAATAAATATTTTTTAATGTACCCGACCCGACTCGTACCCGCTGATAACAAAACCCGAACCCGCCCCGATTCCTATAGGTACGGGGCGGGAATCGAGTAAAAATACCCGTACCCGCCCATCTCTAGTTTCAATTCAGCTGTAGAAGCTTATAGCTGAGTTCGGATTCAGGACGGAGCATGCCGTTTCTTTGTTTTTTTTTTAATCTCTTTAGTTCTCACAAGTCTCCTATCTCATGCCTCCACGCGAGTCTAAGTCTATTGATGACATTTGGTCCTTAGACCGGCGACGACTGGGTGCTATCAGCCTTCTGCCGATAGTAGTAGAATGAGAGGGTGCGAACAGATCTAATCAAGGAAACACTACCGTAAAAATGAATATCTGATCGGAAATCAGTCGCAACAAGACTTTAATCTGACTAGTATCGATGATCGCGATACGCGATACGGCGTACTGAAAATTCGCCGCGTCTGTTTTTATGAATCTAATTTCAAGTTCCGTTATTTCTAACCAGCCCGTGTATCAGGTTGACAATTATTTGTATTTCTCTTCAATGGTCGTTATTATCGCTTGTATACGTGTGTTTTACAAATCATCCGATACGTAAAATAGGAAATACATACCTTGATTTAAAACATCTCGCGCTATCATAACTCTTTGTCTGTATAACGTGTTATCACTCGGTAGTTTTCAACCAAATAAATATACCGTAAAGAAGAAGTAGCGAATTCTGTCTAAATACTGTTACAATAGATAGTGATCCGGCCCATTACGCAGATAAGATTAGCTTTTCTAGGCAATACTCCCACGGTCGGCTGTGTGGAGTTCAAATTGCTTTTGTTTAGGTAACATAGGATACTCTCGGTAGCCGGCTGCCCAGAGTTTAAAAAGAACCAAAAACTAAACAAGATCTTTTCTTTTTCGAGTGACCGTGTACTCGAAGACTAACTAAACAACTACATAATAAAATATTCTTTACCGGTCGAATCGCTTGCTTGGAGCGACTCCTAGACTTTATACCCTTCCAAACCACCAACTCCGCGACACCTATGGAAGAGTCTGATGAATCGTCGTCCTTCCGTTAAGTAGGTGGAGCATCAACACTTCCCGTCTACCTTATCCTTTATCCTTCCCCGTGAGCGATAGAGATGGGGGCGGCCGGCAATGATGGCTATCATGTGTTGAGGTTTTAATATGGGTCGGATTGATATGAATTTCTTCTAACCACTTCCCAAGCAACTCTTATTAGATAATCAGCAGTTATACGTGATGAAGTCAGTGTGCAATCCGCCAAAATCATCGTCACAACGCAACGCAACGCAACGCAACGCTTAGAAATGGAAATCCTCTCATGACTTATCATTTGATGTATCCTCAAATACTTTGTAAAATAGATCCCGATATCAGCAGATCCCCCCCCCCCCGCCACGCTTAGCGCACTAATGGGGGGGGGGCAACCGCACGCTACTGCTCTGATCACAACTATTGTGTCTTACGGAGCGCTTCCTTTTCTTAACATTTTGCAAAAAATAGAGGTTTAACTCACATGTACTTTCTTATTTGTAGAATCGAACAGTCTTTCATAAAATACAATTATAGAACATATATAAATAAATTTGAGTTAATTTACCTTTTAAAATTGCTTAGTCGTTGACATAGTTCATCCTCTTTTGGGTCATCTCCCCTACCTATAGATATTAGATTCAAGCAAGTGAACCATGATTGATTCTGTAGTTGTACCGTTGTACTGTTTCGAATATAAACTGTGAAGTCTTAGTGGTCATCATGGTATGCAAATAAAACGCTCGTACGTTACTATAGGTTTCTACTCTAACATAGCCCCATCCTTCAGAAGCGCCATTGTAATAAAACGAAGCTAGTCATTCGACTATAATTTCTATTCAGGTCTATAATAGTGCGAGTTAACCTAGTTATTCACAAACCAGGCATTGCTAATTATCCAAAAGTAACGGTAAAATAAAGTTATTTCCAATTGCAGCTTAACTTGTACATATTTAGATTGCGAATCAACAATATGAAAGATTTTAACGATTTTTATTTTCGCAGCCACGATGAGTTCCTCCGAATCCGAAAAAGATTCATCAGCAACCGAATCTCCATTTATTAAAACTCGGCCAATTTTACAACAGCAGAAGTCCAGTGTTGAATACGAGTCTGACGACGCTGAAGGATCCGAACACGTGGAGAGTGGAATCGAGGATGAAGAGTCCGAAGAGGAGGACGAAGAAGGTGAGCCTCAGGAAGAAGAGGAAAGCGATGAGAGTAACGAAGAACAGCAGCACAAGGCAGAACTCCAAGCAAAAGTAAGAGTTGTAGGCCCAAAACCTAGCAGTCGCACTGCTATAAAGCCTACGATGGTGAAATCTGTTGTTCCGCATCAGCATCCATCCTATGACAAGATGGTGTACGAAGCGGTCAAGGAGCTCGATGAAAATAAACGGTCCGGAACGTCGATTTCTAAAATTATCAAATTTGTTACAACAAAGTACGACCTGAAGGATAGCAAAGTAAAACTGTTTTGCAAAAAGGCCTTCGAGAAAGGCATCAAAGACGAAACATACGTTAAAACATCTGGTGTGGGCATGACCGGTTCGATCAATTTCTCCACCAAGCACAAACAGAAGTTGAACAAAGAAAAAAAGAAGGAAACAGTACCTCCAAAAAAACCAACGACGAAAGCAAAAACTGCTGTTAAACCAAAATCTGGGAAATCAAAAACCGATAAAAAACAACCATCGGCTACGAAAGAAGTAACTTCTACAAAGACTAAGGCCAAACCTAAAGCTAAAAGTACTAAATCGTCAAAAGATGCTAACAACAATTCCGCAGCTACGACAGGTGCCAAAAAACCTAAAGCAGTATCAAATACCAAGACCAAGGTTTCCAAGGCTACGGGCAAGGTTAGACTTTCGATCAATCCGAATATCGCTCCGAAACTCAAACCGCAACCAAAGAATGCAGCGGCGAAAGCGAGTGTATCAAATGCAAAAGGAGTTAAGCCTAATGCCAAACTACCAACATCTAAAACGAAAGCGGGACCTGCCACAGCGGTGCCTGCTAAGAAGACCAAAAAGTGATTTATGTTGTTTTTTTTCATTGTGTAGGTAATCTTTCTTTTTAGTGATAAGCAATCTAAACTGTATTATTTCTGACCAATAAATGTTTCTGTAGTCTTGATGCATGGATTAAAATGCGAGGCTTGTGTTTACAACCTAATCCTCGACAAATTATAAAACGTGTTCACCACTCATCCATATGGCTTCCTTGTTCAGTTTTTACATTGGGCAAACAGATAATTCGGAATAAACGATATTTTTGTCGTTTTTTGTCAGGAGACTTGTATGAGATACATTTATTGAAGTGTTACATTGTTTAGGTTACTCTTACATTCTGCGCCTTGATTCTGTAGAATTATCTGTCGGTGTTCTTGTTTTCATCTAACACCACTTGCTTTAGTTGATGACAATTAGATCGTCATCATCCTCATCATTTGAGACGCGCGGCTTCTTACTAGCGGGTGCATCGCTATCATCGTGTTTACGTTTTTCCTGGCCACTTGTAGCACTACTCGGACCTGCTCCATTATCTGTCTCTGCGCGAACAGAAGGCTGTTCCGTGTCTTCTTCAATAATACACATATCGTCATCGTCATCTTCTCCATTGGCACCATTTGCCACTGCTGAGGAACTTGAAGGTTTTGAATTCCCATTCTGACCGGAAGTGGAAGGTTGTGCATTATCGACAGCCGTATCTTCGTTTTCTTTCGGTTTAAGCGTGTCAACGTCAGCCACAATATCAAAACTTGATTCATCCCGAGCAGGATCTTTATGCACAACAGTTATTGTAAGTTCGTAGTTTTGAACAAAATCGTCTACCTTCAGAATGCAACCGTCCACGATTTGTAACTGATCCAACTTTTTGTCGTTGTTACATTCGGTTTCGCCTTCCTCAGACGAAATCACAATCGTACCTTTGCCGTCAATAATGACGTCGGGGTCTATCATGTTGAGCGCCTTAATCAAGATGTCGTCGCGCAGCTCCTTGACCGTTACATTCTTAGTGTCCACCTTAAGAACAACTTCCGGCTTAGCCGCACAGACGTAACATTTCGGATTCGGTGGATTCAAATCGCGATCCGGAACAAACAGCTGGTTACGGCCGTTCGGTCTAAGTCTCATGTATACCGATTTGCATTTTTCTAGCTCTCCCTTTAGCACACGGAAAGCGTGCATTACCACAACTCCAGCGGTAATGGCGTTGGTAGTCGCAATCGCTGGAATGATGTTCCCTGCCATCGATTTGATCTCAAAACGGCTCTTACGCGGGATATTGAAAATTTGTGCGCGAATATTTGCACAGGAAGCGACAAAATCCATTGCGTGTTTATCGTCCTTGTCCCATACCAAATGGTCACCTTCGGCCAGCTTACCAAAATCCTCCTTCAAAGCCGTGATGCTTTCCCCAAACACCTTTGCAGACTCGACCAAGCTCAAGACTTTTTGATCGCGCAAAACCATATCAATCGGTGCTGCTTCGCCATCTTCTTCCAAAGCATCCCATTTCGCCGGATTTGGAGGCGTACGGCTCTTCCAAAGATTTGACATAGTCAGCAAATAGTTTATGTCATCATAGAACAGCTTGTTGAATATTTTTTCGGGATCATACCCACACTGCTGAGCCCAGGCCCGCGTATTTACGCGATCAACATTTCCCTTGTCATTGGCCTCTGTTGCCAGCGTAGTTTCGGCCACTTCAGCCCCAGCTTCCGGGTCAGCCGTATCGGGAGAGACATCCTCATCATCGTTACTTTCACCAAATAGTTGACTGCAATAGAGAAAAAATTAAAACATGTAAAACCGGGGGGAACTAAACTTACTTAAATAAATGTTTAGCCCAAACGATGCAATGTATCGGCTCTGACGGAGTGTTTCTTATCGTACACCCTGGAAAGGTCTTCTGTGCCGCTTTAGGAGTACATTCGTAGCACTGTGTCAGACCACGCTTGATCAGTTCCACCTGACCATTGTAGCCAGCCGTACCGGATTCAATCAATGGAACGTCAGCAGTCAAACAGAGCCGATTGACATGATTTCGAGCGGCTCGGTTGTCCAAAGCATTCAAAACCAGTTGGAATTGCTGGAAAAAGCCCACACCGTAGTTGGTTCTACAAAAAAAAACATTTTCGTTCTATACTGGAATAAACCAATAGTGCAATGAATTCTTACGTGGTAATACTGTCATGGTAAGCCTTAATTTTCACGTTCGGGTTAAAACTGAGAGCACTTTCGCGTGCAACATTTGCCTTCGATTTACCCACATGCTCCTTATGGAACAGGAACTGGCGATTCAGATTACTGACGTCGATTGTGTCTAAATCAATCTGAAAATATTTCAACACACATTATTCGACGAAACTGGCAACGCGTCCCACAGTTCTCGATTTGCAGGTTATGGTAGATATTATTGACGCCAAAAAAATGATACTAACAATCTCTATGTCCTGAAACCCGGACAGAACGAGGTTTTTTAATATTTCGCAACCAATTCCGCCAGCGCCGACGACCAGAATCTTTGAATTTGCTATTTTCGTCTGCAAGTCCGGTTCGAAAACACCCGCAAGTTGAGCCGCCATGTTCTCTTCTGTTCGTGCTGTAATACCGGAATGAAAATTTAACGATATAACTATTATTTATTCAATATATCAACCCACCTGTATTCCTAAAATAATCTCTGAACTTTCGTGCGAATCCTAGTCCAATATGAAACGAAATCGCATCAAATTTTCAACTTTTCAATGTAACTAAAACTGAAACGCTGACAACCTGCTCTCAAACAAAACAGCTTTACTTCTACGACAGAGACAGTGCGCGTCAAATTGGAAATGAAACAAATGCAAAGGAACATTCGGAATTTGAATAATCACAGGGTGATTCTAATAGGACATTGCAAGATGACGTCATATCAGTAAAATCAAATACAATAATCTGTGTTCAAATTTACTAAGGATCAAAATGGTTAAAATAACGGAAAATTAAGTCAACACAACCACTTAATAGGACAAAGAACCAAGTTTCAACAAAAATTGTACTGTATTGCTGACTATATTAATTATTTAAACCAACTACGCTTATGTGTTGAAATTTACTAAATTTCCGGGAGCATTTATTCTGCGTGTTATTATCGTCCCGTCCTAGGGACAGATCACTTGTGATGCATTTTTAAAAATCAGCGAAATTAAATGCATTTATTTACATCAAAATTGAAATTCATAATGTATTTTGCGTTGCGTGCAATGTTTTTGCGTTGCGTGCAATGTTGTTTGCGTTGCGTGCAATGTTGTTTGCGTTGCGTGTAAGACGTCAAAACCCTACAGAAAAACTAGCCCTACATTTAACAAAACGTCGAACAAAGTGGATCAGCGTAGGACGTTTGTTAAACAAACTTTTCTGCGAGGGAGTGCAAAGCTGATGCAAAAATGGAAATTAAATGCATTTTTTCTAATTTGATGCAAATTTGTTATACATTCTTAGAGTGATCTGCCCCTAGGTCCCGTCAGTTTCTTGTTATCAGTTCTAAATTTACCATGATTAAGATTATCGGTATTTGTATTTGCTTATACGATCCTGCAATGAGTAAATGCAGAGGTGATAGTAGAATTAAATGCCTTCTGTGTGCATTTCTCGACAAACATATGATTATGGCCTAAAAGCCAACTGTCAAAATCCACTTTTGAAGGAAATTCCGGACAAACCGTTACTAGCTGAACACAGTTCACAACAGTTTATGAAAGAAAAAAAATTTCTCCTTCGTTTACTACCAACATCTGTGATTGGCATGTAACGGTTTGTCCAGAATTTCCATTCAAAGTGGATTTGGACAGTTGGCTTTTAGGCCGTAATCATATGTTTGTCGAGATTTCTTGTTAAATAAATTTAAAAATTGCAAGGAAATTTTTGCACGCGATTTTCTCCGTTTCACGTTTCTGTTAGATATGATGTAATGAAAAAACGCTCTAGATTTATTGTAATGTTCACCAGAATATTATTTTCTGCACTGATAATAATCCGCACGTTATTGCCAAGTGTTTCGCACTTAGATCTGTGCTATAAGATATATCACATGAACTTCATATGCGAAACACTTGAGATTCAGTCATCATGACGGACAACAATTTCATTAGCAAAACACGTGAATTTAAAGTGTTTTGCATATGAATTTCATTGAATTCACAACTTGATAATCAATCACATTTCTATAGAAATTCATTGTTCCCTGGTTTTGAATGTTGAGTGAAAGACATTTGAAAATCAATGGAAACAATTATTGTATTTCAGATGTCGTATTTTATTTATACATTTAATTATTTACAAGCTTATAAACATTTCTCACTTATGAGACTGTTGGAAATTATGCTTCTGGCATTTGGAATCGTTATGCTATAAATAATGAGATGCGTTCAAATAAAATAATGTCTGGCTATATATTTACATATATTTACCAAAGAAACGATCTCGATATTTTTCAACTGGTTAGTGAACTGTGATCTCGATCATTTTCAAAAATTTCATTTCAGTACATTTGAAAATAATGTGTGCTGTTTGCAGAATCTAATAACCTGACTAATGAATTGCATGTATATGGCTAAAAATTTGAAAACTATATGTAAATCATATGAAATTCAATGTGTTGACACTACGATTGTATCTATAAGGAAAAACACATGAATTTAATATGTACAGTTCATAGGATTCATATGAAAAACACTTGAAATTGAGATGCTGTGTATACATTGATTTTCAAGTGCACACTGATAAAATCAAGTACCCATTAATGCGTAGAAAACTACTCATTTTCAATAAAAGTGGAATAACCCATTAAATGGGTATAGCGTTTGTACCCATAAATGAGTACAGACCTTGTACGTCAACCTGGGTATGTTTCACCCATTATTTTTCGCAGAACCGTTACAACAAAATGCATAAAAAATACCCATTCATGAAATTCGCGCCAGAATGAAAAATACTATCAATAAAATTATTTCTGAGTTTAAAAAAAACATAAAATAACATTTATTATTGTTTCCTTATAAAAGTATAGGAATCTAGATAGAAATCCTATTCTAAAACTTCTTAACAAAATAAAACCGCCAACTGGATATATTTTTGATGGCTGGATCTTTTGGCTGCTCTAAAAATGCCGAACTGGCGCATATTTTCAACATCCTCAGTAGTCTAAACAGACGTTGTTTTCGGAGCATTGCCGAAATGTTCCGTTTCCGCCACCCTAATAAAAAAAATTATACACGAACTTTAACCCATATAGTCTAACGATTCCACATATTGTATGGATGACACCCTGAACATTAGATATTTATTAGGGCACGGACTCCGATGCAGGGCGATAATATGCAGGTTCCACTACGATCCTTAGTTTGCAGATTTTTCACCCATTATCAAGATCAATATACCCATTGACATTACCTCATCGAGTAGTTGTGAAATGGATAAAAAGTACTCATTGTTAGAAACAAAAAAATACCCATTTTTTGACAGCTCGTATAACTTCCGAAAATGGGCAATTTGAATACATAAAATGGGTAGTTTTTTTACCGTGCAGTGGACACATGAATGGAACGTGTGAATTACTTGCAGTGTGTGTAGATTTGGCTTCCTTCTGGGCGGGCCTTTAAACATAACCAATGCCTTTGGCTTATGCGAGAAACGCCAGAAGAGATAAACAAAAAATAAACAGCTGATCGGAAAAAAAAAGATTGGGACGGAGTAAAGTGCAGTGCGGAAAAATCTCGCGTGTTCGGGATAGCGATCTAGACAGAAGAACGAAAAATAAAACACATCCAAGATGAAGAAAGGACCGTTCAAAGCAAACAGAATTACACGATCACAAATTCCAATATCAACAGCTACAGGATCTCAACAGAAAAACTCACAGGCGGATCGGAAGGGAACGACAGTGGGAAGCACACAGGAGAAAAACAGCACTACCAAAAAAGCGACGGTGCTGTCAGAAGTGGCTTACATCGAGCCGTATGACTATAACCAGGAATCACCAAAACATCCGGTGGAGCTAGGAAAACTGCTTCTTGCGGCGGGATTCACACGGTACAAAGAAATTACGAAAATCGGAAAATTTCGCTTCAAGCTGGAGCTGGAAACAGGTGTGACAGGAAGTGACTTCGAAATATTGCAAAGCATAAACTTAAAAGACGGCAACTTACGAGTTTTCTTGCCAACATCGCACAAGGAAACCATATGCTTCGTTCCAAACGTACCACTGAACTTCGGAGAAGAAGAGCTAAAGAAAAACACCAGAGCTGATGCCACAGTGGTTAAGGTGGAACGGATTAAGAAAAAGGATAAAGAGGATAAACTCATAGAAACGACGAATTTGAAAGTTACGGTTTTGGGAAAAGAAGTACCGAGAGTAATAAAAATTTTCGGATGCAGCTTCAGACCACAGCTTTACATCTTCCCGGTGAAGCAATGCGCAGCCTGCTGGAAATTCGGCCATAAGAAAAACGTGTGTAGATCAAAACCAAAATGTTAGAACTGTGGGGAGGAACACAACACCTCCAGCAGATAAGAAAGCCCATTGCGCAAATTGCGGAAAACCACATGATGCAGCAAGCAGAAACTGCCCTGAGAGGGAAAAAAGGACGAAAATAGTGAAGATGATGGTGACAAATAGAATCACTTTTGCAGAAGCAGAAAATCTCTTCGACACTTCTAACCGTTTCGAGTTGCTGGATGAAGCAGAAGACTATCCGGACTTACAAGGGGGAGCCGGCAGCCTGAAAAGTGGACGACCCACCACCAGAGCAAATCACCGCCGATGGAAAAAACCGGACCCACGAAAAGAAGCCGAAATGGCATTTGTCGAAGAAACTGAGGAACACAGACGTATAACGAGGCCAGAAGAGGAAAACCGGCCAATACAGACAAATAAACACAAAGCTACTGAGTTCGAGATCTTCATTGCGCAGCTCAGAAAAGACTTTTTAAAGTACTTTCGAACGCAATCTTGGCTGACCCAAATTGTTGATCTGCGCGACAGGCTACACTCCAAACTACAAGAACCAAGATCAGAGATAGACACGGACCACATACTGATTGAAGTTTCTTCCGAATTAAACAGAATTATAAATGCAGAGCTGGGACAATCCAACGAAATCAGAATAGACAGTACAGGAAACAATGGAGAATAAAACGCTCAGATTACAACAATATAACATTCAAAGTATGCGTCCAGTGGAGAAACGAGAAGAACTATATACAAACTTGGTGACCAACGATATAAGCGTGGCCTTGCTTCAGCAAATCTGGCTTAAGGAATAGGAACAGGTAGTAATAAAAAAGTACAATTTTGTGAGCAAAAGAAGGGAAGGAGGGTATGGCGGTGTAGGAATCCTGCTGCGAAAAGGAATACAATATAAGAACTTGAAGCTACCGAACTTTGGGCCACTAGAAGCAGTGGGAGTTGAAATAAACCAATCTGTCGGACACCAAGTTAAAACAATTAACCTACTTTCTGTATATCTACCGCCCGGAAACAACCTAACAGAAACAAAGAAAGCACTTCAAGATATCTTTACATATCTGGAGAGCCTCGTAGGCGAAACCATCATCGGAGGCGATCTGAATGGGCACCACAGTTCATGGAGTCCTGAATATCCGGAATGCGCACGAGGTAGGTACATAAACACACTTATAGAAGGCTCCAAGTTGATGTTGTTGAACGATGGAACGGCAACGATGATCGGAGCTCCAGGCGGAAGAGAATCAGCAATAGATCTAACGTTGGCAACAACTGGAGTAGCGAGGAAAGCTGCATGGATGGTTCAAGATGAAGAGCTCGGTGGCGCACACCTTTGTATCTGGATTGAACTAGAAACGGATATTCCCATTGTCAATAGACGAATTACGAGGATCAACAAGAGTAAAGTGGTAGAAGAACTAAACAGTATGAGGCCACAGTTCATATACTCGCCGGAAGAGATGGTAGAAATTTTCGATGAAGCGGTTAAAAAGGCGTCCTTTGTGGTGAAAAATAAAAAGGCAAACTATCTAAAAACCTGGTGGACAGACAAAATTGGAAAGTTGTACAGCGAGAAAAGAGTAGCACTACGAGCGTATAACGTGAACAAAAACCAGCAAAATTACATAGTTTTGCAACGATCCAGGGCACAATTCAAAAAGGAAGTACGAAAGGAAAAAAGGAAATATATAGGGGAACTATCGGAGAAAATAGACGAGGCAACCCCGTCTAGACATCTTTGGAATATCGTAAAGGGAATCGATACGTCACTGTCCGGAGAATACAAGACACGAAGAGATCACACTGGAAAAAGGAACAGAGTTCATGGAGTACTACTTTAAGGACAAGGTTAAGCCAATCCAAAAACCAACAGCTTGCACGGAGTATGAAATCGAGGGGTACGAGATGGCGTTAAAGGACGAGGAACTGTTGGGGGTCCTAAAGAGCAGGAAAAATAGCTCGGTGCCGGGAGAAAACAAAATTTCATATGATATGCTCAAGCAGCTAACTCCAGAAATGCAAATGAAAATCTGCGAGATGCTGAGTCGTGTGTTTGTCACTGAGAAGATCCCGGAAAGATGGCGTCGCACGGAGATTCGACCGATCGAGAAAAAAAATACAGACCCACAATTGCCAAGTGCCAAAAGGCCCATAGCGTTGATGAATGTAGAATTGAAACTTATAAATGCCGTGGTAAAAAACCGTTTCTCGGAAATAGCAGAAATCAAAAATCTCATCCCTAAGCTGTCTTTCGGTTTTCGGAAAAATATGTCGGCGACAACGTGCATCAACTACGTAATAAATACTGTGCAAGAAGAAAAACAAAACGGAGTAGAATGCTTAACTGCTTTTTTGGACGTTAAAATGGCGTATGATTCTGTAGATACGAACCTGCTCTTACAAATATTAGCTAGGGATGGTATACCGGATAAACTCCTTTCCTGGCTATATCAATATCTGAGGAGTCGGCAAGTTTTCCTAGCCACAGAAGAAGGTACAGTACAAATGGAAGTGAGCGAGGGTTTACCACAAGGATGCCCTCTGTCACCAATCCTATTCAACCTGTACACAGCGAACCTGCATGACCTGTCGAACGATGAATGCGAGCTACTGCAATTTGCGGACGATTTTGCTGTCATCGCCAAGGGAAAAACAATGGAGGAGGCTACAAAAAGACTGAACGAATTCTTGCCGAAGCTAACGCGACGCTTAGAAATGCTCAATCTCAAACTAAGTGTAGCTAAATCTGCTGTCATACCATTCACTAACAAAAACATTGACCACCTCCGTGTCAACGTTCGAGGGGAGCGACTGGAAATTGTGAATACGCACAGATATCTTGGATACACACTGGATAGAAGTTTGAGACACCGAAAACATATCGAAGCGATCCGAAATGCAGCAGGAAAAAAGTTGACCCTACTCAAGCTACTGGGACGGAAAACAGGGAGAGCAAACCCGGAAACGTTGATCAAGGTGGGAAATGCTATAATCAGGAGCAGAATGGAGTATGGGGCATCGGTCTTTGGAAATGCAGCACCAGCGAATATAGGCATATTGCAAACTCTACAGAACTCGTACGTAAGATACGCGATGGGTTACTTACGTACCACCCCGGTGAATGTACTGTTGGCCGATTCAGGTCAGCTACCGATGCGCCAACGGATTGAGGCACTAACAAAAAAGGAACTCATCAGGAGCATCTTCTTCAAAACCCCGAACCAGAAGTTCATCTGCAGCACCCTATCACGAGAGATATCCAATGGATCATATTTCACACAGGTCGCAGAAAAACACGTTGATCTACTATATCAAGTCCATCCAGCGGAAAAAAATAATCAGTGGCGAAGACGAATGCAGTATTTCGGAATGATCGACATCGGAAAAATAGTACATCGAAGCTTGGGAGAAGGGCAATATAAGAAGGGAAACGTGTCCAGTGACGTGTGGAAAAAACTGTTTAAAGAAACAATGGAGAATGACTACAAAGGATATAACAGGATATTCACGGACGCATCCAAGAACTCTTTTGGTGTAGCTATCGCAGTGTATGATGAAAAGGATGGAGAAGTACTGACGGAGAAAATAAACGGCAACTTCACGATCACAAATGCTGAAATATTGGCGATCCAACATGCGGTGGAAATGTGCAAAAACAAGGGATACAGTAAGACGGTAATCCTGACAGACTCCAGAAGTGCCTGCGAAACCCTCACTAAGGATAAAGCCGTAGCCGAAAACTACATAATATGGGAAATCTTCAAAGAGCTGCAGAGCATGCCTAGGTCGTACGTAAGGATTCAGTGGATCCCTAGTCATCAGGAGATCCAAGGGAATGAAATTGCAGATCGAGCAGCGGTGGCACGAACACATGATAAACAATCTTTCTTCAATGGGATAACAATGAGCGACGCTATAATACTGAGCCGAAAGGAAATTTGGGACGAATGGGAGAGAAGGTACAAAGCGGAATCTATGAAGAAAGGGAAATGGCATTTTACGATATGCGAAACGCCATGCAAAACGATCTGGGCAAAACACCTAACACTGAATACCGAGCAAGTAAAAATAATGAACAGAATTAGAAGCGGACACACATTGACAAAAGAAAGGAGAGCACAATGGGGATTAGAGATGGACGATTTATGCAACCTTTGCGAAGAAGTTCAGGACCTAAAACACTTGCTTTACCACTGCCCAAAATACAACAATATAAGAATAAATTACAATATATTGGAATATATGGAGCCCTTGGAGCCAATTCTACGAGAAAAATGTGAAGAAAGCATGAAACAAATAGCAAAGTTCATCAAGGAAACAAAAATAATGGTATAAGAAACAAAGGAAACATAACGTTGAAACCGATGAAAGGAAAAAACTGAAGTATGTTGGCGAGATGGATCAACCATGGTCTTAGTCTGTCGAAAGACAATCCAAACAAAAAAAAAACAGCTGATCGGAATGTGAACAACAGTTACTGATAGCGTCCCATAGACTTAGAGATTTAGATTCCGTGTCCACATATTTCAGCAAGACAATCTTTGGGATATGATAAATCCGATTTCTTAGTAAAACATGGATCGTCCTAGGCGGAAACGAAAGCATACAGAACGTTTCAGAACCTATACAACGGAAGTAAACGAATGGGAACTCACCACAGAAATTAAAATCGAACCGGACGACGAACCAGTTTTACCAGTATTTTGTAGCCTGTGCAAAACATCCGCTGGGGTGAAGCTATTAGCGCTGTTTTCCAACAAAACAAAGAGTTCCAATCCGGACATTGCAGTTTCAATTAAAGCTTGCGTCGGGTTAGAGGTAATGTTTAGTAGTTTTATTTTTGCTTTTATGCTTTTCAATATTTTTCTCGTAGATCACACCGGAACTAGAGCCCCAAGCACGAATTTGCCGTAAATGCCTCAATGAGTTGGAAACTCACTATGCTTTCTGGAAGCGAGCAACACAGTGCAATGAATATTCCCAAAACCGAATCACCGAGGAAGAGGCTGAGGTAAACGGGGCCCATGCGCAGCAGATTCGTGTGTGTCGTTTCTGTCTAAAGATTGGCGGGAAACTGCTAGAGCTTTATCCAGAAATTCATATCCCTGACAATGACCACTTGGTGAAGATTCGCAAATGCTTGGGGGTGCCGGTAGATAATGCATCTCTAAATTTGAGTTATATTACAGTAATTTTTACTTTTTCAAGATTAACGCAATGGACCCAGTGACGAAAATTTGTCGTAATTGCATTCAAAGTATTGATAGGTTACTGGAGTTTCGACATAAGCATGAACCAGAGGAAGTATTTTTCAAGCAGGAAGTTGATACAGAATTATTCGGGAAGCTTGAATGGACAGCTCACGGAGAAGCGACAACTAAAGTTAAGAGAGAATATCCAGATCTCGATCTGTATGTGTCAGATTCTGATTGTTCCGTAGATGATCAATCAGATCCGTTCGATGATGGAAATATCAAAGTTCGAGGGGTTCGACCTGAATTACTGCAGCTGCTCGGAACGGATATGGATGGAAAGAATTTTCAGATACGAAAATGTGATGGCGGACTGTTGATGGTGATTTATGATGAATTTCGATTCCGATATTGTTCCGAAACACCAGAGGGTGGCACTTTGTGGGTATGTGCTGAAACCAAACTATGGAAGTGCCGCATGAAGCTGCACATTGACGAGTTAGGAATCAATGCTTGCGTGGAGCCGGGCGTTCAAAAGCACAGTCACCCGTTTAAGCTGCCAACGGTAATGAACTGCCCCTCGGGGAAAGGGATGACACTATTCGAAGGAAAGAAAGTACCATTCTGGCTATATGCTAGGCAATTATCAAGGTCTTTTCATACGCGTAGCTTGTTTTTTGATGGTAATCGATATAGCTTGCAACAGTTTCGTCCCCACGGAGATTGTAGTGTGTGGTACTGCGGCCGACGGCGTAAAGGTAAATGTATGGCTGTTATTTATGTTAACGGGGTATTCCAGCGTACAGAACTCAAAGGAAAACACAATCACGAGACCGTAGACGTAGATGAGGTCTTTTCTCTTTTCAAGAAACGTGATATAGACACGGAATCAACGGAAGTTATAGACGCTTTTCAAGAGACTAACTCAATGGAAATTTTAGAAAACTGCTTGGAAGCGAGTGAACACTGTTTCGAAAGAATCGCTAACGGACTAGATGACAAACAAACAGTACAAATTGAATTGGATGCTCTAACAAAAGAGCAAAATCCTGAGATATTCAAGATTTTTGAGCAGGATGACCCGAATCGCAAGTTTAATGTTATCAGGACAGGGGGAAAGTTCAAAATTGCACAGAACAGCTACGAGTACCGATATTACGGTCGACTAAAGGATGGGTCTACGGTTTGGAAATGCATTTTTGATTCATTGCGTCATTGCCAAATTTTGATGCGAGTTTCTGTTGATGGTAAGGAAATGGTTCATTTTAAAATAGGTCGACACAGTCATGGAATTGAGCCTGAGAAGATTTTTAGCGTACCAATTGGAAAGCGGATGATCGGCGAAGAGCCACTCTGGCTGCTGACGCGTGTTTCGCTATACTACGAAAGCCGATTTATTGTCTATCGCGACTATGTGTTTATACTACAAGATACCAACAAACGGGGATTGGTACGATGGTGCTGTTTAAAAAAATATGCATGCCGTGCGTTGCTTATTACCAGTTCGGATCTAAAAATGGTGTTACTGAAAACCGATCATTCTCACGAGAAACCACCAAAGGAAGAAATTGCTGAGCTTCTTGAAGGTAAACAAAAAACAGAATCACCAATGGAAAATCTTTCGTTTAAGCAAAAACTGTTGTCATTCCCCTCAACAAAGGGTCAAATTTGGGACGAAGAAAGTCATGAGTACAATCCCTTCTATATCCTAACAAACATGTTTCGTACTAAGAGACAGTACGGAATTATATATCGTGGGTACAGATACTCTTTTGGTTCTATCGATCAGAACGAAACCAGCACATGGTTATGCACTAGAAATTGGGTAAAAAGCGATTGTTGTAAGGCAACTGCCATAGTGGAAGGTATGTTTGAATCTGTGTTCGCCAGTGTTCAGCACAACCACGATGTGTTGCCTGAGTCCCAAATTCAACACCTGATCCAGCAATGCATATTACGTCCGATATCCAACGAAAAAAAGTTGAAGGAGCTTCCAAATCAGGAAGCTGAAGCAAGCAATATTTTGTCCAGTCTAGCTCGTTTCGATCCAAACCGTAATTTCGAGGTCAAACGAATCAGAACCAAGCAAGTAATCACCTACAAAGGCGAGAATTTTCGTTTAAAGTTGCGCCAAGATGATGGCAGTAGCTTGTGGAGCTGTGTTTGGTCTAGAACTCGCAACTGTGTTGTTACTTTGAACCTGAATGCCGATGGAAAACAAGTATTTCCAGTGGATTCAAAAAAGAAGCACAATCACTCGGGTCAACAAATTGCCGCCTTTCTGCTACCAACAGGAAAGGCGTCGGTTTACGATGAAGACAAAGATGCATATTTGTCATACTGGATTTGGAACTATCAGTCTGAATACCGCACAAATAAAGCTATTATCTACCAAGGCTACAAGTACACGATCCACTTCATAGGAAACAACGGAAAAAGCACATGGAAATGCTATGGTGGTTGCAAGGTATATGCGCGAGTCGAGGGTGCTCTGGAAATGATATCCGTTAAAAATGAACACAACCACGAGCAATTAACGGATGATGAAATAAAAGCAATAACTGGCACAGATATTGTTGATCCAGATCTTCTTCCTAGTAGTAAAACACTTCCCTCATCATCGTGTCCTTCTAATTTAAGCAGTCCACTGCGTGCATCAAATTTACTGAGACGACTATCTGTGCCTGACCAGGACCGAAACTTTGAAGTTCAAATTCACAAAGGACAGATGAAAATCTTACAGGATGGCTACGAATACAATCACAAAACCTCCAAACAAAATCATAGCTTATGGAGATGTATTCACTCCTCCGTTCGCAGTTGTCGAGCGACCCTTCATGTTGATAACCGGTGCAAAACTGGAATACTTCCAAAAATCCCTAAACACAACCACTCCACTGAGCTGTGGGACATATACAAGTATCCGCTGGGCGAAAGCAGTATCATGGACTCATACTCGGAGGTGGTGAAACCGTTCTGGTTCCTTATTCAACCGAGCTTCATGCGGCCTCTCCCAAACATCATTTACGATGGCCACCGATATTCACTAGATTTTATCACCGAAACCGGAGATAGCAGCAAGTGGAAATGCTCTGCTCAGCCTTGTCGTGTAAGACTCACTGTAACAGGTTTGTTCGAACTGGCGGCCATCAATCCACCTGAACATGCCGATGCACCGCTGACAGAGGAGAAGATAGCCGAATACATTCGTTGCTTTGGGACGAGTTCCAGAAACACCACTTCTTTGGTTGATTCGATACCGTTTGTAGAAGTGAAGATGGAAAAGACAAATTTCGATGCCGAGGATGAAGAGCTATAAGCTGTAAATAAAACGTTCTTTTGAACCGGTTTCGAAATACTTTTTGACTTTGATACTTTTGGTGAAAATGTAACGATATGAAAAATATAACCAATTTGCCTTATAAAACAACAAAACTCAGTTTTTTCTGAAAAACTCAGCACTTAATCTATACTAGCAAGTATATATCACTCCTTATCCCTATTCGCATTAGACGTAAGAAGATTACGATGTAAGCTTGGAGTTTTCTAATTTGTAGGAAATTAGCAAATCTAACAAGAAACTTTTTTTTATCCTAAGCAAAGAAATGATTGCAATCTGTAAGTATAATTTATTCAGTAATAGCTGTGGAAATTAACCTGGAAAATTTACGAACAAATCGAATTGGACTGTAACCTCGCTTCATCATTTGAAGTAGAAGCATCCTCATGGCAGACCCGATGTTTCTGTAGCAGCCCCTTTCTTGTAAACGCTTTATCACAGTCAGCACACTTGAACGGTTTCTGGCCTGTGTGTTGTATCATGTGTCTCTTTCGATCGGTAGGATACATAAATGCTCGGTCACATAGCTCACAGGAATACGGTCTCTCTTGGGTGTGCGTACGCAAATGCAAACGCAGATTGGCTTTTGCCTTGAATTTGCTCGAACAAAATGTACATGCAAAGGGTGTATCTTCGCTATGTAGTAAAGAATAGTGATGTTTAAGATAGCTCTTCCGACTGAACCCTTTTCCGCAATAATTACAAACATGCTTGGTATGCTCAGGAACGACCGAGTGCAATTTGAGATGCGCCAGCAGATTCGACTGCGTGCCAAATCGTTTGGAACAAACAACACATTCAAAAGGCTTCAGTTTCAAGTGACTGCGTTCATGATTAGCCAGAACCATTAGATTGCTGAACCGCTTACCACAAACGGAACATTGATATTGCTTCGACTGATATGGATTACCTTTGTGCAAATTGAGCCCCCGTTTCGATGTGTAGCGTTTGTAACAAATTTCACACTCGAAAGGTCGTTCTTCGTTGATGGTACGGTGCTGCTCATGTACATCTTTCGAATGTTTCAATAAATGGTCTTTGCTTTCGAAAACAGTTGCACATCCACAACAACTTAGTGTTGTACAATCATAATCTTCGGTTTGTTCTATAAGCTTGATTGGATCATTTGGAATCTTTATCAGTTGTTCATTGATATCATCGTTCAGCACAACCAAGTGATCAGCTGTTTCTATTTCGGGTAGCAGCGATTCTGATACATCTCCGTAAATAATTTTGTAACTTATTATTGGTGAAAAAGTATTCTCTTTCTCAGTTGTCCTAAAAAACAATCTGCCCATTCAATATCATCCGAAGAGTGATATCAACAACTTACCCAAGGTTCTTCTCCAGGAGATTTCTAAGTTTCTGATCGGACTCTAAACACTTATATTTGACGTCTAATGCTGACCTGAGATTTCCAAAGCACAAAGAACATACAAATTCTGGCAGTCGCGGATCTTTTGTGACCTACAATAACGAATTGATTATACCTACGGAAAATTGAATTGTTTGGAAAGTTCTACCTCCAGTCCACTCAGATCCTGAATCATGTCGGCTACCGAGTCACATCCTTCGAATATCGAGAGCCAATCATTGTTACTGATGACCTCAATACAAATTCGGCAAATGCGCATTATTATATCAGTTACAATTACAATCTTTGCTATTAAAAAAGTACCAAAACAATTAATCCGTGTTTTATTTTCCAAGCTTTTTTTGTTTATGTCGTTTTTGCTTGAAGCGAAACTGCACTGAGCCAAAAAATCACATACACTTTACGTGAAAAAGCACATAAATCTATACCGCACTGAACAAACTAGAAACGTATTTTTTACCGGAAAATTCAGGTGATGTTAAAAAAATAGGAATCCTTTCAATTTTATGTGATGCACGTAAAATTTAACAACTTGGTAATAAAACTTATTAGATTTTTGAGTGAAGGTTATGTGTCATGTTGATAAAAGTTACGTGAAATTCACATACCTTTTACTGGAGCTCACAGTGAGAAAATTACTGTTTTATAAACTCAAGATGGCGTCAACTGGATATACGCGTTCATTATTGTTGGATGATTTAGGCTTCCCTGAAAGTCTACTAGATGTTTTCGAGCGTAAGATTCATTGATATTCAAATAAATAAACCCTTCTCTATAAAATGTTTCAATTTTCAGAGTGCGGGATCGGATTATTCGAATTAATAACCTTCTCGATTGAAGAGTTACAGTGTCATTTGCAGCAAACGGATGCTGATTGGAAAATTGAGGTTATTTTTGAAGCTATAAGTTCCTGGCGAAAAAGAAATGTAGTTCAATTGATATTTTATGGTAAACACTTATTTTCATATTTGTATCTATTAATTTATAGAAATCAGCGATCCTCAGTGCATTAACCAACAACGAACTTCCCGGAAATGGAGGAGCAAACGAACCCTGTGAGTCAAGTGGAAGCGTGCTGAATACACATGCCCTTGAAAGAGAGCAGCGAGGCTTATTACTTACACCCGTCAATGAATCGATCGATTCGGGAATTGTGTCTACAAAAACAGTAGGCTGTGTACCCCTTGAAATAAGAAGTCAGATTGACTCTGATTCATTATGTACCGGAAATGAGTCCTCAAAAATACTGGACGAACTTGAGCTGCTAGATGTAAGCCAGAGCACGCCATCAGTGTCGTCGAATGGCGAGGCGGAACTAGCGACTGCTAGTGTTTCAGGTAGGATTATTTCAAATTTGCTAATACGGTGCAATTTGAAATAATCCTAATAATGCATTTGAATTGCATTTAAAACGTCGAATAAAGCAATACACGCGCGTTTTAACGTTCAATATTTTTATCAATACTAGACAGTATTGACTAAAGTATTGTACGTGTAATGGAAAAAAAATGTATTGACGATGTGTATTTCAAATGGGATTGGCGTATTAAAGTAATATCGTCAACACTCGCATTGAAAAAATATTGAACGTGTAAGAGCCGCTTTAGTGCATTTGACATAATACCTTCACATAAAGCATTCTAGCTAACAGCAACTGCACTTGTATTTATCTTTTCCTATTCTTCTTGCAGCTAGTTTTAATGACGGGATCGAAACGAACGAAACCGAGCGTAGACAGGAAAAACAAAACAACGAGGAACACCCACCATATTCATCTGATACTGTGTTTTCTCCAAGCATTTTAGCAGCGCTCTTGAAAAATTCAGAGGAAGGGAAAGATATTTTGCGTAGATCAACACTTGGCGAACTGAGCGAGGCCAAACAACTGGCATTAGCTGGTATTATCGCAAAATATCATCTGGCGACTAAGGATCAACTTCGCGTGGATGATTTGGAGAGATATGCTTTGGCTATAACTACAATCTTTAAATCGGAACGCAAGGTATAACCCATACACATTTTATATTACGCATGGGACATAAAAAGAACATACTTTCTATTGTAGGAGAGTTATTACATTCCCCGAGGTGGAGACCGTCGTAATCACGGCGGTAAAATAATAAATAAAATTGGAAATTTAAAACAAAAGAAGAGAAAAAGCGACGCAAAGGAAGAAGAACATTTGAAAAAACTCAAATCAGGCGAGTCAACATGCAATGCACCCTCCGACAGCAAACAATCGATTGAAGCATATGAATGGTTAGCTTTGAATGATACGCCGTGGTCTACAGTACTTGACAAATGGTCAATAAGTTTTGATTCGCGTAAAACGATACTAGGAGACAAAAAGCTCGTCAAAAAAGCCTTAAGATTGTATGGGCATTACAAAAATTCGAATGGTTTTCAGTTGGTAAGTCAACTACTACGAATACTACTAATAAAAATAATAAGTTTTCATTTTTAGATTGATATTGATTTTCGACTACTCACATTGGGTGGAACTAGTGGATTGCAAGTATTAGTTGCTATTCGCCCTGCGTTAATTGCTTACATTTCAAACACGGCGTTGGATCCATCTGCTGAAGGTTTATTGAGATTATTGAAAAGCACTACTACAAGCGAAGGTACTCTTTCGAGTGTGATAGTGAATTTATGAGACAATTATTTATATATTTTCCGCTTTCTTCATTTTTAGATGTTAAACATTGTGCGCTGTTGCTAGGATTGCACACAGTACTACCTCCAATCGCAGCAGGATCCCGATACAAACCCACAATCTGTACGGCCCAAGACGATACCATTGTCTTTGCAGAATCTTTAGACGCAGCTATAGAAAAAGTTCGAACAATCTGTATGGGCTACGAGGAACGCAATCTACCAATTGTTCCAAAATTAATTACTATTGGAACAGAAGTATCTCGAATCGATGGCCCATTTTATATATGGTATAACGAAATACTCTATGAAGTGAACACAGCTGCAAGAGCAACGGACGTACTTCTAAAGCTGTCTGCAATATTCGGATTACCTTTTTCGAAGGTGTCTAAGTTGGTGTGGCACTTCATAAGCTCTTATGCATATTCGATCCGCCAGCGTGAGTCATATGCTGCAATAAATCGTCTGGAAAAGTATCTGTCTGCTCAGCACATATCATCAGTAACCAAAAATGATTAGTTGTATGCTATCTGACTGTAAGTTTATATTTTCTAATGTAAGCGATTATTTCGATCATCTTAAAAATTACCATGTAGTACCAGTAGATTATCGGTATAGATGTACTGTAATGAATTGCAATCAACTTTTTTCAAAGCTGTATCCTTTTAAAAAGCACATGAGCAGGCATTCAATAACAGGTTTAGCAACAGAAAGCTTTAGTCACCAGTCAAATGAATCGAATCATGAGAGCAGGGAATCAAACTACAGCCAAAATTCAAATAAAAAACAAAAAGTTGATTCAAATGAACAAAATACTCTTTCAAAATACCTATCTCCAACGTTTGAAGCGATTGATAAATCAACGGCGGATTTTACGTTAAGTATGCATATGAAGAACAATTTTACGCGCAAGGATGTATACGACATTCAACGTAGAGTCTCATTAATCTTCAAAGAAGTTGCTTGCCAAATGGAATTGTTGGATTTAAAGTTTGCAGATCCTGAAATTGAGTTTAATTTTAAATGTTATCTCTCCAAACTTAAACAAATGTTTTCTTTAATCAGTTCAGACCACAACTTTTTTAAGTATTTACGCACACGTGGATTTAAATTGCCTGTAATCATTGCTATTGAAAATGATAACATTATTAATAAGCCAGCCGATGTAGTGAATGAGTTGGGCATCGAACCAAACTGTAGTTATCTAATGTTAATGCCAGTTGAATATCAAATTAAAACATTTTTTGAATGTGGAGCATTATTAGAGAAAACTATCAGTAACACGGTAGAACTTGAAAAGACATCAGACATTAAAAACTTTGTTGCTGCTAGTAGATGGAAACAAATCCGAGAAAAATATAAAAACGACATTATCATTCCAATCTGGATTTACAGTGATGAATTTGAGGTAAATGACCCCCAAAGCTCTCATAGTAATAGACATTCCATATGTGGCATATATTACAGTTTTCCAACGTTCCCTGAAGAATTTCAAGGGAAATTATGCAATATATTTGTAGCAGGAATGCTAAAAAAAGTTGACATCAAGGTAGTTGGATTCAATAAGCTACTATATGCCCTTATAGAGAAGTTTAAAGGTTTAGAAGAAGTTGGAATCACGTTTATGCTTAACAGACAAGCAGTATTAATTAGGTTCGTCTTATGTTTGGTACAAGGAGATAACCTAGGAGTGCATACAATGCTACTTTTATCAAGTGGTTTTAATGCTACCTTTTATTGCCGGTTCTGTAGACGACCTAAAGAATTGCTTAAGAAGGACGTGATAGAACATGCAGATTGTATGCGTCGAAGACAAGATTATGATGAAGATATTGATATTGGGCGACATTGTGATACTGGTATTGCAGGCAACTCTATATTCAATAATCTGCCATCCTTTCATGTAATCGAAAATCGTAGTGTAGATGCTATGCACGACATTTTCAGCAATGGAATTTGTAAATACGGTTTCACTGAGGCACTAGACTATTTCATTTATACTAAAAGATACTTCACAGTTAGTGAATTCAATACACGACGAAAGATATTTGCTAAGTTGTGCCTAGATAGCGAAATGAAACGCATGCCAGATATAACTGAATATTATAGTAGAGAAAAAAAGAAAACCGTTTCGTTACGAATGACTTCCAGTGAAATGCGCTGCTTTACTCATTATTTCACCTTTCTTATTGGTCAGTACATTCCTATTGAAGATCAAGTTTGGACATATTATAAATCGTTGATTAAATTAGTTCATTTGTGCCTTCTCCGTTCATTTTCATCAGAAGAAATTGATCAATTACGTGAACAGATTAGTCAACATCATAATTTATATATTATCCTTTTCAAAAAAGACCTCAAACCTAAGCATCACTTTATTGTCCATTATCCGTCAATTATTCGCATCTCAGGGCCGATAGAAAAAATGATGTGTTTTCGTTACGAAGCAAAACACAGAGGATTCAAGCAATACGCACATGTAATGTCATCAAGAAAAAATCTTTGCTACACGTTAGGAGTGAAAGCCAGCTTGAAATTCTATTACGATGCGTCTAACAAAAGTTTCAGTGATAATTGTACTACTGGTAATTTTAAAACGGGCGACCTACGACTTAGACATTATTTCAGAAATTTGTTACAACCTCTGCGTTTGAGCTCGGATTTCATAGTAATGTTTTCGAGCTCAATTGAATATAAAGGAACGCAGTATAGTGCTGGGAATTTTTTGACACGGTTAGAGAAAAACAAAATACATCTCTTTGAAATTTTGGATTTCATCTCATTAGGTGGTTCAATTTTCGTTGTTAGTCAGTTTTGGGAAACAGGGGATTATAATGACCATTTTTTGGCATATGAGGTTAAGGCACGAAGCGCAATAGTTGATATAGTTGATATTGAGTTATTTGGAACACCTCCAATTACTTTGCACAAGATCGATCATCTTTATATGTTTAGGATTAAAAATAGTTTTAATATCGATTGTATTGAGTGATTGATGTAAATAAAAAAACGTTGCCTTAAAAAACCATTAAATTTTTATGAATTCTTGGAAAGAAAAATCTGTTTAAATTACATATAAAATTTACCACAAACAAATTTAAAGGTTACTTGAACATCCAGTTATATTTACGTGAATATTCTTGTGATTTTTAAGAAATTTTAATTTGAAGATCATTGTATATTACGATGAAATCTACGTGAAAATCATATAGTGTTCATCTGACTCACTTGAAACTGCATTTCTTTGTCAAAACATGTAAGATTCACCTGAAAAGTATAGTAGAAAATATCTACGTATGATTTCAGGTGAATTTTATGTGCGATTTTTTTGCACGCGTGCATTCAAAACGTAAAGGCATGTTCAGGAGTGTTTCAGTTATAGATGCATAATTTTGACAGTTCCATAATATAAAACTGAAAATTTAAAACTAGAACTTGCTGTCCCCAGCAGCAGTTTTAGCGGGTGTTCTATTCAGTTTAAAATTCATGTCCCGCCATGCCTTCAGCGTTACTGCATTCAAATTTATTTTTCCCCAGTCTATCGGGTCTAAGTGGCTGTGCTGAGTACTCTTCATGTATTTAAAACACAGTTCTAAACGTGTTTTAAAATCAGCAACAAATGGAACGGCATCGTATAACAGTTTTAAATTTTAAAACAAAACTGTTCGAAAAACAAAACGCTCTGCTGGGGATGTGAATGTTTCAGTTCCAGTTCTACTTTGAAACTCCTATACAAAATAAAACGCTCTAGAACATGCTCCAATATCTAACAAATGTAAGCAAACTGAGGTTATTGCGCCAAATAAAAGCTTAGCATTGACTCTTTATCGTCCACAAATAATCGAGAAAAATGATAACTCTTTATATGTTAATTTAATCTTAAGTCAAAATGTCACATATAATATACTAAAGCTTTGCTAATATGTTGTAGATGTGATCTTTGCGTTGTAATGTTTCTCCAAGTTGATTGTAGTTAGCATGTTTTTCCAATGCCAAACCTCATATCTACACTCTCGGTTGCGATACAGCACATGAAATATATCACAACTACAAGCCCGTCTCTGAAAACGTCACAGTAAAATGTGCCATCTACAAACGATGTTGCCAAGACCACCCACTGAGACGTCCAAAAATTTGTTTCAAAATCGTTCAACACGGGTCCAACGATGGACGTTCGTTGAACGGTTATTTGGACGTTGTCCAAATTGGTCCAACGAACGTCCTTCATTGGACAATTTTGAAACCAACCGTTCTTAGAGGGCACATATAGAAATACCACAGACTAACAGACATAACACTATGAGGGAATTCCCTTAAAAAAACATCGATCCGACAATTTTCCCAGAACACTAGCTCCTCCTTTTATTCACAGTCCCAAACACTCATTTACTGGTGGGTTACCCCTCAGGTTTGGGAACAATTTTTCACTAGTGGTCTATCCCCCATATGCTTGTTCATATGTCAGTGGCGCCATAATTTCAAATGTGGCCACAGTCCCAACTACAAATATATTTAAAATGACCGTTAAAGGCGGCGAAGCTTTGTTTTTGAGTGTTATGTCTGTTAGTCTGTGGAAATACTACATAAGTTTACTGGTTGAAAACAATCCCATTTGCTTTTGCCGTCTTTGTTTATTATTTTCCACCAGCTAGTGAAGTAGTATTTGTGTCGTGTGACGTGTTCGTACATGAGCCGTAGAAAAGTCTATTGGTTGATTTCCGTGGCGATCTAGAAAAAAAATTATACTTTGATTGCACTGTTGCCATTCATTTTACAGTTCGGCTTGGCGAGCGAACGATGCTGTTGCAAGAGAGCGTTGAACCAGAGCTGCCAGATTATTTTTTTGAAAATCTGTATCCTCGTTACAACAAATCTGATTTTGTCTGTATTGAATGAAGAAAAAGAATTTTGATAATTGATAAAAAATAATAAATTCAAGTATTAAACCGGAATTTAAATTGTGTACTTTAAAGTAATCTGTACATTTCCCGTCTCAAGTTTTTTTTTGAATATAAAAAGTTTTATGGTTCATTTGACAATTATTTACTAAAAAAATGGCCATAGTTAGTAAAAATGGTTGCAGAAAGGTTTCGCCATAAACGTTGTTAATTGGGACATTAAATGAGAAATAAATATCTTTTCTTATTACATACACCGATAAAGCTTATTTTTGTGATCACAACAATGTTTTTTCCAACTCAGGAAACGCGGAAATAAAATTTAAATTAATAATAAAGAAATATGTTGACAGTCTTGATTTGACACTATCACAAGCATTTGACATATCGAACAAATGATGCCCTGTCAGAAAAAAATTAATACATGTTTTCCCGGTTTTGCCGCAGGGTTAATTTTATTTGACATAAACACCATCCAATGTATATAGTTTTTTTTTCATTTTGGGTGTTGTCTTGATAGGCCTGATGTAAACAACTGCAGTTTTCCTATGTATGGTTGTCTATGTTTACATAAGATTTATTTAAAATATATGAGAAAGGCAAAAAACAAAAATATAGTTTTTACGTATTACAACGATTTTTTTTTTAAATGATGTTATATCACAGACTAACAGTCATAACACTCAAAAACAAAACTTCGTCCGCTTTAACGGTCATTTCAAATATATTTGTAGTTGGGACTGTAACCACATTTGGAATTATGGCGCCACTGACATATGAACCAGCGTATGGGCACAGAGAACAGACGTCCATCTTCAGCATTCAACTTGTGTAAAATCTCTAACGGTTTCGAAGGTAGTTTGGATATCCAAACCAGGTGCGCTACTGTCGTCATGTTTTTTGTGGCTGAGTTCGACAGAATTGACAGCGGTTATTCTTCTACCCAGTCAAACTAGTCCGGAACCGGTTCGGACTTCCAGCATGAATTCCAGCTCAAATGCATCAACCGATAGAGCCGGAATCGGTTGTTTTCTTTGAGCAAGATTCCATACTGAATCCATTCAGGATTTCGAACCAGTTCCGGAATGGATTTGACGGATAGTTGGGATAGGTTGGTGTGGCGGCGCTAGTGTTTATCGTATATTAATTCAAATGTTTACACACGTTTTTTAAATATTTTTGTTCGATCATGGATGTCTGTTCTCTGTGGTATGGGGGATAGACCACTAGTGAAAAATTGTTTCCAAACCTGAGGGGTAACCCACCAGTAAATGAGTGTTTGGGACCGTGAATAAAAGGTGGAGCTAGTGTTCTGGGAAAATTGTCGGATCTATGTTTTTTGAGGGAATCTCCTTATAGTGTTATGTCTGTTAGTCTGTGGTTATATTATGTATATTGGACCTAAAATTTGTCGAATGGAATGAAAAACTATATATAACTTAATGAGCCAATTGAAAATTCGTAAAATCTGTGTTAATCTGAATTGTTGGTTGAAAATCTGTATTAAATGTACATTAATGTAAAATTAGGTAAACCGTGTTGAAGGTTGTTTTCCTTTAACCACGACAAGAATCACAACTCATTGATAGGATTTTTATTCTTAACCTTGAGTTCAATATACTTAAATTTTAGTGAATTTACCAAATTTTGAGTATACCTCAAACTAGAAAAACTCTAGAAAGAGAACTGCGGAGACTCCATTTTTTTCGCGTTTAGCTGTCAAAAAACGAATCCAATCGAACATTGCCTATCCTTATAACATTGGACGTGTTGCCATACAATGCCGGGGCATACGTTGCCAAAAATGCTGTTTTTCTCTCCGCAGTTCTCTTACTAGAGTTTTTTCTACCTCAAACAACTCAAAAGTACCTTATTCCACGGAAGACCTCGACTGAGTCGAATCTCTCGTTTTGTATTTGACAAAATTAATAAGCAGGCATCCCATTATGCCAGATTTATCTGGCACAGCTAGAGTTTTTGGCAGCTTCCAGACAAAAAGACAAACCTCTTATTCTGCAAGATTGTTAAGTTTCAGAAGCTGCTACACACACACACACACACACATACACACATTTTGGAAATTTGGGTAATAATATCCCAAATTTTACAAAAATTCATTGATGCAGGTTCTATGAAAACTAAAATGTATACCAAATTTCGATGACTTTGAGGTCGCTGTCAAGTGCCAGATTTTGCCAGACATTTTTAGTTGAACTGCCAGATTTTCTTTGAAAAATAGTGGCAACCCTGCTAATAAGTGCGAAAGCGACGCACAACTCAAAAGTAAATTAAAAGAACTTAGGGCATGTTCAGGAGCGTTTTATTTTATATAAGAGTTTCAAAGTAGAACTGGAACAGAAACATTCACATCCCCAGCTGAGCGTTTTGTTTTATAATTTCAAATTGTTTTGTTTTAGAATTTAAAACTGTTATACAACGCCGTTTTATTTGTTGCTGATTTCAAAACACGTTTAGAACTGTGTTTTAAATACATGGAGAGTACTCAGCGCAAACACTTAGACCCGATAGACTGGGGGAAAATAAATTTGAATGCAGTGACGCTGAAGGCATGGCGGGACATGAATTTTTAACTGAATAGAACACCCGCTAAAACTGCTGCTGGGGACAGCAAGTTCTAGTTTTAAAATTTTCAGTTTTATATTATAGCACTGTCAAAATTTTGAATCTAAAATTGAAACACTTCTGAACATGCCCTTATTCTTTGGGTTGTTTTATTTTTCTGCTCTCAAAAAAAAAGTAAACGTTATGCCTGTTGATTTTACACATAGATTTTTGCAATTAACGGAGGCATATAGACACTATTTGCTGGCACATAAACCTAATGTGTGTATTTACAAGAAATATTAATCTTACATTCACATTTCATAACTATTAGGCACATAAAACCCCATTCTATAACAATATGCACATATAACTTATGTGTGTGCATACATATTTTATACAATTGTCACATAGAAGGTATGTGTGCGCATGATAACAATTGGCTCTCAAACGCGAAACTTTTTCGCTCGATGCGCCAACTAGATTTCATTTTTGGTACCAGTTAAATGATGATGAAAATATTTTCTTGCATTGATGATATAGGAGTGTTGTTCTACTTTAATTGTTTTAAGATAAATGTTACATAGTTTCACAAAAAGTTTAATTGCAGGTGATAAGAAAACACTCGCTCTTTCGTTTGACATCAAAACATTTAGTCGAACTCGATATTTTATGGCGAATTATTGAGATCCGGAATTATTTTTGTATTGTTGAGGTTAGATTGTTGTTTTAGATAAGGAAAATGTTTATTCAGAAATTGGATTTATCAGTGGATAATCTCTGCTGCCAACTCCTGCACTCTTCAATTCGATGATTCTCGCTCACTATCATGTTTTCTATCGAAATTTTAATCTCTGAATTTCATTTTAGTATAAACTGAAACCGGAAGAACGAATTTTTAGTGATGTAACAAGAAATTTACCGTCTGGATATTTTTTTAGAGATGGGAAACATATTTTCTTCATCAATATTACTTTTCATTAGAAGAAATAACATTTAATTATAATATTGATTGAATATATAAAATTAAAAATTTACTTTCCAATGTGTTTTGACAGATGAAAATAAAAACATCATCATTTCACTCTCGTGCCGTCTGACGGGCGGCATCCAGCGTTAGATCACGAATAGCATTTCTTCTTTATATGAATTTTAAGCGGTTTGAAACAAATAGAATTAACGTTTGAATTTTTTTCAGTGTGTGTATGTACCTGGTATTCCTGGTGGCAACACTGGTTTATATTTCCTTTTCTTTCATCCCTTCGTCTGACGTTTGGTTGGAATGAAAGCTTTTCGCTTTTGAGGCCTTTCCGTCTTTTCACTTTCAACCGGTCGCAGAGAAAAAGAGTACGGTAGAACGTAAACAATCAACGATAATCGTGTTATTTATCATTATTTTTCGTGATTTTGTGACAATTTTCTACCAAAATGGGCACGAAACGGAAAAACATGGAGGATGAAATGTCTAGGTAACCTAATATCGCAGTTTTCTACACATTTATAAACTGTTCTTTCTCAGGTTTGAAGCAGAGATTTCCAAAACTGCAGCCGCTTTGCCATCAAGCAGCATGTTGTCAAACCCTTTCATACCCTCTCAGGTGCGCACAGTGATTGGCTCTCAAACGTATAATCAAGTACAGCAAAAACTGGCCACTGCACCTACCCGTATTCCACCTCCACCGATTCCGCCTTTCCTTCCAACCTACTCAACACCAACGCAACAGCAACACAATCCGGAAAAATCATACTCTACGGAACCCACTCCAGCTGTTGTCAGTAGTGCACCAAAATTGTACAATGCTCGACCTACGGTTGGTACGCTACCCAAGGTTGACACTCCTTCTGGTAGCGGTGGTCCCATAGGGCCAAACATTTCATCCGCACCAGTGCAATCGGTTAGTTAAAATTATTCATCATGGATAATCATGCTAATATTGTAATAACATTGTTTTCAGTATGATATTGCCAACATACAGTTTGAAGTGACTACCAAAATTAAGAAGCAGAAAACTGAAAAGTCTGGGCCTAATCCAATAGCCGAAGAAGCTATCAAAGCCGCACGAGCATCTTCAGCGCTGCAATCATTCGGAAACGCTGACCGCAGAGGAAAGAAAGATCGTAAGGTAGTACATATGATTTGTGAACATATCCCGAAAAAAATCTATTATTCTTCAATTTACCAGACCGTTCGAGTCGCCGGTGGTCAAACATGGGAGGATCCGTCACTGGGTGATTGGGCCGATGATGATTTCCGTATTTTCTGCGGCGACTTGGGAAACGACGTGAATGACGAATTACTGACACGAACTTTCAACAAGTATCCATCGTTCCAACGTGCCAAAGTGATTCGTGACAAACGAACGAGTAAAAGTAAGGGATATGGATTTGTCAGCTTTAAGGACCCACAGGACTTTGGTCGAGCAATGAAAGAAATGGATGGTAAGTAATGCTTGGACTTTGTTTATTGTTGTTCTTCCATGCACATTTACCAGACAGTAACAAGTACTTTGAACAGCGCACACGAGTACAACATGAGAAGCAATTACATATTTGTGCACATAAAGATAATCTACATAGTATTACACAGAGTAATCATAAGGTGATGACGTTCGGCGTGCGTTGGTTGAACCGCATGTCTAACCCATCGGTCCCCAGCCATAGGATACGAACAGTTGAGGGACATTGTAGTGCCTTCGAGGCGAACTGGATTTCGCTGGCAAATAGGCACTGCTGTCAGTGTATTCGTCATCTTTGGGGCCATTCCGACCATATTCACTGTGGTGTGCATTGGCTAGCGGATCCGCATAGCGTGTTCCATGCGGCAGTATTCTTGGTTGATCGAGAGAGATTTGATCCTCCCCGGGCCGCAATTTGTTCTCGTCATCCTCTTGCTGACGAAGTTTCTGCAGCTGTTGTTGCTGATTCTGCGCGTACGCCTTCTGTGCCTTCGTGTAGTGATTGAGGTAAAACATGGTGAAGGGCATTCCGGAGGCGCCCCATCCTCGAGACATGAAGACATCCTTTTTGACCTGTGGTAGCATATTGTTGCCGTTGACCTTTAGCTGTTGTGACGGAGTTGGGTGCCCTTGTGACGAATTGAGCAGCATGGCGAGGCACAAATAAAAACAAGTTGAAAGTCGACTCTGGAAAGATAGTGGACAAGAAATTCTGTTATCATTTTGCTGCTAAGAGGGTCTTGTTGGGCGTAGTAATGTGACTGCAATCGGGTTAAGGTTCAAATAGAAAAAAGCCCGTTCAACTATTGCGTCGATGTTTTGGTTTTGGTACGCGATTTATTATTGCTTCAATCAAACAGTCAAAGAAGTAGGAAATATTTTTGGGACTTATTGTTTGTAGTCATCTCACATGGTATTAACTTAGCTTTTTAATTTTCGATTTTATTTTTATATATGTGTTATATAGATTTCCAACTTTTTTTTGGTAGATCGGAAAACTTTCGATGTTGATGATCTGTAGTCACATTTACAAATATATGTATGAGCTTGAGATTTTTTTTGCTCTAATTTATTTGACACGGCTCAATGCGTTAGCACAACTTAGCCGCGGATCTTTTATGTTTTTACAAGAATCAAAAATAAAAAAATAAAGTTACTGCATGTTCATCGGGTCTTTTTGAAGCAGCTTGCTGCTGCGTGTTGAGATCCTTTTTCTTGGCGGTGATCCATCAGTTGCAACTTGGTGGTCAGTCCGTCTGCCTTCTCTCGCATTGTCGTTCACGTCCATGTCGTCATCAGTACTGCTTTCATGCTGTTCATTATCGAAAGTTCTAGTTGGTTTCTTATACTTATGGATCGCTGTTGTAACTCCGTCTTCATCGTCATTTGTTTCTTTATTCGCGATGTTGGGTTTGGAGGCATTTGATGTAATCGTTGTTTCCTCGCTTTTGGTAAAGCAATTTTACTGGTACTGGTACTGGGTACAATCATTACTGATTTAGTGCTTGTTACTGCCCGCAGTCGTTGGTTTAGCAACCGGTTGTGGTTTAGCATCCAACCACTGAGTATCGGTCTTGCTTATAACAGATGGACTTTCCTTAGCAGCCTCTGCGCAAGGTGATCCGTGGTGTAGCGGCTGATCACAGAATTGACAAAGAATCTGTCCTGGATACGTAACTAATGTTCGCTAAGTATATGTGACACCTTGGATTGATTTGCATTGGATGGTCAGGTAGGAGGGGTAGGTTTTGTCGGACGCATTCTCACCTCAAGAACACCGTTGCGAAGTCCTGGGAGAAGTTTCTCAAAGTATCTTCCTTAACACAATCGACTTATCCGTATTTTGACATGTGTTGTTTGATGACGCTGACATAAGTACGGGGTGCAAGGTCATCAAACTTTACTTCAATAGTGTCATCGTCTAAATATGCTGGGGTGCTGTATAAAATGTTATTACATTCGACGGCGTTATTAAAGTTCTGCGAAGCAATGATTTTGAACATAATCAGTACCGCATAAGGTAGATGATGGAATTGCACAGCAGTAACTTCTGCGGTTATTTCACGGAAAAACGTGATGTATCGCATCCGTTTCCGTCACTGTGGAATCAGCATCACACGTAGTCTTTCTATCAAATAAAGCTCGTGTTAGACCAACAGTTCAGGAACAATTAGCTAAAGTTAAAATGGAGCTTAAGTTACGTACATTCAGCTACATCACGTCAAAAACAGTGCTTTGGTCACATTTAGAAGTTTAGCACAGGCAGAAAACTTCATTGCAAAGAACAACATGCAACACTAGGTCGAATTTAATATCACCAGAATCAAAATATCCGCGTATATGGAAAGCGAACATTACGATTACATCAAACGAATCATGTCGTAATATGGAGAAGGAGAATCTATTACGAATGATACCTGGAGAATTTTTTTCATCGGCATTCGCAACGGCCTTCGTATTGTGAGGATGCGAGTGGCTAAACCAATTCTTACATGATTCTCGAATGCAAATCACCGAAGGAAAGCGTAACCTACAAGCAAACAACACTAATCACATGTCCCGGGCAGACCCTAACATGCCAATTCTGTAACCATACAGCCCCCTACGGAAGAACATGTGCGGAAGCAACTAGTAAAAATTCATCTGCTATAGTCAACTCTAACAAGCAGCCACCGACACTTACAGATAAACCAAAAACAACGATCCAATTGAGCAATAATGCAGGTACAACGACCACGACAACCGCTCCCAAAACAACGACTAGCATCGCCAATAAAGAAGCAAATACCGATGAATACCGATTTACAGCAGCGATCCGTAAGAAGAAGAAACAAGAACCTCTGATCGTTAACAGCAAAAAAGCAATACCGATGAAGACATAGACGTGAACGATAACGCGAGAGAAGGCAGACTGACCCCCAAGCGGTTTCACCGCCAAGAAAATGAATTTCAATTATTTTGTAAAACTTCTAGTTAAGCTCCAAACACGGATTTTCAATTCAATTTTTTTTCACTGCGATGCAAATTGAATTTTTTTGGGAAAAGTACATATTTCAATGTGGCTACCCTGATGTTGGCGAATTTCTTCGTCGCACAGTGATCCAGAACTGTGAAAAGCTAGCCGAAAGTAATTATCTCGTGGGTGTTGCATTTTTGCAATTTGGTGTCTTTGAGAGTTTCAGTACAAGGAAAGCATCTGCTCTTGGCGTTGACATAATAGTTAGTTCAGAAATATACTTTCTCAAAAAAATAATTTTTAGGATCCGTGTCTTCGGCAACATTTTAGAAAGTATCATCCCAAAAAATTTTTTTTTTATTACACTAAGTGGCTTTCTGTTTTTTTTCTATTAAAATAATTGCTTTAATAGGTTTATTGCATTACGCCTGAATAGTGGTGCACCGAGAATACTGGGTCTTTTTCATGTTTTGGGTTTTTCATACTCTGCACCAGCCTTAACGCCCAATCATTAGCCTGTGTGCGCTGGTGTGGCCGTCTGGCGGGTCAATTGATTTTTGCTGTAGGCCGTGTTTACAGCCATTGTTCCACAGATTAATGGCAGTGTTGGGGGATACGGCTCACAGTGGGGGTCATTGTGTGTCGATTTATCGGTTGGTTTCCTCATTGTGGCGTTCAGTTCGTGCACTCGAACCGATTCATTCTGGAAGATTAGATTGGATAAATTAAGGTACGATTAATTTACCGACGCACGTAAATCATCCATTCCCGGTCAGCATGGAATGAAAAAATTCTAACAGAATGCAATTGACGTTAATGGTAAATAAGTATCATTTGCTGGCATTTAGACGATGTCAAGTAGTTTGATTGCACGTGACATATGTTCTTTTCATCTACTTCATTACTAAGCTCTTGTATTTCTAGTAGTTTTCTTTTATACTTCTCATGTGTGCAAAAATAATATCGATCGATTTATACGCTGCTACTTAGAGGTATCATCATGATGATGAGTTATGTTCTACCATAGACCATGCGGTAGACTTGGGTGCAACGCCCAACTCCTACTAAGCAGAAGGCAAAGAATTCTTCACATTTCCTTTTGATCATGCCCATATGAGTCCGCCTAGTTCTAGTTTTCCGTTCTAAGTTTATAACTGATTCGCTCTAGAATACCTATCCTTCTTTCAATTTCATTGCTTTTTTGCTAACGTTTTTGGTTTCGGTTGATGTATACGCGGTTGCACACTAGCCGTGAAGGATACAGGCTCTTCCACGTCAAGGTATAATTTTCAAAGCTTTGGTTTAAAACCCGTATTTAAAAAGAGTAAACTTTCATGTAGGAAGCTTATTGAATTGGCCTAAGATGAAGCTGTCGAATTGCACAAAAAGTTTTTGGGTGACGAATACCTCCAAAAGTGACTTCTTGAGGTCTCATGAAGGTCTGTCACTAGCTACTTTTGCTTACCTAAACGGTGGAAAAAATTTCAATATTCTTGAACTTCACTCTGTCAGAAAATGTAGGTCCATCAGAAGCTTAAACATCGTAAAATCGCATTCCTGGTCCTCTCTTCAAAATCATCCAGTGCAGTACTCTGTGTCACTCTTTTGAGTTTGAACCGCTCCTATGGTAGTCGGTTTTTGCTAGTATTGCTCTTCTTCCCTCCATTCTTCTTCTGGGCCGCCGATGGATCAAGAGCCCTTGTCGTTGTGTTCATTATATTTATTACGCATAATAAACATGTCGTTTGCAATTTTTCATTTAACCCAATTATGGAAACGTGTTTGATAAGGACAGTGTAGATGCCATTTCGCAGTGATTTTGTTCACATGGGATATCTTTTATACTTTTTGTACGCTTTCTTTGTACTGTAAACTTTGGAAATGATTACACGGTGCTACAAAAAACGAACTGTTCGAGTGGTCTGTTTAAGGTTGTAGATCTCGTCAAATACAACACAAAACCACGTTTGATCAATTTAATATACCCTAAAAATCTTGATTTATAGCAAAAAAAAAAAATTTTTTTTGAGCTCGAACATTGGAAAACAAATAACGGAAGATATAATTATAGCATGTTATAGTGCGAGACAATACCTCACTAACCTCTTAAGAGTTTATGCGAGCAAATTCCTAATTTGGAAAAAAAATAATAACTCTGCCATTTTTCAACCGATTTTTATGATTAACTAGTGTCTACCCGTCGCGCGTTGCTGCGACTTTCAACGAAATAGGAGGATAACACAATTTGTTCCGAAGCGCCATCTGGCGGGCAGATAATCCCCAACCAATAGCACACAAACACGCTCCATAACAAATGTCTACTACGTAAATAAATAAAGTTTCAACTGGAAATCGAGACCCAATTAGTACCAATGTTAAACTCCGTCATATTTTGGACTACGTAGGAGATTTTGTTAAGCCTATCAGAGAGAAGAATCGGCTGTGTATGATGCAAAGCTGACATTTTCCAATTAGCCGTATATATTCTTTCCTCGCGTGATCCGGAGTGTTTCATGAATTTACACCATCTTATGCAGGTTTAGCTTGACTTTTCGTAAGCAATTCTCAACAAATTTAAAGGTGACATGTTGTTTAAAAGTTATTTTTTACCAAAGTTTACAGAAAATATATGCACTATGACTGGCGCTATCTGTGAACGTTTTCAACGTAGAATCGCCAATATAGTCCAATCTTACAAATCTCATACGAGTCATGCGTTTAGCGTGTACTGTGAAATTTACTGTCAAAATGAAATCGATTGCAGGGATGCCAGGTGCACAGATTCTTTGTTACACAGATTTTCAATGTGCTGAACAGATTTTTAAAACTGCACAGAATTCCACAGCTTTCTCTTATTATTGCACACTTCTCACCAACCTGTCAAAGTGCGAGAAATCAAATTGCCACTGAAAACTGCGAGCTGTCAAAGTACATAGACTTATCCAGCTGCGTGCCGTTTTGACGTTTGAATTGGGAGGAAAACAAGAGTGATTTTCTCATTATCTCCGCAATAATCGTGATGTTGCTTGACTGTTCTACTTGAGTTGACGGTTGCAGGAGATTTCTTCCATATACATGGAACCGAATGATCCATCGGACTTTTATTCACTTCCGTTTCATATGCAACGTTAAATTCGTCTTCGCAACAGATGCGATTCTCATCTTCTCAGATGAACATCATTGGTTGCACATTCGGGTGCAGAAAGTGTTTCTGACCGGGAAAAAGAGATGGGTGAATAAGATTTAAAAATTTTAATGCAAATTCGTAAAATCAATGTGAATTAACGCTTACCCTTGTGATTTATTTTTATGGATTAAGAAAATCTGAATCCCGGAAATGCAGGGACCAAATAACGCTATTTTTGCAGAGAGAAGCATTGCAGCAAAATTTTACCCAGACATCTCTTCTCTGCATTTCAAAAATGTTAATCCAGTTTGGTTCTCTATGATAAATGGTTTTCTGCTTTAAATTACATATTTACAACATTTATCCGGACGGGGCATTTCTGGAGCTGGAACAACCAGATACCGCACATTTTGGTCTACCCATCACTTTTCTTAAACTTTGTGCAAAAAATGAATTCCACCAACTATCAATATTTTTGCATTAATGACACAAAAAATTTCGGACATAGCACCAGTTAAGACAATATGAACGACTACAGTAAAATTCAGACCTTACTTTAATCGTGTACACTTTGCGTAAGCTCTTGAAGGAGCTTGTTTTAAGAGAAAATATACTTTTGCATATAAAATATTCAAAATAATGCATAAAAAATTGTGAAACGATCCATAAAAAAGTTGTCCATGTTCCATAAAACAACACTGAAAATCCCTAAAACAGTGTGAAAGATCCATACAACCTTTTGTATTCGAATACATAGCATTTCTAATGCTCATTTTTACATGTCCTATGGGCCAAGAAAAGTTATTTAGCAGACATTTTCATCAAATTTATGTATGTTTTTCTAACATTTTATTGCTCCATTTTCGTAATGGCGGTGGTCAGCTATTTTCGTCCGCGTCCCTTATCACATATTTTATAAGGTGATTCATCAACAGTTATGCAACTAATTTCCCTGATCTTATTTTATTGCAAATAATTAAGTAGGTTTTATTTTATTGTATTCAGAATTGCACATAATTTGTGGTATGTAATTTTAAATGTTCTTTGATTTGATAGCATTGTAAGGGAACACGTATCCGCCGGTTGATGCTAATCGAGCTGGCTTTTCTTTGGACTGATCAAACTAATTTCTTTTTGTTTATTTGACCTGCGAACTGCGCGGGGAATACGCATGGTCTTGTCTGAGTGAAATGATGACTGTTGATTTATATATTAGGGGTTGAGAATTGGCAGTTCGTGAGAAGAATCAGAAGCTATTTACCAATTGGCTGCAGTTATATCAGCACGAAGAATATATGGTCGGATTTGGGTCAGACCGGACTAAGTCGCAAAACTTTAAAAAATGAGATTGAATAAAGATTTTTTTCAGGTACACTCGACTTTCAGCTGATTTAAAATATGTTACAATAAGCAAGAATTATAGCAAAAATTTATTTCAAATTATAATGTAAAGGATGCTGCGATTCAAAATGTAAACTCGTTTTTCTCGAAATCAATACAATGTCATTTAGTCCGGTCTGACGTGGTACCGACCATATGTTTTATTGTCATATTTATTGACTTACTTTTAGTCTCATTATTTAATTTAATGAAATCAAATTAATTAATTGTTCTCATTGTATTGAATGCTTTCAACTTATCATGTTAACTATATATTTTTTCATGAGTTAAAAAATATTCTAGCATGATTATTCACGTAAAAGGTGACTGGTTACTTTTTTTCGTTCTTATTGTCCCCAATCTTGTTTTAGTAATGAGTGTAAAAATAAGCGTCACCGGTTGCAACTGCAACTGCAACAACGCGCGCGAATAATGGTAACATAATAATTGTCATTTTATTTGCTATATAAATATCAAATATATACACGATAAATAATACTTCAATTACATAGGTATTGCCATTTCTATATCGACCAATGTCTCGAAACACTAAAGGTAATCGCTTTTCATGATATTGTATTGTTTTTAGAATGTCGTGATTCGCCGGAATAAAGAAACAAGGAATAATGACATCGTGAACATACTATTAGATTCAATTAATCATGAGCAACACTCCCGACTGTCGGCAGTCCGGAGCTGAAGTTGCTTTTTTACAAACCGATCATTTCCAAATTAATTCAACAAACGATGAATCATAATTACATAATTTCTCGGCAGCTGGCTGCCCAGAGCAATAAACACATGATAACACTTCTGAGAGTTGCATAGATTGTATCACTTATAAAGGTGAATCCAAATTTGTGTGATTCTTCACCCCATCTTACATATTATTTCCTTAATTTCTACAAAAAATCTTGGGAATGACGTCATGTGGGTTTTTTTTTCCTGTACTATTGCACCATGGGCAACTACTGATGAAGATTTGCTATTTGCATATCACAAAATTTGTAGTGTACCTTTTAGTGATCTTTTGTGTCACCGCCGCGTCGACACAAATGAACACTAGTGTAATGTCTGTTGTGAAACAGAAGACTGGACCGTACTGTTAATTTAAAAAAAAATTGTCGGTTGTCACGGTAAAGATAGACACGTCTACCTTTATCAGGACACATGTTAGTGAACTCGGGTGATTCGTAGTTATTCTGCCTAAGCTCGACCCTCATTAACAGAAGACAAAGACTAAACCCGTACGATATTAAGCCTGTTCTAATGACCCTGCCACTTCTAGTTTTCCGATCTGTTTACTTCACATCCTTGCTCTCACTTGAGTACTATGGCTCTAAGTTTCATAACTTTCCCTACCCAGTAATCTCTAGCTAATTGAATGTCGGTATCTACCAAGATATATCCTGATTCATCTTCCTACCTACGAGCACCAATCCTATCCTGCGACACTTGTGGGTGATGCAGAGAATTCTGCGGTCATAATAGTCACAAGTGCTGAACTGTTAGTTCCTTCCCATCCCAAAATTGACCTACATGGGCGTGGCCATCTAAATTATTAATCATACTATAATCTAAGTTTCTTCAGGTTGCACGTTGAGTACTCCTCATTATCTTACAATTGGCTCAATATGCAGTTTTAACATGCTTTGATCAATCACGGGAAGCTCACGGGCGGTCAACGAAGCTAAGCTAATTTCAGGTGCCAAAAGGAATATAATTTAGTAAAAGCGTTTCCTGATTCCTGAAAGCTCTCTTCCTTATGTAATGTTTGGATTAGGTCAATTAATGTCAAAATACTATAAAAGATGACATCATTCTTTGTGTTTATTTTTATATTTGTCTCCATCTGCTTATTTTAATTATAATAATCCATTCATCACACGTGGCATATCATTTTCAAACTAGATCCGTATATTCTAAACATCATTTGTTATTCAATTCACTACTAATCCTTTTCCAAGAGCCGGCAAACGGAAGCGTGTATAAGCAATGCACGCAAACCGGTATAAAACTTAATATTTTCTTCCTGCAACAATCAAGCGAGATAATCTTAAGCCGTGGATTTATCCGCCACGATATAGCATATGTTTTCTCATCTCTTGCGGTTCTATAACATTCTATTTCTGCTGAGAAAATCAAACGGTTGAGATGTTTTTCCTTCGGAATATCCGTGGGCGCAAATAATGTGGAACTTGTTTTGCGGTGAATAACGCCCTTTCTTTTCAGTTTCGTGAAGGACGTGCGAATCCTGTACAAAGTACGCCGCGTCCCCACCAATATATCGCTGATTTAGGCTGGACATCGATGCGTATCGTGCAACATCAGTACGTGGTGATACTCCATGCTTAGAATCGTGTACATAACTCTACCTAGGTCAGTCGGCCAACGACTTACCACCACACAATGTTCGAAACATCTTCATCACTCTTGCCCCATTATCACGTCCTGTATCTATGGTCTATCTATAAGACGTCACATTGATAGACTTCGGCCTCCACGATTTACGAAGCAGAAATAAATGTATTTTATTTACAAAACACGTTCTTTGTTTTGAAAACAAGCCCGCTGGAGTAATGTGAACTCGTTACACGGGCACACTACTATAAGAAAAGCATTGAATTCCCAACACTGGCCTCAAGGAGTGTGCGGTTGGCGATAATAGACCACACTTTTGGGGGGGCCTATGCGATTGTGGGTTCAATTGTCATTATGGGAACTCCACCGATGTTTACAAACAAGTAACTGAGCAAAAGTGATAATTTGTTGGCAATTGAGCATCAGCACAGATGCGATGAAGGAACAAATTGATTTATAGCTTTCGGTCGTAAAAAAAAAAACAAAATAACGTAGGGTAAATTACTCTTACTCGTGGTACACATCGGGTAGTTCCCATAAGCGCCTACACATTTGTATTTTTATTCCTGATGGCAGTTCATTCGATGCGGACATGGCGCTCTATTGCAATGGTGCTTTCTAGAGTGTGTTTTGTCTGAACGAGGCGTGACAATCTCGATTATCAGTGGTTATCGATAGCTGGTAGTTGAACAGTTCCACTCAAAGCTTTGCACACACTACCTTCCCACGTGGATTGGCGGGGTATTTGACAAATTTGCAACATAATATTCGTGGCGCCGTTGACTCTATCAGTTGTCCAAAGGATGCACATGTTGCTCTCTGCGGTTAGAAGGCTATGCAACACGGGATTATCATTAGGCTGTATCAGTACGATCTCATGTGAGGCATTCTGATGTTGATAAACCTGTAATGGTTAATTCGACCGCTAGATAGATCCAGATCTAATATAGTCCCGCTACATCCGGGAAGAATTATGAGAGTTTACAGCACAATGGCGTGGGTGATGGATTTGTTGCTGTTTCAATAGAGCTTATTTTCAGATTATTAGTCTTGATAATCGGTCCGCGTGTTTGTCAACAGCCCTCGACAGTGACTTGATATCAATGAGGGAATCTAATCCCAATCAAGTACTTGCTGATTGACAGACTTCGGTCATTGAGTTTTGCCTTTCTATTAGAAAGAAAAGATATGCAATCAATTCGAAAATTGACTTTTTAACCGAGCCTAAGGATGGTTGCGGGTCCTATACCTTTCGACTCAGATTATTGAGATCGGGCATGGTCTGTCTGTAAATGTGCCTTCGGAAATGTCTTTGTGTTTGCACTGAAATCAGAATGGTAGATTGCAAACAAAAATAAGTGGTAGTATGTCGTTGGAAAGGTCATTTCTTCTTCTTTCCAGAACACCCAAAAAATGAAATATCGGTTAAAAATGACCGAATAGAAAATTTTTTAGCGTCGAAGGCCCTGAAAAATAGGTTTTCTTCGCTAAATATCACGATTTGGAGTGTATAATAAATTCATCAAACATAGTTTTTCAAATTTGGTAAAAAAGTTCACTGCGGGAAAATTTCATGAACTTGTACAGAGTTGCATGAAAGTGGAAATGATTAGGGATATCGTCTAATTTATTTATTTATTTATTTATTTATTTGTTTATTTATTTATTTATTTATTTATTCATTTATTTATTTATTTATTTATTTATTTATTTATTTATTTATTTATTTATTTATTTATTTATTTATTTATTCATTTATTTATTTATTTATTTATTTATTTATTTATTTAATCCTCAAATGGGCGTAAAAACTTATTATCTTTTCGTATTTTCACACCTGATTACAACGGATTCTCACTACAATAAAGTATAACCACATAGTACACAGCATTACAAGAACAAAAATTACAAATATTGCAAAAATTGAATCTTAAAATCTAAGTCATCCTTCTTAGTCTATTTTTGATAACATCGCAAGATATAGAAAAGTCAAAATGGTCATAAACGCTATTAAAAACATTACACATCGTCCTAATGGGTTCGTTTTGACCAGACTCGGTGCGTTGAAACTCGAGTCCTAAAAAGTTATGCGATCTGAAACTTCTCGGGGCCACATTGACATTTATTTGTGAGAGAATATATAGAGCATCTATTTGAGCAGTTAATATCTTCCCAACAAATATTGCTGCAAATGTTTGACTAGAGTTTCCATATCGAGCAGACGACAGCGATCGAGGTATGGTTGTAGCTCTGTTGGATTATCCCACGGCAGAGTTCCAAAAGCAAAACGGAGGAATTTTGCCTGCACTGATTCTATTCGGTTGATCCAAATGCTCGTTTAAAGACACCAAATGGGTGCTGAAGTTTCCAGAACAGATCGAACAGGTGAAAAATAGAGTACCCGCAAACAATATGGATCAGTGAACTCTCCGGCGATTCTTATAATGAAGCCGAGATTTGTACTTCTCTGTGCTACAACATGAGAGTAATGATTTCTTGTACACGCTGAGAGCCAGCAAGTTACGATTAAACCAACTACAGAAAGCATTTAAGTGTTGCTGTAGTTCCATGCAATCTTCTATTGACCGCACAATAAAAAATCGTTTGAGATCATCGGCATATATAAGTTTACACCCAGTAGGTTTAACATAACAAACGTTTTTGAAGAACAACGAGAAAAGCAACGATCCTAGATTGCTCCCTTGAGGCACTCCCGACAAGTTGATGAAACTGTGTGACTCGTTATTACCTAATTTTACAGATAGAGAATGATTTACGAGTCATAATTTAATCCACCCTATAAAATTTGCCGAAGCGCCTAGTCCTTTGCCAGTAGAAGAGAGTGTTCTACACGATCGAATGCAGCCTTGAGATCCGTGTATACAGTATCGACCTGAGATCCAACTTCAATATTTTTAATACAGAGCGAAGTGAATTGGGCTAGATTAGTAGTTGTCGATCTACCAGGGAAAAAGCCATGTTGGTCCTTCGATATATCTGCTTTGGTTTCGCGGAACAGCACGTTTCCTACTAATATCTCAAATAACTTTGAACCAGCGCAGAGTGAGGTTATGCCACGATAGTTCGCAACATTTTGCTTATCACCTTTTTTAAAAACTGGAACATAACTGATTTTTTACAAAACACACGGGGAACGCTGATTGCGACAGTGATTGGTTAAAAATTAGTCTTAAAGGCGTACACAATGCGCTTGCGCATCTTTTCAGTATAATGGAATCAATACCAGCTGGTCCTGCCGATGTTGAAGACTAGCTTTTTGATAGCAGTTAGAACGTCTTCGTCAGTGAATTGAATAATACCTAAATTAATTACATCACGAGGGACATCCTGAAGGCTATGTTAATAGCAGATGTCACAGATGCCGCTTAGGTTGCTTGATGTTTCATTTGCAAGGAGCATACTGGAAGGAAGCCCGTGAATTTGAATCGTGAATGTAAAAGAAATTAAGAACCGTGAATGTAAAAGAAATTAAGAACCAGTTCACGAATTCATGAATAATGTTTTTCTTAACTATTTCACGAGCACGAATAATGAGTTGTGATTAATATGCTAGGAGTCATGAACTAGTTGAAGAATCCGTGGATAACATCTTATGATTTTTTGTCAGTCATTTCACGAGTACAAATTGTAGGTTAGAACTAATATACTAGGAATCATAGATTAGTTAACGAAACCATAAATAATATTCTGAGTTCTGTGAAATTGTCAACGCAAAAATATTAACATTGTGTCCGAAATATCGTATTAATATAGAATACATTTAAGCTCTCAATATAAGGGTCCGTTTCGAAATACCAGCAGTGACAAGTGCGTCGGTTTTTGAACGCTAATAACTTCTGTGGTACTGAATGAAACAACTAAATGTTTGAACTAATTCCGTTGAATGGGCAATTACAGGTCGGACTCGATTATCCGGGCATTCGATTATTCGGGGAAAATGATTCGATTATCCGGGGATATGGGGGAGGGGGTCTGGGTTTTCGGGGAATGGGGGGTCTAGGGTTAACCACTCAAATTTTGTCCTACCTCAAAAATAGTTTATATATGGATTAATCCGCGGAAAGTGACAAAAACCCAAAACATGGAATCAACCTTCACGGATTGGAACCAGTTTTAAAGTAATTGTTCATCTAGAGCCAACATATAATTACCTAAATTATTGTCTCGTTTGAACCAAGCCTTGGTCCATGGACACACTCTTAATTCTAACAAATTGTTCAAAAAAATTGTTTTTTACGGATTATATCCCTGGTACTGCTTGCACTAGAATCAATCTGCGAGTTGATTTTTGAAGGATTTGTTCAAGTAATCTTGAAAAAAATACTAGTTTTTAACGGCAGTGTTGCCAAATATGCAACTTTTTAGGTTTAAACTAAAAGTAGATTTTTCTCATAATATTCATATCGGTTACCGCAGGCCTTTTTGATACATAAAAGATCATTATACCTACTTTGCTCTGTCGGTTTGTGGCACTCTCTTGGGATAATGATAATATGCTTCCCAGGATTCTGCTTGGACACTGTATTGTTTCACACACTTATCAAACCACCGGACACCATGCACATCACAGCTCCAGTAGTACGACGCAAAATGACCGATAGCCGTGCACACCACAGCCACCAGCGCTAGGAAGGACCGCCGACAAACAACACAACAGCTGCCAGCACACGACGTGTGAGCCACCAGATACTGTGCACTTCACAGTCACCAGCAGCCTACACGATGAATCTCATACAGCTGTGCACACCACAGTCACAGCGGAAAACACCTCAATTGGAATGGAATGGAAGCTTATTTAATTCTTTAATATTCAAGGATGAAACGCTGGTCGCCCTGTTGACCAAATCGTTCGTTTCAATCCTCACACCAGCCGCACAGGTACGACGCCGATGGTAATATCAGCAATAGCAGACACACCACGTTCGCTAATCGTCTCGATAGTTTGCGACGAAAGAGGAAGCAAAAAACAGCACGCTCGCTGGGTGGGGCTCTCTCGCTGACCGATGCTGAGTCATACACTTTCTCGCAAGCTGCTTCTGGTCGTCGTGTTGACCAGGCTGGCTCTACTCTGCTACTCGATGGGTTTTCTCTCTCTCGAATGAAAGATTATTTTCTCTTTGGCTTTTATTTCCGATGTTTACTTGTTAATGGCACAAAACTGAATGAATAGGGAATCGCATCTCGCGGGTTTATATAATGGCTCGTTCACTGCTCTAGCCAATCAGCGCACGCCACTATGACGCGTTGCTCGATCGTTCTGGAAGCGTCCATCGCGTACACTTTTCAGGATTCTGATCTAAGTATTCTTAGCATTCCTTAGAAACTATTTTAGAATTTCGATAACATCCTTATCCGTCTTTCTACGGTTTTTTCTCTGAATTTTGATGCAGGATTCTAGAGAAAAGCTTCATAGAGGTCTGGTGGAATCTTTCTCAAGATAGAATTCTGCTGAAGATTATGATTTATTTAAGATGCTGATAGAATCATGTTCCCATTTTCAATGAAATCCAATGTAAAATTCCGATGAATACTCTGCTCTAAGTTCTAGTGGACTTCGACACAATATTGCTCTTCTCCTATTATCCCCTTCAACAATTGATTCCTGCTCAGAAGTCCGATGGCTTCTTTAACTCCTTCATGCCCATGTTGTTGACAAACAACCACGTTTCTAAATGTCTATTACTTTTGGTTTACACAATATATGTTTACAACGACAAGCAAGGATAATAACTGGGACTAATATCTTTCATTTGAGCAGTTATAAATATTATCAGGAGAAAAGAAGTTTAATCTGATTGAGTTCCGCTGAAGTAGTGCTGCCAGGGATAGCTTCTGTTAATGATAAAAATGAAATTTTGTAGTATTTTCGTAGCCTGGCAATATTATTGAAAGCTTGAAAACTAGAACTTTCTAATTTAGACTGCCTTCAACTACACTTTTTCGTGCAATTGGACTAGATTGGAAGGTAAATATTGAGCAGCTTCTAGCACTGCGAAAGGAGCAGCTATCTTTTTAAACCAGGTTTTTTGTGTTTTATGACGCCAACAGTTCTTAGGAAAAATAGTTTTGGAACCCTATATGCGGTAGAAAAAAGTTGGTAAAGAAAGAGTTAACGAGACTCTCATAAGAAATCCGACAGGCATTGGAGGCAATTTCAATTCGTGGGTAGCTCAAGCAAAGATGGGCTTGGCTATGTAAACAGGGCACCAGTGGTACTTCTCGCTGAGGCGGCCGGGAACCAATCATCTACGTAATCTTTGGTAGTCCTTCGCTGGTGACAAACATGTGTGGGAGAGTTTACGAAGTGCGTAGTGATCACCTGACAATCCGGTATGACATTGGTCAACTAAATTATGCTACAAGGATAAGGACATGGATCCCTTTGTGGAGGCATAATGCGCAATCTTCTAGCTAGAATGCAAGTTAAAAGAAACGTTAGCTGTGATATGTGACACCACCACGTAAAATAAAATGGAGCCAAGTAACAGACGAACCCAAACAACTTAATTTTTTTTCTAGTATACGAGTAATTAACCGCGGTAAATCAAAGCTCCTGGTAATCGGGTAAGGCCTATATTGCAAAAGACACATCTTATTAAAAAGTATCTCCTAGAATTATTGCAAAAATAGCTATAAACAACTAATACATACCATTAACTCGTTACCAATATAAAAAACTAGTGTCAACCCGTCGCGCGTTGCTGAGACTTTCAACGAAATAGCAGGAAAACACAATTTGTTCCGAAGCGCCATCTGGATTATCTGGGCGGATAATCCTTAACTAATAGCACACAAACACACTCCATAACAAATGCCTACTATGTAGAAATTTTGACGGCAATCGGTTAAGCGGTTTGGGAGTCCATAAATAATATACATATAAACATTGACTTTTATTTATATGATAGATAGATAGATAAGTTAAAACCAACTGAAAATACAAATAACACCTTGAAATTCTGAGAAATCGACTAGGATCAAAATAGATACATTTACATTTTCCATAATAGGAAGATTTACCCTGATTATTTTATGTCCAATTACTTTACGGATGAAGCTTAAATTTATGAAATAACACAAAAAAAGTTTGATTCGATTATCCGGGTGATTCGGTTATCCGGGGTGAGATTTTTTTTGAAATCTCCGGGTAATCGAATCTGACCTGTACCTACTATAAATGACGACAAAATAGGTTATTAAAAGTAAGTAACAAGAAGCCTCTACCGATTTTCGGCGGTATAATAAACTTTTTCTTTGTTGATAGATTGGCAAAGAAGCTACTGCAGATTTATTTGTTTACTCCGTGTAAGTTAATAATGGAAATCCGCTGCCAAATTAATTGCTTGTGCTGGGCTGGTTAACAAATTTACCTCTTGTGAAAGTGTAGCGGCGGTGGGTCGTATTATTATTTCATTGTATGGAATAAAGAATGTTTGAATATTTTCAGTTAGTGATAGTATCAGTGAAAATCTGAATTGTAAAAATATCGCACATTTGAAGTACGGGCTCGTACTCTTCGGTTATATCCCAGATATTAACCATCCATCTTTTTATGAACCATGTATATTATGATTTTGTAAACTATTTCACGAATGCTGAATCGTGATTAATATATTAGGTATCATGAATTAGTTTACGAGGCATAAATGGATTCATGAATAATAATCCGAGTTTCGTGAAATAGTTCACGAGAAAATATTCTGATATTGGATTGATTTTATGAAATAATTCACAATCACTAACCAGATCATTAACTTTTCTTTTCGGTCCTGTTTTCGTAATGTATAAACGCGATTATCCCATTGTTCAAGGCACTTTATTCACGTATTTGGAAACATTTTTTTCGCATGTTTGCTTCGCTTCTAAGAACCAATATAATAACAAAAATGACCTGAGATTGGTACTTGAGTACAACGAAAACTGGAAAATGGAAAATCACTCAATTTTACGATTCTGCTGATTACTTTCCCTTAAACCTAAATCATCAATTACTACTCTTCATGGAGCTCATTGTGAATCGTCTAGAGTGAAAATTAACCGTTATGTGTCCGACGCGGTATCCGGGTACCTTCTTAGGTTTCAATTAATGAAATTCCCATGTTTTATCCATAGCTGGAAATTGAAACTTTGTGACATCTTAGAAGTTCATTAAGTTAAGCTTTTGGGTTAATAATATTGTTGATATAGTAAGAGGGGGGAGTGAGGAGGGGTTCCTGATTTTTTTTACTACGTAACAGGCCAACGTGGGTACCCGGGTACCCACAAAACTGAAATGCCAATATCTAAGGTAATTTTGAACCGATTTTGATACTTTTAAGTTTTTTGGATTCAGGAACTCATCCACTTTTGGACTTGGTAAAAATGCATAGGGTTACTTCATTCGGTTCCCGGGAATCCGGATTTCCGGAAACTTGTTCCAGTGTTGGGATACTGTTTGTGAATTTCAATGAAATGGCAATATGGGTATCAAAATTCTTGGAATTGCATCAGTAGACTGTATCCCGCGGTTTTGGAACCATTTGGTCATTTGACCCCGGAACGGACATTCCAGAGCAGGTTCCCGTGGGGCCGTTAGTGACCATTCCACTCCAATTCCACTTTTCGAATTACCATAGGGTCCCGTAACAATAAATAACAGACTTCCGAGACAATTTGAAGAGTTTTGATACTCATATTGTTAGGATATTATTAAAATTTACAAATCATACCCTAGTACTGGAACAATACTCCGGAAAATCCGGATTACCAAGAACCAGATCCGTTCATCCATTTTTACAGAATCAAAAAGTGGACGAGTTCCTAAATCCAAAACATCTAAAATTGTCCAAATCGGGTAAAGGAAACCATAGTTATGAGCATTTCGATTTGTGGGTACCCGGGTACCCTCGTTGGCCTCTTAAAGGTGTTTTTTTGTTGGACACATAACTGTTAAGTAGAGTAATACTGAACAATAACGATGTATTTGCAATTATTCGTTACGGTTTACTGCCCATAATCGCAAGTCAGTCCCATGATCTATGGGATTCCCTATCTACATGCACAGAAAAAATATTTTGTAATTTTACATTTATTTTCATGCACATATTTGGAGCATGAATATAAATGTAAAATTAAGTTCCACTTCAAATACACACCAATCTTGTCGTGCTTTAATCAACGAATTTTATTATAATTTTACACGTTGATTGAATATTACAGTTTCATTAAACGGGATACCAATGCACTTTAATGTATTTTAATCCAACATTTCTGTAAAATAAATGACATGTAATATTACACGAACAAAATTGTAAAATCATATGCTTTTTGATGCTCTCATTGAGTGCATCGAATTCAATTTCAATCAGATTTTTGATTCAAGATTTGCATGTTTACATTCGTATTGATTTACATGTCGCTTAAATTTCATTATTTTTTGGTGTGTGGGACTAATTTGCGATTATAGGCAGTTTACTGAATCATGCTGAAGTTGAACAATCTCCAGAACGGTTAAGGATGATTTAATTGTAATAGTCTTTTATGTTTACTCAACCAGACCTGCTGTTCTATTTTTCTGTTCTGTAAAGTTCTTGATTTACGCTACGTTTCGTTAAACATGTCGTTTCACATTTAAAATCTTCTGTTGAGCACGAAAACTGTGACGGGTTTGTAATTGTCTTTACTTTCATATTTGACCCATTTCCAGCAGAATCGACTGAGGTATGGTAATTTTTTTGCGATAAAAGTACTACTTCGGAAAACCATCTCCTGGCTATTCCCAGTGAAGGCAAAATTTGACATTCATCTGCTTCAACGTCCATTTAGCACTCCATCGCACCGTGCGTTTGCTTTGGCTCCCGAGCGTTTCAAGTGAACCGTAAAATTAACTTGCTTGTATCCTCTTGACGTGAGATTATTATTTTTCAATTTGTCGTTTGTTTTGAAAAAGATCTGAATATTTCTTTTAGAAACCTTTTTCGATTTGATTTGGCTTTTGTGGAACCGGGATAAGGCACTGTCTCACAGACCGGCCATCATCCCGATCAAAATCAAGTAACAAAATTATAGCAGAATGCACTTTCGATCACACTCACAATCTGATCTAGTTAGTAGTCAAAATAATAGAAAATTATAACAAATATCAACACGATATATAGTTTTGATAAATGTTTGTTATGAACTTTTGATCGGGATATGTGGCTTTCCCACCAAGAGCGGATCGTATTGTGAGTAGGTTGTTAACATCAGCCCACTAATTGAATTGGCTGCGTACAATGTCGAAATAGTCAGTTATTTGATAGTTTTAGGTGTGCTAAAATTTCTTTAAGTCTCATGTTCTGCATGCGAAGCTTTCCGTTATTATTTGACCAGCATACAACATTTGGCGGGAAATTTGGTCTTTTATATCCCACAAGATGATCAGCGGAGATTATCAGGCAACTCTTATTGGATAATCAGCAGTCAAACATGATGAAGTCAGTGTGCAATCCACCAAAATCATCGTCACAACGCAACACAAAACTGACCTGCCACATACGTTTCGTGTGCAAGGGCAAGGCGCTAGATCAGGCCAAAATTTTGACAAATTTTTGTGTGACATGCACCTAAAAAAAGTATTTGACAAATTTGAGTATTCTATTGTAATTAGGAATGCCGCTAGAACCATTTATATAAAATCGCCCTGCATAATTTTGATGTTCGTTTTTCGTCCCTTCCACAAAGTCTGCACAAAGAAACACAAGAGTGCGTGGTATATTGGACTGAGATTCGCTCAACTATCCGATTACGGTTCTTCCGCACGTTGTCCTTTTGCACCACGATTTGGTTACTATACAGCGTTTTCACTAAATTAAATTACTATTGTGTAGTGTGCGAGATATGAATTCCAATTACGATAGCAACCCATAAAGAAAACCTAGGACACAAAATAGTGTGGGTTAGTTTCGCTTTGAAGAATGTTTCCATCTATCAAGGTGGCGTTGGAGGGGCGAACTGCGATGCGAAGGACCTTTAATTGGGGATGTCATTTTTTTACTGTAGAGTTTGTATGCCAGTGGACCGAAAATATATATCCTACACGCTTTTCCTCGCATCCTGGATAAGAGATAATGAAAACACTAAGCATGCCGATGAAACTCCGAACACCGATTGTCTTCAGTTGTGGGTAGCCCAGCTTGGTGGATTGATATGCGGTGGATATTGGTTATTTGTTTCTTTCTCGATTCATCAGTGTCTCTCTGCGTGAAAGTTAGATGTGAGATATTAGTGAAACAAAGCAACATGATTTTTGTGCTAAATTATACGCTGCTGTTGATTGTACGAGAGGGGTCACCTGATTATTATTCATATTGATTTCTAAATATGGCTTGAGTCTTACAGATCAGGAGAAGTTAAATTTCATTGTTTGTTGAATTTAACAGTTAACACTAATTTTCAAATGAGGAAAGCATTTGATTGCAGAAATTTATTCTAGTGTTTAAGTTGCGACATTTTTACTTTTTGATTCTAATTATTTGCTATTTTGGCAGTATCACGTTAAGCCGCTGTACAGTTTTTATACTTTATATATTTTATTGATTACTTGGCCTACAATCGATGGAATGCATATAGATTTGTATCAACATCTTTGCTTCAATCCTTGGAACCAATATAATAACACAAATAGTCTGAAAAAGAGTAAAATACTCGTGTTTGAGCGCGCTGAAGACTCGAAACGAGTGCCTCAATTATCGCCCTGCCTTTTGAGCAAAGGTGTTGAACAAAGATAGCATACGCTGCTCTAACCAACGCACAGTGGTCGCAATGGTACCAAAACGTGCGTTTAATTAATGGTGCTCTAGGAGTTGATTTTAGCGATTTGGTGTGTTAGGAACACTTTTTATGATGGAAGCCCCCTTCTTTTTATGTATACTGAATTGTGATTAATCCACCTAAAAGTGAGATAGAAAATTTATTTCCACTAACTTTCGAGATAGAGGCATGACGTCAATGACAAAGTTATAGAAAATTTTACTGCAAGAAAACATGTTAAACATGAAAACTCTCCACAATGTAATGGTGCTGAGATAAAACGCATTGTTTGTGGGAGGCACCCAAAAAATCATTTTTTTACTATTACTTTTTTCTGAGATTTTTGCAATTCTTGAAATGTTCCATGAAGTTGTTGAAATTAAGAAATTACAGATATTTGTCGAAGACGTCAACATTTTTTATTTCAAAACTAAAGAGTTATTAAATAAAGTGGGTTAAAAATACCGCCATTTTGAACGTCAATTACTAAGAGATGTGGAAATATGTGGAAGACATTTCGATTCTATGAGAAAGACAGTGACAAGTACTACAAGAAAAAATACTACTCTCAACGGGCATCCACCGGCCTGTATACAAAAAAATACTTTCCGGCAATGTATGTTTTGCATTTTGTAACAAAATAATTACGGCTTTTTCAGCATAACTCTTTTAGCGATTTTTTTCTATGTGTCTAATATTCTAAAAAATCATTAAGAGAGTAATAAATACGCATATAAATCGTGAACTTTGAATTTCTGTTATCTGAAACTTAACAGGATTTGGAAAGTGAACACTATAGACGTTTTAAAAGGTTTACTGTATTTTCATGAGTAGGAACCATAGCAAAGAGTATTAGATATCATTTTCACGAAACGACTATGGAGTCAGAGTTGCTATTTAGGATCCGACTTGCCAGAAAATCTTTAGAAAATTATTTTCATTTTTATTACATATCTGTCAAATTTTTATTCTCAAAAAGGCAAGGGGTCATAGGCTCGGCTAGTTACAGTTCCCTAGTTTCAATGAACTTGTAATTCGAAATACAAATGATCGAGAGTTTTCGGGCTTTCGATTCTCTGACTGGTAAAACGGCAAAAAAGAGGCTGTTGGTTTCATTGGGTCTTAGAAGCGATGCTTTATGAAGTCACAATTTTCGCTTGCCTGTTTGAGGGTTGATTTCAAATATTTAATCATTCAATGCGGCATTCCCTTGCACACCACGCACGACCACGTAATCGTATCATGAAAACGGCATATAGGGTAGGCGAGCCCTTATCCATCTCATTAGTCGGGGTGTCACACTATTTCGTTGATAACTCGACTTAGAATGACTTAGAATTGCGCTTAAGTAAGTATCATCATATTTGCTTTGTTCCTAAGAAGTAGTACAGTTAGACTTTTTGCCTGGAAAATGTTAAATGCTTGGGTTTGAACGAAGCGTAAAATCGAGTACAACGTGCCCTTATTCATCCTACGATTTGAGCTAATGCGTTGAATGGAGATAGCAGATACTTCTCTAACTAATGAGTTCCAATGGGTGGGATGAATAGAGGAGCTAAGATGAATTCGAGCGCAGTAACCCTAATACTATTTGTAATGGATTTTACTCTTGTAAAGACAGTCAAATTTTTTTGCGCTGTTGATTACTTTTGTTGTTGTGTTAGTTTATAAATAATTCGTAAGTTGGAGATTACAGAGCTGAGAGTTTTGGATTCATATGTGTACTTTGACATTTCCAAAGATTTTTTAGAATATTCGTAGGATAGAATAATACATAGAAACAATTACTAAAAAAGTTATGCTTAAAATGTCGTAATTATTTTGTTACAAAATGCAAAACATACATTGCCGGAAAGTATTTTTTATATACAGGCCGGTGGATGCCCGTTATGAGTAGTATTTTTTCTTGTAGTACTTGTCACTGTCTTTCTCATGGAATCAAAATGTCTTCCACATATTTCCACATCTCTTAGTAATTGACGTTCAAAATGGCGGTATTTTTAACCCACTTTATTTAATAACTCTTTAGTTTTGAAATAAAAAATGTTGACGTCTTCGACAAATATCTGTAATTTCTTAATTTCAACAACTTCATGGAACATTTCAAGAATTGCAAAAATCTCAGAAAAAAGTTATAGTGAAAAAATGATTTTTTGGGTGCCTCCCACAAGCAACGCGTTTTATCTCAGCACCATTACATTTTGGAGAGTTTTCATGTTTAACAAGTTTTCTTGCAGTAAAATTTTCTATAACTTTGTCATTGACGTCATGCCTCTATCTCGAAAGTTAGTGGAAATAAATTTTCTATCTCACTTTTAGGTGGATTAATCACAATTCAGTATACATAAAAAGAAGGGGGCTTCCATTATAAAAAGTGTTCCTAACACACCAAATCGCTAAAATCAACTCCTAGAGCACCATTAATTAAACGCACGTTTTGGTACCATTGCGACCACTGTGCAACGGCTTCAACTGAATGGGGCGATACTAGAATCAAGGCAAATATAGGTTCATTATCCCATTTCTATCCGACATTCTAACGTAATGATATCAGAAGAAAGTTGAATGCTAAGAATCGATGTCGAAGATTGTCATAAATAAACTGAGACAGGATGTGATACCATGGCAGGTTCGGCGTTTAAACTGAAGCACACAGTACCAGGAAATGCTCGTTTAACGCGGTTACAATGTTGTTGCAACAATGTTCTCCTATTACCAATAAGGATAGCTTAGTTCCACACTTGTGTTATCTTTTTCGATACATGTTTCAAAACAACTAGGATGATATTTTTTTTCGATTACGATGTGTGTGCTTTTCTGTGGAGTTGTCACCTGTACAAATACCACCGATAAGACATCATTGATTTTCCGGAAGTGGCTTATTGGTACTCTCGCCATATGCTTATTGCTGGATCGTTTCCCAGATAGATATAGCTTTAAATTCACGTATCTGTGGGCCGTATTCTATAACATCGACTGCCAACTCACACAACTTCCCACCAAGGTTTATCCAAAGTCGCGATCCGTGAACATAAGAAAGTGTCTTTTAATTTTAATTGTAATGGATTGAAATAATATGTGCTTTGTTAAATCCAGAAAAAAACTTTTATTAGTTGATGAGCATTTGTGTAAAGATGGGGATGTTGGTACATTCGATTCTTAGGAACAATGAAGTTTTTCCAAAAAAACAACAATAATTTGAAAATATTATAAAAAAAGTTTGGAAAAAAATAAAAGAAGTATATTATGATATGTTAATGTTGAAAAGATATACGTTATGTATGGGTGCGCTATGAAAATGCAAAATTTTTAACACTTAGATGTGAGCGCTTTTAATTTGTATTTCAGCCATTTAAGAGTTGTGGGATCACCGGGGTCTCAACTGTCATTTGATGTAAACAAACTAGCGGCCGCAAAAAGGTACGCATCCAAAGACACGAAAATGGAACTGAAGTGAAGTTTTATCAGTTCAATTAGGAAACCGTCTAAGGATGTGAATATCTAATCCAGTGTATGTATGAAAGTGTCATCCAAAGCTAGAGTGAAGCGTCGTATGGTAACAGACCGAATCAAGACTAAGCGACTTGTGCGTTCGAAGCGTTTGCTGTTCTTGTTAAAGAAGAAGCATTTCATTATTCTGTTTCAAACTCCAACTTTTCTAATTGGGCTCACTCAATATTTTTCCTTGGGGGAGTATTTTTTTGCATTGTGAAATAATTTCAGTGTTGCCCACTGCAATTAGAGATTTAGTTAGTCTGCCTTGTCTCGTGTACACGTTCATGTCGTCATCGGTACTTGCTGCTTGCGGTCTGATACTCTTGTTTGGTATTTGTTTTTACGGGTCACTATTGTGTATCTCTGCCTTTCTCTGTATTTGCTTCTTTGTTGAAGGTGTTGGTTGTTAGTTTGGAGGAATCAGGTGCAATAGTCATTACTTCGCTCGATGTGCTGAATGATGGATTGTTGTCCCAAATGACTGAAAATTCATGGACTGTTTGATTACTCCCCGGTTTACCAAATCGCAGTTTAAAACCTTTTATGGAAAACTCCGCACATTATTCTCGCTATATTACTCAAATTGAAAAACCAATGACATAGAAAGTTTTTCTAGAATTGTTCGGAACAAATATGTATAGGACATTATCTTTGCTTTGTTATTGCAGAGGTCGCTCATCTTGTGAGAATTAGATACACGGTAGAGAACATCGTTGAAGACTGTCGTTTTGGCTGTTGCCGTGGATCAACTGTATTAGTTGCGGCGTCGTTTATTTATTTTTTAATTTTCTCGTGTTGTTCCGCAAAAACGCATTGTCTTTTGTCCTCAGTATAGTACATTTAATCAATAAAAAAATGTCAAGTGGGTTTTTTCTTCCGTAAAAATTAATGATATTTTTATTTAAAAAAAAAATACGGACATCAACATGAAATATACGCTTGGTGGCACGATAGGTCAGCCATTTGGGGACACTATAGGTCACGACTGATCATCTCACAGCTAAGCAACCACGTGTATGAACAACTTTAATTCCACGCTCTGGCGACGACGAGGTCACCGATGAAGTCGACCGCAAGCAACTCCTTGAGAATAACTTACCAAATTTTTATAGAGATCCGAAAAATATATCAAAAGTTACAGCGCCTTCAAGCGCGCTTCGTCTATCAAGAGCAGTGGTAACTTGAAATTTTAAATTCGATTATCTCGAAATGTCGTTGTTCAAAAAATGGTTTTTCCGTGATCAAGATTGCCGAAAAACCACTCAACCGATTTTCTTCAATTTTTTTCAATGGATCGTAATTATTTTTCTTGTACCTTAACGATTCCTTTTTTATGCGTAAATTTTTGTTTTGAATTTTTTAATACAATTTTTTGAGCTTAAATCAGCGATTTTTTAGAAAAATCGTTCCCGAATTCAGGAAAACGTTATTATTTATTCAACTGATTGTTACGGTACGAGGAATACTCATATGCCAATGAATTTTTTCGAATTTTGGGATTTTAATTGATCTATTGGTCTTTAATCGTGATCACCGCAAACCTCTTAAATAAAAAAAAGTTTCGGGGAAAAAGCTATAACTCCGCCAATTATTAATATACTTTTATAAACTTATGCTTCTTTTTTTCACTGAAAAATGTACTACCAAAATACTATAAGTTTAATGTAATGAAATTATTGCTTTATGCCTTTACATAAATTCAAACTTTCATGACATTTTTCGCACAAAATAGTATGTAACCCCTTAACATAGAAACACCTGTGATCTCTTAAACACATGAACGCCCCGGTGAGTAACGCAACGTTTTAACACGTACCAGTTCATAAACGCGGAGTGCGATTATAGAAACGCGCGTTCCCCGCGAAACTTCCAGAAGCCCCGATCCTAGAAGCCTAGGTCCATGCATTTAGTTGAACCATTCTGAAAAAATACCCTCGCGTACACTAAGCAACAGGGATACGGGATACCAGATATATTTTTCAAATGTCTTCACATTTCACGAAAAAATCTCAGAATTCTGCCAGAAGTCGGATAGACAACCGAAACAAATTTGCCATCGAAATGAAAATCTCGTTTTCACAACCTTTCAAATGTTTTCAAAATTAAAACATGTCTTCACATTTGACATCGCTTCTAAGCAACAAATTTCATGGTGACATTACACTCAAAATTCAACTTCAGACTCGCGGGCCGCGTGAACGTTGAAGAACCCACTTGAATGTGCAAATGGCTAGAAGGTTATACAATCGCATTACTACGCGTGAACTTTCATATAAGTTGACAGACGCGACATTCAAACGCACATGCGTTATAACACGGTAACATACAAACGCTCAAACTCTTCGCGATCATCCACACACACATACGCACGCGATCACGCAAACATGGAAACGCCTCGGTTACTAATAGCGTTTTCGTTTTTTCTTGGTGCTACACCGGTGTAGTGCAAAGAAAGAGATAGACTGATTCCACCCAAATTTGAATGAGTGTAGCACCGACTACACCAGTGTAGTGCACTGTCAAAAACGAAAATGGCATAAGTGAACGATTTTGCACTTATAAATTTATAAACGCGGTCTCAAGCGCGAACATATAATTGCTCGTTTCCTCCACGATCATGAAATCTTCACATCCCCGAACTGTAAACTCAATAAAGCTACTTAAACAATGCTGGATTTAAGCATTGTTTAAGTAGCTGACAATTCCCGGGAGCTCTTCTGAGAACCAAGCTCTACAACTCCAGTGGGACCACTCTTAACCCACCGGCACTCGCGCCGTTGTATTTTGTGCAACACCTTCCGAAACTCTAGCGAAATCTTCTTCCAGCACCAGCGGCTGCTCATTCGGGGAGCCATTCGTGCGAGTGCCGGAGGGTTAAATAAAAATAGTCTTTCGATCGGATATTTTAACCCTCTGCTGTCGAACCCCGTCTGTTGGCGGGTTACGGGAAAATCGCTATAGAATATTCAAAACACGAATGTATGTTGTGACCACTATGAAAATCTCTTCGCAACATTCCCATTAACCATGCAAATACATTGTTTGCATTTTGAAATCGCTATGTTGAATACATTCAACATTGAAAGTTGAAAATTTGAGGAAAACGAGACAAAAAACTATTTTGTGTATGGCAGTGTAATTTAGTTAAAAAATGTTTATGGTTTTTTTTTAATTTTTGGAGGAAATTAAAAAATATTTTTAAGTTGCTAACTTGTAGCTGTGAAATTATGTTGCGAACGATGCAGAAATAAAAGTTATTAGCATAAAATCTTGACTCGTGAAATGGTCATGTTGGACATTTTTAGGGTTAAATGCAAAATTCGTAGCATTCCTGAGCGGGCAATATATTTTTCGGCTTTCTCATTACAAAAACAATCTACAATAGCTTTTTTAGGCAAAACAATAATTTGGGCAGCAGAGGGTTAAAGAAGAGGGACTCCATGAAAAATTGGCCGACCACAAAATGTGACCATCAGTGTTTCGAAGGAAACTTTGCAGTTGTGTTTGGTTTATGAATTCATGATTTCCTCTGGCAATTAGAACATTTTGACACAAGAGCAATTTTTCAAAAAGGCGTACAGTAGTTTAAAAAGAAATTAAAAAGATTAATGTATTTTATGCAGTAAAATTATCCGAAAGGACAAGGAGTGAAAACTTCTGTACGAAAAAATATACCTTGAAAAAAGATTGCAACATTTTTCAAAAACAAAAAAAAAATATTTTAAAAAGAAATTACAAAAGCACCGAAATTTTTTATTTTACGTTAACAAAAATCTAAACAGAAAGGGAACATGCTAAATGTAATTGCATTAAAGAGAATGAGCTTCCTTGCTGAACAGAATAAATTCTACAGATACCACTTGAAACGATCGAACACGTCGTCGAAAATTGGAACACTCGAATGGTCCACCTCCAACACCGGTATGGTCAAAATTTAAAAGAAATTGTTTTCAAACAATAAAGGGCAAATAATGTTCTTTCGAGTGATAATAAAAATGATACATTACTTTGTATTTTCTTGCAGTATTGAGGCACCATTTCATGCCACTTTGTTGCTTGTCAATTCTAACTGGGTCACACTTCACCAGAAAGAAATTCGATAGAACAGGATTGAAGTTTCATGGGCCGGAATTTTAATTCGTTCGTTCTGCCTTTCTTGTGTTTATCAATTTTTTTGTATTGCTTCATTCTGAGGTATTGCTTTTATATCCGGTATATGGTTGGAACCATGACCGATAACCGTGAAATGCCGAAATTCTAAATCAACAATAGATGGCAAACACTTCCTCGAAAGTCGATCCTCATCCTACACCAGAAAATTGCCCCCCTAAGCGTGAGGCGTTCGTGCTGTATATGAAGCTTTAATAAAATTTTGGTGAAATCCTTTCCAACCATTTTTCATGCAATTGGTGAATAATGGTAGCGTATGTACAGACTTGTTAGAACACGGCATTATTCCTAATGCGGAAGGTCGAACGAAACTTTTGTTGTGATGCTAGATATTTAAATTTACTTGATTTGATTAACCACAAGGTGTCGATGATGCTGTTATCGAATGAAAATCAATAATCAAGGTATTCGAAAATCATTCCCCTATTCCAACTACGTCACACATCTAACTTAAACGTTTACCGTAGCTCTGGAAGTTGTTGAATATGTATGATGTTGAGAACACATCGAGTAAGAGTAACCCATTTAGTCCCGCACTGATCAATTGGCATAAGCATGAGTAAAATAGGAAAGCCAGTCGACCTCTGAGAGGCAAATTATATGCTGTTTGTATCACATATGAACCCGGTGTTTTCCGCAGTCACGTTAACCGTTTAGTCGCCCAAAACGGATAAATTCACTGAATTTTCAATTACCTTATCCATAGTTATCAGCTGCAACTTCATATCCAAATCAGACAGATGCTCCTATTAGTTATGTTGTATAAATTAGAATAAATAAATAAATAATTATCCACAGCCTATTTTGTTTGTGTCACTTAAAGCTTTTAGAAATTGCAAGCTTTTTATTTCATATTTATGTTGAGTGTCTTCTGCAATTCTTCATGCACATATCCTTAACCGAAATCGGATGCGCTTGACGTAGCCTCTTCTATTTTCGCCGAACTTTAAATTACACATCAGAGTTCCAGATAGCTATCCGAAACAGGATATAAGTGTCACTAACAGGAACTAAGAGCACTGGACAATTGAGCAAACAAACACTAGCAATTTTGAAGATCTTCTAGCCACACAACCGTCCTGTTCGAGATTCGCGAGTCAAATGTTGGCCGCCTTCAAACGAGCGCACTTTTTATCAACAAACAAACGATGAGATGAACTTCGAGCTGAAACGCCGCTCTGCTTTGTGGAACTGAAAGGCGGAAAAACCTGCAAGTGATGCTGGCTTTCCGCGGTAGACGGCACAGTTCTGTGAAGTATTAAAAGCGTTGTCCCACGAAGGCTAATGTTGTTGTTTGTGTACGCGCCGTTCCGATGGCGGGTAGATTACCGGATGCATTTTCAATCGTTCAGTTTTTATTTCTATTTTTGTTCTAAAAATGAGTGCGCTGTATTTTGATTTCCACTAGTTCCTTTCATCACTGGACTGCATCAAGATAGCGTTTTAAGTATAATTCATGGGATTGAGCGACAATTTGAAAATTTTTTGCATATCGCGCTTTTTATAATCAACACGACCCGACAGGTTTTGAATATCCCTCTCGCAGGTTGATGGGATTGACGGTATTGTAAACATCATCAAGCCACAATATATTCAATAGAGTTATCTAAATATAAGGACCTTCGCTCTTTTTAGTTTTTATTTGCACCAAGTTCTACTACTAGAGGTTAATTAGTTCTCATGTTAATAATCCACCAAACATTATGACTACTGAGGATTTGATTTATATAAGAAGCCCGCTTCAAGATGTTGATTACAATACGCCTCGATAGTGGTGTGTCGAGGAGGCCGGGAGGGCTGATATGAGCCTTTTGTCTGTTCTATACCTTTCCTCTATTCACCAGCTTATAACCAACAATCAACCAGTAACAAATAGATAATTGAGAAAGGATGTGCTATGTGTGGTGATTGGCTATTCAAGTATTAGTAGTGTTTGAAGTACTAATGTATGTCTCATGTGACGATCATAACTTCAGCTGTATCTTGTACCTATCTAATCTATTACGTCTCTCATATATTGTCTTTTATTTCTTCTTTTCGGGTCCTATACTGCCATTATACACCCGCCTTCAGCTGGGTCAACAAAGATGGTGATAGTGAACGTCTTAACACTCACACATTCTCAAACGCGGTCTCAGCGGGAACCTACAAAAATGCCATCGTGCACGCGATTACGAATCGGTCACGTCCGAAAGTCTATCCTTGATCCTAGAAGCCTAGGTCCATGCCTTCAGCTGGACCAATTAAGAAAATACGCCCATACCTATTAGACAACACGTCTCATGGCGACATGACCGGGAACCCTATCGATATAAACGATCCCACTCTCTGCCAGAATTCAAACCGCGCACCGAAAATTTAATATCAGACTCACGGTTCGCGAGACCATTCAAGAACACACGTTACAAAATTACGTCAGCGCACAAACGTTAGAGCCCCTCGCGATTTTCCAAGCAACCTACGAACTCGCAAACATGATTACACCCCGGTGATAAGGTGAAAATCTCTGCACTCATAAACTTACCAACACGATCTCAAGTGTCAACCTACAAACTCCCGCGCTCGCGCCATCATGAATCGGGATCGTCCGGAAGTATCTATCCTCGGTACAAACAATCTAGGTCCTTGTTAATTATTAAAAAAATAATAAAATTGAAAAATAACTCCCATATCCACTAGACAAAACGTTCCATGGCGACATGACCGGAAACTCTAGTGATATGGGGTAACTCTCTCCCTGTCAGAATGTGATCCGTACACCGAAAACTAAAGATCAGAATGACGGTCCGCGAATATATAAATCGCCGCAGGGTTTCAAAATCGAATTTATACACACGAAGTCACATACACGCGAGCACACGGGACAAACACGTCAACATACGAACGCTTAAGCCCTTCGCGATCATCTACGCACACCTATGCCCGCGATCGCGTAAACTTGATAACACTGCGGCAATTGTGTGAACGTTTTAGTACTTACGAAGTTACAAACGCGATCTCAAACGCCAACCCGCAAATGCGCGATCATGAATCGGTCACGTCTGGAAATCTTTAACCTTTATTCTAGCAATTTAGGTCCATACATTCAGTTGGACCAATCAAAAAAAAAAATAAAATAAAGCTCATATCCACTAGACCACGCGTTCTACGACGACATGATTGGGAACTCTAATGATATGGAAGAGCCCACTTCCTTCTGGAATCTGAACCGTACACAAAAAATTAAGTATCAGATTCACGGTCCGCGCGCGATCATTCTAGAACACACGCGAATATGCGAAAGGCACACGGTTATGAAATAGAATTTATGCACGCGAAGTTACACGTTAGCACACGCGACATACAAACGCACACGCGATCGAGCACATTAACGTACAAATATTCGAGCCTTTCGCGATGATACACGCGATTCCGAGTCCCTACGCCCGCACATGCCTGAACCGTACAAAGAATATCACATTCAGAATCACGGCCCGCTACAATTGGCCTATTGCAGTGTTTTATTGGGCGACATTGCCTGTCTCGTCTGCAAATTGTAGTATGTGATTCTGACGGGGAGCCCTTCCGAGAACCTAGCTCTACAGCTCCAGTAGGACAACTCTCGAAAAAAAAAAAAAAAAAAAAAAAAAACACGACCCGACAGGTTTTGAATACTACATTAAATAGATTTAATGATTTAAAGTTATCAAACATCTTACTTTTTGATTTGTTGAAATATTTGTGTGACGCTTTAATTTGCAAAATTATATCATCTGACTCAGCTCGCGATTGTGGTGGTATCCCGAGCAAACGAAAAGCCCATAATACCTCCATGCTCATGGGGTTTGGCATGGGTGCTTGAAATGGGTTCAACCCATGAAAACACCATCATCATGGTCCGGTAGATCTCATATAAAATTTCATATGCTGGTGTATTTATGGGTTATTGAGACCATTTTATGGTGTCTTGATGGTTGTGAATTTTGGCACGGACCATGTTTAAGGTCTTTTCAAGGGGCTATGTGTTGTTTAAAGCCATGAGTATTTGCTCGGGATGTGTGTAGGTCGGTAGAGTATCCCTTATGCATCTCATTAGTAATCGTGTTTCGTTTAAAAATAAAATTGTTTTAAATGTTTAAATTGAAGGTTAATTTCGAAAAAATGAGCATTTGTTTTCAAACAATCGTGTCTCGTTCGTTTGTCAACCAATTTCAATTTTTTCTACACTAATGAAATCCCTAGAGTTCTGAATTTTAATGTTTACAATAGGGATTTTCAAAAAATACTATACTTTTTGAGGTTGTAGGCGGCACAAGTTGGTTAAAATTCCTTGCGATTCGTTTATTTTTACGGTTTCCAATATTTCATGTTTACTCAATAGATTTACGTTTTAAATATGGATATTAATATATCTAAATGTTCGTACAGACTTAGAGCCCTCCGTTAGGTTGACGGGTTTGACAGTATTGCCAACATCATTAAGCATATTTGAACATCAGTTTTAAAGATCCTCTTACAGACCACTGCTTTAAGATGGTTATTACATTATGCCTCGAGAGTGGTGCATCGAGGAGACCGAGAGGGATTATGGACTTTTTATGCTTTGTATGTTTTTCATACTCTACACCAGCCCAAACTAATGGTCAACCATTACCATATGCACGCTGGCGTGGCCGACGGCGGGTCGCCGTAGATTGTCCTTTTCTGTGGGCTGTGTTTGCAAACATTGTTCAGGGGCTTAGCTTTTTATTTAAAAAAATCAAAAAAATTTTAGAGAATTTTTTAATACAATTTTTAGAGCTTAAAACAGTTTTTTTTTTAGGAAAAACGATCCCGAATGTTGGAAAAAATATGATTTATTTGGGGGTGGGCGTAGCGTAGTTGGTAAATCGATTGCCTTGTACGCAGCGCATCTGGGTTCGAGTCCTGACCCCGCACATAGGGTTAGACATTTTTCTAACACGAAGAGATGAATAACTCCGCCAATTATCAATACATTTTTATAAACTTATGCTTGTTTAATTCACTGAAAAATGCGCTACCAAAACACTATAAGATTGATGTAATGAAATTATTACTTTATGTCTTTACGTAAATTCTAACTTTTTTCATTTTTCGCACAAAAAGGTATGTAGCCGCTTAATGAAAGTGTTTGTGAACACGCCTCGCAGTGGGGGTCATTGTGTGTCGATTTACGGTCATCGTGCACAGGCTACATAAAAAACCTATTTTAATCCATACTATGTTGCGTTTCGGCTTCGCCTCATCAGAAACCGACACTAACACATTGTCGGAATAGATTAGCGCCGGCTTGACGCAAATCCCTTAAAACTAAAACACACTATGTGTTTCAATCAAACGACTGATCAAACGTGATGTCCCGTTCGAGCAGAAGTTCTGTTTATGCCGATGAGACACAAGTGAAGCCGAAACTTGTCTTGGCTTAGCAGGCCTATGCGAAAGCACTATGCTATATTTCACCCTAAGGAGGAAATTTTGGTAAAAAACAAAATTTCTCACTAGGGTGAAAATTTGTTGGTAAAAACCAGTCTTTGTACAGGAGGGCACAAATCCTTATTTCATACTATGTATGCCTCCTGTATAAAGACTGGTTTTTACCAACAAATTTTCACCCTAGTGAGAAATTTTGGTTTTTACCAAAATTTCCTCCTTAGGGTGAAATATAGCATAGTGCTTTCGCATAGGCCTGCTAAGCCAAGACAAGTTTCGGCTTCACTTGTGTCTCATCGGCATAAACAGAACTTCTGCTCGAACGGGACATCACGTTTGATCAGTCGTTTGATTGAAACACATAGTGTGTTTTAGTTTTAAGGGATTTGCGTCAAGCCGGCGCTAATCTATTCCGACAATGTGTTAGTATAGGTTTCTGATGAGGCGAAGCCGAAACGCAACATAGTATGAAATAAGGATTTGTGCCCTCCTGTACAAAGACTGGTTTTTACCAACAAATTTTCACCCTAGTGAGAAATTTTGGTTTTTACCAAAATTTCCTCCTTAGGGTGAAATATAGCATAGTACTATTTTAATCCACCTAGCGGTGCAATTGTGCCTTTCTCATTCATGAATCACGAGAATGTGTGCGTTGTTCATATTCATTAAAAACTTTTAAATGTATATATTACATTTTATTATTATACATCACATGACAACTATATACAGGATAATAAATCATTATTCGAATTCTAAAATTTTGAAAAAGAAAAAACAGCCACGGTAATATTGAACTGAAAAAAGGTGCGAAATCGGCAGTCCCAAAAAGTCGATTTTTATAAAAAAAAAATTTTCGAGATAACATAAAATCTCGACGTTTCATGCATTTTAAAGGTGTTTGGCATCAAAAATGCGAATTCGATTTCCGAAATTTCATGGGGTCCCCCCTTTGAAAAAAAATTTGAGTTCCGGCTTATATGGGAATTTCATATGTGACCGGACGATTTAGTCTATATTTCCGGACCCATATAAGCGATCCGTACGAAATTTTATAGACATCTGTGGGGATATTATATCATTTGGGACTAAGTTTGTGAACATCGGCCCAACCATTTCCGGGAAACTGATGTGAGTTCGTAAATTTTGAAAGATGGCCGCTTTTCCCGGGCACTTCCGGAACCGTCTATGGTGGTCAATGTAGTCAACGAAAGTTTGGTTGGCCGTCGGTGACCTAGAACAGCAAATTTAAGTTGTTTGAGAGACATTTTAGCGAAAATTTTACCTTTTTTGCTTTCATCGGAGTATCGGTTTGAATCACAATTTGCTATGTGATCGCACGCCACAACCTGTAACTCCGGAACCGGAAGTCGGATCGGGATGAAAATAAATAGCCATTTACGGGGACGCAATACCTTTCATTTGAGGCCAAGTTTAGTCGAATCGGTCTAGCCATCTCCGAGAAACCGATGCGACTGTTATTCTGAATTTAGATACTTCCGCCGGGGCTTCCGGAACCGAGGATGGTGGCCAATGTGGCCAAATAGACTTTGAATGGATGTTAGTGGCCTAATACTACAAATCGAAGCAGTTGTGGTCATATTTTGGAAAAATTTTCACCTTTATACATTCATTGCAGAATTTATTAAAATCGACATTTTCTGCGTCTTCGTACTTATCACCCTGTAAATCCGGAACTGGAAGCCGGATCCATTAGAAATTCTATAGCAGCCTATGGGAACGTTGCACCTTTCATTTGAGACTAAGTTTGTCAAAATCGGTTCAACCATCTCTGAGAAAAATGAGTGACATTTTTGGTCACATACACACACATACACACACATACATACATACACACATACATACACACAGACATTTGCCGAACTCGACGAACTGAATCGAATGGTATATGTCACTCGGCCCTCCGGGCCTCCGTTAAAAAGTCGGTTTTCAGAGCAATTGCAATACCTTTCTATTGAGAAAGGCAAAAAATGTAAAAGTAGAAGCCTAGTAGTGGTTGTGTTGTAATAATTGTAGTTTTTAGTATTAGTGTACAATTGTTATGTGTTAGTTAACGGCACCGGTGGTTGAGTGGTAAGCGTGTTCGCGTGATCATGAATCGGTTACGTCCCGAAGTCTCTATCCTCGGCCCTAGTAGCATATGTTCAATGCCTTCAGGTGGACCAAACAAAAAAATTAGGCTCATATCAACTAAACAACACGACATTACGCGGAACTCTAGTGATATGGGAGAATTCACTCTCTTCTAGCATCGGTTCAACACTGAAAATTAAGTATCAGATTCACGGTTCGCGCAATAATCTAAAAACATTTGCGAATAAGCGAATGAACACACGGTTATAAAATCGAATTTATACGCGCGAAGTCTCATACACGCTACAAATACGTTAACATACAAATGCTTGAGCCCTTCACGCAACCTACATCCGCGATCTCGCAAACATGATAACATCTCGGTGGTAACGTGAACGTCCCAGCACATATAAATTTTCCAACACGGTCTCAAGCGTGAACCTACAAACTCTCGCGTTCGCGCGATCTTGAATTAATCACTTCTGGAAGTTTCCATTCTCAGTACCAGTCTAGGCCCATGCCTTCAATTGGACCAATAAAAAAGAAAACTCATATCCATTGGACAACACTCATATTCCATGGCGACATGGCCGGGAGCTCTAGTGATATGGGATAACTCACTCCCTGTCAGAATGTGAATTGTGTGTGTGCACACACACACACACACACACACACACACAATTCACATTCTGACAGGGAGTGAGTTATCCCATATCACTAGAGCTGCATCTCCCACTGACCGGTAGCGTTTTTATGGAATTTCTTTTCATCTATTCATTGATACACTCATAGATGTTAACATTTTTAGCCATGGAGATGAAAGGTGGTAATTCTATTGTACATCCAACAACCCATTTCAAGAATGCATGTTTCTACACGTACATTCTGAAGTCGCTATCATATACAACAAGCTCCGCAATATATTCTCATTTGCATAATAAATAAACATCGTTTTTAATTATAGCACGTAATTATTATTTTCAAAATATTATGGCAATTTAATATTTCCGACATTGTTCCAATAAATATTAAAAACATTAAGAAAACATGAACCAACCTCCCCAATTCTCTGCTCTGAATTTGTACTCCATTTTCAATAGTAACCATCAATCAAAACGACGAGTCAGACAGTGAGGTGCAGATGTCACTGTACACGCTAAGCAGAATTAACGAGTGCCTTTTTGGTGGATTGATTCACACATCGTCGCTGTTGTGCTATCTTATGACAAGCGCCATTTTGCACATTTCGAGAAAAACGATTTTTAAAGTTTGAGATTGAGGATCTTGAAACTTATAAATGGCATAAACAATTCAAAGAAGACAATTGATGCTTCTATCTATTCTGTATTAATCTCTCAAATATTACGAAGATCAGATGACTATGTTGCGAGTTTTTACTATAAATGTAAACAAAAGTCGCACTCGCACGTGTCATAGGTGTGTTTTGATGACAAAATTTGTATGGCGTGTCATAATCGTGCATGGAAAATTTTCCATTGAAAAAAATCATCAATTATTAACTTTTATTCATATCTTAGGCTTCATTTGGTCTATAAACAATCAACGAGATGCATTTTTAAGGAAATGAGTTAGGGAATCTAGAAAAAATATTTATTTTTGGTAACAGTGTTGCCAAATATGCTGTATTTCCAGTTTATAACTTAAATTGCATTTTTCTCACGATTCTTGCATTTTTGTTTTGAAAATGATTATGCCATTGTGTTTCTCAGATAGTTTTATATATAAAAACTCCTTATACATCAAGATAGCTTGAGCCAATCCCCAGGCACAGTCATTTGAAGCAAAAAATTAAAAAAATCTCAGCACGTTTCTCGCTATATCTCAGTAACTAAGCAGAATGTCAAAATTCTGAAAACGCCACTTTGTAGAGTTTTTTTAGACAAGTAATGTGGCATATCTAACTCAGTTTACCCCAAAATGGCGTTTGTCATAAGATAGCACAACAGCGACGACATGTGCTTGTTAAAACTATTTTAAGTGATGATAAAATCTCTACACAATACCGCACTCTTGTCGCTATACTTTCACCGTACTCCAGATGAGCAATGAACTGGTAAATTACTTGCCTTGAATTCCTATCAAATGCACTACATTTCACTGGAAAACTTAGAAAAGAAACACGAATGAACACAAAGTTACGTACAAGCGTTTCGGCAGTGCTGCCTGAATCCCTCAGACAACCAAAAGATATATGGATTTTACCACATGTATTTTTTATTTTCAAGGTGAAATTCATTCTTTTAGTCTGACTCGAAAACTGTTCGACTGTAAATTTTTGGGACTCCATTTTCGGATTCAGTACACGATTTTACATTGAAAATGACCACCAGATTATTGAGTTCAAAATTCTATAAACTATTGATCAGTGCCAATCCAGGATTTTCGGGCGTGGATGTGGCCAACTCGGTGTTGTTCACAGTACATTATAAAATATCCACATTCGGGAAGATTGTTTTCTAACAGTTTTGGCCTATAAAGCGACTGAACTGGACCGCAAGGCAAAACATTATGGCCAAACGGTCCGGAAAGTTGTATGACGTTGTAAATCCCTCCAGTGGTAGGATTGAAAAACTTTTAAAAAATTTCTTACTTCCTGTTTAAGGAAAAAAATGTACTGAAAATCTTTTTAACATATAAAATTGTCATTTGCGCTCGTTCCGCCAGAGACAAGTCGTTGAAGAAACCAAGAAAGAAACGTTGCGAGGGTGGCTGGAAAGGGTTGTACGTCAAGTTGGTCGGCATCCCTGAACAAGACAATTTTCGGTATTAGCAACACAGTTACACAGTAAAGATCGCTCAGCGGCCAAGCAACGGGAGCTAAGGAGGAAAAACACGAAGTCGGAGAAATTTAGGATACATATTATCTGGAAAAATCACACCGCCGATGATCTCTCCGTCGGGGTGGCTGACAGCTAAATCGCTCACGAAGGGCATCGGTATCGGGAGAAATATCGTCGCCAAGGGAGCTCTCAGTACCAGCTAGTTGATAAATAAAGACGAGTAGCGCCAAGAAGGTTAAGAAACCCGGAGAAAGTGGTTGTAAAGAGATGTAAATCACTATGGTCTGCACGTATTTACGGCAGACCTGAGCAAGTCAGCTGTACCGCGAAGGTTGGACATCAAAGTAAGATAACCTAACAATGGCAAAAAATGATTAGCACAAAATAAAAAGAGGACAACCTCTAACGAAGTAATACCTAACAGTTGCCCATGATGAACGAAAAACAAGTAGGTTACGGTGTCTGTTGAAGATTATTTCTCAATAGCATACATTTACCTAATTTATTGAGCTGAGTCGATCGGTACACCAGACTCGGCCCACCAGGCCTCGGAAAAAAATCTTTAAAGCTTGAGGGTTTCTATACCTTTCTTTTATAAGGATCGTAATAAAAAATCAAAACCCTCCCCTTGAGAATTTTCTGCACAAGGACCTACCTTATGGACAATCCCATGCTAATTTCCATACAAATTTCAAACGCAACGCTGGATATCAGGCAATGGCATGACTAATCACCCCCTTCCCCTTCCCACTGGTTGCTATTCTTGATGTTTCCAAATCCATTCCAATGTCTTGGAACAACACGATATACTTGAACAAGAGCCTTTTTACATTAGGTATGTTACTTTAGCCTACAACCGTTTAGTGTTGCGTGCTTCCTGTACAATGATAAAAAACAATTGACAGTTGTGCATTGTACATTCAACCCCCAACAGGTGTTTTCTTTTTTTTTCGAACAAGAGCATAAACAAATTTCCACTTACGCCCTTTTTTGTTCACAGTTTGGTCTAACGTTTTCCATTTCCTCGACATTTTTTTCCAGGTCGTTACGTTGGCAGCCGTCCCATTAAACTGCGAAAGAGTACTTGGAGAAACCGAAGTATTGAGATGGTGCGGAAAAAAGACAAGGAAAAGCAAGCCCTTCTTAGCTTGTTTAATCAGAGTTAACTTCCTATTGGATAGAAATTGGACATTTTGGATCAATCGTGCTTGTGGTAGATGGCAAATCCGAACGCTGCAGATGAGAAAATCATACGTAAGTGGTTAGCGTTAGATTCTCACAAATATTCAGATTTTGAATGTCAACATTTCAATAAAAGCGAAGTACTGAGTTATACTTTATTTCGCAGATCAGTAACACTTTCATTTGTGTTGAGATAGTTGTGATTAAATGTATCACGAATACTAAAAACTTGTGTGACTACTTTTTAGAAGTAACTCTGAGTGCACATGATGTAAGATAAAACAAAAAAAATATTAAAAATTCCTATAAAGATTTCTTAAGTCAATCAAGTAGACCAAAAAAGAAAATCATTACTTGTTTTAACAGCTTTATATTATTGGAGCTTTATATTGTTAAATTTCGGAAATGAGTATTACCGATATATGCAATAGGTAAACAATTTAGTACCTCATATAATAACACTAAAATAACAATGCACAAATAAAATATAATATTTCATGAAAATGGTAATCTTAAACAGCGTTTTTTCGGCAGTTAGGCTTCCGATATTTTGAGTTGAATTCGATTGTTATAGATTGGACAGCAAGTTGCAGTTGTCTCCTTCTGAATTATTTCTAGATAGCAGCATGCCTCGATCTACTTTTTTATATCTATACAAAATGACGCACATCTTGGGTCGTGAGAAAATTTGTTGCGAATTCATGCCCGCTGAAGAGGAAAAAGACTCTTTATTCGATATTCAGGTAAGTTTGCGATTAGTGCTGCACGAAACATTTTCAGCTAATTGCTAAATGAATCGTTTAGAAATACAATGGACCAAGAAACAGTCGCGACGAGCCCCATGGAGAAGGTAAAGCCAAACTGGTCAACGGAAGCCGTTACGAGGGTTCTTTTCGAAGAGGACTTCCACACGGAAAAGGTCGACTGTTTGTGAGGGATGGCTATCACTACGCAGGTCACTGGCGCAAAGGACTTAAGCATGGAATGGGTCGTATGCATTATCCGGATTGTACCTGGTATGAGGGGGAGTTCCGCAAGGATGTACGGCATGGCTGTGGAACATATTATTACTCGAATGGAGCACGCTACCAGGGAAATTGGTTAGCAGACAATCGACATGGAGTTGGTTGTTACTTTTTCAGTGACGGCGATATCACATTGAAAGGAACCTGGTTGGAAGGAATGGCACGAGGACCTGCCGAAGCGATTTTGGATGGATGTCGATTTCATGGATATTGGGACGGGGATTTTCCACGAGGACCAGGATATTTCAGTTTTGGTGCGAAAGCGATGGTTAAAGGAAGGTTTTATGAGGAGGAGAGGGAAGGAAACGAAACGAAGATGCTTATTTGGCGTCCCGAAGCGTTTGAGAATTATGAATATTCCAAGCTGCCGCTGGAACCATTGCCCTTGCCAGTCGATGAGTCGGAAATTTCGCAAACCAGTTCATCTGATGACGAAGAATGTGTTTCACAGGATTCACAAAACTTTTCTATTATGTTGAGCGATTAAATTGTCGCATTTTATTAATTTTTAATCCTAAACTATATTATTTTGATAGCTATTTCGACAAGATAGATGATAGATATAATTTTCCATCATATTCTTAAATTAAATGTTTTCCAGGAGCATAAACCATGCGTCTCCATAAGTCGTGAAACCTGAGAAAATGCGCACGTACTATAATGGTATATCGCATGAATGATTCCAGCTTTGCGTTGTGTTGCGTTGAGTTGCACACTGACTGGCCTCATCATGATTGACTACTGATTATCTAATAGTAGTTGCTTTGGGAATGGTAACTAAGAATTCGTACCAATTCGAACCATATTAAAACCTCAACAGAATGTGAACCGTACACCGAAAACTAAATATCAGAATTACGGTCCACGTCACCATCTAATACTGATTTCGGTTTTAGGTTAGAGTCGCTCTAGGTTCAATCTGTTGTTTACAAAGTCCATTCAGATGTGATCGCTCCGAGCGATTCTACAACACACGCGAATATGTCAATGGCCACACGATTAAAATTGAATTTATACCTGCGATGTCACATACACACAAGCACATGAGACAAAAATGTTAACATACACACGCCTAAACCCTTCGCGATCATCAATGCACACCTACGCCCGCGATCGCGCCAACTTGATAACACCACGGTAATAAGGTGAACGTTTTAGTACTTTCGAAGTTACGCGGTCTCAAACGCTGACTCAAACGCCCGTGTTCCCGCGATCATGAATCTGTCATGCCCAGCAAGCTTTAACTTCTGTCCAAGCAACTCAGGTCCATACATCTAGTTGAATCAATCAAAAAAATATCTCAAAGCTCATATCCACTAGACATTACCGGAAATCTAGTGATATGGAAGATCTCACTTTCTTCTAGCATCTGAACCGCACACCAAAAAATTCAGTATCAGATTCACGGTCCACGCGCGGTCATCCAAGAACACGCGAATATGGACAGACTTATAAAATCAAATTTATACGCGCGAAGTTAAATGTACGCTAGCAATCGCGTTATACAAACGCACACGCGATCGAACACGTTAATGCACAAACGCTCGAGCCCTTCGCGATAATACACACCCGCACATATCTGAGCAGCCGTATAACGAATATCACATTCAGAAACACCGCCCGCTGCAATTAACCTTAACTGGGGCGTCTGTTGTAGGGAGCAACTTCATTTTTATCCGCTCAATTGTTAGTATTGAACCTATAGAATAGTCTCCCGCAAGCTCGGTGGCCACGCTGAATTTCTTTTGTTTTAAACAGCCATGCATTCCACGCGCGGATTTGCTGAAACACACGCAGTTTTCAATCTGTCGACAACAATTTTCGAAAAACTGAAGGCGATAAAAATACAGTGTGAACAATACACTCTACTTCTACCCAGATTTTCAAGAGAAAATACCCGTTGGGTTGTTTTCTACAGCGTTTTTTTCCATGATGCAATTTGATGTGATGACACCCTTTAATAGCGTTTTTCTCGAACCCGCGCTTTTCAAATCGGCGAACACGATAATTTAAAAACTAATCAACGAATCGACTTGACTTTTTTATGAGAATGCACAACATGTGTAGCCTGTCAATGAACCACAAAGAACTGAATAAAAAAAATTCTCTATTATTTTGAACAAAAAAGAGCGAATTTTACAGTAAAATATGAGATTTTTATGAAGTCATTTTTCGAAACTCGAGTAACTCGAGTTTTGCTTCATCGAGTAACTACAAGTCTAAGCTTTCGAATTTCGTGACAATTTTATCAAGAATTATCGTTTTTGGCGCAGCGCTCCTCGAGGTGGAAATGGTTGGACGTCTACTGTACACAATCAATGTATAAATAAATCTTAACATTACCGAAAATATCCATATTTGCCTTGCCTTCAAAATCGTCAAACAAAAAAACTTTCGGTTTGAGCACTTTACACCAGACGCTCCCCTTAAGCTTTGTTTTGGTGGGTGATATTCCCCGTCTCGTCTGCAATTGTAGTGATTAATTCTGACGGGGAGCCCTTCCAAGACCCTAGCACTACAGATCCAGTAGGACAGCTCTCGAAAAAATTCAAACATTGGCGTCAAACGGCGCAAAATTGTTTTCGGAAGCTAGATAAAGAAGCTCTCAAGGCTTCTGTCTGTCACGTTACATTTTTACGCATATTTCATACGATAAGTCAGCAAAAACGATAAAACCAGATACTATCACAACTGCACATTATTAAGGTCACTAAACCGCACATTTTTTCTACAGAAAGTTATTTTCTATCATGAACCGTTTTCACTTTATTGTCATTTTGATACGTCTGTCACGTTACACAATTTTCGCAGTTAGTTTGGAGGTTGCCCGACTAAATTGAAAAAGTCTGTTCCGTTGGACCCCAAATTTGCATTAACACAGTTTTAAGTTGAAGCTTTGAAAATATGAAAGAGTTTGAAATATAGTTTTCCTGAAGAAAAACTTTGTTCTCGATGTTATGGACTATTCTCAATGATCTGTCACGTTACAACCAGAATCTGTCACGTTATACTACGTTCACACTACGAGTTAAAACGTGTTTTAACGCTATCTTGATGACGTTTTTCTTGTTGCCAATTATTAGGGGAACTGGGGGTAAGCCCGACACCCCACGACTTTTCCCAGATATCAAATTTTAAATCATACAATAATGACAGGATATTATTAGTACGATTATTTTAGGCATTTCGATACACATCGATGCCGTATGGATTCATTAAACGTCAACAAAATAAACAAAACAAGCGAAAGCAAAGTTGATGATTATTTTTAGTTGATACATTTTAAGGTTTCAATAACACAAAAGCTTTGAAAATGACCAGTTTTTGTGTCACACATTTTATTCTACTCTCCATATCGTTATTTGTATGAATTGAAGATAAGTTTGAGTATTTAAATACTGTTAATTGAGTAATTAACGAAAATTTTCGCTGTTGGGGTAAGACCGACAGTTTTTGGGTGGGGTAAGACCGACACGGTGTTTAGTTGATTGGGTTCGTTTTTGAATCGATACAAACGACTGGGTATATTTGTTGTGTTCAATTAGACTGTAATTACGTCATGTTAATAATTGAAATACACGGAAACTATGTTTTTTTGTCTTTATTTATCAGTATTGTCTAAAAGCCGACCAAAAAAGAATTAAATTGAATGTGATTCAAAGTTATATTACAAACAAAAACGAAAAGTATAATCTAATATGAGATTTGATCAACAGTGTTCCGAAAAATCACAACACGAGTCAGATAGCTTACTACGAAGCGTGCGTCACTTTTAAGTGAATGAGTCCTAGTAATAGCGTATATAAAATCTGCTTGCAGAACAGTTCTTCCTACTTAGAATGGCTATACCAGTGGCAATTAGGCTCGAAAGAATTACTTGAGAAAATCCGTACCATAATATAAACCATGCGTTAAACATTATTTATTCATAACATCACGCATTCGAATGCTCTTCCTCTTGCTACGCGATGAAACTACAGAAAGCATGCGTTTGCATCACACATACGCATATACACATAATTACACTTTATCACACATACACAATACATTTTTAATGGAAAAAATTTGACAAAAAGAAAGTTCAAAAGGGGGTCCTCTTGCCCCTTTGGGGTGTCGGTCTTACCCGCAGCGTTTGTAAAATGTCATTTTTCTCCATTTTTTGGCAATCAATAAGTTTTAATGAATTCAATTATTTTTTGAAACGCTAGAAAAATATATTTTGTTAAGAACCACCTAAACAAGGATTATTCACAGAATATAAAATTTTAGGAGCTTTGTGGAATTTTAGAAAAATTATTGCGCTTAAGGTGTCGGACTTGCCCTGCGGTCCCCTACAACATGTTTTAACTCTTTAGTGTGAACATAGTATTACAGTTCTGCATTTTTATTGAAGCAAGGATAGCAAGACAGTCGTACACGAATCATCCTTGATCTAGGATCTGAGTATTAACGGGAAATTTCAAGTTTATTTTGAAAAAAAACATATTGGATGAACAAACGTGAATAACTTATGAAAAGGTCGTAATTTCGCGAAGTAACATATTATGTCGAAAGAAAATCTAAAATAACTTAAAAATATCTGCATTTTAAAGGACAATTTTTCATGAGCAGTTTGAATTGAAAAACTCTTGAAATACATTCTAGAACTAAATTATTTAAATTAAAAGAATTTTTAAAATATGTTAAAACTTGTTATTGTTATTGTCTTCACGATGCAATTATATTTTAAGCTTTTTCATTTGCAGTTAAATTTTAAACGTGTTATTTTTTGCGTTTGGCATTTGTGAGTAATTTATTAAAAAGGCGTATTTTTACTACTAGATATTTTTTTACATTTCTTATAAAAGAAATGTATAGAATTCGCTCAAACTTTCAAGATTTTTTCCGAGGCCCGGAGGACCGAGTTTTATATACCAATCGACTCAGCTCGACGATTTGGGACAATGTCCCTCTCTCTCTCTCTCTCTCTCTCTCTCTCTCTCTCTCTCTCTCTCTCTCTCTCTCTCTCTCTCTCTCTCTCTCTCTCTCTGTGTGTGTGTGTGTGTGTGTGTGTGTGTTTGTATGTAACGGACAAATTCTCATTCGTGTTTCTCAGCAATGGCTGAACCGATCTTATCCAAACCAATTTTAAATGAAAGAACTAAAAAACAGTATGAACGCTATTAATTTGTTTTTGATTCTGACGTTTAGTTTCCAAGATATGAATGTTTGAATGCGTAAAAATGGCGTTTTTTGTAGTTTTTTTAAATTATCTGCCGAAATTGACAATATAGATTAACAGTTCGGATTGGAGAGCCGAAGGCATCGGACGTGTTCATTTTTTTGGCCTAGTGTGCTCTTTTTGCATTGCTTCGCTTGTGTATGTCGTACGCGCTGTTTGGCTTCTAGCTCAAGTGTAGTCGGTTTGAAATGAAACTTGCATGATATTGTGAATTAGGTGATAAAGAAGAAGATGATTACATTGAAATGCATTGTAGTATTTCCAATATAAGAGATTGGTTTTTTGCTACAATTCGGTCTTTCGATGACGCTGTATAAACTGCTAATAAGTTTAGAAGTAGCTTGTGTGCGTATACCGGAAGAATCGCGGATACATAGTGCAGTGGGAGAGAGAGAAGTGGAAATTCGATGTGTTGTGGTGTATGGAGCAACATATGAAACCGTGCACCAAAACCTATACATGTATGGATGGATAGCTTCTTTTTTCGGGTGAGCTCGTTCTAAAACTATGTACATATACATTCCTAGGCCAGATCCCAATATGTTATTGAGCGCATATACATATACATTTGCCTATTTTTATTCGATCTTTTGGCTTCGAACTCTTAACATCGGAGCGCTTTCTACATCACACGTTTTTGGTATGCTAGCTGGAAGCAGTTGAGCAGAGAGGGGGCAGGAGTCGGGTGTGAGGGGAGCGGGTTTTTTTTTTTCGCAAAGTGTGTTGGATCTTCGTAGAGATTAGCCAGCAGTACTGAAACAACATTCTACATAAGCTGATTGATTTTTGTGAGAATCTTGTAGGCAGTGTGGAGGGGAACTGCTTTTTTCGTTTTCGATTTTGCCCATTCTCTGTGCTATTAAGGGGAAACTTAATGGAATTGCGCGCGGGGCTTTGCCGAATTTTTAAAAATCGCCGGTAAAAATTTCGAAAAAAGGAAAACATACAAAACTCGAGCATCGTCTAAGCCTCATTTTAGTATTTTTTAAGTTGCGAAATTTGGTGTTTTGTTCGAATGGTGTACCGGCAAAGCTTTGATTTTCAAATTTCTCTTATATTTCCTATGCAAGTACTACTTTTTATTTACATGCATTTGTTGAGAATTTTATAAGGAACATTTCCACCGCTTATATCACATAGAATCAAAGCACCGTTTCGGAGATATGTACATTTTGCCGTACATTAAATCATATTTAGAAAAATCATACTTGCGCCGCTGTGGATTAAAAATTTTACACTGTTGCCGTCATTTTACCCATGCTTGGTTGGTGTGCAAACGAAATGAAATCCCACGTGCTCCTGTTGACTTTTAAATTATTCGAACTCATTTCCTGATAATCAGACCAGTTGACATTGGTCATGTTATACAAATGTATTTTGAATAAATTGATTTTTTACAGAAAATACTACAAGTTTTATTTTATCCTCGCAGAAGTCCCATTAGTGGTACACTAAACGAGCAGCCGCCGTTGCTCAAAGATGATTTCGCTAGAGTTTCTCAACGTGGTGCACTCGGGGCACTAGCATGACTGGCACCGGAATGTTATTATTATGAATTAGAAATGTATGATGTAAATTTTGTAGTGATATAAAAAGCCTCCTAACTAAAATGCATTTAAACAGTGTTTTATTAGAAATGCTACTTCTGCTTTACTACAAATAATCTGTTAACTAAAATAAATTTTGCAACTGAATTGATAAGGAATATGAATTTAATTTTATGATATGCAGTCTTCAGTTACCCGACGACGCGGATCATTGTTTATTTTATAACAGCAGATAGATGGTTTTCGATAATATGTCTCCAAAATGTAGATTGAAGTTTCTATAAACATTTTGTGCATAGATATTCTTATAACATGTTCTAGACCAACACAGCACAAGTTAGTTGGTGCTTCAGGCATGTCTGACAGGTTCACAGTTTTTTGAAACTGTTTGTAATCTGTGAATATGAATGAAAAGTATGGAACGAATAAAAACGCAATTAATATATTGAAAATAAATGTAATGAACTTATGTACATATTATAAATATGATCGAAGATAATGGTGATATATGAAGAATGTAACAAAAAACTGACAATACACATCAGTTCCACACTAAATTTAGGAAGACAATGAAACTTTCGCCAGATTGTTTAGTTTTAGATATGTATTACCTGCGGGGAACTTTCTTCGTATTTCTTGGTTATTATATCGATATTTGTGAATTCAAGGTTTAGTAGTTCATACATCAGATATCAGTTTGTCTTCACATCTCGTCCTGAGTAGAAGCTAAAAATCGACTCGCACAAGTGAAACAGTCAATTCTCCCTACAAGCCGATCGGTGCCTATCGCACAAGCAGTCCATATCATATCAGTGCACAAACAATATTGTATCGTTACCCCCGGCTGCGGAGTGAAATGAGTTTGCCAAGTGAAACAAAAGTGCCCGTGCTACGGGATAACACGATTTCGATCAACTTTAATAAAACTCGTGTTAGACCACAGTTCAGGAAGTGGAGCAATTAATTAAAGATAAAATGGAGCATAATTTCGCTGAAGTTACGTACATTCAGCTACATCACGTTAAAAAGTGTGTTTTGATCACGTTTAGAAGTTTAGCAAAGGCAGAAAACTTCATTGAAAAGAACAATATGCAACGCGAGGTCGAGTTTAATAACACCAGAATCAAGATCCCGGTGCATATGGAAAACGACTTGGTGGACGTACGTATTCATGATTTGGCCCCGCGCACTAAGAAAGATTACATCAAACAAATCATGTCGCAATATGGAGAAGTAGAATCTATTACGAATCTATGACACCTGGAGAATTTTTTGCACCGGCATTCCCAACGGCGTTCGTATTGTGAGGATGCGAGTGACTAAACCAATACCTTCTTACATGACTATCGAATGCAAATCTCCGAAAGATGGAGTGACCTATAAGCAAACAACGCTAATCACATATCCCGGGCAGACACCAACATGCCAATTCTGTAACCATACAGCCCACTACGGAAAAACATGCGCGGAAGCAACCAATCAAAAGCTACTACAGCCAACTCTAACAAGCAGCCACCGACACCTTCAGATAAACCAAAAACAACGATCCAATTAACCAATAAAGCAGGTACAACCACGACTACCGCTCCCAAACCAACAACTAGCATCGCCAATAAAGAAGAAAATAACGATGAAGACGGATTTACAACAGCGACCCGTAAGAAAAAGAAACAAATAAGAGCCTATCGTGAACAGCAAGAAAGCAGTACCGATTATGACATAGACAAGAACGATAACGCGAGAGAAGGCAGACTGAATGACCCCCAAGCGACTTCACCGCCAAGGAAAAGGATCTCAACACGCAGCAGCAAACTGCGTCAACAAGATCTGGAAGACCGACATTCATAGCATTTTTTTTAAGTTATTGTAAAAAATTAAAAGACCCACGGCTCAGTTGTGCTAACGCATTGAGCCGTTTCAAATAAATCAAATAAATCTGATCTGATATCTGATGTATTTTTTTGTTATTCGAAGTGAACCTGCAAAATGCTCTACGAAATTCTAAATCAATTTCATTTAAACAAACATGTTCTAAGTATTATGTTACTCTTTGAATCCTTTTCAAATCAAACACGGAAGACTGGCACCTAATAATTGAGCTGCTTTGATCATATTGTTGGGTATTGAGCCCACAAAAAAATTCTAAAAAAGTCCATTTTTCAAAATAAAATGCTAATTTCAAACATTTATAGATCAGGTAAGAACGAATGCGTACTCGTATGATTTTGTATAGGTTGTTACGCACAATGTCAAAGAAATTATCCTAAGTTTGCTTCGAACTCATCATCAGACAATTGTTGATTTTATTTTATCTTTTATCAAACTGGAATTAATTTCTGAGACCTCCTAGTACTTTGCATAATTTCCAGAAAGGGTTTCGTTTACTGAAGGGTAAATCTAATTTCCTAGCAAATTATTTGTTTGGCCGCAACTCGAGAATGTAGGTTTTCGAATGGTCATCAATTTAATTAAATTTTCTCGTAATAATTATTAATAGGAGTATTGATTTAGTTAAATTACTAGCATTGACTATTAAATTTTGTAATAAAGCAAAGCACTGGTACTACATTTCATTGCGGAACTTGACATTCTATGTCAACAATCTTCTTAGTATACCGTGTACAAAACAATTGCAGGACTAGTGCTACGATCCTACTGACCACTACAAATATTGTTATGTGGAATCAATGTCGGATTTGTTTTGTAAATCATGATCATAATTTAAAACAGAACTAGTGCATATTCATAATTTTAAAAAAATTGCTGCAATTGTGCCTTTCTCAACCATGTGTACTAGGATTTCACGGTTGGTTACGTTCATTATAAAGTTTCAAATGCATATAACTTTATACAAAAATACGAATCAATATTCGGGATCAAAAAGTAATCGACGGTTTGAGACTTAGGTTGGTCGTCATGATCTGCTGGTGAAAGAAGATATTAGAAAGAAGATATAAGAATACTTTATGCCCAAACAATTTATGCGCCAAAAAATTTTCACGAAAATTTTCGGAACACGGCAATAATCAATTGAAAAACTTATTTTAAACCACCTAGTTGTGCAATTGTGCTTTTGTTATTTCTCTAAACCATTACTCCATGATTGGGATTAATATAATTGTGGGAGTATCTATTGCATTCTTAGTACATTTTGCACCTATACACAATAGCTCGCCAGCCACGAACGTAATGAGCTGCGTGTCGACGGTGAAACACTTGGAACAAAAAACTATAATTTTGAATTAGCTATCTCAGTATTAGTTCAATATTGTCTTCCTGCTACCATATTTTGACAGGCTGGGGTGAGTAACCCACAACCGAATCAGCCCTAGTTTATTTTGGAATACCTGTATACCTGGTGATATAGTATTGGTATACAGATGATATGGTTAAGAGGGAGGGGGTGTTGGCGCCAAATGCAGTACATAAATATAATCGTCTAAATTTATAAGTTTGAACCATAAAAAAATGTTTTTACACTCTGTGCGTTAAATAATTATTGAACACATTGTTTATGGTGAGACAGTCTAGATTACTGGTTTCAAAATATCTTACAAATGATTATCTGAGGGGGAGGGAGGGTTTGTCCTTTCTTGCGTAATATCATAAAAAAGTATGAAAATGAAATCAATAAGAAAAAATATTCTTTACACAAGAATTATTTATTATTTGTGCCATGAACATTTTCTATATCAAACAAAATTAGCACATATTGTACATCATGGCCAAGGAAGGGTGGACCTGGAATTGAAGTGTTTTGCAACAGCAGGATATGATTGTTAAATTAATTATGTAATTTTGTTTATTGTTGCCATCGTGAGGAGCGTCTTAATTGTCGATGGTGTTAGAGCAGTTACATCAATTTCTTGACGCTTGGTGGCATATTGTTCTGTTCGGGAACTGGGGTCACAGTATGCCTTACAAGTTAAGAAGTGCTGACACTCTTCGTGTTGATGGTCCAATATCCTTCTATTCATACTTTTTGTTCAAACCGCAAGGTATTCGAAAAAGGTTCTGTCATGCGATTGTGACAGATCTTGTGGTCCGAATATTTCCAGAGTGTGAACTGTATTTTACTTCAAGAAAATTCGAAGATGTCGGAACTATGCGTACGATAATCGTCACAGTTGGAGCTCAGACTAAATTCATGCCATAACAGGTTATAAATTCTTTTGAGCTCTGCATCACAAGAAAATAGATTCAAAGGAAGTGAAATATAGCGAAGCAGCTTATATGGACCAGATTGGCTTTTCTAAATATTACCCAAAAGTTGTTCTACTAAGATGCAAATAAAATTACTACAGATGAATACAGTTAAATTTTGTCATGAATTTTCTTGAAATAATGTTATAAGTATCGTTTTCGCTATCTTATTCAATGAATTAACAATATGATTTTTTAATTACGAAAATCATGATTCTGAGGATGTTATCGGCTGAATCAGTCAAAATAAAACGGCAAAAACGAAGTATTGCTTCTTAATCCGACAGTTTCGGTGATTTTATTTCACCTTTATCAAGGAGTCCGCACAAATAACAACATACAACGCTCTGTGTCCAAGAATATACGGCCAACCAAAAGCGCATAAAATTGGATTACCCCTCCGGCCCGTTGTACCTAACATGACCGCCCCAGCATACAACCTTTCCAAAATGATAGGAAAAATCATTCAGAACTCGATCAATAGCTCATACAACATAAAAGACTCCTTCTCATTCTGCGACTTCATAAACACTATAACACTCCCACCGGACTATATACTCATATCCCTAGATGTGACGGCTTTGTTCACGTCAATCCCAAAAGCCCTGGTAGCACACGATATCATACATAGATGGGACGATATCAAGCTACATACGCACATCAACTTGGACCTTTTCATGGAAATAGTAGAATTCTGTATCGACTCCAGCTACTTCAAATACGATGGCCAACATTACTTACAAGTTTTCGGAACCGCAATGGGAAACCCTCTCACAGTGGCACGACTTAGAACAAAAGGTGGACTAAAGTCCAAACTTTACCGCATCGGTTCAAATAGGACGTTTTTATGTAATTTTGGTGCGCTGAATTCGTTTTTGATATTAAAACATTTTAAAAATAAACATTTACCATTCATTAGGGTGCCCAAAAAATTTTTTTTTCGAAATCGTTCTTAAAATTTGTGTATGTTAATTTTCGTGTGCTAAATCTTTTTTTATATGAACACTTGTAAAAAAATTCATTATACATTAGGGTGGCTCAAAAATAATTATTTTGTTGTGAAGGTTCAAAATTTTTTTAAAGAAATTTTTGTGCGCTATTTTGGTTATGAAAATAGAAACTAACTTTACTACTTATTAGAGTGGCTCAAAAGTAAATATATTGTCTTTTGTAATGATTTTTTTCAATAGTAAATTTGAAATTTATTTTCCACATTGAAACGAATTGATTGTCATCTCATTATGGGGTTTTAGAAATGACTATTTTGTTTTTAAGGATCAAATAAGATGTGTTAGACTAATTTTGGGACGTTTAATTCATTATTGGGTTACTTGACATGAAAACTACATTTTCATTCATTTCCAAAACAAACATTTTGAGCGTCTTAGTGGAATGTTGATTTACATTCACTAATCAACAAGATTTTTTTTTCACAGGTGTGTTTTAAGTTACTTAGATTGCTTATTTCATATCTTAAATAAAAAATCCAAACCCCTTTTTTCGCGTAAAAATTAAAAATGGTCTTATTTTACATGGATAATATCGCATACCCTTAAGCTATATCAGTGCTATGCAAACTCGGATCAAAATAGTCTCACCAAATAACTAGAACTCAACTGTGTTCACTCAATTTGACAGTTATTGCATAAGTTAGCAAAAATAGTTCCAGAAACATTTTGACATATTTCAGATGGTTGAGAATATTTACTGATTTTTAAACATTCTTAATACCTTTACCACCTAAAAACCAAACTTCCCAATCGGTTTCTTATTCTTGATCACTAGAATAACCCTTGTAGATCATGCTCTCAATGCTATTTGAAAGTTGTGTATGTATTAATGTCATTATTCTAGCTATAAAGTGATTATTCAAATTCAATATCACTAATAACCATGCGTCTCCATTGACAGTTTTTTTAAATTTTGATTGCTTATCGCAAGTTTTCGCAAAACTAGCATAGACTCATTTTAAAGAGAAAATTAAAAGCTTTCGAATGAGTATAGTGTGATCGCGGGCATTCACGGGCGTCGTTGTTGTTATCGCATTAGAAGTTCGAATTCAATAAAAAATCATGACAAACAGTTATCTAAACACTAACTAAACCAACTAGTGACTAATTTTTGGCGATTTTACGATGTAATTTTATCACACGGATAATTTTGGTGAAGTAATGCAATGCATAAAATCAACCGTTTTTTTGAAAAATGAAAATAATCGTATGTAGTTCTATGGTCAAATAATGCAAAAAACACTTGAGTTATGACCTTCAAAAAGCTGTCAAAAATCCATTTTACGTTCAAATCACCTAAAATCTCGCGAAAATGTCTCTGATGGCTCAGCTGATACGAGCAAAACACTAGTGGGAATATCGCATAACCTTCATATACGGACTTAAGTCCGGGCTCGTCCCACTGTGCCTCTGTCCCCTGCCCTAGCTGACCTAGTCATGGAAACACTTCTAGACACCGTAATAAGACTACTATGTTTCAAACCACCTTTTGTCAGAAAATATGTTGATGATCTAATAATGGCAATCCACAAGGACAAACTAGAACATGTTGTTGAAACTTTCAACAATTACAATAGTCACATCCAATTCACCTATGAACTGGAAGTGGACAATAAAATACCGTTTTTAGACATGCTGCTCATACGACAACAGAATCAACAGATCAAAACAGAGTGGTACATGAAACCCATCGCAAGTGGCAGATTTTTGAATTACAATTCATTCCATCCGCTCCATCAAAAGATAAACATGGCCAAAAATTTTATTCATCGAGTCAACTATTTGTCATCCAACCTGCGAGACGACGAAAAAATAAGCATCATAGATAAACAACTCAGTCTTAACAACTACCCAAAAAAACTTCGACATAGACTGATCAATAGGATGCACGAACGCAACATACTCACCCTTCAGACTACCGATAAAAACCTGCAAACTACTTACCGGTCAATAGCATACATTCCATACTTATCAAACCAAATTGGAAAACACCTGAAAAACGACTACAAACACATACAACTTGCACATAGAAACATAAAAACAGTTGGGAAATTCTACACAAAAATTAAAGATCCCGTTCCAGCCGATCACCACAGCAACGTTATTTACAGTATTCCATGCAAACAGTGCAGTTCATGCTACATAGGAATGACGTCAAATATGCTAAAAACCAGGATATGCGGACACAAGACACACTACAATACTTGGGACAAACTTCTACAGGATAGATCGGACACAACAGAAATACAAATTGCCCATCTAAAGGAGAAAACAGCACTAATGGATCACAGTATTAAACACAATCACAGGTTCGACTTTGAAAATACTAGCATATTAGCCAAAAACTGTAAACCACATGCACTTCCCTACATAGAAGTATGCCACATAATCACTAGCAAAAACAGTAGTAATAAGCGAACAGATACAGAAGGTTTAAATTCCATCTATGCTGGAATTATTCACACTCTAGATATCGAGAATCAAAACAAACGAAAAATGACAACCAATGTAACACGCAATAGTATATGATCACAAAACAGCAATAATACACACTCTCACAAACACACACGCTATAATCGAATCAAAAGTAGTAGACAAGTAGGAAAGACAACACCACAGTTTCTCGCTCTGCGCAAAAGTTTTACCCGCGTTTCGCTGCTATAAAAGCACTAAAACAAGACGAGCTTTTAAACACCGATTATTTTAAAGTGCGGTGCAGTAAAAAATACGCATATGTACAGTAAGTACAACTTTTGTACAGGATAAAATATATTTTTTCATTGAAACTAAATTAGCTATAGAAGGACGCCATTATAAACATACACCGGACAACCTATGTTGGACACAAACACACTTAACAAAAAAACGAACCGTTTCAGTGAGTACAAAAAAAAACCACAGACAAACAGACAACAGTAACGGAAATATTTTCATTTTATAGACTCCTTGATAAAGGTGAAATAAAATCGACGAAACTGTCGGATTAAGAAGCAATACTTCGTTTTTGCCGTTTTATTTTGACTGATTCAGCCGATAACATCCTCAGAACAATTAACAACAGTCGTCAAACAACTTAAAAGAAAATCATGATAAGATCTTATGTAAGGGGGAGGGGGAGTTCGTCAAAATCTTACGAATTCTTATCTGGGGGGAGGGGGTGGTTGGAATGTTCTAAAAATGCCTTACGTAATTAGTGTACGGTCCCTAAGAACCAGGCGTACTCAGAAAGACGAGATCCTGTTTGAGCTGAAGAAGAATCAATTAATCAAGAGCTCGACCTATCTGGAACTTGTGGCAGAAGCGGTGGAAGGAGAAGCAAATGTGAGAGCTTTAGTTCAAGAAGCGGTGGTCGAATGCAGAAATCTGGACGAGATCACAACGGAAGACGAAGTGAGAAGAGCGCTACTACAACAATGTAACATGACAAATAGCAGATGCCAATCAGGTTGAGGAAGGCATATAGTGGCACACAGACAGCAGCAATATACTTACCGCCAGCTTATGTCGACCGGTAAGATCAAAGTCGGATGGTCGGTATACTCATTACAATTGATACCTAGAGCCACTAATCAAACGGAAAGGTGTTTCAGGTGTGTTTCAACCATCAGACGAGAAACACATCTGATCTGTGCAGAAAATGTGGGGAGAAGGGACACATTGCTAATGACTGCACAAAGCAACCGAAGTGCTTGCTCTGCACGAATGATGCTTCTTATGTCCAGAGCACAAAAAGGCGAAGGCAAACCAATGATGATTGGGATAGCCCAGCTTAACCTCAGTCATTGCGAAATAGCACAGCAACTGTTGTATCAGTCAACAACAGAAACGAAGGGCGACGTTGCAATTATTTCAGAGGTGTATCGTGTTCCTCCCGATAACGGTAACTGGGTGGTGGATAGTGTAGAGATGGCTGCAATTCAAGTAATGGGTGGTTTCCCTGTCCAAGAGATGATGGATAACACACACGAAGGCTTTGTGATCGTCAGGATCATCGGTGTATTCGTCTGTAGCTGATATGCTCCTCCGAGATGGACACTAGAACAGTACAATCAGATACTGGACGCACTAACCGACTCGTTAGTCGTACGAACGCCAGTTGTTAGTATACTTTGACGCTTGGGCCGTGGAGTGGGGTAGCAGACTGACCAACGCAAGAGGTTTCAGCATGTTGGAAGCCCTGGCGGTCGAGAATCCAACGAGTGTATTGGTAGAACGAAAGGCTCAGCATCCTTAGTGATGCCGTTGATGTAAACAGTGGATAATCTGGTGACAATCGAATCTCCAACGACGAGCTCCTTATAGTGACAAATGGAGTGAATGCGAAGAAAGCTCCCGTTACGAAAACGGAATCCCCAACGTGGCACTGAAGGCCGCGATGCTGGCGTTTCCGCACAAGTTCAGGATAATCCTACAGAAATGCCTGGACGAAGGCTACTTCGCGGGTAGATGGAAGATCCAGAAGCTAGTGTCGCTGTAAAACCAGGGATTCAGCATCGTATCAGCCTACATGCCTACACAAGGAGATTCAGCATCGTATCAGCCAACATGCCTGCTGGATGTCTTGGTAAACTTCTGGAAAGGGTCATCCTCAACAGGCTGACGACCTACGCTGAAAGTGAGAATGGACTATAGCAGAGGCAGTTCGGATTCTGGAAAGGGATATCGACGGTGGACGCCATCGACACAGTCATCGTGAGCGCGGAGAAAGCACTGAAGCAAACGAGAAGGGGAAAACGCTATTGTTCCGTGTTAACGATCGACGTGAAGAACGCGTTCAGAAGTGTCAGCTGGGTGGCTATCGCCGTAGCGCTGCACAGCATGTGGGTTCCGGACTATCTGTGCAAGGTTCTGAAAAGTTACTTTCAGAACCGAGTATTGCTCTAAGAAAAACGAACATGGGCCAGAGGTCGATTAGGACTACGGTAATACTCCTCAGGGGATTTGGCCTATGCTCTGGAATATAATGTACAATGGAATGTTAACACTGGAACTACCCAGGTGAATTTAGATCGTCGGCTTTGCAGATGACGTTGGCCTGACAATAACCGTCGAGACCCTGGAGGAGGTGGAGATGTTGACGGTAGAGACAATAGGCGTCCTGGAAATCTGGATGGTTGATGTCAAGTTGCAAGTGACTCACCACAAGACGGAGGTAGTGCTGCCGGAAAAAAATCAAGGTGTCGTGATCAGCGTCGGCGGACACTCAATACCATCAATGCGCGCTAAATAATATGGTGTGGTAATCGACGATCGGTTCAACTAAAGCATCCATGTTTACTATGTATGCGAGAAGGCAGCGAAAACAACTAACGTACTGGCAGGGATCATGCCAAACGTCGGAGCAAGACGGCTCCAGGCAAACCGGTCTAGGCTGCTGCACTGAACTCAAAGCGAAACCGGACGACGTTGACACGCACAAGCGGCACCTACTGACTGGCCCGTTGAGTACGCAAGGTCCACCGCCGGGACTATACCCAGTAGATCAGGAAGAAGCGGGGAGCTAAATGGGTCACGGAAACGAAAATTGGTATCGGGAGAAATCTACCGCCGGGGAATTCACTGTAGGGTGATTCACCACTGTGCGTGGAATATCCGACTGCATTAAGCCAAGCAAGGTGGTGACATATTTTTCAATATTAAGAGCAATAGTACTCAAGGAAGAGCAAGGAGTTGAAGGAAGAAAGTAACGAGAGAAATTCCGCCTCAGGGAATTTTCAGTCGGACTACCCGAGTAGCTCGGAAAAAGACTGAGAGCTGCAAGTCACACAGAAACAGAAGTTAAATGGAATCAGCAGCTACGGCTCACTGAGACAGGAGATAAATGGCGATGTAATAGATGAAGACGAAAAGCATGAGTCGAAAGTTAAATGGTTCACGGATCAAATGAGGCTCCGGAGCTGCGGAAAACTCGTGAGCAAATAAAGAGGTGTGACGAAAGCGTAGGGATTATTGACACTTTAGCCACGAACCATTACTTATTCATTTCGGATAGACTCAGCTCCATAGGGATTATTCGTTCGACGAAACATGGGAAGTATTTTCGGCATTTTCAAGGGGTAACTAGACGGTAAAATTGGACAGTCCCGAAGGTATCAGCGAAGCTTCGAGAGGTCGATTAGCGGGAGTACCTCAGGCCGCCATACTCGACCCAACACTGTGGAATATAATGTATAGCGGGGTGTTAACACTGGAACTGCTCGGAAGAGTTCAGATAAAGGGTATACGGAATCAAATGGCATTATTTTGAAATAGCTGAAACTATTTTTCCATTAGGCATTTTATATTGAAATTCTGGGTGAAATTTTTTAATGTGTATTGTTTAAATTGTGAAAGTTTCAGTATCAATTGAATGGCTGGCGTCAAAAAGGGGCTAAAAACTTCCGCATTTCCAAATTATCATTGTTTTTATTGTTAAAATACACGATTTTATTAGAAAATCATTGGTTTATGTTGTCTAGCAAAAATAAGACCATTATATGAACTACCTTTCAATTCACGAGCATTTTCGAAGTTCGAAGGGTTAATCCCGGGGGTACCTTGGGTCCAAAAGGGGATAAACCCCAATTCACACGTCCTTTCTTGATCTTTCGTTTTAGAGTTATGGTGTTCGGCAAAGTTGTTGCATGGCTTCTAGCGCTTTATTTGATCATTTCATATTAGATCGGAATTCAGTCGCTACGACGGTGCTGTAATCAACTTTTTAATGGAACGAGATGGAAAGATGGTGTCTCCAGCAAAGTTTTATGTCAGGTTTATAAGCATATCTTTCGAAGATACTCACTTTGTAGGTCCTACAAGTTTCGAAATATGACGCATTTTTGGAAACATAATCTGTAAGCAATTTTTTCAATCAAAGCATGCTGTATCTCGAAACATACAGGACCTACAAAATTTGCATATTCAAAAGATATATTGAAAATGATAGAACCTACAACCTACAATTTTCTCGAAGACACCACATTTATATATAGCTTTATTAAAAATTGATAAGCGCCCTTGCGACTGAATGCCGAACTAGTATGATTCAACCAAATAAAGCGTTAGGTGCCATACACCAACTTTTCCGAAGACACCTTAACTACATAACGGAAGATAATAATTGATTCCACGTTTTTATTTAATTTTCCGACCACAATGTACCGTTTTTCTCTTGATCCCTTATTGCTCGGTCAACTTTCAATGTAGCGACATGACACTTTCACTGGAATTTTCGAAAAATTACGTTTAACAATATACATTCGCGCAAGAAATATATATTGGATAGAAAAAGCCATACATAGCAATTATGTAAGCGGCACTCACCTTCAGGAACGACTGTTTTGGCTAAAACGTCAACTCACAAGTATTATATCGAGTTATGTTAACTACAACATTACATTTACTGATGGCAAATCGATCGACTATTTTTTTCTTGAAACCTCGGAAAAAGAATGAGAAAACTCGAATTTCCATAAAACACAATGTGGGACTAGTCCCTTTTGGACGCCAGCTAGTACTGGGGTAACCTACATGGTTAACTTTGACTGCTAATAGCAAAAAATATAAAAATTTAAATTTTCAAATTTCTCAAATGACACTCCGCATAAATTACTTAGAACTATTGAAATTACAAAAAAGTCAATTTTGGAAAAATAATTGTAATTGTAAATAAGAAAAATAATTGTGAATAAGTAATTGGGTATCTCCTCCTCTATACTGAAGTATGGCGTTTCCAGCTTGGGCTGCTGCGCTGAGCTTAAAGAGGAAACAAACAAAGCTAACGTGCACGTATCTTCTAATGGCTATTCGTGTCGCGGGCGTGTACAGAACGGTAAGATATCAAACTTTCAGTTTCCGGCATCGGGAATCAACGGTAAGGATTACAGATTCGGACGAATGCATCATGTATTGGGACACCGGGCGGTCTTTCTCGAGCCGGCAGGGGTCCTCCAGACTATTCATCACCACTTTGTCCGAAGTGTGTGAATAGGCAAATGGCACCCGAATACGTGGATTTCGAAGTCCATAGATTCAAAGAACTTGTCCTTCGTGATAGTGCTTATTATTATCGAAGAGGTGTCTCACGACGAACATACTTGGAACGCTGTCATCAGAGTAGTGACGCCTATACTCTTCAGGCTGCACTGCAAGTGGCGAAGGGGTCATCAAAGTAGCACGGCTAGAAAACCGCCATGAAACAACAATTCGTGTTCGGGAGAAATTCCGTCTTCGGGAAACACTCCATCAGAGTAGATTAGACCGGTTGTGGGTCGTCGAAGCGCCGAATTACCGGATGCAACGCTCCCCCTGGAATGATCTCGACACTCTATCGGGTAGCTCGTGAGCGGGCTAGATCCACCACTGGATCTGTATCGAGTAGATCGAAGCGAAGCTGGAAGCTCACTTACCCATTGGTACCCAGGAAAATTCCGTCACCGGAGAACTGGCAGTCGGAGTGGAGGAGTTTCATCGCTGAGAAATATTCGAAACTGGAGTATTACTCATGGAATCAGCAGCTAAACGGCTTACGACAACAGGAGCTAAATGACTCACAGAAACCGAAGCTAAACGGTTTGCGATATTTTCTGCAGGAGAATATCCGAGTGGAGTTCGGGGCGAAATGGCTCAAGTACGCAGAGGTTCTAAGAGGTGGTGTAATGTATGGCGAGAATGACGAAACGCAAGACGCAGCTACATGGTTTAAAGGTCGAGGAATTTCATGGATTAAACAAGACTCGAAGTTAACTGCGGAAATGTAATGTAGCTCCGTTGGGTAAAAGCAGACGAAGAATCGCTTAATATTTTAGTAATAAATATAAGATTTGTTTATTGAATAAAAATATACAATTTAGGCGCACTCACAAAAACTGTACAATATAATTTGTACAGAAACGTCGGACAATATTCTTGAAAAGTGTAACAAATCAGTATTTTATCAGTTTAGAGAAAAAATAAATTTGAAACATAATGCTAATCAAAGATATACCTTTTCTTCGTATTACAATTTTCTTAATAATACGCAATGTTCTGCAAAAATGCAATCCGATGTAAACTTTCTAAAATAAATAAAAGAAATTAAAATTTGTTGTAAAGAGACACCATCAAAAAATTAATTGTAAGCTGGCTCTGGTACCACATACATATAAATCACCCGTATAAATATTTACATGGTGTCTTTGGAAAAGCTATGACCATTGAACTGTGATATGACCTGGCAGAAATTTTTTTTCTATTGTTGAATAATAAAAGGATTTCTCGAAATAGGAATACCTTTGAAATATAAGGTGTCAAAATGTTTAGATGCATAATCCAGTTTTTTTTTATTCATTTCGTTTATTTGATAGGCACAAATGCGTTAGCTTGGCGGTGCCAAATTCTTTTGTTTTTACATTTTGGATATCTTAAAACTAGGAGGTTACAATGTTGAAATATTTTTTTTACACAAGAAAAAAGGTTTACAGAGAGGGCCAAAAGATTATTTTTTATGAAAAATTTTAAAACAAGGGATTCAGTTTGATATACAAGAGAGGGAGTAATAGTATTTTACAAAAAAAAATTCAGTTATCTTAAAACTAACAATATAGTTCAGTACACAAAAGGTGGAACAAACATTTATGAGAAATTTCACAGATATCTTAAAACTAGGGATACAATTCTATTTACAAGATGGAGGACAAGAGTTTCAATAAAGATTAAAAATTACAGCTATCTTAAAACTAGGAATACAGAATACAAATTTGATTTTTTAACGAAGACTTATGCTTGGTCAAGATATTCAAAGGGGGGCTTATTTCCACATCAGTGTAGCAGCAGGTGCATCGAGGACAGGGGAGAGAAGGCGTGTATGGTGACAGGGAAAGAAGAGCAAAACTTGCAACTTTCGCGCAAATGGGAGATCAGCGAAACAAATTTGCGCCTCAGTCTGGTAAGTCGTCGAGTACTGGGTTGGCGGATGATATTCTTCGGACCCGCGGGGAATCCTTCAAAAGTCATAGGTAAATGAAGGTATCAGTGGGTGGGTCTAACGGAGGTTGGCCTGAAGAAGATGAGATGGGGTTGCGGTTTGAGAGGGTATGATGGGGGAGATTTAATGGGTTTAATGGGAGAAGGTGATATGTGGTAACCCCTCGCCGCACGCTTATAGCTGCGCCAAAAAGCTTATTTTAGATAAAAAATTAGGATAAGGTTGCCAATTTTCAGTGTGTTGGTATAACCTTTCTGTATAAAAAGGCAAATATAACATAAAAACAAAAAAGAAGGCAAAATAATCAAAATCAAAGTCCAACAAACCGGCCGTCGAAAGTGTCCAAAGCGAATTTGGTTAGTCATTAGCGAGTGCTAAATTCAGGTAATTTGGAACCCATTTCAATAAGTTTTGCATCACTGTGATATCACGGCGATCCAGTTTCTACACCATGTACACACGTACATGTGCAAGCATACATATATACATACATTCACAGACATTTTCCGACCTTGACGAAGTGAGTCGAATGGAATATGACACATCACCCTTCGGGCCAAATCTTTAACTATTTTTAGAGTTATGACAAAACTTAAACACACACAGGATTCAAAGAGTAAAATAATACTTAGTTAGAAGATGTTTGTTTAAATGAAATTGATTTGGTATTTCGTGAAGCATTTTGCAGGTTCACTTCGAATAACAAAAAAAAATCTGATCTGATATCTGATGTATGAACTCCTAAACCTTGAATTCACAAATATCGATACAATAACCAAGAAATACGAAGAAAGTTCCCCGCAGGTAATACATATCTAAAACTAAACAATCTGGCGAAAGTTTCATTGTCTTCCTAAATTTAGTGTGGAACTGATGTGTATTGTCAGTATTTTGTTACATTCTTCATATATCACCATTACCTTCGATCATATTTATGATATGTACATAAGTTCATTACATTTATTTTCAATATATTAATTGCATTTTTATTCGTTCCATACTTTTCATTCATATTCACAGATTACAAACAGTTTCAAAAAACTGTGAACCTGTCAGACATGCCTGAAGCACCAACTAACTTGTGCTGTGTTGGTCTAGAACATGTTATAAGAATATCTATGCACAAAATGTTTATAGAAACTTCAATCTACATTTTGGAGACATGTTATCGAAAACCATCTATCTGCTGTTGTAAAATAAACAATGATCCGCGTCGTCGGGTAACTGAAAACTGCATATCATAAAATTAAATTCATATTCCTTATCAATTCAGTTGCAAAATTTATTTTAGTTTACAGATTATTTGTAGTAAAGCAGAAGTAGCATTTCTAATAAAACACTGTTTAAATGCATTTTAGTTAGGAGGCTTTTTATATCACTACAAAATTTACATCATACATTTCTAATTCATAATAATAACATTCCGGTGCCAGTCATGCTAGTGCCCCGAGTGCACCACGTTGAGAAACTCTAGCGAAATCATCTTTGAACAACGGCGGCTGCTCGTTTAGTGTACCACTAATGGGACCTCCACGAGGATAAAATAAAACTTGCAGTATTTTCTGTAAAAAATCAATTTATTCAAAATACATTTGTATAACGTGACCAATGTCATCTGGTCTGATTAGCGGGAAATGACTTCGAATAATTTAAAAGTCAACAGGAGCACGTGGGATTTCATTTCGTTTGCACACCAACCAAGCATGGGTAAAATGACGGCAACAGTGTAAAATTTTTAATCCACAGCGGCGCAAGTATGATTTTTCTAAATATGATTTAATGTACGGCAAAATGTACATATCTCCGAAACGGTGCTTCGATTCTATGTGATGTAAGCGGTGGAAATGTTCCTTATAAAATTCTCAACAAATGTATGTAAATAAAAAGTAGTACTTGCATAGGAAATATAAGAGAAATTTGAAAATCAAAGCTTTGCCGGTACACCATTCGAACAAAACACCAAATTTCGCAACTTAAAAAATACTAAAATGAGGCTTAGACGATTCTCGAGTTTTGTATGTTTTCCTTTTTTCGAAATTTTTTACCGGCGATTTTTAAAAATTCGGCAAAGCCCCGCGCGCAATTCCATTAAGTTTCCCCTTAATGTTGTACTATAGAGAGAAATGGTGTTGGTGGCTGGTATTCTTTCATCTTCATTCTCTTCGGGTGTTCAAATATGTTCGGTACGGTGCCGGGATGGACAGTTGTGTATGCTCGTATGCTGCCTATAGTCGCGGGTCAGCCCCATGTAGATAGGGAATCCCATAGAACATGGGACTGACTTGCGATTGTGGGCAGTATATGGGATGTGTGGGGGAGTATTAGTGTGAGTGCGCGATGATGGGCCGTCACTAGGGTGGTTCGGATGGATGTAAATATTACTTTATCGTTTGCGGCCGTTTCCTCCATTTTGAACAGCTGGTCGTCGGCACGAGTACTGTGTTTATGGGCATGCATTATACGAGACGTTGGTAGTGTCACACTTTTATTGTGCGGGTATGCTGCCCATAAAAGCATAAGAGTCCCATAATGAAAAACAGCAAGCCGAGATAAACGCTGTTCAAGATTTCCATTTCCATTGAGCCTTATGGATGGGACGACTATGTTTTGGTATTTTTTTCAATGTTTACTAAACAATTTGAGCATTGTGATTCAATGGTGGTACAGAATTCAATCCAACAGATAACTCATTTTCGACAAAAATCTATATGGGACTCTTATAGGCAGTATGGGTCGCTCTAAGTTTGTATCACCAGTTACTGCAGCACATAGACTGTCACCCGATCTAGATTTGCAACTTCATTGCGTCCCATTTAGGTTCTGTGGAGCCAGAATGTTTTGAATGTCCTTGCACCATCAAAGTATTAATCAGTAAGTCGTTTATTGTCAACAGTTGTTATTGCTCTTGTCGTGGTAGTAGATGCTGTAAGGATCATTACATGTAGCATTTAGTTGTAATGTTTAATGCTTGTATTTTATTTTTGAATCCGTTACAGAATCCTTGATTAATTGATTTTCCCATTCGGCCTTAAAGTTTGAATACACTTGAGAAAGATTTTCCTGAGGTAATAGCGGTCGAAAATAACTTGTAGGGGAACATGGGGAGACTTGACCAAGCGCGGAATTCTATTTTTGGCTATGGTGTCTTCTGTTCGATTCTTGAAATTATTTCAAAAATATGTTTGTACTTGTTTCGATCCCTTAACGTAATTTTGGGGGTTTGCAATGAAAGGTCCTTTCCTTACAGAGGATGTTGGGTGATTGAGGGGTTTGCGTTGGGTGATGTGGTTTTTCGTCAAACTTTGTGTGGACATATCTACTCGACGATTAATGACTATTGATGTACTAATATATCATCTTAATCCTTGTGAAGCGGTGAAATGGTTTTGCATAAATTGGAGCATTGTAATGGTTATTGCTAGTGTTTGCATGACATTGAGCGCAATAACTGGTGTTGGGGAGACTTGACCAGGATTGTATGGGGAGACTTGACCAAGGGCAGATGACTGAGGAGGGATACGGGGTTCCTGATATTTATTATGCATTAAGGGGTGTTAAGTGTTCCATAATTTATTTTCATTATATTTAAGCTGTATTAGATGATTATTTCTTCAGCTATTACTCAATACGCATTATTAGGGACGGCGTTAAATATACTAAATATAATATATATATATATATATATATATATATATATATATATATATATATATATATATATATATATATATATATATATATATATATATATATATATATATATATATATATATATATATATATATATATATATATATATATATATATATATATATATATATATATATATATATATATATATATATATATATATATATATATATATATATATATATATAAACTATATTGCTTTATAGTATTTATTTAATTATTGGTTTCATTTATTTATTCATTTTATTATTGGCTAATACACATCGCGCGTTGCTGCGACTTACAACGAAATAGTAGTGAAACACAATTTGTGCCGAAGCGCCGTCTGGTGGGCGGATAATCTCCGGCCCGTAATAGGTGTCTACTACGTAATTTTTTTTTTGCTGCAATCGGATAATCTGTTTGAGATTGTATATATGTATATATGAATTATATTATATTACATCAGATTGTATTATACAGTATAATTTATACTATATTATGTTGTGTTGTATTATATGGTGTTATGTCATATTATGTTATACTACATTGTATTATATTGTATTATATTATGATGAAATTCATGAATCATGAAATTCCTTATACTCAAAATTTGCATGTTGTCGTATATCTTCATTATACAGCGAAGACTCGTTTTTATTACCCGCTTTGATGTATCTTAGGTTGACAAAATGGGGACAATATCAAAACATATTTGTTGATTTTTTAATAATCCGAAGTTGTTAAAATATTCTCCTTTAGTCACTAGATATAGCCTCCAAACCCTGACTGGCTTACAAAATTGGTTCAAAAATCTTGCAAAGCGGTGGCTGATAAAAGCGGATCTTCAGTGTATTAACAATATATATTCAAGTTATTAAATCCATCATTATATGCATTATATTTGTTATTTCCATCATAGGCATATATAATCTAATATACGAAATTCGATAAACTGTATGCTATAAAATTCACAGGAAGGAAAGGCCAGCGGCAGGATACCTTACGTTTTTTTAGTTGAAGCGGCGCAGTCCTACTATAAAACATTACATATAAATATTTTTATTATTACATTGTCTACTTATTTATGTGCACAAGAATACCTTCTCGTTATATAACCATTTACAATGAAACATAAAATATATGGAAATTGGGAGGGACCATCAGAGCACCTGATTAAAGCGATTTGGACAGGAAGAGTGGAGTAGCCAGCTTCCTATTGCTAACATTTCGTGGAGAGTGGGCGGGCTCTTCTCCCCACCTATTGGAACTACCTTTCACTACAATGGCTTGCACTGCGAATGACTTATATGATCTTGTTATTAGAAGGAGATTCTCGAACACTCCCGTGGTACGCGTAAGCGAAGTTGCTTACCGACCACCCAACCCCATTTTGGCCCTTCATACGGTAGCATGCTGATTAGGGTCAGTGAGTAGTGCTTGATCTAATTGTTGTGTAAGGACTGTTCAGTGCTATGGGCGGTGGTCCTGCTACAATAGGTGGTAATAAAACACATCACACACACATGAGGTGGTAGATGGTGCGTTACATAGCGGTGCTTTTTGGGTCCTTACTTTGCTGCGCTGTGTGTTTGTTTGGCTGATCAACTGTTCACAGGTTTTTTAAAGAACAGCTGTACAGCCGGGTAGGCGGGGAGCGCGTCGGGTGACATTTCGGCCGGGCTTTGGCTAGTGGGGTGCCGTTGTGTGGCGCAGTATGCTTTACTTGATAGTGTTCCTACTATTTAAACCACTTCGGTACGGTACCGTGTGCTAGGACCGTATGGTCGTGTGTTCTGTGCGCTCATTTACATTTACAGTACCTCAAAGTTGTGAGTACGCTCATATGAAAAATGGGAAAAAGCGACGTTTTGGACGTTTGGCGTGCCACACACATATTGTTGATGTTTGAACCATACGAAAGGTCGGTTTTGACATGTTTTTAGATATTCATTATTTCCTTAATATACAGTGGGAACCATTTATTAGATGCATAATTTCTTACATTTACTAATTTAAATTAGCTTCTTGTAGCCAGGAGATAAATCTCATGCGCATTATTTGCGATAAATTCATCATGCCCCTCACGTTTACCGAATCGAGAACTGAAAACGACGACCAAAGCACCAGTAGTACATTATAGTAGTAACATTTTGTTAAATTTGCGCTATTATTTTTTCAGCATAGTTGTTATTCCCAGAATAATTATTATTTTCAATCATATTAATAATATGCAAACTTTCCAGTACATTCCTAATAATTATAATTCTCTTGTTTTCTTGTAATATAGCAATGTCTCTGCTTTCTTTCCATTGCATAAAATATAATTTCTTTAAGTATCATGCAAGGTCCTCATATCTTTTCACAAATTGATACAACAGTACCATACATTTTTTTCAGTTGAAGCGGCGTAACTTTACAAGTCACATAAATATCATATTTATACATTGCATTATATTTCATACAAAGGTACAAGAAAAACTTGTGTATATTATATTATATTATATTATATTATATTATATTGTATTATGTTATATTATATTATATTATATTATATTGTATTATATTATATTATATTATATTATATTATATTATATTATATTATATTATATTATATTATATTATATTATATTATATTATATTATATTATATTATATTATATTATATTATATTATATTATATTATATTATATTATATTATATTATATTATATTATATTATATTATATTATATTATATTATATTATATTATATTATATTATATTATATTATATTATATTATATTATATTATATTATATTATATTATATTATATTATATTATATTATATTATATTATATTATATTATATTATATTATATTATATTATATTATATTATATTATATTATATTATATTATATTATATTATATTATATTATATTATATTATATTATATTATATTATATTATATTATATTATATTATATTATATTATATTATATTATATTATATTATATTATATTATATTATATTATATTATATTATATTATATTATATTATATTATATTATATTATATTATATTATATTATATTATATTATATTATATTATATTATATTATATTATATTATATTATATTATATTATATTATATTATATTATATTATATTATATTATATTATATTATATTATATTATATTATATTATATTATATTATATTATATTATATTATATTATATTATATTATATTATATTATATTATATTGTATTATATTATATTATGTATACATTATATGCATATGATTTACGGGGTGAGGAGGGTGCATCAGGGCATCATTGAAGTTACAACTGGACAATGAAGTGGAAGCCAATCGGTGTCAAGGAGGAAAAATGTCCGTCATTCGCGACAGATAAATTTCTCTCCAACAGTTGTAAACAATTTGACGCGCTCTTCTACAACAAACCATCTCGTGGAAAACTTGACAAGTATTGCAAAATTCGTTATTCAATTTGCTGGATCTTACTGTTGGAAGGAGATTCTTTGATGCCCGCGGATACTGAGTAGGTGCATTTGCCTACGGGTCTGCCACCCCCCTTTTGGCCCTTTATACAGCGGTATGCTGAACGCAGAATGGTAACGAAATTTGAGCGTAGTGGAGCCGCATGCAGAGCAAGGCTCAAGCTAGGATGGTGGCTACCTACATACATACATACATACAAATTGACAATATAGATTAACAATTTTTATGTTTTTAGACAGCTTTAACGAATACCTTTCGAACAAGCTATAGATTGTTGAAATCGGACTACTTTCAAAAGAGATATTTAACATTAAATGCGGACGAAAGATTTTTTTCATTTCCCATTGCCAGAAATATGACCAAAAACATGTAATCTATTATTAACGCCAAAACGGCTTATTTTAGGTCAATAGTATCTTCGGAGAATTTAATGGAGGTAATATGCCCTTTCTTTTGGTATTGTGCTTTTGCTGATTAATCCCCCTATGAGTGAGATATTTTCACAAATTTTCTTGAAAGTGATTATATCGAAATGATGCCTTCAGCAAATTTGTAGCTCTTACTTTTGCAAATAACTTTACTAAAGACTTTAAATATCTATTTTGAATACTTTAAAAGTTATGGCTTGCTGTTTGTTGATTACTCTTTGTCGCCTATTTATTGTTCAATATAGTAATAATCCATTGAAATAAGCTAAACATTATTTCGATAAAACGAATTTTGTATTTCATTTTACTATCTACAACCGCTAGAAATAATCACCGAACACTTCCAAGTTGTCTGGAAGGAACTTGATAACTTATCAGTACAAAAATGTTCATTTGTGCGAACCTTCTGACTGCAAATTTTTCTAACTTATAACCATCGGATCGATCTGAAACATATCGGAAAATGAAAAGCGAAAAAAAAAACTCCAAGCAACGGCGTAGCCAAGAGAAGATTTTGGGGTTTAACACCATACAACCCTCCCCCCCCCACAACCCCCAAAAAAAATGGATTGAAGTTGAAAATTTATTGATGCAGACTGATTTAATTCAATATTACAATAACAATTATCTGATCCGTGGATTGATAACCTGTTGTTGTAAACATCATGAGGACTTTTGATAAATTGTCGGAATGGGGTCCTGATATGTAACTGATCTATTGGTCTTGATTTCACAGTTGTCTAATAGCATCAATATCAAATTCCTGCCTGATAACATTCCAATAGAAAATTCCAGAGTTCTGTAATCAATCATAATCCTCAGATTTCTTTTCAAATTGAGCTCGTTTTTGTAGAGAGTTACTGTAATAAGGGTCTTTATTTAATAGGAAGCGAAGTTAAAATTGATTAAATGTCTATGAAATATAGAACTGCTCACCAAAAAAATGCATAACGTTCAACAGTTGCTAAAAATGTTTTTGCCTTTCTCATTCACTCTAAAATTCGTCAATCTAATCCCGATCCGGAGAGCCGTGTGTCATATGCCAATCGACTGAGTTCGTCGAGATCGGAAAATGTCTGTGTGTGTATGTATGTATGTATGTGTATGTATGTGTGTGTATGTATGTGTGTGTATGTGTGTATGTGGAAAAAAATGTGACCTCTGTTTCTCAGAGATGGCTGAACCGATTTGCACAAAGTTAGTCTCAAATGAAAGGTCCAACCTTCCCATCGGCTGCTATTAAATTTTATTTTATTGATTGGACTTCCGGTTCCGGAGTTACAAGTTTAAGAGTGCAAAAACACAGCAAATTCCGATATAAACTGAAATGAAAAATTTTCAAAATCAAATTTGTATTTTTGATGCCAAATGACTTTAAAATGCATGAAACATTGAGATGTTTGACAAAAATTGACTTCTTTAGACTTTGGTACATTTTTGCCTTTCTCATATAGAAAGGTTATGCAATCACTCTAAAAATCGACAATCATACCGGCCCGGAGGGAGTATGCAGTGAGGGGTTGCTACTTTAAAATTATAACTAGTTTAAAATTTCTTAACAAGTTGAAAATTTTCGGCAGGACCTGGACCTCCCGGATCTTTCTCCATGATCCGCCGCTGGTTTCAAGCGATGTTTCAATATCACATAGTATCTCAAGATCGTGGCTGTCGATCCATTGTATGTATGTGCAAATCGTACTGAACATGTAATATTCATTTCCACCATTGTATTGAACATAACCAGCCATGGAATCGTAGTCTGGACAAATGAGAAAAGCACAATTGCACCTCTAGGTGGATTAATGCGTCGAGTTGAGACGAAAACGTAATATGATTAATAACGAGGATAACACTTTCCGAATGTAGAGAGAAATTTATGAAAAATGACGATTTCCATTCGACTCTAGCAGGCCCTGATCGATTTTGATGAGCATTTGATTTTTGTTGTATGACCAAATGTTTAAAAACAGTAATTTAAGGTCAAGATAGCATCATTTTGACCCGCCAATTTCGGAGGTTTAGTATCTTCGATGAGTTTTACAAACGTTAAACAGCGCATCATCTGATAAAATAATGTTGACGGTATATCGTCCAAGAAGTATTTATGGTGAATTTTCTCAGGTTAATATTCATGACTACAATAAAGTCTCAACAAATTCGCTAAAGACACGAACTCTGTTACTATTTTCTGGAAAATTAATTCTGAATAATTTTAAAACTTCAAAAATTACGGTTTCGGAATTATGCCGTTTGGACAGTATGATCGATTTTCACTAAACCGAATTTCTGGCTACGCCGCTGATTTCAAATAAGTAGAAACAAAGTCGTTCTACACTCCTTCACAAGAAACTTCTTCGAATGCTGAATATCTATTATAACACATTGAAACCCCGATTTTATCAGCCAAATATGAACATATGTTTGATGGGCTCTAGCAGACGAACAAGACTGAATTCGAGTAAATCCTTTCTTGAGCATGTTTTCCTTATCATGAAGATATGCGAAATATGCAAAAATGAAAAGTTCAGCATAATCAGAAATAGTTATCAGACTACATCAAGCGACGAGAAGAATATTTTAACAGCTTCAGTTTATTATAAAGAAAAAAATTGCCCGATTTAGTCAATGTCCCCATTTTGTCAGCCCAAAATACACCATGAGACTGATAAAAATGGGTCTTTATTAATACATAATTCGCTGTGTTTCACATTAATAGGTACATTTCTTTTTTGGAGATTTTTTATTGCATCGAACTACAACAATTTTTAGGTAGTTTTCAAGGGGTTATTTTATAGACTTCTTCCAAAATTTGGCGAACCTATTCCAATTCGTATACCAATTAATTGGTATACTTAAGGGTTTATATGTTGCAGATAGAGAAAATACTGAAATTTTCAGTTTTTTTCCTACACAATATTACGAAAGCTTATTAAACAATTTTTCCTAATAAGTTTGTGAAAATTATAAACTATTTGAAATTTTTTAATAGTTTTATTTTTTATTTAACCGTGATTTTTTTAATAAATAGTGACCATCGCTTCACAACGTAGTCTATTTTTCATGGCTTGCGGTGAGCACGATTTCTCGAATTGCTGAACTGAAAATTATGCAATAGAAATTAATTTTTAGTATTCTTTACAGATTTAACTCGCCGCGCAGATAGCTCTGAATTAGACCCGCTGGTGCCCTAAGACGATTTCGCTAGATTTTCAGAGCACTGTGCACCCAGTGCATTAACGCAAGTGACGGAAGGTTATCGAAAAGATTCGTGAAAATGAAAATTCCAGTAATGATGATGATTTTCCCAAACGGTTCGTTTTCGTGAGGTTTTTATTTGTTCTTTGGCATTAGGGTTAGCGATAATAATTCAAATCAAGGATACTACTGGGAAGTCACCTTTAGAAAAAGTCGATGTCGAAGTAAAATTTGGAACTATGCACGTATGCACTTCAGAGATAGCGTGATATCATGAGCTGCGACTTCATTTCAACGCTTTTTTGTGAAAAGGGCGACACTTACAGAAGTAAACATAGGGCTTTTTTCATACATGCGAATGAGGGCTTTGAAACGCAATAAATTAACCTAAAAATTTTGATTCTATGATATTGCTTTCTTAAACTACAGCAAAAAATACAACGGGCGAAACTGTATTTTTGTTTGTTTATTTAAAGTTTCGCCCGCGATACTGCAATGCTGATAGGTGAGACCGAAAAAGTAACAATCGCCAAAGAGGCGATACTATCATTTTGTCAATTTCAAATTTTAATTTAATAATTTCTAATACTTTAAGAAGCTTTGGGTTTCGATCACTGAATCATGCAATCTAGGATGTAAAAAACACAATTGTTATTAAATAGGAAATAAAACCAAGTCTGGAAATATTCACTGTTGATTTTCTTTGAATGGTATCACTGCTAGTATCGCCCTTTTCAAGAAAAAGCGTTGATTTCTTAGTTCTCAGTCGCGTTGGAAATTTGATTAAAGTATAAACTTCAAATCGATTCAAAAAAAAAAAATTCGATATTTTTGGCTCAGTACAATATATAACCCCTTATGGAAAATTAAGTTTTCCCACCACAATATAGATATTTTATTAACAGAGCATTAACAATAATTCGTTTGTATGTCTATTTTATGGGCCATTTTTTCGCTTTCCCATTGATTTGGTTTGAGATTTCTAGTACTGATGTTGTCCTATGCTGATTTGAGCGATTCTCTGAGTCCTGCCACTATCCCATGTAGTATGTGTTATCAAAAACATCGCGAAGCATCAAGTTCTAAATGTTCTCAAACGATATAATATCCGAAGAGAGTGATAAGAGTTATAAGAAATGTCTCATCACACTGTTAGGTGGATTAAAAGGGTTTTTAAATCAAAATGGCTCGGAAAAATTTTCTTAAGAGCTTTGAAATGATATTTATTATTAATATTGTATAAGAAAATTATATTTATTTTAAATAGAATAGTTGAAGCTAAAAATGCTTTCTTCCTAAAAACTTCTTAATAGTGCATTTACAGTTTCTTCATTTTTTAGGCTTTCGTTAACCGAAAAAAAATCATTGCTTTTTTGTAATTAATTATGCAGTCCTTTAGCACTCAGTAGTACCTATTGAGACAAGATGAATTAAAACTGGTGAAAACTTTTTACCTCTCAAATTCTTGCTGGTTTCTAATTTTTGTTCACTTCAGAATATGTAGCACTTTAATTTTTCAATCCTTTTACTTGGAAATTTGGCGAATACAGCTTTAGATATGGTACATTTAGGGAAAAAAGCCAAAGGTGTGAAAATCGAACATTGAATTTAAGGGTTTTGTCCGGCCCGGTCTCATTGTGTAACGGCATGATGTCAACAACTCAGCTACCGTCCTTTCAAACATTTCTGTTATGTAGCAAAAATGTTCCGCAGCACACGTCTAGGTTGCTAAACGCACCAATTTTCAGAGTTTCTCACATTCCTGCATGGCGGCTCTATATTGCGATTACAGTGCGAGGTAGGCATCATCAACGCATTCAACTTTGATTGTATGTGTTACAGTCGGCTTGGCTAGTGATGCTTATATTCAACAGAAAATGTTTTGAAATGCGTTCATTGAAACATTTTGATAATAAAGATGATGAGGGATAGGGTAGTAGGTACTTCGTTAAAATTATTGTAAAACCAAATTACTTTTTTGACATGTTTGAAAGCACCGGTCAGCCTCGCAGTAAGCATTGAGAACAAACCTAGCCTTATTCGTGAGACAAGAAAAGGATTCAAAATATGCACCCCCAAACCGAATTCTACTTCACACAAACATGCGAATGCGGAGCCGGGGCTCACTTACTCACGGTAATCCTGCTGGGTGGCGGCGAGAGAGAGCTATATCAGTAGTGTGCGGTAGAGTTTTGTAGTAGAACTTCAATCTCGAAACCGAACGGTCTGGCGACGAGTGTAAAATTTACGTCGATTTTACTTGCTAGCATACAGAGGACAGATAGTACTAGCAAAGCATCGCTTTTAGACGTTCATTACGTTTCACGACTCACAGTATTGTTGTGATAAGGATTCGATTTCGGTGAATGTTTTGCTCATCCGCAGTATGCAGATAACATTTAGGCGTGTATATTTTGAAAGTATACCTTCAGGAGCTAACAATTAACAATTACTGTCGCACTTCTATCCTTCATGCATCGTGCCTTGGGAGCTATTTATGTGCGAAAAATAAGTGCTTATCCTACTAGAATCGTGTTTCGAGTTAATGAGCCACCCTGCGGGTGAATCGCAGAGCATAGACCAAAGTGGGTGGTGGGTAGCCACCAATGTGTATGCTTCATGCTGCTCAAGTGTTTCTGTGGCAGCACTACCAGCTGGTGATTGGAACGTTTCTTGAATGATTACTGGGATTCTACGAAATCCGTTCCAAATTGAAGGGCAGTGTTGAGGAATATTCACCTGATAACGCGTGGATTATCGTTTGCCGGATAGTGAATTAAATACAGAATCGATTTAACAGACTCCTTAAACCACCTTCGGTTTTTCAGATGATAAAGAAAGTTTGAATCATTCATTACTTACTTACATTTTACTGTGGACTTGTAGGGGAAGTGCGGAAAACTGGTCAACTGGAAAATGTAAAGCTGAAATCAAAAAAAGTGACGAGATTGCATGTTGAAGGAATATGCTTCTCATTTAGTCTTGTTTTGTTTTAGGTGTGAAATAAAAAAACAGGTAAGTGTTCTTGCAGTACATTGTTATGCTAAGCCCGATAAACTAGGGGGGTTCTTATTTTCAATATTTTGGAAATTATTAATTTAATATGAACGATGTTCACGGTATGATTTCTTTCGTATTCCAGCGAATGTAAAGTGAAAAACCAAAGGAGAATATGACCAAATTTTCGATTCGTTTGATATCTGTTGCTTAATTTTATTTCCAAGTTTCATTTCAGGTGATACACTACCGTTTCACACATAATTGTGCCATGTTACATTTTCTTTTTTTTTTCAACAAACACTTCTTTCTTCCGTATATTTTCAGAAAACACATTAAAATTGTACAATTTGTTCAAAGACTCCATGAGAAAAATCAAGTCTGTCTGTCCCATTATGGAAATTCTACGCATGATTGTCCCACTAACAAAATTCTTATAAAATGGCGAACCCTTCCATTTCCGATTTCGATGAAATCAAAAATCTTTCGATTGACAAGAAAACTACCGCCGCACACTTTCGTGAACAAAATCATTTATAAACGTCAGTTGCATATATCGTAGTGAGACTGATATGCGTAAAATTTTGCCGTATCTATTAGCTTTCTCTGTGTAACAGTTCCAATGAACTTTTTTCATGAAGATTAAATTGAATCTTTCTAGTGAAGAACATCTGGGATAGCCCACCTTACACCCATACACAACTTTTGTAGTGTGGAAGATTTACGAGCAGATATCTTTCGATAAAAGTTTTCACTCATGAGAGATTCCTTCAATCTTATTTCACTTCCGTGTATGCCCATCCTTCTCTATTATAAATCCAAAGGCCTCTGCTTCACAAATATTTTGCAGGCCTACTTAAATTCTCTTAGGTTATTATTCCGCTTGGCGTATTCTGGTAATGCGTTGAATAAATTGTAGCCTTTATAAAATAAGGAGTTTTGTGTACAAGATTTCTTAGCGCTCAACAATCTCAGATTGCCGGCTTGTCTGGTTTCATACCGGTGCACATCTCTTCCGTACACAACAATGCTACACAGGCACTGCGGCGCCATTCAATTTAAAACTCTGAACATGAAAACAAGTGTGTTATATTCAATACGTTGTTGAAACATCCATTGTAAACAATTGAGCATCGAATGTCGCGGAGTTAGTCTGTCACATCGTAGTAACAGTCGCATCACCTTGTTTTCTAAGATCTGCATTCGCCATACGGTGTTTCTTGGATGCTAAGAAGAAAATAGAAGCACAGTAATCAAAATGGGTAGCTATTATGGTATTGTAAACAGTTATCTTTGAGTCCAATGTGAGAAACCTATCAATCCTACAAATAACGCCAAACTTTCTGGCAGCTTTCCGGATTGTATAGTTCACTTGCACATTAAAACTTAGTTTTTCGTCCAACTTTTCAACCAATGATAGTTGCAACTCGTTCAACTATCTCTCCGTCTATTTCAACTGTTGCAGTACTTTCATTCATCTGTCGCGTTGGTATATTTGGCATTGGAAATGTTCAGTTTGAGTTTTTTCCTCTTTAACCAATCACTAAACTTCGTTAGCTCAAGGTTCATTAGCCTGATGCATTCATCGAAACTATTACCGATGATAAACAGAACTGTATCATCGGCAAACAGATTTATTTCTGCATTTTCCAAAGTGTTTCTCATGTCGTTAATGTATAGGATAAAAAAGTGATCCTAGTACACTACCCTGTTGTACACCAAGGTTAATTTCGGCTTCCGATGATGTAGCGCAGTTGTACCTTGTAATTTGCGTACGTCTTTCTAAGTAACTCCGACACCACTCAAGAGCATTTCCTCTTACACCATATTTCTCCAAAACGCAAATCAGTTTACGGCGATCAATTGTTTCAAATGCTCGTTTCAAGTCAACAAAAACTGCCAAGACAACCTTTTCATTCTCAATAACCGTTTCCATTTCAACAATAATAGATTAAGCGTTGTATACCAGAACTATCTACATAGCCCATCAAGTGGTAACTGGACTATATATATATATTAGAAACGTTGGATAAGAATGTAATTTCTGTCAACAGTTTTTTCGGCATTTAATTAGCAAGGGACTGGAAGGTGAAGTATATTTTTCAATATTTTAGAGCCATAGTACTCAAGGGAGAGCAAGGTGTTGAAAGGAGAAAGTTTAGAAAAGCGTGGAAGGATCATATATGCAAGCTTAGAGCTCACCGGCGACTTAACCCTTTGTCTGCTACCGTAGTGGTCAAGGTCTTTTGGCATTAGAAATGCGAATCACCTGAGTCTACGGCATGTCCGAACAAGCGTAAAGTAACTTGTTACTTCATGCTGTCGGAACCGACAAAAAGTTAAGTCACGGTAAACTTCCACACTAAGCATTTGCGACGTTGAAACTCATTGAATGAGCCAGTTTTGTTTGTTCCCTCACCAATTGCCTGCCTGAGTGATTTTATTTTATCGACTATTGTGACTGTCTCAGCGTGTGTGACAATATGGTCACATGTGTTGCTGATTTGCACGGTGTCGGCAGCTTTCACCCAACGCTGCAACGATGAATCCCCATCACGGTAAGTTCTATTTTTACCATTTTTTTGTTAACCATTTTTGTTAACGACCTATTGAGTTAATTTGTCAACAGTTTTTTCGGCATTTAATTAGCAAGGGACTGGAAGGTGAAGTATATTTTTCAATATTTTAGAGCCATAGTACTCAAGGGAGAGCAAGGTGTTGAAAGGAGAAAGTTTAGAAAAGCGTGGAAGGATCATATATGCAAGCTTAGAGCTCACCGGCGACTTAACCCTTTGTCTGCTACCGTAGTGGTCAAGGTCTTTTGGCATTAGAAATGCGAATCACCTGAGTCTACGGCATGTCCGAACAAGCGGTAGCAGACAAAGGGTTAAGTCGCCGGTGAGCTCTAAGCTTGCATATATGATCCTTCCACGCTTTTCTAAACTTTCTCCTTTCAACACCTTGCTCTCCCTTGAGTACTATGGCTCTAAAATATTGAAAAATATACTTCACCTTCCAGTCCCTTGCTAATTAAATGCCGAAAAAACTGTTGACAAATTAACTCAATAGGTCGTTAACAAAAATGGTTAACAAAAAAATGGTAAAAATAGAACTTACCGTGATGGGGATTCATCGTTGCAGCGTTGGGTGAAAGCTGCCGACACCGTGCAAATCAGCAACACATGTGACCATATTGTCACACACGCTGAGACAGTCACAATAGTCGATAAAATAAAATCACTCAGGCAGGCAATTGGTGAGGGAACAAACAAAACTGGCTCATTCAATGAGTTTCAACGTCGCAAATGCTTAGTGTGGAAGTTTACCGTGACTTAACTTTTTGTCGGTTCCGACAGCATGAAGTAACAAGTTACTTTACGCTTGTTCGGACATGCCGTAGACTCAGGTGATTCGCATTTCTAATGCCAAAAGACCTTGACCACTACGGTAGCAGACAAAGGGTTAAGTCGCCGGTGAGCTCTAAGCTTGCATATATGATCCTTCCACGCTTTTCTAAACTTTCTCCTTTCAACACCTTGCTCTCCCTTGAGTACTATGGCTCTAAAATATTGAAAAATATACTTCACCTTCCAGTCCCTTGCTAATTAAATGCCGAAAAAACTGTTGACAAATTAACTCAATAGGTCGTTAACAAAAATGGTTAACAAAAAAATGGTAAAAATAGAACTTACCGTGATGGGGATTCATCGTTGCAGCGTTGGGTGAAAGCTGCCGACACCGTGCAAATCAGCAACACATGTGACCATATTGTCACACACGCTGAGACAGTCACAATAGTCGATAAAATAAAATCACTCAGGCAGGCAATTGGTGAGGGAACAAACAAAACTGGCTCATTCAATGAGTTTCAACGTCGCAAATGCTTAGTGTGGAAGTTTACCGTGACTTAACTTTTTGTCGGTTCCGACAGCATGAAGTAACAAGTTACTTTACGCTTGTTCGGACATGCCGTAGACTCAGGTGATTCGCATTTCTAATGCCAAAAGACCTTGACCACTACGGTAGCAGACAAAGGGTTAAGTCGCCGGTGAGCTCTAAGCTTGCATATATGATCCTTCCACGCTTTTCTAAACTTTCTCCTTTCAACACCTTGCTCTCCCTTGAGTACTATGGCTCTAAAATATTGAAAAATATACTTCACCTTCCAGTCCCTTGCTAATTAAATGCCGAAAAAACTGTTGACAAATTAACTCAATAGGTCGTTAACAAAAATGGTTAACAAAAAAATGGTAAAAATAGAACTTACCGTGATGGGGATTCATCGTTGCAGCGTTGGGTGAAAGCTGCCGACACCGTGCAAATCAGCAACACATGTGACCATATTGTCACACACGCTGAGACAGTCACAATAGTCGATAAAATAAAATCACTCAGGCAGGCAATTGGTGAGGGAACAAACAAAACTGGCTCATTCAATGAGTTTCAACGTCGCAAATGCTTAGTGTGGAAGTTTACCGTGACTTAACTTTTTGTCGGTTCCGACAGCATGAAGTAACAAGTTACTTTACGCTTGTTCGGACATGCCGTAGACTCAGGTGATTCGCATTTCTAATGCCAAAAGACCTTGACCACTACGGTAGCAGACAAAGGGTTAAGTCGCCGGTGAGCTCTAAGCTTGCATATATGATCCTTCCACGCTTTTCTAAACTTTCTCCTTTCAACACCTTGCTCTCCCTTGAGTACTATGGCTCTAAAATATTGAAAAATATACTTCACCTTCCAGTCCCTTGCTAATTAAATGCCGAAAAAACTGTTGACAAATTAACTCAATAGGTCGTTAACAAAAATGGTTAACAAAAAAATGGTAAAAATAGAACTTACCGTGATGGGGATTCATCGTTGCAGCGTTGGGTGAAAGCTGCCGACACCGTGCAAATCAGCAACACATGTGACCATATTGTCACACACGCTGAGACAGTCACAATAGTCGATAAAATAAAATCACTCAGGCAGGCAATTGGTGAGGGAACAAACAAAACTGGCTCATTCAATGAGTTTCAACGTCGCAAATGCTTAGTGTGGAAGTTTACCGTGACTTAACTTTTTGTCGGTTCCGACAGCATGAAGTAACAAGTTACTTTACGCTTGTTCGGACATGCCGTAGACTCAGGTGATTCGCATTTCTAATGCCAAAAGACCTTGACCACTACGGTAGCAGACAAAGGGTTAAGTCGCCGGTGAGCTCTAAGCTTGCATATATGATCCTTCCACGCTTTTCTAAACTTTCTCCTTTCAACACCTTGCTCTCCCTTGAGTACTATGGCTCTAAAATATTGAAAAATATACTTCACCTTCCAGTCCCTTGCTAATTAAATGCCGAAAAAACTGTTGACAAATTAACTCAATAGGTCGTTAACAAAAATGGTTAACAAAAAAATGGTAAAAATAATGTAATTTCTGACAATAAAACTTTATTTGTTGCACAGTTGGTTGGTGTTAAGTCAGACCGGACGAAGTGACATTGTATTGATTTCAAGAAAAACGAGTTTAAAGTTTCAATCGCAGCATCCGTTATATTGAGATTCGATATTAATTCTTGCAATAATGCATGCTAATTGTAACATTTTGAAATTCAGGCAAAAATGGAATGTAGCTGAAGAAATTCTTTATCCAGTGCTATAATTATCTCGCTCTTTGATATTTTGCGACTTAGTCCGGTCTGACTTAACACCGACCAGTTTCTCTCCAGATTGCTAATATAATTTTTATACACGATCGCGTTTTTTTCAGTTGTCAGTTTTAGAACATGGGACAATAGGGCGTAGCAAGGTAGCCCAGTTCACATTAGTTTTTGTTTATGTCACTTTCAATTCCTAATAGAGTAGAGTGGGGTCAAATAGGTGTGGGGATGCAATAGGTATAGGGCTATATCTTTGTTATGTTATTGCAGAGGTCGCTCATCTTGTGTGAACTAGATACACGGTAGAGAACATCGTTAACGACTGTCATTTTGCTTGTTACCGTGGATCAGTTGTATTAGTTATGGCGTCATTTATGTTTTCGCGTGTTCGTCTCCGAAAACGCATTGTTTTTCGTCCTCTGTACAGTACATTTAATCAACGTAAAAAAAGTCAAGTGAGTTTTTTCTTACGTAAAAATTAACGCTGAATACGAGTTTTGTGTTGGTTTTTCGATATTTTTGTTTTTGAAAAAAAATACGGACATCACATACGCTTGGTGGCACGATAGGTCAGCCATTTGGGGGCACTATTGGTCATTACTGATCGTCTCACAGCTAATCAAGCACATGAGCCGGAATGAACAAATTCAATTCCACACTCTGGCGATGACGAGAGAAGTCATTCGCAAGTACAATGCCACACGCAGCTGCCGAAACATAATGTTTTTCAACATTTCCTTTCGCGGTTTTTTGATTTTTCACGCATTTGCCACTTCTCAGTTTAGCCGGCGATTTACTAGGCGTGTACATTGTTTAATTTAACCTCGAATATAGTGACCTACCGCACCCCCAGATTTTAAAAACATCAACTACCTCCGCCTTACTGGATTTGCCTGAAAAATATTTGGCTGGGCATAAAAACAATGATTACCAAAAAGTTGCCAGATGTATATTATACATTGTATAACCTTTCCAACTAGTGCTTGTTTGTCAAAATCAGTGCAAAAATTCCATCGTGCGAGCACGCCAAAGAAAACTGACCTACTTGACCCCACCCTACTCTACTGAATGAAGAATTTCTTCAATATTTCGTGTATCCAAACCTTGTATGTAAAAAATTTTATATGACGATTTTGAAACCAACAAGCAAGCACCATGCACACTCAACGATATACTTTCAAAAGAGTCCGTGCTGCCGTTGACTGTCTGCCCTCTTTTCCCTATAAAACATGGAACTAACAAGCTCCTTGCCGTTTGCTTCTGATATATTTAATCTATTATTCAATGTAGCTTTTCAGTATATGTAGAATAATTTAACTGGCTAAAATTTAACATTAAAAATATTTTTCAATGTAAGTAATATAAATCACTGAAATTTTCCTGGCACCCCTGTGTTGCTGAATGCAAGTATGCATATAGGATATGAACGAAAGATCTTTTTCTGCCCGTAAAGCAATATAATATCCCTGCACTATCTATAGTACATCTGGGAAAACAGGTTAATATATTAACGAGAGTGTATGCTTCCAAGCTGTCTGATGGATTGTGGAACAGGTAGTCTTCGTACCCGGCAGTGTCCTCGCAGGAAAATATCAAAAATGAGAGTCAAGCATGAGCGTCTACGCCGGGAGAGGAAAAGTGAGAGTGTTCCAATTTTTCGTTTTTTGTTGTTTTTCCCTACACGATGCGAATACACTGGAGGCATTTAGAAAAAAAAAATGCCTCCACACGCCAAGCTTGCTATGTTGTTGATGTGTCGATGTCTGGGGAAAGATTTTACTAGATGCCGGTATCGCGTGACGATGACTTTTACGGAATTATGCGTTACCAGATACTGTTTGGCTTTCTTTTCCAAGAAAGATATAAGAACCGCTCAAACTTTGAGGATGTTCTCCGTCGCCCGGAGGGATGTCATATATACCATTCCACGCTGCTCAACGAATTGAAACAGTGAAATAAGCACCTATATTCTTAAATGCACTGTTAGATCAGTATCTCATGAAAGGCTCAATCGATCTTAATTAATTTCATTTAGTATCAAAAGTCCAACGTGTGAACCGAAAGCTAAGAATAAGTTTATGCCCAAATCATGAATAATTTATTTTAATCACAAGCGAACATTTTATACTTTTTCTAATAGCTTGAAATCGGCCTATGAATGAAGCTACTACAGTTTTGGCCTTGAGCAAAATTTGAACCGAAGAACGATGCTGTGGTATGAATATAGATCGATAAATACAAAGCAAGGACTCTATATGTTTTGACATCATTCGGTTTTTATGCATAAATTATGATCTGCAGTTTAGCATGAATATATGCCAACTCATCACAAATAGGAGAATTGATTTTTTCTTGAAGTAGAAGAATTACATTCTTGTGTATAAATTATTACTGTGAAAAAAATTGAAATGCATTCCGTCTATCAGAGATGAAATGGTTTTCGAATATAGTTGCAGTGAATTCCCAAATTTAAAAAAAAGTGTTCTATCTATATTTTTATTATTAGGGGAGAGTGAGGACCCTTGATCCTTGGGGATATTTGATTCCCTGGCTATTTCTCCTAATCTATACGCATAAAGTTATCACAATATATAAAGAAAATGAAGTATTTGGTCGTTCATGATGTTTAAAAAACGAATCTGATGTAATATATTTGGTTTGGAAAAGTTTTATAATATTTTAGAAAATATGTGTTTAAATCCATCTCGAAGATGTTTTCACAATTTTTTTGAAAGGTTGTATTAGATCGTAGAACTAATTATTTATAAATATGTTCTAGTACAATTATTTTCTAAGGGCTTTTGCCTTGAAAAACACGTTTTTCGAATAAAAATTTTCACAACACGTGCAAAAAAAATAAATTTTGTTCACCACAAACAACAGGTATCTTTGATCCCTGTAACACTGGGTATTCTTGATCCCTATCATTAGTTCTGTTAAACACCTTCGAAATGTATTGAAATAGAAATACATTTGCATAACGTATCTGGAGCTAATAATTGATCTACACACCAAAAAAATCTGAATTTTATCGTTGACGTAATTGCAAACATGACACAATTCAACAAACCGTAATTTACCAAATGACGGAACATTATCGTGTTCCGTTTAATTTTACATGAAAAATATACTTTACATGCGCAATGACATAAAATTACACTTCCTACCATTCAGAATAAATGCTGTATGTGGAGTAAAATTACATGATTTACGAAATTAAACGTCATATAAAATTAAAATCATACGTAAAACTAAGTCATTTTTGATGCTCGTATATGTCAGGGTCAGGGGACGTAAATTTACACTATTTTTTCTAGGTGTGTAGCTAAAATTTTTTTTCTGTGAAAAAATGATTGTATAAGACATTGAAGGTTGAAAAAGCCAGTTAAACAGCACTGTTTTACCGCAAATACTTGTCTTGACTTTCTGTTGTGGTTAAAGTTTGTCGTGCATCCAAAAAGATAATCTTATTAATTAATTTGTCAGGATAGGTGGTAAGTTGAACTTTCGTGTCTATAGGTCATAGTGTGCTTTGCTCCTTTAGCCCTAGTAGGCGGGGGATCAAGTTACCACACGTTTTTACAAAAACCTCGTTTTGGCATGATTTTCAAAACTGTTCATATTACTGACAGGACATAGTATTCGCATTTACACATTATTCATAGCTCTTACAATTCGAATTGACTAGAAGATGGTGAATTTTGCAATTGAAATTTTCATTTAATTGAAAAGTTATGAGAAAAAAACAAAAGTGGGATCTAGCGTACCCACTCTTTCCTATTATTTCATGATTAGAGTGCTAAGTAGTAAATACGTTTTTGGACCCTTTTCGCTAGGATTCATGGGATGGGATACATCGTAGTGATGTATCCCACCAATGAATCCTCGCGAATCTTATAGAGCTTCTAATGTTTGCTACCAACTTGTGCAATTTGTTCTTGCAAAACGATAACTGACATCAACTTGGGGTCAGTTAGACGCTAAATCCAAACTAGTATCTAATTGCTAAATGGTAATAAACCCAAACAGTTCACACAACTCATCTGGACACCTAAAGCAACAGATTAATTTCCGAGTGATGTCTCGGGAAGAAATTCCTAAAGAGTGAAAATGCTTACTTTTTATGTGGGAACCAAGCATCTGGAACAATGCCAACTTTACTTCCTAAAACGAAAAAATTAAGTTTTGAGAGGCCAAAGCTAACGTGATGGCCTGTTTGATTGCCAGACAAGCTACTCTTCGAATTATTGACAGTGCCAAAAAAGTCCTTTTACTGTCCATTCAGGCCACCAAACCAGTGACGTATACGCAGCTTGAGTTTTTTTTTCAGAGTAAATGAAACCGCTATGAATGTTTGAGGAGCTACAGATTCTGACCGCCACGTTCACGGAGGCTCGAATCTGATCGGAGATTTTACCGTAATGGCTGTAGTCCACTAGGATCGGATTTTTCGAACGATTCTAGCTTACTGGTCGTGTCAAGAATTGATCCACTGAGTACTACTTCTCATATAAGGCGCCAGAAAACAAAATAATGGATACGTCCATGTTGTATAAGTGCTGGAGATGGAATAGACTATGATCTTACCGACAATGGCTAGAACAATGTAAATCAATCTCCTGCATAGACGTACAAAATAGGTGTTAGATATAATTCTCTGCTCCAACAGTATTATGCATGAGTTGGAACCATCGTTTTTGATCGCAAAAACATTTTTTTGTTCATTTAAAGGTTTTGCTAGATATCGTTACATGTCGAAATCCCAAATATACTAACTAGAAGCTTTACGAAATGGGCTAGGCGATTTGGTTTCGTAGGTATTTTGAAACGTTTTGGATAAGGTCGTAGCATACGAAGCATACGAACAAGCTTGACCACTTCGAATAGCGCGTGCTTCTAAAAGGATATTTTGGTTGAATGTCGAACTTGCAAGACTCTAATCTACAATTCTTTACCGTAGGATTATTCTCTAAATAGTAAATGGAATCATCACTTTATATTCGTCATATTATTGTACTGTTTCTCAGCAGAACTCTTATTTTCTTATTCATGAAATATATTTTTGTAGTTTTTTGAAGATTCGTACAAATATAGATGGCAGCAGTGTAAAACACGAAGACGTAAAATAAGCTAATGTAAATCAAACACAGCGTCGCCAAATTGTATAAAATACACATTACATCGTAATTAACCAATAATCAAGCGATGAAATTGTTCAAAAAGCTCTGAATCTCTTCTTTTCCGCTTATGAGGTAGGTCTAGCCATTCTTAAGATTGTTTGCTTGTAGTGAGGAGCGACCGGTAAATGCTCTATCAAACACAAAGTTGACTCTGTAGAGCTCTGTAAAATAGACATATTTCAAGAATTTGAACGCAATAGAGCGATAAAACGAAATCTTGTTAAAAGGATTTTATGTAATGAAGTATTGAATAACAAACAAATATTTTTACGAATAATTTCATCACACGATGACGGCTGTGCGGCATTTTCCTCCTTCGCGTTTTTTGAAAGGGGTCCACGGTTGGACAATTATCTCTCGCAATTTTTGACCTAGAGCCAAAAACTTAAATTTTGCTGATTCTTTATGATAATAGCTAGTGACGAAAGTAGGATTTTTTCGACATTTTAATTAGGTTATACTTACATTAGTCATCGTGGAAGGAAAGAAATATTAGTACAGCAACAACGTTATTATGGAGACCATATTCATCGAAAGGAGGTTTTGCTAGTGGGATGGGATAAAGAATTACATCAATCTGAATTTACCTTGATAATTGATACGTTTCATGAAACTCTCAGAAGTGTTATGCTGCTGTGGGCTACCGGTTGCCGACTGCCGAGAGTCATTTCTCTGAACTTCATATTCCCCAAAACCCGATAATTATCCTTCAATATACAGCTAATAATAATTTTGTCTGCGTTGCGTTGCGTAAGCACGGTATACTTCGTAGATTGCAGACTGATGACTCTCATTTCCAGCCAGACTACTTGAGGAGCATTGTTTGGGAATAACAATTGATCCAGTCCAAGCGAGAATTTCGCCTGAGAGCCACCATTGCGGGCCACGACCATCTTTACCGTAACTTGGGATGAGAAAGGAAGTGTTGATGTGGTACTTGCTTAACGGAAGGCCCCGACTCAGTGACACTCCCATAAGTACCACGGATTGGATAGTGGGTGGGTTGTTAGTCAGGATTCGCTTCAAGCAAGCGATGCGACTGAGAATATACTTTCGTGCATAAGATGTTTGAATAGTTTATTGACTGAAGGATACGTAAATGTTTTAGGCGTTTAAACTCTGGGTAATCGTCTATCGAATATTGTTTCATCGAAAACAACTTGAACTCCGAACAGCCGGCTGTCGGGAGTGTTGTCGACAATGTAAAGTAGACCGCAAACAATGAGTTTAAAAGTGGTATTGTGGAGCATTCATAAATTATGTTACGCAAAGATTACCCAACACTAACTAAGTCTCTGTCATATTACCACGTTATTTTTATCCTTGGTCTAATACGAATCAAATGATTTTAGTTTTTCCTTCATTTTGTAGTAGCACATCAATGCCGCTACTTGCAAAAGTGTTCATGTTCCATGGAATTTCCTATATACATGGCGCAATCGTGCGTAAAACGGCCGATTGCGTCAAAGCACATGACGTGCTCCCCTCCCATTTATGTCACAATTAGTCATATCTCTTCCTCCTAATAGCGTGGCAGAATTTATAAATCGTCCTTAAGCATATTGTGATCCCGTAACTTGAAATTTTCCACCTCGTTCGAGTAAATGCTGCGTTCCTAAACGATATTAATGATGCACGAATCAAACACCCCCCGTTTCCAAATAGTACGTACTTATTCTCAGCTCAGTATAATTATCTGATGAGTTAATGGACTAAAAGTAAACCATTATATATGACCATAAAAATTTGTTTTTTATGTTGAAATGATTGCCGCAAATTGGTAATTGGATTTGAATTGATCTTGCGAATTGTCAATTCTCCACCCTCATACATAATTCAAAAGTCATACACTCAGACAAGACCATGCGTATTTCCCACACGCATTAAAGACCCAGTGGATTCGTTACCTAGTTGGTCAAATAAACACTAAACAAACAAATAACTTAGTTTGCTCAGTCTAAAGAAATGTCAGCTCGATTAGCATCAACCGGCGGATACGTGTTCCCTTACAATGCCATCAAATGAAAGTACATTTAAAATTACATACGACAAAATATGTGCAATTCAGAATATAACGAAATGAAGATTGCTTAATTATTTGCATTTAAAAAAGACCGGAAAAATTAGTTGCATAACCAAGGTGCTTCATTTTCAAAGATAGCACTGCTGATGAATCACTTTATAAAAATAGGTGATAAGGGACGCGTACGAAAATAGCTGACCACCGCCTACAGCTAATAATAATTTTGTCTGATAAAAATACTGATGGTAATAATTACAGTTTGACAACTTTTTTTTTCTGGTGAACAACCGATTATCGATATTATTTAAATTATCGGTAAATAACAAAACACCTTATGTATTTTTCTATACACTAAAAAATTATTTCATTATTGACAAAATCAAGTACGAAACTATAGAATACACGGAACAATATTACCGTGAGATAAAAACACGCTTTTGCCGAAGGTCTATAGAGGGACCAGTGTACGGGGGTGGAATTTTAAAGCAAAAGGAAAGCGAAGATTAAATATGAGGGGACGAAAAGTAAAACTCTTTTAACTTAAGATCATTGTTACAGACTAAAGGATGCTTTATCAGAATAATGCAATACAACTCGCAGGCTAATATTTTAAAATTTTATACATTTTTGTATACAAATCCCTAGGCTGGTGAGATATAGTACGTCTATCTTATTAATACCATTTTACAGGTTTTCGAATTCATTGCGTAAGAAAACTTTCCTTAATGTGCCTATTTTTCGCGCCCATCAGTGGTGTTACCCCTTAAGTTAATTATTCTTAACCCAATGTGGTAAAAGCTATAACCTCTAGCAGAAAGATTCAACGTAACTCGTTTAATCACACCTCATAATCTCTATCTTGGCAATCCAGAATCCTCAGAATGGTGATTGCTCAATATGCTGAATCGATTCCAAGGAAGTTTGTTAGTTAAAAGAATATTTTTATCATCTATGATGCCTACATCAGAGAAAAAGCTGGGAATATCTGCGAGAAATTTTCTAAAAATCTGTAGAAAATTGGAATATTTCCAAAAATCTGTTGAAATCTATGAAATTTTCATAAAAATGGCAAAAATCTATCACCTGTAAAAAGCATCGATAAACGAAATTTGTTAAAAAAAATTGTGGCATTACAGAAAAACAGCGGGCATACTGAATATATCTCACCCCCATTCGGATGTTTGAACTTATGTGGAACATGTATTTTAATTACGTTCGCAATAAAGTATTTCAATCAAGAGAGGTTAATTTAAAAAATGCTATAATTAACAAAGTAATCGATCCATTAAATTATTCTGTTGGAAACGCTTGTTACATTGTTGCACTCAAAGTACCATGTGTCTCCAGCGCAAACGATAACTTTCCTTTGGTGGTAAATTTTTCCGCTCGCATAAATCGGTAACATGTCAGATAATAGTGCTGATGGCTAAGTTGGTCCGTATTTGTGAGTGAGAGACATCGGATTTAAAGGAATGTCGGTCAAATTTTCATATGTGATATAATAATAATTAAAGGTCCTCAATAAATGTCCAATGTAATTGACAGATGATTACGAGAAACCTGCGCCTTAGCAAAGATAACTTTTTTAACCTTTACCTAAACGAGAAGATACATTACAATTACGAGATTTTGTTGAATATTGGCGGCAGGGGTATGTTTCTTGAACTAGAAGTTATTCGGTGTATCAAACTTTTTGTTCCAGGTTGTCCCGGAAACTATACATAATTCAGTTCGATTCTATCAGATTGAAATTACTTTCACTGACTTCATATCTCAATTTATTTAGCTAAACATCTTAGCTTCACCAAACGCGTGTTTTCAGCATTGTCGAAGAAAGTAATAAGAAGCCATTAAATACACATTTATGTTGGTAAAGCGGAATCGTGCAGAGAAAGTGGGTTTTGTTGCTTAGCGGGTGGATGTCCTCCGTATGTTTACATCCGCTCGAGATTGATTATGTTTTACTCGGTTCCGGGCGTGGGTTCACGTTGCAAATGAAAACGAGAGGAAGATGTGATCGATGTGAATTGTGGGATGAATTACTTTAACTTAATTCAAAACTATCCCAGCAGATTGTGAATTCTTGAACATTCGAAGATCTATTTAGGACGAATTCATAGTATTTACGTAAAAATACGTTTGCTTAATGATTTTTTTTGGTTCAGTGCAGTAAATGCGAATTAAATATATTTCTATTCTAAGTAGATGAGTTAACAAATCCTATATGTAGGGTTGGGAATCGAGCCCAGGTCAGTTGCAATTTTCGGTAAATTTATGACTAAGATAAACGTAAAAAACTGCAGAATTCTGGAACTAGCTTCATGAGTTGAGCAGTTGGGCGGATGTTCCGGATCTTTCGGATGATTTTCACGTAGAATCCTGGTCTAATAGGTGAGCCAAAGAATCAATATCATTTTAGATAATAATATATAAAATTTCAAGAATATTGGAATTTTTGCGATCAGTTTTGTTGATTGACCACATTGTCGCTTGTTTAATATTATGAGAAATACTATTATACCGCCTGAATCGGCATCGGAATCATAATCCGGAACATCCAAGATCGTTTTATCATGTACATATTTGATATATACATTTTCATTTTTGTTTTGTTTGTGGTTATTTTTTGTATTCTGTCAATAAACCTGTAATTTATGATGACGTACACTACCAGTCAAAAGTTTAAGTTGCACTACAATGTTAATGTAATATTCAAAAAGCTATGGTTTTCTTCATTTATTGGTATTAATTATTATTATTTATAATTATTTTTCGATCCATTTCTCTACGATAGACACATAAAATATGTAGTTTTTTCACTTTTCAATAATGAGATGATAATCTTCGAAATAGGTCAATTTGAGTAGATATTTTTTCAACAGTTACGGTTTTCAATATAACAAATTTTCTACTTGGCTTTTAATAAGGAAAAAGATAAAAAACAATATGGAAAATAATTTTTGGAGTGAGCTCGCGTAGCACTAAGATGTTATACGTACAATGTACTCGAAGCATCAAAAGAATACAACCTGTCATAACAAGATTGTTTGATTGACTATAGTTGAAACCTTGGTTAACAAACTTTGTCGAAGACGGAAACTAGCTCCGAGTTTTAAAAAAAATGTTATAACGATTTTAAAACTTATGGTTCAATCCAAATGCAGAAATTTATTATTTTTTCCTTTTTGCTGGTGCACCACCGACATCGGCATTAAAAACTTATATAAATGAGAATATATTTTTTACTTTTTAACGACATTCAATTAGCTAGAGATTACTGGGTAGGGAAAGTTATGAAAATTAGAGCCATAGCACTCAAGTGAGAGCAAGGATGTGAAGTAAACAGATCGGAAAACTAGAAGTGGCAGGGTCATTAGAACAGGCTTAATATCGTACGCGCTTAATCTTTGTCTTCTGTTAATGAGGGTCGAGCTTAGGTAGTATAACTACGAATCATCCGAGTTCACTAACATGTGTCCTGGTAATGATAGACGTGTCCATCTTTACCGGTTGCTACATGATATAGTGGAGACGCACGTGCTTCACAAAGTCTACTGAAAAACCCACCTGATTATGTAACATTCAAAAAAGCAAGTAAATTAAAATTTTTGACATGTAGTGTATGTATGCCAAACATGATCCCATTCGGCAACGATTCTCACTGGCCAACCAGGTCAAAAACTGTAATAATAGTCAGAATTTTAAACTTAAAACTCTAACAAACAATTTGGGTACAAGATAGATTTGGCTGTAAATGTGTCTTAAAACTGAGTTCGAAATCGGGGTCAAAATTCGTTATAAAAAGTTAACACCTAAAGAAGGTTAAAGGCGGTGCACAGTGGCGGATTTGCCTAAAAACCTGGCCAAAAGTCGAAAATGGCATGGTAGCATTTTGGGTTCTAGTATATATATTGTCCTTCAGGAGGTGCTGCCGCATGCTATTTCAAGTGAAACGTTCCAAAATTTCCATATTTGTGGTGTTGACATATCGAAACAGTTTAAACCATCGCGTTTTGCTCATATTATTATCGAGTGCTCGAAATATCAGTATTATTCAAATGTAGCTGGATTTTGATAACCCTGCCGGTTCTGAATATGGAATAATGGAAATTTATGCTGAAGGTATATGCTTTATTTATATGTATTGATGTCAAAAGCTATTATTTTGTTTGTTTATAGAAAATGCCAATAACTTTCACGATTTTGTAGCAGACGGTTTCAGCACACATTTTTGCTACATTCTTGAAATAGTTTTTTTGTCCGCGTATGTCCACTATGTTTCAAGGCGATTTGTGTTCCTTGAACGATTCTCCATTTCGGACATTATAGGATTCTTGCCCGAATTTGTCCGTTTTTTGAGTAATCTTTTGTTAAGTGAAGATGGAGACGGATTATAAGATTTTCAGTTTGAAATTTTGACTCGAACTTTTAATTACTGCTGCACCTCCAGTAGTCGTAGCGAGTCGCGCAATACTGCATTTTGAACAGGAAGAATTGTGTATTTAGTGGTGAAAATTTCATCGAGATATATAAACATTTTCAAAAGTTATCAAAAGTGGAACGCAAAAGACGTAAATAATTTTGGTCGTTCATATTGAAAACCAACGAGGTCAACAGAAGTGATCGACAAAGGTTCCAAATTTCAAAAATCGATTACCAATACCATGGTTAAACGTTACCGAGAAACTATGACGTTTGATCATGCAAAGCAAAACAAATTTAAAAGTGGAATATATGAATGGATTCTACGAGTGAAAATCAGTAGAGTAGTGCAAAAGAATACTGGGATCTCCGGCCGTGATTTGGCTAAAAATCTCACTTTGGCGTACACTCCTTGGCGAATATGTTTTTTTGAGAAGGTTGTAAAATGTCAGCATGTTCTGACCAAGTATAACGCATGCATTTAAATAGATTCGTAAACGTAATAATTCATCGTAATAATGGACTTTGGACAAATCCTCGGTCCAACAATTTAAATAAAATTATGAATATTAGTGAATTTCATCTGTTTTCGTATTTTTGTCTTATTCATTTTTTAGTTACTACAAATTGCATGCAAACTTGTTGTCAATTTTCACTCCAAGCATTTCGTCGCACAATCGGCATATTTTCTATAATTTGAAAAAAATACTATTTTTCGTTCTTTGAGAAATATGTGCATCGGACAGCGATTGAATAATAATCGTACAGAGAGTTGAAAAGTTTTATAACTATGTTGTATAATATTTCAAAATACATAGTTTGAAATGACTAATAAAATTGATTCTCATAAAAGCTACATCGTCTAGACACCCCAATATCTTATTGCGAACAAATCAACACATTCCAACATTTAACTACACACCATTTAAAATTCGATACATTATAAACGTTATGGGCATACACTGGAACCATTAAAACCATTCATTCGTAGAAATTTACTTATATTTATATTAAAATGTCGGCCACTTTGTATCCGCCATTTTGAATTTTGAAAATCTGACATCAAAATCGTAATCTGCGCCCCAAAAAGAAAACGTGGTATGTACCTTTGCAGGTCAATCGAAACCATTTTCGACTTTTGGCAAGTTTTTTTGGGAAATCCGCCACTGTGCGGTGGTCGGTAAAAGATTAATATGCACATCAATAATAGTAGCCACACACATCTGATAGTTGAAATGGTTTCCAAAACAAGTGAAAATCACAAATTTTTGAACAACATGAAGTTGTTTTGTTAACTAATTTGTAAGAAAAGTTATGAGCTACAGGGACAGCAAAGGTACAAAAAGTTTGGCGCAAAAATGCGCAAGATGGGGCCTATTTATTGTGATAGTACACTAAATTACTTTATTACCTTCAATTCCTTATTTGCTGTTTTTGATGCAGATCAAACGTCAAAGATTTCGACACATAATCTTAAATTTTTAGTTTAATACAATCATGCTCCTTTTCGATGAAATCAAAACTTATACAATTGGCCATGTAGTTCATGAGATATCACCACTGAAACTTTTTTCCTGGCATATTGCAATGACATTTAAAATGTTTCTGTTTTCATTAGGTTTTTGCTGACTAAAGATAAAAAAATCAAACAATGGACTATTTGTTATTCAATTTTTTGACACAAATCTCTGATTTTGTGAAAAATGTTTTCAGTGTATATTTTTTTCGTTTATTCATATATTAATTTCCTGTAACTCATACTTAGATTAGCAAAACTGCTGTATAAAATATGGCAATCGAACTTTTTTTTTTGAAAAATACTGCACGATTTAAAGATCCTCGGACGGATCTTCGTGGAATACCTCGAATCATATATCTTTTGAGTTGCTTCATCGCTTGCACACAGCCAGTGTGTGCGGGTCTGACCCGAAGCCTACGCCCTCTTTCGAGTTCTCTACTTCCGATATTCCCGTTGCAAGCCTAACCAATTGTATCGACTGCCCTGATTTTTTTTCAATCTGCCGTGCTTTGTCAGCCTTCCGATAATACGATTTATTCTTTGCTATATTCGTATTATTTAAAAAATGTTAAATGGTTTTAACTATGATCGGTTCTTCAACATTTGATGAGTAAATTATTATTCCGCGCTAGAAAATGATAAATTCGTTAATGCTTTATATGAACATAGAACCATTATTTTTAGAAGTTTTGCAACCGCAACTTTTTCACTGATTAAATATCTTTTAGTGTTTTTAGCAGAAGATTTTCTTATTCTGCAAATCGCAATTTCATTTTTTAGAAAATATTCTTTATATATTATTCTTAGAGAATATCTCTATCGCTTCAACTGAATCTCCCTTTTGAAACTGAAAAATAAGAGATTGTGCTTTACCGGTAGCTACCAGAAAATACACATAGAACAACGTAGCACAGTACAATCTCTACAGTGTTGTGCATGCACCGCATGTATGACCTAATTGGTAGGCATCCGTTTAGTGGGTAGGGGAACTTGGGGATATATGACCAAGCGTGCGATGTTGTAATTAGTAAAAAGGTGTCTCTAAAGTTTTTGAACAAAGATTTTTATATGTGTTTCGATTTCTTAATGTAGTTTTGAAAGTTTTGAATGAAACATCCTTGTCTCATAGAGAATATTCTGAAATAAATGTATTTTTGTTAAATCTAATAATTCTTATCAATTTTTTACTCGAGTATTTTATATAAGATTTTTGTATCATGTTGTTCTTTCAAAAATCGTAAAAGGATTTTAAGAACATTAGGATAATGGAACAGTTATTGTTAAATTGTGAACGCAGTAATTTATGTTAATAAGTTCTCGTGTGCTACCCTCATTTTGTTTAAACTTATTGCAAGTAATTGTTGTGAAAAAGGAATATGCATACGATATTAAAAACGCCACCGTTTATCTAAACCTTGAACACCAGCCAGAAATTATATAGTTGGTTTCGTGACGCGCGGATGTGGTTTTGTTTTATTTTGTTTCAACCAATAAATAAGATCTGCATCATACTCGCCATTTAGAAATTGCAGCTGTTGAAATCTTCTATTGAACAGTTCATAAGTACTTCATTTTTAGAAATTTAATATAAAGTACATATGAACTTCTCTGTTATGTATACAAATATGTCTAAAATTTGTCGAGGATAGTTATTTCCTTCTTTCAAAAAATTACGACAGTCAGCTACATTTTTGTCTCCAAAAGTAGAGCACCCTCTTGAAAATTATCATTCGAGTATTTATTGACTATCAACGAACAATATGAAGTTCGACAATCTATCATACGATCAAGTCTTCCCGAAGAGGATGAAGTTGGCCAAAAATCGAAGACAGAAAAACTTTTATAACTTTTGTAACATTAAATTAAATATCGTCCAAAAAATCATCTGTATGTAAAAAACTATGATAATATATCAGCGATTTTGTAAGATTCATAGGTACTTATATAAAAGTTGACGTATACTGAATACCTGGACAAGTTTCCCCATGTTCCCCTAAACACTTTTGCGCAATTAGATTGTCTCTCACCGTTGCCTGCATCTGTATGTGGGGTGGTCGATATCGTATTGGCGACCACTCGGTCAATCGATTTGAAAGTGAACCGGCGGTTGCTTAGATTCTATCCGGTTAGGCGGTTAAGCTCTACCGGCACCGCACCGATTACCAGCTAGATGTGATTGCCCAGATTGTTGCCATTGCATTTCTATGAGGAAACCGGAGGCCTCGCGTGGCAAACCACCACGGTTAGCAAGATCAACTTTTAAGGTGACAACATCGCACGCGGGAAAACCGGTAGGCGACCGAGCGCCTACTAGCGAGGAGAAAATATCGCAACCCCTGCTGTGCTTATAAAGGTGATTATAATTGTCGGAGACAAGTTCGCAAACTTGTGGTCAAAGCTTACGAGCGGAGAAAATTAAGTAGTAGACATGCCTTGAGGGCTTGTGCGAGTCCGAGGTTTAATCTTGTTCTGAAAATTCGAGAATTACATGGTGCTGTTTGTAATTAGAATGAATTATAAACAAATGAACGGCTGGCGTCCAAAAGGGGCTAACCCACATTTGTTCCGAAATCGACATTTTTGCATTTTTTGATAGTTCTAAATAATCCACGTGTACTGCCATTTAAGAGTTTTGAAAATAATATTTAGATTTTTTGCTATTAGCAGTCAAAGTTGATCATGGAGGTAGCCATAGTACTAAAAAAGGGGCTAATCGCTCATTGAGCCTTATGGAAATTTCAGTTTTCTCGCACATTTTCCGACGTTTTAAACTTTTTCTTAATCAATCGATTCGCAATCAGTAAATTTTGTGTTGTAGCTCACATATCGGTAAATTCTATATAATACTGTTTTTAGCTGGATTGCATTATACGTTAATGTGTCGGCCCAAACATTCGTTTCTGAATGTAAGGTTGAAGAAAAAAATTAAAAATTACTCAGCACGTTTCTCGCTATATCTCAGTAACCAAGCAGAATGTCTGAAAACGCCAGTCGTGCTACCAGCCAGCGACCAGCTTAGTCGTCCCGGCCCTGCCTTCGGAGGTCGTAAGGGGGTCTTCCCAACTCCCTTCTCAGGCGAGTATTTTGCTTTAAATGACGATCCGCTTCCTGAAAACCTTCTGGTTTCCAGCTTGCCATCGGGTACATCACGCAATTTGCAATTTGTCGGGATGCTTGGCACTTGACGTCGATGGTTTGCGATTGTATTACCAAAACGTCAGAGGGCTAAGGACGAAAATCGAGGACTTGTACTTGGCTGCTCTTGACGGCGACTACGATATCTTCGTTCTAACGGAAACTTGGCTTGATGATCGTATTACATCGATGCAGCTCTTCGGGGATTCTTACGCGGTTTATCGTGCGGGTCGAGGTGCTCGTAACAATATCCATGGTCGCGGCGGGGGAGTTTTAATTGCTGTTTCTTCCGTTTCTTGCCTCCTGTGAGTTTGATGTGGATAGTTCAAGCATTGAAGCAGTTTGGAGTTACGCAAACGAAGAACTACTTTATTGGAGCTGTTTACATTCCTCCAGAAAAACGACTTGATTGTTCTATTATGCAGTTCCACCTAGACTCCATATAGCGCCCTTCTTCTCAGGCAGATACAAATGATGGGCATATTTATATCTTTCGCGAACAGCTTTTTTGTTAGCTACAAGTCTTAGATTTGCTTTGAAAGCCTTCATGGCATTCTCACGCAGTTTGAGGTCCATTGTGTCACTGCTTTGTCCTTGTGGAAATTTGAGGCAACACATTTTTTTTAAAAATTTTGGCCAAGAATTTCAAGAAATACACTTTGTGTATTATTTGTGAAATATGCGTTTTGACTTCGTTTCATCAGAATCTGACACTAACTTAGTAACGGGACCAAAATTAGCGCCGGATTAACGTTAGCTCCAAAAACGGAGGCACAACTTGTATTCGTGAACAAACCCCAACTCACTGCATTTAAAATCGGCAAGCACCCACAGTCACTTACGCTTCTGTCATCGCTTCATATCGCCGTCAACATGACAAGAGGCAAATGCGATGCCGATACTTGTTTTGGTGGATCAGGATCGCGAATTGGCAGAATTTTAAGTGATCTTTGCTCCAAAGGCCTCCACCTCAAATGCGCCATGTACAATCACGCATGATCAAGCTAATATCAGTACCATTTGCGGTCTACCGTATGCCTCTGCTCCGTCCGTCGATAGTCGAATGGACTTCTCCGCTTCAACTGCCGCGGTACCGACTGCTGCGACCAGTTCATATCCCAAACCAGCAGCCACAGTTACCACTAATACAATCACATCTGCTTTCGAACCAACCGTAACGGAAACAACACCTAACGTCATCGACTCGATCACCACTAATGCTCTAAATGCCCCGCCGCCTGCGCTAAATACGACCACTACCAATATCACCTCTGCTCCACTGCCACCACGTACTGCGTCAAATCGCCCATCAGCCCCTATTACTACTGCCTTCAATCATTCAGCAGTACTGCCACCGCCACTCGTCACTGCTACTGCCACCAATATCACCTTTGCTCCACTGCCACCCCGCAATGCATCAGTCGCCCGCCAGCCCCTACTGCTACTGTCTTCACAACGATAATTACAATAGCAACAATCGCTTGCAGGATCTCTGCTTTTCTAGTCAAGATCTTTCCGGTATGCTTAGAGTAGATGTTGTCCCATTTACACTTGTAAAAACTTGCCACCATAATCCTCCACTTCAAATAACTATTGACAATTGCTCACCTGTTGCTTTTAAAAACACCGCTGAAACTGTATACTACGACTTGGAGAATTTGCGGCTAAGAATCAATTTTTGTCAAGTCTGGAACGGAATTCTCTATTTTTTTTAATTCGTTTATTTGACACGGTTCAATGCGTTAGCTTAGAGGAGCCATGGGTCTTTTTTTATATATTTACAAGAAGTAAAAATAAAAATAACAATAAATTTTATTTTGATCCTGCAAGATCCCGTGCCCTCAACCTGCTATTGTGAGCAGAGATCTTTTCTCGCGTCGGGAAGTTGTGCCTTCTTTCGCGAACTTCGGGGTTATCCATGTATGTCTCGTTGTTGTTCACGTCCGTATTATCATCTATATTACTGCCATGATACTTGCGGATAGATGTTCTTCCTGGCTTCTTGCCCTTGCGGGTCACGAATGTGAACACTCCATCCTTGGTGGTAGCTTCTTCACTGGTGGCATTAGTTGTTGGATTTGAAGTACTTGACGCAGCTTTAGCAGTTGTCATTATAGCCTGAACAGCAGCCACAAATTTGGCAACCGTTTGTGGTTCAGGTAAAGATATTGGAGCCTGTGTGTTGGCATATCTTTCTGAGGATGAGCTTTCCTCAGCTGTTTCTGGGCAGGGTTGTCCGTAATGTGCCGTTTGTTCACAAAACTGGCACTTATTAGTTTGTCCTTGATATGTACAAATAGTCCGCTGTGTAATGGTATCACCCCCTTCTGTGTTGTACTGCAGGGTAAGGTAGGAGGTAATGGGTTGGTCTACCCGCATTCTCGCCACAAAGACACCATTTGAAATACCTGGGAAGTAGTTTCTCCATGTGTCCTCCGTAATAGATTCCTCTGCTCTGAAATGCGACATGAATCTTTTAATTTCCACTTTGCAAGTAAGCACACTGAGTGTCGTGACCGATGCCTTTGATGGTTGAAAATAGGCTGGGATTCTCTATTATCCAATAGTGAGTGCAACTCTGCTGTTTTGTCTTGGACGCATGTTGTATCATATGCTATTGATCAATTCATACCAAAAAAATTACACCTTGAACCATTTTACCCACCGTGGTCCAGCTCTACTTTGAAACGCTACAAATGCGCTAAACGTTCCACATTAAACTAACGAAGCGACCCTCACTCCACCTTAGATCGCATTACTTTTACCTCAACAACCGCTATAAACGATTGAATAAGACTCTTTACTATTCCTACAATCAACATATACAGAGCAAGCTAAGAACCAACCCTAAAAGCTTCTGGAATCACGTCAACGAACACAGGAAGGAAGCCGGTTTACCATCTCATATGTCACTCAGTGTTGACGAATGTCAATCAGGAATAAGGGGAGTTTCCGAGTGTTAAATCCGTATATTGGACGCGATTAAAACTTCCTGTGTAAGTGTCACAATAAGTACAAAATGCAGCAACTAATGATTTGGTAACTTACGTTTAGTACCCCTACTCCTTTGTAATCCTGCTTCCTCCGTAATCCTTTTTCTATTTTAACCTCCTAATCCTTTTTCTATTTTCAACCTCCTCCGAGCTTTGTTCTGGAACACGCTTTCCCGTTCTTACACTCGCTTAGTTTTAGGTTAGGCTAAGGAACAATGATTAAGGTTAAGTTCACGCTTTGTAATTCATTTTAGGATTAATTCTTACCTTTAACTAGCCTTAAGTATAGTTATAAGCCACTTAGTATAAGAATTTAGCATTTAAGTTTAGTTTAACTAGATTTAAGAATTAGTTTTAATAACGCCTTCGCACCTCGCATGAAAATCTTGTCGCTTTTCTTCTTCAAATTCCTGGTTGACGTTTCTCGCTGACCGAGAGCTGGTGTGTGGTATTTCACATACTCCACATGATGCACGGTTAATAGAAATGGTGAGATGCGCCGACCGAGGGGTCGTGACACTCCCCCCGGGTACAACAGATCCCTGGTTTACTGTTCATCGCGTCGAACATCTAGAACGGCGAGCCTTGTCGCCGGTCGCTCGTAGATCCCGGATTGTGTCTGTACAGCAGCTGACCTTACCTGTCCGTCTTTGCCCATTTTAACCGAAATGATCCGTCCCTTGGGCCAACAGTTCCGTGGAAGCCCTGGATCGACGACGACTACGATGTCGTTCACCTCATGGTCCTTCGAGCCGCAACTCCCCTTATTCCTGATTGACATTCGTCCACAATTTAAAACTTCGTTTATCCACGTCCGGGATAACGATGTCGGAAGGCAGAACCAGTTCCGACGAATCAAACCAAGGGGTTTGCAAGGTATGCGATGGAAGCGATAACTCACGGATGGTCCAGTGTGACAAATGCGACGACTGGTTCCATTTCGACTGCGTGGGGGTAAGTCAAGCTGTAGAGAATCAAGATTGGCTCTGCTCGGACTGCTATGGGAAGCAGCATGCCAAGAACAAGAAATCTACGAAACCAACTCCCCCAACGGTACCGCCCGTAAGTACACTTGCAACCATTGTAACAACTGGAACACTGGTTCCCAAAATTACGAGTACGTCCTCTATTAACGTGACAAGCACGTTTGTCACGTCCTCTATGATATATACGCCAAATACACTAGTTTCTCCATACATGTTTAATGCACCAATGCCACCCCATTCGCTAATGCCACCCTGTTCATACGCGCAGTCTTATTATATGATGCCATCCAATACGCCAATGCCATTAAATACTTCTATGCCACCAATGCCACTGATACAATCATATCGTCTGTCAAATCCGAGTATTTCGTCGTCGGGAGTGAACTACTACGACCGTTGTTACACAGTGCCATCCAGTTTCATTCAGCCCATTCCGTCAGTGCCCTATCCAGTTGTGTCTAGTGATGTGCAACCAACTACCATTCCAATAGGAGGACAACCTAAAGAGCTGCCGGAGCAACTGCATCCACGATTTCCTCCGAAGACCAAGAAACAAGTTTTGGAGGATAACATGAGCCAGTATTCCGAAGTCAGTTCCAGAAGGTCCACCAAACAGAGACAGTTGAAGTTGCAACTGCAAATGTTGGACGACGAACGGAAACTACAGGAAGCGGAAGAAGCAAGCAAACGCGAGTATATTCACACCCGCAACCAGCTGATGAAGGAGATAGTCAACGAGGAGGATTCGATTGTGGATGCTGATGAAGGACTGTTAGATGAACGAGTAGCGGAATGGCTTAACGACGAGGCTCCTGCAGAAGTTCCAGTTTCGCAGAACCAACGTCAGCTACCGGTATCCCAGTCAGTGGTTGTTCCACAACTAACGAATGTGTGGACGTCGGTCGGACAGATGCAGATCCAGGACCGAGTGAAGAAAACTGGTCTGTACCCGACTGAGAATCCCGGGATCAGACGAACGAATGTCAACCATCAATCGACCGCGGTGGGAAGCAAATTTGTTCCTATGTTACGCTCTACTCCGAGACAGATGCCCTCAGGTTATGAAAACGGCAGCAACCTAACACATAGCCAAGTCGCTGCTCGACAAGCCGTGTCACGAGAACTCCCAGTATTCAGCGGCTCGCCGGAAGAATGGCCGTTGTTCTACTCCACGTTTACGACAACGACCAACATGTGCGGCTATACCGCAGAGGAGAACCTAATGCGGTTGCAGAAGTGCTTGAGAGGGAAGGCGGATGAAGCAGTAAAGTGCCGCTTGATGCATCCGGCTAATGTTGTTGGTATCCTGTCCACATTGAGGATGTTGTACGGGAATCCCGAGATCATCGTGCAGAATTTGATATCCAAGATCCAGTCAACGCCAGCGCCGAAAGCGGACAGATTAGAAACACTCATCGAGTTTTCCCTTGCAGTGCAGAACCTTTGCGCAACGATCGAAGCTTGCGAGCTGGAAGAGTATTCGTACAACGTTGCTCTTTTACATGAGCTTGTAGATAAACTACCTTCAGGGTTTAAGGTGGAGTGGGCCAAATATCGCCGTAACCTACCACGAGTACATCTTTCGATATTCGCAAAATGGTTGTATGAGCTAGCAGAAATTGTGTGTCCGATCGCAAATTTGCATGGTAGCGGGGCTAGAGCACCCCAGAGTAACAAGAAAAACTCAGCGTTCCTTAATGCTCACAGTGGGGAGACGAGCGGCGGTACGACGGACAAGACGAATCATCAATCCAATTCGAATCGATTTGGGGCTAACTCTAGGGAGTGCCTGGTTTGTAAGGGAAGTTGTCCTAATGTGGAGAAATGCCAGCGGTTCACTGAGCTTGGATACAACTCTAAATGGGCAACTGTGAAAGAGTTCGGGTTATGCCGGAAGTGCCTACGGAAACATAAGGGACCGTGTAAGTCAAAGCAAATTTGCGGCACAAACGGTTGCACTTTCAAACATCACCAACTGCTCCACAACAATCAACGTGAAGGAGCGCTGCGTTCCGGTAGTAGGGATTCGCATTCCGCCACGGTGGCACAAGACACATCTGTACGCGAATGCAACGCTCATCATAAGGCCACGAACAAGGGACTTTTCAGAGTTGCTCCGATCGTCATCCATGGCCCGGTTAAATCCATCAAAACTTTCGCATTTCTCGACGATGGGTCCTCACTAACTCTAGTGGACGCATCGCTAGTGCAAGAGCTGAAGCTACAAGGAACGCCGGAACCGTTATGCCTTAAATGGACAGGTAACAAGCGGCGGATGGAAAGTGACTCAATGAAGTTGGACCTCGAAGTTTCTGGAACAGGAGAGGTTCAGAAGAAGTATCGCCTTGCAGGAGCACATACTGTTGCTAGCTTGGATTTGTTTCATCAAACGGTAGACATGGAGTTGATGTGCAAAGAATATCCCCATCTACGAGGAATCCCCATCGAATCGTACATAAATGTACAGCCTCGGATCTTGATCGGAATCGATAATGCCAACCTGACATTCCCACTGAAGGGAAGGGAAGGCAAGATGTACGAGCCGATCGCAACGAAAACGCGACTCGGATGGATTGTTCATGGAGGTTCGAACACCGGAGAGGCTGTTGTGGGACATCATAGCCATAGCGTTCAGACATGTCCATGCAGCGAACGATCCGATGGTATGTTGCAGCAAGCCGTACGTGAATACTTTTCTCTGGATGGACTGGGAATTTACAGACCGGAGAAGCAACTTTATTCCGTGGCAGACCAGCGTGCGCAGCAGCTTATGCAGTCAGCGTCAAAGACAGAGAGTGGGCGATATGCCTGTTATGGAAGTTCGACGAATTCCGACTACCCAACAGCAAACCTGTAGCTCTACGACGCTTCCACTGCCTAGAGGCCAGAATGATGAAACAGCCGGAGTTGGCCCAAGTATTGCGGGCGAAGATCGAAGATTATCGTAAAAAGGGGTACATCAGAAAGCTGTCGGACGAAGAGCTGCAAGTTCCACAAGAACGAGTGTGGTATCTCCCGTTGTTTCCAGTGTTCAACCCGAATAAACCTGGGAAGGTGAGAATTGTGTGGGACGCGGCTGCAAAAACAAATGGTGTATCGCTGAACTCGATGCTGCTGACAGGGCCGGATTTACTGACGCCTCTGGACTACGTGCTTTTCCGGTTCCGAGAGTTCCGCGTAGGACTTAGTGTTGATGTGAAGGAGATGTATTTGCAAATGGCAATGTCCAAGAAGGATCAGCACTGCCTCAGGGTGTTATGGTGTGATGACGCATCTGGAGAACCGAGCACCTACGTGACGCAGGTTATGCCCTTCGGTACCTGTTGTTCGCCAAGTTGCGCGCAATTCATCAAAAATCTCAACGCAAGCAAGTTCGAAGGGCAGTATCCAGTGGCCGCGCAAGCCATTATCAAACAGCACTACGTGGACGATATGCTGGTGAGCGTCGAATCTGAACAGGAGGCGATCCAGTTAGCAATGGATGTGAAATTCGTGCACGCCCAGGCTGGATTCGACATGCGAAACTGGATTTCTAACTCCCCTGCAGTTATGAAAGCCCTGAAGGAGAATAACAAGGACGAAATCAGTCTAAACATCGGAGCAGAGCTGACGACTGAGAAGGTTTTAGGAATGTGGTGGTGTACGGCTTCAGATTCATTCATTTACAAACTTTCAGCGAAGCACGACCGGGATTTGCTTGATGGGAATCGCACACCTACGAAGCGAGAGATGCTCAGAACACTCATGGCTGTTTTCGATCCACTGGGATTGATATCCAACGTGATTATCTACCTAAAAGTCCTATTCCAGGAAGTATGGCGATCCGGAATCGGCTGGGATGAGGTGATACCAGAACGTCGGTTCAAGCATCAACTTCGTCCAAAATTTGTAAACTTATTCCGCCAATATTTTAGTGGCGTTTTTCTGAAGAAATCTGAACTGATATTTAAATCTCCGAAGCTGCTAGCGTCGTTCCTCTACGTTCTCCAATTGGCTCTCACCCTATTATTACACCCGCTTCATTTAGCAGAGCATTTTCTAAGCTGAAGTCATCGTCCAGTCCAGGGACCGATGGAATTTCATCTGTCGTACTAAAAAAATGCTCAGATAGCCTCCAGCTTCCATTATCAATGCTGTTCAATAGTTCTCTGTCGTCAGGAAGATTCCCTGTCTTATGGAAAAATCATACATTTTCCCAGTGTTCAAAAAAGAGAACAAACGCTTTATTTCGAACTATCGATGAATAGCCGTATTATGTGCAGTATCTAAGCTATTCGAACTGATTGTGCTTGATTTTATCACTCATAACTGCTCTAGCTACATATCCGAGACCCAACATGGATTCATGCCTAAACAGTCAACTACTACAAACTTAGTATCTTACACATCTTTCATCAGTTTGCAAGCTAGACTACAGGTAGCAGAGATGCCAGGTACTTTTTTCAAATGTCTGCAATAATAATTTTAGTCTGGGAAGAACAAAAAATGTCAGCAATGCTAGTGTAACCAAAAGCCCTTATATTCAAAAAACTGTAAATATCTGCAACCAAACTAAAAAATCTGCAAATATCTGCAACCAAATTGAAAAATCTGCAAATATCTGCGTCATCGAAAAGATCTGCAGCTTAAATTAAAAGTCTGCGAATTTGCAGACTTGTCTGCAAATCTGGCATCTCTGACAGGTAGAAACCATTTACACTGACTTCTTCGCGGCTTTTGACAAAATTAATCACCAGATAACTGTGTCTAAATTATATAGACTTGGATTTAATGGCTCTTTTCTGGATTGGCTTTACTCGTACCTAACCGAACTTGAAATGGCAGTGAAAATTGGAGACTGCACGACATCACCATTTACTGCCAGTTCGGGAGTTCCTTAGGGCAGTCATCTCGGACCTTTCATATTTTTGCTCTATTTAAACGACCTAAACCATTTGCCAAAGTGCATGAAACTTTCGTTTGCTGACGACTTCAAACTATTTCAGCTTATCAAGAATGCCAAAGACGCAGAGTTCTTGCAGTCCTAGTTGGATGTATTCACCAATTGGTGTTATGCCAATAGGACGATATTCAATGCCTCCAAGTGTTCGGATATATCTTTTACTCGCAAAAACTCGAAAGTTAATTTCGACTACAATATCTCACAAATCGTTCTCAAACGGGAATCACCCGTTAAAGATTTGGGAGTCTACTTAGATCCCAAACTAAACTTCAAAAACCACATTGAGTACACTATTTCTAAGGCCTCTAAGCTGTTGGGATTCATTTTTATAGTCACTAAGAACTTTACCAACATACATTGTCTAAAAGCACTCTATTGTGCTTTGGTTCGCTCTACACTCGAATATGGAAATGTAGTCTGGGCACCTTATTACCAAAATGATATTCAACGCATTGAAGCTATTCAGCACAAATTTATTCGTTTCGCACTTCGTCGACTCCCATGGAGGGACCCACTGAACCCACCGAGCTGCATAGATCGCTGTAAGCTTATTGACTTCGATCTCCTCTGTCTGTACGCCGAGATGTTTCGAAGGCCGTTTTCATTGCCGATCTACTGCAATCTCGAATCGTCTGTTCCGAACTTCTACAACTTTTGGACATCGACATTCGTCGTCGTAGTCCCATCCTTTCTTTCGCATCTCAGTGTGTGTCGTCTTTTCAATCGTTGTTCCAATGTCTTCGACTTCCATTTGTCCCGTAATGTTGTCAAGAAATCGTTTCTAAGATCATTATCTTTTTAGCTGTAGTCTAGTGCGAGTTCCTAGTTATTAAGATTATGCTGTTAGTTTTAATTGTAGTTATAAGTGTAGAAATGTATCATTTGGATGTCTGTTATCTGTTGGTATAAAAGATGAAAAGGTTTTATGCCTGCTGGAGAGAGAGTTAAAGGAAAATTCAGCTCCAGCGGGCTTTTCCCTTCTCCCAAAAATAAAAAAAAATAAATAAAAATAAAAATATACTCAATAGAATTATTCTTCTAATTTCCGATAATCACCCGAACAGGTATCATTCAACATAACCTTTATAGAATGATAGATTACTTGCATCTAGTTTTACAACTGATTTCTTTCGCCGGGCGCAAACGAAGAAAAACTCAACAAACTTTGACCCACATTCGAGCCTACGCTAAGTTATAATCCATTTGCACTGGCACTACTACCGATGGTGGTTCCAAGTCGCTGCAATACATACAACTGTTGGAACCATTCATCTTATTCTTTCCCCTGTACACGCGTACTAAACCGGTAACTATGCATCAAGTACCGGAGCGACTAACATTGCGGCTGCAGTATGAAACAGAATGTCGAAAAAGCTGCTGCAGCATGTAGACTGATGGCGAAATTCAGATATGGGATTCGGTGCCAGCTCGCTAGTATGGTGCCCATTAGGTACCCATCAGTGGAAACTATCCACCGTAAGCCGGGCCATAGAAGTAGCTCGTCTAGTTCTAAATAGATTTCATCGAAGCGCATTGGCCAGTACCGCGCAAAACCGCGCAAACCTCGCGACAACGCTGCACATGGCGTTAAGCCTTGATCCGATCGGCGTGCAACTTACGGACATCAAGCTAAACTCGTTTTGTGCATATTCGGCTCACCGCTGCTGGTTCTTAGCATACATTGATACCTGATCCGGTTGGGGAACGTTCGCCTTGTGATTAACTATTCTAAAGTTTTCTATCAAACTGCTGCCGTATAGATGCATTTTCATGAACTCATTCGTGGCCATTTTATAGCGGTATTAGAGTTTCGAGATTGTAGTACCTCAGGTAATTTGCGTTGCAACGAAATGAGTTTGGATGGATCTCCAAGTGCTCCAATTTGCGTTTTGTTGGTAGAGTGATGTACTAAAGCCACACGGAACAGTTATATGGAAAAATGTAAACTTGACCGCATCAAGTGAGAACAAATCTTGGTTCCATTTGGGGCAATTGCAATTGTGCAAAATTTTGGATCAATTGATTATGACCTGGAGCACATAGGAATATTTCAGTCAAAAAGCTGGCCAGAATCCAAAAGAGTAAATTTGAATAAACCTCGAACATGCTACTATTTTCCATTCTTCGATACTTATAGCATTGAATGTCGAGCGGTTTTAAGAATGCTGGAGATGTTTACAAAAAATGCTAGTAGAAAACTTTTGCCAAATGCATTTCGTCCAATGAATTAATTCGGTTTTCTATTGTATGATGTAATTTAGAAGTGATTAAAACAGGGTAATAATTATGTTCGATGATGACAAGGGTATGAAGAGTAAATGTAACAAATAATTCGATTGGATAAACTGAAGTGAACAGCATAAGAGATATTTAATAATAAGCATTCGCTGATATTTTTCACTCAGTGTTTCTTGAAAAAAAGTATTTTTGTTTGTGTTCTAAACCTCTCAAAGCAAAACCATTACTATGATTGGAAAGCGTTACTCAAATCATGTCTAGAAAGAAAAAATCACGCTTTCGCAATTTTCATGACTTTAAAATTTTAAAGATTTATCTTTGCGTTCTCTTTTTTAACATTTCCAGTTATGTAACAATTGTAAATTTCTAATTTGCTTTCCCGGATGATTCGTTGGCGTCCCCATGACCCGCCGCTGATGCTTTCACGCGACCCACTTTCCTCGAGTCTGGGGCAACCAGTCCAGAAGAAGGGTGAAGGCACGTGATCGATCCGATGTAGATACGGTAAAGTTCTCTCTTTTCGATAGGAAAAACGTTGATTTCAATTAATCTCAACTCAAAGTACTTTTCATATTTCAGTTTATTTGTCCCACTCGAAATTATGTGAATCCAACAATTTTTCATTTTTGTACATTATAAATGTTTTATTTTCTCACTTCCACCATTTTTAGTTTAAGTGCTTGACTTTGTTGTAATATGTTTAATCTAAACCGAACTATTAAACTATTTTGTTTTCATCCGACGCTTCGATCGGATGAAGGTAAAATTGTTTGTTTTTGATTAAAAATAATTCTGCATAGTCGGACATCTAACCTAAAACTTTCACTCTCCTCTCTTCTCATTTCCACCTCACACTCTCTTCTCTGGGGCGCCAAAATAATTCCTGAAGCCATCGTGACCTGATAAGATCTACTTTCGGTGATAGGGTGTGGAACGTATTTTTGCCCTATTTATATTATCGACCCACCCATTTGAAACTGTTAGTTAGAGCAGCGTCTGCTGTCTTTGTTCAGCGCATTGGCTTAAATGGTAGTGCGATAATTGGAGCATTCGATTCAAGGATAGGGGAGACCGAGGCTGGTTGGCCGAGTTTTGCTTTCGGAATTTCTGTACTCATTTTGGTTAGACTTTTTGAAAAACGGTTTGCGCTATCATGAAGGTACATCCCTTGAGCACATATGTAATTTTTTTCATTCCTGAAAAAAATAAGGGAAAAAGTTATTAGCAAACAAATGCGGAAAGAAAAATCTGCCAACCAACCCCAGCGCTGGGGTTGGTTGGCCAAGTTTGGTAAAATAAGTGAAACACGTCAAATGTATCAGTGGAAAACCTTTATTAATTAAAAGAAACATAATTTTTCGAATATATACGTAAAGAAAATAAAATCCACTCTACACTTTTAGTCTTTTTAACATTTATAGACTTAGTTTCGGCAGCTTTAGTTAACTTTTTACCAGCTCTTGCTGCTTTTTTTCCCCCACCAGCGAACGCTTACGGTTTTTTCTTTCATTTTTCTCCTCATCCAATGCTGCTTTCATTGGGAAAACGGTCAAAATTTGAGTCGATCTGCGTTTACGACCTTGCCGTTTCTTCGAATCTAGAATTCTACATCGTGCACTTGCCTTGGGGAAAAGTCTGACGTCTTCGGGGAGGTTTACATCTGCAGCAGATTCTGTGCTAATGGACGAGTTTTGTTCGGGGTTGGGTCGATCTGTGACAAATTCTGCCAGAAACTCTTCAGGAGGAAAAATTTCAGGATTGAAGTGGCAGACGCCAGAGACTCTGAAACCAGCTCGAATATTGTTCGGTTGGCTGTTGGCTACGATTCCCGCAATGTCGTAGATGGTCATTGTCTTACCTGGGTTGTTCGTCGTCCACGCATCAGAGTAGGTATTAACGATTTTTTTAAATGGGCCATAGACACATAGACAAAAAAAGACAGAACTACAACCCCGATGGCATTTAATTCATAAAATATTGGGATCATCTTTTTGTTAAACAATTTCCAACTTTTAAGAATTAACTTTTAATAATTATAATTCCAACTTTTAATAATTATAATTATAATCTCTTATTTCTATTTCATAATAATTTTAAATTATTTTTATTACTTATTTCTCGTGTATATTTTTCCTTTTTTGCATCAATATTAGCATAATATCAAATTTCGCTCTGAGAAAGGTTGGCATTTCACAAATATCAAAGTGCACATTGCTCTATGCTAAATTTACAACTCGGCCAACCAGCTCCGCACAAAACTCGGCCAACCCACCCCAATGCATATTTTCGAAAACAATCACGATTTACACAAACAAATATAAGGTTACACTGGTAACCGTTATAGCCATTTGTTGGATTTTGAGTAATACCCTTTCCAGTGTTACCAAGTTTTTGGAAATCGGATGTAAATTGATTCGCGTTACACATATTACTTTACAGAAACAGAAATTAGCTCATCAGCATCAGATAAAGAACAAACGTGCTCCTGTACAAACGACACCACTAAAACACCTGAAATTACGTCGGAACATGGGTGACCTAATACCCCACCAAAATCATTATAGATGTCGCTACTGCGCATTATAGCCTTCTCATAAAGGACACTCGGCCAACCTGCCCCTTCGGCCAACCAGCCCCGGTAACCTACCTACTTATGCCAATCTATGCGCATTTCATCGACTGTAGGCTGCGTAATTAATAGAATAGTCCAGAGCCCTCCCTAATGGGGCCAAAATTAGGTCTTTACCCTACACACTTAAAAATATTTACATTTCGCAAGATGCACATAAAAGGAGCGTAACAATTCACTTGAATTTACATTCAAGAACATGTGAAAATGCGATTTGCTTACAATTCTCCATCTCCTTTCACCCCCTTTCCTGTTTTCCTTTCTACATCAAAAGAGACACAACATTTTATTTAACATGTCAAAACATGTAAAATTCTATTATTAGACGGCAAAATACGTCGCAATGTAATTTTCATTTTTTCTAAGTGTGAAGTATATCTCTCCATGTTTTCTTTTCGCCCAAAAATACACGTTCCGAATTAAATGGTGGGTCAGTTCTCTATATTATCCCAAACCTGTTGACACGTGATTATCGAATTAGCTTTTGCCATCCACCTTACTCTTCTCAATGCTGATAGGGACCATCCCTGCGATGTCGTATGCTACCTTTTACACACCAAAAAAATCTGAATTTTATCGTTGACGTAATTCCAAACTTGCCACAATCTAACAAAACGTAATTGACAAAATGACGAAATATAACCGTGTTCTGTTTAATTTTACATGAAATATGTACTTTACACGCGCAGTGCCATAAAATTACACCTTTCAACATTTTAAACAAACGCCATATGTGGAGTAAAATCACCGACGAACCGACGTGCCACATGGAACAAAAAATGCGTCAGATATTGTCCTAATTGTTTAAATTAAAATACGTTGTTACACTAGCGGCATCTGTATAATGGTTCGCGTGGTAGTTTTCATCGATACCACAACAGTACGCCAAAACCAAGGTGTATCGACGTTGTACCAGGTGTGCTAGAACAAACAAACTTTTTTTAGCATGTTGAAGATCGTTTTTACAGCTTTTTATTATCCAATGTACTATTTAACAAAACTATCCGTTAAAATCAAAAAACTAACAGAATACATGCATTTTTAGTGAGTTTCGAATAATTTTTTGATGCAGATTACCACTACATACGCAGCTGAGGAAATTGCACACCTGCTGTAATATCAATATACTCATCGAGAAGCCTGCCCAGATTCAAACATGGCGGAGCGATTTGTCGTAGTTTGACAGTAGTGATCGCTTCATTTCAAAACAATCGTTATTTTGTATGGGACACTTTTCGAATGCCTCTGTCATGTCGGTTCGTCGGTGGTAAAATTACTTGACTCGCAAAATTCAACGACATGTAAAATTAAAATCAAACGTAAAACCAAATACAAATTATATACATATTTGTATTTGGTAAAACTATGTCGTTGTTTTTGATGCTCGTATATGTCATACTCAGAAGACGTAAATTTACACGATTTTTTCTAGGTGTGCACACACTTAAAAATATTTACATATCACAAGATGCACATAAAAGGAGCGTCGCAATTCACTTGAATTTACATTCAAGAACATGTAAAAATGCGCTTTGTTCACAATTCTCCATCTCCATTCAATCGAGTTCTACATCAAAAGAGACACAATATTTTATTTCACATGTCAAAACATGTAAAATTCCATTATTAGACGGCAAAATACGTCAATGTGGTTCACGTAAATGTAATTTTCATTTTTTTTCTAAGTGTGTATGATACAGTTCTGAAAGCACTTGTTTGTTGTCGACGAATTTCTGTCATATTTGAATTCTACGAGAAGGCACAGAGATTAAAAAAAATCGCCACCCCTTATATCATCATTACACAAATCAGCAATCCATGATAAATTGTTCACACAGCTGAAGCTAGATATCATTTCCTCGTGCATCATTTTGTTAGTTACAGGAGCAGTGTGAGCTCTTTAAAACGTGAATTCAATTGACAGTACATACTGCTACGTACCTACACATGACAAGCCAGCAAACTGTGGGTCGTTGTGAAATAGGGTTTTGTGTGTGAAAAGAGATGACTTTATTTAGAGCGACCGCTTTCACCTACAATCCCGCGAAAGATACATCACTCTGGTAAAAAGCGTTAATGTTGTTCGTAGCGCTTTTCACCAGTTAGGGTGATTTGACTATATCAGCAATGTTTATTTTTCGACCAAAAACGATGAAATTCCCGAAAACTATCATAACAAGGAACATGGTGTCTCTAATTCTATGTACATTACTAGAGAATAATCAGTAAGGGAATGTAGTCCAGGTTGGGACGGGTTTGTTTGGAGGCTGATATCTTGTTTCCATGACAATATTTTTTAGCTTGTAGTACACCATTTTGAAGATATAGGGTGAAGTGCCTATTTTCACCATACTAAGCAAGGTGCCTCACTAATTCGTTAATTTCTCGCCCTACAATCAGTGGAATACGTCAAAATTTACTTCAACAGCTTTGCTTCGTTGTTAAGAACCAATATAATAACACAAATGCATTGAAAACAGTAAAATTCTCGTGTTTGAGCGCAACGAAGACTCGAATTGACTGCCCCTATTGTTGCGCTACCATTTGACTCAATGCGTTGAACAAAGATGGCAGACACTGCTCTAACCAACGGCCTCAAATGGGTAGGATGATAATAGAAACATGGCGTAAATGGGCTCATCACCCTATTATGTGGCTTGATGTCTGCGAATGCAAGATGTTTACTTGCAATTTTGAATAAGACTCAGGATCAATTTTCTGCATGACGGCAAAATGGTAAAAAAAAAGTTTCATATAGGTTGGGACACTTCAAACAATTCAAATAATTAAAGATAATTTAAACATTATATTTATTTTTTAGTTAATTTTGGTTAATATTTATTTGTTAATTGGTATTTTAGAATAAGAATAAGTAACTGAAAGGCTTATTTACTTCCATTTGACAAAGTTAAGGTTGGACAGAGAATGCGCAAAAATCGCAAACGAAAAAATCAGTTTTTTCCAGACCTTGTGTTAGATGTTCATAAAAATCAATCAGCAGTACTGTGTCAACATTCTACATAAGTTGATTGATTTTTATGAAGATCTAACACAAGGTGTGGAAAAAAACTGCTTTTTTAGTTTGCGATTTTTGCGCATTCTCTGTCCAACCTTAATCTGACTCACAGTTTTTACATGTAACACTTGTACGCAATCTTGTACGCATGCATAATTGCATGGTGTCCCAGCCTATACGACACGCTTGTCCCAATCTATTTTTCGAAGAAAAAAAATCCAATGAAGCAAACGCAAAACCCTGATCGGTAATAACATTTCAGTTACTTCTTAACACTTTAAAATTATTTACGTTGCAATTTCGATGAAAAAAATTCAATTTAAGATGGCCTAAAAATCAGCACAACAAAAGATTTTTTGTTCGATTTTTAACCCTGCTCAGTGTAACTGTGACAAGAATTAATTGAACTAGAGTGACCATGTCAGACGACTAAAACCCTGCACTGTCGTTAGGGGACCCCCACTCTTCCCTCTGATACAAAGTCAACTTGAGTACCGTTCGAACGTGCCTGGCAGATTTTTTTTCCAGGTTTTCGATAGTGGTAAAATTTTGCGTTCAATTGCTGCAGATAATTAAAATTAATGTGGGTCTTTTTTCGTGAGATTGAGATCACCGAGCACTTTTTCAGATTTTCACACATGCGGTTCTTGCTCGTTGACGTTGAAGTACATGTGGATACCATTAGGTAGGATCGAAACAACTACAAAAATTATTATTGATTCCAAATATCGCCAGTTCTTTCTATTCCAATAAAACACTGGATGCTGATATTGGAAAAATCGTCAATCTTGAATTGAGCAAATCAGACGAAATATCTAGAGATCAATCGCAAAGGATAGTCGTGAAGTTTCCAACACTAGATGTACATTATTGAAGTACGACACAAACATCAACAGTATCAGGTGCCTTCCTTGGGGTATTTGTTGACGTTGAGGTAAATGCGTATAGGATCGAAATAACTACAAAAATGTCATTGATTTCAATATCTGCATTTTTGTGATTTTTATATGGTGGTTCAATTCATTAAAAGTGACAGATTGGTTAGTACAAATTACTAAGATTTTAGCACAACTAGTTTCATTTTTATGGAAACGAAAGAACTTGGTTTGCGATTACAATATATTCGCTAAGTTTGCTTGGTACAATGACTTTTTTGTTTAATTATGTCTGAGGTGGTCTGAGTAGAAATACTTTTTTCACCAATGATAATTAGAAAATCCAAACTAAATCAACACGTTATACAATGGATTTAAAGTAGCGTTCTTAATGTTTTATGATATTGTTTGAATAGGTGATCAGTAAAGGAAAATATATCATAAAAATGGGATAGTCGTAGGAAAAATTCGATGACACTGTATGGATAAATGAATCTATTATTTTATGACTGCGGACATCGAAAATGAACTCATTACCTCAAAATTAGCTTGACTTGTGATTTACAACCAAATTAGGCAACATTTTTGGTTTTGTCCGTCATTTGTTCGAGAATCCGTCACAGCGCGTCGATGCTCCCATACCTCTTCACTATTTTCCTCATAAAACTGACAGTGTATCATGGTGCAAACAATATCACGTATACGGTAAATTTGAAAACAACTGAATAGCTTCTACATTTTATTTAAAATTGTCGCAAGAACTATGCATGCTTGCTAGCAAAGCGCGTGCATTTGCTGGTATGAAGGTGAAAAGAAAAACCGTTTCAGTTGCCTGTGCCGGAATGCATGGAGTACGAATGGAACATTTTCTGCTCAATGACGTGAGTATTTTTATCTTCCTCCAGACACCGGTCACACGCCGACCGTCACAACATAGCTAATGGCGTGCGTGATGCAGTATGACCGTCGTCGCGACCGAATACTGTAGTGGGAATTGTGATTGTGGCAGGTGTATTGAGTCCGACAATCGCTTAATAATATCCGAATAATTAGGTTTTACGGAGTGACCGTTGACATTTAACGACTGATTTGCTTTAACGCCAATTGCGTGTGTAAATTTCATTATAAGAAAATGACCGCGCGCACTGGAATGAACGAGGACGGTATCATGGTTGTGGTTTTTCCTGTTTTTAAACAGGCCTAATATATTTAAAAATCTATGTACGCTTTGCGAAACTAACAGTGAAGCTGTTTGCTGTAAATTATTCAGTTAATTTCGTGATTCATTTGCTTTGCAATTAAAACTAATGAATGTGAGCTTAAAGTGCTATGTACTTGTCCAGCGGTACTGGTGGTCGCGCTGGGTTGAATGGATCTGTTTTGGAAAGTTCATCGTCCTTCGTGTTTTCCGGGGTGCCCAGATGGACACGGAGCTTCAAGTCATGAATTTCTTCGAAAATAAAGAAGTCTTTCATTTTACTTATGAATCCATCAATAAATCGTTGGGTTTGTTCTTCATTTATAATATTTTTCATAGAATTTTATTCTATTTTTGTAGTTATCGTCATCGGGGGCTACTTTACGTCAAAATTAATGAATGATACTTAAGCTTCTAGTTCAAATTTATCGTTATATTTTGACATCGTTATATTTTGACAAAAGCAAAATATAGTATTATTCGCTGGTTCAACACAAATATAAAAATTGGATATAGGTTTAAGAAAATGCTTGCAAGTAATCGTAGTAGGCGATGAAACTGAAACATAAAATATAAGCAAAAAACAAAAAAACTTGAATTCTCTTGGGAAAGTATATTGGAAAAGGATATCTCATAAAAGATGGATGAACTGACCTGACCATTAAATATAACATGTACTATTCGCGTTTCTGTTGGAAAAGCCTTTGCACTCCGGGTAATACAATTAAAACTACTTTTAGAAAAATACTAAAACAAGGTTGTCTAATTCATAAGGATCAATGAAAAAGTATATCATGAAAAGCGTTTTTCCTCGGCTTGTTGTTGACTCTCCAAAATAGGGTTATTGGATGCGTGGTACGCAGTTTTTGAACATTCCCGTTTATATTTACGAGCGCGACATTCATTTGCATTCCCACATAAATAACGAGTTTAACCCTTAACGACAAAACAAGAGGTTAACATGATCTTGAAAAAAAACTTTTTGGCGTAAATCCTGTGGGGCGACTTTAGGCCAATTTTTAGTTCTTTATATCTTTTTAGATTGAACATGCTTGATTTTCCAAAAGTTCTTTTCACTAACTTTGGAGATACTTCTGCCATATTTAAAACATTAAACAGTTTCAAATTTGAAGTTGCGTGATCATAGTTCTTGAGTGTAATCTACAAAACGTTCTATTTTTGGCGTAAAGTAACCCCCGATGACGGTATTCTTTACATTTTCTGATGTTCCTAAACTAAACTTACGACAGTATTCAAACGAATTTTGTTGAATCTTAAATAATAACCTTCACAATTGTCTATTAACGTTTCGAATTTGTCACACCTGTATATGGAGGCCGACTTGACCGTCACTAGTTAAGTTCAAAAATGGAAATACTACTGGTGTTCACGTACACACAACTGGTCACGGATTAAGTCTCGTTAGTATGAATACAGTATTCGTAGGATTTTTTAAAGCTTTTCATTGGCATAAAAAAAAGAATAACTGCAACGAATAAAATTTGATAATATGTTTAGAGGTAATTATTTTGCTATATATTTCCATTCAAGAATTAGTGAATAAGATACCATGTATATTATATAATTGCTTGCAGTTCTATCTCTCCGATTTCTTTGCGTTTTTCAAGACAAAAAACGCGGTCAAGTATATACATCGATGTCTCGTCAGGCAGTTAGCGTGGTAAACTTATTTTAATACTATTTATTAAAGATAACTGGCATTGTATCAAGTCTGGAAAACCATAAGTACGCATGCTTAATAGAATGGAAGTTAACGTTAAAAAATGCAAAGTGGTAAATCTCGGACACACGAACTATCTTCATGTTTCAGGCAAAGCATACATAATTGATTAATGTTGTTGTAGCTTGGAATCAGAAGAGTGTTCATAAAGTGGTGTTCATCAAAATAGTGCAAAATAATGCTAGGATTTTCGACCGTGACTTTGCCACTCCAGTTTGACGAATTTGTATTTGAGTAGGTTTGCAGTCGTAGTATTCCAGCAAATATGGTAACACGACTCTGGAAGAAATTTGGCTGCCCAAAGCAAAGCTGGGAAGCTGTACGAGCATGTTCTGACCAAGTATAACGAATATACATTAGCGGACATAAAAATGCACCTAGCCTATATTTTGCTTTCATAGCAATTTATCTCTGTATTTAAAACACAATTTAATTACAGTGCCATGGAAATTCATGACGGTTTTTATGACTAAGGTGTGCAATAATTTATCTGCTTCTAGTATCTGTTTGAGTTGTGATTAAAGAAGTCATACGGTTTCCAAATCTAGGTGGACAAAAAATGCAGCAAACTGCTAAATTTAATTAAAAAAATAATTATTAAGTTCTTTTGATCCGTGAATTTCATCGTTTAATCTTAGTATTTTATCTTGATCAGTAGCCATTTTCGCCCATTATAGCTGGATCTTATGGAAATCATCCAGATTCTTAAACGTTCGAACACGAATTCGCTGTTCGAGTTTTTCCCATAAGCACCCGATCGGATTAAGGTCCGGTGATGGCCCCTCCAAAACAAACTCTTTTTGGTTCGGAAACCTTGACTTGACCAGCCTATGTTTGGGGTTCTAGTTATCTTGTTGATCAACCCATGTGTCGACTGAAGCATCTTGTTACTTATTAGCAAATATATATTATATTATATTATTATATTTAAAAATTTCCTATTCAGAATTTTTCTAATGTTAGTATCGTGTGTGTGTATACAATCCATTTCCCACTGTCCGGCAGTGCTTTTATGGAAGAAATTTGTCTGCATCTGTGTAATGATATATTTGTTTTCATCGATAGATGTACACATGTTTGGCACTGGAAATGAAAGGCGATAGCTCTATTGTACATATTTTTTCGCGTCTTGCTTCGCATACTTCAATAGCAAAGTTTTGACGACAAATTTCTACGCAAAATCACACTTTTCTCGCAATATTTCAACCTACTAACACGTAACTCAACAGGAAAAACTACCTACTAAACGATTGACTTCATTTTCCTGTTGAATATATTGTATATCACTGAGAAACTTTGAAAAATATTGGTCTGTAATAACAACTAGAGCTTCCATTTCCCGACGGTTTTCAGCTTCCCGGGATTCGGGAAATAAATAATAAATTTCCCGGGAAATCCCGGGATCCCGGGAATACAGAAGAAAAATAAAAGGAGAATGATTTTCTTAAGAAAAACAGAATAAATTGAAAAGTTTTCAAACCCGTTTGATTGCATGTATATCTGTCCTAAAAGCAGTTGTCAAAAAAAGGCGATTTGGTGTCCTACACATCATTCAATCATATGATAACTCGTCAATAATCAACTTCTTTTGATTTTTCTTGGCTATATGTATAACCTAAATTTTGGTAATCACGGATACGATTGGGACGATACACTAAACGCAGCTGCTGGAGTTACTGTCCAAAATTGCAATTCGTTGTTCTGATACGATGGGTCAATTCAATGTAAAGCACCTTCTTTGGTAATCCTGAATGAAAAGATTAAGCTGCTTCAGGGTATTGTGCAGTTATTTTCGATCAAATGAGAAAATGTGATATATGGAATCCATTTCTGTCGCAGTAGGATGAGCATCATTCCGAATTAAGTGTGAATCAAAATCAAGTAGATAATGGACGACCTGTGCAGCGATGGATGAAGCCTACAATCAATTTCCTGTTATGGGCGAGTATCTGGATTGCTTGATCTTATCCCTTCAAAAATCCTGCCTGCATCCTTGAAAGCGACATTGAAATAGGTTGGATGCGCATGATATTGGACAGCTACAGCGTTATGTCTTTTTTTCATACATCCAAAAATTTACAGATATTACGGTTACGGTATAACAAATTAGACGAAATATGTATTCGATGAACCGATCAAATATTTCTGCAGACGTTCTAGAAACGTTCTTTATTTTAAATAGCGTTTGCGTTAAGCATGATATCACTACAAACCACCCCAAGTTTTGAAACAAACACTCATCGAATTTTTAAGAAATTACCGCCATTTCAATTACTAATTTGATTGCATTCATTCAAGATCTTTCATTCAAGATCTAACTATTAAAATAAACTATGAAAAGAACTGTTAAAAAATCTGATCAATCGGCTCACCGGTTGCAGAGATATCGTGCGCATCACTAACGCTACTGTAAGGAAATGCTTCGGTACAACGGCCGGCAAATTAATCCATTTTGCATGAAAATATCAACATTTTTAGTAGTATTTTGAGTAAGGCTTGGACTATATACCTAAAAATCATGAAATCAGCGAGCCTAAAGATATATAGTCCAAAGATCTGCAAATCAATTGGAAAATCATCTGAATTCACTGCTCACTCCAAATGTTTGCCGATAAAGATATTTCCTACAGAATTTCTTTCGCAGAACCTAAGCCTTTTGAAATAAATTAAAAATCTTTTTTCCCGGGATTCCCGAATCCCGGAAATGAGAAAACACAATTTCCCGGGAATCGGGAATCCCGGGAAGTCCAAAAATCCCGGGATTCCCGGGAAATAAATTCCCGGGATGGAAGCTCTAATAACAACACGTCTGGGCGATTCGCCAGTGCTGCCACTTCCTTCAATTTTTCTAATGTTAGTATCGTCTAGCTAAATTCAATCGTGCTTTCCGGTTTTTTAATAATATTAGTCACTTTTTCTGGTCGCCAGGCATCCAATTTTGCTTCACAGAGACGATGTCGAGTAGTTCGTGAACTAATATTGGGCTGCAAGGCTTGTGTAGTCCAATGGGTGCAAAATTTGAAAAGAATCGGTTAGGTAGTTTTTGAATGGCAGTTATCACCGTAAATCGTGTTTTTTCCGAGATGTTCTACAAAAAGCTTCGTCACCTAGTCGCTCGTCGATATTTTTGCATGAAAAAATTACAGAATGTTATTGAAATGATGCATTATAATACACAAAAGTTTTGATTAATTCGCTTCACCCGAATTTGTAAAAAAAATCGCAAAAAAAGTTTTTCCTTGCTGAAACCCTTACCCCCCACCTTAACCAAATGTTTGTTGATGATACCCTATGTCATTGGTAGTATTTTGTTGATGATACCCTATGTCATTGGTAGTATTTTTGACAGTCAACTTTCAAAATAAAAACCAAAAAAAAAAATCGAAAATATACGAAAAACGATCGAATTTGTTGCAGCTGCGTTGTGCTTGTGATATCATTACAGGCACCGATTTTTTAATCTGCGGAAGGAAGCAACTTAAGACAAACTGCCATAACGACGTTGAGGTTGAGTTGATTGTCATTTGTTGATTTTGTTCTATCCCATCGACATCGAATCCATTATTTATTAGGCTAAAGAGGTTGTAGAGAGAGGGAAGTGAAACCAGCACTCATTTATTGCTTGACCAATATGTTAGGAACAAAGAGGGAAATAATTTAATTTAGAAACAAATAAACACAAATGTTTGTAGAGGAACTCAAATGTCATCAAATGCAACCTTGTCGGTGTTCATGATTGTTTAATTTTAGCGAGGATATAGTTTTGGATACGTTTCGATAGTGAGATATTTGATTGATGCGGTCATGCCACAATTATATTTCATAGTAATTTCGAAGACGCATATTTAACCCTAGAACGTTGCACTGGGGTACAAATGTACCCCACGCTTTCTTTGGAGCCGTGTGAAGACGAGAATTCGGCATTTACCGACATGGGACCCTAACCATAATTCAATTTACAGTTCCTAGTAAGAGTAGGAAAAGGTGGTATAGCCAGTTTGATTATAGCCTTTGTGGAAGCAGGTGTCCAAGTTGGCGTGGGGTACATTTGTACCCCAGTGTACGGTTGCCGTTAGTGTTTCGTCAGGTTTCGTGCTGTCAGTAGAAATGTGATTCGTGACAATACCAGTTTAAATACTGGTTGTTTTACTACGTAAGTAACAATTAGTATTATATAATCGTTTTTAATCATTTATTTAATTTAATATTGAAGCGGAATAAAAAATCGTTCTCATTTTTGCTGATTTTTATTGTTTTATTGTTTATTTTTTATAGTTTTTCAAAGCAATGGCTCGCAAGTATAATTTGCGCGCAATAACTGCTGTAACAGTAACGTTACGTGTATTACTGGTCAGAAATATTTTTTCATTTCAATTTCCACCCCATTTCGTGGTATTTTCCAAAACACGATTTTTAAACTTTCACTCCTCAAAATAATTTTACTTTTTCAAAAATATCGAAATTCGATTTTATACCGTTTCAAGACCATTCTTTCAACTTTTAGAATCGTTTGATTTTTTTCAAATCGGTTGAAAATTCGCAAAGTTATAGTAATTTTTGTAAAAAAAGTCCAAACCGCGAGTTTTTCACTTTTTTTGGTTCAAACCAATTGATGTATCATTGATTCAATAAATTACTTCCTTTTACTTACGCAGCTGTTTTCGCAATTAAAAAACGAAGATAATGATGTATTATACATTTCTTTTGTTTGCATTTTTACCTGCGAAAATTGCGATCAAATTCGTGGCGAACATTTATACCCCAGTGCGACGTTCTAGGGTGGAAAACGCAAGTGCAACGTTCTAGGGTTAAATCAATGTTGCTCAAAATTGTGACTGCCTAACGTGGCTAGATGGTTAACACGGGATGATCCTCGGTCTCCCGGTGTTAGATAGTAAAATATCTTATAACACCTGAAAGCATCAGTCTTAGAAAAAATGAAAATTACATTTGACGTAAACAACGTAGCGACATATTTCTCTTGTCTGGTAATAGGATTTTACATGTTTTCATATGTAAAATTAAATATTGTGACTCTTTTGATGTAAAACTCAGACTAAATGACGATGATGACAAAGCGTATTAAACTAAATATTCCCCATCGGAATGCATTTTATTTAGTCCTTCTCAATATTGTCAACATGTTTACCTACCTTGTGTTCTATTCTTAGAAAAGAAATTTCGATTAGATAACATTTTCTTCGCGTAATTTTATTATTTTCAGTTTGCCTAATTGTGTTTTAAATATATTCATTAAATGGCAGCAGAGTAAATGATGGGGAACGTAATCTCACAGTGACCTTCAGAATAATTTGCTGTTTCACTTAGAATGATCGTATTTCACCAGTTATTGAACAAGTTTTTTCAAGCAACAAAAAATGCCAACAGATAACAACCGAACCGGCTGAGAGGAAACTCCTTGGAGCATATAATGCCAAAGTTCAACGCACGCCACCGGATCATTCCGAGTTAGTAAAGAGCATAGAACGTCCCATGGAGACTTTCTTTATCAGTTATAGAAATACGATCGGTACTGACTGTGTCGATTAGTAGTGCATTGCTGGCATCGGTGGCTGTAATGGTGAGTTACACTGGCTTTGCTTTCATACTGCTAGATCCGGATAAAACTGACAGTAGAAAGTAAACAATTCTTCAAACTTCCTTCCGATCAGGCTTGTATGAGCGTGGCCAGTCTAGTCTTGCGTCCTAACTATTCTTGTAGATATGTTCTAAAATATCTATCTGTCTTTCAGATTGATATTTTTCGTTTACATTAATTGTCAATTGCTCAACCGCCAATATCGATAAAGTGATACTAGCTTCAGGTTCAATTCGAATTTCAAATGCATTAACTAGTATAAAAAGGTATATTAATATCAACTTGATGAGCGGGCGATGAGCAGAAAATCGATGCGGATCAGAACACTGCGAAAAGTATCTTCTATCGTTGCTGGTTTACTAAACACACAACTTTAGGATCTTTAGCGGTGTAGCGCAAGATTTGTTGCTGGAGTAAATACTCGTGAAACTCAATCCCCCTGCCACTTGTTCTTACCTGATTAAGATTCCAAGTTTAATAAACAAGATACATATAACCTACTGATCGGCAGTAAAGCAAACAGGTCTAGCATGAGATTCGTTGTTCTTTTTTTGGCGGATAGTTTCGATGCACGTCTGCGACTAGGTGCGGATTCGCCGGCTGCCGCCTGCCAACAGCACATGCTTGGTTGTCTAGAATTTTACCGTGTCTCTCCCGATAGAGCTAATCACGGATATTTGTAATGAGCGGATTTCATTGGCTGATTGCGCCTTGTTGCAGTTCTTCTCGGTAGAACGGCTGTGAACACGATTTTAGAAACGAGCGATAATTGTGAGGCAATCGGGGAATAATTGCACCGGGTCGACGGCAGTTGGCGGCTCTAGCGTGCCGAGGCGATTAATTTACAATGTTATAGAAAGAGCCGTGTGGTGTAGGCAGAAATGATCTAGTCGTTCAGTGCAGTTCTCGGTTATTTATTGGCGACAGGCGATTGGCCAGTGTTCTTTTACATTTTACGATCATGGTGGGACTTTCAGTTCGATTGCTCTGTAACATTGTTTCAAAATTAACGCATATAATGCCAGCTTTTCATCACAGTTCCAAACAAATCATTATTTGCTACCAAGTAGGTTAAAATAAAATTAAAAAATTAAATTAAATTGTTCACATTAGAAGGTCCATTAATGTAGTACAACATGATTGCTTTAATTTGATTGAATTTTACATTTGCTTATCACGCTCTGTATTACAACTCAACTAACATATATGAGCTATGTTTCTTAGGTGGAGCATACGGTGAACACTATTCTCTTTTGTTTACATAATATTAGAGAAAATATATAAATCCATAGTTTCCATATAATCTGCTGGTAACAACGTTTATATGAACAACGTTTGTATGGAAATATTAAAAAAGTATGACATTGCGACCGCTATTATAGCTTAACCTTAGTATTGACTGAAATCCATCAGAAAAATACACTCAGGTTTTTTTACGCGGGGGATACAGGCCGCGTAAATGAAAACCGCGTAAATTTCAAAATCCGCGTAAATGAAAACCGCGTAAATTTCAAAATCCGCGTAAATTTCAAAATCCGCGTAAATGAAAACCGCGTAAATTTCAAAATCCGCGTAAATGAAAACCGCGTAAATTTCAAAATCCGCGTAAATGAAGACCACTTAAATTTAAGTATCCGCGATAAAGGGAACCTCGTTGATGGATACCGCGTAAATTCCAAAATCCGCGTAAATGAAAACCGCGTAAATTTAAAAAACCGCGTAAATTTCAAAATCTGCGTAAATAAAAAACCGCGTAAATTTCAAAATCCGCGTAAATGAAAACCGTGTAAATTTCAAAATCCGCGTAAAAAATACCGCGCAAAAAAACCGCGTAAAAAAAAACTTGAGTGTGCACCAAAAATAATCGTTTTGAAAGTTTTTGGAAATTTCTCTTTACGGCTGTCTTTATTTCCGACCCCATCAAGCCAGTAGAACTACTTCATTAACACAAAATTTTCTGTAGTACCGTAAAATGGGAGGAACATTGATCACCTTTTCTACACCCAAAACTCAGCCGTAATACTTTTATGGTAATAAGAAAAAATGCTCTAATAGCAAGACGTTTAATACTAAAACGGTCGCTACAAAAAATCCCCAAGCGGCAATACATTCAAATCTTCTCTGCGTCACACTCACGTTTCATTAATTCTTATATAATAAATATTAACGCGTCGGATTGTCTGGAAGTGCGTAGTCTCAGTTATAAAGAAAATGTCACTTTAGAAACCACAAGTACAGAAAGTCTGCCAAATCAAATGCCGGTCAAATTCCGGTTGGCATTACACAGGTGGCAGTTGATTTGGCTACTTTTAAAGATCTCGCTCACTGGGCGTGCGAGTATTTAAAATTCAGGCGAAACGCGAGCAAAACTTCGATGTGTTGCTCCTCTTACTTGGCCGACACTTTTATAACTGAAGAGAGAAAATCAAAACCAAAAAGAGGCATCTTTCTGCAAGCAGGCAAATGAGGGTTTTTCAGATTCTTTGAATATCATGAAAAAGAAATGCGTCAAGTTTTAATAGTAAAACCTTTTAAATATCTGTGCGAATTTTTTTGTGGTTTTAAAAAGAGCCGATTTACCAATAATTCATATTTATCCAGGTGTCAGTGTTGCATGGATTTGTCAAGTTTCACCTAGAATTCGTTAAAGAAAACCATATTCAGCCAAGCCGCACAGTGGCACGACAAGTGACAAAACCCAAAAAATCAATGTCTTGTAATTCTTTTGTAAATATTTATTTTATTTTTTTCTCAGTTTGAATAAAGTTATTTCAAAATTTTACGAGAATCGGATGAAAAATGAATTATTAACATGTTGTCAATTGTTCAATTTATTTCATTTAATTGTTCGTACCGTCAAACTTCAAATAGCGATATCTCAAGAACTACATGACCGATTGGAGCCTTTTTAAGTTCTTTGGAAAGAAGAATGAATATTAGGGTGTCCCAAAATGACATCATGTTAAAAACGTTATCGGGCTCACTTCTTAAATGAAAGGTTAGGGTATCAGAACCACTTTCTTCTTCGGGGTGAATTTGTTAAAACGCTCCCTACTGGTGGCGAATTTTGATGTTTCGAAAAATGGGTCGATTTTGGGTAAAATTTCAAATTCATGCTTGTTGAAGTGCTCCTGAACTGTCCTAGATTTTTTTCAGCATTTTTTATTTTTCTGGAGATCCAAATGGAGAAGTTTGGTTAGTTAGTTTGAACAAATTGTGGATTATAAGAGCGACAGAGCCTTTAAAACTTAGTAAAAAGTGTATTTTTTGGTGTTTTTCATTAGTTTTTCTTCAAAACTGGGTATCTACAAAATTATAATAGTATAGGAAACACTTCAAGTAGTTGAGCCAAATATAGGGGCGTAATTTTTGCTAAAAAATATATAGCTATGGCTAGTGGGGTATGAGTTATTCAGGTTTTGCTAGATAAGCTTTTGATAACCTTTCGTAAAATAGGAGGAAAATGATGAAAATGATTTTTTTAAAATTATTTAGTATATTAATAACCACCTAGTGGGGTTGAAAATCATGAAAATTAAACAAATATGTCGAGTTAGTGGCAAGTTATGGCGTATATTTGTATGCCGAATTGACTAACATATTCAGATTTTGTATATAAAGTATCATTCCCATGTTAGGTACCTCAGAGTGAAGAAAATGCAGAAGGATGGGGTGAATGTTGAAAAACTGATCTTTACGTTTTAGAACACACAATTCCTAAATAGTCAATTTTGAAGGCTTTGTATTTTCGAAAAAGTTTTACGACAGAATATAACGCATCTTCTAATACAACAATTTTGGTGAATAAGCCTCCAAGAAGTAATTATGGAGAATTGACTTTTCTAAAAATAATTAGAGACTTGGCATCATTAGTAAAGTTATCATTATTTTTATCATTGATGGTACAAAAAATCATCAAATTCTCATTAAACCCGATCCTGACGAACTAAAGACCAACAGAAAATGCCGTTTTAGACCATTTTCCTTCTATTTTCCAAAAAACAATAAGTGGTCTAAGCACATTTGAATTGTTTTATTTTTTGAAACAATATTATTTTTGATGAATTTCTAAAAATATCGAAGGTTATATAACAAAAACTTATATAACTCATACCCATTTTACCGTGGCTATACACTTTCATCAACAAAATTACGCCCTTTTATCCGGCTCAACTATTTGAAGTGTTCTCTATACTTTTAAAAATTTGTAGATACCCACTTTTGAAGAAAAACTAATAAAAAACATCAACACTTACACTTCTTTACTAAGTTTAAATGGCTCAGCCGCTCTTATACTTCAAAATGTGTACAAACTAACTAACCAAACTTCTCCATTTTGATCTCCAGAAAATAAAAAAAAATGCCGAAAAAAATCTAAGACAATTCAGAAGCACTTCAACAAGCATGAATTTAAAATTTTACCCAAGATCGGTCCATTTTTCGCAAAATCAAAATTCGCCACCAGTGGCAAGCGTTTTAGCAAATTCACTCCGAACAAGAAAGTGGTCCTGATACCCTAACCTTTCATTTAAGAAGTGAGCCCGATGACTTTTTTAACATGATGTCATTTTGGGACACCCTAATGAATATGCTAAATTATAGCTTTTCGTGCGGATATCATTTGCGTTTGTTTTGCATCAAGATAAATCAATAGAGAAATTCAATATTATGTCAGTAATTTATCTTTATCCGTCCTACAATTTTTGAGATGGTCTCCCATGGGTCACTTATTATGAGTCAGACTCAAAATTAAGTGTAGTTTCAAGATATATAGGGGTAATCTTGCGCATTTTTGCGCCGAAGTTGTTATATCTATGTTTTTGAAACTACCCATATGGAGACGCTTTGTAGCTCAAAAATCTTTTTACATATTTGTTGCCTAAACAACATAATACTACTGAAAAATTAGTGATTTTTACTTGTTTAATCAACCATTTCTGCTATCCGATGTGACTGGGCGTGTATATTAACCCTTTAATGTCCAACGCTTTCAAATGGGTTTACATAAAAGTAGTCGAAAAATTAATTATGGAATTTCAAAACTGATAGCAGAAATGGGTTCAGCGACCCAAAATTAATTGAAAACCCAGTTTTTAGCCACATAAACCAATTTTTATAATTTTGTCACAACTTTGTATAGAGAGGTGCCATTGTGAGCCGGTGCGCTACAACATTGTCAGCAGCTGAAAATACAGCATCTCATTTGCTCGATAGTGTAGTTTCATACATTCTTCGTTTTCGGGTAAAACAGATTTTTGCGAATTTTTGGTAGAATATTTATATTAAAACTCACAATTGCAACCTTGTGCAAAAACTTGAAAATAGTAGCAAAATCAAAAAGCAATAAATCAAAAAAGCAAAGAAAACATTCAAGGTAAAATTTAAAGAGGGGGAAAAAAATTAAAGGGTTGTGTACAGGACACGACCACGGCGACATTAAAAATGTAGCTTTTTTCAAGAGCGTGCAAATGAATTTTATCTATCACACATATCGACTCACGTTCTTGCTCACTCTTCTGTTTTCATATGTTACAATTTGCTATACACCCTCCCCATTAAAACATAATTTATTAAAGGTCATTTAACGGTAATCTATTATTACAATTAATAAAGTATCTCACTAGCTGATTGGCATTATTTTGCTGATCCATCTAGTAAAAATAGGCTGGTCTGTCCAGAAAATATATTCAAAAGAAAAGCTCCATATTGAGTACTGTTATGAGGAAGCCCACGCCCGCAAAGGGAAATATACAGATTCTTCAGATTTAAATTTTCAATAATGTACTAATGAACTTAGGTAAACAATCTTAAGGTTAAGTATTTTTTTGATCGATTAGTGGTCGAACAAATGAAATTATTTGATAAATTACATTGTTATACAACGTTCGCCCTGCCAGTTAAAACGGATTTTGATGCTATCTTGGTGACATTTTTCTTGTTGCTAATTATTATAACGTGTTATAACTCTGTAGTGTAAACATTGTATTATTAAACCAATTCTGTAGCGTTTTATGTTATATAGGTGTTTTATGTGGTAATAGGACTGACATAATTATATCTTCAGTACAGCGGTTTGTTTCATAATTTAAAACAGATTTATTTTAAAATTTAAATTAGTATACCCAACCGTTCTATTTGTTGTATAGTTTAAAACGCGATTAGAACTGTGTTTTAAATACATAGGGCGGGACAGATACTTTGACTGTATAAACTGGGAAAACAATTTTAAGTCCAGTAACGCTTAAGACATGGCTTGAATTTTAATCGAAAAAGAACACCCGCTTAAACTGCTACTTCGACGGTAAGTTCTGTTTTAAAATTTTCCGTTGTGTGCAGTACGAAACAAAAGTGTTTGAAATTAGAAAACAAAAAGTTCTCCTGGGAATGTGATTGTTTCCGATGCAATTACACTCAAGTTTTTTTACGCAGGGAATACAGGCCGCGTAAATTAAAACCACGTAAATTTAAAAAAAAAAAACGCGTAAATGAAAACCGCGTAAATTTCAAAATCCGCGCAAAAAAACGCGTAAAAAACCTGAGTGTACTCTCCTATATAAAATATTACGCTGCTGAACAGTGCAATAACTACAGAAGCACGTTGTCAGATGCCTTGCTGATAAAAAAACGTATAACCGAAATATGAAACATATGAAAACCAATAGGCTCTTTACCCTACGCAGCTACAAAACGCCGTAAACATGGATTAACAAGTTACAACGCACACGCATGCATAAAAATAAATATATTTTTTTCAAACGCAACACTCTTAAGCAGCACACATCGTATTGAATTAAATCCAAAGTTTGGATTCCAAACCACCCCGCCCACCCACTTTGCAAATCATTCTGTGACACCGTGCTGGTACTCGAAAAATCCGCACACGGCCACCGCTGCCGAAAATGCATAGCGTCTACCGCTTATTGTAGTGCCATGATCTTACCCGTTCGACATAAGAACAAAAACTGATTCAATCCATAACAATAAATAACAGACTTCCGAGTCAATTGGAAGAGTTTTTATACTCATATTGCTAAAACATAATTAAAATTTACAAATCATACCCGAGTACCACGTTGGCCTGTTAAAGGTGTTTTTTGTTGGACACATAACGGTTAAATTCAAAATTATTTCGAACCAATTTTTTCAGAAAGTTTATTCTGTAGGAAGTATCAAATTTGATTCGGGTGGCGGGGGACTCGATGAGGGAAGGGGGGTTTCGGTAAGGGTGGTGTGTGATGCTAGGGGGGGGGGGGGTGACCCCTCACCGCATATCCCCAACTACGTCCTTGTTAAAATACATAAAACCTATATTAGTCAAAAAAAATAGGTTGACGATGTTCAGAGTGATTGCATAACCTTTCTATATGAGATGGGCAAAAACGTGAATTTGCTGTGTGGCCGCACTCTTCAACCCGCAACTCCAGAACCGGAAATCGGAATTAAATGAAATTCAATAGCAATGGGATTGGGATCAATATGGGATCAATATGGGAACGTTGTACCTTTCATTTGAGACTAAGTTTGATAAAATCGTTTCAGCCATTTTCGAGTAAACGATGTGCATTTGTTGGTCACATATATACATACACACACACAGACATTATCCGATCTCGACGAACTGTGTCGAATGGTATATGACAGGGGCCAGGATTAGGTTTCCAATGTTCAGAGTGATTGCATAACCTTTCTATATGAGAAAGGCAAAAATATAAGGATTAAAATTTATCGAAGAAAATTAAATAAATTTGATGAAATTAATTGAGCAAATGGATCAAAAAAGAACAACCAAAACGATAGATAAAACGCAAAAAATTCGAAAACATGAACAGATGAAATGAATCGAAAGAAAGGATAAATATAAAAAATGGATGATTTTTTTAAAAACAGTATAAATGCTAAAAATAGAGAAAGGAAAATATGAAACAAAATATGTAAAACAAAATGAGAAATAAGGATACATGGAAAATATAGAAAGATTAAAAAACTTGAATTATATTGCAAAAGAAACAACAATTAAAATATGAAACTATAAAAAAAGAGAAAAAATTGGAATGAACTTATTATGAATCGTATTTTTCGTGAATTGCATGTTCTTTTGTGATTTGTGGAGTTATTCAGAACTCGTTTCTCGAGTCCTATTTGACCAATTAAGCACTCTAAAAAAAGGTTGCTGAGTTTTCTTCTTCTTTCATATACATACTTTCGTAATTCATTTAGCGGGTTCGAGATAAAATAAGTAGAAATAGAAATCACATATCGTCCTGAAAAGATAAAAAATCGCAAATCACTGTTTTTTTAAACCATCTAAAGATTGTAAAGTTTCGAATTACAGTAATGTTTCGATTATATCACTATGCGTTTATATCAATACTCGTTTATATCACCCTCGAATATATCACGGTTTTATCTCGATTATATCACGCTTTTTGAAAAACAGACAAGGCACAGTACGTTTTGATCCAATTAAGCCCCATGTTGTGTCCTGGCACTTTTAAGATATTTTTACAATAGATTTGCTTATTTACATGTAGGGTAATGAGCCTATTATTGGGTTTCGGACTATTGCGTTAAGCGTTTGTATATGATGAGTTCAATCAAAAAGTCGAACTTTTTTATTCTTTTATCTCAAAGTATAGAATATATCTGAAATTTTTATAGAGGTCTAAGCAGTAGAAGCAAAGTTATGACGCTGCTCACCGTGGGCGGAGGGCGTGGCGCGAAGCATTAAACGTGAATAATTTCACAATCATGTTTTACCAAAAAAGTTGTTGCAATGACTAGGATTGCAGAAATATCTTTCGGCTGATTCCAATTTTTGTTTTAAATTCTTCGTAACTTATTTGCCGTGTCCTTAAAGGGGCGTCTAGTGCAGCGGGTAAAAAATCGACTTCTTTTTTATTCGCTTAATTGTTAGTTATCCGCAGGAAAATCTAACAAAATAATGAGAAAAACAAGATACGCAAGATATGGTAGGTAAGCCGAGATATGCATTTTCTCTTGAACTGATGTGAATACTTTTCTTTTGGAAAGACAACATCAACAATTGGATATGGGACTATTTCTATGGATGTTGAAACAACGAGGACTGAATCGTAGGCCTTTCGAATACACTGATTTTAATAGTCAAGATATTTGCCTAAAACCTTAACGCGCCAGATTCCTTCAAGTTTAGTTTTTGATGGTTCAACAATTTTAAGAAACAGTACGGGATGCGTAAAGTGAAGCTGTGTGGGGAAAAATTATCCGCTGATACCATACCATTTGACCCAATGCGTTGAACAAAGATGGCGGACGCTGCTCTAACCAACGGCTTCAAATGGGTAGTGTGATAATAGAAACATGGCATAAATAGGCTCATTACCCTACTATGATTTATTCTTTTTGATTAACATTAACCTTTTAATGCTCTTTGTTAATAGAAATACATGGATTAATGCTTAAATCTCATTTTTTGTTTTGTTTTGAATATATCACGCTTCAAATATATCACGCTAAAATACACACCGACCGTGATATAATCGAAACAATACTATACTTAGTAAAATACCACACAACATTTTTTTGAGAACAACTCAAAAACACTTTGGAATATTTTAAATAGTCGGCCAAAATCCATGAGATAATCATAGTAAAGTATGAAATAGAAAATACATTTCAGTGTTTTAATACACAAAGATCTTACGTATTGTTGCCCACTGCACGTTAAAATCGGTTTTTATTTCTCAACGTTTTCCTTTGATTGATCTTTCATGCTTTATAAACTTTACGATATAACTTTATGATTGACTTTATGATATATTTGATAATTTCTGTTTTTGTCAGAACGAACCTTTAACCACAGTTCAGTTTGGCCTTTTCAGTTGCAACACCTTCATTTTGTTATCGTCCATAAAACCACTTATGACGTCATTATAATTTTTACAATCGAAAATACGTGATATTGGAGAAAAAAATTATCCCATTAACGAAATTCTTCTCATTAATAAATTCACCAACATTGTTTATATGTTGAAATTTTTGATATTTGTTTTCCAGCGTATGCTGCAATTCAGAATATAGGCAAGCTTTTCTAATTAAATCGTACTAATATTTAAACCCTAATTGCGCTTTAAAATAAATTTGTTTTAGAAATATTTTTTAGAAACCCGACGATTCATAGTATGCAGGACATTACATGGCTAGTGTGATCTTACCTACACTAAGAATTATTCCTGATTGAAACTAAATAATTCAAATCAGAATCATTCAAGCCATTTTTCAGTTGCACGCACGTTCAACGCCATTAATTGAATTAGGTCGATAATATCTGAACTCTCTGCCCACTTTCCTAAAAATCAGCTACTGCTTCAGCGAACCTGAAATTTGTACATGGTGCAATGTATTTTGTACAATTTACGCTACGGAACTGTCAAATCCATTCTCTACGTTTGCAAACATAACTTCCTATGCGACTTCTTCCTGTCCTGGCAAACAATAAGTACCACTTTTTGAAGTCTGCCGGCTCGATATATTTAGTTTCGTTTCATTCGAATGCATGTTCCGTTGCCAGCCGTTTAGTGCATTCTGACTGCATAAAAATAAATCACGTTTTGCTATCTAAGCAGCGTTTACCTCGCGTAAATGTGTTAAGCTACTTTGCAGTACGGACTTCCCTTCATATGGAAATATAGTACTATTGTCCTATGCTGTATTTACATAGGTATCGAACCTTTCCGAATTACAGTGTCAGGCCAGTCAGTGTACTTTATACAGCACAAAACCGTACATCAATGAATAACACTGTACATACATATGTTCCACCGGTTATTATTTTTTGTCGGACTGCTGTATGTAAAACAATGCGACAGTATGAGGTGCTCCTCGTGCCGCTGGACAATCCACCAGTTCGTGTTGTGTTAACTCATCATATTTAATCGGCCCCGGTTCCCTCGTCTTTGCGGTAGCAGATTTCTTCGAGCTTGATCTTGAGGGAGCCAATTGTTAACCTTATGCGGTACATATGTAATAGGTGGACGCGGTGGCAATGGGCCGTTCAAATGACTTGTGTGCTGCAGAAAAAGGCAGCTCCGACAATAAATTGTCCATTTGCACTAGTTCGGTACCGTTTTAGCTGACGCTATCATTTTTATTATTTGTTGCTTCGACAAGGTCGCTTTAAGTCAATTAGGCCTACCCGTTACCGGTTGGGCAGAAGCAAAGAATGAGTTTGTACAGCAGTCCGGATTGCAAATTTATTAGATATTTTTTGACTGATATTTTTACTCGTCCCAAAATTTGATCGAGAAATCGTTTTAAATCAAAATTCTGCCAGTTTTTCCTGCACATACTCATATAGTGACTCAATTTCGAATTCGTACACCTCTAACGTATTTATTTAATGTTGTTGCATAATTACCTGCGCTAACGAATATACACACCAAAAAAATCTGAATTTTATCGTTGACGTAATTGCAAACATGACACAATTCAACAAACCGTAATTTAGGAAATGATGGAACATTATCGTGTTCCGTTTAATTTTACATGAAATATATACTTTACATGCGCAATGACATAAAATTACACTTCCTACCATTCAGAACAAACGCTGTATGCAGGGCCGTCGAGAGCCGCGTCGGGCCCCAAGGTTTGTATTACTGCTGGGCCCTTTTAAACCTAAGCCGTCTAGCTCAGCATGAGTTGGTACCTCTTCTGCCATGGGAAATTCGTGAGTCCGTGGTTTCTATTAGTCTCCGGTTGACTCATATATCCACATCCACAGATAGCGTGCCAGACAGGTTGAATTTCGACAGCTTCTTATTCCGTGGTATCCAAATCGGGTAAAATTTCCATAGTAACGATTTTTTCAACTTGCGGGTACTCGGGTGTAAATAACGATTATCGACGTAATTAGAGGCGCACGGTGCTAATTCGAGTATTCGTACCTAGGGATATTTTGCTAGAGGGAACAATCCTTGAACGTACAATTAAAAATACAAAAATTATCCTTTTTTATCACCGGTTAAATAAGGTCAGTCTACCTTCTCATCTCGCATTGAGTAGAAGATAAAAATCGTTCCACTAAAGATACACGGCAAAAACGACTGCAGACGAATTGTCTTGCTATTGATTTTTGGAAATGTGTTGCAAGACTAGCTACTCGGGTAGTAAAACAATTACTAAACGTACAGATTGTGCTCAATCCGGGAAAAGTTAATGCCCTGTAAATGCACCATATCAAACATTAAGAAGCACAGTCGTGTGTTTCGCGGAACAATGTGCAGCACACCAACGAAAGCTGCCACGTTAGCAACAATATCCTCGTATATAAAGGCCTCCAGAGATATGTGCTTACATGACTTATCTTCACACACCATCGTGATTAATAAAATCATGCCAAGAAACGGAGAAGTGGTTTTCATAACAGCTGAATATTCCCATTTTCCCGGGTGCCCCTAACATTGTTCTTATGGTGAGAATGCTTCCGTACAAACCAACTCCTTCATACGTAACTTTTTATGCTTATCAAGCGAAAATGGGACGTTTCACCAGAAAAACACTGGTTATGCACCCATGGTAGATTCCTATGCCTATTTCTGCAAAAATATCCACGAATTTAACAGGAACAAATCTTCACTCAACAACAATCGCACACAGTATCTCCAAGCCAACAACCGGTACCACCATTAAGAATCGAACGTAGAAGAGAACGGATGCGTTTGTCCTCGCGCTCGCATTTCTCTTTGACGCTCTATTGCTTTCTTCGAACATGTTTTGAATTGGCTTCTCAATAATTTATAGTGTATACTCCTTCGTTTGTTTTTTAGCATGTACACAAAGTGGAAAACTCGCTTAAGAACGTTTGTTTTAACAAAAGACAACTATCAAATAAAGTTTTCATTTTTTACACTTTCATCATATGACAATTTAATAAGGCGAATGATTATAAAGAAATTACTACAGGTCGGACTCGATTATCCGGGGATTCGATTATCCGGGGATTCGATTATCCGTGATTCGATTATCCGGGGAAAATGATTCGATTATCCGGGTGTTTTGAAAAAAATCAAATTTCAACTATAATGTCTTATTTTAGTGCTAATTCGATCATTGCAGTCAATAGAACATTTTTTCGGGCAATTTGAAGGTCTAGGGTTAACCTCCTCTCAAATTTTAACCTACCTCAAAAATAGCTTGTATATGGGTTATTCCGCGCAAAGTGTCCTAAAAAACAAAACTTGGAACCGACCTTCATGGATTGGAACCAGTTTTGAAGAAATTGTTCATTTAGAGCCAATATATAATAACCTAAATTGTTGTGTCGTTCAAACAGCCCCTCAGTCCATGGGAACACTCTTAACCGTTATGTGTCCGACGCGGTACCCGGATACCTTTTTAGGTTGAAAAATAATGAAATTCCGATGTTTTATCCGTAGCTGGAAATTGAAACTTTGTGACATCTTGGAACTTCACTAAGTCAAGTTTTTGGGGTAATAATGTTTTTGATGTAGTAAGAAGGCAGTGAGGAGGGGCTCCTGAATTTTTTACTACGTCACAGGCCGACGTGGATACCCGGGTACCCCCAAAACTGAAATGCCAATAGCTAAGGTAATTTCCAACCGATTTTGATGCTTTTGGGTGTTTTGGATTCAAGAACTCATCCACTTTTAGACTTGGTAAAAATGAATCGGGTTATTTCAACCGGTTCTCGGGAATCCGGATTTCCGGAAGCATGTTCCAGTGCTTGGATACTATTTGTGAATATCAATGGAATACTAGCAATATGGGTATCAAAATTCTTGGCATAGCATCAATAGACTGTATCTCATAGTATTGGAACCATTTGGTGATTTCACCACGGAACGGACATTCCGGAGCAGGTTCCCGTAGGGCCGTGAATGGCCATTCCATTCCAATTCCATTTTTCAAACTACCATAGGGTCCCGTAACAATAAATAATAGACTTCCGAGACAATTTGAAGTGTTTTGATACTCATTTTGCTAGGGCATTATTTAAATTTACAAATCATACCCTAGTACTGGAACATTACTCAGGAAAATCCGGATCACCAAGAACCAGATCCATTCATCCGGTTCAATGTTACAGAATCCAAAAGTGGACGAGTTCCTGAATCTATAACATCTAAAAGTGTCAAAATCGGTTAAAGGAAGCCATAGTTATGAGCATTTTAATTTGTGGGTGCCCGGATACCCTCGATGGCCTGTTATAGGTGTTTTTTGTTGGACACATAACGGTTAATTTTAACAAATTGTTTAAAAAAATTTTTTTTTTCGGATTATATCACTGGTACTGTTTGCACTAGAATCAATCAGCGAGATATTTTTTTTTAAAGATTTGTGTAGGGATTCCAAAAAAATGAAAAGTTTTTAATGCCAATATTGCCAAATATGCAACTTTTTAATTTTACACTAAAAGTACATTTTCCTCGTAATACATCGGTTACTGTAGGCCACATAAAACGTCATTATACCTACATTGCTCGATCGGTTTCTGGCTATCTCTTGGGATAATGATGACATGCTTCTCAGGATTCTGTTTGGATACTTTTCAAGATTCTGATCGAAGTTTTCTTTGCATCCCAATGGAATCTATTTCAGAACTTCGATTCAATATTTATCCGTATTTCTACGGCTTTTTCTCTGAATTTTGATGTAGGATTCTAGAGAAAAGCGTCTTAAATGTCTTGTGGAATATTTCTCAAGATAGAATTCTGCTGAAGATTATGCTTTATTTCAGATACTGACAGAATCATGGTCCTATTATCATTGGAATCCGGTGTAATATTCTGATGAATATCCTGCTTTGAGTTCCAGTGGACTTTGACACAAACAATATTGCTCTTCTCCCATTATCCCCTTCAATAAGTGATTCCTGCTCAGAATTCCAATAGCATCTTTAACCCGTTCGTGCCCTTCTGGTTGATGAACAACCATGTTTCTATATGACTATAACGTTTGGTTTACACAACGTCAAGTAAGGCTAATAACTGTGACCAAGATCTTTCATTTGAGCACTAAAAGTTATAAATATTAGCATTAGAACAGAAGTTATTACAATTAATCTGGTTGGGTTCCGCTGAAGCAGTGCTGCCAGGGATAGTTTCTGTTAACGGCGAAAATGAAATTTTGGAATATTTTCTTAGCCTGGGAATATTATTGAAAACTGCTAAAACTTTCTAATTTAGATTGCCCTCAATTACCTTTTTCATGCAATTGGACTAGATCGGAAGGTAAATATTGAGCAGCAGCAAAAGAAGCACCTATCTTTCTTAAACCAGGTTTTTCGTGTTTCTTGACGCCAACAGTTTTAACCCATTCATGCCCATGTTGTTTGTGGACAACAACGTTTTTAAACAGCTATAACTTTTGATTGAGGCGAGATTTGCTCACAAAAACAAGTAAGGCTCATTGATGTGATTATTGCCTTTAATTTGAGTATTAACAGTACCAAGGATCAGCTCTAGAACTGAAGTTATTGCAATTAGTCTGATTGGATTCCGATGGAGCAGTGCTGCCAGGGACAGTTTACGTTGACGACGGAAAATGATTTTTTCATATATCTTTGTTATGGTGCAATATTATTGAAAACTGATAAAATTTGTCAATTTAGACTGTCGTTGGCTACGTTTTCCACGTAATTGGACTATTGTAACTATTCTAGGAGAATTGTATTGAGGATTAGATGGTAAAAATTGACCAGCTTCTAGCACTGCCATGGGAGCACCTATCTTTATGAAAATAGGCTTTTCGAGTTTCTTGACCCAACCGTTTTCAAGGAAAAATAGTTTTGAAACCCTACATGCACTAGAAAAAAGTTGGGCATGAAAGGGTTAAGGAAAAATAGTTTTGGGACCCTATACGTGGTAGAAAAAAGTTGATCAAGAAATGGTTAACGAGATTCTGAAAAGAGACCCGGCCGTCACTGGAGGTGATTTCAATTCTTGGGTAGCTCAAGCAAAGATGGATGATAGGCTATGTAAAGAGGGCGCCAGCAGTACTTCTCGCTGAGGCGCCCGGGAATCTGGTAGTCCTTCGCTAGTGACAAGTATGAGTGGTACAGTTTGCGAAGACTACACGCGTAGTTATTACCTGACAATCCAGCATATGTCAACTAAATGATGTTACAAGGACAAGGATCTCTTTGTGGGTGCGCAACACGCACTCTTCTAATTAGAATGACTAGACATGTTAGCTGTGATATGTGACACTCCACGTAAATTAAACTGGAGCCAAGAAACAGACGACCCCCAGTTTACTTATTAAATTTTTTTCTGGTATTCGAGTAATCGAATCTGTTACCTCGGAAAATCTAAGCCCTGGGTAATCGAGTTTGACTTGTATTGCAAAAGACATACCTTATTAAAAAGTTTATCTTCGAATTCTTGTACAAATAGCTATAAGCAACTGATACATATCGTTAACTCGTTACCAATATGAATAATAAATGAAAACCAACTGAAAATACAAATCACACCCTGAAAGTCTGAAAAATCGACTAGGGCCAAAATAGGTACATTTATATTTACCATAATAGGAAAATTTGTCCTGGTCATTTTATTTCCAATTTCTCCACGAATGAAGCTTAGATTCATGAAAAAACGCAAAAAAAAATTTGATTCGATTATCCGGGTGATTCGATTATCCGGGGTGAGATTTTTTTCAAATCCCCGGATAATCGAGTCCGACCTGTATTACCATTTTTATCGGAACGTGTTCGACCATCTTCCGGGTTAAAGCGCGGGCCCCTAAATGCGACCCGGGCCCCAGGGTAATTGCCCTGGCTGACCCCCCCTCTCATCGGGCCTGGCTGTATGTAGAGTAAAATTACATGATTTACGAAATTAAATGTCATGTAAAATTAAAATCAAACGTAAAACTAAATCATTTTTGATGCTCGTATATGTCAGGGTCAGGAGACGTAAATTAACACTATTTTTTCTAGGTGTGTAGGTATTGTTCTGTGCATACGGATATGGAATCACCATTCACCATTTTTTCATAATATGTAATCTAAAGCGTGTAAGTTTCCGTATACTACACACAAATATGATTTCTTGTTGTCAATAGGACTCAAATTTATATTCGTATTTGAAAAACCAATTAATTTGTAATTCATGTTTTATTAATTTTTAATGATTTTGTTTTGATAAGGAAAATATTATGGCTACAGAAAATGTTTATTGACACAATGTCCTCCATATCAAGTTAAGAAATCCCCTGAAACTGTCAAAAACGAAAATACCATTAGATACATGCAATCGAATCATGATTCGCTATCCGAAGAATCCTAAAATCACCAGATGGTCTCACAACTACACCATTTGTTTACGTACGCGCTGATTGAGACTTGGGCTATTTGCCCCTGTTCAGTATACCCACCACTACGCCGACATATATTCAACAAACATTGTGGGAAACAACTAGCTATTCGTTAGTGTTTGTGCACTGCATGTGATCGACATCGAGCATGTAGTACAGCAGCTGAAGCTTTACCTCCCAGCAACACCCACCGACCAAAGTGTGGCGCCGCGCCGAGACACTGTCTCGGAAGACCACCTGATCGATCTCTGGCTAGCAATTTGCGCTCTCATTTTCTCTGGGCTCTACTTACATTGCAGCGATCTCGGTCAATCTGTCTCTCGCGCCACACTCTTCCCTATTATCGCTTCCAGTTCAATAGGAAACAGAAAGCGCACTTCAATTGCGATTTTAGTTTGGCTTGAAATCTGGTTTATGGATTAATGGGAGCATGTTACTACTCCGTGTGGAGTGTCGTGGGCAACAGGGGACTATTCGATGGAGTTGAAGCACAGTGCACAGTGGGTTCAAATTTCAAAAATATATTTGCTTGACTGTTTTGGTTTTATTTTAAAGAAATTGCTTTTTGTATATATGTGAAATGCTTTGCTATAGATAATATGTCTGTGCACTTTTTTGTGAAGTTAGATCGAAATTTGGCACAATCAGCACAATTAGGTTGCTGTGTTAACCTACTGCTACCCAACCCCGCTTTTTGGCGTGTTACGGAAAATTCTTTGTAGAATATTCGAAAAACATGCATGTTGTCACTACTACGAAAACGTCTTCGCAACATTCCCACCTGTCATACAAATACATTGTTTGCTCGTTGAAATCATTTTACTTAATAAATTCGACGTTGAAAATTGAAAATTTGAGGAAAACAACTAAAAACTGTTTTGTTTATAGCAGTGTAATGTTGTTTTTACAATCATGATACTTTAAAATATTGGTAAATTGCTAACTGTTAGTACTTTACTGTAGCTGTTGATTGTGAAGTCATTGGAAATTAGAGTTATTAGAAAAAAATATAACTAAAAAAATAACTAATATAAATTTCTGAGGATTAAATAAAAAATCCGTATCTTTCGAGGGGATGAATATTATGGACCACCAAAATTGAAAACACCTAAACAACTGTGGTGCTATAGTTTTCGTAGTGATGAAATTTATAGCACGTCATTGAGATAAGTCATTTCACACTATAGATACGGAACCAGTTAATTATATGTGCTTCTATCATAGTTTGCGTGTTAAAACGACAGCTCAACAGTACACATTGTGAACTAGCTGATCAACTTTAATATACATTTCATCCGTTCAAGTTGATCAGTACCTGGTCATACAGATTTCGGGATCGCCTTTTGACCGAAATGTTTAGCACTGTATGTCCGTTCATTAATAGTAGAAGTACCGAGTTCGTCCGCCACATATACGTCCGAACGTTCTGTATTTGCTTTGATGGGTTTCATGGCATTCTGGCGCAATTTTCCGTCTACTGTATAGTTTCGAAGCCTTTATTGCAACCTTCCGGGCAACAGACTAACGTTGAAACGTTTCAGTACTCCAATAATCAAAACCTGCGTTTTTTACCAACCCATTTCATTTGTTAAAATTTTCGAAAGTGCGCTCCTTTTGTGATTAATTGTGAATTCACTTGATCGTTGAATTCGGAAGTTGTTCTGATCACCTATCACAAAAAGAAAATAAAAATAGCCACCACGACCATTACAATAATATTACCGTAATTACACTCCACTACCATTCAATAATTTTGCAGAAACACAGCTACCTTCGCGGTTATCACTGAAGTCGATCAACAATCGATTGAACGCCTGCAAACTGTTTTGATTGTAATCTCATCTTGAAAATCTGAAAAATAAACATTGTTATCAGATCAGTTGTGCGGGTCAATATGCGGATGGTATTATATCATCCGCAGGTACGGCAAAAATTAAAATGATGTACTACACATATGTCGAGTGCCTGAAGAAGCATGGATGTTCAGCCAGGAGATATGACAATTGAAAATGATAATTCTGTAAATATTAAGCCACATACTTAATATTTTTTGTTCTCCATCGCTTCCGATCATTCCGTATTTTACAAGTATACAGGAACGTCGCTGCGATCATTTAGTTCGACAACACTCTGTAAGCTTAATACTAAAGCTACAAAGTAATTTTTTCATACGTTTATTTGACACGACATTAGCAAAAGCTTTTCACGCCAGTTTCTATTTTTACATAGCATTTTACAAAAAAACCTTAAGACTAATTTTAACTATACTAGTAATTTGTCTAAAACTAACACTGTAATCACTTTATTGTTTGCTTTTTTCATTATATTGTTGTATTTCATAATGATCTTGTATTTTCGAGTGTATTTATTTACTTTTTTTCTGTTATTGTCTAAACTTAAAACAAAACTGAATATTCTAGGACACTTTAATTGGTGAATGATTAGCCTTGGATGAGAGTATGAGGAGATGAATTTAATTAAATTTTGACAGACGCTGTTTTTAGAAAATGATCGATAAGTTCCATGTATAGAGGATTGCGATACGCCAGGATGTCTCTAGCAGGAACATGGATTGGTCTTCCTCGGACTTGTAAAGAATCTAATAATTGTGATCTGGCTTCACGATATTCAGTGCAGGACCAAACAACATGCTCAATGTCGTGGTAACCCACGATTTTGAGATACTATCCACAAGCACAATGAGTACCCTCAACGAGCCCTATACAATGGAGATGTGAATCTAAAGTATAATGATTGGACATGAGCCTAGACATCACACGGATGAATTTCCGACTTACATCCAATCCTTTGAATCATGCCTTCGTTGTTACTTTAGGGATAATTGAGTGTAGCCATCGTCCCAGATCTCCATTGTCCCAAGATGTTTACCAACTAGCAAGCGTCCTCTGACGAGAAGTGTTATAACATTCATTGCAAGCGATGGGTCTTTCATATATTGCACCATTGTCGATATTATGGAACATGTCGACGTGTTTTAATGTACATTGTTAATATTCTATGAATCAATGTCAGTTAATTTATGGCGCAAAATGTAACATTTTATGGAACATTTCCAATATTTTTATGGGGCATTGGTTGAATTTAATTGCTCTTTTATTACTATTTTAGTGCTCTTTTGCGACCATTTTATGGTTCAATTTTACATAATCTATGGATCAAATCGCCCTTTTTTATGGATCATTCACACAGTTTTAAAGATTTTCAGTTTTGTTTTATGGAACATGGACAACTTTTTTATGGATCGTTTTACAATTCTTTATGGATTATTTTAAATATTTTATATGCAAAAGTATATTTTTCCCCGTGTAAGTTTCTGCGAAAGGATAGAATCATTCCAATTCTACTTCAAGTAGATTTTGAAATAAGTTTTTTTCATGTTTCTTCTGTCGGCCTATGTTTGCACTGAGTGCCTATCACCGACGCCAGAATGGTGACTCCATCATCTGTACTCTAGATATTTGCCCATGAACAAACTGACCGGCACCAACATCTTATTCAAATCGAGGTTTTTTTTTATTGGATAAAGAAGCGAAATATGAAAGAGATAATCATGAAAGTCTCCTAAGAGATCGCCAATCTACGCAACAGAATAGTTTTATTTTCCCAACTATACCTATAGCCGATCAGAATGGGGGCCTGACTCCATTTCACGAGAACAAGTATTGTCCGATAATATAATTTTACGGTTGCGATTATTTGGTTCTTTTTATATGTATAAGATTACAAGTGAGAACCTTTTACAAACTACATTTGAAGTATTCAAAAGATCTTGGTGGTAAATTATACTTTTCCGGAGCCAAGCTTTCAACTGCATGTTTGCTCAAATTCAATCGTCACGACTCTGCGAGCTAATGCCCAAAAGTCAAAACTTCCTAGAAAAAGCACAAGAGCGGTTGTCCGTTATGGCTCCGTGCTCCCAAAAGTGAACCTCTAGAAGCACGGACAATACGAAGAGGGCGAGACTCTTCGTATGCTGCTACCATGATTAAGTTTATCGTTTCCATGGTTTTGTACAAGCCACTTGAGGGTTAAATTGTTGAAAAATCTAGTTACCAAGTTATCTTCGGTCTACGTATCAGCCTGCAGATCATGAAATACGACACGCTGCGACATCCAGTAGAATTTAAATGTTCAACTCTATAGCATTTTATGTAAGTTCACTTCCTTGAGAAAGCTTAGAATGTTCTTTTCGTTCTCTCTGTCGTCGCCTAGAGCCACTCGCAGACTCGTCGAATCGATGTTGTGCATTCTTCTAGCGTCGTCGTACCTCCTGCAGTGGAAGATCACATGACGAACGTCAACGGTTACCCCACAGCAGTCACAAACTTCTTTTTTTCAGTAGGAACTCGTGCGTTAGTCGGGAATGCCCAATTCGGAGTCGGGTAAGCACTCGCTGATCAGCCGAGCCACGAGTCAGTCCACTTGACCGTGTCAAATTTGATTTCACCTAACTTGACTTCAGTGGATGCTGACCACCATTGAACCTTTGGTTTCGGATGACTGTTTTGATTTGCTTGACGGTGTCTGCACTCGGAACAGATATATCCAATGGAGCAATGCCCCTGGCTTCTCCAGGGAGTCGATCTGCCTCTTCATTACCGCGGATAGCAGCGTGACTCGGAATCCAGCACCGCTTGATTGGACGGTTTCGAAGTATGTTCTCAATCTCCTGGATGCACGGGTGCAGGGATGTGCCAGCTTCGATTCTGACATTATTATTAGGTCACTGGACGTCTGGTACGCAGTTAGCGCTGTTCTTATTGCGAAAGCCTCGGCAGAGAAGACGCTGCATTGCGGCGGAATGCAAACCAATTGTTGATAGTGTTCTTCAAATACGCCCGCGCCTACTATGTTATCGGAACACGACCAACCATCGCTATTGACGATAACTGAGCGACTGAAACGATCTGTCAGGATCCCGTGAACAACTGGACGAACAATTTCCGAAGGGTCTCCAGCTTTCACGTGCTTCTTTACGTACCACACGATCTGGGGTTTGGGTTAGTCCCACTTCCGAGCGGTTAACCGCGTGCGAGAACAAATATCGGTGCGCTCCGACCACCTCTGTCAAACGATCGGAGGCTCGATTCACCAAGTGAAGATCAGTATTATCCTTGCTGTTTTACATCATGCGAATAGCCAATCGTGCAATGGTTTGGAGAATAAGTAGAATAAACGGCAGAATATCTGTTTCAGTCATAATGGCTAGGATTGGCATATACTCCGGAATTTTATCATCCTTACGAGCCCCATGCCGTAAAGCAGCCGAAAGGTAACAATTGCTGACCCGATTTGAGGTAGAGAAGCACGATGACCACGAGGTAACTTGTCACCGATATCTTCAGGATACGCTGCCTGGATTCGCACACCTTCTTCGTCATTTTACAATACACTTTAAAGTTGAGCGATCGGTCGAGAGTGACACCAAGGATCTTAGTGGTGTTTGGGTTGGAACGGCTACACCATCTACCTTTATCGCCTGCATGAATTCACGGCATACGTTAGGGCTGCAATAAAAGATGCTGGATTTTGTTGCAGATATCGTAAATTCAACACTTCCAGACCATTTATCGATGGCTTTTACTACGACCTGGAGTTTTCGGTGGAGCGTTTGGTCTTTTTTCCTCACACAAGAAGCAGGACATCGTCGGCGTACACTACTGGAATTCGGAACCACGCGGAACATGGGTTGGATAGCTGCGAGAAATAGTGTAACAGAGAGCACTGAGTCCTGCGGCGCACCGTTTTCCAGCGGATGTGCTGGCGATACGTTAACCTGGAACGTTCTCTCTCCCAGAAAACTGTTGACAATGTTATTATCCTTCCGCGTATTTGCCATTTCTGCAGTGTTCGTAGGATACCATGTCTCCAAGTGGTGTCGTACGCCTTGGTTAAGTCTAGCGACGCTATCAAACCGTGCTCGTCACGGTCGGGTAATGACCTCTCCAAATCCGCAAAGTACGCGGCCAGATCTGAAGGCATGTTGTAGTTTGTCGAGACGCCCGTTCGACTCTAGATCGGTGGTCAACCGTCGGTTGACTCTTCGTTCTAAAACCTTCGCCATACTACTAGTTAAGGTGATTGGACGAAATGCAGCTGGACCCGCGTCTTCCGAGCTTGGCTTTGAAATTGGTTCGATGATTCCAGTTCGCCAACAGGGTGGGAACACGCCACTGCGCCATATTCTGTTGAAGAGTTCCTACATAGCAGTTTTCACAGGCAATGGCAGACACTGAAGCATTGGATAACGGATGCAGTCCGGTCCTGAAGAGTCACTTCATCCTCTGTCGAGTGCCCACAGAAACTCATTCAGAGTGAAGTCGAAGTTCTAAGCATCGTTGGTTTCTGGGGAGAAATTTATGCGGTTTCGTTCGGCAACCCTCTGGAACAATGACGAATAGCTGAAGGTGGCGGATCTTTCGCTGTAGTGTTGCATCAGTTCTTCAGCTATTTCTTCTGGTTTATCCGTGTAACCACTGGACCGCTTGATGGCAGTTGGGCGATGTTAGCGTTTCCCTCTCAACGTGTTCACTGTCTGCCACATCTCCGACGTAGTTGAACTTGTAGATTTCTTCGCGACGAAGTCTTCTCATGATCGATACTTGGCGTCATGGATAGACTTTTTTGCTACCGCCCGTGATTCCTGAAAGCTTTTTAGTCCACACGCTTTCCGTGGGTGCTCTGCTTCTATACGCTTCGGTTCTCTAAGTACTTTTCTCTGTTTTTGCCTTTCTCATATAGAAAGGGTATGCAATCACTCTAAAAATTGTTAATCTAATTCCAGTTCGGAGGGCCGAGTGTCATATGCCGTTCGACTCAGTTAATCGTGATCAGAAAATGTCTGTGTGGCAGGCATTGCATTTATCGCTCATATGAGTAAATGCGCCCGGATAGTTTGCTACTGCGACAATAAAAACTCACATTTTCACACGAAAAGATATTGGCACTCACATAACTTCTCCGGATAAATACAACGTGTTATTTCTCCGGATAAATAAAACAGCCGGAGAATGAGTGAATGAGTTTTTCACGGTATCTTTTCTTCGCTCGCTGCTTTCCTGCCGTTATTCCAAAACACGAAAAAACAAGTCTATCATTTTTCTTTGCCGCTTTTCTTTGTAATTAAGTGTATTTTTTAAGTTTTTATTGATTTCCACGAAATTAAAATTTTATCACCTTCTCCGGTGAGAAGGAAAAAGTCAAATAAATTTTATCCGGAGAATCATTCTCATGCTATTTGTGGAGACGGAGAATTTTGCGACTCATCTTATCTCGGAAAAGTTGGACATCGGATAAGCTTCTTTTCGCGTGAGTGAGGAGAATTAGAATGCCTGCTGTGTGGGTATATATGTATGTGTGTGCATGTGTGAATGTGGAACAAAATGTCAATGTGGGACATCTAGGCCCACAGTGCCAGCCGCTGTCGAAACTACTACGCGAGTACTTCCAGAACTACCGACAGCGACCGGCACTGGGGAAAGACTTCGTGTAGTTTTAGTTGTTTGCTTCGACGATACTGTTGTGGCGATTGCTGTTTCATTTCGAAACGAATATCTCGATGGACCTTCTCCGGGCGACATCAAGTGGTGATGTGGAAGGAGCATATCGTCGATGTTGTGAGTCAAAGCTGGAAGAACATCAAAACAAGCAGTAACTGCGAGGGGATTGACAACTTCGGAACTGACCTGAGGAAGGTCCAGCCCTACAGTGCCAACCGCTGTCGTACAAACTACACTATTATGCTCACGAACACTGACTGCGGTCGGCACTGGGGATAAACTTTGTGTAGTTATGCTCGTTTTCTCGTAGATGACGATCGGGTTACTCTAGTTTGTGTGTTTGTTGGTTGAACTGGTAAATTCGGTAGCCACAGAGGTGAGTTCACTATCAACGGGTTGGGATATGATAGTCCCTTCATCCTGCTGTGCTTGCGTTGGAAGGAGTATTACACTTGCTTCACTACCAAACGGATCTATCTCGTTGTCAATATTCGTGTTAGGGTTGTCTTCAGTATTCAAATGATGATGAAAATGAGAATTATCGAAGAGGTTGGCTAGGAGTCGTCACGGTAATCTCAATATCTGAATAACCCATAGTTCTTTGGTGGTGGGCTCATACTATCCGATGAGGTTGTCGTGTGTTGCTTCTGCAGTTTACCTCCTTACGAATCCGTATTAGTCGCTGGTGAGTTGTTACTGGATCTCGTAATTGGCCCGGCTGTCTGGTTCGCTAGATTCTGTTCTTTGCTGTGCTGGGGTTTTTCTTCATATGCGGACTGTTGTTTAATTTGGTGTATGTACGCCATCATTTGCTCGATTTTCTCGTCCCTCGTTCCGTTTGTTTTCTGCCAGAAGTATGAGGATCTGCTCATCCTTCTTCTTCATAGTCAGCTCCAACTTTTTCAATTTTATTTAGGATCTCGTTGGATTGCGCTGCAGCCTAGGCGTAACTACCTTGAATTTGCTGTTCAGCTCTGCTGCGCATGTCCGGGAATGTCAAATTGTTACGGATTTGTATTTTGATGACCTCTACTTCCTTCTTGTAATTTGAACATTGGCGGCTTGTTGGTCGGTGATCATCTTTACAAGGAAAAACGGGTCTATTGGACATTCTTCTTCGACTTGATGTTCTCCAGAGCAGGTGAAACAATGTTGCAGGCCAGGACAGCGAACACGGCCGTATTTAAAGCAACCATAACAGAGCATCGGTTTTGGGTAGTACGGACGAGTAGGAACGTGAAGTAGACCGATTTACATATGTTCCGGGTACGTGGTCTTACAGAAAGTCAAAATGAGTGCTGGCGTGTTCACTCTCTTTTCGGCTTTTTTACGTGTAATTCGCTGCACACTAATCACTCCCTGGCTTAGAATTTCTTGTAAAATCAGCTTCTCTTCCAAGTGAATCAGATCGTAGCAGGAAATTACGCATCTGCTTACATTCAGCCACAGCATCAGTACCGTCAATGAGCTTGGTCATTTTTACCAATTTGGAAGTTTGGACTTTGTTCCGAACTCGAAGAGTATCGTATACCGCCTCCCGGAGGTAGTTTCCTCAGCTTGATTAGCTTGTTTTAGCCTGGATCCAACCACCTGAGCCAGTACACAAACAACAGAAGTTCAACTGACGTCATTGTCATTAAGAATTATTCAAAATAAGGAGTAATTTTCATTGACATTTTGATTCAATACTTATATACCACTAAAGATAGAAAGTATTATCGAAAATTGTTATAATCTTTCTATTTCGGATTTAATTGATAATATCGTAAAATTTAAATTATGAACGAATTTTGTAATATGTAATATGATAATTTTTTTCATCTCTTGAGATGCCAAACTAGATGTGTAATAAGTTTTCTTTACAGTGCTGGCTGATTAAATAGAATAGAATTAAAAATTATGCCATTCATATGAAATTAAATTCATTAATCTCTTACAAACAATATGTAAATAGCTTTTGTCATTTCGTCTCTTTTAAGATTTTTCGACTCATCATAAAAAATCTTTTAGGGCTACAGTCTAAAAAAGATAACATGAGAAACATCACTAAATATTCAATTTACGTATGCAATAACGTATGCAATCCTCCGGAGTATTTCAACAATTAAATTCTTTACGTTCAACCGGGGGTTATAGAAACAAAGCGTCAATCAAAATTAGCCATCATTTTGCACTACCACGGTGTTCCTAAAACCGTTATTAACAAAAAAAATGACCATAAATTTGTCATACGGCATTCGAAAGATACAGTATCCAAGCATCTTCTCAGTGAATTTCAAAATGATCCATCGAGGGATTCGAGAGAAATTGCAATTTTTATGACACGTTCCATAAGGCTACCAGCAAACACCCACGGGTTTGGTCCTATCTCTACAAACAAAAAACGTGTTTAATCCACCTAACAGTGTGATGAGACATTTCTTATAACTCTTATCACTCTTCGGATATTATATCGTTTGAGAGCATTTAGAACTTGATGCTTCGCGATGTTTTTGATAACACATACTACATGGGATAGTGGCAGGACTCAGAGAATCGCTCAAATCAGCATAGGACAACATCAGTGCTAGAAATCTCAAACCAAATCAATGGGAAAGCGAAAAAATGGCCCTTAAAATAGACATACCAACGAATTATTGTTAATGCTCTGTTAATAAAATATCTATATTGTGGTGGGAAAACTGAATTTTCCTAAAGGGGTTATATATTGTACTGAAACAAAAAAAAACATTTTTTTTTTGAATCGATTTGAAGTTTATATTTTACTCAAATTTCCAACGCGACTGAGAACTAAGAAATCAACGCTTTTTCTTAAAAAGGGCAATACTAGCAGTGATACCATTCAAAGAAAATCAACAGTGTATATTTCCAGACTTGGTTTTATTTTCTATTTAAGAACTATTGTATTTTTTTGCATCCTAGATTGCATGATTCAGTGATCGAAACCCAAAACTTTATAAAGTATTTGAAATTATTAAATTAAAATTTGTTTTTACTATTGAAATTGACAAAATGATAGTATCGCCCCTTTGGCGATTGTTTACTTTTTCGGTCCCATCTATCAGCATTGAAGTATCGCCCTTACGTTTTTTTACAATAACTACCGTTTTACACCACCGATTTCGTCCGGCTTTTTTCAATAGAGATCATTGTTACTATTTACAGCTGGAATCAGTTTGATAATCCTAAAAAATACGAAAATAACAGTTTCGCCTCTAAACTGCTAGCAAAAAAAGTATCGCCCTGTTTGTTTGCATGGAGCGTGGAGGGCGAAACTTTAAATAAACAAACAAAAATACAGTTTCGCCTGTTATACTTTTTGCTGTAGTTTAAGAAAGCAGTATCGTAGAATCCAAATTTTTAGGTTAATTTGTTGCGTTTCAAAGCCCTCATTCGCATGTAAGAAAAAAGCCCTATGTTTACATTTGTAAGTATCGCCCTTTTCACAAAAAAAGCGTTGAAATGAAATCGCAGCTCCTGATATCACGCTATCTCTGAAGTACATGCGTGCATAGTTTCAAATTTTACTTCGACATCGACTTTTTCTAAAGGTGACTTCCCAGTAGTATTCTTGATTTGAATTATTATCGCTAATCCTAATGCAAAAGAACAAATAAAAACCTCACGAAAACGAACCGTTTGGGAAAATCATCATCATTACTGGAATTTTCATTTTCACGAAACTTTTCGATAACCTTCCGTCACTTGCGTTAATGCACTGGGTGCACAGTAGGGTGACAGGAAAAAAATGGCCCCTATCGGCCCACCTCTGCGTCGATTCCTAGTCCCACCAGGAGTACTTGCACCAAATTTGAAGCAAATCGGACAAGTCTAACTACCGGACCAACGGGCCTGAAGTTTGTATGGGAATTTTCAATAATTTACATGGAGAAAACCCATCAGCACGCATTTTCGCCGCTAGGTGGCACTGTATGCATCGTATTATCACTGTAAGTGAAAATAAGAAGGATAATTGAATTGTCTACAACTTAGTCGAAGACTGCAAGTAAATCCGACTTTGTTAAAAGAAGTTATTAAACTTTTAACGAAGTGATGTCTGAGTCAGTTTTGCATGGGGCCTAATAGCGCATGGTTGTGTATCAGTACTCGATTCACACGAACTAAACATTTTTGTGAAATAATCGTTAGGTTTAGCTCAATGGTATGTTCAGAAGAATTATAGTAAATATTACGAGTCATGCTTTAATTAGAAAATTTTAGTTCCACCTGTTACCGCATAGAGGGCGCCAACACTAACTTTTCAACGGAGAGAGATAGAAATTTGGTGTCTTCTACAAAGTTATAGAACAGGCATTTTTCAGTATTTCTTCTGAACATCTTGATACTCTATCTTTCTTCTATGAAAAGTTAGTAGTGGCGCCCTCTATGCGGTCACAGATGGAACTAAAATTTTCTAACCAAAACATAACTCGTATTATTTACTATAATTCTTGTAAACATACTATTCGGCTAAATCTAACCATTATTTCACAAAAATATATAGTTCGCGGGACTCGAGTGCTGATACACAACCATGCACTGCTAGGCCCCATGCAAAACTGACTCAGACATCACTTCGTTAAAAGTTTAATAACTTCTTTTAACATAGCCGGATTTACTAGCAGTCTTCGACTAAGTTGTAGATAATTAAAATATCTTTCTTATTTTCACTTACAGTGATAATACGATGTATACAGTGTCCCCTAGCGGCGAAAATACGAGCTAGTGAGTTTTCTTCATGTAAATTGTTGAAAAATCCAATATAAACTTCAGGCACGTTGGTCCGGTAGTTAGACTTGTCTGATTTGCTTCAAATTTGGTACAAGTACTCCTGGTGGGACTAGGAATCGACTCAGGGGTGGGCCGGAGTTTTCAAAAATTCATCATTTTTCTGGGCAGTCTAGTGCACAGTGCTCTAAAAATCTAGCGAAATCGTCTTAGGGCACCAGCGGGTCTGTAAAGAATACTAAAAATTAATTTCTATTCCATAATTTTCAGTTCAGCAATTCGAGAGATCGTGCTCACCGCAAGCCATGAAAAATAGACTACGTTGTGAAGCGATGGTCACTATTTATTAAAAAATCACGGTTGAATAAAAAATAAAACTATTAAAAAAATTCAAATAGTTTATAATTTTCACAAACTTATTAGGAAAAATTGTTTAGTAAGCTTTCGTAATATTGCGTAGGAAAAAAGCTGAAAATTTGAAAATAAATCTGAGGATTATGATTGATTACAGAACTCTGGAATTTTCTATTGGAATGTTTTCGGGCAGGAATTTGATATTGATGCTATTAGACAACTGTGAAATCAAGATCAATAGATCAGTTACATATCAGGACCCCATTCCGACAATTTATCAAAAGTCCTCATGATGTTTACAACACCAGGTTATCAATCTACGGATCAGATAATTGTTGTTGTAATATTGAATTAAATCAGTCAGCATCAATAAATTTTCAACTTCAATCCAATTTTTTTTTTGGTGTGGTGGGGGGGGGGCTGTATGGTGTTAAACCCCAAAACCTTCTCTTGGCTACGCCGTTGCTTGGAGTTATTTATTTCGCTTTTCATTTTCCGAAAGGTTTCAGATCGATCCGATGGTCATAAGTTAGAAAAATTGCAGTCAGAAGGTTCGCACAAATGAACATTTTTGCACTGATAAGTTATCAAGTTCCTTCCAGACAACTTGGAAATGTTCGGTGATTATTTCTAGCGGTTGTAGATAGAAAAATGAAATACAAAATTCGATTTATCGAAATAATGTTTGGCTTATTTCAATGGATTATTACTATATTGAACAATAAATAGGCGACGAAGAGTAATCCACAAACAACAAGCCATAACTTTTAAAGTATTCAAAATAGATATTTGAAGTCTTTAGTAAAGTTATTCGCAAAAGTAATAGCTACAAATTTGCTGAAGGCATCATTTCGATATAATCACTTCCAAGAAAATTTGTGAAAATATCTCACTCATAGGGGGATTAATTAGCAAAAGCACAATACCAAAAGAAAGGGCATATTATCTCCATTAAATTCACTGAAGATACAATTGACCTAAAATAAGCCGTTTTGGCGTTAATAATAGATTATATGTTTTTGGTCATATTTCTGGCAATGGGAAATGATAGAAATCTTTCGTCCGCATTTAATGTTAAATATCTCTTTTGATAATAGTCCGATTTCAACAATCTATAGCTTGTTCGAAAGGTATTCGTTAAAGCTGTCTAAAAACATATAAATTGGTAATCTGTATTGTCAATTCCGGCAGATAATTTAAAAAAACTGCAAAAAACGCCATTTTTACGCATTCAAACATTCATATCTTAAAAACTAAACATCAGAATCAAAAACAAATTAATAGCGTTCATACTGTTTTTTAGTTCTTTCATTTAAAATTGGTTTGGATAAGATCGGTTCAGCCATTGCTGAGAAACACGAATGAGAATTTGTCCGTTACATACACACACACACACAGACACACACACAGACATTGTCCCAAATCGTCGAGCTGAGTCGATTGGTATATAAGACTCGGCCCTCTGGGCCTCGGAAAAAATCTTGAAAGTTTGAGCGAATTCTATACATTTCTTTTATAAGAAATGTAAAAAACTTTGTCTACTTATTTAGTACATGGTATTCGAAAGATATAGTAATCAAGTATATCCCCTGCAAGTTTGAAAATATTTCATTGACGGAATCGAAATTTATAACGGTTTGGATGTGGTATGCGGTCATAGATGGGTTTTCTACCAGACTTCAAGCGTCAATGTTTGTTCATTGACTATTTAGATCGTTTATACGTGTCGCGGTTTTTAAAGGAAAACCTGACCATTTAATTACATAAATATAATGTACAAAAGGTGTTATTTATATGGTGCACTGAAAAAATATGAAAATAGGTTTGTCCACCAATCGTTAAATATAATGTGCAAATTAAAAAAAATGATAAAAGTTGGAATGTTTACTTCAAAAAGCCATATCTCAATGGTTTGTTGACCGATTCTAATTATTTTTTCATTATTGAACAGGTAAACGTTTCATTGTTAATTTACATTAAGAAGAATATAAAACAGAGTCATCTACATCAATAAATAGGCGATATAGTTGATCTCAACTATATGTATTATCATTATTTAGTAAATATTTTTGTTTTAAAAATAGCTGCCTATCCATTTTTATGTACTAGTTGATTACAATTGCTGTATAAACATCTGAATGTCAAATTCTCATGATAAGTTCAATTCGACAATAAAACTGACAATAGTTAGAGATATGAGCAGATGAACTTGTACTAATAACATCCCCTTTGACCAGTTTTAACATCTGTCAACCCAACCAGCGATTGTACAAAATTTCCAACAAAAACCGTATCATAACATAAATTGATCTGAATCAGCAAATACCTTCATATTTTTTAAATGTATGGTTTTATTTTTCCATCATTTGTAGTTTGCGTTCGTTGCATTCAACTAATGTATAGGTCATCGTTTTGAATACAAAGATATTCACTAAATAGGGATAATACATATAATTGAGGATAATTATGTTGTCTATTCTTTGAAGTAGGCAACTCTATTTTATATTCTTCTTAATGAAAATTAACGATGAAACGTCTGCTTGTTCAATAATGAAAAAATAATTAGAATCGGTCAACAAACCATTGAAATATGCCCTTTTGAAGTAAACATTCCGACTTTTATCCATTTTTTTAATTTACACATTATATTTAACGTTTGGTAGACAACCCTATTTTCATATTTTTTCAGTGTACCATATAAATAACACCTTTTGTACATTATATTTATGTAATTAAATGGTCAGGTTTTCCTTTAAAAACCGCGGCACGTATAAACGATCTAAATAGTCAATGGACAAACATGGATTCACGCTTGAAGTCTGGTAGAAAACCCATCTATGACCGCATACCACATCCAAACCGTTATAAATTTCGATTCCGTCAATGAAATATTTTCAAACTTGCAGGAGATATACTTGATTACTATATCTTTCGAATGCCATGCACTAAATAAGTAGACAAAAAAATTTTGTTTGTAGAGATAGGACCAAACCCGTGGGTGTTTGCTGGTAGCCTTATGAAACGTGTCATAAAACTTCAAATTGCAATTTCTCTCGAATCCCTCGATGGATCGTTTTGAAATTCACTGAGAAGATGCTTGGATACTGTATCTTTCGAATGCCGTATAACAAATTTATGGTCATTTTTTGTTACTAACGGTTTTAGGGACACCGTGGCACTACGTTATATTTAACTACTTTAGTTGTTGAAATTGTGATAAATAGGGGATTTCAGTGTATAAATCCAGGAGTTTGTGTTTCGAATTCGTCTCCTCAGAATCTGGCATTAGACCAAGACATCAGACTGACACTAGACAGGAATAGGATACACGATTTGTGAACATACCTTAACGACCTTCAACTTACGATGTCCCGAAAGAGAAGGTGTTCTGTTAGCCACTAAGCCCATGCATATTATTCAATATTCCTACATAAGGAGCAGCCACTTTATGCTGACACAAAACTTAACTATATAATTACCACGCGTTTCCATCATATTTTGCACCAAACCACAAACCATGCTTTGTATCAAAATAATATACTGAGTTAATTTAATCGAACTACTTACTCGAAACAGGTGTCATTATTGTGTTGATTCTGATGTCGTATTTGATTGAACAATGCATTGAATTATTTTGTTCAAAATTTTCCACAACACTGCTCCACCGTGCCCCATTAAGAACCGGTACTTGCGAAGATCACCGGCTAGGTCGCATCGTGAGCAGATTGAGTTCGCGAGTTGTTGATTGTCCCGCCGCGGTGCAGCTGGAGAAGTACACCCGGCACCGGCGGTGACTGTAAACGGATGAGCGAGAGAAGAGTAAGCGATGGACAAAGAGAGTGCATGTGGATCGAGAGCAACTCACCGGGGGAGATATCTGATTGCTTTGGATTGCAGCATTTTTTACAGCCGGTCGGTCAATCGCCAGCCAGCCAGCGGCAGTAAGTTAGTTCTGTTTTCCGTTTGAAGCTGTTATGAGCACATGCTAAAGTGGTTCTTTGCTGGCGTTCTTTTCGTGCTTCGGTCGCATAACTTCGAATAACAGTTTCGTGACTCGAATTGTTTGGTGTTTTTCTTCGAATCGGCAGTGTTTGTCTTTATCGTGTATGTATTGGTGTAAACAGAAACGGTGTTGATATTCTTTTCCGTTTCGTTCTGTCATCGGGTGTCACTTGTTCTGTGCTGCGCTGAGGAATGTTCTGCTGCTTCTTACGCGAGACGTTTTGATATGCTACACATGCTCAAGCTTCGCGGTGTATTGCAATCACTGTTGCCTTTTGTGCTGTGACTTCCGGTGTCATCAGGTGCACCGTGGATGAGTTAAATCAAGTTGTCTGTGCCTAAAGGAAAAAATCTCTCATAAAAAGTGCTCCGCTACACGACACGACTGGGACTCGAAAGGGCTGAAATTGAGCTGAAACCTTTGCAACACGGTGTTTACAGCATAATCACTGCTAAGTTCGCGAAACGCGTTCTCCTTGCGGAATACGTGATTGGATTGGTGGCATTGAGGGAGCGTGAATGTGAAGTGCAGAAGTTTATTTTTGCAATTGCCGTGTATTTGTGTCTCTGGCTAGTATGATCGAACTGGATTAATATTCATCTCTGTTCGAATCTAGACGCCTATCGTTGTGCGCTGTTCGACGACGTTAGCTAATTAAAAAGGCGACGACTGCTTGTTGATTCGAAGGCTGCGATCGTTGCTGAGCGGTTTGACCGATAAATGAAGAGTGATTTTTTGATGACGGCGATGGACATCAAGCCGTAAATTTCATATTATTTTTTTTCTCGGAACGAGCGTGATAACGAACGGAAGGTATGTATCGTAGGCTAGGAACCGGTATATTAGTATTTATTGCTATTGATGGGTTGAGTGGAAAAATACGTTTGTAACCTGGTTTTATAATAGCCCTCAAAAAATAAGACATGCCTTGAATATATTTGCTCTTTCAATAAAAATGTGAACCGTGAAATCTAATTTCCCCTTTAACTAATAAGACCTAGATCGTCCAAATAATCCATGTTTATATAATTTACGGTATGGAATAGCTAACCTCATTTTTAGAGCACAAGAAACATAAGTCAAGAGCAGTTGTTCCTCTATCTTTGAAGAATTCCATCTTTAAGATATTGCAGAACACTGCTAATTGTAGCAGAAAAAGAAGCCTAACAAGTTGAAAAAGGCCCCGCAAGACTTTTATTTAACTTTTGGCTACGCACACCTACGAGCTGATTGGAAACTCGATACTTGGAAGATCAGAATCATGTAGCAGCCGCCATGGGAGCTGTAAAAAGTTGAGATGGAGATTGTAGCCTTTTGAGGAAGTTCGTTGACGCGGCACAGCAGTACGAGAAGTTTGCGCAGTAAACCCAACAGCGAGTATGTCGATCAAGTACCACATCTACCACAGTGGCGATGAGAAGGCAAAATGGCGTGGGCTTTGCAGTTCTTGGTAAGCAACAGCGATTGGACAGCAGATGAAAACTGACGAGTGACCGTATCTGTGTGTTTTGGAAAAAGGACAAATTCCCTAGTAACAATTGAGGTTTTATGATAGTTTTATAGACGCTGATAAAACTTAGATTGCACTTGTAGCGTGCTATAGAACTTCAATTGTTACTTGGGTTCTTTAGCTATAGCTTGATCAAAGTTTACATGCACAGAACCGAAAAATTCGATGATGGGAAAGAGAAAGAGCGTGTAGATAAATTCTTCGGAGAGTAAGCACAACGTAACGTACAATTCATCCTCGTGTATAGAAATGCACAGAGCGGGAGGGAAGAATTATGATTTCGTCTTGTTATTAGAACAGAGGCATATATGACGTATCTATTTTGCTCGGAGAATATTCGAATGCACGCTTAGAGATACCCGAATGGCGAAACGTGATTCCAAATGTTTTGTTGACAGCCGATATATCTCCGATGTCCTGGACATCAGAACCGTTTCGAGGCCCGAACGACGGCTCTGATCATTATCTAGCAATGTGTGCGATTCGCGAAATACTGTCCAGCATAGCTTGTTCCAAGCAAACCATACGACTGGATATACAACAATTGCCGATTGAAGGTGTCGTCGAGGAATATGCTCGACAACTTGACTAGAAATGTGAAAAACGACCAACAAAAATATTGAAAATCGGCGGAATGGGTGCCAAAGGGTGACGAAGGAGAAAATTCAGGCTAAAATCAGAGTGATTGCAGCAAGTATAACGAGTGTTCAATAAAAAATGAGAATGATTTTAATACCTTTCTGTAATTAAAGTAAAGAGCGCAATTTTTTTCTCTCCAAGAGAATTGCTTTCTGGACTTCCTGGAAATGGGTGGCATCTTTCTTTTCGCTCGGGTGCTGTTAGTTCAATCGAAGATGGCGTCGAAACAGCAAGCACTCCTCGAGCGCGTTGTACGGTTTTACGAAACGCTTGGTCATCGTAGAAAATAGGTTACGGTAGACCACTTTTGAGACGAAAACGAACACGTGCGTACAGTACCGGATCCTGGCATCCCTGAGTGTGGAACGAAAGGCCGGTAGCGGCCGCCCGGCGAAGATAATGACGAAGAAGATGAAGGAAGCGTTGAAAAAGGACGGAACGCGTTTGCGTGACGCCGGCCGAAAATATCACTGCTCCCATACTTTGATTCATCGATTCCTTAAGATGGAGAACATCATCTGTTGGAAGAAGACTCGGTCCTCCGAGTACACGGACGAGCAGATAGCGATCGTGAAATCGCAGTGCGGGTGGATGACAAAGAACTACCGCGGGACGTCATTCGTGCTGGACTACGAGTTACTTTCCGTTCTCGAAGACCCACATTCCCGGAAATTCCAGCGACAAGTCGGCCACAACCCCTGAAGTAAAATATAAGTTTAAGCATAAATCTGAAGAAAAAGTTATGCTGTACATCGCCATATCGGACAGATGGATTTCAAAGCCCTGGTTCAAGCCGAGCGGTCTGACCATCAATCAACCAGTGTACCAGGAGGAGTGTCTTGAGAAAATTCTTCTACCGTTCTTAAAGGAGCATCATGCGGATGTGAAGTACGTCTTCTGGCCGGACTAAGTGTCTTCCCATTACGCCAAGAAGACGCTGGAGTATCTTGTGTAGAAAAAAGATACCGTACGTGGCGAACGAAAGGAACCCGACCAACTTGCCCCAGTGTTGTCCCATTGTGGATTTTTTCGGGTCCCTCAGTTCCCTAGTGTACAAAATAATTGGCGGGTCAAGGGTACGAAGCAGTTGACTATCAGGATCCGTTCTTGTATTCGGAAGATTGGCGTCAGTGTCGTCCAGCGCTCTTGTGAGAGCATCGCGACTAAGTTGCGTCATACGGCTGACCAGAGCCCCTTCTCCAATATTCATTGACGTTTTTTTGAAGACTGAAAAAATTCTCATTTTTTAAAACCCGTTATATAAAAACAGGGAATGATACGGTGAGTTTATGGCAGTCAAGAAGAAGTTATATCGACGTACGAAATGTGGGTACGGCAAAAAAATACTTGCTGAGGCAGAGGGAAGCTTTGCCATGAACGAAACGCGACAGTTTCACAAAACCCTCAACAAAATGAGTTGCAAAATTCACCTCGACGTCGGTCATCATTAAAGACCGGGACCAAAGTATGTTAACAGATCGTACAGGAGTGGTTAAAAGGTGGACGGACAAACCAGTGGAGAAGGCACAAATGAAATAAGGATTGGAAACGTTGTATATCCGCCCACGTAAGACACAAATTTGATGAAACGAAACTATTGTTTGAGCATGGCTTCCCAACAAAACTGATTGAACTGAGTGTCGAAATAGCCGGAGAGATATCCAACTCGTATGTGACATTAGACGGATTGAAGTAGGGCGATGCACTATCAAGTCTATTGTTGATTATAGCGCTAGAAGGAGCGATAGGAAAATCGGAACCATCATCACGAGATCTCACACACTTCTTTGCTTTGCGCATGACATTGACATTATTTGTGTGGATCGCAGAGCAGTGGAAGATGCCTTTGAGACAAGAACCCGACTACTTACGAACACTGACAAAACAAAGATCACGATATCTGGTTGAAAGCGAGGTAGTCCGAATGATGCTGATTCCGATGTGGAGTCTAGGAACACTAGTGACATTGATCGCGATGTTAGGTATGTTACAGCTGCGAATAGGTTTTTCTGTGTCTATACAATTAACTGATACTCTTTGTTACTCTGTACTATGGGCATTGAAGATAGCGGACTATCGAGTGCTCGGTGCATTTGAGAAAAAAATTGCGTTCAATACTTGGCAGAACTGAAAAACGGAGAATTTCGTAGGTGGCTGAGCCACGAGCTGTACCAATTATACAAAAAAAACACGACAGATTACAGTTTACTGGATATGTAGTGCAAATGTTGGAAGAGCAACGTGGAAGAGGCCATTTTTAGTGTATTTTGTTTTATTTTTGGAGCAGGGAAAAGCCCGCTTGAGTTGTGCTTCAGTCATTCAAACTTTTTCTCCGGTAGGCATAAAATCTCCTCAGCTTTTGCATCAACAGATTACAAACATGCAAATGATACATTTCAGCGCTTATTTCTACAATTATTAGTAACATTATGCAATTGCTAAATCATTACTAACATTGGTATTAAATGTTTGGGTATTGGCTTACGCAGTCTTGTATAAATATCAAACGACTTATTTTTTTATTGTCCGACGTTTCGGCCGTTTGCCGGCCTTTTTCGAGGCAAACCACAATGAATCTGATTTATATTTTTTTGAAATGTTTAGAAAAAAGGAGAGAGTGAAAAAATAAAATCAATGAAAATACTGCGCTTTGGAATTTCTAACGGCACAAGATTTTTCACGAGTACACTTTTGGTTTCTACTTGACGATCCCTTTCAAAAAACTACAGTGAGATGGTGAGCACCACTAACGCTCAGTTCAGCTAAATCAAAATATAAGTCTTTTGATATGTATACAAGACTGGGAAACCCAATACCCAAATATTAAACACCCCCAGTCGATCAAAAAGATATACTGGTATTAAAGTTAACTAGACAAAGAATCAATAAACAATAGTTTGGTAACGCTACGGGATATGTTAAAGTCAAAAACATCAACGATTGAATAGACGACACATACATGCGAATGGCTCATTATAGCCGTAATTGGTTCTGGTAAAAGTAAAGCGGAAGAAAGTATTATATCGACAAGTTCGACGACGAATGTCAAAATTTAACATCTGCAGAAGATCAGAACAATCGATACGTGATTGCAGTAGATCTGCGACGAACGTTGCTTTTGAAACAACTCGACGAACACACAGCAGATCTAGGGCGATAAGTTTAGGTCTTGGTAGCTCGGAAGGTTTAACGGGTCCCTCCATGGGAGACGACGAAGGGCGAATCAGACAAATTTACATTGGATTGATTCGATGCATTGAATATCGTTTTGATAATAAGGTGACCAGACATATTCGACTAAGGCACGATAAAATGCTTTTAAGCAGTATAAGTACTCAATACAATAAGAACAATTAATATAATTTATTTTTAATTTAATTGACTAAAAGTATATCAATGAATATGACAATAAAACATTTGTGCCTCGTGCTGATATGTGTGCCGAAAAGTGGTAACTGGTGTTGAATTCTTCTTGCAAATTGTTAATGCTCAAACTCATACATAATTCAAAAGTCATCATCCACTCAGACAAGACCATGCGTATTCCCCACGCGCATTAAATACCCATTGGATTAGTTGCCTAGTTGATCAAATAAACACTAAACAAACAATGAAATTAGTTTGCTCAAATCGAAGAATATTTAAAATTACATACGTCAGATGTGCAAGTTAGAATATATCGCAATGTAGACTGTTTAATTATTTGGATTAAAATAAGATTGGCGAAAAATAGTTGCATAACCGAGGTAGTTCATTTTCACAGATAGCACAGCTGATGAATCACTTTATAAAAATAAGTGATAAGGGACGCGGACGAAAATAGTTTACTACCGCCAATGTGAGTCTACGCTACCTATGAATGCAAGAGAGAAACTTAGAAATCACCAATGTCATATTAGGTAAACAGTAGACAGATTCGTTAGCAATTGATCGGTCGTGGTTTCAATTTGTTTAAAACATTCATCGTGACAATATATTTGGAGACTTTTCTGATCGCTGTTGAATCATTTGGCCGAAGTCCTTTCAAAGTTGGATTAGCTGTTTCTTTAGGTATTTCGAATGTTTAGTAGCTTCTTGATAAACGAAATTTTCTTAACCTTCCTGCACTCGCGCTAGTGCACTGAGTGCACGCCGCTCTGAAAATCTTAAGAAATCGTCGTGACATGTGTATTTTCCTCTACTGCACACTATGTAATATGTAGAATATGTAGTCTTTCCTAAAATCTATCTCTTCCATATTCTCTGCTGAGCATAGCTTCAGCTGGTCACTCTTCCGGCATTCACGCTACATGTCTAGACAACTGTATTCTGTCATGTTCTATAAACATTTTGACGTAATTTTCTACTGTGTCATCGAGCATTGAATATAGAATGCTTCTCACAAACACACCCAATAATCGACAACTTGCTTCTATCAATGCCCGTATCTCATAGCCTCAGGGAGGCTACGGGATTTTAGCTAACTACGCAAACTATAGAAAGTTCCATAGAATGATCACGCCTTTTTACCTCGCGGTTAACATTGTTATTACATGTCATTAGTTTTACAAGTTAAGTGAATTCGTCGACAATCTTCTACCTTACCCCGTAAATTTACATTGTAGAACCAACACTATTCAAACTGATTCATTCTCTACCGGCTACGTTAAATTTGTCTTGTCAGAGTATATAGTCAGTCCGATTCGGGCAGTCTTTCTTTTAAAAGGCACTATTGTTTCTGCCATTAACGCCAATGACGTGAATGCCATACACGAAGCCAAGAAGCGTGTGAGATCTCGTGATGATGAACCCGTGCGTTGCTTTGCACACTAGATCTTCGTATCGCACCTTGAAGTTGAATAATCGATTAGGAAGCCCTGCTTCATGTCATCTCTTTGAATATTTTCATCCTTGATTTTGGCCCATTCAGCGTCATACGAATTAGTTTCATCAGTTTTGACGGGAAGCAATGTTCAAGAATTATCTGCAACACTTCATTTCGTTTTACTGAATCGTACGCCGTTTTGAAATTTACAAACAAATAGAGAGCTCATAAGTTATATGCCCGGAATTTATCCAGGGTAACGTCGTTGATCGTCCTTCACGAAATTCGCTTTGGTATTCACCGAAGATGGATTCAGCTAATGGGCGCAGTCTGCTAAACAGAATACAGGACAGTTCTTTACAGGCGGCCTTGAGGATCGTTATGCCTTGATAGTTATTACACTCGAGTTAGTGGCCCATGATGGGCTATATGAGGTCATCCAACGAATCTAAAGGCATTTTTCTTTCATCCAAATCTCACCTGGTTCGTAGTGTATTGCTTTGTACAGTCGGTCCTTTCAGACCAGTTCCCAACGGGTAGTAGAAATCCACAAAATCGACTGTTCTGTTGCAGAAACCCCAATGTTGTAAAAGCCTTCGCCGTTGTTGCAGTGATGAAGTCAGCGAAACGAAGTTTTCTGTCGAATAACACTCCCAAGTCAAGGATAGCATCTTCTCGATGACACAGGCTTGTAGGGTATATTCCCAACGCGTTATATTAACCGAGCGTCCGAAACTTATCACCTTACATTTATCGACGTTGATCTGCATACCGTTTAGTAAGCACAATTCCTCTATATTGGCTGTATCGTCTTGGCGCACAGCAGAGCCAAGTGCTGAGGCAATTGAACGAAAGATTTTGGGATCGTCAGCATAAAGCAGTTTTCCAGAGTTGATGCGGGTGCAGAGATCGTTGATGAATAAGAGAAAGATCAGTGGCCCTAGATGACCTCCTTGAGGCACACCGGTTTTCGTTACGAATGTACTTGAGCGTATTGTGCCAATTCTAACGAAGGCGGATCGTTGTGAGAGGTAAAAATGCAGGTTATCCAGTCGCTCCATTTTCAAAACAGCAATGTTGTGGGGTACCTTGTCGAAAGCTTTCGCGAGGTCAAAATATACATCGTCCACTTGTTGACGCTTCTCGACAGCTGGAACTAGAGATATTGTGTACGTCATCATGTTCGAAGTAGTGGAACGTTTTTTTTTACAAATCCTTGTTGGCGTTCGTCGATTAAATTGGAAGGAGCAGCGTAATATGGACAAACCTTTCCAGAACTTTAACTAGGCAGCTCAGCATCCGAGATTCCTCTGTAGTTTTCAACTATGTGCGTGTCTCCAGTCTTATGAATAGGAACTACAGCAGCTTCTTTCCATACGTTGGGAAAACATTTTCCGAGAATGAACGCTGGAAAATAATAACCGGACCAGGCTCTTTCAAAGGATCAACACTAAACAGAGCGCTCAATACATCGGAATCACTTACGTTAGGAAGAGGAAGGTTGATATTATGCTTTGAAATGTTTCAAGGTACTGTTGCGATGGATAGACAGGAGGGCTGGTAAATACATTTCGGAAGGTCCACCGGACTGTGAATTTTCGTCTCGAAGATAGACATTTTTTGGTGCACTCCCGGAGCATTTTCTGCTATTTATAAACGTCCAGAATGTCAGGGATTATTTCAAATGCTGCGTTGAACTTGGTTCAGATATTCACCGAATGCATTGTTCCGGGCTGTTTCATACTGTACTTCAATTTGACGAAGAACAGTTTTGTTGTCCACAGTCCTATGGTATAAGTATCGCTTTCGTGGTTCCCAGAGTACGTTGCGTAGGCGACCAAGCTCGGCGTTCCACCACTGCTTTTCTGGTGACACGTTTTTTAGGAACTTTACGGCAAAGAATTTCATATATGGCATCACAGAACGCCGCAGCTGCCTGATCTAAGCCATTTCCAACCAGCGCCTCACGCCAATTGATTGCACCAATGGCCATTAACACTTACATCGAGTAGAGGCAAAGTTGAAGTCGCCGTTAATTGTATCAAAAGCTTCTTAAAACGAAGAGTTTATGGTGAGGGTCTACCTTCAGTATAGATGTCGGAGGCTCAATCAGTTCGAACACGTCCGTGTCATTAACGAAATCTAAATCGAGGGTCCGTCCATTCACGTTGCTAAAAGAGCAGATTTGATACAAGCCACCAGCGACCAACGTTTCTGTGATGGTCGTCTCTTGTTCCGATGTTTCATTTTCAGGATGGTCGCGATAATAATCGTCATCAAAAGTCCACCGAAGATGAGGAAGATTATAATCACTTACAACAAGTACATTGTCGCGCTTATTACACTTGTCCATGATGCTTTGGACTGCTGAGGAGTGAATATTGTACAAGTCATGATCACTGTTCGGCCTTAGATAAATGCAGCAGTTCCGGTGATGGCAACGCCGCGTGAGTTTGTAGATGTAGTCTCGATGATTAGCCGCCCGTTTCGGGATAGACACTGCTTAAAGCCGCTAATAAAATGGAAAACAGACGCTCTTAGACTCACCTCTTCCCTTTACCTGATCTTCACTAAGGTTGCTCGTACCCCAGCTGGAATCACGAGTGGTAAGGCGTAGGAGTGCATATAGTGGTACAATGAATGAGACAACTGATGTAAATTATTCAATTTACAATTGATGCAATACTGCGTGATGAGGAAATAGTTTTTTGATTTTGTGAATCATATAAGAATAAGAAGAAAAGCCGATTTTAATTTTAAATGTAAGCTTATGACACTGTTCACCATGTTCTTAAAGTTAAACTGTCAGTTTTAAGCAAATTGTCATAAACGGTCGCTCACTTTCTGTAAAAAAATTTATGTTGTTTTGAAATAGAGTACCTACTCCATCATCTTTAATATTTGTTTGTTTAAAAGATTTAATTTAGCAGAAGTAATCAAGCTAAAGAAGTGTTTTTCTTTAGTGCCTCATATTTCTCTTAATCAAATATTATATATCATCTTTAAACATACACCATGCCTCGATAACAAAGCGTTTTAATTTGTGGTTGTGGTATAAAATCTATAAATTGGAACGCCTAGAAATGATGAAAGTTATTTATTCAAGGTAAAGCAGTCTTTGTCATAAAAAATTGGCATAATGTCATAATTTGCAGTTGTTTGTTTTAACACAAGCCTAGACTCACCACGCACTGGGGTGGTTGCACTTGGGTGAAGGTCTCGTAGAATCGGCTCTACTTACCATCGGGAGGTTGGACTGGTCACCTACCTTATCCATTTGATGCAAATTTCTACGATCGCTGGTATTGAATTAAATTTTCATATATACAAACTATTTCACTGCTGACTGTGGCTAATGTTTTGATTGCGGAATTCCTCTTTCTCGTTTCAGTTTTTATTGCCGTGTTGGATCCTGTGCCACTGCCAGTAGCTTGGATATCTGCTGTAGGATGAACAGCCCCTGACTTCTTTTCCGAGTTCTAGCTGTGAGTTACCATTCTGACGATTGCAAGAGTACCGGTAACATTTTCTAGTGTTTTTCCGTGATGAAAAAGTCAAACGCCGAAGGTGTACTTTGTCCTCTTGCAACCTTTTAACAGTCAGCAGTGCAAAATCTCATTTGCCGCGTGATAGAAAACGTGATTGTTCGTGGGGGTGTATTTTTTTTGTTCAAGCGTGTCTCGTGGCGCTTTATTTTCCCCGACTAAGTTTGTGTAGTGTGAATTGTGGAAGTGCCTCAAATCTGCTCGGCGGTCTAGAGAGGACGTAAACGAAGAATGGTTGTGTGAATACCATAAAAGTTAATTGTAAATGAAATTACGCTAATACACATTGTTCGGAACGACCGCGGGAAATTGGTTCATATCTGTTGCAAGCTGCTCAAAATTTATTCGCTCTCTAAAGAGCACGGTGTGTGGAAGTGAATAATCACCGATCGGTCTGTGAAAAAAGTGTAGGTGCAACGTGGAAAATTATCGAATGAAAAATAAGCATCATCTGATTCGAAAGCGGAAAAATTGCATCGCCCTGCGGTATCATTAGTGCAGTAATGGCCTTAAAGTGAAGTAAAATAATGTGAATTTTTACCATGCTTTTATGCTGATGTAAGCAGAAGTAAAAGTATTCTGATATCAAAGTGAAATAACAACAGCAATACAAGAAGCTTTCGGAAGAGATTATTCACACATACAGAGTGCTAGACCGTTACCCAAATTTCTCCAAACAAAGAAGAAAAACAAACAAGCAAGAAACACATACCTACACTTGCCCCGGAATAATCGAACAAAATCGTTTACCTATCTGATAGGGTGATAAATATCGGATTAGCACGAGCATTACAAAGCATCTACGAGGTAAGTCGATCCGGGAGAGAGAGAATTAAAGTATCTTGGGTGGTTTGTTTGTTTATTTTCAATTCAATCTCTAGGGAATTCAGCACGGTTCGTTAGCCACAGGTGTGTGTTAATCCCCGTTGGAAAGCATTTGCGTCTCGTGAACTTACGAACTGCGTTAGTCGCTGGGAGTTTAGTCGATCATTTATGCACGATTTGTACTGCTGCAGGTATTTAATCGGTTCTATATTTATCTTGGTTTATGTTACGGCCAAAGAATCTCAATGGCGATGATCGCATTGATCTTTTATCTGAGGGGAGTGCTATGTTTTGTGGTTTTCGTTATCTGATTTGAATTCTCTTAGTTGGATGTTAAAGTATATTAGTCACCTAAAGTCTCTCCACCTTAGGTTTTAGACTTTTCTTAATCAATATAGTTTTTGAAATATTTTTCGAACCGAGGAAATGTTTCACTTGCATGACTCTCCGCTTAATTTCGTCGTCAAATGTTTTCATTGCAAAAACTATCTTTTTACTAAAAAATTGGTGAAGTAGCCCAATAAGTACTTACAACAAAAACTATAAAAAATAATTGTTGCATGATAAATAATAGTATCACATTGACAAGAGAATTACTTAAACCATGACTAATTCCGTAAAATATTGTAGAGGAAACATACCCGTAACGCGGTACTCACATATAAAATATTTGCATCCAAATATTACTGTAATGTCATGTCAAATTACACTAGATTAGCATTAGTGGTTCTAACTTTTGCAAGATCTAAAACTGAACTTTTTCATGGTTCGAGATTGAGCTTGACTGCTTTAAATGTAGTTGTAGTACATTACATTTTAGACAAATTTGATGAAGGCACGCAAGCTCTATCTTTCAAATTTTCCATTCCACGTGTTCTTTAAAAATGGTTTTATTTATGGGCCATTTCACGTCAGATTTACAACTAAAATTTTGATTCATTCCAAAATTATTTCTTGCATTCTTTAGCTAAAAATAATTGACACGTATTTTTTTATTTAGGCTGAATATGATAGTTTTTTCCAATTATTAGTTTTTGAACTTTTGAAGTTTAATAAATTGAACATTTTTCAATCAGTGCACTGATAACTCGGAAACGATCCGATATATGAAAAACGCTTTTAATCCACCTAACAGTGTGATGAGACATTTCTTATAACTCTTATCACTCTCTTCGGATATTATATCGTTTGAGAACATTTAGAACTTGATGCTTCGCGATGTTTTTGATAACACATACTACATGGGATAGTGGCAGGACTCAGAGAATCGCTCACATCAGCATAGGACAACATCAGTGCTAGAAATCTCAAACCAAATCAATGGAAAAGCGAAAAAATGGCCCATAAAATAGACATACAAACAAATTATTGCTAATGCTCTGTTAATAAAATATCTAAATTCCTCAATAAATGCATTGTGGTGGGAGAACTGAATTTTCTTAAAGGGGTTATGTATATTGTACTGAGCCAAAAAATCGATTTTTGTTTTTGAATCGAAATAAAGTTTATACTTTACTCAAATTTCCAATACGACTGAGACCTAAAAATCAACGCTTTTTCTGGAAAAAAGCGATACTAGCAGTGACACCATTCAAAGAAAATCAACAGTGAATATTTCCAGACTTGGTTTTATTTCCTATTTAAGAACTATTGTGTTTTTTACATCCTAGATTGCATGATTCAGTGATCGAAACCCAAAACTTCATGAGGTATTTGAAATAATTAAATTAAAATTTGTGTTTGCCATTGAAACTGACAAAATGATAGTATCGCCCCTTTGACGATTGTTTACTTTTTCGGTCCCACCTATCAGCATTGAAGTATCGCCCTTGCGTTTTTTTACAATACCAATTTTACAATTGTTGGGGGTTTGGTGAAAATCGATCTTACTGTCCAAACGGCATTTTTCCGAAACCGCAATTTTTGAAGTTTTAAAATTATGCAGAATTAATTTTTCAGAAAATAGTAACAGAGTTCGTGTTTTTAGCGAATTTGTTGAGACTTTATTGTAGTCATGAATATTAACCTGAGAAAATTCACCATAAATACTTCTTGGACGATATACCGTCAAAATTATTTTATCAAATGATGCGCTGTTTAACGTTTGTAAAACTCATCGAAGATACTAAACTTCCGAAATTGGCGGTTTCAAAATGATGTTATCTTGACCTTAAATTACTGTTTTTGAACATTTGATCTATACATATAATTGGTCATACAACAAAAATCAAATTCTCATCAAATCGATCAGGACCTGCTGGAGTCGAATGGAAATCGTCATTTCTCATAAATTTCTCTCTACATTCGGAAAGTGTTATCCTCGATATTAATCATATTACGTTTTCGTCTCAACTCGACGCATTCCCAAAATAAAAACCTGTTTTTATCCACCTAGTGGTGCAATTGTGCTTTTCTCATTTGTTCAGACTACGATTCCATAGCGGGTTATGTTCAATACAATGGTGGAAATGAATATTACATGTTCAGTACGATTTGCACATACGTACAATGGATCGACAGCCACGATCTTGAGATACTATGTGATACTGAAACATCGCTTGACCGCCGCTGGTTTCAAGCGATGTTTCAGTATCACATAGTAAGATCCGGGAAGTACGGGTCCTGCCGAAAATTTTCAACTTGTTAAGAAATTTTAAACTAGTTTTAATTTTAAAGTAGCAACCCCTCACTGCATACTCCCTCCGGGCCGGTATGATTGACGATTTTTAGAGTGATTGCATAACCTTTCTATATGAGAAAGGCAAAAATGTACCAAAGTCCAAAAAAATCAATTTTTGTCAAACATTATTTTTTTCGAGTTTACATCAAATCTCGATGTTTCATGCATTATAAAGTCATTTGGCATCAAAAATACAAATTTGATTTTGAAAATTTTTCATTTCAGTTTATATGGGAATTTGCTGTGTGATTGCACTCTTCAACTCGTAACTCCGGAACCGAAAGTCCAATCAATAAAAAAAATCAATTGCAGCCGATGGGAAGGTTGTACCTTTCATTTGAGACTAACTTTGTGCAAATCGATCCAGTCATCTCTGATTAATAGAGGTCACATTTTTTTTCCACATACACCCACATACATACACACACAGACATTTTCCGATCTCGACGAACTGGGTCGATTGGCATATGACACTCGGCCCTCCCGGTCGGGATTAGATTGACGAATTTTAGGGTGAATGAGAAAGGCAAAAACATTTTTGCAAATGTTGAAAGTTATGCATTTTTTGGTGCGCAGTTCTATGTTTCATAGACATTAAATCAATTTTAACTTCGCTTCCAATTAAATAAAGACCCTTATTACAGTACATCTCTACAAAAACGAGCTCAATTTGAAAAGAAATCTGAGGATTATGATTGATTACAGAACTCTGGAATTTTCTATTGGAATGTTTTCAGGCAGGATTTTGATATTGATGCAATTAGACAACTGTGAAATCAAGACCAATAGATCAGTTACATATCAGGACCCCATTCCGACAATTTGTCAAAAGTCCTCATTATGTTTACAACAACAGGATATCAATGCACGGATCAGATAATTGTTATTGTAATATTGAATTAAATCAATCTGCATCAATAAATTTTCAACTTCAATCCAATTTTTTTGTGGGTGTGGTGGGGGGGGGGGGCGTTGTATGGTGTTAAACCCCAAAACCTTCTCTTGGCTACGCCGTTGCTTGGAGTTATTTATTTCGCTTTTCATTTTCCGATATGTTTCAGATCGATCCGATGGTCATGAGTTAGAAAAATTGCAGTCAGAAAGTTCGCACAAATGAACATTTTTGCACTGATAAGTTATCAAGTTCCTTCCAGACAACTTGGAAGTGGTCGGTGATTATTTCTAGCGGTTGTAGATAGTAAAATGAAATACAAAATTCGTTTTATCGAAATAATGTTTGGCTTATTGCAATGGATTATTACTATATTGAACAATAAATAGGCGACAAAGAGTAATCCACAAACAACAAGCCATAACTTTTAAAGTATTCAAAATAGATCTTTGAAGTCTTCAGTAAAGTTATTCGCAAAAGTAAGAGCTACAAATTTGCTGAAGACATCATTTTGATATAATCACTTCCAAGAAAATTTATGAAAATATCTCACTCATAGGGGGATTAATCAGCAAAAGCGCAATACCAAAAGAAAGGGCATATTGCTTCCATTAAATTCACCGAAGATACTATTGACCTAAAATAAGCCGTTTCGGCGTTAAAAATAGATTACATGTTTTTGGTCATATTTCTGGCTATGGGAAATGATAAAAATCTTTCGTCCGCATTTAATGTTCAATATCTCTTTTCATAATAGTCCGATTTCAACAATCTATAGCTTGTACGAAAGGTATTTGTTAAAGCTATCTAAAACATATAAATTGTTAATCTATGTTGTCAATTTCGGCAGATAATTCAAAAAAACTGCAAAAAACGCCATTTTTACGCATTCAAACATTCATATCTTGAAAACTAAACATCAGAATCAAAAACAAATTAATAGCGTTCATACTGTTTTTTAGTTCTTTCATTTAAAATTGGTTTGGATAAGATCGGTTCAGCCATTGCTGAGAAACACGAATGAGAATTTGTCCGTTACATACACACACACACAGACACACACACACACACAGACATTGTCCCAAATCGTCGAGCTGAGTCGATTGGTATATAAGACTCGGCCCTCCGGGCCTCGGAAAAAATCTTGAAAGTTTGAGCGAATTCTATACATTTCTTTTATAAGAAATGTAAAACATATGAAATAAATAAAGTTGCGTTTTGAGATTACCAAAAATAAATTACAAAAAATTATTATTTGTTCTATAACTTATGAAATTTGCAATTATTTGAAATAAATTCAATTTTTTAATGTTGGTCCAATTTTGTTTACTTATTACTTTCTTTGAACATTAGGAATTATGTTGAAAAGATTGTGTAAAAGTTTGGGAGTGGATATCAAAATACTTTGCGAGATATTACAATGATAAAAGTAAAACAATTAAATTTTACGCAAAACGCCCCGTGATAGGCCCGTTATAATTGAAATATCTCGTAAAGTACTTCGAGTTCCTTTCTGAAATTTGCACACAATCTTCTTGATATAATTATAAATAATTTGAAAAAGTAAAAAAAAAATTTTTTTCGCGCGGCCCCAAAAAAATTATTTGCTTCCAACATTTGCAGAATACATAAATTACATAACAAAAACAAATAAAATCTCTAAACAAATTCCGGTGAGATCATGCGAAAACGCAACTTTAATTATTTAATGCTTTTTTCCACTCATCTAATCGTTTCTAAATTATAAGGGATTGGAAAAGTTCAATTTTATTAAATTCATGAAATTAAAAAAAAATTTGTTAAGTTCCAAATCTCGAAACATCAAATACATATCAAATTCAGCCAAAGCTTAAAATTCGCGTCAATAATTTTTAGCTACAGAAGGCAAAAAATGGATGGAACTAAAATTGTAGTTGTAAATCTGACGTGGAATGACTCGTATTCTGCAAATTTAAGACTTTTAGCAAATAGCACACAAACGCGCTCCATAACAAATGCCTACTACGTATAAATTTTTAAGGCAATCGGTTAAGCCGTTTAGGAGTCCATAAATCACATACATACAAACTCTGACAACATTGACTTTTATATATAGATAGATAGATAAAACAAAAAATATTTTTTTAGTAAATTTTTTCCCTTAAGCTCATTTGAAAACGTTCAATTTCATCAACTTCAAAAGTTAAAAACTGATAACTTGAAAAAATATCATATTCCGCCAAAACAAAACATACGTGTCAATTATTTTTAGCTAAATAATGCAAGAATTTTTTTTTGAAAAGAATTAAAATTTTGGTTGTAAACCCGACGTGGAATGACCATTAGGGGAATTGTGGGAAAAACCGACACTGTGGGTAAAACCGACACCCCACAACTTTTCCTAGAAATCAAATTTTTATTCATTTCATAATGATACAATATTATTAGTACGTTTATTTAGAGCATTTGAAGAAAAATTGGATTTACGTTAGTGCGCCGAATGTCATAAAAATTAACAAAACATTCGACAGCAGCGTTCATACTCGTCTGGATGTAAAATTTCGTTGGTAGATTTTAAGGTTTTAACCGAACGAAAGCTTTTCAAATCACCCCATTTTTCAGTACCTATTATTATCGGCCTGTCCTATGATCAACTAGGTGCATTGAAGACGAGTTTGAAAAATTCAATATTTTTAATTGCTTTTATAAAAAAATGTGCGCTGTTGGGGTAAAACCGACACCCTATGGTTAGGGTAAAACCGACACCCTGTTAAGATGGTTGTGTATAGTTGCGATTCATTTCAAAATACTGGGGATCTTTGTGACACTTCAATTAGCCTATTAGAACACTATAGTATTAGCAGAAACACACAGAAATACTTTTATTGTGTTTATTTCTTGTAAGTCTCTTTAAAAATCAAAAATTGGAATTTTTGCTTATCTGATCCTAACGAAGCTTTTGCTATTTCTGCAAAAAGGTCATCAAACCGAATTTATAGTGTTCTCTTGGTTTGTCATAGACGAATTTTATCACAATGAGACAATGATATTATGTATACTCCAATAGATCGTTGATGATCAGAGTCTGAAAAATCAAATCTGAAAAAGATAGTTTTACTAAGAAGTGTGTGTGTCACTTACAAGTGAATGAATCCAATTAACAGAACGTAGAACGCTTGAAAATCTTCTCTTATGAAATAAAATGACACTGGAGGTTGCAATGATGTGCGCAAGGATTATTTGGAAATACTCATATCAATAAATAATCCTATAGCATAAAATACTCTTATTTATAGTACTACGCTTTCGAACTTTCTTCCCCTCACTACATGATGAAGCAATAAAAAGCACATATTTGCATCATACATACTCACACTTTATTAATCAAGCATATATCTCATGTTTAATAAAGATAAAGATTTTAATAAAGTGGAGAGAAAATAAATTAAAGGGGGTGTCGATCTTACCCCTATGGGGTGTCGGTTTTACCCGCAGTGCTTACAAAAAGTCACTTTGTTTTCCAAGTTTTACAACCAATATTTTTTAATGAAATTAATTTTTTGAAGTGCTGAAAAAATTAAGTCTTGTTAAGAATTTTCTGAAGAAGAATTCTGCATAAAAATTATAATTTTATTGGTTTTGTGGCAACTTAGAAAAAGTGTTAAGCTTAAGGTGTCGGTTTTAACCATAATTCCCCTATATAACTTTTGCAGTTTTTACAGTACACCAAAGTATCCTTTGTATAGGTTGAAGATTATTGTATGGCGCACAATATGTTCATATACACAAACTACTGAACTATTTTTTTCAGGGTTTACATAAAAGTACAACTTTTTCAAAAATCATTATCTTCGGTCGTATTCATTTACATTAAATACAGTTTCTGTCATATCGAATATTACACGGTGTGTTTGGTAGAACAATTTTATTCGAAAAAAATCGGCATCGCTAAAACTTCAGTATGTGATAGAATGCGCTTTTCCCTTTAATTTGAAAGTAAAATTAAAATATTCTATCGGGGGCTCCAGAACAACTTTTTATTTTAAAGTTTTTTTGTTTGAAATCTTAAGTTTTTCAATGAAATTGGTTCACATTTTTGCCCCTAGGTAGTACTTTAGACATTCAAATATTACCAAAAGTGAGAATCTGATGGACAATTTCTTTGAATAAAACTTTGTAGAAAACTACACCGCGATCTAAAATCGCCAGAGAAAGATATTAAATTTTATCAAAGTTTCTAGACTCGCACGGGGCCAATTGGTTAAGAAGCTTTGTTCCAAAAACATTTTTATTTGTAAAAAAATGGATTGCTTTATTTAACCAGTGTGCTCAGAAGAACCTGAATGCTAGCAAAGTCCCACCTTGAAGGGTAAAAAACATAATTCCAGATTCCACCGGGTCATTCTAGTTAACATTAGCTATCCCCTAGAGCGAGAAAAGAAATGAAAAAGGCATGATAAAATCCGTTACTACATTAATCAATATCTTGAAAAGGTATAAGATTAGGGACGATCCATAAATGACGTAGTATTTTTTGAGTGATTTTTAATACCCCCTCCCCCATCGTAGCATTTCGTCACAAACCTCTAAATGCCCCCTGGTAATTACGTAGCTTGACAGTAATTCTCCCCCCCCCCTTGTCCCCGCAAATTTTTTAAAAAATATAAAAAACGATGTTAGTTATTCCCCTTTAAAAAAGCTACGTAGCATGACATGACCCCCTACCCCCCTGTCGTCACACATCATCACAAAATACAAAACTCCCCCTCCCCCATATAATGCTACGTCATTTATGGATGATCCCTTATCGAATAAATTTGGTCAACACCTTTCCACACCTTCATGTTCATAAAGTGTCATTTTCGCCCAAGACCCGGAGAAATCTGAAAATATATTTTTTCTGCTGAGCATGGGACTTTGTATACATTGAAATTTATCTGAATTTACTGTTTATTTAAACGCAACATTTTTTTGTAAGTCCTTGTTAATCGACTTCTTAATCCATAGGCCCCGCTCATACCTAAAAACTGATAAACTTTTAATAACTTTCTCGGGGGATTTTATATCGATTTATTGCATTCTACGAAGTTGTAGACAATGGGATTGTTCATCAGATTCTCACTTTTAGTATTTTTGAATGTCCGTAGTACCAATTAGTAGCAAAAACGCGAATTAATTTCATTAAAAAACTTTCAATCAAAAAACTTTAAAATAAAAAGTTGTTCTAGATCCCCCGACAGAATATTTTAATTTTACTTTCACATGAAAGGGAAAAGTCCATTCTTCAAGTTTTACAGATGCTGATTTTTTTTTAAATAAAGTTGTTCGACAAAGACACCGTGATTATACTGTGTAGTATACATCTCCAAAATATGGCAATTTTTATATATCTTGCAATATTTACTCCAAAGTGTATTTTCAGTAAAAAGTATATATACCTTTCTAACGAAAGAAACTAGAGGTTCAGCATACTGAGACAAACTGTTTTCCTTCAATTTATCTGAAAGTATTTCTCAAGCCTTCTTAACCCTCCGGAAGTCGCGCTTATGGCCCACTGAACGAGCAGCCGCTGATGCCCTAAGACGATTTCGCTAGATTTTCAGAGCAGCGTGCACTCAGTGCACTAGCGCGACTTCCGGAAGGTTTTAACGAAAAATCAAAGCTGCAATAGTTATATAAATAAAACCTTTTTTAGGAAAAAAAATTTATTTCTTGGTAATTTTTTTTTGTAAAATGAAAACTACAAGACATAGGACGAAGATTCGTCCGAAATTTTTTAAAAGCGTCATCGAGCATTTTAGATTCCGATGAAACTTTACACATTTCGCCGGCATTGAAGACTAAATCTTTTCCACAGCCAATAAGATTATTTTGAGTCAAGAGAACTTTTTCAAAAGGGCGTAGACGTTCCTACGTGCAATAATTTCAAATATTTTTTTTTGTTCGATTACTGTATTTTATACAGCAAAACTATCTGAGAACGAGTTTCTGGGAATGAATACTTACTTCTGTACGAAATAAATATACACTGAAAAAAATGTGTCATTTTTCACTAAAATTAAAATTTATGTTGAGAATTTAAATTGTAAAAAACTCATTTTTTTAAATTTGTTATATTTTATCAACAAAAATCTAAAGACAAAAGAAACTTTTTGAATGTGATTGCGTGATGGAGAATTTATTGTTAAAAAAGTTGTTCTAACAATAACTTTATACATGTTTTTATACTATTTGACATTCAAAATTTAATGTAATTTTATTTCAGAATATAATTCTAAGCATTTTAAATCAAAATGCATTTAACAATAATCTTCCAAAATGTGAGAGTTGTCGATGAATTAGGAATTTTGCTTCAACCAAAGCAATTAATTAGTGTAATTATGCCCTTTCAAAAGTTATTTGCGTTACCCCATCATAAAATGTCAACAATCTAATGTTTATCGTTTTAAATACGTAAAAGAAACTTTTTCAGTGTATTTGGATCATGGAGTAGCTTCCAATATTTTTTTTTCAAAAAAACTTTTGACATATTTTTAGAATTCATACTATTTGCAGTCAAAAATACAATTTTCTTTTTCAATATGATTCTAAATGCCAATTTAAATCAAAATGCTGATAACTAAAATTTTCTGAAATGTGGTAGTTCTCGAAATGTTTTAAATTTTGTTTTAATAAAACAATTATTTTGTTTTATTGCGACCTTTTCATAATGTATTCGCCTTTCTCCATCAACAACAATAGATTCAAAGAGTCCATAACATTTCATGTAACTTTCCTTTTGACATCAAGACGATATTGTAAACAATTTGTAAGCTACATGAAACACCAAAATATGATTCAACTATATAGTTTTATCATCAGACCCTATGGTTGAATCATATACTTGTTGTTTTTCGTATAGCTTTAAAATGGTTTACAACATCGCCTTGATGTCAAAAGGAAAGTTACAGGAACTTTTATAGGCCTTTTGAGAAACCTATTGTTGTTGATGGAGAATCGCGAATAACTTATGAAAAGGTCCAATGAAGTAAAATAATTGTGTGTTAAAGCAAAATATAAAATCTCGAGAACTAATACATTTCAGAAATTTTTTGTTATGAACATTTTGATTTAAAATGGCATTTAGAATCACATTCAAAACGAAAATTGTATTTTTGACTGCAAATAGTATACGTGGTTCCCTCGCAATGCTAGAATCTTGTCAATTTTTACCATCCAATTCTCGATACAATTTTTGTAGAATATTTACAATAGTCCTCTTGCGTGGTAAACGTAGCCAAAGGCACTCTAAATTGATAAGTTTTATTAGTTTTCAATAATATTGTAACATAACAAAGATATATGAACAATTCATTTTCCGTTGTCAACGTAATCTGTCCCTGGTAGCATTGCTCCATCGGAATCCAATCAGACTAATTGCAATAAATTCAGTTCTAGAGCTGATCCTTGTAACTATTTATACTCATATGAAAGGCAACAGCCACATTTATTATCTTTACTTATTTTTGTGAGCAAATCTTGCCTCAATCAAAAGTTATAGCTGTTTAAAAACGTTGTTGTCCACAAACAATATGAGCATGAAGGGGTTAATAAATAACGGACAGATTCGAGCTCGTGCTGTTGCGCTTCGTAGCACTGGACTATTAGCACTGTTTTAGTTTCTGTACACGAGAACAGTGCATTACAACTCGTACAATAACAGATACGAAATTTGGTGCATCATGTGTAATGAATGAGTCACCATATTGCGATTATCCGTATTCCATTGAATAATGTTAGTGAGCAATGAATGAAAAGTAGAGGAAAATAAAAACTCGCCGTGCGTGCAATAACAATCAGCATAGACACGTGAATGTGGTTGCCATTCTTTGACAATTATGTCGAAAGGAATCGTACATATAACAAGAAATGAACAGATTTTATTTAACTGCAAAATTTCAAGACGCTTTGGCTCGAGTAATTGCAATAATCACAAACATTGACATCGGAAGTGATTGTCGCTTGCCATTAATGCAAGAAATTTTTGTTTTTAGTGTTATTGTCATTATCAACACTTTGGGAAATATTTAAATCATCATCTCAGTGATGTGATAAATTTATCACTAACAATGAATGCTGTCCACAGTTGTATTTATTTCGAATTAAAATCGGACGTTGTCGACCATTATTAAAATTATTTCTGAAAAATACATACACACCTGGCATCTAACGTTTTGAAGATAAGTTTATGTGATGAAAAATTGACGGATCATGTAACTGGTACGAAGCTATGTTTGGAACAGATTTGATTTAGAGGTTCTCCGTTTCGACCTTGTAATTCTCTTTCGTGGTACTTCGAGTAGACTGCTTGCACTAGATCGTTAGTTTTGTACCAGAAATGCTTGAAATGGCAATGATTAAAAGCAATCATGAAACTCATTTCAATCGTATTTCTTATTGGCAATTACCCTCCAGTCAACTAAGCAGTGCGTGTGTCAAGACTGCACATGTGTAACACATGTCAAGTGCACCGACACCGTTGTTTGACTTGGTTGGTAATGAACTTAGCGGGTCTGTCGCTACGGTCGCTACTATCAGCTGCACCATCAACTATTTGCATTAATCGCGTCCGGCCCCGTTCTGGAGCAGGCAGGTAAGTCCCCAAGTGTTCACACAATTGCGGTACCAGTTTTGCAAGCGCTCCTACAACAGCTGACGGTCGCTAATCGTTTTTATGGATTATTTTATTCAAAATAATATTTACCTGCATATCGGATGCCTATCGAAACACGTACAAGAAGGGCACCGGTGGCAGGGGCTCTGTGAAGAAAGGACACCGATATGGTACCGTGCGTGTCGTCGCATCGATAGCGATTGTCGGATTTATGCATTCAATGAGTCAACATCACCGATCGTCAGTGCCATGCCGCACTGTTGTCATTGACAATGAATGGTTTGAGCAGAAGTTAAAGCAATTGCGGTTGCGGTGGCGGTGAACGGCTTTGTTCGTGTTCTGTGATAGTTGACTGGGCATATATGTTCCTCTGGTGCTCGTGAAGTGCTTAACTCGTAATACTTGTTGAATACTTGTGTATTTTCTTGTTTCTGTTCATTAATTGGACACATAACGTCGTATGAACCTAACATTCGGACTAAACATTATTACGTTCGCAAGTTTAAGTCACTAGGAAAAATAGTCGTGAAAGGGGCAAACAGGTTTATTTAAGAGAGAAATGACGTTAGATACAAAAATAGCAGGCAATCAAAATGTAATCCAGTCAATTGAATGCCGGCTATGACGAAGGCAATGGCTCGAGTAATTACGGGTAAACAACGTTTTTTTATAGCCATGTAGATAATTGATAGGGATTTGGATGATGTGAGCGATCACACGCAGGACCATCGTTTGGTTTACACATGAATTCGAAAATTTCGTAGGTGATGAGGATAAGAATAATATAGTAATACCAAAAAAATATTACTTTCCGACATGCTCTTAGGCAATGCTCTGTACTAAAAATTGCTGGTGAGAATATAGTCCATAGTACGTATGAGGAATTATTGTTTCTCTAGTGTAAAACTGGAATCAAAGATTTCTCTAGGGAGTGCCCAAGAATAAATTTCACCTTCAAAAGAACGTAGTGACAGACGTCAATAATGACTGCTTTCACCGGCAGAGTGTGCGATTGCTTTGCTATTCTAAAAGATCTACCGTGTGGGTGATATTGATTGCACCAACATACAAATAAGGTTCCCATTTAGGGGCGGGCATAGCGTAGTTGGTAGATTGATTGCCTTGTACGCAGCTCACCTGGGTTCGATTCTTAACCACGCACGTAGGGTTAGAGATTTTGCAATTGAGAATTTCTAACCCTATAAAAGAGAAGAATGACCCTAAGGTTGAAACATTTAGATTCAGAATACTAAAAAATATAATTCATACCATTCTAGGCTGCGCGTTCAAAAATAGTTTGACGGTTCTTAATTTGACAACGTATACGTGATATAGATCCGTCTTCGAATCTCGCAAAACGATGTTACTCTCACCGTGGAAGTATTCGGGTGGGCCGTAAAAGAGGTTTTAGATTGAGTATAGAAAAAACAATTATTCACGAAGGGTGTCCTCTGGTCGGATTTCGAGACTTATCACAATTATTAAAGAAGATTCTGGTAATTCTGTGCGTCCCATGAATCAAACGTCGACATTCTAGGTCTTAAGAACTCATTACAGTGTGTCGAGTGGTTGACCATGCTAAATCATGCGATTGATGTTGATATTGCAGCAGAAAGGTTTTTGCTTATTTTAAAGATTTTTGTGTTGGCACTTTCGACAAATCAAATAATCAGAGAGCTGCAGTACTCTGATATAAGTCGACGATAGCCATTTACAAAGCAGGAGTTTTATAACACACCTCGTAGTTTTTTTTTCTAGTGTATGTCAAACAGCATTGGCTTCCCCAAACTGAAATTGAATAAGTCTTTGTGATGTGTTAACCCTAAGTAACATAAGTTTTTCGAGTCAACCAGATACCATTGGAAAAAAAAATTCATTAACACTCGGAATACCAAGAGGGTAAAAAAATGGGAACGCTTACTTTGACCGGTCAGCCGTTACATAATCGATTTTAAATCTGTCTTCACCAATAGAAAGGTATGTCTTTTGTGAATACGTCGAATTAAAAAAATAGAAGAATAGAGTTGTCTACCGTAAGTTACAGTAAAAAGAGTATAACAAAGTCAGTGAGAAAAAAATGGGAACGCTTCTTTGACTTGCCATATCTTAACTGTTTGCTTACCAATTTTATTTCTCTCTTCACCATTGGATAGGTAAATCTTTTATAAAATCAGTGAATAAAGAATGATGGAAAAAAAATTGTATAACCGAAGTAATTGTAAAAACAGTAATTGAGAGTCAGTACAGACGAAATGAGTTTTCCTGTTCAAACAATCGTATCTCGACCGTTTGTCAATCAATTTCAATTTTCCTTACACCAATGCAATTCATAGAGCTTCTAGACTTGTAATATATGCAATAAAAAGTAGATTTTCAAAAATTATTATACTTTTCGAGTTTTTAGGAGATAGGATTTTTACAATGTACGTGGCATACGGTTGATTGAAATTCTTTGCGGCTTGTTAGTTTTACGGTTTGAAAATTACCTGTTTACTCAATAGTTCTACATATTATACATGGATATTATTATACCAAAATGTTTGTACAAACGTGGAGAAACACAATATTGTATGTAAGTTACTAAATAATAGAGTGTGTTAGGACGATTCAGTAAATACGAAGAAGTTCAGAATTTTAAAACATTCGTCATATAACTTTAAATTTGAAGCGATGACCTATACATTTTAATACACCAATCGGTTGTTATTTATGGCGGCTACAATTTCTGAAAAAACACATCCCAGCCAACATTTTGATTCACTTTAATAAGTTGCAATTTGATTAACTGTACTCTTCAACGATATGAATTGATTGTATAAAATGCACAGATCTCTTCTATGTGAACAAAAGTGGAGGCCGTATACGTACAACAAATCGGTATAGTAGAACTATGTGATTTACGACGAATTTTGATCTCAACAGAAGCATTATACAATCATCTAGTCAATCATTTTGAGTTTATATATGATCAACTTTACAATCATACATGAAGGTTTATGCAGCTTAAGGTCCCCAATGTGGTAACAAGAAGTATTTTTTTTTAAATAATATGAAAATAAAAAATCAGGATGAAATTTCCATAATTCTGTTATACGACACAGTTACGCCCACACTGGTAGATATGTTTTTCATGGGTGAGGTTGGGTTACTGGAACAACAATTATTAAAATTACCTGTTACGATTTACTTCCAGTTTCGAACCTGAGATCTTCGTATTGCCAGCATAGCCGATATGTACTCATCTATTTATACACTGTCAAGCAACAATTATATTTGATCATTTTTATCGCTTTGTGATTACGATCTAAAAATACCATAATCCAACCTAAATATGGCACTCCAATGATACCTTCTATACCTGTCAAATCACAACCTACATTCTGTACTCAAGCCATTTTTTATTGCTCAAATATTGAACTAGTCTGGCAGAGAATTTGCGAAGTGCTATAAGGAGGTGACTATTTTTTGAACGATTTTGCAGTTTAATCCAATTGCAAATTAATTTCTATACAATGTTTCAAAATTGTCTTTACTATTCCGCATGTACAATTTTGTTTTAAGTTGTAGTGGACTAATAAATAACTTCAAGTCAACATTGTATTTCGATCACAGATTTGCATTTTATGTGAACTTTTTACATCAAAACATAATTTTTGCTTGCACTATTTGTAATTTTGATTTAGTCTGTCATTATTTGTAATTTATTGTAAACTTTTATATACGATTGCTGGTTTGCTGGGATTTTTATATTTTCTCAAAAAATAGCCAAAAGTACGTAGAAGTACAGAAATTTCATTTAGTTGGCAAATAACGTCGAATTCAAAGCGATGGCCTATACCTTTTTATATACCAATCGATTATAATTGATTTTGGTTGCAATTTCTGGAAGAACAATTGTTATATTTTCTCAAAAAATAGACAAAAGTACGTAGAACTACAGTAATTTCATTTAGTTGACAAATAACTTCAAGTATTCAAAGCTATCACCTATGCAATTTATACACCAATCGATTGTAATTGATTTTGGCTACAATTTCTGAAAGAACAAATTTTTATATTTTCTCAAAAAATAGCCAAAAATACGTACAAGTACAGAAATTTCATTTAGTGGGTAAATAACGTCGAATTCCAAGGGTTGATTTATACTTTTTTATACACCAATCGATTGTAATTTATGGCGGCTACAATTTTTTAAAAGAACACATTTTTATATTTTCTCAAAAAATAGACAAAATACGTTGAAGTACGGAAATTTGATGTAGTTGGCAAATAAGGTCAAATTCAAAGTGATGGCCTGCACTTTTATATATACCAATCGATTGTAATTGATTTCGGCTACAATTGTTGCAAGATAAACTTTTCATATTTTCCCAAAAAAACGACAAAAATACGTAGAAGTACAGAAATTTCGTCTGATTGGCACATAACTGCAAATTCAAAGGGATGACCTACACTTTTTTATACACCTTCCACGTTATTTACCCACTAAATGAAATTTCTGTGCTTATACGTATTTTTGGCTATTTTTTGAGAAAATACAAAAATTTGTTCTTTTAGAAATTGTAGCCAAAATCAATTACAATCGATTAATGTATAAATTGCATAGGTGATAGCTTTGAATACTTGAAGTTATTTGTCAACTAAATGAAATTACTGTAGTTGTACATACTTTGAGAAAATATAAAAATCGTTCTTCCAGAAATTGTAACCAAAATCAATTATAATCGATTGGTATATAAAAAGGTATAGTTCATCACTTTGAATTTGACGTTATTTGCCAACTAAATGAAATTTCCGTACTTCTACGTATTTTGTATATTTTTTGAGAAAATATAAAAATGTGTTCTTTCAGAAATTGTAGCCGCCATCAATTACAATCGATTGGTGTATAAAAAGTATAAATCATCCCTTAGAATTCGACGTTATTTACCCACTAAATGAAATTTCTGTGCTTATACGTATTTTTGGCTAGTTTTTAGAAAATATAAAAATTGTTCTGCCAGAAATTGTAACCAAAATCAATTATAATCGATTGGTATATAAAAAAGTATAGGCCATCACTTTGAATTCGACGTTATTTGCCAACTAAATGAAATTTCTGTACTTCTACGTACTTTTGGCTATTTTTTGAGAAAATATAAAAATGTGTTTTTTCAGAAATTGTAGCCGCCATCAATTACAATCGACTGGTGTATTAAAATGCATAGGCCATCGCTTCAAATTTAAAGTTATATGACGAATATTTTAAAATTCTGTATAGTATTTTTTGAAAATCTACTATTTATTGCATATATTACAAGTCTAGAAGCTCTATGGATTGCATTGGTGTAAGGAAAATTGAAATTGGTTGACAAACGGTCGTGATACGATTGTTTGAACAGAAAAACTCATTTCGTCTGTACTGACTCTCAATTACTGTTTTTACAATTACTTCAGATATACAAATTTGTTTTCCATCATTCTTTGTTCACTGTTTTTATAAAAGATTTACCTATCCAATGGTGAAGAAAGAAATAAAATTGGTGAGCAAACAGCTAAGATACGGCAAGTCAAAGAAGCGTTCCCCATCTCACTGACTTTGTTATACTCTTTTTACTGTAACTTACGGTAGACAACTCTATTCTTCTATTTTTTAATTCGACGTATTCACAAAAGACATATCTTTCTTTTGGTGAAGACAGATTTAAAATTGATTGTAACGGCTGAGATATGACCGGTCAAAGTAAGCGTTCCCATTTTTTAGACCCCCTTGGTAGTCCGCGTAACTTTTTACCCCCTTGGTATTCCGAGTGTTAAAATTAACTGAACCAGATGCGATTCTCGCCATCTTCTAGAAGAAATGTCCAATCACGCTGTGTTCTCCATTGAATTTAAAACTCTACCAATAAACCGCTTCAACAAGAAGTGTTCCCACTGTGTTTCAAAAAGAAAAACGAACATCGTATCTCTTTGTACTGGATCGAAACAATTTATGGTTCTAGTAGGGAACGTACAATTCAGAGCGATTAAAACGTACATATCAACAGAACAATATGGCTTCTTTCTAGTTAAATAAAAAACTACGAATTTCGATCAGTTCACTTCGTACAGTATCAAACATATAGAATCTAAGGCACAAGTTGATGCGATCTATATTGATCTTAAAGCGGCATTCGAACGCCTCGATCACTCTCTTCTGCTAGTGAAGATTGAGCGGCTTGGTGCATCTCGAAACATCAGTGAGTGGTTCAAGTCATTCGTTAACCGATTCATATCTGTAAAATTGGGAAACTATGAGTCTATATAGCTTCATCGATATGTCGGGAGCCGCCCAGGGAATCAATCTTGGACCTTTACTTTTTTCCTTTTACTTCAATGGCGTTGCCTCTTGCCGCAGGAATGCACACTAATTTGCGCTAATCATTTCAAAGAATTTCTCCTCATTGTCCCATAGAAGACTGCATCGAACTACAGCGACACTTAGATGTTGTTGGCGTACTAGTAACGTATATGGTCAAGGCTCCGAAAATGGCAACCACAGGCGAAAATGTTGTTTTATTAAATTTTGCGTCAAACTATTTTTTCCCCATTTGTATATAACCTCTAATATTAAACAAAATGAATTATGAGCCCAGAAAAAATTCCATGTCTGTCATTTATAAAAGTTTGTCGATGGTTCTTGCATGACCTGAAAATGACTGAAATACCGTTAGGAGATAAAAAGCTAAACAAAATCCATATTTTCAACTCTTTGCCTGGAACCACATTTTTCCATCGTAGTCTAATTTAAATTTGATGATATTGCTTGAAAATTTGAGATGAATATGGAAAAATGCTTTTTTTAATTGTGAAGTAATGAAAAACAAATAACTTGTAACGTGACAGATCAAAAATTCGAAAAAGTTTTGTGGACCACACTAACAGTTTGCATACAATGTCTAACCTACATTTTTTCTTACTACTTTAAGTCTACTTTATGAAACTGTATTGTGAAAACCTTATCGTTTTATTCATTTTTGAGAAAACATAGTTGATATTATGTAACGTGACAGATGTTTTCTGCCATACAGGAATTGCATCAAGTTTGATACAATTACGTCAAAAATGGTGAGCATCTTCGACTTGCGAATATTTTTTGGTGAAATTTTTCAAAAAGAAAAGACAAAAAAAGTTGAAAAATACAATAACAAAAAACAATGATTTTTTTGTTAACGCAAGCCTAAAAACAGAAGAAACGGTGATTGCATTGCAAGTTATTAGTAAGAAAACATTTTTCACAACGACTTTAAGTATGCTTCCAAATTTCCTAATATTTTCCAGTCATAAATATACTTTTGTCATACACTATTAATAGTTAATATCATTTCGAAGCAAAATGCTCTTAAGAAAAATTTTCCAAAATATTTTGCTTTTTTTAAAGAAAATATCTAGTGGTGAAAATACGCGCTTTTAATAAGTTACTCACAAATACCACACGCTAAAAAACATACCGCGTTTAAAATTTAATTAAAAAAAATCTTTAAAATATAATTGCATTGTGAAGAAAATAACAATATATGATTTTATAACAAAGACTTGAAACTTATTTCAAAAATCCTTAAATTTTTAATTTTAATTCAATTTTTTCTGTAAATAATTTAGTTATAGAATGTCTTTCAAAATGTTTTTGCAATTCGAAATGCTCATGAAAGATTGTCCTTCAAAATGCAGATGTTTTTAAGTTATTTTAGATTTTCTTTCGACACAAAGTGTTACTTCGAGAAATTACGACCTTTTTATAAGTTATTCACGTTTATTCATCAAAACCAATATGTTTTTCAAAATAAACATGAAATTTCACGTTAATACTCAGTTCCCAGATCAATGATGATTTGTGTACGACTGTTTTGATATCCTTGCTTCAATAAAAATACAGAATTGTAACGTGACAGATTCTGGTTGTAACGTGACAGATCCTTGAGAATACTCCATAAAATCGAAAAAGAAGTTTTTCTTCACGAAAATTATATTTCAAACTCTTCTTTGATTTCCAAACTTCAACTTAAAACTATGTTCACGCAAATTTGGGGGCCAACAGAACAGACTTTTTCAATTTAGTAGGGCAACCTACAAACTCACTGCGAAAATTGTGTAACGTGACAGACGTATCAAAATGACAATAAAGCGAAAACCATTCATGATAGAAAATAACTTTCTGTAGAAAAAATGTGCGCCTTGGTGACCTTAATAATGTGCAATTGTGATATAATCTGATTTTATCGTTTTTGCAGATTAAGATATATTAAATATGCGTAAACTTGTAACGTGACAGACAGAAGCCTTGACCATATACGTATATGGTCAAGGCTCCGTAAATGGCAACCACAGACGAAATTATTTTTTATCAAATTTTGCGGCAAACTGTTTGTTTTCCGTATGGATATAACCTCTAATATTAAAAAAATATGAATGGCGATCCCAGAAAAAAATTTCATGTCTGTCATTTATGAAAGTTTGTTGGTGCTACTTGGACGACCTGAAAGTGACTAAAAGACCGTAAGGAGATAAAAAGGTAAACAAAATCCAAATTTTCAACTTTTTGTTTGCAACCACATTTCTGATTGGGTAGGTGTATGTACGTATGTTTTAGGTATTGATATAGATCAAATGTATTAGAATGATGAGATGATTTGATGGAAGTAAATCCGTTGTTGATTTGCCGATATCTAGAATTCAGATTGTGGAGCCACTCTTTGACGTCGGTCACAGGCACTTAGTGTGGACAGAAGTTGATTGAAAATAAATAGCAATATGAGACGAATTTTACAACAATAATAATAGCATATATTAGGGTGAGGTTTATTTTTACCTCACTACTTCAAACACCTTGGAGGAAGCAAGGGTATGCAAATTCTTAGATAATATTTTAGTGTTATTAGATTTGCGCATTTGAAACCAACAGATCTAGAATCCAAGCTCAGAGATTCTGCACCTTTCGGAATCAAATATTAAGGATCCATAATCCGAATTTTTGAATCAGGGATTGAAGATGATATACTTATGAGTATATATGATATTATCATATTCAAAAAAATTGTATTTTTGGATTTATATGGCATGAATTTTAAAAATATGTTAGAAATCGTTGTCAGGAAAACTTTTTTACTAAAAGTTTCTCCATGATCCAAATACACTGAAAAAGTTTCTTTCGCGTCTTTAAAACGATAAACATTTGATTGTTGACATTTTATGGTAGAGCAACGCGAATAACTTATAAAAAGGGTATAATTACACGAATGAATAGTTTTTGTTGGGGCAAAATTTCAAATATCTTAAAAACTATTGCATTTTGGAAGATTTTTCAAAATGCATTTAGATTTAAAATGATACTTAGAATTATATTCTGTAATAAAATTACAGTTTTGTATGCTAAATAGTACGACATTTAAAAACACGTGTAAAGTTATTATAAGAAAAACTTTTTAACCGATAGGTTCTCCATCATGCAGTCACATTTAAAATATTTCTTTTCTCTGATGGTTTTTATTGACAAAATATAAAAAAATTAAAAAAATGTTTTTTTGCAATTTAAATTTTTACATAATTTTTGTTTTTGCAGCGCATATTTTTTCGTAACGTAGAAACGTTCACGTTCGGATATTCATAAACCGAACACAACTGCAAAGTTTCGTTCGAACCGACGATGGTCATATTTTGCGGTTGGCCGGTTTCTCATGAAATCCCTCTTTTTCCACTTTGGCCGGCTGTAAAAAATCGGTAATGATCAAAATAGGGTGTTGAGCCCATTTTCGCCATGTTTCTATTATCACCCTACCCATTTGAAGCCGTTGGATAGAGCAGTGTCTGCCATTTTTGTTCAACGCATTGAGCTAAATGGTAGCGCAACAATAGGGGCACTCGATTCGAGTTTTCGTTGCGCTCAAGCACGAGAATTTCACTGTTTTCAGCGCATTTGTGTTATTATATTGGCCCTTAACAACGAAGCAAAGCTGTTGATATCAATTTTTACGCATTCCATTGATTGTAGGCCGAGAAATTAATGAATAAGTGAGACATCCTGCGTAGTATGGTGAAAATAGGCACTTTACCCTATGATTTTGTAGGTTGCAGCGCCGGAGAATGTTGTCTTCTTGTAGGCAGGAAAAACGCGAAGATGATTGGTTCAATGGTTCAAAAACGAGAATTCCAGCGGATTAGAAAAATCTTGTTTCGAGAAAACCATTTTTAACACCTTACATTCTAAAATTTTGATTTTGTAGATGAATAAACATTTAGCGCACTTGTCTAAGTTCTTTTACTTCTTAAAAAATATCAAACATTAGGTACTTTTTTGCACAATTATATATCCCCTTATGCCTAGAACGTTGCACTGTGGTACAAACGTACCCCACGCGTTTGGTCGTAATTTCCCCAGGTAAAAATGCAAACAAAAGAAATGTATAATACATCATTTTCTTCGTTTTTAATTGCAAAAACATCTGTGTAAGTAAAAGTACGGAATTTATTAAATTAATGATACATAAATTGGTTCGAAGAAAACAAAGTGAAAAAATCGCAGATTTGACTTTTTTTTCATAAAAAATACTATAACTTTCCGAAGTTTCAACCGATTTGAAAAAAATCAAATGATTCTAAAAGTTGAAAGAATGGTATAGAAACAGTTTAAAATAGTTTCAATATTTTTGAAAAAGTGCAATTATTTGGAAGAGTGAAAGTTTAAAAATCGGGTTATGGAAAATACCACGGAATGGAGTGGAAACTGAAATGAAAAAATATTTCTGACCAGTAATATATTGGTAATACGCAACGTTACTGTTACAGTAGTTACTTTGTGCAAGTTATACTTGCGAGCCATTGTTTTGAAAAACTATAAAAAATGAACAAAAATCAGCAAAAATGAGAACAATTTTTTTCTAGCTCTTAATTAAATTAAATTAATTGAATAAATGATTAAAAACGATTGTATAACACTAATTTTTATTTACGTAGTAAAACAATCAGTATTCAAACTGGTATTGTCACGAGTCACATTTCCACTGACAGCACGAAACCTGACGAAACGCTAACGGCAACCGTACACTAGGGTACAAATGTACCCACGCCAACTTCGACTCCTGCTTACGCGAAGGCTATAAGCAAACTGGCTATACCACCTTTTCCTACTTTTACTAGGAACTCTAAATTGAATTATGGTTAGAGTCGGTAGATGCTGAATTCTTGTCTTCACGCGGCACAGAGGAGTAACTAGAACAAATTCTTGGCCAATAACCAAAACATTTTTTTTTCGATTTTTTATTAAGTTATATTTTTTTAGATACCTAAAAGCATACTGCATATTGTGGCAAAATAAAGAGTTTGCCAAATATTGCTAAATATTTTTTGCATGGATGCAAAATGGTGATATTTTAAGGGGTTTTTAATCATTTTTTATTATATATTCAGCAAAATCGCTTTGTAATGATGATGACTGTATTAAATAAGACAATATTATAACAAACGTAATTGAACACAACTATTTGTGTAATCTCAGCTTAAAAATAACCAAAAATTGTAGTGTTTCTGTGTATTGGACCAGTTTTAGAAACACCCTTTTTAAACATTTTATTCCAAATTTGAATGATAAAAAAGTTACATTATACGGCAAGGTCCAGCAAAGTTGCTGAAACAACATTACAATACCAGATTCCGGCTATCCGAAAAACATTCAATCGCTTCCGATCTTTTCCGATCCACAAATTACAAGCGATTTGAAAATATTGATATTTCCACTAATTTGAGGTACGCCAAAATGCTGTAGGGCCAAATACTATGTTTGGTAAAACGTATATCTATGAATATGTGCACAGGTTTCCCTTTTCTTCTCCCTTTTCCACTGACCAACTGTTCATGCATCGGGAAAAACAAATGTATTCACAAAGATTACCTCGAAAATACTAGTATTCGGAAGGATCTAGAAAAATGACCTCTGCACTGGTAGTTGGATAGATGCCAAATTGTCCCAAAAACTAGTTATTTTCTATTTTCAGTTCATATTAAGGCATAACAACAGCAATAGCCGCAATAAATAGTTTTGGCCAGGATTCGACCCCAGTTACTCCTCTGTGCGCGGTTCCAAAGAAGGCGTGGGGTACATTTGTACCCCAGTGCAACGTTCTAGGGTTAAAAATTCATGTTTGCGAAGCAAAAACTGAGTTCTCATTTCCCACAAGACTTGTTCATTTGACATTTTAATTTTTAAACCTCTTTGTTGACTGAGCTATTGTGTTGATACACACTTAGAAAAAATTTAAATTACATTCGACGTAAACGGATATATAAGGGATATCGAGCAGATAAACCAATTAAATATATAAAACCAATAAACTAAAATCTGGTCGTGAATTCAAATAAACTAACAACATCTCATTCCGACGAAAAGCAATTATGTTCAATAAACTTATCAAGATGTTAATGTGTAGCAACTGCTTGGACAAATCCAATAAATCAGTTCACATCAATATTGTCTGTTTTGAACATTTTATTGTTAAACTCAAGACAAGCGCTATGCCTTATTTTTGTTTAGTCATCAATGCTTCTCTGTTTCTCTATTGAACTGGATTCTTTCACTAGTACAACTTTGACTGCATCAAGAAACCTCGACAGCTCCAAATCAGTTTAACTTCGATCATAAAAGATTTACATCTTATTTGGATCCAGTTCTATAAATCCATGCAGCGTATTCGGTTAGCAACACTGGTTCTACTCTCGTGACTAGTCAGCTGTTGCAAACACACGATGACTTGGCAGTTTTTGGGTAGCAGAATTGCCTTCAAAACAAAATTCTCCCAATTCAAGGTGTTCTTGTCTCGCGTGGAAGTTAATAATTGATTATCACTTCCGTACGTTTTGAACGGAAGAAAACGTGATTTACAATTCACTTCCTGAGTTTCCCTCCCAAATTGGAAAATGTTGATCGATCAACCTAAAAGAGAGAGAGAAAAAAAACCCGATTCCATTAGAAGGAAAGTTAACGTAAGTAGTTGCCGAAAACTGCTAGGGTAATGTGCCTGTTTTAACGTAGTAGGGAGGGAGCTCGTAGTATTTTCTTAATTACGCGGCATAAACTCAAGCTGATACGTATATTATGGCATCAATGTCTAGGCATCTCTCATTAAACAGTATAATAACGAAAGTGAGCTGAAAATTGTGATTAATTTGTCTATGAGCAACCCGAAAATTCGAATCGAGGTCTAATTTTTCTGTTTGACTCTCGTCTTTGTAGATGCTGCTTCAACCAACGCCTTCAAGTTGATGGGGTGATAACAGGAATTGGGTATAAATTGGTTGACTTCCCTACATCATTTTTACGGTACACATACCTAACTATTGGCAAACACGCCTTTCCGTTGCCGGATGATAAATTCAAGACAATAGGCACTGTGTCAAGGCTAACTGAAATGTGTTTCTGCTTTACTGAAGGACTGATAGAGGTATCACGGTGGTATATGGTCATCATGAAATAATTTGGATAGAATCATAAAGACATTTGCGGACAGCGATTTACAGAAAATAAATCACCAAAAAAAAATCTTTGTAAATGTATAAATGGATGGAAAAGTAATATCGTCGTATTGTTCAGCTTACAGTTTAAAAGTGGCGTTTTCAGATTCGTGGATCTATTCCGAGTAAATACTAATTTTAGAATTAATTAAATGACATTAGGTACGTTGGAATGAATCAAGCAACATCAACAACATCTTGAATTTTTACTAGCGTGATAGAGTAAAGGACGATTCTTACGATTTAATTAAAAGCTTACAGAATCACTGTCAAGAGACATTGAAAGTAAATGTTTTTCGCGTGAGATATTAAATTTGTGCCAAAGTGGGACAACGGAGAGGCGTCAGAAGTTATGCAACGTATCATTAAGTTTAATTGTCTTTGACGGGCTTTAAAACCAATTGATTAGGGTAAACAATCTAATGTTGCTCCATTTCTAAGAGAAATATATTTAAATGCACACAAGATACTTTTCACGCTAATTTTCACGTGGTATGCTTTTCGATTCGCGGAATTACAAGCTAGCAAAAAAACGAAAAGATTTTGTACGCGGACTTAACTTGCTACATTAGTTATCTAATCTTTTTTTGCGTTAGCTTGGCGGTGCCAACTTCTTTTTTTAGATTTTGAATATTTTAAAACTAGGAGGTTACAATATTGAATTTTGTTTTATATTAAGAGGAAACTATTTATAGCTATCATAAAACTGGAGATACAATGCTATATATAACAGTGGGATACAATAGTTTTTTAGATTTTTTTTTATCTTAAAGCTTTTTTTACGAAAAATTTTACAACTATCATAAAACTAAGAATACAGTTTGATATACGAAAAGCGGAACAAGTTTTTCTAAGAAATTTAACATTTATCTTAAAACTAGGAATACAGAATGCAAATTTGGTATATTTCCAACCTCGGGGTTTGCAGCAGTTTTATCAGGGACAGAAGAAAGTACGCGGACATTGGGCAAGAAAACCAAACTTGCCACTTTTAGGCAAACGAGAGATTAGCGACATGACTTGGAGCCCCAGGCTACCCAGACGCCAAGACCCGGGTTGATGGGTGGGATTCATCGGACCTACAAAGAATCGGGTCGCTCTCGCTGCGAATTGCGTGGTAAGGGCGACGGCGGTCACATAGTGGCGCTCTGGTGCTGATCGGCTCCACAAGGCAGGACAGGGAACTTCTAAAAACCAGAAATAAAAGAGAGGGGCTAAATTGGTATGTTTATCGTTTTTATGGAAATACAAATAAGGGACATGTAGGGGAAATTGCGATTTGCGAGCGTATCCCGAGCTGGGGCATTGGGTGGTCTACTTCGGGCCCGAAGGGAATCCTTTACTTGAGACCCGGCGCATACCCAGACAACGTGCTCGATGTCATGATAGCCCTCTTCACAGGCGCACAGACTACTCATCGCAAGCTCAATACGCCGCTAATGCGCATCCAACGTGAAGTGGTTGCACGTAAGCCGGGACATTACACGAATGAAATCCCGACCCAACTCCATCCCCTTGAACCAAGGCTTCGTTGATACCTTTGAGATAATATAATGTAGCCATCTTCCAAGTTTCCAATTCTGTTTGCGAACTGTTGAGTGCCTCTGACGACAAATACTAAAAAAATCGTTGAAGCAGATTGGTGTTTCGTATATGGCACCTTCTAAAGCACCCACCTTTGCTAAAGAGTCGGCCTTTTCATTGCCCGGGATAGAGGGATTTTTCAGATAATGTACTCAAGAACTCCCGTATCTTCCTCAGAAAATACGGGAATTGCTTTTTGGGCTTCGGACATGGTTGGGATTATACGAAGAAGGATTGATGCTCTATGCCATGTAGTCGAAGAATAAGGACGTAAATCGGGTTTGATAATTAAGCTCGACGAGCCTCTCAAAATTTTCAATTACCAACGGGTTCAGAATGTTGCAAAATCGATTTTTCAGCGGGGGAACGCCCGCCAGCACTTCGAGACCCATCGCAAGGGTCGAGTGCATGCAAATTAAGGCAATGTGCAAACAACGATACTGGATTCTCTCCAGTATGATGAAGTGTATATTCGCAGCGGAGTGGAAACATAAACACTCGTACTCCATTACCGACAATATTGTTGTTTGGTATAACCTGATCAGGTCTCTTGGGTGGGCACCTCACCATGTTCCAGTTATTGTCCGGAGAGAATTGATCCTTTGTTGGCATTTCTGTTTCAGATATCTAATGTGACATCCTCAGGTACCTTTAGAATCGAACCAGACCCAGAGATATTTAAATGTGAAAACCTGATTGATCGTTACTCGTATTTATAGAAGCAGTAGTTGCGTTGGCACATGCTTCCTAGTAAAGACGACCAGCTCAGTTTTCTCCGTGGAGAACTCGAAACCCAACTGAACAGAATAAGTAGACAAATTGCTCAAGATATCTTGCAATGGTCTTTGCAAATCGGCAGCTTTGGGCCCTGTAACAGAGACCACCCCGTCGTCTGCAAGTTGTCTTAGTGTGCATGAATTGGCAAGACAATCGTCAATGCAATTCACGTAAAAATTGTAGAGTAGGGGACTTAAACATGAGCCCTGGGGAGGAGTCCCGACAGATCTTCTTGGCAAAAGCGAAGATCCAGCGGTTTGAATATTCCACGTTCTCGTTGGTACTGTTTCGGTTACGCATACGTCGAGCCGTACCCCGAAGAGTGGTTTTCTCGATCCAGACGGATTGTCTTAAAGTCGTGGAAGTTGAGATTTATTTCGGAAGTTAACCAAGTTTCGCATAATGCGAAATCATCGCATTTTAAACTGTTTAGTAAAAAATTGAAGGAATCGATTTTCGGGAAGATACTTCTGCAATTCAACTGTAGGACAGTGATCGAATCAGTGACCTCGTTTGATGACTTAGCCATCGAAGGATACAATCGCTGCAAGAAGGGGCCATTTAGTAGTCAACTGTTTGCACTATAGGGAGAAAATGTATCAGAATGCTTTTAAGAGGATCAGTAACATTAAAAGCTGTGAAAATTAGGTCCACTATGTCAGAAACTTCATTAGTCCCGTTACTGGACTGAGTGTCTGTTTGAAAAAAGGGTACCCTTGGGGTTTTTGGTATCCCTGGAAATAGTGGATACTCCTTGTTAGAATTAAAAGTCTTGGAGCAACTTGCTTCGACTTTAGAGCATCTCTTCCGTCGGATTTACTATTTGTAGTTGATGCACTCTCAGGGGACGACACTTTGGCACCCTTACGAGGCAGTCTAGGGGAGGCTAGATTTCTCCTCTTCCTCCGGGTTAAAAAAAAGATGTTCTCTCTTGTGGGTTGTCAGATTTTTGCCCTACGCCAACCAAAAGAGCAAAGGAGTTTTCGGAAGGGTCAGCTGGCGAAGCATTATTTAGAATTTCTGTATAAAAGCGCTTCGAGTGCTCCTTAAGGGAGCGCTTAATTTTATCCCCGCGCTGCGTGTATACAGGGCATGGTTTACCTGGTCGAGGTCATTCACTACAATGCGTATCTTATTAACTCGAACACGTGTTATCTGAGCTACGGCCGGGTAGTTAGCAGTCAGCTCACGTGAGATCTCTAAAATATGAAACAATTTCGTGTTGGGTCGGAAATAGACCACCCGAGAAGGATTGGGGGAATCAGGGGAGGGAGTAATTTTGGGGTTATCCGGTATATCCAAGAGAATATCATTCCATTGAGGCACGAGGATAGCACGTGGTGTAAACGAGAGATGAAATTTTTATTCAGGGGAAAGGGATCTAGAAAGTTGCAACCGAACGGGTGAAAATGAAATGAAAAAAATACTTAGTTTATATAGCGGCGTGTCCGGCTATTTCGCTGTTCACTTCACCCGGAAAAGTGTTTGAAAGAATTGTAAAACAAATTCAATTTTTTTTCATTCCCGGTCGCTTTGCGGGGGAGAGTTGGTAGAAGGGGAGGTTAGAATTTTGCAACAAAATGCTACGAGGGGAAGGGAGGAGCTCCTAGACATAGCCTTATAACTTTTTATGATCATTTAGTATAAATTACCCTATACAAAATTGTGACGAAAAAGTAAGCTAACTTCGTGATTTTTTTAAAGCGTTCTATACAAATTTTATTTGAAAAAGCGAATGATAGCACTATCGAAGATAGAAAATACAAGTTGAATTATAATTTTTTTTCAAGGTTGTCGGAGTTATGGCCCATCCTACGAAGCATGTTTTTTGGTGGTGAACACTCTCTAAGCCGAACCGCTTAACTGAAATCAGAAAATAAAAAGATTATTGAAGAAAAATGTATTGCGGTGTACTTGAACGGCTCGATTTCCCAATAAAAAAAATTCTTCATACAAAAAAACATGTTGACCAAAAAATTGGCTTCTCCTGTGTTAAAAATTTAAAACAAAAATTCATTGTAAAGAATCAATTTTTTTTTCGATAAATATGGAACTGTTCAAGTACACAAGAATGTAAATTCAAATTATTAAAAAAAAAAAAAGTTATGAAAATCGGATGAACAGTTTTCGAGATATCACGTTCACCGCAACGGTGCTTTTCAAAAAATTTCATTCTGAGATAATTGCGTTTTGTGTCAACTTTACTCGTGGAAAAACCAGCGCGATGCAAACGACTGTATTTTAAAATCTAGTGCTCCGATCTGGATAAAATTTCGCACAGATATTTTCGAAAATATATACTTTAAGAATATACAATAATTTTTATTTTTTTTTTCAATTTGTTAGGAAACTGTATAACGATATGTCAGTTAGGAAACTGTATAACGATATGATGCATCTTCTGTAAAAAATAAGTTTGGTGATTATTACAACTAGAAGTAATTATGGAGAACTAACTCTAAAAACATTTTTAGAGACTTGGTGTCTTCAGTAACGTTGTTGAGAAAGATACTCATACAGTTTTGAAATGGGTTTGCATTTATCAACTTGAACAAAAAGTAATAAAAGGTTAACCACAAGGTTCTAAAGAAGTTTTAACCAAGCATGGGAACAATTGCAACACGAACCGTTCGTTCGTCATTCAGAACACAGCTTTCTTCAGACGCATTTTGTTTGCTGTAAAGTTTTTTCAATCTATTTGTTTGTTGCGTTATTCATGGTTATTTAGTGAGCACAACATTGTGGCTACTTTGTACCAACAGATAGCAACCGCCGCGCGAGTGAACGAATTTTCCCATGCTTGGTTTGAACTATTCCATATTATGTGTACATCCATATGCCCATCGTCCTCCATTGGTTTGAGATTTCTTCGACATGAGTCTGATGTGGTCCTTCATCCTGGCTGACTTTCATTCAGACATTTGTGTCGACCATAAATTTTCACTTGCATTTCCAATAAGGAGGTTCTTTTTGTATTTCAAGCAAGGAGGTTTCTTTGCATTTTTTTGTAATTTAACAGAGCACTGGTTTTTATAAAGGGATTCCGTGTTTAATGTGTTTTCACTCGATTGTAAAAAAATGTATTAGTACTTTATCGAAAATATAACGGTTCAACCAATTTATCGATAGCCGTGGTTATCACAAGCGACTCAATTTATTGATTGCCATGACTTACTTGAAATAATCGGTCACAGTCCTAATTAATAGAAATCCCATATGCTATGGGATTTCCTATTGTCGAATCTCTTATTCACACCTCCAGTTAACCGTGCAGTGGAAGACCCGACTGTACCAAGAGAGAAAAAAAGCGACATCAGCCAATCCAGAACAGTGCCTCAATCAATCATATTCATTGCCAATTTGAAAGTTTGATCTCATTCGGCAAATTTAATTAACACTATTCACGCCCGATTCGTCACCGTCGTACCCGGCGCAGGTCGTGACGAGAGAGATGACCCACTCAGTCGCATCTTCCAGTAAATAACGGAAACCACGCCACACAGAGCCAACTCCCGACTGTAATAGAGGACCGCAGTGAAACACAATCACCGAGGTCTCGTGTATGCAATGTACATAGTTTATTGACCCAATTTCTCCACTGTACACAAGGCACAACCACTCTCCCGGTGCCACATTCCCAGACTTGGCAAACAATGCTGATCAGTCCGCTGTCGGTCGAGTATTCGCGATCGGCGATCGTCGACTCGAGGAGGTTTTTGTTTGCAGAGTCTCGGTTCTTGCTCCGCTCGGTACCGATGGAATTCAATGACCAGAACCCAGTACTATTGAGAAAGACAGCGGAAGCGTGGCTATGGTAGTGGGATGGTTTGCTGTTTTTATTTTATAAAGAAATGCATCAACGCCATCTGTTCAACTGGTGCGTGACTCTAGCTGGACAAAAAACCGAGTAACACATTCAGGTCCAGCGGGTTTTATGATAATAACGGTTCTCCTGTGTTTCCTCATGCCGGTCGGTGCCGAGAATGAATGAAACCTGTTTTTATGATTTTACTTAAAGTGTGATTCACGGAAATGGTGTCAAGCTCTGGGCTGCTTTTGTAACTGTGTTTATTTCAGAAATCTATTTTTGATTTATATTTGGATACGTTCGTTGAGAAATATTGTACTTTGAATAAAAGGATCACCAGACGTTATAATTTTAAATGTACAAAATTAGTGGAAATGTAATTGTGTTGTTCAAACAAAATTTAAAATATGTCGAGAACTACTACATTTCAGAAATTTTTGTTATAAGCATTTTGATTTAAAATGGCAATTAGATTCATATTTAAAAATAAAATTGTATTTTTGACCGCAAATAGTATGAATTATAATACTATATCAAAAATTGTTGTTAGGAAAACTTTTTTATTGAAAGCTTCTCCATAATACAAATACACTGAAAAAGTTTCTTTTACGTCTTTAAATCGACAACCATTAGATTGTTGACCTTTTATGATGGGGTAACGCGAATAACTTTTAAAAAGGGCATATTACACAAATTGATAGTTTTTGTTGGTGCAAAATTCCAATTATCTCGAAAACTATTACATTTTGGAAGATTTTCGTTAAATGCATTCTGATTTAAAATGATACTTGGAATTATATTCTTTTGTATTTGTATTTGTCAATTAGTATGAACATGTATAAAGTTATTGTTAGGAAAACTTTTTCACCGATTAGTTTTCCTTCATGCAATCACATTCAAAGTGTTTCTTTTCTCTTCAGGTTTTTTTTTTGACAAAGTATGAAAAATTTAAAAATAGGGTTTTTTGCAATTTAAATTTTTAATATAAATCGAATCGACCATGGTCATATTTTGCTGTTGGCCGGTTTCTCATGGAATCCCTCAGTACTTTGTTCGTGGCAAATTCATTTGGCTTATACAGTATGTACAGTATGTACTTTATTACGACAACAAACTTATTTAGTTTTTTATTTGTTGGCTTTAAAACGGTAAATCCAAAATTTAAAAAGTATGCCATCGTACAACAAACCTTTCCTATGAATAAAAATACTAGAACGATAATGGGGTGTCTTTAATTTTTTTTACATGCTGTATACTGCCCATGATCGCATATTTGTCCCGTTTTCTATGGGATTTCCTATCTTTATGGGACTGATATGCGATCATGGGCAGTATAGGTTTTGTACTAATTTAAGTATACTGGTATCAGCGAATCACCCGCTGTCCTAACGATTGCAGTCCAGTAATTAATACCCAATGAAGCTCTGAGAGTTGAAAGTCACCCGCTATCCTCTGAATATCTCATCAAATCTACACGATTGTCGTGTGCTGCTACGGCCTCGTCCGAATGCGACCTTGGCTGATCCAATGCTAATTCCGATATGTGCTACGATAAATTTGCATAACGACTCGGAATGAAGCAAAACGATTCAAACAACGGCTGTGGGACGGCGTAATCGGCACCCCTGAGCCAGAGCATCGACGTCAGCTAGTCAGTCAGTTAGTTAGTCAGCCCGCGCTGCACCCAGCCGTTGCGAGGGTAGGTATCATTTGTCTGTATGGTCGTGATCAATGTCAATGTTAACGCCAACAACATATCTGTGCACGCGCGGGGCACGTATGCTAGACTGCGATGCCAATCGATTTAATTTTCTGTTATTCGTTATGGGGGGAAGGCCGACAAAGACCAAGTAATTTGTTATTTTGTAAATGACTTCGCGATTACCGATCTGTTTTAGTTCGAACGAAACTAGTTTGTTTTTCTGAAAAGATCTGTACAAGATATTTCGAATGGTTTAGTATTTAGTTAAATGTTATGGTTATACATTGTTTCTGTTGAAAAATTTAATTATCATTAAAATCTTGTGTATTCGTGGCTATATAGGGCATGAGAGTTGCCTGTTTAACACTGAACCGTACAACAACGGAATCCTGTCAGGTGATTTGCACGTTTCCATGTGATTATTATACCCAACGCTCAGCAACACGTTTTGGGAGAAAATAAAAGTTTTACGACATGCGAAACACGTTTCCTACTCAATGAGTAGTATTGAGTGCAACTTTTCATCAGCAAATGGAAGACTATTCTGTTGCAGCTTCAATCGTTCTTGAATACCCTGTCGATGTATCGCTATTCGCTTGAATGCCTCTAGCTACTATTAAGAGCCTTTCGCTTTTGCAAGAAGCTTATTTTGAGTTATGAAAAAATACATATTGCTGTCTTAAAAATAGCATGTCTCGTGTTTTTTTTCCTTTATACGGTATTTTCACTTACAAAACGAAATTATGTGGGACAAAATGTCCTAAGTGTGGTAACACTTGAGTGATTTTGTTTCACTAAATTTCGCTTTGAGATTCACATTGATTCTTTAAACGAATTTTCGTTGTTGATTTGTTTTTCAATTCTCAGCGATGTCTAAAGTTTTTTGAAATTTAAATTGTTTTCAAAGTTGCTTTTTCACAGGAGCTTTCATTCTTATTCATCCTTGTCAGTGTTTTAAAATCTTTTACATGGACTTCTCTTCAAGCATTTTTTATGTGCATGTAAACAGTATCAGTGAACTGAAAACGGAAGTGAACGGAAAAGAATCTTGTATTGATCCTACTCATTTTTCAAACATTTAAAAGCTAATGTTTTCTTGATTTACATTTATCGCAATAATGTTTTCTTCCTAAACACTTTGTCATGTCGTTTCGATCCAATATAGTATCATATTTCGTAATGAATTATGCACCAAAAGTAAAATTTTAACTATTGCAAACTAGACCAAAGTCACTCACAATTAACCGGATCGATATTACCATTCATATGACAATTGAAACTGAATTATTTTGAAATCACATTGAAAATAACACAAATTTCGACAAATTTTCGAAGTTGTACTTTTTATTTTAAGTTTTTATTTTAATTTTTTCTTTTAATTTTTAATTTTAATTCTACAAGACATTCTCGATTGAAGAACAAATGTTTGGAAACTTGGGAAATATTGTCTCGAACTCAAAGGTTCGCTCTGATGTGTTCTTAAAAAACATGTTTTATTTATGAATTTTTCTATTAGTTTCTATCAGTAGCAAGAAAACCACAGGCGTACTGTTTGAGAAATAAAAGCTGACTTACAAAAACTGGTTTTGTTGCAAATGTATACTTGTTAACGGGCCTTCTAAAAATTACGGCAAACCCAATTCCATCCGGTACAATGAAAATTTCTGGACTGATTCATTCTTAGCCTACTTCCAGTCAAAAAAATATTATGAAGTTATAAGTAAGGTTGCTTGCTGCGAGGGTACGTCGGGTGATCGTATTTACGTGTCCGTATTTACGTGTCGTGGGTCGTTGGATGCGACAGAGGGATCACTTGCGCGAGACTGAATTGCGAAAAATTGCTACGGTACGCGGTAGGGACATTTGAAAACTCCATGCCTCAGTTAATGAAAATTCTGTGTTTCAGAAATTGCGTCCTTAACCTTCGGATGACTTTACGTTTTATTCATTGTGCAATCAGATACGTTTTGGAAAATACAGAGAGAATCATGAGGATTATTCTTCCAGTATAAATTCTGAAAAGTGACCCAATTTTGGGGACTATGCGACTAAGTAGAACCAATACAATAAACCATTTTGATTCCATGTGTGAAAAGTACGATTCTGAAGATCCTTAAGAGGAAATATTGTCTGCTGGGCTCTTTAATTCTTGGAAGAGGTAAAACATTTCCCACCTAAGCTATGTTAGCTAGATAAAGGCCTAAATATATCCTAAATATATTGACTCAAGTAAGATTATTTTTCAGATCCAATTGAACTGATAATCATAACTCTTACCGGAGAATGCAATATTTTTTATCTTCGTGGAAATGAACAAAAGTGTCAAACCGAAAACATAGTAGGATGGAATTGTTTTTTTTTTCATTTTTATGATGAGCCCAGCAAGGCAGCGAGTACAAAAGGGATAAACTCATTAGCTGAGTTATAATAACTTTTCATCTGAAAATGTGTACTTTTAGTATCGAAGTGGTTAACATTCTCGACGCTCTTAATGGTATGAGTGATAAATGTAATGCCTGGCTGATAGAAACTGAAGTAAATTACTCCTTGTCGCGGAAAACAGATTAAAGAAGGAATACCTAGTATTGTTTGAAATATCAAAGAACCCATGGTCCTTCTGTTTCATTTACAATACCAACCCTTTGCGGGGCTCATAAAAATATTCGGTATGTACTGCATTTTCACAACGTTCAGTTTTGTATTTTCTCCCAGCAATGCGAACATTTCTGAAACAGTTTCGTCTTAATATTTTTCTTTCAAAATTTTAAATAACAGCTTGAGAGGTCATACATTCACATTATACGCAACTTGGCTAACTTGTAATATAGATCTTAATTTCCACGATTTAAATATTATTCGTCTAAATCTCGAGACGACTCCGACGGAGGAGTTCTTTTGAGCATCAAAACTGCGCTTTTCATTTCATCGAATCAACCACACCTGGACACCATGAGTCAAAGTTGTCGTTTGTCTAATCAATATCAATCGCAGGTTGCTTGTGCACCGGAGGCTCTGTGATCACAGAAATCTTCGCACACCGCGACTAGTTTTGAGAGACGTCAACTGCCGAGGTACAGTATGGAGTGCAAGTAGGAAGACAAAGAGTTTCTAAGCCTGTACGCGGAAAAGCCATTCAAGTGGAAAAACTTTTTTAAAGTTAGATGGGCTGAAAATTCCAAAAAAATACGTTATAATAGATACGGAAATGTGCTTGATGTAAGCTAAATAACGCGGTTACTGGCACCGCTTCGTCGGCGGGTTAATGAGGGGAACATCGAAGAGCGATCTATCGGGTCAAGCAACAATAGCTCTCCGGGGCTCAATGAAATCAAACTCAACTTATTGGAGAATCTGTCTGAATTCAGCTTGACCTTGGGGCCATCATTGTTCCTCATGGTTTGGGGCCGTAGAAGGTTACCATTCAAAAATAAGGAAAATGAAACGTTTGCAAAGATATAATGTTATCAGACGTTCAAGAAAATTACCAAGGACTACTTTGATAGTTGGATCAAAGAAAAGAGCCCACTGTTGAATACACAATTTTGCTTCCACGAAAGCAGAGGAACTAACGATATTCCTACGTTACTCTTTACAAAAATTCAAACAGCATATTCTCGCAAGGAGCAATTGGCATCAGTCTCTTTGGATATAAAGGAGGGTTTTGAAACTGTTTTTATTGCATTGCCCTCACGGTAAAACCTGAGTGTTTTATTTGTAAAATCCTACCAGATAGCCTTAATCTCGAGGGTCAACACTTACGTTAATAAGTTGGTTTCAATATTCTGAATTCATTTCTTCAGTATACATATTAGGATGGCACAAATTTTAGAATTCAGTGGAACCGATCTAAAACTACTCGCTAAACGACCTCATTCCACCATGCTAAATGTTGATTTGATATGTTGCACTATATTTTAGCACAAATGGTTTAAAGTTTGTATGTGATTTAACATGGATAAACGATCCACGTTATTCAATATCCCGTAGACACGTTCCTATGTATTCTAAAAATATATGCTATGCTAATTTCGGTAGATACGGGTACCGTGTACAACTTCCCCGAAGAGTGTAATAGGCTAAAACTTCTGGTTCAAAAGTTATTATTTATACAATGCTCAAGTGTCTACGTCGTTGGTGGAAATTGATTTTTTCTGGATACTCTGGCTGATACTTCAATCAAGTTAACCGTGATATGCCAGTCATAAACCGAATTAGGCAGTTATCAACATAGGCGGTTTTATAGTTCAGATGCGAGCGTCATAAATAGATAATCTGAAGGACACGAGTTCGATTCTTAATTTTTTTGACATTTTAATTTTTTTTACTGCCTGTAAAGTTAGTTTCAAATAAAGTAATAAGGGAGATCATAACCGTTATTTCTGACGTGTTATTTGATTTTGGCAAAGTTATGTTCTAACGTTATACTCACGATGCTACTCCAATCTTAATCCCTGGATGATTCGTTCAAAAGTTTTGGTCAAAATCAAATCGTGCTTCATGGCCAGAGACACTCTTGCTGGCGTATAGTGACAGATATTGGCCACTTACTCAATTAACCCGCCTTCAGTTCACGGGGCACTCTATAGCAGTTTCAGCTCCACAGGGATGTGATGACCATCAGTTGAGCTTCAAAATAACGAGAATCTTTCCCGCTTCAGTCTCGTCTCAATTTTAATTTGCTCAACGTATATTATTGTACACAAAAAAGATGGGTGGGTAATGTCTGCGACATAACCGGAGAGATGTAGAATACATAAGGAACACGTTCTTCAAATATGTTGATATTCATTGGAATTTTCGGACAAAAGGTGATTTGGGCGAGGAATATTTCAAATTATTCTTTACAAAAATGATGGTGGTCCTGACAAGGACCGTTTTTGTTGGCGTTGTTGGCCTTGGTGGGGAGATGCGCTGGCTTCGATTTTCGTTGGATGCTTCTGACTTCCTACTATTTCCGGGCTTAGCTGTTGTCCAGGAGGTGATTCTGACATGATTGGTGTAGGTGTAGGTCGTCAACCGGTTATAATTTTTCAAGCGTTGTTTACATTTGAAATTAAACCACTGGATCAATTAAAAAAAGTATTGGTCTGTGATATGAAAAGTACGAAATATATCTTCGGGTTTCTGCATTGACGTTTTTGACAAATACAAGATCAATGCATGTGCCTGCAAGTGTAGTTGCTTGTGATGGATCAGAGATCAAACGAAGCTTGAAACATTCATTCATAAAATAAACAAATTTCAAATTCTCTTGTTTTGAAACATCTATGTTGAAGTTGCCTGAAACGACCATTGGAACATTCTGATTTCTAGACTAAATATTCTACATTAAAAGATGGGTGGGTAATGTCTGCGACATAACTGGAGTGTCGTAACTACACTTGTGACGTTAATCCAAATCTAATGATATGCAACGAAATTACGTTTGCATGTGAAATTTTCAAATGATTCGTTATAATTATGGTTAAAAATTCTAATTGGGAATTCTTTTCCATCACCAACTATTTTTCTTTTTTTCGAATCTACAGCATTCTTTGAAAATATTGTTGAAATGTTATTGATGAAAAACTGAAAATGCGTTTGGCAACACTGCTCACTAAATGGATGGTGGGAAGACGCACATTCGTTTTGATTATGCTAGTATTAATAGCAGGAAAGAATGAAAAGGAACATGGCCCGAAAACGAGCAAGCGAGAGAGCGATAGTAATTCGTATTCGCTCTACTAAACTAAAAAAAGATGGGTGGGTAATGTCTGTGACATAACCGGAGCATCGTGACTTCACTTCGAGACGTTAATTTAAATCTAATGATTTATGCAGTTAATCAAAGGAGGCTGCCAAAAAGTTCGAATAAAAGCACGCGACTAGTGTACTTTGCACGTTCTATATTTTATCAACACTAGAGAGAATCGAAAAAAAAAATTCAAAGTGTAATAGCAACATGCAATTGTGGCAACACTGGCCATGGGATGGTGGGGAACACGCACATTCGTTTAATTTATGATGTATTAGCAGCAGAAAGGAATGGAAAAGCAGTGCGCGAAAACGAGCGAGGATAATTTAAATTCTCTTTCTATCCACATATCGTATTTCTAACCTACTTGCTGAAAATTGTTAAACACCTCAAATGGATATTTCAGTTTAACTCTTATTAGAACACAATTAATTGGTCCTGAAAAGAACCGTTTATTGTTTTATTGCGGGAGCATAATTCAGACGCACTCCCCGCGACACGGTGAGCCAGTTTAATATATTTGGCCTGAAAGTTATGCGTTTGGTGCAGTATTTTGCATTCTCGAACAAACCAGGCGCACTATTTTGCATTCTCGAACCAGTAGGCATCGTTGGCTTCTCGGGGCATCATTACGACTGAGGTTTGTAAGCGTAGCTCGACTTTGCAGTCCTGTACAATCTCACGAACCAGACGCTGGAACGATAGCCTACAGATTAGTTGCCCTTTAGTTGGGGCGAAATTCTTGCAGGGCGACAGTTCCGATGAGTCACCAGTAGCTGGGGCACTGTTTCCGTCCATCGCCATTGCCAACTGCTTTCCTTCGGTGGACTGGCTGCTTGCTAGTGCTTGAACGAATACGAATGATGAGAAAAACCGACTGACCAATATTCATATATAAACACACGAGAAAGCACTACTATCGCTCTCTCGCTCGTTTTCGTTCCATTCCTGCGCCTTTCCTTTCCGTTCGGCTACCAATACTAGCATAACCAAAACGAATATTCTGTCTTTCCATCGCCTTCAATGTAGTGGCCAGTGCTAGCAAACTTGCATGTTCAGTTTTTCAATAACAACATTCAAACAATATTTTCAAAGAATGTTACAGATTTGAAAAGAAGGAAGGAAAATATTTTCACAAATTTAAATTCTTTTGTGTTATTTGTTAGCGCTGATAAAGGCTATTTAGTTTGCTACTAGCAAGGAGCTGCACAAACAAATCGATTTATGCAGTTAATCAACGGAGGCTGCCAAAAAGTTCGAATAAAAGCATGCGACTAGTGTACTTTGCACGTTCTATATTTTATCAATACTAGAGAGGATCGATAAAATAATTCAAAGTGTAATAGCAACATTAATAGCAATTGTGGCAACACTGGCCATGAGATGGTGGGGGAACATGCACATTCGTTTAAGTTATGATGGTATTAGCAGCAGAAAGGAATGGAAAAGCAGTGCACGAAAACGAGCGAGAGAGGATAATTTAAATTCTCTTTCTTTCGTTCCACACATCGTATTTCTTATATAGACTCTGGAACGATAGCCTACAGATTAGTTGCCCTTTAGTTGGGGCGAAATTCTTGCAGGGCGACAGTTCCGATGAGTCACCAGTAGCTGGGGCACTTTTTCGGACCGTCGTCATTGCCAACTGCTTTACTTCGGTGGACTGGCTGCTTGCTAGTACTTGAACGAATACGAATGAGAAAAACCGACCGACAGATATTTATATAATCGCGCTAATATGCACTACTATCGCTTTCTCGCTCGTTCTCGTGCCGTGCGTGAGCCTTTCCTTTCCGTCCGGCTTCTAATGGCCTAACCAAAGGAGTATGCCGTCTTTCCCCCACTAACTGCTCTCGTCAAGCAACCAAATACGAATAATCATAAAACAAACATGTAGTGGACCTATATATAAACTTTTCACTATTTTATTGTTCGGTTGGTCCACCATTTTGACGGCTCTGTGCGGGATGGGCTGAAAATTTTCACTTTTCCGAGTCGTTTTCGAAAGATTTTTCAAAACACAATTTTTTGTTATTAGTGCATGTTATACATACTTAAAATTTTAATACAGCATAGAGGAACATATTTTCAACAAATTGGCCTAAAAATCAAATCATTCTGTTAAGTATGATAAAAGTTATTAACGTTCAAAATCTGACGCGGTGCCGCAGCCGATATTTTGAAACGGGACCCCTATATTGAAAGCTTAAATGTATTCTACATTAAAAAATCATAAAAATAATTCTGTTACAATTCGATCCCAAGCCCTTTAGATCACATGTGTCGGATTATACCATCTGGACTATATTTCCGCTTATAGCCAACGGTACAACTGGTGACCACAACAAATACGTCAAGGTTCACTCGATTGAAACTTCAGCTCGCCGGGTAGCCAAAGACAGCACTATTTTCATAACTTTCAGGGCAACGAAAGTTTAATTTTGCAATAACTCATGAACCAGTTGTCTCCAACAGATATGATTCAGATTTGGCGTAGTAGTTCCTTGAAGAAATACGAATTTTTCTAACTTGGTTCTGCGGTATTCCATTTTTTCATACATCCTCGTGCCACTCTAATCAGGAGCGGATCCAGAAAAAAATTTCGGAGGGGGTCCGAAATGTCTATTTTGAAATGTTCATTGTACAATACGAAATATATAATACTCTCATTTAATTAACATCAGTTTTGGTGGTTGAATCTGGTTTTCAGTTTAGAACGAATTTAAATTAGAAACAATTTTAAAATCTCTCAAGACGTTAAAAATTTTCGGGGGGTGTCCGGACCCCCAGGACCCTCCCTCTGGATCAGCCACTGACTCTAATACATATATTACATCCAATTGGAGCACCATATAAACATTAAATTCTATCGCGCTGTTTCTCATCAAATAAACGGATTGTATAAATAACGCAACGTCATTCGTTGTCAGTTGTTTTAGGTGAACACAAGTAGTGTTTTCTCGTTTTATTCCATAACTTTTATATAGTGGTTCATTCGGTTGTCATATACTGAAGAGATGAATTCGAAAAAGATGGGTGGGTAATGTCTGCGACATAACCGGAGAGATGTAGAATACATAAGGAACACGTTCTTCAAATATGTTGATATTCATTGGAATTTTCGGACAAAAGGTGATTTGGGCGAGGAATATTTCAAATTATTCTTTACAAAAATGATGGTGGTCCTGACAAGGACCGTTTTTGTTGGCGTTGTTGGCCTTGGTGGGGAGATGCGCTGGCTTCGATTTTCGTTGGATGCTTCTGACTTCTTACTATTTCCGGGCTTAGCTGTTGTCCAGGAGGTGATTCTGACATGATTGGTGTAGGTGTAGGTCGTCAACCGGTTATAATTTTTCAAGCGTTGTTTACATTTGAAATTAAACCACTGGATCAATTAAAAAAAGTATTGGTCTGTGATATGAAAAGTACGAAATATATCTTCGGGTTTCTGCATTGACGTTTTTGACAAATACAAGATCAATGCATGTGCCTGCAAGTGTAGTTGCTTGTGATGGATCAGAGATCAAACGAAGCTTGAAACATTCATTCATAAAATAAACAAATTTCAAATTCTCTTGTTTTGAAACATCTATGTTGAAGTCGCCTGAAACGACCATTGGAACATTCTGATTTCTAGACTAAATATTCTACATTAAAAGATGGGTGGGTAATGTCTGCGACATAACTGGAGTGTCGTAACTACACTTGTGACGTTAATCCAAATCTAATGATATGCAACGAAATTACGTTTGCATGTGAAATTTTCAAATGATTCGTTATAATTATGGTTAAAAATTCTAATTGGGAATTCTTTTCCATCACCAACTATTTTTCTTTTTTTCGAATCTACAGCATTCTTTGAAAATATTGTTGAAATGTTATTGATGAAAAACTGAAAATGCGTTTGGCAACACTGCTCACTAAATGGATGGTGGGAAGACGCACATTCGTTTTGATTATGCTAGTATTAGTAGCAGGAAAGAATGAAAAGGAACATAGCCCGAAAACGAGCAAGCGAGAGAGCGATAGTAATTCGTATTCGCTCTACTAAACTAAAAAAAGATGGGTGGGTAATGTCTGTGACATAACCGGAGCATCGTGACTTCACTTCGAGACGTTAATTTAAATCTAATGATTTATGCAGTTAATCAAAGGAGGCTGCCAAAAAGTTCGAATAAAAGCACGCGACTAGTGTACTTTGCACGTTCTATATTTTATCAACACTAGAGAGAATCGAAAAAATAATTCAAAGTGTAATAGCAACATGCAATTGTGGCAACACTGGCCATGGGATGGTGGGGAACACGCACATTCGTTTAATTTATGATGTATTAGCAGCAGAAAGGAATGGAAAAGCAGTGCGCGAAAACGAGCGAGGATAATTTAAATTCTCTTTCTATCCACATATCGTATTTCTAACCTACTTGCTGAAAATTGTTAAACACCTCAAATGGATATTTCAGTTTAACTCTTATTAGAACACAATTAATTGGTCCTGAAAAGAACCGTTTATTGTTTTATTGCGGGAGCATAATTCAGACGCACTCCCCGCGACACGGTGAGCCAGTTTAATATATTTGGCCTGAAAGTTATGCGTTTGGTGCAGTATTTTGCATTCTCGAACAAACCAGGCGCACTATTTTGCATTCTCGAACCAGTAGGCATCGTTGGCTTCTCGGGGCATCATTACGACTGAGGTTTGTAAGCGTAGCTCGACTTTGCAGTCCTGTACAATCTCACGAACCAGACGCTGGAACGATAGCCTACAGATTAGTTGCCCTTTAGTTGGGGCGAAATTCTTGCAGGGCGACAGTTCCGATGAGTCACCAGTAGCTGGGGCACTGTTTCCGTCCATCGCCATTGCCAACTGCTTTCCTTCGGTGGACTGGCTGCTTGCTAGTGCTTGAATGAATACGAATGATGAGAAAAACCGACTGACCAATATTCATATATAAACACACGAGAAAGCACTACTATCGCTCTCTCGCTCGTTTTCGTTCCATTCCTGCGCCTTTCCTTTCCGTTCGGCTACCAATACTAGCATAACCAAAACGAATATTCTGTCTTTCCATCGCCTTCAATGTAGTGGCCAGTGCTAGCAAACTTGCATGTTCAGTTTTTCAATAACAACATTCAAACAATATTTTCAAAGAATGTTACAGATTTGAAAAGAAGGAAGGAAAATATTTTCACAAATTTAAATTCTTTTGTGTTATTTGTTAGCGCTGATAAAGGCTATTTAGTTTGCTACTAGCAAGGAGCTGCACAAACAAATCGATTTATGCAGTTAATCAACGGAGGCTGCCAAAAAGTTCGAATAAAAGCATGCGACTAGTGTACTTTGCACGTTCTATATTTTATCAATACTATAGAGGATCGATAAAATAATTCAAAGTGTAATAGCAACATGCAATTGTGGCAACACTGGCCATGAGATGGTGGGGGAACATGCACATTCGTTTAAGTTATGATGGTATTAGCAGCAGAAAGGAATGGAAAAGCAGTGCACGAAAACGAGCGAGAGAGGATAATTTAAATTCTCTTTCTTTCGTTCCACACATCGTATTTCTTATATAGACGCTGGAACGATAGCCTACAGATTAGTTGCCCTTTAGTTGGGGCGAAATTCTTGCAGGGCGACAGTTCCGATGAGTCACCAGTAGCTGGGGCACTTTTTCGGACCGTCGTCATTGCCAACTGCTTTACTTCGGTGGACTGGCTGCTTGCTAGTACTTGAACGAATACGAATGAGAAAAACCGACCGACAGATATTTATATAATCGCGCTAATATGCACTACTATCGCTTTCTCGCTCGTTCTCGTGCCGTGCGTGAGCCTTTCCTTTCCGTCCGGCTTCTAATGGCCTAACCAAAGGAGTATGCCGTCTTTCCCCCACTAACTGCTCTCGTCAAGCAACCAAATACGAATAATCATAAAACAAACATGTAGTGGACCTATATATAAACTTTTCATTATTTTATTGTTCGGTTGGTCCACCATTTTGACGGCTCTGTGCGGGATGGGCTGAAAATTTTCACTTTTCCGAGTCGTTTTCGAAAGATTTTTCAAAACACAATTTTTTGTTATTAGTGCATGTTATACATACTTAAAATTTTAATACAGCATAGAGGAACATATTTTCAACAAATTGGCCTAAAAATCAAATCATTCTGTTAAGTATGATAAAAGTTATTAACGTTCAAAATCTGACGCGGTGCCGCAGCCGATATTTTGAAACGGGACCCCTATATTGAAAGCTTAAATGTATTCTACATTAAAATTGAAACTAATCCCCCATAAACTAATAAAAATAGGTGATCTGCACTTCAGCTCAAATTGTTTTTACCCATTTTTCTCCTTACAACAAAGTGTACTTACATCTCGATCGAGTACTCGAAAACGAATGAGTTTACATCACGTAGATCATATTCTTTACAATAGAAATCAAAAGTGTTACATGTACCTACTCTTTTACATGTACCTACTCTTTTACCGAAGATGGGTTCTGCGGTACTGATGCCCTCAATACAATTCTAATTTCGCCCAGAGCGGGCCCAGAAAATTGCTCTGGTATAGTATAGCAGCAAATTCTGCTGCTTTGTTGCTGATTCACTGCACAAGCAGTATAATATCGTTTTCCCGGCTGCGCAGTGAAACAAGAAGCCCCAGAAGTGAAAAGTTTCTCTACTACGAGAATTAATTCGAATTTAATTCGTATTAGAACAGATTTGCGCTCGGTGGAATAGTTACCAAAGTTGAAAATGGAGTTTATTCTTACGAAAGTGACTACATCTTGGGTGTGCTGTGGTACTGAAAAGTTCAGAAGTTTTGCCGAGGCTGAAAGCATCACTGTGAAAAACATCATGCAATGCAATATCGAATATAACAACTTTTGAGCCAAAAGCTCCGATTACGTAAATGATGTTGAAAGCAACTTTTTCCTATATATTTCTAACAAGTGTCTTCTTACCTGACTATAAATGCAAATCACATATAATCAAACAACGTTAATCACAAACTCAAATCAGATCTCCATGTGCCCTGTTCGGAGTGCCGCTTATTAGATTCAGCAACAAATTGATAATTATTTTATTCTTGCGAGTTCTAAATACATACATTTTACACAAGATAGTTGTCATTATAGAAGTTTTAACCTTAGGGCCATCGCCTCCTTTTCGTAGTAGAGAAATCTCATTAGAAAAATCTCTAACCCTATGTGCGAGGTTGGGAATCGAACCCATGTGAGCTGCGTACAAGGCAATCGATTTACCAAGTACGTTATGCCGTCCCCTTTCAAATAAACAGCACGGCACTACAAAGCAAAAGGAATGCATGTACTTTTCGAGTTATATGTTATAGGTTGTTGTCAAATACAACACAAAACCATGTTTGATCAAATTATTATACCCTCAAAATTTTAATTTATTGCATAAAAACTAGTTTTCGGAACCACCGGTTCGCGGTTATTTTTCAACCAGTTTTTAATTTTTTGAGTGTTCTGGGAAGAAGAAAAATAGGAGGACATGGGGAGACTTAACCAAGCGAGATTTATCAATTAACAATAACCTGTTCAATTTGGTTCTTAAAAATTTGGTAAAATCATTTTTATACTTTTTACGATCGCAGCAGGTAATTTTAAAAGTTTGGACAGAAAAATCATGTTCTCATTGGAAGATTTTCGTAATTCATTAATTTTTTATTGAACTCATATGTCATGTTATTCCTTGTAAAGTAGTGAAATTATTCTACATTAATCGGAATATTGGAAAAGTTATTTATAAAATTATCACGACATTGAACGTAAGAACTAGTGTTGGGGAGACTTGACCAAGATTTTATTGGAAGACTTGACGAAGTGGCAATACTCTGAAGAAAGAAACAAAATTTCTGATATTTACTATTCTGTGGTATCTACCGTGAACGACAGTCATATCACAAAAAAATCTCACCCTTAACACCAGTCTATATCTTTGAAGTACTAGTCAACAAAGTTGGCAGTTATATGGCTGATTTCGTGACGTGTGAACTTGCAGTGTAATCAGTACAGTTAATCCCAAAAAGAAAATGCATTAAAAGAAATCAAAATTCCTGAAATACAATTTTACATTTTTTACAATTTTTCCTGGTATTAAGCACTTCGAAAATATGGATAAAATGATAACAGCATGTTTTATGACATTATATTTTTGTGCTGATATTTCAAAATTCTTCCACGCCTTGGTCAAGTTTCCCCGTGATGGGGAGGCTTGACCAGGAAAAACAATCACAGAAAAACTTTTATAACTTTTGGAAAAGTAAATTAACAATACTGCTAAAAACCACGAATACGCACCATACTTTTGCACATTACATTTCAAGGAGCTTTGAGGGATTGAAAACTTTTTTAGAGATTTACGTAGTTTTAACTGAAAACCTGATCTCCCCATGTTCCCCTACAACATTTTTCAAGCATTGTTTTGTGTTGCATTCAATGAGATCTGGTTGTAGAATACTAGGTGAAAAGTACAAAATCACTGTAGCACCCTGTAGTTAAAGTAGATACGTACAACGGGAGATATTTTTCAAATCTTCTACCTGTATTGCCACTCTAATTTCAACGCGAATGACGCATTAATAGCGCTTAACGTATCATATAGCCAATATTTACAACTTTTAAATTATTGACAGCAACTTTGAAAGATGTTGTTTCCCATTGGGATGGACGAGAGTTTCTTATACTTTCTAGGTTTGAATTTTAATTATTTGACACACAGTTTATTCAATCAACGCAACACACGAAAGCGCTTTAGGAATTCGAGAAATAAAATCCCAAATCGACGATGAACTGGAGGGTTTCAACTCGTTATTTCGATAGGTTCTACAGAAGATATTCTTCGCTGACGTCAACGCTGATACCAGAATATTTTAAATCAAAGAACCTGTTCAGCTGTCATGTTCCTCTTATTATTAGCTCAAACGAATACAATAAATCCAATCATGGAGTCATTGGATCTACGTAGATTATGAAAATAAATACAATTGGGACATCACGCAGGACTATTGGTTTGCTTAGAAACACAAATTGTGTTTTCGTTTGTAGAGCTAGTGTCAATTCGGCGCTAGCTTAGTCCTGTTACTAAGTCTGTGTCGGATTCTGATAAGAGGAACTCGAAACTCCTCTCCAACAATTAATTTAATATAATTGGGTTTGGGTGTTCGATATATGTATTAGAACAATAATGCAATCTTTTATTTGTCATTTTTATAAGTCCGCACTGACACATACATAGCTCTCATGCTTTTTACATCAAATTTATCGAAATTAGATTGCGTCGTTCTCCATAGGAAGTAACCCACGACTTACCAAATCAGTAAAGCTGCACCTTATAGCTTTATCCGCAACGCAGCCTTTTGATCAAGCCTCTAGCTACCCAGGCAAGATTTCTATCAGATATTGTTTTGAAACATCCAGTACTTTAGTTTATTTTCATACCTGCGACTAACGTTTGCGACGAGATTTGCTGCAGCAACTACTAATTAAATTATATCATGTGATGTCTTTTCGAATGAAGTGAAAATTGCAAAACTCAGAGAACACACGGTGGGTACTTACGTTAGTTGAATGCCAAGTTCTGAATTCTCACGGATAAAACCTCGCTCGGTAGCGAAACGCAGAAACATAGAACTTGCAGCAGAGAAGTAGGCGTGTGTACGAATCTCTACGTGCGGACATAAAATAACATTGGTGGGTTGTTACTGAAAACAATCATACTCTGGGGAAGTCGACTTGTCTGACTGGTTTTTAGCAAGGTGAATCGTTGAGTAAGCATATGTATTCGTCGGATTCGAATAGGATTGCTTACTACCCTGATTATTTGTTGAGCTTTGTGGTTCACCACGGGTGACGCGTGCAGCATCTGTTAAAGTGGCTGAATAAACTGTAACGGGGGAACATGCCTGGGTGCTCACAAGTGCAGTCTTGATACATGGGTATGCTTTCTGCGCTACAGGGCCTCGGGCCTGTAATATCACGGGGCCGGTTTGGTTCGGTACTGCGCTTACTGAGGTACTGTACGTTTGCAGGGGCCTGCTACCTTTCTGTTTACACTGAAAGAAGTTGAATGAGTTGAGTATTCGATCGAAATTTAATTAGTGAATAAACTCGTAGGTATCGGGTAGTAATTTGCTAACAAAGTAATTCTGTTCCTTTTTCTCATGTAGCTTGAGTCAGGTAGTATTTACTCAAGATAGTACCAGTAGGAAAAACCGTCTAGTGAACGAAACATCCAGGCACATGCTATACGACTCTGCATTTCTCGTTGGAACCTCACCGATCTTCGGCATACTAGATCTTGAAGAGACAAGATAGAGTCTTTTCCACGCAAGAGATTTAGGTTCTTAGCAATACTTAACCCTCCGGCACTCGCGCGAATGACTTCACGAATGAATAGCCGCTGGTGCTGAAAGAAGATTTCGCTAAATTTTCTGAAGGTATTGCAAAACATACAACGGCGCGAGTGCTGGAGGGTTAATGGAGGATTAAGATAAGTCCAATGCGGGGTTTCCCAATAGTTCTATGTAAGAGCAAAGGGAACTCCCACCTTATAAGCACAAATTCGCGAGTCATTTTCTTAGCTTTATCAGATGGAAACTTGATTTAATAAAATTTCGTGTAGTTTTTGTTACAAATTGCCTTGTAGTAACAAATTGCTTCCACTGCTTCCCTACGAGTAGCACAAGAAAAACTCATATTTTGTTCTCTTTTTAATGTAGAATACATTTAAGCTTTCAATATAGGGGTCCCGTTTCAAAATATCGGCTGCGGCACCGCGTCAGATTTTGAACGTTAATAACTTTTATCATACTTAACAGAATGATTTGATTTTTAGGCCAATTTGTTGAAAATATGTTCCTCTATGCTGTATTAAAATTTTAAGTATGTATAACATGCACTAATAACAAAAAATTGTGTTTTGAAAAATCTTTCGAAAACGACTCGGAAAAGTGAAAATTTTCAGCCCATCCCGCACAGAGCCGTCAAAATGGTGGACCAACCGAACAATAAAATAGTGAAAAGTTTATATATAGGTCCACTACATGTTTGTTTTATGATTATTCGTATTTGGTTGCTTGACGAGAGCAGTTAGTGGGGGAAAGACGGCATACTCCTTTGGTTAGGCCATTAGAAGCCGGACGGAAAGGAAAGGCTCACGCACGGCACGAGAACGAGCGAGAAAGCGATAGTAGTGCATATTAGCGCGATTATATAAATATCTGTCGGTCGGTTTTTCTCATTCGTATTCGTTCAAGTACTAGCAAGCAGCCAGTCCACCGAAGTAAAGCAGTTGGCAATGACGACGGTCCGAAAAAGTGCCCCAGCTACTGGTGACTCATCGGAACTGTCGCCCTGCAAGAATTTCGCCCCAACTAAAGGGCAACTAATCTGTAGGCTATCGTTCCAGAGTCTATATAAGAAATACGATGTGTGGAACGAAAGAAAGAGAATTTAAATTATCCTCTCTCGCTCGTTTTCGTGCACTGCTTTTCCATTCCTTTCTGCTGCTAATACCATCATAACTTAAACGAATGTGCATGTTCCCCCACCATCTCATGGCCAGTGTTGCCACAATTGCTATTAATGTTGCTATTACACTTTGAATTATTTTATCGATCCTCTCTAGTATTGATAAAATATAGAACGTGCAAAGTACACTAGTCGCATGCTTTTATTCGAACTTTTTGGCAGCCTCCGTTGATTAACTGCATAAATCGATTTGTTTGTGCAGCTCCTTGCTAGTAGCAAACTAAATAGCCTTTATCAGCGCTAACAAATAACACAAAAGAATTTAAATTTGTGAAAATATTTTCCTTCCTTCTTTTCAAATCTGTAACATTCTTTGAAAATATTGTTTGAATGTTGTTATTGAAAAACTGAACATGCAAGTTTGCTAGCACTGGCCACTACATTGAAGGCGATGGAAAGACAGAATATTCGTTTTGGTTATGCTAGTATTGGTAGCCGAACGGAAAGGAAAGGCGCAGGAATGGAACGAAAACGAGCGAGAGAGCGATAGTAGTGCTTTCTCGTGTGTTTATATATGAATATTGGTCAGTCGGTTTTTCTCATCATTCGTATTCGTTCAAGCACTAGCAAGCAGCCAGTCCACCGAAGGAAAGCAGTTGGCAATGGCGATGGACGGAAACAGTGCCCCAGCTACTGGTGACTCATCGGAACTGTCGCCCTGCAAGAATTTCGCCCCAACTAAAGGGCAACTAATCTGTAGGCTATCGTTCCAGCGTCTGGTTCGTGAGATTGTACAGGACTGCAAAGTCGAGCTACGCTTACAAACCTCAGTCGTAATGATGCCCCGAGAAGCCAACGATGCCTACTGGTTCGAGAATGCAAAATAGTGCGCCTGGTTTGTTCGAGAATGCAAAATACTGCACCAAACGCATAACTTTCAGGCCAAATATATTAAACTGGCTCACCGTGTCGCGGGGAGTGCGTCTGAATTATGCTCCCGCAATAAAACAATAAACGGTTCTTTTCAGGACCAATTAATTGTGTTCTAATAAGAGTTAAACTGAAATATCCATTTGAGGTGTTTAACAATTTTCAGCAAGTAGGTTAGAAATACGATATGTGGATAGAAAGAGAATTTAAATTATCCTCGCTCGTTTTCGCGCACTGCTTTTCCATTCCTTTCTGCTGCTAATACATCATAAATTAAACGAATGTGCGTGTTCCCCACCATCCCATGGCCAGTGTTGCCACAATTGCATGTTGCTATTACACTTTGAATTTTTTTTTCGATTCTCTCTAGTGTTGATAAAATATAGAACGTGCAAAGTACACTAGTCGCGTGCTTTTATTCGAACTTTTTGGCAGCCTCCTTTGATTAACTGCATAAATCATTAGATTTAAATTAACGTCTCGAAGTGAAGTCACGATGCTCCGGTTATGTCACAGACATTACCCACCCATCTTTTTTTAGTTTAGTAGAGCGAATACGAATTACTATCGCTCTCTCGCTTGCTCGTTTTCGGGCCATGTTCCTTTTCATTCTTTCCTGCTATTAATACTAGCATAATCAAAACGAATGTGCGTCTTCCCACCATCCATTTAGTGAGCAGTGTTGCCAAACGCATTTTCAGTTTTTCATCAATAACATTTCAACAATATTTTCAAAGAATGCTGTAGATTCGAAAAAAAGAAAAATAGTTGGTGATGGAAAAGAATTCCCAATTAGAATTTTTAACCATAATTATAACGAATCATTTGAAAATTTCACATGCAAACGTAATTTCGTTGCATATCATTAGATTTGGATTAACGTCACAAGTGTAGTTACGACACTCCAGTTATGTCGCAGACATTACCCACCCATCTTTTAATGTAGAATATTTAGTCTAGAAATCAGAATGTTCCAATGGTCGTTTCAGGCAACTTCAACATAGATGTTTCAAAACAAGAGAATTTGAAATTTGTTTATTTTATGAATGAATGTTTCAAGCTTCGTTTGATCTCTGATCCATCACAAGCAACTACACTTGCAGGCACATGCATTGATCTTGTATTTGTCAAAAACGTCAATGCAGAAACCCGAAGATATATTTCGTACTTTTCATATCACAGACCAATACTTTTTTTAATTGATCCAGTGGTTTAATTTCAAATGTAAACAACGCTTGAAAAATTATAACCGGTTGACGACCTACACCTACACCAATCATGTCAGAATCACCTCCTGGACAACAGCTAAGCCCGGAAATAGTAGGAAGTCAGAAGCATCCAACGAAAATCGAAGCCAGCGCATCTCCCCACCAAGGCCAACAACGCCAACAAAAACGGTCCTTGTCAGGACCACCATCATTTTTGTAAAGAATAATTTGAAATATTCCTCGCCCAAATCACCTTTTGTCCGAAAATTCCAATGAATATCAACATATTTGAAGAACGTGTTCCTTATGTATTCTACATCTCTCCGGTTATGTCGCAGACATTACCCACCCATCTTTTTGTATAAAATCACGCAGTGAAATACACATATGGGGGCAACACACAACTGAGTGACATTCATAAATCACGCAACATAAAAATTCAAATTGACTTCCTGCCAGGGTTACCAAAAATACAGAATAATCTGTATTTATACAGATTTTTCGGCAAATTTCATACCAAGAATCTGTATGTGCAGATATACAGATTTTTGCGTGTATGTACACTATACGTTGTACATTGTTTAGATATACAGATTTTTGAGAAATGATGTTACAAAAACTTTTTTTGAGAAATATTTTTTTCAGTTTCAGTAATACTTCCACTGTGTCTCTCTCAGCTTAGCCCTCTATATTAACCTTCTCTAGGTGTTGGGGTCAATATGACCCAAAATGAACTTTCAAAATGCGCTAACTTTTATAGTTTTGCACCTAGCAGTTTGGAATTTCTTGACTTTTCCTCTTTCATGGAGCGCAACGATTTTCAATTGAGTTCAAAATTGTTGGGCATTCCTGAAGGGCTGTACAAAAAAAGTTGCGAATAAGGTATTAGCGGGTCATATTGACCCCGATTTCGAACTTAGTTTTAAGGCACATTTTCAGCCAAATCTACATGAACTTGTACCCAAATTGTTTGTTGAAGTTTCAATTTTCAGTTTCTGGTGAATATTACTGTTTTTGATCAGGTTGGCCAGTGGGAATCGGTGCCGAATGGGGTCATGTTTAGCATAAAAAGATGTATGCAGAACCGTCACCATAAATCACAGGTTTATTGACAGAATACTAATAATAAATGCAAATAAAACAAAAATTAGAATGTATATATTAAATTTGTACATGATACGACCGATATGGGATGTTCCGGATTACAATTCCGATGCCGATTCCGGCAGTATAATAGTATTTCATATACTATTGAACAAGCGACAAAGTGATCAATCATTGAAACTGATCCCAAAGTTTTGTAATATTCTTCAAAACTTATATAAAATCCCATCTAAAATGATAGTGATACTCTGATTCAAATACTTACTTTGGATTATACGTGAAAATTATTTGGAAGATCTGGAACATCCGTAAAACTGGCTAATTTATGAATCTAGAATTCTGAAGTTTTTTCGAAAACATTTGTTCACATTGCATTGGCATAAATTCGTAGTTCCGAGTGAAAAATTGACTATTGTTCACATAGTGACCATCCAGAAGATCCGGAACATTTGCTGAACTGGTCCATTCATAAAATTGGTTTTAGAACCTTAGGTCTTAGGTGTTCTGTTTTTAGTGTTTCTCGAATTCTCATTTGAATGAGTTCGTATTTATGACCTACACATATTCTTCACGAAACTTGTCCTAGAGCTCTGAGGTATTTTCGAAAACATATAAGGGTACACTGAAACCTCCATTTACGAACTCTGTTTTTACGAAGTAAATTCGAAATAACGAAATCTTTTTTTACGAACCATGTTCGTAAAAAAAGTTTGTGCACGTACAGTGCAGTATGAAGTCGTAAACAGTTTGATTTATTTTAACTAACAATTACTAATAAAAGTTGGGCACTTTCGGGATGGGGTTAACGAGTATATAACGGAAATCGATGTCGTACGTCATTTTGAAATCCAAGATGGCGGCTTCCGGTATAGATGAATTCTCTATAACCTCAGTAATATGGGTATTTTCGGAACGGGGTTGACGAGTACATGATGAAAATGGATGTTTGGAACATATTGTAAGGATTAACAAGAATATTGCTCAACCGGAAGTCGCCATATTGGATTTCAAAATGGTTCCAAACATCCATTTCCATCATCTACTCGTCAAGCCCGTTCCAAAAATACTCATACATAATAATTATTGAAATTTTGTGACAAAATACCGAGGTGATGTAGCACGTAATATTCTAATATAGGGTAGCCTAGTTTCGCTCTATTCCTAAATATATTCGCTTTACCTCTTTGATGCTGTTTGTTAGAAAAGTTTCTGTCATATTTGTTCATCTCGTTGTCTAAAATAGTCATAACATAGTAACATTTTAGACAATGAGATGAACAAATCTGGCAACTGGCAACTCTGGCTGTGTGTGGTTCTGAACGAGGGTGTTATATATTAGCATGATGCCATCTATATCCATATCAGGTATTCTAAATTGCCATGTAACTTGCAATAGTATTGCAGTGAAACGCACAAATCAAATCTATATATTCTTGAGCTATAGATAGAGATAGATACATTATACATCACCCAACATCGAACAAAAGAGAAATGCTTCTTCCGATATTTTCCCTCAAATCGTATTTGTATAGCTAGCATTTAGGTGAAGTATTGCTGTCGATATGAATAATATTACAAATAAAATTATTTGAATCAGCCAAAAAACATGATTATATTCACCTTTGTTACAATCATCAGTATATTAGAATATATAACCTTCGAAAAAATTCCGCGAGCAATGAAAGAGTGGTTTGGTTTTCACTCCGGATTAATTTATTTTGGAACTTCAAAGTTAACACAAACATTCGGGTTACGAAAAGAAAAACAGTAGTCATTATATTTTACAGTGTGCGTATAGGGGAAATAAAGTGTCATTTGACAGTAAAAGAAAAATCAGGTAACTCCTCAAACTGCAATGAGGTTTGTTTACAATTTCTGATTTTTTTTTCGTAGAGGGCATCTCAGTACGCTTGAAGGTCCCCATCACTATGTACGTGACTCTTTCTGTAAACACAGAATTCATCTTTCCTAGTTTTACATTGCTAGGATTTTTTCTTCAAAAACACGAATCTTCTGTCGCAAACAACAATTCGAACGCAATTTTTAATTTTTACGGCATCGCGTAAAAACGAACTGTAAAATAAGTAAACATTTCGAAACATGCCACTTCCGCGCAAACTAACATCACCATCTTGACGACGAATCGTTTCTCCTCATTATTGTGGTGTTAGTCTACCTGGAAGTGTTATTAGTTTCCTTGAATTGATAGTTGAATCTTTGTTTACAATAATAGAACGAACCTTTCGAAAATTTACTCTTGATTGCACGCGGATGCAACGTGACCTGTGCTGCCAGACCGATACTCCCAAACTGTTATTGAAGGACGAGTCAATACGAGTTCATGTCCCAAGCACAACCATGAATGAATTCCACAAAACCTTGAAAAGTACTTTGCGAAAGCTACTATGTCTGGGAACCAAATTTTTAAACTGGCTTATTCTACGCCGGATCATCCGATAGATTAAAGGGTTCCTGTCGCAGTCACAAGAACGAATTTATGCCAATGATATACCCTTATATGTCTTCGAAAATATCTCAGATCTCTAGGGCAAAGTTCCACGGATGTTCCAGATCTCCGGAGAGTTATTATGTGGCCAATAGGGTCGATTTTCCAGTAATAACAACGAATTGATGCCAATATTTTCGAAAAAAAAACTTTTGAGTTCTAGGACTAGATTTATGAATTAGCCAGTTTTACGGATGTTCCGGATCTTCCAAATAATTTTCACGTAGAATCCAGAGTAAGTATGTGAATCAGAGTATCACTACCATTTTAGATGGGACTTTATGTAAGTTTTCAAGAATATTACAAAACTTTGGGATCAGTTTCAATGATTGATCACTTTGTCGCTTGTTCAATAGTATATGAAATACTATTATACCGCCGGAATCGGCACCGGAGTTGTAATCCGGAACATCCCATATCGGTCGTATCATGTACAAATTTAATATATACATTCTCATTTTTGTTTTGTTTGCATTTATTATTAGTATTCTGTCAATAAACCGGTGATTTATGATGACGGTTCTGCATACATCTTTTTATGCCAAACATGACCCCATTCGGCACCGATTCCCACTGGCCAACCTGGTCAAAAACAGTAATATTCACCAGAAACTGGAAATTGAAACTTCAACAAACAATTTGGGTACAAGTTCATGTAGATTTGGCTGAAAATGTGCATTAAAACTAAGTTCGAAATCGGGGTCAATATGACCCGCTAACACCTTATTCGTAACAAAAAGTTAACACCTAGGGAAGGTTAAAATATTTCTTCATTTTTGAGAACGGTCGTTCACACTGAAAGGTAAAGGTTTGTAATACACTCAGGTTAGTACCCTGCAAACGCCTGGCTGAAGTCTACTTCCAGAAACATTAATTGTGACTTTGTTAATTCTCAATTTTTTTGTCCGAAAATTCGACAGCTACATTGGTCGACTTAATGTATATAACATTATATATCAACAAAAGTCATTAAATTAAGAAGAAAATTATTTTTCCATTGTGAACATCGGTAAAGTTCGCGTTTCTGGATGTAAAATATCAGAAAGATTTGTAGTGTTTTTTACGAACATATAAACAGGTCCTTGCTTGACTGATTTAAACCACCGGAATTAATAACTTCGACAGATAATCCAGCAAATATTTAAACGACTCAACTTATTCCTTACAGATATCGACACAGACCTTTCGAAGAGTAAATACAGATGAAAAGATTTTTTTGGACAAAAATACAAATTTAATTTTGGCAACCATGTTTCCTGCTCTCCCATGTAACAAATTGCCACCAATTTGTTTTACCTCCCTCCCTTAGTACGTCACAATTTTTAATGTAGAATACATTTAAGGTTTCAATATAGGGGTCCCGTTTCAAAATATCGGCTGCGGCGCCGCGTCAGATTTTGAACGTTAATAACTTTTATCATACTAAACAGAATGATTTGATTTTTAGGCCAATTTGTTGCAAATATGTTCCTCTATGCTGTATTAAAATTTGAAGTATGTATAACATGCACTAATAACAAAAGATGGGTGGGTAATGTCTGCGACATAACCGGAGAGATGTAGAATACATAAGGAACACGTTCTTCAAATATGTTGATACTCATTGGAATTTTCGGACAAAAGGTGATTTGGGCGAGGAATATTTCAAATTATTCTTTACAAAAATGATGGTGGTCCTGAAAAGGTACCAGTTTTGTTGGCGTTGTTGGCCTTGGTGAGGGAGATGGCTAACGATGAAATTAATTGTTAGCATGAGGAAGTCGCGTAGTACTGGCCAATGGAAGAACAGATAATAATTGATTCCTGAAAATCAATTTTTCTTTATTCATGTAAATTATACATACTTACAAATCTAACAGAAGATTCCTGATCATATTTCTGAATCATTAGTGCGAACATTGTGTAATTTGGTTAAGTACAATGAAAGTTACAAACTTTCCAAACTCGACCTTCTGTTCCTTCAGAAATATTGAAATGGGGTGTCTATATTAAACCGTTAGTCGTGGTCACAATAAAAAAGATGGGTGGGTAATGTCTGTCACATAACCAGAGCGTCGTGATTTCAATTCGAGACGTTAATTTAAATCTAATAATATTCAACAGAATCACGTTTGAATGGGAAATTTTCAAATAATTCTCTATGGTAATAATGGTGGTTCTGAAAAGAACCTTTGGTATCGGTGTTGATGGTGATGCGCTGGATCGTTGGATATTTTTGGCATGATAGTTACGTGCCTAGCGAACTGTTTTGTAGCCTCGAACAAAACGACAAGACTGGCTTCTTCGGGTACCATTACGGCTGAACTTTATAAACTTAGCTCGACTTTGAAATCCTGCACAATCTCACGAATCAGACACTAGTAGAGCCATTTTGTTTGCTACTAGCACGGAGCTGCACAAAAAGATGGGTGGGTAATGTCTGCGACATAACCGGAGAGATGTAGAATACATAAGGAACACGTTCTTCAAATATGTTGATATTCATTGGAATTTTCGGACAAAAGGTGATTTGGGCGAGGAATATTTCAAATTATTCTTTACAAAAATGATGGTGGTCCTGACAAGGACCGTTTTTGTTGGCGTTGTTGGCCTTGGTGGGGAGATGCGCTGGCTTCGATTTTCGTTGGATGCTTCTGACTTCTTACTATTTCCGGGCTTAGCTGTTGTCCAGGAGGTGATTCTGACATGATTGGTGTAGGTGTAGGTCGTCAACCGGTTATAATTTTTCAAGCGTTGTTTACATTTGAAATTAAACCACTGGATCAATTAAAAAAAGTATTGGTCTGTGATATGAAAAGTACGAAATATATCTTCGGGTTTCTGCATTGACGTTTTTGACAAATACAAGATCAATGCATGTGCCTGCAAGTGTAGTTGCTTGTGATGGATCAGAGATCAAACGAAGCTTGAAACATTCATTCATAAAATAAACAAATTTCAAATTCTCTTGTTTTGAAACATCTATGTTGAAGTCGCCTGAAACGACCATTGGAACATTCTGATTTCTAGACTAAATATTCTACATTAAAAGATGGGTGGGTAATGTCTGCGACATAACTGGAGTGTCGTAACTACACTTGTGACGTTAATCCAAATCTAATGATATGCAACGAAATTACGTTTGCATGTGAAATTTTCAAATGATTCGTTATAATTATGGTTAAAAATTCTAATTGGGAATTCTTTTCCATCACCAACTATTTTTCTTTTTTTCGAATCTACAGCATTCTTTGAAAATATTGTTGAAATGTTATTGATGAAAAACTGAAAATGCGTTTGGCAACACTGCTCACTAAATGGATGGTGGGAAGACGCACATTCGTTTTGATTATGCTAGTATTAGTAGCAGGAAAGAATGAAAAGGAACATAGCCCGAAAACGAGCAAGCGAGAGAGCGATAGTAATTCGTATTCGCTCTACTAAACTAAAAAAAGATGGGTGGGTAATGTCTGTGACATAACCGGAGCATCGTGACTTCACTTCGAGACGTTAATTTAAATCTAATGATTTATGCAGTTAATCAAAGGAGGCTGCCAAAAAGTTCGAATAAAAGCACGCGACTAGTGTACTTTGCACGTTCTATATTTTATCAACACTAGAGAGAATCGAAAAAGATGGGTGGGTAATGTCTGCGACATAACCGGAGAGATGTAGAATACATAAGGAACACGTTCTTCAAATATGTTGATATTCATTGGAATTTTCGGACAAAAGGTGATTTGGGCGAGGAATATTTCAAATTATTCTTTACAAAAATGATGGTGGTCCTGACAAGGACCGTTTTTGTTGGCGTTGTTGGCCTTGGTGGGGAGATGCGCTGGCTTCGATTTTCGTTGGATGCTTCTGACTTCCTACTATTTCCGGGCTTAGCTGTTGTCCAGGAGGTGATTCTGACATGATTGGTGTAGGTGTAGGTCGTCAACCGGTTATAATTTTTCAAGCGTTGTTTACATTTGAAATTAAACCACTGGATCAATTAAAAAAAGTATTGGTCTGTGATATGAAAAGTACGAAATATATCTTCGGGTTTCTGCATTGACGTTTTTGACAAATACAAGATCAATGCATGTGCCTGCAAGTGTAGTTGCTTGTGATGGATCAGAGATCAAACGAAGCTTGAAACATTCATTCATAAAATAAACAAATTTCAAATTCTCTTGTTTTGAAACATCTATGTTGAAGTTGCCTGAAACGACCATTGGAACATTCTGATTTCTAGACTAAATATTCTACATTAAAAGATGGGTGGGTAATGTCTGCGACATAACTGGAGTGTCGTAACTACACTTGTGACGTTAATCCAAATCTAATGATATGCAACGAAATTACGTTTGCATGTGAAATTTTCAAATGATTCGTTATAATTATGGTTAAAAATTCTAATTGGGAATTCTTTTCCATCACCAACTATTTTTCTTTTTTTCGAATCTACAGCATTCTTTGAAAATATTGTTGAAATGTTATTGATGAAAAACTGAAAATGCGTTTGGCAACACTGCTCACTAAATGGATGGTGGGAAGACGCACATTCGTTTTGATTATGCTAGTATTAATAGCAGGAAAGAATGAAAAGGAACATGGCCCGAAAACGAGCAAGCGAGAGAGCGATAGTAATTCGTATTCGCTCTACTAAACTAAAAAAAGATGGGTGGGTAATGTCTGTGACATAACCGGAGCATCGTGACTTCACTTCGAGACGTTAATTTAAATCTAATGATTTATGCAGTTAATCAAAGGAGGCTGCCAAAAAGTTCGAATAAAAGCACGCGACTAGTGTACTTTGCACGTTCTATATTTTATCAACACTAGAGAGAATCGAAAAAAAAATTCAAAGTGTAATAGCAACATGCAATTGTGGCAACACTGGCCATGGGATGGTGGGGAACACGCACATTCGTTTAATTTATGATGTATTAGCAGCAGAAAGGAATGGAAAAGCAGTGCGCGAAAACGAGCGAGGATAATTTAAATTCTCTTTCTATCCACATATCGTATTTCTAACCTACTTGCTGAAAATTGTTAAACACCTCAAATGGATATTTCAGTTTAACTCTTATTAGAACACAATTAATTGGTCCTGAAAAGAACCGTTTATTGTTTTATTGCGGGAGCATAATTCAGACGCACTCCCCGCGACACGGTGAGCCAGTTTAATATATTTGGCCTGAAAGTTATGCGTTTGGTGCAGTATTTTGCATTCTCGAACAAACCAGGCGCACTATTTTGCATTCTCGAACCAGTAGGCATCGTTGGCTTCTCGGGGCATCATTACGACTGAGGTTTGTAAGCGTAGCTCGACTTTGCAGTCCTGTACAATCTCACGAACCAGACGCTGGAACGATAGCCTACAGATTAGTTGCCCTTTAGTTGGGGCGAAATTCTTGCAGGGCGACAGTTCCGATGAGTCACCAGTAGCTGGGGCACTGTTTCCGTCCATCGCCATTGCCAACTGCTTTCCTTCGGTGGACTGGCTGCTTGCTAGTGCTTGAACGAATACGAATGATGAGAAAAACCGACTGACCAATATTCATATATAAACACACGAGAAAGCACTACTATCGCTCTCTCGCTCGTTTTCGTTCCATTCCTGCGCCTTTCCTTTCCGTTCGGCTACCAATACTAGCATAACCAAAACGAATATTCTGTCTTTCCATCGCCTTCAATGTAGTGGCCAGTGCTAGCAAACTTGCATGTTCAGTTTTTCAATAACAACATTCAAACAATATTTTCAAAGAATGTTACAGATTTGAAAAGAAGGAAGGAAAATATTTTCACAAATTTAAATTCTTTTGTGTTATTTGTTAGCGCTGATAAAGGCTATTTAGTTTGCTACTAGCAAGGAGCTGCACAAACAAATCGATTTATGCAGTTAATCAACGGAGGCTGCCAAAAAGTTCGAATAAAAGCATGCGACTAGTGTACTTTGCACGTTCTATATTTTATCAATACTAGAGAGGATCGATAAAATAATTCAAAGTGTAATAGCAACATTAATAGCAATTGTGGCAACACTGGCCATGAGATGGTGGGGGAACATGCACATTCGTTTAAGTTATGATGGTATTAGCAGCAGAAAGGAATGGAAAAGCAGTGCACGAAAACGAGCGAGAGAGGATAATTTAAATTCTCTTTCTTTCGTTCCACACATCGTATTTCTTATATAGACTCTGGAACGATAGCCTACAGATTAGTTGCCCTTTAGTTGGGGCGAAATTCTTGCAGGGCGACAGTTCCGATGAGTCACCAGTAGCTGGGGCACTTTTTCGGACCGTCGTCATTGCCAACTGCTTTACTTCGGTGGACTGGCTGCTTGCTAGTACTTGAACGAATACGAATGAGAAAAACCGACCGACAGATATTTATATAATCGCGCTAATATGCACTACTATCGCTTTCTCGCTCGTTCTCGTGCCGTGCGTGAGCCTTTCCTTTCCGTCCGGCTTCTAATGGCCTAACCAAAGGAGTATGCCGTCTTTCCCCCACTAACTGCTCTCGTCAAGCAACCAAATACGAATAATCATAAAACAAACATGTAGTGGACCTATATATAAACTTTTCACTATTTTATTGTTCGGTTGGTCCACCATTTTGACGGCTCTGTGCGGGATGGGCTGAAAATTTTCACTTTTCCGAGTCGTTTTCGAAAGATTTTTCAAAACACAATTTTTTGTTATTAGTGCATGTTATACATACTTAAAATTTTAATACAGCATAGAGGAACATATTTTCAACAAATTGGCCTAAAAATCAAATCATTCTGTTAAGTATGATAAAAGTTATTAACGTTCAAAATCTGACGCGGTGCCGCAGCCGATATTTTGAAACGGGACCCCTATATTGAAAGCTTAAATGTATTCTACATTAAAAATAATTCAAAGTGTAATAGCAACATGCAATTGTGGCAACACTGGCCATGGGATGGTGGGGAACACGCACATTCGTTTAATTTATGATGTATTAGCAGCAGAAAGGAATGGAAAAGCAGTGCGCGAAAACGAGCGAGGATAATTTAAATTCTCTTTCTATCCACATATCGTATTTCTAACCTACTTGCTGAAAATTGTTAAACACCTCAAATGGATATTTCAGTTTAACTCTTATTAGAACACAATTAATTGGTCCTGAAAAGAACCGTTTATTGTTTTATTGCGGGAGCATAATTCAGACGCACTCCCCGCGACACGGTGAGCCAGTTTAATATATTTGGCCTGAAAGTTATGCGTTTGGTGCAGTATTTTGCATTCTCGAACAAACCAGGCGCACTATTTTGCATTCTCGAACCAGTAGGCATCGTTGGCTTCTCGGGGCATCATTACGACTGAGGTTTGTAAGCGTAGCTCGACTTTGCAGTCCTGTACAATCTCACGAACCAGACGCTGGAACGATAGCCTACAGATTAGTTGCCCTTTAGTTGGGGCGAAATTCTTGCAGGGCGACAGTTCCGATGAGTCACCAGTAGCTGGGGCACTGTTTCCGTCCATCGCCATTGCCAACTGCTTTCCTTCGGTGGACTGGCTGCTTGCTAGTGCTTGAATGAATACGAATGATGAGAAAAACCGACTGACCAATATTCATATATAAACACACGAGAAAGCACTACTATCGCTCTCTCGCTCGTTTTCGTTCCATTCCTGCGCCTTTCCTTTCCGTTCGGCTACCAATACTAGCATAACCAAAACGAATATTCTGTCTTTCCATCGCCTTCAATGTAGTGGCCAGTGCTAGCAAACTTGCATGTTCAGTTTTTCAATAACAACATTCAAACAATATTTTCAAAGAATGTTACAGATTTGAAAAGAAGGAAGGAAAATATTTTCACAAATTTAAATTCTTTTGTGTTATTTGTTAGCGCTGATAAAGGCTATTTAGTTTGCTACTAGCAAGGAGCTGCACAAACAAATCGATTTATGCAGTTAATCAACGGAGGCTGCCAAAAAGTTCGAATAAAAGCATGCGACTAGTGTACTTTGCACGTTCTATATTTTATCAATACTATAGAGGATCGATAAAATAATTCAAAGTGTAATAGCAACATGCAATTGTGGCAACACTGGCCATGAGATGGTGGGGGAACATGCACATTCGTTTAAGTTATGATGGTATTAGCAGCAGAAAGGAATGGAAAAGCAGTGCACGAAAACGAGCGAGAGAGGATAATTTAAATTCTCTTTCTTTCGTTCCACACATCGTATTTCTTATATAGACGCTGGAACGATAGCCTACAGATTAGTTGCCCTTTAGTTGGGGCGAAATTCTTGCAGGGCGACAGTTCCGATGAGTCACCAGTAGCTGGGGCACTTTTTCGGACCGTCGTCATTGCCAACTGCTTTACTTCGGTGGACTGGCTGCTTGCTAGTACTTGAACGAATACGAATGAGAAAAACCGACCGACAGATATTTATATAATCGCGCTAATATGCACTACTATCGCTTTCTCGCTCGTTCTCGTGCCGTGCGTGAGCCTTTCCTTTCCGTCCGGCTTCTAATGGCCTAACCAAAGGAGTATGCCGTCTTTCCCCCACTAACTGCTCTCGTCAAGCAACCAAATACGAATAATCATAAAACAAACATGTAGTGGACCTATATATAAACTTTTCATTATTTTATTGTTCGGTTGGTCCACCATTTTGACGGCTCTGTGCGGGATGGGCTGAAAATTTTCACTTTTCCGAGTCGTTTTCGAAAGATTTTTCAAAACACAATTTTTTGTTATTAGTGCATGTTATACATACTTAAAATTTTAATACAGCATAGAGGAACATATTTTCAACAAATTGGCCTAAAAATCAAATCATTCTGTTAAGTATGATAAAAGTTATTAACGTTCAAAATCTGACGCGGTGCCGCAGCCGATATTTTGAAACGGGACCCCTATATTGAAAGCTTAAATGTATTCTACATTAAAAAATAAGAAAAGATGGGTGGGTAATGTCTGCGACATAACCGGAGAGATGTAGAATACATAAGGAACACGTTCTTCAAATATGTTGATATTCATTGGAATTTTCGGACAAAAGGTGATTTGGGCGAGGAATATTTCAAATTATTCTTTACAAAAATGATGGTGGTCCTGACAAGGACCGTTTTTGTTGGCGTTGTTGGCCTTGGTGGGGAGATGCGCTGGCTTCGATTTTCGTTGGATGCTTCTGACTTCTTACTATTTCCGGGCTTAGCTGTTGTCCAGGAGGTGATTCTGACATGATTGGTGTAGGTGTAGGTCGTCAACCGGTTATAATTTTTCAAGCGTTGTTTACATTTGAAATTAAACCACTGGATCAATTAAAAAAAGTATTGGTCTGTGATATGAAAAGTACGAAATATATCTTCGGGTTTCTGCATTGACGTTTTTGACAAATACAAGATCAATGCATGTGCCTGCAAGTGTAGTTGCTTGTGATGGATCAGAGATCAAACGAAGCTTGAAACATTCATTCATAAAATAAACAAATTTCAAATTCTCTTGTTTTGAAACATCTATGTTGAAGTCGCCTGAAACGACCATTGGAACATTCTGATTTCTAGACTAAATATTCTACATTAAAAGATGGGTGGGTAATGTCTGCGACATAACTGGAGTGTCGTAACTACACTTGTGACGTTAATCCAAATCTAATGATATGCAACGAAATTACGTTTGCATGTGAAATTTTCAAATGATTCGTTATAATTATGGTTAAAAATTCTAATTGGGAATTCTTTTCCATCACCAACTATTTTTCTTTTTTTCGAATCTACAGCATTCTTTGAAAATATTGTTGAAATGTTATTGATGAAAAACTGAAAATGCGTTTGGCAACACTGCTCACTAAATGGATGGTGGGAAGACGCACATTCGTTTTGATTATGCTAGTATTAGTAGCAGGAAAGAATGAAAAGGAACATAGCCCGAAAACGAGCAAGCGAGAGAGCGATAGTAATTCGTATTCGCTCTACTAAACTAAAAAAAGATGGGTGGGTAATGTCTGTGACATAACCGGAGCATCGTGACTTCACTTCGAGACGTTAATTTAAATCTAATGATTTATGCAGTTAATCAAAGGAGGCTGCCAAAAAGTTCGAATAAAAGCACGCGACTAGTGTACTTTGCACGTTCTATATTTTATCAACACTAGAGAGAATCGAAAAAATAATTCAAAGTGTAATAGCAACATGCAATTGTGGCAACACTGGCCATGGGATGGTGGGGAACACGCACATTCGTTTAATTTATGATGTATTAGCAGCAGAAAGGAATGGAAAAGCAGTGCGCGAAAACGAGCGAGGATAATTTAAATTCTCTTTCTATCCACATATCGTATTTCTAACCTACTTGCTGAAAATTGTTAAACACCTCAAATGGATATTTCAGTTTAACTCTTATTAGAACACAATTAATTGGTCCTGAAAAGAACCGTTTATTGTTTTATTGCGGGAGCATAATTCAGACGCACTCCCCGCGACCCGGTGAGCCAGTTTAATATATTTGGCCTGAAAGTTATGCGTTTGGTGCAGTATTTTGCATTCTCGAACAAACCAGGCGCACTATTTTGCATTCTCGAACCAGTAGGCATCGTTGGCTTCTCGGGGCATCATTACGACTGAGGTTTGTAAGCGTAGCTCGACTTTGCAGTCCTGTACAATCCCACGAACCAGACGCTGGAACGATAGCCTACAGATTAGTTGCCCTTTAGTTGGGGCGAAATTCTTGCAGGGCGACAGTTCCGATGAGTCACCAGTAGCTGGGGCACTGTTTCCGTCCATCGCCATTGCCAACTGCTTTCCTTCGGTGGACTGGCTGCTTGCTAGTGCTTGAACGAATACGAATGATGAGAAAAACCGACTGACCAATATTCATATATAAACACACGAGAAAGCACTACTATCGCTCTCTCGCTCGTTTTCGTTCCATTCCTGCGCCTTTCCTTTCCGTTCGGCTACCAATACTAGCATAACCAAAACGAATATTCTGTCTTTCCATCGCCTTCAATGTAGTGGCCAGTGCTAGCAAACTTGCATGTTCAGTTTTTCAATAACAACATTCAAACAATATTTTCAAAGAATGTTACAGATTTGAAAAGAAGGAAGGAAAATATTTTCACAAATTTAAATTCTTTTGTGTTATTTGTTAGCGCTGATAAAGGCTATTTAGTTTGCTACTAGCAAGGAGCTGCACAAACAAATCGATTTATGCAGTTAATCAACGGAGGCTGCCAAAAAGTTCGAATAAAAGCATGCGACTAGTGTACTTTGCACGTTCTATATTTTATCAATACTATAGAGGATCGATAAAATAATTCAAAGTGTAATAGCAACATGCAATTGTGGCAACACTGGCCATGAGATGGTGGGGGAACATGCACATTCGTTTAAGTTATGATGGTATTAGCAGCAGAAAGGAATGGAAAAGCAGTGCACGAAAACGAGCGAGAGAGGATAATTTAAATTCTCTTTCTTTCGTTCCACACATCGTATTTCTTATATAGACGCTGGAACGATAGCCTACAGATTAGTTGCCCTTTAGTTGGGGCGAAATTCTTGCAGGGCGACAGTTCCGATGAGTCACCAGTAGCTGGGGCACTTTATCGGACCGTCGTCATTGCCAACTGCTTTACTTCGGTGGACTGGCTGCTTGCTAGTACTTGAACGAATACGAATGAGAAAAACCGACCGACAGATATTTATATAATCGCGCTAATATGCACTACTATCGCTTTCTCGCTCGTTCTCGTGCCGTGCGTGAGCCTTTCCTTTCCGTCCGGCTTCTAATGGCCTAACCAAAGGAGTATGCCGTCTTTCCCCCACTAACTGCTCTCGTCAAGCAACCAAATACGAATAATCATAAAACAAACATGTAGTGGACCTATATATAAACTTTTCATTATTTTATTGTTCGGTTGGTCCACCATTTTGACGGCTCTGTGCGGGATGGGCTGAAAATTTTCACTTTTCCGAGTCGTTTTCGAAAGATTTTTCAAAACACAATTTTTTGTTATTAGTGCATGTTATACATACTTAAAATTTTAATACAGCATAGAGGAACATATTTTCAACAAATTGGCCTAAAAATCAAATCATTCTGTTAAGTATGATAAAAGTTATTAACGTTCAAAATCTGACGCGGTGCCGCAGCCGATATTTTGAAACGGGACCCCTATATTGAAAGCTTAAATGTATTCTACATTAAAATCATATGCAGTTAGTTCACGGGGGCTGCCAAAAAGCTTGAATAGAAGCATGCGACTTCAACGTTTCTCTTAAACACATGCAACAACACATTCGTTTTGGTAATACTGATAATAACAGTAGAAAGGAATGGAAAAGCAGTGCACGAAACGAGCGAGAGGATAATTTAATTTTTTTTTCCATGTGCAAGCTACTTCTTTCCACACAACGTATTATGTTGCTTGTTGAAAATTTGCTACACACCTTAAAATGAAAGTTTCAGTTTAACTCTCGCTAGAACACAATTGATTGGTCCTGAAAAGAACCGTTGCTTTTATTGTAATTTACGCCCACTCCCACAAACCGACCAAGTAGGCATCACTGGCTTCATTACGGCTGAGTTTTGTAAGCGTAGCTCGACTTTGAAGTAATACACAACCTTACGAACCAGACGCTGGAATGTTAGCCAGCGGATTAGTTGCTCCGTTGCCCTTTAGTTGGGGCGAAATACTAGCATGGCGATAGTTCCTGATCGGTAGTTGGTTGCGATGGGCCACCAGTAGCTGGGGCACTTTTGCGGACCGTAATCATCGCCAACTGCTTTCCTCCGGTGGACTGGCTGCTTGCTAGTGCTTGAACGAATACGAATGATGAGAAAAACCAACCGACCAATATTCATATATGAAAACACGAGAAAGCACTACTATCGCTCTCCCGCTCGTTTTCGTGCCATTCCTGTGCCTTTCCTTTCCGTTCGGCTACCAATACTAGCATAACCAAAACGAATATTCTGTCTTTCCATCGCCTTCAATCTAGTGGCCAGTGCTAGCAAACTTGCATGTTCAGTTTTTCAATAACAACATTCCAACAATATTTTCAAAGAATGTTGCAGATTTGAAAAGAAGGAAGGAGAAGATTTTCGCAAATTTAAATTCTTTTGTCTTATTTGTTAGCGCTGATAAAGGCTATTTAGTTTTCTACTAGCATGGAGCTGCACAAACAAATCGATTTATGCAGTTAATCAACGGAGGCTGCCAAAAAGTTCGAATAAAAGCATGCGACTAGTGTACTTTGCACGTTCTATATTTTATCAATACTAGAGAGGAACAATAAAATAATTCAAATTGTTATAGCGACATGCAATTGTGGCAACACTGGCCATGAGATGGTGGGGGAACACGCACATTCGTTTTAGTTATGATGGTAGTAGCAGCAGAAAGGAATGGAAAAGCAGTGCACGAAAACGAGCGAGAGAGGATAATTTAAATTCTCTTTCTTTCTTTCCACACATCGTATTTCTTATATAGCTTTCTGAAAATTATTTGTTATACACCATAAAATGTAAATTTCAGTTTAACACTTATTAGAACACAATTAATTGGTCCTGTAAAGAACCGTTTATTGTTTTATTGCGGGAGCATAATTCAGACGCACTCCCCGCGGACACGGTGAGCCCGTTTAACTCTTATTAGAACACAGATTAGTTTCTCTGTTGCCCTTTAGTTGGGGCGAAATTCTTGCAGGGCGACAGTTCCTGATCGGGTTGCGATGAGTCACCAGTAGCTGGGGCACTTTTTCCGACCGTCGTCATCGCCAACTTCTTTCCTTCGGTGGACTGGCTGCTTGCTAGTGCTTGAACGAATACGAATGATGAGAAAAACCGACCGACCAATATTCATATATGAACACACGAGAAAGCACTACTATCGCTCTCTCGCTCGTTTTCGTGCCATTCCTGTGTCTTTCCTTTCCGTTCGGCTACCAATACTAGCATAACCAAAACGAATATTCTGTCTTTCCATCGCCTTCAATCAGTGGCCAGTGCTAGCAAACTTGCATGTTCAGTTTTTCAATAACAACATTCCAACAATATTTTCAAAGAATGTTGCAGATTTGAAAAGAAGGAAGGAGAAGATTTTCACAAATTTAAATTCTTTTGTCTTATTTGTTAGCGCTGATAAAGGCTATTTAGTTTGCTACTAGCAAGGAGCTGCACAAACAAATCGATTTATGCAGTTAATCAATGGAGGCTGCCAAAAAGTTCGAATAAAAGCATGCGACTAGTGTACTTTGCACGTTCTATATTTTATCAATACTAGAGAGGATCAATAAAATAATTCAAATTGTAATAGCGACATGCAATTGTGGCAACACTGGCCAAGAGATTGTGGGGGAACACGCACATTCGTTTTAGTTATGATGGTAGTAGCAGCAGAAAGGAATGGAAAAGCAGTGCACGAAAACGAGCGAGAGAGGATAATTTAAATTCTCTTTCTTTCTTTCCACACATCATATTTCTTATATAGCTTTCTGAAAATTATTTGTTATGCACCATAAAATGTAAATTTCAGTTTAACTCTTATTACAACACAATTAATTGGTCCTGTAAAGAACCGTTTATTGTTTTATTGCGGGAGCATAATTCAGACGCACTCCCCGCGGACACGGTGAGCCCGTTTAACTCTTATTAGAACACAGATTAGTTTCTCTGTTGCCCTTTAGTTGGGGCGAAATTCTTGCAGGGCGACAGTTCCTGATCGGGTTGCGATGAGTCACCAGTAGCTGGGGCACTTTTTCCGACCGTCGTCATCGCCAACTTCTTTCCTTCGGTGGACTGGCTGCTTGCTAGTGCTTGAACGAATACGAATGATGAGAAAAACCGACCGACCAATATTCATATATGAACACACGAGAAAGCACTACTATCGCTCTCTCGCTCGTTTTCGTGCCATTCCTGTGTCTTTCCTTTCCGTTCGGCTACCAATACTAGCATAACCAAAACGAATATTCTGTCTTTCCATCGCCTTCAATCAGTGGCCAGTGCTAGCAAACTTGCATGTTCAGTTTTTCAATAACAACATTCCAACAATATTTTCAAAGAATGTTGCAGATTTGAAAAGAAGGAAGGAGAAGATTTTCACAAATTTAAATTCTTTTGTCTTATTTGTTAGCGCTGATAAAGGCTATTTAGTTTGCTACTAGCAAGGAGCTGCACAAACAAATCGATTTATGCAGTTAATCAATGGAGGCTGCCAAAAAGTTCGAATAAAAGCATGCGACTAGTGTACTTTGCACGTTCTATATTTTATCAATACTAGAGAGGATCAATAAAATAATTCAAATTGTAATAGCGACATGCAATTGTGGCAACACTGGCCAAGAGATTGTGGGGGAACACGCACATTCGTTTTAGTTATGATGGTAGTAGCAGCAGAAAGGAATGGAAAAGCAGTGCACGAAAACGAGCGAGAGAGGATAATTTAAATTCTCTTTCTTTCTTTCCACACATCATATTTCTTATATAGCTTTCTGAAAATTATTTGTTATGCACCATAAAATGTAAATTTCAGTTTAACTCTTATTACAACACAATTAATTGGTCCTGTAAAGAACCGTTTATTGTTTTATTGCGGGAGCATAATTCAGACGCACTCCCCGCGGACACGGTGAGCCCGTTTAACTCTTATTAGAACACAGATTAGTTTCTCTGTTGCCCTTTAGTTGGGGCGAAATTCTTGCAGGGCGACAGTTCCTGATCGGGTTGCGATGAGTCACCAGTAGCTGGGGCACTTTTTCCGACCGTCGTCATCGCCAACTTCTTTCCTTCGGTGGACTGGCTGCTTGCTAGTGCTTGAACGAATACGAATGATGAGAAAAACCGACCGACAGATATTTATATAATCGCGCTAATATGCACTACTATCGCTTTCTCGCTCGTTCTCGTGCCGTGCATGAGCCTTTCCTTTCCGTCCGGCTTCTAATGGCCTAACCAAAGGAATATGCCGTCTTTCCCCCACCAACTGCTCTCGTCAAGCAACCCAATGCGAATAATCATAAAACAAACATGTAGTGGACCTATATATAAACTTTTCATTATTTTATTGCTCGGTTGGTCCACGATTTTGACGGCTCTGTGCGGAATGGGCTGAAAAATTTCACTTTTCCGAGTCGTTTTCGAAAGATTTTTCAAAACACATTTTTTTGTTATTAGTGCATGTTATACATACTTCAAATTTTAATACAGCATAGAGGAACATATTTGCAACAAATTGGCCTAAAAATCAAATCATTCTGTTTAGTATGATAAAAGTTATTAACGTTCAAAATCTGACGCGGCGCCGCAGCCGATATTTTGAAACGGGACCCCTATATTGAAACCTTAAATGTATTCTACATTAAAAATTGTGACGTACTAAGGGAGGGAGGTAAAACAAATTGGTGGCAATTTGTTACATGGGAGAGCAGGAAACATGGTTGCCAAAATTAAATTTGTATTTTTGTCCAAAAAAATCTTTTCATCTGTATTTACTCTTCGAAAGGTCTGTGTCGATATCTGTAAGGAATAAGTTGAGTCGTTTAAATATTTGCTGGATTATCTGTCGAAGTTATTAATTCCGGTGGTTTAAATCAGTCAAGCAAGGACCTGTTTATATGTTCGTAAAAAACACTACAAATCTTTCTGATATTTTACATCCAGAAACGCGAACTTTACCGATGTTCACAATGGAAAAATAATTTTCTTCTTAATTTAATGACTTTTGTTGATATATAATGTTATATACATTAAGTCGACCAATGTAGCTGTCGAATTTTCGGACAAAAAAATTGAGAATTAACAAAGTCACAATTAATGTTTCTGGAAGTAGACTTCAGCCAGGCGTTTGCAGGGTACTAACCTGAGTGTATTACAAACCTTTACCTTTCAGTGTGAACGACCGTTCTCAAAAATGAAGAAATATTTTAACCTTCCCTAGGTGTTAACTTTTTGTTACGAATAAGGTGTTAGCGGGTCATATTGACCCCGATTTCGAACTTAGTTTTAATGCACATTTTCAGCCAAATCTACATGAACTTGTACCCAAATTGTTTGTTGAAGTTTCAATTTCCAGTTTCTGGTGAATATTACTGTTTTTGACCAGGTTGGCCAGTGGGAATCGGTGCCGAATGGGGTCATGTTTGGCATAAAAAGATGTATGCAGAACCGTCATCATAAATCACCGGTTTATTGACAGAATACTAATAATAAATGCAAACAAAACAAAAATGAGAATGTATATATTAAATTTGTACATGATACGACCGATATGGGATGTTCCGGATTACAACTCCGGTGCCGATTCCGGCGGTATAATAGTATTTCATATACTATTGAACAAGCGACAAAGTGATCAATCATTGAAACTGATCCCAAAGTTTTGTAATATTCTTGAAAACTTACATAAAGTCCCATCTAAAATGGTAGTGATACTCTGATTCACATACTTACTCTGGATTCTACGTGAAAATTATTTGGAAGATCCGGAACATCCGTAAAACTGGCTAATTCATAAATCTAGTCCTAGAACTCAAAAGTTTTTTTTTCGAAAATATTGGCATCAATTCGTTGTTATTACTGGAAAATCGACCCTATTGGCCACATAATAACTCTCCGGAGATCTGGAACATCCGTGGAACTTTGCCCTAGAGATCTGAGATATTTTCGAAGACATATAAGGGTATATCATTGGCATAAATTCGTTCTTGTGACTGCGACAGGAACCCTTTAATCTATCGGATGATCCGGCGTAGAATAAGCCAGTTTAAAAATTTGGTTCCCAGACATAGTAGCTTTCGCAAAGTACTTTTCAAGGTTTTGTGGAATTCATTCATGGTTGTGCTTGGGACATGAACTCGTATTGACTCGTCCTTCAATAACAGTTTGGGAGTATCGGTCTGGCAGCACAGGTCACGTTGCATCCGCGTGCAATCAAGAGTAAATTTTCGAAAGGTTCGTTCTATTATTGTAAACAAAGATTCAACTATCAATTCAAGGAAACTAATAACACTTCCAGGTAGACTAACACCACAATAATGAGGAGAAACGATTCGTCGTCAAGATGGTGATGTTAGTTTGCGCGGAAGTGGCATGTTTCGAAATGTTTACTTATTTTACAGTTCGTTTTTACGCGATGCCGTAAAAATTAAAAATTGCGTTCGAATTGTTGTTTGCGACAGAAGATTCGTGTTTTTGAAGAAAAAATCCTAGCAATGTAAAACTAGGAAAGATGAATTCTGTGTTTACAGAAAGAGTCACGTACATAGTGATGGGGACCTTCAAGCGTACTGAGATGCCCTCTACGAAAAAAAAATCAGAAATTGTAAACAAACCTCATTGCAGTTTGAGGAGTTACCTGATTTTTCTTTTACTGTCAAATGACACTTTATTTCCCCTATACGCACACTGTAAAATATAATGACTACTGTTTTTCTTTTCGTAACCCGAATGTTTGTGTTAACTTTGAAGTTCCAAAATAAATTAATCCGGAGTGAAAACCAAACCACTCTTTCATTGCTCGCGGAATTTTTTCGAAGGTTATATATTCTAATATACTGATGATTGTAACAAAGGTGAATATAATCATGTTTTTTGGCTGATTCAAATAATTTTATTTGTAATATTATTCATATCGACAGCAATACTTCACCTAAATGCTAGCTATACAAATACGATTTGAGGGAAAATATCGGAAGAAGCATTTCTCTTTTGTTCGATGTTGGGTGATGTATAATGTATCTATCTCTATCTATAGCTCAAGAATATATAGATTTGATTTGTGCGTTTCACTGCAATACTATTGCAAGTTACATGGCAATTTAGAATACCTGATATGGATATAGATGGCATCATGCTAATATATAACACCCTCGTTCAGAACCACACACAGCCAGAGTTGCCAGTTGCCAGATTTGTTCATCTCATTGTCTAAAATGTTACTATGTTATGACTATTTTAGACAACGAGATGAACAAATATGACAGAAACTTTTCTAACAAACAGCATCAAAGAGGTAAAGCGAATATATTTAGGAATAGAGCGAAACTAGGCTACCCTATATTAGAATATTACGTGCTACATCACCTCGGTATTTTGTCACAAAATTTCAATAATTATTATGTATGAGTATTTTTGGAACGGGCTTGACGAGTAGATGATGGAAATGGATGTTTGGAACCATTTTGAAATCCAATATGGCGACTTCCGGTTGAGCAATATTCTTGTTAATCCTTACAATATGTTCCAAACATCCATTTTCATCATGTACTCGTCAACCCCGTTCCGAAAATACCCATATTACTGAGGTTATAGAGAATTCATCTATACCGGAAGCCGCCATCTTGGATTTCAAAATGACGTACGACATCGATTTCCGTTATATACTCGTTAACCCCATCCCGAAAGTGCCCAACTTTTATTAGTAATTGTTAGTTAAAATAAATCAAACTGTTTACGACTTCATACTGCACTGTACGTGCACAAACTTTTTTTACGAACATGGTTCGTAAAAAAAGATTTCGTTATTTCGAATTTACTTCGTAAAAACAGAGTTCGTAAATGGAGGTTTCAGTGTACCCTTATATGTTTTCGAAAATACCTCAGAGCTCTAGGACAAGTTTCGTGAAGAATATGTGTAGGTCATAAATACGAACTCATTCAAATGAGAATTCGAGAAACACTAAAAACAGAACACCTAAGACCTAAGGTTCTAAAACCAATTTTATGAATGGACCAGTTCAGCAAATGTTCCGGATCTTCTGGATGGTCACTATGTGAACAATAGTCAATTTTTCACTCGGAACTACGAATTTATGCCAATGCAATGTGAACAAATGTTTTCGAAAAAACTTCAGAATTCTAGATTCATAAATTAGCCAGTTTTACGGATGTTCCAGATCTTCCAAATAATTTTCACGTATAATCCAAAGTAAGTATTTGAATCAGAGTATCACTATCATTTTAGATGGGATTTTATATAAGTTTTGAAGAATATTACAAAACTTTGGGATCAGTTTCAATGATTGATCACTTTGTCGCTTGTTCAATAGTATATGAAATACTATTATACTGCCGGAATCGGCATCGGAATTGTAATCCGGAACATCCCATATCGGTCGTATCATGTACAAATTTAATATATACATTCTAATTTTTGTTTTATTTGCATTTATTATTAGTATTCTGTCAATAAACCTGTGATTTATGGTGACGGTTCTGCATACATCTTTTTATGCTAAACATGACCCCATTCGGCACCGATTCCCACTGGCCAACCTGATCAAAAACAGTAATATTCACCAGAAACTGAAAATTGAAACTTCAACAAACAATTTGGGTACAAGTTCATGTAGATTTGGCTGAAAATGTGCCTTAAAACTAAGTTCGAAATCGGGGTCAATATGACCCGCTAATACCTTATTCGCAACTTTTTTTGTACAGCCCTTCAGGAATGCCCAACAATTTTGAACTCAATTGAAAATCGTTGCGCTCCATGAAAGAGGAAAAGTCAAGAAATTCCAAACTGCTAGGTGCAAAACTATAAAAGTTAGCGCATTTTGAAAGTTCATTTTGGGTCATATTGACCCCAACACCTAGAGAAGGTTAATATAGAGGGCTAAGCTGAGAGAGACACAGTGGAAGTATTACTGAAACTGAAAAAAATATTTCTCAAAAAAAGTTTTTGTAACATCATTTCTCAAAAATCTGTATATCTAAACAATGTACAACGTATAGTGTACATACACGCAAAAATCTGTATATCTGCACATACAGATTCTTGGTATGAAATTTGCCGAAAAATCTGTATAAATACAGATTATTCTGTATTTTTGGTAACCCTGGCAGGAAGTCAATTTGAATTTTTATGTTGCGTGATTTATGAATGTCACTCAGTTGTGTGTTGCCCCCATATGTGTATTTCACTGCGTGATTTTATACAAAAAGATGGGTGGGTAATGTCTGCGACATAACCGGAGAGATGTAGAATACATAAGGAACACGTTCTTCAAATATGTTGATATTCATTGGAATTTTCGGACAAAAGGTGATTTGGGCGAGGAATATTTCAAATTATTCTTTACAAAAATGATGGTGGTCCTGACAAGGACCGTTTTTGTTGGCGTTGTTGGCCTTGGTGGGGAGATGCGCTGGCTTCGATTTTCGTTGGATGCTTCTGACTTCCTACTATTTCCGGGCTTAGCTGTTGTCCAGGAGGTGATTCTGACATGATTGGTGTAGGTGTAGGTCGTCAACCGGTTATAATTTTTCAAGCGTTGTTTACATTTGAAATTAAACCACTGGATCAATTAAAAAAAGTATTGGTCTGTGATATGAAAAGTACGAAATATATCTTCGGGTTTCTGCATTGACGTTTTTGACAAATACAAGATCAATGCATGTGCCTGCAAGTGTAGTTGCTTGTGATGGATCAGAGATCAAACGAAGCTTGAAACATTCATTCATAAAATAAACAAATTTCAAATTCTCTTGTTTTGAAACATCTATGTTGAAGTTGCCTGAAACGACCATTGGAACATTCTGATTTCTAGACTAAATATTCTACATTAAAAGATGGGTGGGTAATGTCTGCGACATAACTGGAGTGTCGTAACTACACTTGTGACGTTAATCCAAATCTAATGATATGCAACGAAATTACGTTTGCATGTGAAATTTTCAAATGATTCGTTATAATTATGGTTAAAAATTCTAATTGGGAATTCTTTTCCATCACCAACTATTTTTCTTTTTTTCGAATCTACAGCATTCTTTGAAAATATTGTTGAAATGTTATTGATGAAAAACTGAAAATGCGTTTGGCAACACTGCTCACTAAATGGATGGTGGGAAGACGCACATTCGTTTTGATTATGCTAGTATTAATAGCAGGAAAGAATGAAAAGGAACATGGCCCGAAAACGAGCAAGCGAGAGAGCGATAGTAATTCGTATTCGCTCTACTAAACTAAAAAAAGATGGGTGGGTAATGTCTGTGACATAACCGGAGCATCGTGACTTCACTTCGAGACGTTAATTTAAATCTAATGATTTATGCAGTTAATCAAAGGAGGCTGCCAAAAAGTTCGAATAAAAGCACGCGACTAGTGTACTTTGCACGTTCTATATTTTATCAACACTAGAGAGAATCGAAAAAAAAATTCAAAGTGTAATAGCAACATGCAATTGTGGCAACACTGGCCATGGGATGGTGGGGAACACGCACATTCGTTTAATTTATGATGTATTAGCAGCAGAAAGGAATGGAAAAGCAGTGCGCGAAAACGAGCGAGGATAATTTAAATTCTCTTTCTATCCACATATCGTATTTCTAACCTACTTGCTGAAAATTGTTAAACACCTCAAATGGATATTTCAGTTTAACTCTTATTAGAACACAATTAATTGGTCCTGAAAAGAACCGTTTATTGTTTTATTGCGGGAGCATAATTCAGACGCACTCCCCGCGACACGGTGAGCCAGTTTAATATATTTGGCCTGAAAGTTATGCGTTTGGTGCAGTATTTTGCATTCTCGAACAAACCAGGCGCACTATTTTGCATTCTCGAACCAGTAGGCATCGTTGGCTTCTCGGGGCATCATTACGACTGAGGTTTGTAAGCGTAGCTCGACTTTGCAGTCCTGTACAATCTCACGAACCAGACGCTGGAACGATAGCCTACAGATTAGTTGCCCTTTAGTTGGGGCGAAATTCTTGCAGGGCGACAGTTCCGATGAGTCACCAGTAGCTGGGGCACTGTTTCCGTCCATCGCCATTGCCAACTGCTTTCCTTCGGTGGACTGGCTGCTTGCTAGTGCTTGAACGAATACGAATGATGAGAAAAACCGACTGACCAATATTCATATATAAACACACGAGAAAGCACTACTATCGCTCTCTCGCTCGTTTTCGTTCCATTCCTGCGCCTTTCCTTTCCGTTCGGCTACCAATACTAGCATAACCAAAACGAATATTCTGTCTTTCCATCGCCTTCAATGTAGTGGCCAGTGCTAGCAAACTTGCATGTTCAGTTTTTCAATAACAACATTCAAACAATATTTTCAAAGAATGTTACAGATTTGAAAAGAAGGAAGGAAAATATTTTCACAAATTTAAATTCTTTTGTGTTATTTGTTAGCGCTGATAAAGGCTATTTAGTTTGCTACTAGCAAGGAGCTGCACAAACAAATCGATTTATGCAGTTAATCAACGGAGGCTGCCAAAAAGTTCGAATAAAAGCATGCGACTAGTGTACTTTGCACGTTCTATATTTTATCAATACTAGAGAGGATCGATAAAATAATTCAAAGTGTAATAGCAACATTAATAGCAATTGTGGCAACACTGGCCATGAGATGGTGGGGGAACATGCACATTCGTTTAAGTTATGATGGTATTAGCAGCAGAAAGGAATGGAAAAGCAGTGCACGAAAACGAGCGAGAGAGGATAATTTAAATTCTCTTTCTTTCGTTCCACACATCGTATTTCTTATATAGACTCTGGAACGATAGCCTACAGATTAGTTGCCCTTTAGTTGGGGCGAAATTCTTGCAGGGCGACAGTTCCGATGAGTCACCAGTAGCTGGGGCACTTTTTCGGACCGTCGTCATTGCCAACTGCTTTACTTCGGTGGACTGGCTGCTTGCTAGTACTTGAACGAATACGAATGAGAAAAACCGACCGACAGATATTTATATAATCGCGCTAATATGCACTACTATCGCTTTCTCGCTCGTTCTCGTGCCGTGCGTGAGCCTTTCCTTTCCGTCCGGCTTCTAATGGCCTAACCAAAGGAGTATGCCGTCTTTCCCCCACTAACTGCTCTCGTCAAGCAACCAAATACGAATAATCATAAAACAAACATGTAGTGGACCTATATATAAACTTTTCACTATTTTATTGTTCGGTTGGTCCACCATTTTGACGGCTCTGTGCGGGATGGGCTGAAAATTTTCACTTTTCCGAGTCGTTTTCGAAAGATTTTTCAAAACACAATTTTTTGTTATTAGTGCATGTTATACATACTTAAAATTTTAATACAGCATAGAGGAACATATTTTCAACAAATTGGCCTAAAAATCAAATCATTCTGTTAAGTATGATAAAAGTTATTAACGTTCAAAATCTGACGCGGTGCCGCAGCCGATATTTTGAAACGGGACCCCTATATTGAAAGCTTAAATGTATTCTACATTAAAAAAAATGTGTTTTGAAAAATCTTTCGAAAACGACTCGGAAAAGTGAAATTTTTCAGCCCATTCCGCACAGAGCCGTCAAAATCGTGGACCAACCGAGCAATAAAATAATGAAAAGTTTATATATAGGTCCACTACATGTTTGTTTTATGATTATTCGCATTGGGTTGCTTGACGAGAGCAGTTGGTGGGGGAAAGACGGCATATTCCTTTGGTTAGGCCATTAGAAGCCGGACGGAAAGGAAAGGCTCATGCACGGCACGAGAACGAGCGAGAAAGCGATAGTAGTGCATATTAGCGCGATTATATAAATATCTGTCGGTCGGTTTTTCTCATCATTCGTATTCGTTCAAGCACTAGCAAGCAGCCAGTCCACCGAAGGAAAGAAGTTGGCGATGACGACGGTCGGAAAAAGTGCCCCAGCTACTGGTGACTCATCGCAACCCGATCAGGAACTGTCGCCCTGCAAGAATTTCGCCCCAACTAAAGGGCAACAGAGAAACTAATCTGTGTTCTAATAAGAGTTAAACGGGCTCACCGTGTCCGCGGGGAGTGCGTCTGAATTATGCTCCCGCAATAAAACAATAAACGGTTCTTTACAGGACCAATTAATTGTGTTGTAATAAGAGTTAAACTGAAATTTACATTTTATGGTGCATAACAAATAATTTTCAGAAAGCTATATAAGAAATATGATGTGTGGAAAGAAAGAAAGAGAATTTAAATTATCCTCTCTCGCTCGTTTTCGTGCACTGCTTTTCCATTCCTTTCTGCTGCTACTACCATCATAACTAAAACGAATGTGCGTGTTCCCCCACAATCTCTTGGCCAGTGTTGCCACAATTGCATGTCGCTATTACAATTTGAATTATTTTATTGATCCTCTCTAGTATTGATAAAATATAGAACGTGCAAAGTACACTAGTCGCATGCTTTTATTCGAACTTTTTGGCAGCCTCCATTGATTAACTGCATAAATCGATTTGTTTGTGCAGCTCCTTGCTAGTAGCAAACTAAATAGCCTTTATCAGCGCTAACAAATAAGACAAAAGAATTTAAATTTGTGAAAATCTTCTCCTTCCTTCTTTTCAAATCTGCAACATTCTTTGAAAATATTGTTGGAATGTTGTTATTGAAAAACTGAACATGCAAGTTTGCTAGCACTGGCCACTGATTGAAGGCGATGGAAAGACAGAATATTCGTTTTGGTTATGCTAGTATTGGTAGCCGAACGGAAAGGAAAGACACAGGAATGGCACGAAAACGAGCGAGAGAGCGATAGTAGTGCTTTCTCGTGTGTTCATATATGAATATTGGTCGGTCGGTTTTTCTCATCATTCGTATTCGTTCAAGCACTAGCAAGCAGCCAGTCCACCGAAGGAAAGAAGTTGGCGATGACGACGGTCGGAAAAAGTGCCCCAGCTACTGGTGACTCATCGCAACCCGATCAGGAACTGTCGCCCTGCAAGAATTTCGCCCCAACTAAAGGGCAACAGAGAAACTAATCTGTGTTCTAATAAGAGTTAAACGGGCTCACCGTGTCCGCGGGGAGTGCGTCTGAATTATGCTCCCGCAATAAAACAATAAACGGTTCTTTACAGGACCAATTAATTGTGTTGTAATAAGAGTTAAACTGAAATTTACATTTTATGGTGCATAACAAATAATTTTCAGAAAGCTATATAAGAAATATGATGTGTGGAAAGAAAGAAAGAGAATTTAAATTATCCTCTCTCGCTCGTTTTCGTGCACTGCTTTTCCATTCCTTTCTGCTGCTACTACCATCATAACTAAAACGAATGTGCGTGTTCCCCCACAATCTCTTGGCCAGTGTTGCCACAATTGCATGTCGCTATTACAATTTGAATTATTTTATTGATCCTCTCTAGTATTGATAAAATATAGAACGTGCAAAGTACACTAGTCGCATGCTTTTATTCGAACTTTTTGGCAGCCTCCATTGATTAACTGCATAAATCGATTTGTTTGTGCAGCTCCTTGCTAGTAGCAAACTAAATAGCCTTTATCAGCGCTAACAAATAAGACAAAAGAATTTAAATTTGTGAAAATCTTCTCCTTCCTTCTTTTCAAATCTGCAACATTCTTTGAAAATATTGTTGGAATGTTGTTATTGAAAAACTGAACATGCAAGTTTGCTAGCACTGGCCACTGATTGAAGGCGATGGAAAGACAGAATATTCGTTTTGGTTATGCTAGTATTGGTAGCCGAACGGAAAGGAAAGACACAGGAATGGCACGAAAACGAGCGAGAGAGCGATAGTAGTGCTTTCTCGTGTGTTCATATATGAATATTGGTCGGTCGGTTTTTCTCATCATTCGTATTCGTTCAAGCACTAGCAAGCAGCCAGTCCACCGAAGGAAAGAAGTTGGCGATGACGACGGTCGGAAAAAGTGCCCCAGCTACTGGTGACTCATCGCAACCCGATCAGGAACTGTCGCCCTGCAAGAATTTCGCCCCAACTAAAGGGCAACAGAGAAACTAATCTGTGTTCTAATAAGAGTTAAACGGGCTCACCGTGTCCGCGGGGAGTGCGTCTGAATTATGCTCCCGCAATAAAACAATAAACGGTTCTTTACAGGACCAATTAATTGTGTTCTAATAAGTGTTAAACTGAAATTTACATTTTATGGTGTATAACAAATAATTTTCAGAAAGCTATATAAGAAATACGATGTGTGGAAAGAAAGAAAGAGAATTTAAATTATCCTCTCTCGCTCGTTTTCGTGCACTGCTTTTCCATTCCTTTCTGCTGCTACTACCATCATAACTAAAACGAATGTGCGTGTTCCCCCACCATCTCATGGCCAGTGTTGCCACAATTGCATGTCGCTATAACAATTTGAATTATTTTATTGTTCCTCTCTAGTATTGATAAAATATAGAACGTGCAAAGTACACTAGTCGCATGCTTTTATTCGAACTTTTTGGCAGCCTCCGTTGATTAACTGCATAAATCGATTTGTTTGTGCAGCTCCATGCTAGTAGAAAACTAAATAGCCTTTATCAGCGCTAACAAATAAGACAAAAGAATTTAAATTTGCGAAAATCTTCTCCTTCCTTCTTTTCAAATCTGCAACATTCTTTGAAAATATTGTTGGAATGTTGTTATTGAAAAACTGAACATGCAAGTTTGCTAGCACTGGCCACTAGATTGAAGGCGATGGAAAGACAGAATATTCGTTTTGGTTATGCTAGTATTGGTAGCCGAACGGAAAGGAAAGGCACAGGAATGGCACGAAAACGAGCGGGAGAGCGATAGTAGTGCTTTCTCGTGTTTTCATATATGAATATTGGTCGGTTGGTTTTTCTCATCATTCGTATTCGTTCAAGCACTAGCAAGCAGCCAGTCCACCGGAGGAAAGCAGTTGGCGATGATTACGGTCCGCAAAAGTGCCCCAGCTACTGGTGGCCCATCGCAACCAACTACCGATCAGGAACTATCGCCATGCTAGTATTTCGCCCCAACTAAAGGGCAACGGAGCAACTAATCCGCTGGCTAACATTCCAGCGTCTGGTTCGTAAGGTTGTGTATTACTTCAAAGTCGAGCTACGCTTACAAAACTCAGCCGTAATGAAGCCAGTGATGCCTACTTGGTCGGTTTGTGGGAGTGGGCGTAAATTACAATAAAAGCAACGGTTCTTTTCAGGACCAATCAATTGTGTTCTAGCGAGAGTTAAACTGAAACTTTCATTTTAAGGTGTGTAGCAAATTTTCAACAAGCAACATAATACGTTGTGTGGAAAGAAGTAGCTTGCACATGGAAAAAAAAATTAAATTATCCTCTCGCTCGTTTCGTGCACTGCTTTTCCATTCCTTTCTACTGTTATTATCAGTATTACCAAAACGAATGTGTTGTTGCATGTGTTTAAGAGAAACGTTGAAGTCGCATGCTTCTATTCAAGCTTTTTGGCAGCCCCCGTGAACTAACTGCATATGATTTTTTTGTGCAGCTCCGTGCTAGTAGCAAACAAAATGGCTCTACTAGTGTCTGATTCGTGAGATTGTGCAGGATTTCAAAGTCGAGCTAAGTTTATAAAGTTCAGCCGTAATGGTACCCGAAGAAGCCAGTCTTGTCGTTTTGTTCGAGGCTACAAAACAGTTCGCTAGGCACGTAACTATCATGCCAAAAATATCCAACGATCCAGCGCATCACCATCAACACCGATACCAAAGGTTCTTTTCAGAACCACCATTATTACCATAGAGAATTATTTGAAAATTTCCCATTCAAACGTGATTCTGTTGAATATTATTAGATTTAAATTAACGTCTCGAATTGAAATCACGACGCTCTGGTTATGTGACAGACATTACCCACCCATCTTTTTTATTGTGACCACGACTAACGGTTTAATATAGACACCCCATTTCAATATTTCTGAAGGAACAGAAGGTCGAGTTTGGAAAGTTTGTAACTTTCATTGTACTTAACCAAATTACACAATGTTCGCACTAATGATTCAGAAATATGATCAGGAATCTTCTGTTAGATTTGTAAGTATGTATAATTTACATGAATAAAGAAAAATTGATTTTCAGGAATCAATTATTATCTGTTCTTCCATTGGCCAGTACTACGCGACTTCCTCATGCTAACAATTAATTTCATCGTTAGCCATCTCCCTCACCAAGGCCAACAACGCCAACAAAACTGGTACCTTTTCAGGACCACCATCATTTTTGTAAAGAATAATTTGAAATATTCCTCGCCCAAATCACCTTTTGTCCGAAAATTCCAATGAGTATCAACATATTTGAAGAACGTGTTCCTTATGTATTCTACATCTCTCCGGTTATGTCGCAGACATTACCCACCCATCTTTTTAAAATAATAATAATTTTACGTAATATATTATTGATCCCTATGAGAGAACATCGATTCTTGGTATGGAAAGTGCGGTAACGCTTTTAATCTTCTCTTTATTTGCCCTGAAGTGCATTCCATCCCTGCCACACTTGACAAAAAGTGTATTAGTACACTCTAGGATGGCAGTTTTTATGCGATGTTGGAATTTTATTCATCGTCGGTCATATGAATCAAATTCAAGTTACCAAAAAATAACTTCGTACAAAATTTGGGCGAAATTGGTCCATGCTAACAATGCCCCGAACCGATTGCAGTTTTTTGTATTGGAAATGCATGTATTTTTTCGCGCATTTCATTTGAAAATTCATGACTTTTTTCGAAAAGCTCGAAAAATTGTGAAACTTTGAGTTTAAGCATATTCAAATGTGAGGAATGTTTTAGTTTCCACTACCCGATACGAATAAAACAGCAAGATTATAACAGAATGCAATTTTCGTAACATATTGTGTTATAAATTTGGTCTCATTAGTAGTTAAAATAATAAAAAAAATATAACGAGTAACAACGGGAGATATAGTTTTGAAATATTCTTGTTGTGTGTTTCTGATCGGGTAGCGTTTCAAGCCTCTCAAGGATCATTTAGGAATGCATGTAGTCGTGGTTCAGAACCACTACAGTACACCGTCAAAATCGGATAATAACGTTTAGTAGTATTTGCCTTAGTAATTTTCTCAATTTGGATTTGCCTTAGTAATTTTGTCAATTCACGTTAGTTTGATTTTTATTATGACTTTGCTATAACGCAGAAGTTTGCAAAATTTGTTTAAAATATTTGTAGGCATTAATTTAGTTTCTACAGTTCTACTAAAACATTTAAACATCGAAATATAAGTTAATAGAAATTTAGATCAAATCTTCATGATTACGGTGTAACCGAAGATTAAATTTTTTATAGAACGTAATAAGGAACGACGCCAAAAAATGTTTATAAGTCTTTTGATATGAATATGGTAACTTGATTTTAATTCAACATTAATTCAATGAAACATAAACAAACGCTTATTAAAAAAGATGGGTGGGTAATGTCTGCGACATAACCGGAGAGATGTAGAATACATAAGGAACACGTTCTTCAAATATGTTGATATTCATTGGAATTTTCGGACAAAAGGTGATTTGGGCGAGGAATATTTCAAATTATTCTTTACAAAAATGATGGTGGTCCTGACAAGGACCGTTTTTGTTGGCGTTGTTGGCCTTGGTGGGGAGATGCGCTGGCTTCGATTTTCGTTGGATGCTTCTGACTTCCTACTATTTCCGGGCTTAGCTGTTGTCCAGGAGGTGATTCTGACATGATTGGTGTAGGTGTAGGTCGTCAACCGGTTATAATTTTTCAAGCGTTGTTTACATTTGAAATTAAACCACTGGATCAATTAAAAAAAGTATTGGTCTGTGATATGAAAAGTACGAAATATATCTTCGGGTTTCTGCATTGACGTTTTTGACAAATACAAGATCAATGCATGTGCCTGCAAGTGTAGTTGCTTGTGATGGATCAGAGATCAAACGAAGCTTGAAACATTCATTCATAAAATAAACAAATTTCAAATTCTCTTGTTTTGAAACATCTATGTTGAAGTTGCCTGAAACGACCATTGGAACATTCTGATTTCTAGACTAAATATTCTACATTAAAAGATGGGTGGGTAATGTCTGCGACATAACTGGAGTGTCGTAACTACACTTGTGACGTTAATCCAAATCTAATGATATGCAACGAAATTACGTTTGCATGTGAAATTTTCAAATGATTCGTTATAATTATGGTTAAAAATTCTAATTGGGAATTCTTTTCCATCACCAACTATTTTTCTTTTTTTCGAATCTACAGCATTCTTTGAAAATATTGTTGAAATGTTATTGATGAAAAACTGAAAATGCGTTTGGCAACACTGCTCACTAAATGGATGGTGGGAAGACGCACATTCGTTTTGATTATGCTAGTATTAATAGCAGGAAAGAATGAAAAGGAACATGGCCCGAAAACGAGCAAGCGAGAGAGCGATAGTAATTCGTATTCGCTCTACTAAACTAAAAAAAGATGGGTGGGTAATGTCTGTGACATAACCGGAGCATCGTGACTTCACTTCGAGACGTTAATTTAAATCTAATGATTTATGCAGTTAATCAAAGGAGGCTGCCAAAAAGTTCGAATAAAAGCACGCGACTAGTGTACTTTGCACGTTCTATATTTTATCAACACTAGAGAGAATCGAAAAAAAAATTCAAAGTGTAATAGCAACATGCAATTGTGGCAACACTGGCCATGGGATGGTGGGGAACACGCACATTCGTTTAATTTATGATGTATTAGCAGCAGAAAGGAATGGAAAAGCAGTGCGCGAAAACGAGCGAGGATAATTTAAATTCTCTTTCTATCCACATATCGTATTTCTAACCTACTTGCTGAAAATTGTTAAACACCTCAAATGGATATTTCAGTTTAACTCTTATTAGAACACAATTAATTGGTCCTGAAAAGAACCGTTTATTGTTTTATTGCGGGAGCATAATTCAGACGCACTCCCCGCGACACGGTGAGCCAGTTTAATATATTTGGCCTGAAAGTTATGCGTTTGGTGCAGTATTTTGCATTCTCGAACAAACCAGGCGCACTATTTTGCATTCTCGAACCAGTAGGCATCGTTGGCTTCTCGGGGCATCATTACGACTGAGGTTTGTAAGCGTAGCTCGACTTTGCAGTCCTGTACAATCTCACGAACCAGACGCTGGAACGATAGCCTACAGATTAGTTGCCCTTTAGTTGGGGCGAAATTCTTGCAGGGCGACAGTTCCGATGAGTCACCAGTAGCTGGGGCACTGTTTCCGTCCATCGCCATTGCCAACTGCTTTCCTTCGGTGGACTGGCTGCTTGCTAGTGCTTGAACGAATACGAATGATGAGAAAAACCGACTGACCAATATTCATATATAAACACACGAGAAAGCACTACTATCGCTCTCTCGCTCGTTTTCGTTCCATTCCTGCGCCTTTCCTTTCCGTTCGGCTACCAATACTAGCATAACCAAAACGAATATTCTGTCTTTCCATCGCCTTCAATGTAGTGGCCAGTGCTAGCAAACTTGCATGTTCAGTTTTTCAATAACAACATTCAAACAATATTTTCAAAGAATGTTACAGATTTGAAAAGAAGGAAGGAAAATATTTTCACAAATTTAAATTCTTTTGTGTTATTTGTTAGCGCTGATAAAGGCTATTTAGTTTGCTACTAGCAAGGAGCTGCACAAACAAATCGATTTATGCAGTTAATCAACGGAGGCTGCCAAAAAGTTCGAATAAAAGCATGCGACTAGTGTACTTTGCACGTTCTATATTTTATCAATACTAGAGAGGATCGATAAAATAATTCAAAGTGTAATAGCAACATTAATAGCAATTGTGGCAACACTGGCCATGAGATGGTGGGGGAACATGCACATTCGTTTAAGTTATGATGGTATTAGCAGCAGAAAGGAATGGAAAAGCAGTGCACGAAAACGAGCGAGAGAGGATAATTTAAATTCTCTTTCTTTCGTTCCACACATCGTATTTCTTATATAGACTCTGGAACGATAGCCTACAGATTAGTTGCCCTTTAGTTGGGGCGAAATTCTTGCAGGGCGACAGTTCCGATGAGTCACCAGTAGCTGGGGCACTTTTTCGGACCGTCGTCATTGCCAACTGCTTTACTTCGGTGGACTGGCTGCTTGCTAGTACTTGAACGAATACGAATGAGAAAAACCGACCGACAGATATTTATATAATCGCGCTAATATGCACTACTATCGCTTTCTCGCTCGTTCTCGTGCCGTGCGTGAGCCTTTCCTTTCCGTCCGGCTTCTAATGGCCTAACCAAAGGAGTATGCCGTCTTTCCCCCACTAACTGCTCTCGTCAAGCAACCAAATACGAATAATCATAAAACAAACATGTAGTGGACCTATATATAAACTTTTCACTATTTTATTGTTCGGTTGGTCCACCATTTTGACGGCTCTGTGCGGGATGGGCTGAAAATTTTCACTTTTCCGAGTCGTTTTCGAAAGATTTTTCAAAACACAATTTTTTGTTATTAGTGCATGTTATACATACTTAAAATTTTAATACAGCATAGAGGAACATATTTTCAACAAATTGGCCTAAAAATCAAATCATTCTGTTAAGTATGATAAAAGTTATTAACGTTCAAAATCTGACGCGGTGCCGCAGCCGATATTTTGAAACGGGACCCCTATATTGAAAGCTTAAATGTATTCTACATTAATATACATATATCCGAAGCAGAACAAAATTCCGCTTTAAAAAAATTGTATTTCCTGTTGCATTGACAGCTAGAGAATTTAAACTGCAAACGTTATCGCTACCACTGGAACAGGTTCTGCACTTAATGAGTCACTGGAAATTGATATGTCTTACAATCCGATTGCGCTTCCCGCTCTTATCATTGCCAGACAACAACCATTACTAGGTCTTCTATTAACGGGGACAACAGCGATTGGCAAACGCAGCCTGAACCTAACAAATTGCATCCGAAAACTGATACACGTATATTGAACATGAACACATGCCAATCAGTCGAAAGTAGGAAAAGTTTTTTTTTCTTATTCGCCTACTACACTTTCATGCGTGCTCGGTGTGGTCAACGATTTTTTATTCGTACACAGAATGTATGTCGGTACCTATGTTAAGCAGGGGAATAATTATTTGGCGCAGAGAAAGCCAATTTTGATAAGGTGTAAACCTCGAAATTTGAATCAGGTTTTTGAGCTGATAACAGTTGAGTTCATTGTGTCACGATGGCTGACGTATTGGTGAACTTGACATAGTTGAAGGCTGTCTTTTTTTGTTGAAACATTGACTCCGCATATTTAAATGTATGTTCACATAAAACAATTTGAAGTGCAGTATTTTGCTTTATTTGTACATATCAAAAATATTACGACATATGAACTCGCATTACTTTGGACGCCAGAATATATCCCTAGCAAACGAGCAGCTTTTGTGCCACTTCCCTAAGGAAGACCCAGCATCGAGACATGTTTGGGCGGATGAAACTTTAAGTTTCACTTATTTCAAACTCAAACCCGACAATTTGGAAATTGAAAAACACGAACCTGGATCAAATGCGAGAATATGAAATGAATATGGAAAGCGTGATCCCGACAACTTAAATCTTAAACCGAAATCGTTAATATAAAGAACCAACCAAAACTCAAAAATACTGATAGTAGTGGATGAGTTTGAAATAGGGATGAATTTCAATTCATGTCTGCCGTACTGTAGGCGAATGTTTCGGTTGTTTGCTTTGTCACTCTTTCGGTTGTTTGCTTTGTCACTCTTTCGTTCAGTTTAAAAGAACCTCTGACAGACAATTGCTTTAAGATGGTTATTGCATTACGCCTCGATAGTGGTGCATCGAGGAGACCGAGAGAGCTTATGGGTCGTTTTACGTTTTGTACTTTTTAGGAATGTTGATCATCATTTTGAACGATTATATTTCACTCTTGTTTTTACCGATACCATCGGTACTATAACATTCAGTTCCGTAGTACCAGGACTCATCTGAACGAATCTGTATCACGAGTCGGTTCTATTTTCATTTTAACCCATTTCCCGCGCGTTACGCCATATGACCAGAGTTAAAAATATTCAAATTCATTGAATGAAAATTGATCATATTCAGCCGCATTCATTTTCAATATTCAGTTACGCAGCTGAAAACGTCAAACGATCAAACCGCCCATTCATCCATGTCCATTCATCCATCCATTTTCATTTTGCTCCGATTATTACACGAAGCAACCGTGCAGCAACGAATCAAACGCATCAAAGTAGGCCCTGGCACAATGTAAGCGAAGATGATTGTTGTTTCATATGCTTTATCAGCATTTGAAACATTTTCCTAGATAATCAGTGTAATGAATATATTGAACGATATTCAACTGAATGAATAAGATGGATAGTTGAATGAATATTTTTCCTATTCACCGCGAGTCGCAACAGGTTCATTTTCAGTCGTCAAAAAAGAGCTTCGATTATTTTTAACTCTGCATATCACATCACCAGATATGACTTGTGAAATTTTGTCGTTATCGCTTGCTTGAACATAATTGAGTTGGTTTTTGGATTTGACGAACAGAGCGTAGATTAAACTATTTTTTATGTATAATACATCAAAATTCATTCAACTATCATGTCGTAGACTTAAAAATGGTTAAAAACCATACGTTTTTCGTTTGAATCTCGCGGGGAATTGGTTAAACATTCATTGCAGTGCAAAGAAAAGGTGGTGGCGCTAAGGGGGGGGGGGGGGGGGGCGAAGGGGGCAGTCGCCCCGAGCGGCAAAATTCTATGGGGCGGAATATGCTGTAAAACATTATTTAATTATTTATTAGTGATTATCATTGTTCATTAAAAACGTTAAGTGTGTGTGAAACGTTTGAATTCATATTGATTTGGCGTCTACAGAAGATTAAGAGTGATAACGATCAGAAGAACGACGGATCTGACTGAACAAAACAATATATCTTTGAACCTGAACCTCAAACGTAACCATCTTTGCAAATGCAAACGGAAATTGGTTTTTAAAAAGTTCTTTATTCATAACATAAGTATTTTTGAGAAAAAAAACTTTGTGATGGCCTGAAGTTAACAAAAGGAAGAATAAAGGTAAAAGTGCAGTTGATGTCTTATAAATAAGAAACAAGAAAAATTGGGTTCTTACTGCTGTAATTGAAGGTAAATTTGATGTTAATTTTTTTCTTATGTTTATATTAACACTGTCTGATTGTAGTAAATATATCCCACACGTTATACGTTTTTTTATTTTCTACAACCTTTCCAAACTTTTGGGAATTTCCAACACTTGCAATTGCAATTGGTTTTTGAAAACGCACTAACCCTTTAACACTCATAATACCTACCGTACCAATCAGTCTAATGTCACCATGCCCTTTGCTGTGTCAATATGTCGTCTCTATCTTACTCCGTTCATTGCGCTTTGTCGCCAGTTTCGCAGAGCACGATGACTCCTTGAAGGTTCCCTTCAACTTTGTCGACTCACCTTGCTCGTTGTGACTACTTGTGCCAGTCGGATTAGTTTTGGGAACCATTTTTACCGGGTTTTCGTCTGCCACTTTAACAACTGGCCCAACCCACCGCAGCCTCGCATATTTTGCTGTGTGAACGATGGATAGTTTTTCAAACAATCTTTGCAATTCGTGGTTCATACGCCATCTCTACATGCTGTCTTCCAACTGCATCGGACCACAGATCGTTCGCAACACCTTACGTTCGAAAACACCAACGGTACGTTGCAACTTCGCCTGTATGGCCCCAGAGCCGTAACGTGGCGTGAAATTGAAAATGGCGCACTTATCGTGACATACTTTATGACTTATCTCCACTTAGTTTATAAAGTAAGTTAACATATCGAAGTATGTAGACTTTTATAAAAAAGTACAAAAAATATTTTTTTGAATATCCTTCGAAAGTGATAAGGAAAATCGGAACCATCAATACCAATACCAACAGATCACTAAAGTTTGAAGACCTTTTATAAATAACTTCACTGCAGCTTAGTTTTTCGAGGTTAGGTGATTGATGCCAAGTGCCGGAGCATTTTTCAGGAGACTTTATGACAAACTGATAGCATCTAAATGTCAGTTTACATAGTTGAGATCGACAGTGTTGTTACCGTTTCGATTAGGTGATGCGTGGAGTGAAGCAGTTGGTTGTTTCAATGACCGCTTTCTCCAGTGAGTGATGATTTTGAATGGCAATCGTACAGGACGGGACAAAATTGTATGTCCCTTCAAACTCGTATCGGGTGACCTTCAGAAGTAATGCTGTGTCGGACTTGTTCTTCAACAAGATTCGTACCGCGCGTCATGTTTTGCACTAAATAGGCCATTATAGTAATAAAACCACGAGTGGCAAGTGCACAGAGAATCGAAATCCAATTCCAAAACCCAGCTCGTTGGTTATGCCGCCGCTCTGGTAGAATGTGGCTGCTCGATGCCCGCTTTTTCCCACCTTCTGTTTTGCTGAGCAAAGTTTCTGCAATCCTACGACCCCGAAGTTGCGAGTTTCCAGCTTGTCGTGCAGAATTCGGTCGATCCCCTGGAAGCCAAGCATCGTACAGTTCCAAATTTCTAATAGCACTCTTTTTTCGTAGCATGACTTAATTGATTCGATACGTACGCAAAGATGTGTTTTCGGACGGCTTGTTACGCCTGCACAAACCTCCTATCTGGTCGGAAGCTTCTAATTACGCTACAAAGGTGACGATAGCCCACAGATTATCCGTTGTGTCTCCAACAAAAAGAAAACAGGCAGACAGGGTATCCGTATCCCCGCAAATTCAAAAGTTTGTAGCTATATCAATTTTTAATCGATTTAAAACACCTTTGGATGTTCTGAATTCAGGAAATAATTCTCTTTTAGAATCAGTAAAATAGAACCCGAGGAATACATCTAGTTCCCTCTAATCTGGATTTCCGGAAGTATATTCCAGCACTGAGAAAAAAAAACTAATAAAATTCTATAGGTGTCAAAATTCTTGGAATTGTCCCAGAAGGTTATTTTTTATCGCTACGGGATCATATGACGGTTTGACTCGGAACGGTCAGCCACTGCCTTGCGGGTACCTGCTCCGGAAAGAGCATTGCGAGGTCAATTATATTATAATACATTTTATATCCCAGTACTGGAACTTACCTCGGGAAGCCCGAATAACCGAGAATCAGATGCATTTTTACAAATTCTTGAAGTGGTTGAATTCCAGAATTCAAAACATCCAAATGTGTCCAGATTGGATAAAAAATTCCATAGTTAGGAGATTTCCGATTTGGAGGTACCCGGGAACCCTGACGGTCTGTTACTTAGTTAACGAACTCCAAAAGCCCTTCCTCAAGTCTCTGATCACTGTATCATTAATTTTATTCCCCCAAAAGCTATGCTTCGTATTATTCTAAGATGTCACTAAGTTGCAACTTCCAGTTTGGGAAAGAGTACTGGAATTTCATGAATTAAAATCTGCAAAGGAGTTCGCTATCGGACACATGACGGTTAAGTGCGATCTTGTGAACAGAGTTGTAGTCTTACTTTGCTTACCGTGATTAGTACGTAACGCTGCTGCAAGGCTACTTGGTCAAGTTTGAATGTGTTTTATTCTGTTGATTCCAAATGGATAAAAAAAAGATGGGTGGGTAATGTCTGCGACATAACCGGAGAGATGTAGAATACATAAGGAACACGTTCTTCAAATATGTTGATATTCATTGGAATTTTCGGACAAAAGGTGATTTGGGCGAGGAATATTTCAAATTATTCTTTACAAAAATGATGGTGGTCCTGACAAGGACCGTTTTTGTTGGCGTTGTTGGCCTTGGTGGGGAGATGCGCTGGCTTCGATTTTCGTTGGATGCTTCTGACTTCCTACTATTTCCGGGCTTAGCTGTTGTCCAGGAGGTGATTCTGACATGATTGGTGTAGGTGTAGGTCGTCAACCGGTTATAATTTTTCAAGCGTTGTTTACATTTGAAATTAAACCACTGGATCAATTAAAAAAAGTATTGGTCTGTGATATGAAAAGTACGAAATATATCTTCGGGTTTCTGCATTGACGTTTTTGACAAATACAAGATCAATGCATGTGCCTGCAAGTGTAGTTGCTTGTGATGGATCAGAGATCAAACGAAGCTTGAAACATTCATTCATAAAATAAACAAATTTCAAATTCTCTTGTTTTGAAACATCTATGTTGAAGTTGCCTGAAACGACCATTGGAACATTCTGATTTCTAGACTAAATATTCTACATTAAAAGATGGGTGGGTAATGTCTGCGACATAACTGGAGTGTCGTAACTACACTTGTGACGTTAATCCAAATCTAATGATATGCAACGAAATTACGTTTGCATGTGAAATTTTCAAATGATTCGTTATAATTATGGTTAAAAATTCTAATTGGGAATTCTTTTCCATCACCAACTATTTTTCTTTTTTTCGAATCTACAGCATTCTTTGAAAATATTGTTGAAATGTTATTGATGAAAAACTGAAAATGCGTTTGGCAACACTGCTCACTAAATGGATGGTGGGAAGACGCACATTCGTTTTGATTATGCTAGTATTAATAGCAGGAAAGAATGAAAAGGAACATGGCCCGAAAACGAGCAAGCGAGAGAGCGATAGTAATTCGTATTCGCTCTACTAAACTAAAAAAAGATGGGTGGGTAATGTCTGTGACATAACCGGAGCATCGTGACTTCACTTCGAGACGTTAATTTAAATCTAATGATTTATGCAGTTAATCAAAGGAGGCTGCCAAAAAGTTCGAATAAAAGCACGCGACTAGTGTACTTTGCACGTTCTATATTTTATCAACACTAGAGAGAATCGAAAAAAAAATTCAAAGTGTAATAGCAACATGCAATTGTGGCAACACTGGCCATGGGATGGTGGGGAACACGCACATTCGTTTAATTTATGATGTATTAGCAGCAGAAAGGAATGGAAAAGCAGTACGCGAAAACGAGCGAGGATAATTTAAATTCTCTTTCTATCCACATATCGTATTTCTAACCTACTTGCTGAAAATTGTTAAACACCTCAAATGGATATTTCAGTTTAACTCTTATTAGAACACAATTAATTGGTCCTGAAAAGAACCGTTTATTGTTTTATTGCGGGAGCATAATTCAGACGCACTCCCCGCGACACGGTGAGCCAGTTTAATATATTTGGCCTGAAAGTTATGCGTTTGGTGCAGTATTTTGCATTCTCGAACAAACCAGGCGCACTATTTTGCATTCTCGAACCAGTAGGCATCGTTGGCTTCTCGGGGCATCATTACGACTGAGGTTTGTAAGCGTAGCTCGACTTTGCAGTCCTGTACAATCTCACGAACCAGACGCTGGAACGATAGCCTACAGATTAGTTACCCTTTAGTTGGGGCGAAATTCTTGCAGGGCGACAGTTCCGATGAGTCACCAGTAGCTGGGGCACTGTTTCCGTCCATCGCCATTGCCAACTGCTTTCCTTCGGTGGACTGGCTGCTTGCTAGTGCTTGAACGAATACGAATGATGAGAAAAACCGACTGACCAATATTCATATATAAACACACGAGAAAGCACTACTATCGCTCTCTCGCTCGTTTTCGTTCCATTCCTGCGCCTTTCCTTTCCGTTCGGCTACCAATACTAGCATAACCAAAACGAATATTCTGTCTTTCCATCGCCTTCAATGTAGTGGCCAGTGCTAGCAAACTTGCATGTTCAGTTTTTCAATAACAACATTCAAACAATATTTTCAAAGAATGTTACAGATTTGAAAAGAAGGAAGGAAAATATTTTCACAAATTTAAATTCTTTTGTGTTATTTGTTAGCGCTGATAAAGGCTATTTAGTTTGCTACTAGCAAGGAGCTGCACAAACAAATCGATTTATGCAGTTAATCAACGGAGGCTGCCAAAAAGTTCGAATAAAAGCATGCGACTAGTGTACTTTGCACGTTCTATATTTTATCAATACTAGAGAGGATCGATAAAATAATTCAAAGTGTAATAGCAACATTAATAGCAATTGTGGCAACACTGGCCATGAGATGGTGGGGGAACATGCACATTCGTTTAAGTTATGATGGTATTAGCAGCAGAAAGGAATGGAAAAGCAGTGCACGAAAACGAGCGAGAGAGGATAATTTAAATTCTCTTTCTTTCGTTCCACACATCGTATTTCTTATATAGACTCTGGAACGATAGCCTACAGATTAGTTGCCCTTTAGTTGGGGCGAAATTCTTGCAGGGCGACAGTTCCGATGAGTCACCAGTAGCTGGGGCACTTTTTCGGACCGTCGTCATTGCCAACTGCTTTACTTCGGTGGACTGGCTGCTTGCTAGTACTTGAACGAATACGAATGAGAAAAACCGACCGACAGATATTTATATAATCGCGCTAATATGCACTACTATCGCTTTCTCGCTCGTTCTCGTGCCGTGCGTGAGCCTTTCCTTTCCGTCCGGCTTCTAATGGCCTAACCAAAGGAGTATGCCGTCTTTCCCCCACTAACTGCTCTCGTCAAGCAACCAAATACGAATAATCATAAAACAAACATGTAGTGGACCTATATATAAACTTTTCATTATTTTATTGTTCGGTTGGTCCACCATTTTGACGGCTCTGTGCGGGATGGGCTGAAAATTTTCACTTTTCCGAGTCGTTTTCGAAAGATTTTTCAAAACACAATTTTTTGTTATTAGTGCATGTTATACATACTTAAAATTTTAATACAGCATAGAGGAACATATTTTCAACAAATTGGCCTAAAAATCAAATCATTCTGTTATGTATGATAAAAGTTATTAACGTTCAAAATCTGACGCGGTGCCGCAGCCGATATTTTGAAACGGGACCCCTATATTGAAAGCTTAAATGTATTCTACATTAAAACAAAGGAAATTCCGCCCTTTTAATTTGGTCCGGGCTTTTGTACTATATATTCATTTCTTTATTGAAAGTTGAATAAAAAATCCAAATAAATCGTTTTTGGTGCAATATATGTTTTATCGAGAATATAGTTGGAAAGGGTTTATTCCGCAACATTATAAATTGTTTATGAAAAATCTGCCAACAACGGAAATTCGTAGCGACACTACCAAGTTTCAAAGAATCTTAACATCAAGTAATGTTTCGAGAAAATCTAGTTTTTTTTTAAATTAGTTTTGAGGGATTCCATGAGAAACCGGCCGACCGCAAAATATGACCATCGTCGATTCGAACGAAACGTTACATTTGAATATAAATTATGAATCTCCATGATTTTTTCTGGCAATTTCAATATTCTGATACAAGAGCAATTTTTCAAAAGGGCGTAGACGTTTCTACGCGCAATAATTTCAAAATTTGTTCGATCGATTACATTATTTTATACAGTAAAACTATCTGAGAACGAATTACAGGTAATACTTCTGCACGAAAAAATATACGCTGAAAAAAATGTTGTCATTTTTCACAAAAACAAAAATTTATGATAAAAATTCAAATTCCAAAAAAAAACCGTTTTGTCTAATTTTTTATATTTTGTAAAAAAAAATCTAAAGAGAAAAGAAACATTTTGAATGTAATTTCATGATGGAGAAATTATCAGCAAAAAGTTTTTCTAACAATAACTTTATACATGTTTTTAAATTTCATACTAATTGACATACAAAACTGTAATTTTATTACAGAATATAATTCTAAGTATCATTTTAAATCAAAATGCATTTAACAAATATCTTCCAAAATGCGATAGTTTTCGAGATATTTGGAATTTTGCTCCAACAAAAACAATTAATTCATGTAATTATGTCCTTTTTAAAAGTTATTCGCCTTACCCCATCATAAATTGTCAGAGTCTAATGTTTATCGTTTTAAAGACATAAACGAAGCTTTTTCAGTGTATTTGGATCATGGAGAAGCTTTTAATAAAAAAGTTTTCCTTACAACAACTTTTGACAAATTTTTATAATTCATACTATTTGCAGTCAAAAGTACAATTTTATTTTTGAATATGATTCTAAACGCCATTTTAAATCAAAATGCTCACATCAAAAAATGTTTGAAATGTAGTAGTTCTCGAGATATTTTAAATTTTGTTTTAACAACACAATTCTTTTGTTTTATTACGACCTTTTCAGAAGTTATTCGCGTTTGTACATCGACAATAATTAGTTTTTCGCAAGGCCCATAATATTTCCTATAACTTTCCGATTGACATCAAGGCGATATTGTAAACCGTTTAGGTAATTGCGTTGTTAAAACAAAATTTCTTTCTCTTTTGATTTTTGTTGACAAAATATAAAAAATTAGAAAAAATGGGTTTTTTTGTAATTTAAATTTTTATCATAAATTTTTGCTTTGTGAAAAATGACACAACATTTTTTTCAGTGTATATTTTTTTTCGTGCAGAAGTATTCATTACCTGTAACTCATTCTCAGATAGTTTTACTGTATAAAATAGTGTAATCGAACAAAACAAATTTGAAATTATTGCGCGTAGAAACGTTCACGCCCTTTTAAAAAAGTACGCTTGAGTCAAAATGATCTTATTGACTGTGGAAAATGTTTAGTTTTCCATGCCGGTTGAACCTGTAAAGTTTTTTTGGAATCTAAGATGTTCGGTCACGATTTTAGAGATTTTCGGACGGACCTGCGTGGAATTCCTCTTTTCATAAAACGAATACATACAGTGTAAAAAATTTTCAAAGTAATCCCTGTTGTTGTTAACTAATTTGTAACAATTTTCATCAACATACGCGGAAAACTGTATTGATGAGATAGTCAGTCAAAAGTCAGAAATAAGTGAGAGGACCGCAAATTTAACTTTTTGTCCCGAGCGGTAAAAGGCCTAGCGCCGCCACTAACGAAGCCGACATATAGAAAAACTACGAAATGTGCATATGTTGCGTGAAGGTTTCTAGCTTATATAGCGTTTATATGAACAGGTTGATTCATTCGTATGTCTCATTTGTTTATTTTTGCAGACAGAGACGTCATAATGTGTTCCTTACAAATAACTAAGAACCGGATAAAGAAGCCGTCCGAACGTAGATGACTTCCATCTTACCCTAGTACTACCCTTTTCAAAAAATTAAATAAAAACATGAGGCTCCCACAATCTTCCGAAATTTTAATTTAAAGTTTCGATTTTTCCGCCTGCCTAATGCAGAATAAAAGGCAAAAACAATGAAATACGACATTGTATGTTTTCCTCAGACAGCTTTCAAAATATGTAAAGCCAACGCTAACTCTCTGGCGCCACATCCCATTAGCATCCCTACGAACAATGCACTGGCAAACATGGGTCTGGATAACTGTGGTTACTTCACGATATGACTACTCGTATATTTTGTAAAAATTCCTACCATTTTCGAGTGGATAAAGAGTGCAAATTAAATAGCTGCGTGACTGTCATTGACTTTTACAACTTTTACGTCTGTCCCTCATCCCACCCGATCAAACCACCTTACGTGGGAATTGCGCCACTTCCACCGGGAAAACGTAAGGTCCCATTCGCCAGCCAACGCTGATCCAGCCTGTATGTCTGTGGGTGAAATACAACAAAGTCAGTACAGCAAATCATCGATTCTCAGTTCAGTTCAGCGCGCTCCGCAGTTCCGGATCTACATATGTATGTAGGTCATCGTGTCGCATCCGACTAGCACCGAACTACCCACATGCGTTCCGGGGCACCCGTGCCGGGCCGTTTCGAGTGACTGAAGAGAGCACTTATCGCGGTAGACATTATTTGGTGCAAGCTTTCAGTCGTAATGGGCTGGATTAACCCGAGCTGATACGGCAGAAGAAATGCATGTTTTTCGCTTTCGCGTAGCTTTTATTTTTATTATTTTTGGACGGCGATGAGAGTTCACTCAATTTCTACTCTGACCATTTTTGGCGGATGGTTTCCATTCAGATTCGCGTAGGTATGTGTGAAACTGCAATAATGTGAAAGAGCAATTCTAAAAAAATATCGTTTGGTTAGATGGATTAGGATTAATCTTCCTAAAAATCCCCTTGACACTCAAAAATACGACCTTTTTCTACCAGGAAGCGACATTCAAATAAAGGAAAAGCTAATTGAACCGGACGGCCGAATAAGCACCAACATTTTCAAATTTGCTTAAGCTACTGATGCTTTTAAGTTAGGTCAATCGTTCAACTGTTTGCTCAACTATTACTATTATTGATATCTTACCTTGTTGCCGCGCAAAGCCAGAAGCGAGAAGCTAATTATGCAGAAATCGATATCCTCATCATGAACCATTTATCACTGGCATGCTGGAGCCAGCAGAGGTGCTGACGTTCCATGAGTGTTTGTGAGCAGCATCGTGATTTCTTACTATTTGGTAGGAAATAAATATCGCTATCCACTATCTGCGAATGTATCGATCATGGTTAATAGACATACATACATACACGCATACACTAACAAACGGACGGATGGATGGACTGCTAACCGCAAACTCTGAAAATTGCGTTGTCGGCAATCACGGATTATTAGTGATAAATTATCAATGAATGGCAAGGTCAACGGGTCGCATGTCTTTTTAAGCGAACTGGAATTTTTGTTCCGTAAAATCCCACCTACCGAATATAATTTAGACCTATCGGGGATACACTCGATTAAGGTGTTCGGTGCTATTTCTGAACAAGTGCCGTTTTTATTTGTTTTTATCTCAATCTGACTTCACTGGTTTTGTTCGATTGAGATACCTAAAGGGGCTCCAAATTTTTCATGTACCTAAGTGTTCTTGATTTGGAAATTATTTCTGCTAGTCGGTTGCATAATTTATCAACAATCGTTTACGATCAACGTCATGAAATAATTTAAAATTATTATTTAGCAAGTGGCTACAAATTAAACATTGCGCTGTTTTATGTTCCTTTAAATCTTTATGATACTCTTAATTTCTAATTTCACCAGACAACTCAGCACACTAATTGACAAAGTTCATTCGACGAATTCGATTTCATCAGTGTTCGGAATGAATTTTCGGAAGAATAATTAAAACTGGATTCGATGCCGATTGAATTCAAGTCTAATTGACATTTCATAAATATTGAATCATGTCTAATTTCAAACGAATTACCCCGACACGAATATAAATTGGCTGCCGAACTGCACCGAATACTTGTACAGGCTTATGGTGACAGTGCTTTATCGGAAACAACCGCCAGTGACTGGTTTCGTTGATTCGAAAATGGCAAGTCTGATCCGAGCGACTAGTAGCATAGCACATTTTTTGTTCGGCACGCATGTGCGTGTAGTTTAGTGTAGCTACATCTGGTAAGCGTTCGATTCATGTGGAATCCATTTTCACATAGTACGTTGGCGCACAGAAATTGCTGGTTGCTTAATTGTCCATTAACCATTTTTTGCCATTCAGGTCGTCAATCTTCCTGGCACAAAGTACTGCACGTTGTTTCCGATAGTGCGCTGCCACCATGGGCACGTAGGTGCAGGCTTCTTCATCGTCTTTGTAAGCGACTTGCTTGTCTATGGAAGCTTCAAAGTGGGCTTATTTTTCCGAGAAGTCTATACAAGGTGTTTAGTTTCGATACTGGCTGTTTCAACTTGCCAAGAATTAAACTTCGAATATGTTTCGGCGTATTTAGAATCCATTAAACAGATAGCTCCATTTCCGGGTTTAACAGAACTTTCCAGTAATTAGCGTTTCCTAGATTATAATACGGCAATGATGCAGTTGATCTATACGCCGATCTTTTTTCACAGAGGGTCATCAGAATCTTGTTTGAAGTGTACGCATGAACAAACTTAAGGCCGTTTAATTCTAGCGATCGTGTCTCAGCCAAAAATCGATCCGTTCCTACTTGCATATCGTAAGCGGCGACTGAAAGCTAGAGTTCCTAAATCAACGCGTCTATCGTTTAAATTGTGCATGGGCCCTCCAGCTGGGAATCGAGTTCTTCACGGAGAAAACTGAGCTTGTCGTATTTTCAAGGAAGCGTGAACCAGCGCAACTTCAACTTCAATTAATGGGTCAAACTATTGCTCAGGTTTCAACTTTCAAATATCTCGGGGCTGGCTCGACTCTAAAGGAACCTGGGGATGTTACATTATGTATCTGAAACAGAAGTGCCAACAAAGGATCAACTTTCTCCGCACAATAACCGGAACATGGTGGGGTGCCCACCCAGGAGACCTGATCAGGCTGTACCAAACAACGATATTGTCGGTGATGGAGTACGGGAGTTTCTGTTTCCGCTCCGCTGCAAACATATATTTCATCAAACTAGAGCGAATCCAATATTGTTGTTTGCGTATTGCTTTGGGTTGCATGCACTCGACACATACGATGAGTCTAGAAGTGCTGTCTTCCGCTGAAAAATCGATTTTGGGAACTCTCATATCGATTGCTCATCCGATGTGATATCTTGAACCCGTTAGTAATTGCAAATTTCGAAAGGCTTGTGAAGCTCAATTCTCAAAACCGATGTATGTCCTTGTACTTCGATTACATGGCACAAAATATCAATCCTTCTTCATATTATCCCAACCGTGTCAATCTCCTTCATGCTTCTGATTCAACTGTATTCTTCGACACAACCATGAAAGACGAGATTCGTGGAATCCCGGATCACATACGTCCGCAAGTGATCCCAAGCATCTTTCATAGTAAATTTCGAGAAGTCGACTGCAACAGGATGTTTTACACCGACGGGTCAAGCCTCGACGGCTCCACTGCCTTCGGTATATTCAATCAAAACTTCACCGCCTCATTCAAACTCAATGAACCTGCTTCAGTTTACGTCGCAAAACTTGCTGCTATTCAGTATACCCTTGAGATCATTGATACTTTGCCCACTGATCATTACTTTATTGTCTCGGATAGCCTCAGCTCAATCGAGGCTCTCCGTTCAATGAAACCTAGAAAGCACATTCCATATTTTGTGGGGAAAATCTGCGAGCGCGTGCGTGCTTTGTCTGTAAGATCGTACAAGATTGTCTTAGTTTGGGTTCCCTCGCATTGCTCCATTCCAGGTAATGAAGAAGCGGACTCTTTAGCTAAGGCGGGCGCTTTACAAGGTGACATATATTAAAGACCAATTAGCTTCAGCGAATTTTTCAGTATTACTCATCAGAGAACCCTCGAAAGTTGGCAAACTTCATGGAGCAATGGTGAACTGGGAATGTGGCTACATTCGATAATCCCTAAGGTATCAACGAAACCTTGGTTCAAGGGGATAGATGTGGGTCGGGATTTTATTCGCGTGATGTCTCGGCTCATGTCCAATCACTACACGCTGGACGCTCATCTCCGGCGTATTGGGCTCGTGGATAGCGGTATCTGCGCTTGTGGTAACGGTTATCACGAGATCGAACATATTGTCTGGGCATGTGCCGAGTACTGTTCTGCCAGATCTCAACTATTCGATTCCCTTCGGACCCGAGGAAGATCACCCAATGTCCCGGTTCGAGACCGTCGTTATCTGATCATAATTATATCGTCTTTGATAATTTAAACGTCTCAATAGATATCGTCGCATATTATAATCCCAAATCTACGAACTGGGACCTCTACGAAGATGGCTTGGATGAGGTCGTGGATAAAACAAGCTCATTCATAGTAGCAGCATACCAAGAGGCTTGTCCGCTTCGAGTTATGGGTGCTTCTAGAGGAACACCTTGGTGGAATACCGAACTTGTTCGACTCAAAAGGTTATGTAGAAGAGCTTAAGTTGGCTCGCAAAGCATACAGAAATACTCTACGATCTTCTGAGCGAAGTGGTTGGAAAAGCCTCTGCACAAATGTCTCAAATCTCAACGAGACTAATAGATTAAAGAGGTTACTTTCGAAATCGAAAGACTTTCATGTCAGTTCAATTAGAACTGCTAATGGTGAATACTCGTCTGATGAAGATGTAGTATTCAACTGTTCTTTTGACAGATACTTTCCAGGCTGTACGGAGCCATCGCTGACGACTGCCCCTGAGTTCTTTACAGGTAGTTCTGATTCTTGGGGATTTACTCGTAGTATTGTGACAACCGAATCGATCAAATGGACGATTGAAAGTTTTGCTCCGTACGAGTCTCTGGGAAAGGATGGAATCATTCCAGTTCTATACAAAAAGGATATGAACACTTCAAGCATATTTTGAAAAAGGTTCTCACTTGTCAACAAGATACATTCCATTAGCGTGGCGGGAAATAACTGTCAAATTTATTCCCAAAGGTGGCCGCGTCCCTTATGAAGAGGCAAAGAGCTTTAGACCGATCAGTTTGATCTCCTTCCTTCTCAAATCAGTGGAACGTTTAATCGACCACTACATAAGGGATGTTAGCTTGGGCGAGCACTCGTTGCATTTAATGCAACATGCATATCAGCGGGGGAAGTCTACTGTTGTCTACAACATTGAAAAAGCTTTTTCACATAAGCAATCAAGTTTAGGAGTTTTTCTCGATATTGAAGGTGCTTATGACAACGTGTCTTTCGAATCCACTTTAGAAGCTGCACGAGGTCATGGAGTACCTTCATATATCACGAACTGGGTACACGCAATGCTTAGCAACCGACATCTTTGCTCATCGTTAAGACAAGTAGAGATAAGGAAACTGAGTGTCTGCGGATGTCCTCAAGGTGGTGTGCTGTCACCACTTCTATGGAATCTTGTCGCCGATGGCTTGTTGAGGAAACCTAATGAGCTTGGGTTTCCGACGTATTGTTTCGTCGATGATTATCACATAATCATCACTGGTATTTGCATTAACACACTTTTTGATTTGATGCAACAAGCCTTATGTGTTGTTGAGCAATGGTGTCTTTATGTTGGACTATCAGTTAAGCCAATTAAAACATCAATGATGCTTTTCAAGCAACGAAGGATTACAACCGGAGCTCGTCCATTGCAGTTCTTTGACTCTGAAATTATTATCGCAGATCAAGTTAAGTACGTTGGGGTAATTCTTGACTCAGATCAATTTCGGAATCAAGAAAGCTTACATGGCCTTCGGCCAATGTAGACGGCCTTTTGGCTAATCTTGGGGATTCAAACCCAAGTACATTCAGTGGATCTACACAACAATTGTTACACCAATACTGGCATACGGGTGCCTTGTTTGGTGGCAGAAGGGAGAAGTCATGACAATCCAATCAAAGTTAAACCATCTTCAGAGCATGGTCTTGATGGCGATGACTGGTGTGTTCTCGACAACAACGTGCAACTAGCCACACAAGATTGTGTTGTGGCCCCAAATGGTTACTTGGGATAAATATACACTTGCTTCCAGTGACCTTACACTCACATGTAGTTTTCCTTTTAAAACTTTCAATGGGAGAATTCCTCTTCGCGAGGCTGTGATAAGGAAGGATAGGGTAAAAAGTTGTGCGACGTAGCATTAGATTTAAATTTTTTGACTTCAAACCCATTGATTTGAAAACAATTTAATGTTCCTCCATTCGTAAGAGAAATAAATTTAAATTCACTTTAGTTACTTTTCCCGCGGTTTCTCATGTCGTAAGTTTTTGATTCACATAAGCGGAAAAAACGAAAAGATTATGTATGCGGATATCACTAGCTTCATTAGTTAGCTATTCTTGTAAACTTGTAGACATAGTTTGGTAGCCGAATTAAATTTTCTCTTTTGAATTAACTAAACAAAATTTAGTTATTTAGATGAACGCTTCTTAAAACCATTATAATCTTCAGGATTGTGAACTGTGAAAACTTGCTCCATAACGTAAAATTCAAAACAAAACTATAAACGCTAGATTCGTCATGAAATGGGTTTGTTTTGTACGCAATTTGCTCTTAGTATAAAAATGTTGATAAGAGCCGTCCAACATTTTGCAAGGAAATGTATTTAAGGAGTTGTAAAACATATTTATTTTTTTCATCCGCCGGCTGCGTTGGAGGGGGGGGGGGGGGTGGGGTTGGTGAATGCTGCGTTATTTACAAGGGGGAGGTTAGAATTTTGTGACCAAATGCTACTAAGGGGGAGGGAGGGGTCGAAAACAGCCAACAAGCTTTTGTGTACGGCCCCTAAGGCGACTTTTTCCGATCTTTTACCGTATTGGGTACAAACGGCACTACGCAAGGGTACATGAAAGGTCCGAATTGTCTGTTCCAATTCGGACCACCCATTTCTTATCGATTTTTTGCAATAGAAATGAATTTCTTTTTTGGCGTAAGTTATTCCTATTTGATTTTTACTAAATTTCGAATTGTGAAATGAAAAGTTGTCTTTGATTTATAAGGTTTTGTAGTAAATATATACTAAAAAGTAAATTACCTAAAAATAGGTTATGAGCTATAGCGTAGAAATGTGTCAACCGATTTGCGAAAACTTATGTTTTCCTGAAAGCTCGACCAACTGCCTTTCAAACGGTTTTTCGCGATCGTTTATTCGGCAAAAGGTTCGAATTGGACCAACTCATAGTCTATTATTCACACACAGTTGATAGACTCTCCCAAAACAAGATATTAAATAAAAGATATTGTCCGGCAGATCCAAAATCACGATGATGCACTTGATGTAATTAATCATTGTTGCCAACAAAAATGATGTTTTTCGGCTTACACATTTTTCAAAAATATGCGCTCCGAAACAACATTCGCCCTAGTGCACGCACACGAAACCCGACCAGTAGGAAATAACACAATTATAACTCATGCTGATATTTTGTTACGAAAAATTTCCTATCAAATTTTGTTATAAAGTAGAAACCGTTAGGTGTTAAAATAACAAAAATTCTAACAAAAAATTCTCTACGAATATCATATAAAATATAAATTTTATAACAAATGTTGATAGCAATATAACACGATCATAACAACTTGAGATAGCATAATTCCATATCAACTTTTGAATAGGGCTAATAAGATTTGTAAACAAACTATTGTTTTGCTGATTTCTCTTATTTTGTTATAATTTCAACACAGAAAACATTTGAAATTGATTCTACCAAGGGTAAATATGTTGATTCAAGTGTATTTTTCATGAAATTCAACTCGGCAGCGGAGTAATGAGCGAAAGAAGTTTGTTTACAAAAATTTCATTAGCCCTTTTGAAGAATTAATATTGAATTGACCCCAACATAGCCTGTATTACTTATTGTATAATATCAATGATTTTAGCGTGCACGTCTAAAAATAGAAAACGAGTAAAATAAAGCATACATTAGGGCGCTTTTTGCTTTGGAGCAAAAAGCTTCATGCAGCAAAAGTTTTTATAGCATTGTCAAATGATTGCATACCTGCTGGCTGATTGTTATTGTGAGTATATGGACACACAGATTATTATTTGTCGATATTGCCGCTTTGAACCTGGGTATTCTGAGTTTGATGGGGAAGTTTCCTGCATGAGCCAACGACGTTGTTTTCGACTGAGGTTTAATGTTAGCATAATATTCCACGCATCCGTCAAGGGCAAAACGATTATAGATGCAGAAGACGTTTCCAGAACGCACACATTGAACCTTGCCCCAGCCTAAGTGCTGTTTGTTTTCCTGGTGTCATACGCTTTGTTTTTATCCAGTTTCACTCGCTAATACCTGTATGACGATATACTGAATAGTTTTATAATATCTTTTCAGATTAGGAAAGAGGGGCTATTTTTAGATTCTAAATAGTGCGCTTTGGCGCTTCTCTTGTACGTTAACGTGTTTTACATGGTTTTTAGAAATAATGTCGATGCGACATGGTAACATTGAGCGGATATTTTACGTAAATTATTTTACGAAGAATAAAACAAATCTTATTTAGGATTCCGCATAGATTCAAAGCAACAAATGAGTTTTGAGGTTTCAAAATAAGTCTCTTTTGGGGATTTGTTATTGGCATTTTTGATATGGGGAAGACTAAACAAACCAGTACAATTTGATTTCAATTCGCGTTTCTTTATTTCATTTGGGCTGCTTGATACTTCCTGCATATTCTTCGAAATAAGTTTTTTAGGAAAATTGTAATCTTTATAGAAAAGCTCTTTGATAACTTCACGATTTCAAGCCTTTTTATGATAATGGCTTTAACATTTAAATCATACGCCTCCTACTCGAAGTTATATGTCAGAAGAGTTTCTCAGAAAATAGGAAATGTCATCTCTTAATCCAACTGCAACCAAGTAAGTCAATCAAACACCTCAATGACAAGTTCTCCGACCACTTGCATCTAAAACTTGTCTATACTCAAAATGCGGAATTTAAAAATCCAAATAAAAAAATCAAAAACTTCGAAAGTTCGCTTTAAAAAGATGAATTACGACGCGTAAAAAGAGACTTCAGTGTATAAGCAAATAGACTATCATTTGTGTAACCGTTGGCATTCAAAGATAATTGTGAAAGAATATATAACTTACTGTAACATCATCGTTGTATGCGTACATTAATATCATATTATTAATCTAATGATAGCACCAAAAGATATGATCTTGATATAAGTTTTCTTGCATTCCTGATCGGTATATCATAAAGATAACACAGAGAGTAATAAATATCAATATGAGATATAAATTTGATAGTTTTCTGTTATGATGTTCTGATCGGGAAACTGAGAACCGCAAAATTTTGTGAGATAGAACAGAGCAACATGATAGCCATGAAAATGATATACAGTGAAGACCCGATTTTATCAGACCCCGATTTTATCTACCCCCGATTTTATCAGCTTTTTGAACCGATTTTATCAGCTTCGTATGAAAATTGATAGTTGGTAGTTTGATGGGCCCTATCAGGCGAACCAACTTGAATTCGAGTAAATCCTTTCTTGAGCATCTTTCTTATCTTGGAGATCCGAAATATGCAAAAATAAAATTTTTAATTTTTTTATGGATTTTGCACTGTTAGACCCCCTTAAGGGAAATTTAAACAAAATAATCAGAAAGGGTTATGAGGCTATATCTAGGGACTAAATAAGAATACTTGAAAAGCTTCGGTTTCTTAAAAAGAAAGAAAAATATTTGTCCCGATTTTATCAATGTCCCTGTTTTATCAGCCTAAAATTCACCTCTCTATGTCTAAAATACAGTTTCCCTTGAAAAAGGCGACCAAAAACGGCCGAAACGTCGGGCAATCTAAAATCAAATCGTTTGCCTAGAGTATTAAGACTGAGAAAGCCGTTAAATACCTGTGGATATTATTATATTAAGATAATTTTAGGGAAACCATGCTAGCCTCATTGATAGAATGATGCGTAATTATACTGAAAATTACAAATAAATTGATCTCCCAATGTATAGATAACAACTAAAATTGAAACTTTTCTGTAGAAATAATGCGATGTATCCAGATGAACATCAAAATATTTAGTCTCATCTACCTGACAAAAAATAAATTAAAATATAGTCTGAGAAAAAAGGTTTCCGTTGACCTCCCGCTACCACCAACTAGCCTCGGGCTCCCCTATAATACAAACTTTTATAAGTATCCCTGCACACAGTAACAAAATACAACTAAAAGTGTTCTGAATACCGGTACACAGTCGGGCGTTTAAAGAATCATTTGCGATGTTTGTCTAAATGAAAACAGAAGGTTTTCGCAATTGAATTGTAAACCAAGGCTTTGCATTTCATACTAATAAGTAAAGGAGACTCCTAATTGTATCCAGGGACTCGATAGTTTGAAATAGGGTCCAATGTAGAGCAACCAAAATTTTACTCTGAAAGAGCATTCTGGTAACTCAGTGTTTGTGTTTATTGGCTATGATTAATTAGTGTCAATTATTGTTTGTAAAACACTGTTCGTCTACGCTGCCGTTAGTTTGTTTTAGAAACCGCTTTCGGATTGATTCTTGCTGTCAATCACAAATTATTTCGGTTTTTTTTGGCGAGCATGATTAAATTTATTCCGAAACCTGAGCTTCCTACTGTTCGATTGCCTATCGAATGCTTCGTCAAGGCCGTGCGAACTAAAACTCGTGCGACACAGTTACAGCGCGGATAGGACGGCACGGTCACACTTAATTATCATAACGCTTAGAGACGACGCCGGTCGATCGGTCAGTTGTTGCGGTGAACTGCAACTGGGCTGCTGCTGTGGCCCGTTCCAACACAAACCGGTCCGACAGCTTTTGATACCCACGGATGGACAGAGAAGGCCTAGGTCAGAGTGACATATTGCTGTAGTTAGATTGAAGGTGGATGGTGTTGATCCACTTTCTACTTTCTAGTGTTGATTGGTGGTACTAAAAATAGAATTTGAAAGGTACGGCTTACCATTGACGGAAATCACGACGCTAATGAGTCAGTTATTAACCTCGAACATGTGTGTTCCGCCCGCAGAGTCGTTAAGCCCCACAAAACCGAGTTCATAGTACCCCCGCTATTTCAAACCACCTTTTAGTCACTCCCCATTTACATTGACCCTGACCCCCAAGAGGGTACTTTTGATCAATGTTTCACTTCTGGATCTGCTGGTTCGTTGATCTTTCTTTCCCTCTTCCTGTATACATGGCCAGGTACATAATAGCACACTTTACCTCGCTGCTGCGAGCCTTCCAAATTGCGAAAATTGCCAAGCGTAACGTCGAAAGTCGAGAACAATTACTATAATCATTAATAGTCTTTGTCTGACCGATTCCTGAAACATTAATTGCTACTGAATTCCATTTTAACTGCTCATTTCACTTGGGACGCCATCGACCTTAACAACGAGTATTTCTTCGTGAAATAGTTGTTTATCTAACAACAAACATTCTTGCATCGAATAATTAAAAATACATATGTTTATTCAAAGCTTGGCATCTGGAATTAAACGTTGGTTCTCCATGTTCTCGAAATCGTCCCCGGCAGCAGCACTAACATCCAATGGCTTCAATAAACTTGCACGATTTATCGGTATCCAATGCAAATTAAGTATATTGCGTAGTTTCTAAAGTAGCGACAGTGTCCTGTGTCTTGACTGTTTCATCAGATCCTCGATCGCTGTCCTCGGTCATATCGAGCCGGTGGGGATCGAGTTTGACTGCGTCGCATATCGGCGGTGAACTTTGTGAGCGGTCCGATCAACCATGTAGATTCAATATTGGAATATATTTTAGCGGTTCTCCTGCAACGTTCTAAAAATAAGAACTTTGATTCGATTAGCACAACTATTAATTCGTTTTATTTTCGTTCTTTCTATTTTCAGAGGTATGCTTCGTCATCTGGTTAGTAAAACTGCAGGAACCCCATCGTTTAGGTAGATCAAATTACTCGAGTTTATGAGAAGGAATTTAAAACTGAAAAAATTCTGACCTTTGAAAAATGCACAACAGTAATTTACATGTCACATACAATCACAACTTTCAATATACTATCATAAACTCATCAAGCATCGTTGATTTCGATCTTTATGTTATCGGAGCTAATGTTATTGTTTCGATTTAGCTTTATAGGCATTCTAGATTGAGGGATTTCTAGCTTTAAATAGCTGTATTAACTTTAGCATAATTAGTAGTAATAATGCGCATTGAAAATTTCGTGGAACATTGAAGCGTTTTTACAGCAGTAGCAGCGCTGGGAATATGCTTTTATCGCTACAAAAGTATATCAGTCCAATATAGTCGCAGTCGTGCTACCTTTTCACACATGCCATTTATGAGTAAACGGAATTAGATATGCCACGTTAGTTTTCTGAAAAATCTCCACAATGTGGCGTTTTTAGAATTTTGAAATTCGGCTTGGTTACCGAGATATAGCGTAAAACATGCTGAAAAATTGTAAGTTTTATGCTTCAAGTCACTGTATCATGGGATTTTTTTTGTTAGGGGAAACTTTGCCACTGCGACCACTATTCAGGTTATCTTTTGTGACTGTACGGTGTCGGTGACCAGGCAGTTGGATCGTGCTTCAACGATTATCTTTAGCTTACCCGAGCACATTTCAGCTGGTGTCGACGGTCCCTCATCTTCGTCATGACGACTCAGCCCGCATGCCCCAGGGATTGGCGTCTACTTCTGAGCACAGCTAGTTATGGCAGCCTGGCTTGCTAAGCTTGATCTCCCGTTTTAAAGCGTCCTTGTCTTCTTGAAACGTCGCTTGCGCTTCTCTCTCACTCTCCGATCTTGTTCTCTGAGCCCGCCTTCTAGCTCTAAGACAAGCAGTGTGTAGCGTACTGAGTTATTCATTTAATCAGTAAGCTGTACGCCGTCTATTGCATGGCTCCAGTTTTCGTGGCATTGTAATATCACAAGCCGTTACAATCCTTCTTATTAGATCAGCCGCATCCACGTACTTGATTCCGCTGTTCGCCGAAGTGACTCAACAAAGTGGTTTTCGTTAAAGACTTGTCGTCGTCCACTTTAGCTTGCGGGTCGTCCTTTTCCGTGGTGCAGCAGGGTTCCATTCGCCGATGCGGTAGCGAATCGTCTGGTGGTCGCTATGGGGATACTTCTCACACTCTCCAGTCCATGTTCTCCGTCCTTCAAGGACTACCGAATACGGTGGAATTTCTCTGTACCGATGTCCGTTTCTTGAACCAATAAGCTCCCAGTTTTGTCACAAGGAGCCATTTAGCTCCCAGCTTCGCCGCGTTCTACTCGTAGTAGTTCTTGGCGGTAGACCTAGTCTCCACAACGAGGCGACCGGTAGGTTTTGAGGTCTGCTGCCAATTTTCACTACAAGGAAATATTCTAACAAGATAATTTTTGTAAATGAAACTTTGAGAATTCCATGGCATGAAAAAAACACGTGAAATACCTCGTACCATTATATTTACGAATAGTGCCATTGACGTATGTCTTTTATCCGACCTCACAATCCGAGATATCTGCGCTGTCAAAGTCAATATGACTGTTGATAACTTAAACAGGAACTACTTCTATTGTGTGGCGTATTTGCCATAACCTTCTGATGACTTCAAACGGTTGTATCAAATTGTAACTCTGGCCCAAATATAGTTGCCCCGGGAGCTATAGCGAGCAACGAACCAAAGTTCTGGTTATATCTTTCCGGCATTGACCCGCAGGTACCTGACGACACCGTACTGCAAATGGTGCGTACGAGACTGGATTCTGAGGAAGTGATGCCAGACAAGCTGGTTCCTAGAGGCAGAGAAGTGCGCACGCTGAGCTTTGTATCCTTTAAGGTGGGCGTGTCAGTTAGTCTTAAGGCAAAAGCTATGTCTGCAATAGGCCAATAGGTATTCGGTTTCGCGAATTTGAGAATACAGGGCGAGCCGGTCAGAATTTTTGGAGACCTCCGCATACCCCAATTCCGCCCCTGATCACTGTGGAGACGCCGCTAACATCCAAGTAAGTTTCGATTCTCATCGATCCATTCATATCACACACTTAACCTTTGAAGATTTCCTGTCAGTCTACTACCAGAACGTCCGTGGAATGAGAACGAAAACTCACACCTTCTTGCTTGCCCCTACTTCCTGCGATTACGACATTATTGTTCTCGCCGAAACCTAGCTACGCGAAGATATATTAAATTCCGAGCTTACGACGAACTACGCTATTTATCGTTGCGATCGTAATTCTTCTACCAGACATCTATGCCGCGGAGGTGGTGTTCTTATTGCGATAAAGAAAAATCTTGCTGCGACTGAACTAAAAATGTCTGGATGTGAATGTTTGGAACAGGTTGTCGTACGCGTTTCCCTTCCAGGTCGGTCGTTATTTATTTGCTGCATTTATCTCAGGCCGAACAGTGATCCTGACTTGTATAACGTACACTCCTCCGCGGCTCAGAGCATTGTTTGGGCCTAGGGGTGGGCCTTGGTGTGGGAAATTTGCAGTTTGCTGTTGGTGGCTATGTTTACACTTGTCCGCAGACAAATAAAACTCTTGGATGGACCACTCAAAACAAACCGCAAACAACTTATGTGGACTGTATATTGGAAAACCACTTGCAACTGGATGTGATTTATTGGAAGGAAAAACACTTTTTGCACTTTACACTTTATTTGGAAACTCACTCTGTCACTTGTACTTTACACTTCACTTGTTGGAATAATACTGGTTGCTGCGATGCGCAGTATGCGCGTACTTATATTACACGCCACACGTTCTAGAAACGCGTGGCGCATCCGCGATGCTTGTCGATGCCATGTCACACATCAATTGTTTTTCAAGTAAATTCAGTGTATCTACACAGCAGTTTTTAGACCAATACTGGCCCAAGGGTGACTCGTATTGTGACAGAGGGGGAAAGTTACGACAATTCAATTAAAGTTAAACCAAGGACGGTCTTGATGGCAATGGTTGATGCGTTTACAACAGCTTCTGCTGCTCTAGAGGCACTATTGAACATGAACCGACTAGATGTGTTTCGGAAACAAGAAGCATTTTGTAATGCATTCCATCTTAACCCAGGTAGCAAATGTTGTTCCGGTAACAAATTTAGAACAAGTTTGCAACAAAAAATGTATGGTTTACCTGTTGTAAACCTGTTGCGGAGCACTTACCACAACAACAATTTCTACTTGGGAAGGTTACTGGGCTCTGGAACATTAACTCAATAAATCATGCTACCATTTGGGGCCAAACAAAATTGTGGCCCCAAATGGTTACTTGGGATGAGTACATACTTGCTCACAAAGGACTTACACTCACATGCAAGGATGCAAAATGCTTACCTTTTCTGCGGCTGTAATTTTTCTGCCTACGTTCTCATTTCTCTTTCGACGCTGCTGTCGTTCGCTAGTGCAGGACGCCCAGCGCTGTACGGCAGTCTGTAAGCAAAGCAGTAACATGACAAAAAATACTGCCCCCAGTACAGCCACCAGATGCGAGCGGTACAGCTTCTCTTTCCTTATTTTACACTTTTTAATATTTTTAATCTATTCAATATTTTTAATTACAAACGACGACAATGAATGCGGTTCATTTACGCCACGACCGGCATAAACGCATTCGTGTGCGGGCCTCTCCTTTTGACTATGCAGAGAAAAATGTACAAAGCGAGAGAACAAACTTTACTACGCCACACTCTCACCGAGCAGTCGGAGTACAGCAGCAAAACAAAATGGATTCTACTGCTGTACGGGATAATGTACTCGGTTTGGCTACCGTTCTGGCAAGAGCTGTAGCGATGCGTCGCTGTAGCGGGCTGTACGGCTTGTGCAAATGTAAATATACTGAAAAAAAAGTAGTTTACCGGTACCGTTGGCATCCCTGCTCACATGTAGTTTTCCTGTTAAAATTTTACAATGTGAGAATATCTCCTCGCGAGGAATGGCTGTCTGACTGTATGGAGTGACAACTTGAAGAATATCTAGTTAGTTACACAGACAGTTCTTTGTTGGAGGGCCTAGCCGATACTGGTGTCTATTGTGGATACCGTACCGTATTGCAAGCACAAATCTTCGCAATTCGGTGTGGCGTACAAACGACACCTCAGCAGGGAATTGGCGGTAGAAGAATTTATTTTGGTTCTGACAGTCAGTCTGCTATAAAAACACTTTTTTCGGCAGATTTGAGATCGAAACTAGGTATCGTATGTCGCATTCAAATAGAAGAACTTGGCATTTCAAATACTATCTTCCTTTTTACGGGTGTTCGGCTCTTCTGGTGTTACTGAAAATGAGTACTACTAGAGCGGGTGCTGCGACTGAGTTCGTTGTTCCAGAACTAGCTCGACAAGTTGAATAAAATACAAGATTCACACTTGGACTGCATCCGCATTTTCCAACCATTGGTGTAGCTTGCAAATTTTCTTTTGAATAAAAATGTTTCTGTCGGATGTGAATTTGGCATTTTCCACGAACAATAGCAGTGTTCTAGTCTGGGCACTGATTGGATATTACAAATTCAATTATCACTTATCACTAGTATTCATCGTGCTGAATATTGTTTGTGTGATCTTTGTAAATCCAGGTAGTTTTGTACGTTTCTCATAAAAGAAAGGTTAAACTTTGAAGATTTTTGTGAGACCTGGAAGGCCGAGTATTGTGTACCAATCGACTCAGCTCAACGAATTGGGTAAATGTATATTATCAAGAAGGAATGGAATTGGTTGGTGGTAGTGTCGGATTGGTTGGAAGTAGTTAATCTTACTGGCTAAACTTAAACCTCTTGTATCTTGCCATCCTTATCCATCCGGGGCAACTGTTACACTGAAAAACATTGTTCCTAAAATCTTGCATAGAGTACCATGAATTCTAGAATATTTACATTTTTTCGTTACGAAAACACGTAATGCCCTCATCACGCTTTTATTAGTGGAATTATTAGTTTTTGTGTCGTGAAATTCAATAACGGTTTCCTTGTCATTACCAAAACGATTGTCTGTACGTGAACTCGTTCACACCTTTATGATCATTACTCTCAGTTGACTCATGATGTTATACACGGAATTTCATTCATGAATCCATTCGATCATCGTGAACTAATTCATGACTATATATTAAACTTACCATTCGTTCTCCTGAAATAGTTCCCAAAATCATGAAATATTATTCATGTACTCGTACCCGTGCGTACCCGTGAAATAAATCACAAAATTATAAAATGTTATTATGTCGTGAACTGGTTCATTTTATCTAGCATAGTAGTCACAAGTTACCATTCGTGCTTGTGAAATAGTTCACAAAGCCATCAAACATTATTCATGTAATCGTAAACAGTTTCATGATTCCAAATATATTAGTCACGATCCAATATCCGTGCTCGTAAAATAGTTCCCAAGTTCATTACATATTATTCATGTATTCATGAACTGATTCATGATTTCTAGTACATGATGCACGATCTATTCTGCGTGAAGATAGCCCTAATCATATACAATTTCATGGAACATGGTAATGAAATTCTCATGTGAGCTAATTTCTCAAAATGTGGAGTAATAGTCGTGGAATCATTCTTGTTCCGTGCACTTTTTGATAAAATATCCAACTGTCAGCGACCAAGAATATGTACGAACTGTAGATAAAAAAAAATATTGGGACCATTATCGTTATTCATTCAGCGTGATGTCGGGATAGAAAACGAAAACTGTGCTGAGCGCCTCAAATCGTGTTCGTAATATAGTTTACAGAATAAGATCCCGCGAACACTTTTATGGTCCAGTTCACCTTGTCACGTTACTCCGAGTAAAAAACCGATAGTAACCAAAAAATACCAGATCGCGATAAGACGAAGAGAAATTACGAATACAACGATGAAACTGAAATCATGTCACATTACTTCACGTGTCAAATTCGAAAGTAAAGTCTAGAATAAAATATCAAGGTAAGATGAACAGAAATTACAAAATTCGTGACTGAGGCCTTGAAATCATAAACATAAATCACACAACTCGTGACAAAAATATCAAAAATCGTCACTAAGATCCTGAAATCATGAACATAAATAAACATGAACCCCTACTCGTGACTCAAATATCACAACATGAACAGAAAATATGAAAACCAAAGTTCCTGCAATCATGGACATAAATCACATTACTCGTGATTGAAATATTCAAAATCGTGACTAGGATCCTGAGATTATGAACATGAATCACTCTACTCTTGACTGAAATATCACTATAAAGTGAATAGAAATTACGAAAATCGTGACAAAGATCCTGAAATCATTAACATAGATCCCGCTATTCTGACACAAGAATCCTGAAATACACAGATAGTTTCATGGATACGAGGTCTAGTATTCATAATTTTAGAAACTGTCACGGATTTCGTGAATCGGTCACGAAATAGCGATCATTTTTTCATGAATTTATGAACGATTTTTTTCCGTGTAGGCACAACTTCAGTGGGGATTGTACTCTAGCTCTTTTTATTTTGTGTTAATCGTTCATGTTTTTTCCCAATTATGCTTTTTCTTGCTTACTGTCCAACCTTCTCGGTATATCTGACCTGCTCAGGTGTGCTGCAAATATCGTCACCTGTCGAGACACGAACCGATCCGGAGGTGTCGACCATAATGATTTACATCTCTTTACAACCACCGTCCCAGGGTTTCTTATCCTTCTTGGTGCTACTCGTTCCTATTAATTTGATAGCTGCTGCTGAGAATTTCTCGGCGGCGGTATTTCTGCCGATACCGATAACCATTTTCGCGAGTCATTTAGCTGTCAGTCACTCCGACGGAGAGATCATCGGCTGTAAAATTTCTGCAGATAACGATATCTCGATTTTCTTTGACATCATGCTTTATCCTTAGATCCCGTTGCTAACCCGCTGACCGACCTTTGCTGTGTAGCTCATTTACTCACAACTAGTGCTAATATCGAAACAAGCCGAAATGTGAACCGGCCCAGAGATGCCGATCAGCATAACTTACATCTCTTTCCAGCCACCTTCGTGGGGTTTCTTCCTTAGTTTTTTCAAAGAGTGATCGAACTCGAATGACACGGCTCACTATATAATTTCATCCCTGAACAGAAAGTTAATAAATTTTTAAAAGTAATTCAAAACCCTCCCCTTGCGCACGGGCCTGCCAATAAAATTTTATATATTCTGACATGCAAAATGAAATATTGTGTCTGTTTTAATGTAAAATTTTGTCCAATAACATAAAGAATTCTTCAGGGCACTTATTCCAATCAGAATTCAATAATAAGATTTTAACAGAATGCCATTTTTGTAGTAAGTTATGTTGTAAATCTGGTCACATTATACTAATAGCAGAAAATTATAACAAGTAACAGGGCGAGATATAGTTTTGAAAAGTTTTTGTTATGTGTTGGGATGATACCAAAACACCACCACAGTAAGGATGACCAAGTTTATAAACATAGCTGAGACGAACATGCAACCTGAGACAGATCTTATTGTTACTTGTTCAGACGAGCATCGTGTGTACGATGGACAAAAAATCTATTTCATAGCAAGAAAACACCTTCCGGCTCCGTTTCTCTTCAACGTTTATTCGCGTCATGCATCAGCATAAAAATATGTATGCTAAAGGGCAATCGTGCAACATGCACCCTCTGCGTTCGGTCACTGATATACATAAGTATTTCAGGTATCAGAAACCAAACCATAAAATGAGAGATTTGAGACGGATGAAGTCATCTCGATGGTGCATCTCACACCCTTTCCCCCTTTTTTCGGTATGAGTTTATGTGCCAACGAGCCAGAAGCGCAGACCATTTCGCTTCGAGTACATACACACACGGAGCCAATCCCGTGTCCAATGATTGTTTGCTAACTTGCAACTCATGCGGGCTGGTGCGTAAACAAAGCAGAAACTATGCTCAAGCACGTCTACGGAAAAGATGTGTGTCGGCTAACGGAACAAAAATCATTCGAGCATTGAAAAACAAGGTTTGCAGAAAAAGGAATACCTACTTCACACGAGACAGGTTTGAGTCAAGATCTTGTTTCTCTGAGAGCGGCTCAATTCTAAACTTCACTTTACTAATTATTGTACCTATCAGGTACAAGGTGTTAATTGGACAAACCGGCTTGGACTTGAATGGAATTAGAACAGAAACTCGCATAAATGCATAGATATAGTCGTAAGTATGTCCGATTTATGGTTCTCTGTTATTATAGAATCTACACCGAAAACCAACCAAGTAGGAATCACATTAATACAAGAATTTTTTTGTTCTTGCACTACACTAGTTTATACTACTCCAGTATACCATGTAAACACGAAAACACCTTGCGTTAAGTGCAGGAAATTTCCTTACAGGGAATGTAAATAAAACGATTTGGAGATTCTCGGAGTGTGGCAAAAATATCGTGGCTTACTTTTGGTTATTGTGAAGTGTTTACTGCTCTCTGATTTATTCCTAGCTTTTTATGATGGTATCCATGGCACTTTGTTAGCATCTTGTGACTCCAATTCCCAAAGAGCTAACCAAAGCAAACTAGCGCTAGTGTTCGGCGCTCTGAGCATCTAGTGAAATCGTCTTAGGGCACCAGCGGCTGCTCGTTCAATGAGCCATTTGCGCGACTTCCGGAGGGTTAATGATAATTCACGGTTTCTGAACAGTTTAATTTTTCGATAACTTGTATGTGTTTTTGTGTTCTTAAGTGTATCGAGGACCTTGCACGAAATCTGCAGAATGGGTCATAGTGAACAATTTGTGAAAGTATGAGCGATTTGTCTTTCTCTTAGTGTAGCTCAACGTGCTTCATTTTTTGCGTCCTAATTTGATAAATCTGATTCTCTCGGTTCTGATTTTACTTGCCACGGAGTAACGAACGAGTAACTAGGTGACAAGAACAAGTTATTTTCAAACCCTCCCCAAAAGGTAAATCGTGGCAATTTAACAAATGAGGGACGTTGATACCTTGAGATTTAGCGTTACCTTTCACGCGCTGTCGATAAGCCATCGTCAATTTTGGGGTGTCGCTTCAAGGCAAGAAAAGGACATTGAAATGTTAAAGCCGATTATGACTTTGTGCTTTTCCCTACCAAATTCTTTTTAGCTCATCCTTCGTTGATGTGCTTTTATCCATGGCGCTTTCGACGGTTACTGGTTGGGGTTCATATTTATCGAGATACAGCAAGATGAAAAACATTTCAATGCATTACATTACCGTGTCAGAGATTTTCGAGAGAAACAAAACTCAAGTTTCTGATGAAAATGTTTCTTACTTATAAGTTGCTGCGTTCACTGGTGTGCGTACGGTAGACTACAGCCTAATGCTCCTTTCCATTAGACTCGAGCGTGGAACTAACTCGCTTTTCCGGTGTAATGTCTTTTTTCAAACACGTACGCCATAGTATGTCTTAAATGGGTTATGTTTTGTGGCTTTTGCTTTCATGGAAGGATGGGAAAACGGTAAAAGGTTAAAAAAAATTTCATTGATTCCTGTATTAATGTATGATTCCACAAAAATGACCCCACTCCCTATCGGGTGGGCTTACGGCAGTTGGCCGGAACTTCGGACATAGCCGAGCCGTCGACAAAGCAAACGTTGCAATATTAGTTAATTAGTTAGGATAATCGATCATCACATCAGGAACGTTAGTTTAGTTGAATATCCACTGCACAAAATGCAACATGCATATCACAAAATGCATGCATATCAGTGAGGAAAATCCACAATCACTCTGCTTCACGATGTTGTTTACAACATTGAGAAAGCCTTCTCGCTCAATCAATCTAACTTGGGTGTATTCCTAGATATTGAGGGTGCTTTTAATAATGTGTTCTTCCAGTCTATTCTAGAAGCGACGCGCGGTCATGGGATATCTGCATGTATCTCGGGTTGGATAAACGCAATGCTTAGTAACCGCATTCTTTGCTCGTTACTGCGACAGGCTGAGATACGGAAGTTGAGTATTTGCGGTTGTCCTCAAGGTGGCATTTTGTCACCTTTGTTATGGAACTTGGTTGCCGACGGTTTGTGGAAGAAACTCAATGAGCTTTGATTCCCAACCTACGGGTTTGCTGACGATTACCAAATACTGATTACTGGACTTTGTATCGCAACAATCTTTGACTTAATGCAGCAAGCATTAAGGGCTGTCGAACAGTGGTGTCGACAAGTTAAATTATCAGTTAACCCACGCAAAACTTCAATGGTTCTTTTCGCTAAGAAGCAAACAAAAACCGGGTTTCGTCCCTTGCAGTTCTTTTGAGCTACGCTACGCTGGAGTTATATTAGATTCTAAACGTAATTGGTCAACTCACATTGAGTTCACCTTTGGGCAGAGCAGGCGAACTTTTGTAAAGACCTGGGATATTAAACCGAAATACATCTATTTGATTTGCAAAATAATTGTACGTCCAATACTATCATATGGATGCATTGTGTGGTGGCAGAGTGGAGAGCTGATGACGGTTCAGTCAAAGCTATATCATCTGCAAAGAATGGCGCTCCTGGCATTGACTGGTGTTTTCACCACAACTCCGACTGCTGCTTTTGAGGCACTTCCAAATATCAAACCATTACACATACACCTTAAACAAGAAGCGCTATCATGTGCATACAGACTGCAGGTTACTGGGCTTTGGAACAGTAACCATGTTGATCTTGCTCCCAATCATACGCGATTGTGTTCACAAATGGTTACATGGGGTGAAGATATTCTTGCTCCCAGCGATATTACACTCACATGTAGTTTTCCTTACAGGAATTCCATGTGAAGATTCCCTCTCGAGAGGACTGGTTGCCTGGCTATATAGAAAGACAACAGCAAACGCAAGTGGTCTGTTATACTAACCGTTGTCTGATGGAAGGGCGTGCTGGTGCTGGTGTCTACGGTCGTGAAATGAGATTGGAACAATCTCATTTCACTAGGTAGAAACTGTACTGTATTCTAAGCAGAAATATAACAAAATGTGACATGTTGTGACATATGGGGGAGGAGGAGTAAGCTAGAACGTTACGTAACTAGTTTTTACAGTCCTTCCCGTCGTGCACCGGAAGCAAGACCTACGGTTTGTATCCACGCATCCTAACCGAGGGTCCGGATCCTGACACTTGTCTGGATCTAAGCACCAAGTCTGGACCTGGTTCAGGTCCGGACTTGGTAAGGGGAAAAGGACTTGATCCTGAGACTGGTCCGGATCCGGATACTGGTCCAGATCCTTTAAACTTTAATGCAAAAATGTTAATTTCCTCCTTAAAATTTAATCAAATTTGGAAAAAAAAATGTGTAACAGAAGAAACATAAAATATTCAACCATTCGTCCCATCGAAGAAACATCAGAAATTTCTCGAATTTTCTTATATATCTGCTATATTTGCAGTTGATATAACTTCTGTGAAAGATTTGCATTTCTAGTAATTTATTAGGTGCGAGATAATTGTACTGGTTTTTTTAGTCTTCCTTATATCAAAAATGCCAATAACAAATCCCCAAAAGAATTTTTTTTTAAAACCTCAAAACTCATTTGCTGCTTTGCATCTATGCGAAATCCCAAATAAGATTTGTCGTACTCTCCGTAAAATAATGTACGTAAAATATCCGCTCAAAGTTACCATGTCGCATCGACATTATTTCTAAAAACTATGTAAAACACGTTAACGTGCAAGAGAAGCGCCAAAGCGCACTATTTCGAATCTAAAAATAGCCCCTCTTTCCTAATCTGAAAGGTGTTATAAAGCTATTCAGTCTATCGTCATATAGACAGCTGTATTAGTAAGTAAAATTGAATAAAAACAAAGCGTATGACACCAGGAAAACAAACAGCACTTAGGCTTGGGCAAAGTTCGATGTGTGCGTTCTGGAAACGTCTTCTGCATCTATAATCGTTTTGCCCTTGACGGAGGCGTTGAATATTATGCTAACATTAAACATCAGTCGAAAACAACGTCGTTGGTGCATGCAGGAAACTTCCCCTTCAAACTCAGAATACCCAGAATACAATCAGCCAGCATGTATGCAATCATTTTGGCAATGCTATAAAAGCTTTTGCTGCATGAAGCTTTTTGCTCCCAAGCAAAATGCGCCCTAATGTATGTTTTATTTTTCTCGTATTCTATTTTTAGACGTGCACGCTAAAATCGTTGAAATTATACAATAAGTAATACAAGCTATGTCGGGGTCAATTATGCTATCTCAAGTTGTTATGATCGTGTTATATTGCTATCAACTTTTGTTATAAATGTGATATTCGTAGAGATTTTTTTGTTAGAATTTTTGTTATTTTAACACCTAACGGTTTCTACTCTATAACAAAATTTGATAAGAAATTTTTCGTAACAAAATATCAGCATGAGTTATAATTGTGTTATTTCCTTCTGATCGGGGTGCGCATCAACTTTGCTTTCGCATATTTTGTTTCTTTTGTTGACGTTTGATGACCTATATAGCATCGATGTGTCTCTTAAACGCTTAAAGTAATCGTACTAATACTATCCTGTCATTATTGTATGATTTAAAATTTGATAACTGGGAAAAGTCGTGGGGTGTCGGATTTACCCACAGTGTCGGGCTTACTACCAGTTCCACTGCAACATTTCAAAGGATTCCGGAAGGACGAAAATGTTGCAAAGTTCTAAGATTATCATTTGGGACGAATGCACAATGGCACACAAACGAGCATTTGAGGCACTCAATCGGATTATGAAAGACTTGCGCAGTAACACGAGCAAGGATGCAAAATGCCTACCTTTTCTACGGCTGTAGTTTTTCTACCTACATTCTCGTTTCTCATATGACGCTGCTGTCGTTCGCTAGTGCAGGACGCCTAGCGCTGAACGGCAGTCTGTAAGCAAAGCAGTAACATGACAAAAAATACTGCCCCCAATACAGCCACCAGACGCGAGCGATACAGCTTCTCTTTCCTTATTTTACACTTTTTAATATTTTTAATCACAAACGATCATAATGCATGCGGTTCATTTACGCCACGACCGGCATCAACGCTTTCGTGTTTGAGCCTCTCCTTTTGACTATGCAGAGAAAAAGGTATACAGCAAGAGAACAAACTTTACTACGCCACACTCTCACCGAGCAGTCGGAGTACAGCAGCAAAACAAAAATGTATTTTACTGCTGTACGGAAAAGTGTACTCGTTTAGGCTACCGTTTCGGCAAGAGCAAGTGATGCGTCGCTGTAGCGGGCTGTACGGTTTGTGCAAATGAAAATGTACCGGAAAACTGTAGTATACCGGTACCGTTCGCACCCCTGAACACGAGAAGTTTTGGAGGTGCATTATTTCACGATCAACGGCAGCCGATGAAATCAATGTTTGCCTTAAGCGGACCCTACACGAGACAGAAATATTGTCAATAAATATATTGACAAGACTGCTTCAATCCATCAATCCTATTCAAATTATACAGAATCAATATTTTCAGGATGTCCTTACACCATCAATAAATTGTTCAATATATAGTTTATTGTCAATCTTTCTGCTGGAGTAGTGTCTGCTTTAAGCTTTCGTATTTCTAGCGTTATGTAAAGAAGGTTGCGATCTGCACAAATTTCCTCTAATCAATTGTTGACGACTGGTACTGGAGACGTACCAGTTGAGGTTTCCGCCGGATTGAGTGCACGCGCAATTTTGACAGCACAAAATAAGGATGTCGACAATTTGAATTTCCTAATTCAAAATGCAATAGCTGGACAATTACATTCATTCAAATCAGTTGATTATGTGGCTAATCCGGACAATGCAGCTGGATAACTGATTTGTTTATTTATGCACCAGACAACAACAAAATGAAGAAGATTGTCACGAAGCATTAAATTGACTTGACATATGATTCACACAGCCTTTTTATATTCCGTGGAAATAAAAGATATGGAATTCAATCGAATTCGGAAAGTGTTTCATTCAATCAATAATTCATTATTAAATAGGAATTCTCAAAAGGAAAAATTATATTAAACCAATTTGAATTAAATTTAGTTTGACTTCTTTGTGTGTTTCGAATTCATTCATGTATCTAAAGTAGTACCCAAATTATCACTAGTTAGGCACAATAAATTCCAAACAGTTCACACGATGCATGTAAACCTCTAAAGCAACTGATTTGTCCCGAGTGATGTTCCGGGAAGCAAATGCAGAAACTCTGGTATGTTGACAAGAAAGCGAAAAGGAACTCTTGTCTTTTGGCTAGGAATCAAACGCCTGGCATTATGCAATATTAATTCTCACAAGGAAAAAAATGGGTTAAACTAGAAAAACTCTAGTAAGAGAACTGCGGAGAGAAAAACAGCATTTTTGGCAACGTATGCCCCGGCATTGTATGGCAACACGTCCAATGTTATAAGGATAGGCAATGTTCGATTGGATTCGTTTTTTGACAGCTAAACGCGAATCCAATCGATCCAAAATGGAGTCTCCGCAGTTCTCCTTTCTAGAGTTTTTCTAGGTTAAGCCAATTTGCTGGCATAAGATCTAACTTAAATTAACCGTCCGGCACTCGCGCCAAATTTTGTAACACGAGCACTCGCGCGTTGTACTTTGTACAACACATATAGTCTTTAGAATACTTCATGAGCAGTATCATTTGGAGCACTACTTCTGCAAACTTGGACAGTAGATAAAGGCCTTTCGGATGGGCGAATGAATATGACGGAATTCTACCGCTAGTGAGCATTATTTTTTTCGATATATTGTATCCAGGGCTGCCGAGAGGGGGGGGGGGACGGTGTGTTTACCCCCGGGCCCGGAGTTTTGAAGAGGGCCCGGATTTTTAACCGAAACTAAAATTTTTGCCAATACTTTTCAACAAAAAATTCAATATCTTGTTGTGTATGATGTAACTAGAATAGCGAAAATTATAAACTACTGCACATTTGATATCAAATATATATTTGTTCTCAACCAGAAGGTCAGACTAGAGCGGGCATAGCGTAGTTGGTACATCGACTGCCATATACGCAGCTCACCTAGGTTCGATTCCTAACCCCGCACATAGGAATGGAGTATTTTTTAAAGAAAACTTTCTAACCTGAATGAAGAAGCGAATGGCCTTAAGGTTAAAATTTCTATAATCGAAAAAAAAAGATCAGAGAGGATGTCTTTCGTCAATATGAAATCGATTTAATGAATTTCCTGTCTTCGCAACTGTTGGATTATTATCGAAAGTAATTATTACAAAGAAAAAGAAAACTTCTCAACCTTCTATTTAGGGTTGCCACACCGGTTTTTGGAGGCGAATTTCGGGTCTTTATTCAGGTAATTCGGATTTCGCCAGAATCCAGTGGATTATTTTGCAATTTTGCATTTATTCTTCATCAGGAACTCTCAGCATCATTTTATAAATCGTCTAGCACACAGTCATCATAAACATCATCCTCGGGTTGCAGATCCTAATCGATAAGTGTTGGCAAATATATTTAAAAAGTGTTCACCACCATTTGGGTTCAGATTTACTTTACCACACAGAACCTTCACTGCAACTGATCAACGAATTATATGCTCCTCACAAGGATTCTCGAAAGACACTGAAGTGTGATTTTACGCCCCGTGTTTGTTTACTGAAGAGCAGAGCAAAGTTCGCTCCTTATCCTTCACAGCGAGAGTGGCTGGTGCCTTTTGATTTTTGTGGATATTCAAGGAAGTACTACCCCCAATAAATCAAGAAAACTGTTCACAAATCCGAAAAAATACACCTAAATGCTCTACCACAACATTACACTCTGCCGTGAATGTGAAGAATATTTGATAAAAATATATGCTACGAGCTACATAAGAAATAACGCAGAGCCTATTTAGCTTTTATGAATGTTTTCGTAACCAGCATAGCGTAAAATCCAACCACAACCCTTTTTTGAAATTTGAACCATGTTTCGCTATTTTCCCCATTTTTTTTATTTTACATAGATTTTCCAAAATTTTGTTAAAATTTCGTTGATCAATTTTTTTCAACACTTTAAAAAGCACTGTTTTTAGGCTAATTAGTGGAATGTTAGATTAAACACTTTTTTAATGTCTTTCGCATATTGATACAAACACTGATGAAAGCTGCAAGTCGGAGCAGAAATAAGTATCTGTGATATAAAAGTGCATTTTTGCAGTTTTCATGAAATAGTGGAATTAAAACGAAAGACAACATAAAAAAGTGTTCAAATTTCTTTCAAACTGTAGACTTTTTTTGCGTTTCCGCAATTTCAACATTCTGCCTTTTTTATCTACTTCCATTGTTACCATATATTTATTCTATCCATCGTTTTACGCTCTTCATTTTTGCATTTTTATCACTACCACTAACTTTAATTTATAGTCATTTCTGTGTTATTCCATTTTATTTGCATTTGCAACTGTTGTTTCATATTTTAATACCCTGCTTTTTTATTTGTTTCTTTTGTCCATCAAACATTAAAAATTTGTCTATTTGTTCCATTCATTCCCTTTTTCTATTTTCTTTTTTATCCATATGTTTTTGTATTTTTCCTTTTTTTAAATTCATCCCATAATGTCTTATTGTCCCTTTATTTACCTTTCTCGCATTTTGATACATGTTTTCTAGTTTTTAGGTTTCCGTTGTTTTATTTTTTCTCATTGCAAATTTAATATAATTTTGTTTATTTTTTACACATGTTCCTTAATCTTTCATTTTGTTCATTTTTGTTATTCTTTACTTTTCCATTTAATTTATTTTGAAAGTACTTTTTTTGTTGGCCGTTTTCCAACAGGTTTGCTTTTTAAATTTTTTATTTTTCTAGAAAACATTAGATTTATCTTTTTTTGCTATTATGCGCATTTGTTCTTCGTTTTACATTTAGGCTGTTGTTTGAATTTCTGTCAAGTTTCATTTCTAATGCTTTTTTTCTTTCTTTAAATAATCTAATCTATTTTTTCAATTGCTTCTTTTTATTTTTCGATTTTGTGTGTTTCTATGGTATACAATTTTGGTTTTTTTACTATTTTCCATTTTGTCCGTTTTTGTTCAATCCATACCTTCCAAAATTCTTCATTTTTTCGTCTTTCCATCTTTCTAACATTCCAATTTTTCATAATCTCCCGGTCCCTTTTTTAATTTATTCATATTTATTTTATTTTTGTTTTTTATATCTATTTCTCTAGTTTTATGTATTCTTAACGTTTTGTTCACTTTTTCTATTGCTTTAAATATTCCTTGTTTTTAACCGTAAATATATTTTATTGTTTTCGAGCTTTTCAGTTTTATGCATTTTTATTTATTATCAACGTTCGTATTTTTTATGTTGCTTTTTTCATTTTCAACAAAAAATTCAATATCTTCTCAAAAATTTTCAACATCTACCGATTTTTTTTATTATTTTCACCATTTGTTCAAAAACGTTCGATTAAAGAATCTTTTCAATTTGTTTGTCTAGTTTCCTGTTTTATATATTTTTATAGGTTTTGTTTTGGTTTTTGCTTTCGATTATACGTTTTTTGACATTTGACTTTAATTTGTTTATGTGGTTGATTTTACGATTTTTAGTTTTTCTGTACATTCTTTCAATATTAAGTTTTCCCTTTGTTGTTTTCTTGTACAATTGATCTCCGTTTAGATAATGTTTTCAATTTTGTAATTACTACATGTTTAAGCTTTCCATTTCTTTACTTTTACTAATACGTTTGCCAAACTGGCTCTTTTCAAAGTTTTTGGTGACTTTGAAAAGAGCCAGTTTGGTTTCGAAGAAGTATTCAAAATACTATAAAGTATTAACAGCTCTCCGTTTTTACCGTCATTGACACTACAAACAACTAGAGCAAAAAACTGGCACATAACAGTATAATTTCAGGGTAATATATTTAATATTAATAAGTACAATGGATTTCAAGCTTAAACTTTGTGGTTCACGGGCAATATACAGTGGTGGGGGCCCGTACGTTGGACCCCCGGGCCCTTACTTTCTCTCTACGGCCCTGATTGTATCAAAAAAGTCTGATTCTTCAGCAGATATATGTCTTCGGCAATGTTGTTCTGGTGATCAAAACCTACGAGTTGGTATGCGAATCAGTTCGATATTCTGCCACTAAGTGGCGCTAGTGACCATGCCGGTTTTGGCCTACTGTATCTCGAATTCTTGATTTGTTAGCAGGACGGTGTCTTCGATATAGTGGCACAAGAGATAAAAACCTACGAAGCGATACACTGAATAGTTTAGGATTCTGCAACTAGATAGCGCTAGTGGTGAGCATGCATATTCATGATTTCGGAATCTCAAGATTGCGACTATATAGAAGTGCAGTGTCCTAGCTTTAGTATGATAGTATAATTCATGTCATAAGTGAGCTGTACGATTTTCAAATCAAATCAGTACGTTGAACAAATTGAAGAACAATTTTATTTGTTTAGCATTTTTATGTATTTAGGCAGGTTATGTCATCATTTCTGTGCGTGTTATAAGCAGCCCCTTTTACCGGTTGCCATCGTGAGTGGTTGATTGGTGCTACAGAAATGGTACACAGGAGTTTTACGACTTCTAAATCTAAATTTCTTTGCGTACATATTCCAAAATCATAAGTGAAAAAAATTGTTTAGTTGAGTAAGAGGAACGTAATTTGACAATTTGGAATTTCATTATTTTGGAATTTCATTGATTTCTTCTTTCCCTTGGGGACATTCACCATTTTCCGTTTTAGTTCGATGAAAAAAAGATGAAACGACTTTCCAAAGAGTCAGATACAGATACCTTCTAGTGGAAGAATCCCATATTATTCGATATACCACCTCCAAGGTTTTGATCTCGTAAGCAACATTGCCGAATGCACTGACTCGCTAAAAGATCATTGAAATTGAAATTGAGATACATTAGGTTGAGCAACTGACGTGCTCACTAGCGCCGCATAACGGTTGTTTTCTGAAGCAGCCATTATACCACCTCATAGGTTTTGATCTGCTTAGCAACTTCGTCGAAGATAGTGACTTTCTAGATCTTGAGATTCAGTGAGCTGAAAAAAATAACATGCTCACTGGCGCCACCTAGCGGCAAAATTTTATTTCAAACTATTTTAACTTACACCGACTAGCTCTTGATCTTTTGAACAAGTTTGCCACTATTTGACGTCTTGGTGCCTGAGGGTTGAACGCATACAGAAACGATTCATTCGTTTAGCGTTGAAAAACCTGCCATGGCGTGATCCTTTGAATCTGCCTCCGTATCGATGTCGATTATTAGGACTTGACACGCTGCAACGACGTAGGAAGACCCAACAAGCATTATTCGTAGGAAAGCTACTGAATGGAGAATTTGACGCACCGTTGTCATTAATGGACTTTCGAACACCATCCAGATCGTTTAGTAGTACAATGCTGTTGCATCTAAGATTTCACAGAACATCATTCGAATACAATGAACCGCTCACATCGTGTATCCGCATATTCGCTTTAGTAGAGTATTTGTTCGATTTTGGAGAAAATTCTAGTCGGTTTGGAAATATAATTGGTAGCTCTAGATTAATTTAAGCTTAAGTTTTGATATTTTAACATATTAATTAAGACTACGTGAGGGGGTAGGCGTAGCGTAGTTGGTAAATCGATTGCCTTGTACGCAGCGCACCTTGATTCGAGTCCCGACTCCGCACATAGGGTTAGAAATTTTCGTAAGAGATTTTTCTAACCCGAAGAGGCGAATGACCTTAAGGTTAAAACCTCTATAATCAAAATAAAAAAAAGACTACGTGTCAGATGATAAATTGAAATACAAATACAAATATTATGCAAGAGGTCCAGTATTGCTTTACCTTCAAAATCGTAAAACGAAATTTATTTCAGTTTGAGCACTTTCCACCAGACTTAATTAGCTGTCATTATCACTAAGCAAAAAACTGAAAGGGACAACCCAAAGGGGTTCTAATAATTGTTGACGTCGAATTACTACTAAATATAGAATACTTTGATTATAATATTATTTTAAGTAGTCACTAGAGTAGTCGTTACTACTACGTCAGACATTAATTAAGTGATTTGATGTAAATGAAACGCACAGAGATTTTATGGGTTTGGATATATTCCTCGTTGAAATGAGAATGTGTGCGGACGGAAAACTTAACCTAAACTTTAAAGGCACCATAAAATTTATCCGCACTAACACATCCACATATGGAGTAGAGCCTAAAGTGATCCTATTTCTCAACGCTTGGTCAAACAAAGCATATGAGATTATGACCATATCTATTTGCCTAAAACATGTGTGCAAAATAAGCTCAAGATATATTCTTTATTTGTTGTGCATTTGAACTATCCTCTAAATCTATTTTTTAATTAGAATAAAATCACTGAAATATAAGCGTCATTCACACAGTGAACTGAAACAGGACGCAACGGCGTTCAACAAAACTATGTGCTAGTGTTAAGATGTGTTATTCAGAAATACGGTGATACACATTACCGCCGTGTTTTCCGATACACTACCACAATCAAAACAAACTTTTTACATCCAGCACATAAGGAAGAATCAACAGTGTGGCCAAGCTAAACCATAAACTTGAAAATATATTGTAATGCAATTTCAGGTATAAGTAATCAATATTTCAAGTTATTCGACTGATTTCTCATTGCAAAGATTGCATTTTCATCTGGACATACGATGCTGCCAGAGACAATGCAATGTTTGATGTGGAACTAGTCGTTACCAGTTGATATGCTTGTTTCCTGCGAGTGCAATACTGCGCACTCTTTTTCTGACAGCTGATGAAGTTCTTTCATGTGCGTGATGTTTACGCTTGTGGGTAAGTGGTAAGTGGGTGTAAAAATTATCACTAGGATACGGGTGTAAAACTTAGTCACTAGCGTGTGTTTGATTCGTGCATGATATTAATATCGCTTAGGAACGCAGCATCAATATTTTTTGTGTTTCGCGTCTTCATTGTAATATTGTAACGTTTGCTCGAACGAGGTGGAAAATTTCAAGTTATGGGATCTCAATATGCTTGTGATAATTTCTATAAAGGACCATTTATAAATTCTGCCACGTTATTAGGGGGATGAGCTATGACAAATAGTGACATAAATGGGATGGGGAGCAGGTCATGTTCTTTGACGCAATCGGCCGTTCTACGCAGGATTGCACGATGTATGTTGGAAATTCCCCAGAACATGGATACTTTTGCGTGCAGCGGCAGTATTGTGCTCCTACAAAAAAGGAAAAACTGAAATCATTTGGTTCGTACTAGACTAAAGAGATAAAGAGCGTGGTAATATGAGAGAAAGTTAGTTAGCATTGGAGAATCTTTGCGTGACATAATTTATGAATGCTCCACAATACCATTTTAAACTCATTGTTTATGGTCTATTTTATATTGTCGACAACACTCGGAGCTCAAGCTGTTTTCGATGAAACAAACTCTCGAAAAACAATAACCCAGAGTTTAACCGTCTTTACATCTAGAACATTTACGTATGCTACAGTCAATAAACTATTCAAATTGTTTATGGACGAAAATATATTCTCAATCGCATCGCTAGCTTGAGGCGAATACTGACTAACAACCCACCCACTACCCAATCTGTGGTACTTATGGGAGTGTCACTGAGTCGGAGTCTTCCGTTAAGTAAGTACTACATCAACATTTCCTTTCTCGTACACCAAGTTACGGTAAAGATGGTCGTGGCCCGCAACGGTGGTTCTCAGGCGAAATTCGGATTAGACCAATTGTTATTCCCAAACAATGCTCCTTAAGTAGTCTGGGTGGAAATGAGAAACATCAGTCTGCACTCTACGAAGTATATCGTGCTTACGCAACGCAACCCAGCGCAACACCTTAGGAATCGCAATCTGATGAGTTCTTAAATTCCCAAAACATGCACTTTAAAATCTCTAACCCTGAATCACCAGATACCGGAAAAGTTGTATCTTGCAATTTGAGTGGCATAAAAATAAAAAAGGAGTTTCCTTTCTCGAAAATGGACATTTACCTGGTTGTTGTTATTTTGATGTCACTAGCAAGACAACTGTCTCTCGGATTCGTCAGGTAGTAGTAGTTTTATACTAAGATTTTCCTTCACTTTGATTATAGAGGTTAACTTTTAATCTTTGAGTCAATTGCTTATTTTTCGGGTTGGCACGATAAGTAAACCGAAGTAAGTTTCGTACGAGGCCTACCCTCGTAATATAATGTCTGTCAGATTTTTCCAGACATTTTTATGGGGCTAGATTTTTATTCAAAATACTTGGCAACGCTGGATGCAGCCAAAAGTTTGTTCTTTTATGAGAAGTGTTTCATTTTGCATCACAAAGATCAAACATTGAAAACACCGCCAACGGGCCCTGGGCTCTCCTATTTCAAATAAAAAACTGACACTGACATACACACAAATGTCACTTGTTTTTATTTGTATGCATTACTAAACAACTTTAGGATACACTTCCGACCGACAAGTTAACTGCTATGAAAAATATTTTAAAATCGGCAATATACTACCTGGGCGCCAATAAAAATTAGGGTAACCATACGTCCCGGCTTCCCAGGACATGTCCTGTTTTTGGACTGACTGTCCCGATGTCCTGGGATGTTAAATAAAACGCTTGATTTTTCCTGTTTTTTCTCCATGCATATTTTGTTTTCATTGAGCCTTTGCTTTATCCATTCTAGTCTAGGTTACTGTTACAACTGACTGCAACCACAACTGCAAAGTAAAATCCGTGCAGAGTATGGAAGTTCTAACAAGGCTTGGTCTCATGAAGCAATTGTGAACCATAAATGGTTCTAAGAAACATTTTCCATATTTTACTTCATCGACACAATGGCTTCCAGATTGCTCAGATGCAAATCATATGGACTATTTGTTCCATTTGAGAGAATAAGGTTCTAAGTAGAAATAAGCTAATATTGAAATGTTAAAAAATTAGTGTTCCGTGAATGGGCTAAAATTCTAACAGATTGAGCTCGACCTTTTTAGACTTGTTTTTTAGACAGGCTAGGGTCATAATTAAAGTAAAAAGTCGCCATATCGAATTGAGTGTGTGGATTCTGATTTTTTGCCTTTGGCCAAACAAAAATAATTTTATAGAAAATTATAGCCTTCTGAATAAATATTTAATTTTATTAGAGTGAACCACGATATAACAATCGCTAATACGGAGAAATTTGTAATGAACAGTAGTTTTTTGATATTGTTTCAATTCTTACTAATAGACTGAGTGGTAGTGGTTGTCAATGTAGATTTGCAGGCACCCACATTTACTTCAACATCAGGAATAGTCCGGGAAAGTTATTTACGATCGTTGAAGTTTCTGATTTACTTCAATGTGTATCTAGTGCTCACTACTCTTTCGTAGATAGGGTTGCCACCTCTGGAGAGGCTTTGACCCGGAGATTTATAGTGACCCGCGGCGGGGGGCGGATTTTGAGCGGACCTAGACAGAAATTGGAATCAACGCGATTACTGAAAAATTACCTAAAATTGTGTCACAATTATCGTTGAGCGTAAAGTTTTTACCAAGCTTAGTGCGCGTTACTCTTCCATGGCGTTAAAATAAAGCTATAAATTTTACATGTTTGAGAACGGTTTTGTCGGTTTAATTAGATGTAGTATCTCGTTTTCCCAGCTAAGTGCCAAGAATACAAAAGCTCTAGCTACTCTTGCTGTGGAGGATAAGTCGAACGAGCATTGCTCTTCACCACAACTCACAAAAAAAGCAGTGCAAAGGAGGCGGGTCAGCGGTATCACGTGGAAAGCACTATGTGGTGTCGGTTAATCATCACTAGAGGTCCCACAAAGGGGCGAAACTCACTTCCTTTGCCAACAGTTAAGGATCGCTGCAGGAGTAGCAATAACACCGGAAGAATTCGTTTGATGTTGACCTAGACAGTGAAATTAGAACAAATCTGCCATACCTTAGGGCAGCTGCAGATACGCACCACCAACAGTGAAGTGATTTGGTAAACTTGCAACAAAATAACTTTTTACACAATTTTGAGCGACTTAGTGGGATGCAAAATTTTAATTGTAGCATATAGCGAAATATTGCTTTCATGAATTTGTAGTACATTTGATTTGTTTTTCATTTTCATTATTTTCAGGGCCGGCGGAACACTTTTTTCCCGAGTGGGTAGTAAGATTCGGAATGATTTCTACCCGTACTGACAAAAGTTCGGACATGGCGTGTGTAAGTGAAAATGAAATTCTCTAATAATATCTGAAGGCAATTTGAACACCCTTTGTTGACGGGCTGTATGACCGATGGCTCAGCGAAAATGTGTTTGTTGAATACTGATACCATATGGAGCATTTGTAGAGCTAAGTCACAATTATTCTTTTCTTATAAATTTCCATTCCCTTCGATAGAACTTTCTTGGTGGGTACTGAAGCCCGCAAGATGATGTGGACTAATGGGAAGGTAGCTCCGTCGTCCAACATCCTTTCAGGATTAAAGGGCTTTGAATACCAATAGCAAAAATAATCCTTCTCAATACAAATCATATCAATTTAATACAACCGGCCCCTGGATGGTATACTTCCGGACCGAAAACAAGCCATTTAGCATCATCGATATATAGTGTGATGTAACTAAACAACACTCGGACATGTATGGAGAAGTATTTTGTCTACGTACCCGTCCGGGAAGTAGAGATTGATGGTCTAGTCTCGGAGAGGAGCCTTAATTGCGGAATATGATGTTGGCTCCATACAGATCCCCTCGCTTTAGTCAGTAAAAATGCTGGCATGCAAGCAATTGCGTTCGGTCTTTCATCAGATCTGCTCTTCCAAACTTTGGGTTTTAACGGAGCTGGTCTACCTGTTCGCCTTTTTGTGCCGCGGGGCATGAACTGCCGTAATTACAAACAGTGGAGCCATAGAGTTACCCATTGTAGGAACAAGACACGGTGTGGAAGATGCGGGCAGAGTTATGAAAAGTTTTACTTCTGTAGAGGGACTCCGCATGAACTGTCGAAATATCTCACATATAAATTATACGGGAGAAAACTGAAGCATTCTTTTAATGAACGCTCCGAGAAGAAATACTTAAAAGGGCTACGCCATCGGCCACGGCGAGATTCTTCAATCACATTGAGGGAACATCTTCTAATGTGCCTGTACATTTTCGAAAGAGGAGAATAATTTCCTCTCCTAAACTTCCTCATAAAGGCCTGAGAAAGTCCCTTGACGGGAGCTGTAACAAAATCGACGTAAGTGTGTCCGTCCTATTATTTTCATAGGTTTTATACAATGCATTTACATTATGTAATACCTTGTAAACTTCCAACGTAGATCTTCGACAATTTTAACATTATTTGCCAGGGCCGAGAATACACTATGTTGGAGCGTTATGGGGATCAAGAGGTGTTATTATTTCAATCGAATTAGCCTATTGGTATTGTAGCTATCGCTTTTCAAGTCCGAATCAAAGGCAGAAACTTATTGATATTGCTTTCATATACATCGCACCTCAGATGGTTCTAGAAGACTTCAACTCCCACGATATACTACTCGTTCATTAGGGGCCATAGACTTATTACGTAAGGGCATATGGGGGGAGGGGGAGTTTCACAATATCTTACAAATTCTTATCTGAGGGGAAGGGAGGGTTCCTCCCTTCTTACGTAATATCATAAAACATGCATGAAAAATGTAATCAATAAGAAAAATATTCTTTTCATAAGAAAAGAAACTATTTCTTGTTAGTGCCGTGCGCATTTGGGGTTGATGAAAATTGTTGATTTTTCTAAAATGTAAATTTAATGTAAGTTTGATAAATTAGTGAAAGTTCAAAAACAAAATCAGATGCTTGTTATAATTTATAATTATAATGTGCCAATGAAGTCAAAGAATGTAAAAACAAGTGGAATAAATGGTCCAAAACTTTTCTAACGGTCAACATCATATAATTTCGAAACCACCAACTTTGAAGGTTTAGTAACCTCGAAGAAGCACTTCATCATAAAAAGCGCTAATGTTGGTGATTAAATCTCCTAGTTAATTATGGAGAAATAATTCTTCAAAAATAGTAAGGAACTTAGTGTCTTCAGCAAAGTTGTTGATAATGCAATTTTAAACAACTTTGTTTAAAATATAAAGGCTACACAAATATAATATATCGAGATATAAAACGAAATTTCCTCAAACCAGTTCTTTTCAATAAAACTTTTTATTGCTAGCTTCAGAGACTACCTTTACTAGAATGTGAATTTTTCTGTATACACAGCAGATGAATTTTAACAATTACAATAATATCAGAATAACTTGTTTTAAAGGCTTTCGCTCATATATAGTCTAATATATTTCGATTTTAGGAGTACATGGAGTATTCATGTCTTCAATAAAGTAAGTTATGGGATGGTTTCAACTTAGTTTCTTTTTTGCATTTTGATTATAGAGGATTTAGGGTCTTTCGGTTCTTTTTTCACGTTAGAAAAATTTCTAAACTTTTGTGCGGGAGTTGGGATTCGAATTCTATTGTCATTTTGGTAACAGACCACGCAATTGCGCGTTGCAGTATTAAACCCATATTATCGCTAAGGTAGTAAACAGTGGGATGCCGAATTTCGGTAGCTGTATATGTATGTGCATCACAAGACCAAACAGTTTTATAATATGTGTCAACTTCGGCTCTGTTCGTATGTAGGATAATTTGGTCGATGTCTATGATTGTATTAGTATCGAGTCAAACCAATCGGAATTCTGGCGGATTTCTGTCGGAATTCACGCTGAAATCTGCCCCACTATTATAAGAAACCAGCCGGAATATTTTTTTGCTGAATAGTTGGCTAGTGAAATAAAAATATTAAAATCGATGCGATACTTTGTATCGGTTCTAATCTAGGCCCATACCCAGACCGGAATCCGGGACAGACCATGGATCCGGACCAGTCCATGGATCCGAACTAGTTTAGTTTAGATCAGGACCAGTTTCCGGAATCAGACCACCTCTCGGATCCTGACCAGTTCCCGGATCCGGGCCAGTTCCTGGATCTAGCACATCCCATTTTCCCTTACCTGGTCCAGACCTGAACCAGGCCCAGGATATGGTGCCAATTCTTACAATATTCCAAAAGTCCTCATGATGCCTAAAACAATAAGTTCTCAATGAAGTGGTCAGATGATATACTTCTAAATCATTATTATTGAGTATTTAATGAAATTAGTCAGCATTAAGTATTTTTTTTCAATCCAATTAATTTTGGTTTGGGAGGAGTTTTAAACCCCAAAACCCCCCTGAATACGCCACTGAACGTAATGATTGTCTTTAAACACACAAATTTATCTGACAGCAAAGATGCTTACACTAAGCATTGTAGTGGGTATATCACCGTAATGTTCATCAGATGATGAGAGCTATGCATAGCTTCTATACTAAATATTATGACAGTAGCGGTAAGGGCGATCATAAAAGTTGCTATGTTGCAAACATTCTTCCCACAAAACTTATGGTTTTATGTTTACCTATCAACGATCATGCCCACATGGTTTCAGTTCCAAGAAAACTCTCCGTTTGATGGAGCATGGAAAGCACTTCTTGTTTTTCCTGAAGAAATGGGGGATTCCTGAGTGCTTTGTTTGAACAATCGTACCAGATAAAATTATTAGTTAGAGTTCTTTCACATTACTTCATTCCGGGTAATGAGAAAGGTAACACTTAGATTAGAATGGTAATGAGAAGGCGGACACTTAGGGATTAGAAGGTGATATTCACGAACAATTTTTTTCAGAACTTCTTGTCGGAGGACGCTCGAAACTTGGCAAATTTTGTAGGGAAGTATAGGAATCCCAAAGGTATTAACAAACCTTGGTTTAATGGGGATGGATGTATCCTTCGGGTGATATCTCCGGCCATGTCCAATCATTTTACGTTAAATGCGCATCTCCAGCGTATTTGGGTCGTAGGGTGCGGTCTCTGCGCTGGTGATGGCTATCGAAACATTAAACATGTTGTCTGGTCGTGGGCCTAGTTTACTGGCGCCAGATCTCCGCTAAACAAATTTCTTCGGTCTCGTTCCAGTCTAGTGACTGTCCTCGATTCCTCGAACGATCATATATGTCTCTCATATACATATTTTAAAACACGTTTGATATCCAAATTTGGTTATCTCTTCTCTTTTGGTTAACATGCTAACAGCTACCTGCAAATATAATCCCAAGAGTTTTCTAGTTGATCCAAGAAGGCCAGTCGACGATCCTGTTCATCAAGTCCTGACAGTGACTTTGTATATCTAGTCTTTAAAAATATTTCTTACTACATGCTTTAGTCTGAACAAAAATTGCAGTAATATTGTTTGCCCTTAACATAAATGTAAAAAATAATTTCAAATTTCAAACAAAGAAATTTAAATTGTAAAAGTGTCTGAGGAAAAACGTGGAATTGTTGTACATCCAGAATTTCAGACGCATGAATTTTGCGTGCGATTCACATTCATGGTTAATCTCAGGTTTGTTCCAAACTTTCGAGTGGGTAATTCCCCCCTCGGTAATTTTCGAGTGGGTAGTACTACCCATACTACCCACGTATTCCGCCGGCCCTGATTATTTTGTGAACGAAATCAGCAATATTTGTTGAAGTCTTCAGTTGACAGCAAACGAAGGGTTAGTCAGGCAAAATAAATCTGAACCAAAGAATCAAATAATTTAAAAAAATTGAAATTATGCTTCTTCCCAACAAACCCGGAGAAATTGATGTAAAACGCGGAGGTCCGGAGATCGCTCCCGAAAACCGGAGTCTCCGGGTCAAAGCCGGAGGGGTGGCAACCCTATTCGTAGACGATCTCAAAATATTTCGTCTCATCTGCTCAATTCAGAATTTCTGATTTCTCCTACAGCTTGAAACCTTCATTGATTGTGCTGTAACAAGAACAAATTCTCGGTTGTCGAGTTCTCACAAAAGACATTTTGGCACAGCTCTGCTGAAAACCTGGAGACATTTCACCCAGTTTCGACCGAGTGTTAACGGGGAGAGTGGGGGTACGCTTTCGACTAGCCTGGGTTTTTACTCGGCTGATATGGTCGGTCACCCTATAAAAATGTTATCGTGCCGTTTGGTATCGAATAGTAATAAATCTGGGAAGTTACAATTCAAACTAATTTCGGATACATTACTGTGTATACATACTGTGCAATACACATACCTGTGTATGTGGTATTTAGGTAGGATCCATTGAAATTGAAATACGTGCACAAACCTTCTTGAAGTATTTAATATACAATACAAACAATATTCAATACAATTAATGAAATGTCACGCGCTTTAGCTTGTTCTGTGCTTTAGGTAAACTGTCAAAAACCGACAGATTTAGGTAGCTATTACTAAATAAAACCAATTTGTGGAAACGATAGAGCAACATTCCTTAACACGTCATCACTCGTGTATAGTACTTTTGCCTATCAGGCTCAGCCATCGGTATCGATATAGTATAAACAGTTGCTGGCCGTCAATTATTAATCGATCGACAGGAAAACCGTGGGCTCAATCAAGATTATTACACCGTTCATATCAAGTTAGACCGGTTTACGCGATGTTGTGGCCCTTCTTGTTGTCACTAGTGGTGCTGCTTCGAGTCAACGTCGCCATCAGTAGCAAATTAGTTGCCTCGTCGCCGATGACCGAAAATAGTGTTACGGTCGCTTCCCAAACTGATTCATCTGGTGTCCGGCATGGCGCCGCTGGCTGCTTGAAAGGTCAGCGCTGTGTTCCGAAAGATCGATGCACGAACGCAAGCACGGCCGGCAGTGGGCTGTTGGACGTTCGATTTGAGAACGAAAACCCGTGTGGGGAATTTTCGCTGCAGTGTTGTGAAGAGCAAGATATTATCGATTATCCCGTAACTCGTACTCCTCGTGTTCTTAAGAAACCTGCCTGCGGCAAACGTAACAGTGACGGTATTCATTTCCGCATTGTAGGACACCAGAACAACGAGGCTGAGTATGGCGAGTTTCCCTGGATGATTGCAGTAATGACAGAGGAAAAGGCGTTAAACCAGCTGGTAAATGTGTACATTAGCGGAGGTTCGTTGATCCATCCAAAGGTTGTGCTGACTTGCGCTCACTGTATTCAAACCAGATCTTCCGATCAGCTGAAGGTTCGTGCAGGTGAATGGGACACACAAACAAAGAACGAAATTCTCCCACATCAGGACCGGTCTGTGTCTGAGATCATCACACACCCCGACTATTTCACGGCAGGTTTGTACAATGACATAGCGCTGCTGTTTTTGGAACAACCCTTCAATTTGAACCGAGGCATTCAAACGATCTGTTTGCCTCCAGCTGGGCTAAGGTTCGACCATCAACGATGCTTTGCTTCCGGGTGGGGCAAGGATGCTTACGGCAATTCGGGATCGTATCAGATAATCTTGAAGAAAATTGAAATGCCTGTGGTGCCTTCTAGCCAGTGTCAGACCCAGCTGAGAACGACCCGATTGGGGATCCGGTTTAGACTGCACGAAAGTTTCATCTGTGCCGGTGGCGAGGAAGGCAAAGATGCCTGTGAGGGAGATGGAGGATCACCGTTGGTGTGTCCTGTTAAAGGTGCCTATGACCATTACTATCAGACTGGAATTGTAGCCTGGGGCATCGGTTGCGGTGTGAGTCAGACTCCGGGGGTATATGTGAATGTTGCTCACTTTCGAAGCTGGATCGATCAGGAGATGAATGAGCGACGGCTGGGCATCGATAGCTACATGGCGGATGTTGCTTGAATTGGAAGTAAGGGTGATTTGCAAGTAATTTATATAAGTTATATATAAATATAGCTTTACTAGTTGACAATACTGTTACGGTTATCTGAAGTATTGATAGGGACGCCGATTTAAATACAATTTTAATTCAAAGTTTAAGAAATGGTTTTATTTACTATTCAAACTTGTCAGAATGAGGTCCGATGTCTTCCTTAAGTTATTTGCTGAAGAGAAACTGCAGTGTAGAAATTTAGATAAAGAACCAATAAAATGTATGATCATTGTACGATACATCCACTTACAAGGATTACTTTTCCAGATAGTTGGCTTTGTTAGGTTGCCGAATTAAATACACTGTGAAATAAAATATTGTTTGAGTTGTCTTGTCTAATTGCATTCAGTTATAGAAATCTGAAACAAATGCAAAACAGCAAACTAATAGATGTTTTCATCATAATATTTTCACCTTGAAGAGGTCAATTAATTATTTTATGTATACAAAATTGGATACATAAAATAATTAACCCTCTGCTACCCAAATTTTTGTTTTGTTCAAAAAGAGAAAATCTATTGTAGATTGTTTTTGTAATATGAATGTCGAAAATTACATTGCCAGCTCACGTAAGATACGGATGTTTCATTTAACCCTAAAAAGTAATCAACATGAAGTCAAGATTTTATTGCTAATAACTTTTATTTCTACATCGCTCACAACATAATTTAACAGCTGCAGAAGAGTACTACAAGCCAACAACTTATAAAATATTTGATTTATTTTCTCCAGAAATTTAAAAATGCATAAATATTTTTTAACTAAATTACACTGTCATGCACAAAATAGTTTTTTTTCTCGTTTTCTTCAAATTTTCAACTTTGAACGTTGAATATATTCAACACAGCGATTTTGAAATGCAAACATTTGCAAGTATTTGAATGATCAATAGGTATGTTGTGAAGAGGTTTTCATAGTGGTGACAACATACAATCGTGATTTGAATATTATATAACGATTTTCCCGTAACCCACCAAAAGGCGGGGTTGGGCAGCAGAGGGTTAATGATGATAGCTGGAGGTTTTAAGTTTCATACGCAATGTTACTAGGCAGTTGAAGGGAGGGGTCTCGAAAAAGCAATACTATTTCGACATACAGAATAGTTCGTACAGTATTTTTTTCTTCTGTGCGCCGCCGCCAAGTCCTGTCAGCAGTAGCTAGGGGATGGCACAGCTGTGTATATTGCCAGCAGAGTAATTTTTTGAGACGAAAAGGGAACTATTATTGTTGACGTATTGTAAACATAATCAGCTGTTTATACAGCTTTTGCCAATTGACTGATCCATGTGCAGTTGTGTCAGTGCGAGAATGAGGTTAAATCGGGAAGTTTTGACAATGAGTAAACCAGGTAAATAATCTCTGTGTGCGTGTCTTATTACATATACATATAAGTCCATACACATTGCAACTGTGTTGGTGTCCTAGACGTCAAATAAGCCAATAATTATCGTCTATTTGGCAAGTAGATACAGTAATGTTTCGATTATATCACGGTCGGTCTTTATTTTAGCGTGATATATTTGAAGCGTGATATATTCAAAACAAAACAACAAAAAAATACATTCAAGCATTAATCCATGTATTTCTATTAACAAAAAGTATTAAAAAGTTAAAGTTAATCAAAAAGAATAAATCTTAGTAGGGTAATGAGCCTATTTTTGCCGTGTTTCTATTATCACACTACCCATTTGAAGCCGTTCGTTAGAGCAGAGTCCGCCATATTTGTCCAACTCATTGGGTCAAATGGTATGGTATCAGCGGATAAATTTTCCCCACACAGCTTCATTTTACGTATCCCGTACTGTTTCTTAAAATTGTTGAACCATCCAAAACTAAACTTGAAGGAATCTGGCACGTTAGGGCATTAAGGAATCTGGCACGTTGACTATTAAAATCTGTGTATTCAAAGGGCCTACGATTCAGTTCTCGTTGCTTCAACATCCATAGAAATAGTCCCATATCGAATCGTTGATTCCAAAAGAGAAGTATTCACATCAATTCAAGAGAAAATGCATGTCTCGGCATACCTACCATATTTGCGTATCTAGAAGTAGATTTTTTTAACCGCTGCACCAGACACGGCAAATAAGTTACGAAGAATTTGATACAAAAACTGGAATCATCCGAAAGATATTTCGGCAATACTAGTCATTGCAACAACGCCCTCTGTCCACGGTGAACAGCGCCATAACTTTGCTTCTACTGCTTAGACCTCTATGAAAATTTCAGATGAAAGAATAAAAAAGTTCGACTTTTTGACCGACCTCATCATATATAAACCCTTAACGCAATAGTCCGAAACCCAATAATAGGCTCATTACCCTACAAGTAAATAAATAAATCAATTGCAAAAATATCTTAAAAGTGCCAAGACACAATATGTGGCTTAATTGTATCCACGGTGTTCCTAAAACCGTTATTAACAAAAAAATTACCAAAAATTTGTCATACGGCATTCGAAAGATACAGTATCCAAGCATCTTCTCAGTGAATTTCAAAATGATCCATCGAGGGATTCGAGAGAAATTGCGATTTGAAGTTTTATGACACGTTTCATAAGGCTACCAGCAAACACCCATAGGTTTGGTCTGATCTTTATAAACAAAAAATATTTTTCTACTCCATTCGAAAGATACAGTATTCAACTATATTTCCTGCAAGTTTGAAAATGTTTCATTGATAGAATCGAAAGTTATAACGATTTGAATGTGGTATGCGGTCGTAGATGGGTTTTCTACCAGACTTCAAACGTGAATCCATGTTTGTTCATTGACTATTTAGATTGTTTATACGTGTAGTTGTTTTAAAGAAAAACCTTACCAATTAGTTTCATAAATATAATGTACAAAAGGTTTTATTTATGTGCTGCGCTGAAAAAATATGAAAATAGGGTTGTCTACCTAACGTTAGCGTTAACGCGCAAATAAAAAAAAACCTGATATTGCTTCTTCTCAGTAAAGCTTTCTCGCATCCCCGCTCTTTTGTTATATCTAGTAGATCGTCTGTTCAGTCTGCTTTAACCAGTGAATTGAGCAATACGTATCTGTTTAAGAATGGAGAAGCTTAAATCATACGAAGAAAATCGTCACGTTTTGTGTGCTTTATGTTTTTCGAAAAGTAGTGTTATGCGTAAAATATCGGAGATTCAAAAGAACACTATAAGTGCGTATGTTATCAGTGATTTCAAAAATCGTGAAGCTGATTATCCTGATGTGCTTTGTGGAACCTGCCGAGTTGTCTGCAACCAATATGCTGCTGATAATTTCACGCGGAAAATACCGTTGCATAAATATCACCACAAAAGTTCTACAGTAATTACCAGGGCAAAACAAAAGTGCCGCGAAATTCAGTAAGCTAACCCGTGGTCGCCCGAAACTGCATGAAAGTAGGCCAAAGGTCTTCAAACGCAGGTGTAACGCTTGTTTGTCTGAAATTGGAAAAGGAAAGCCACACTCATGTACAGTATATGAACGTGTCAACAATTTAAATAAATTGTTGCATAATGATTTGTCAGTGTCTCGTTCTGGCGAAGCCGTTTTATCGTCTTACCTTCATAAACAAATGACTCAAACAGGAAATACAACAATCCAGCTAAGAAATATAAGAGGAAAACCATCCATTTTTCAGAAGCATATGTAATATGTCAGAAAACTTTTAAAAATAGTTTTAAAAAATAATTTTTTTCTGCAGTTCTCCCAAAACAACTGCCATGTCTGCCCAGAACGTTTTTGAAATGAAAACGGATAATAATTTAAGCATAAGAAAAACTCTTAGTGTAACGAAGAACCTCCGCAAATCGGGTGTTAAGTTTGAGACTGGGTTGAAAGGAAAACTAAGCACTTATAACAGGCTATTGCAGGATTTCTTCGAAATTTAAAGTTTGGGAGAAATTGGTGGAACCGAAATCGTCAAGGATGTGCCAGTAGTATACTGTATCGATGTCAAAGGGTTAATTAAGAACATTGTAGAGACTCGGCAGATCAATAAAGAGGACATAGTAGTAAAATTTGGAATTGATGGCGGATTTGCATTTTTTAAAATAACGTTGTCCATTATTTCACCAAGACAACAGTCCAAATCAGACCCTTTAAAAGATAGCGGAGTTCGCAGGTCAGTGTTTTGATAGCTTGCACTCTAGTTAGTATTCAAATATTATTTTAAAATAGGCTTTTGATTCTTGCCCTTGCCCCAGGTCTGGCAGAAAAACATGAGAACGTTTCTCCAATTTAGAAGGTTTTAAGATTACAGGACATTGACTGCCCATAGAGGCATAAGAGTCCCATATTGAAAAACAGCAAGCCGAGAAAAACATTATTGAAGATTTACATTCTCATTGAGCCTTATGGATGTGACAACCACGTTTTGGTATTTTTTCGGTATTTTCATAACAAACCTGGTAATCTTATTTGTTCATTGTGATTTGGTGGTGATACAGAATACAATCCAACAGACAACTCATTTTCGTCAAAAATCCATATGGGACTCTTATGCTTTCATGGGCAGTTGATGGGATAGTTGCTGGTGATCTTAAAATTATTAACATTATTACTGGTATAATGGCTCACTCATCAGCTCATCCCTGCCCATATTGTGATGCAGATAAAAGAAATCTGAAGACTTGTAATGGAAATTTTAGAACTGTAGGAAGCGTGAAGCATAAGATGCAACAGTGGAGAGAAGGAAGCTGCAAATCAGCCAAACGTTTCGTTTGTTGCGTGAACGAGCCTCTGATCAAAGGTACGGATCAGCAGTTGATATTAACCGCCACTCCCCCACCTGTACTGCACATAACTTTAGCAATCGTAGACGCCTTGTTTAAAATTGCTTGTCACAGTTTAATGACCTGCTCTGACGTTCTTAAAGAATATGCTGAAATGAAAGATCTTTTTAATGTGAGTAAACTATTTGTAATAATGTGTAGATTAGAGTTGTGAATATAATACTAATGTTATTACAGGCATTGAAACTCTACCAAAAAATATATAAGGCGCGCTGGCGTGGAAAACCTGAAACCAGAGTACATATTCGACATTAATAGAAAAGTTTGGGAAACTTTGGAGTTGCCAAATTCTTCAAAGTTTCACATATTGCGGTTTCATGTTAGACAATTTTGTGAAGAAACTGGAAAATCTTCGGGGTTGTTCGGGGAGCAAGCTTCCAAGAGTGTTCACAGCGATGTTGCTGACACATGGGGGAGATATCGATCACCAAAAACATCGAAATATTGTTATAAGCAGCTCCTGAATGCTGTAGTAGATTACAACAGTGGTCATTTTCAATAAATTTGCACAATTGCTATGAACTGTGATCCGTTTTTGAACCGATTTTTTCAGTGCAGCACATAAATGAAACCTTTTGTACATTATATTTATGTAACTAATTGGTAAGGTTTTTCTTTAAAAGCGCGACACGAGTAAACAATCTAAATAGTCAATGAACAAACATGGATTCGCGCTTGAAGTCTGGTAGAAAACCCATCTACGACCGCATACCACATTCAAATCGTTATAACTTTCGATTCTATCAATGAAACATTTTCAAACTTCGTCAGTCTACTTTCTACTTCTGCCGCAGTCAGACGTACAATCGAGCCAAGTGAACAACAGGCCTCTCGATCTAGTGTGCATTGTCTCGAGAACAAAGGAAACATCGGACTATTCTTGTCATCATGAGTAAAGTTGACGAAAAAGCTCTACTCCGACCCAACGCTGTGGTCGTTGACTTTCAATTTTGTTTAAAACGACCGAGTTTTAGTGAAGTGGAATACCTTCTGAAGATAAAAATGCAACTTAGACTTACGGAAGTGTTGTACCTTCAGTATCATCATCTTCGCAGTGCAGTGTTAATATCATTCAACACGTTAGCACAAGCCGAGCGTTTCGTTTTGAAGAACAACTTAAAACACGTAGTTGAAAGTGACAACGCTGGAATTAAGATTCCCGTATATATTGAGAATGATTATATAGATGTAAGGTTATATGACCTATCGCCTCGTACCCTTCCTGAGCCAAGTGCAAAATGCATGTCGCAATACGGAGAAGTAGAATCCGTTACACCTGATACTTGGAGAAACTTCTTCCCGGGTACTCCGAACGGCGTTTTTGTAGTAAGGATGCTGGTTGAAAGGCCTATACCCTCCTACTTGACAATAAAACTCAAAACTCACGGAACTACAATTATGTAAACTACGCTATGCACCCATGAGGGGCAAACTCCTACGTGCGAGTATTGTAATCAGACAGCTCATCATGGACAACATCTACGGCAAACCAACCCAAAACAGAGTTTTCAATACCAATGCCTGAACCACAAACGGTGGCCAAATTTGTGGCAGCAGTTGCACAGACCATAATGACAACCACAAAAGAAGCATCCAGTACCGCAAAATCAACTGTAAGCAACATTAGCAAGGATAACAATAACAGTGACGGATTCACGCTTGTCAGCAATAAGTGCAAGAAACAAGGAAAAACATCTGATCACGGACACCAAGCCGGCTTCGACGGTGAAAAACAAAAAAGAATTAAATGACCCCCCAGATGCAGGTTGCCAGCAAACCCCGCGAAAGAAGGTCTCCGCTCGCAATAAAAAGTTGCGCGCTCGAGATCCAGTATTACAATAATATTTGTTTATATTTTTATTTTTACATTTGTAAACATATAAAAGATCCACGGCTCCGTTAAGCTACCGCTATGAGCCGTGTCAAATAAACGAATTATAAAAAAAAATCAAACTTGCAGGAAATATAGTTGAATACTGTATCTTTCGAATGGAAAGTACCGAATGAGCAGAAAAATATTTTTTGTTTATAAAGATCAGACCAAACCTATGGGTGTTTGCTGGTAGCCTTATGAAACGTGTCATAAAACTTCAAATCGCAGTTTCTCTCGAATCCCTCGATGGATTATTTTGAAATTCACTGAGAAGATGCTTGGATACTGTATCTTTCGAATGCCGTATGACAAATTTATGGTAATTTTTTTGTTAACGGTTTTAGGAACACCGTGGGATCAAAACGTAGTGTGCCTTGTCTGTTTTTCAAAAGGCGTGATATAATCGAGGATGATATAAACGAGTATTGATTTAAACGCATAGTGATATAATCGAAACATTACTGTACAGAACACTAAATTAGGATTGTCGCTAGTGTTCCCATTGTTTTCGCTTCGGAGCATGTTTGTTTTGTGTTATCGGTATATATTTGTCAATTTGAACTATTTGTTAGTTTTTAAAATGTATGTACAATATAGTAATTCTAATTCAAAATTTTGTCCTGTTAGGTAAAGGGAGAAGGAATTTGCGCCCATTATATCTAGTAGAATGGTGTATATTTTGCACTATATACTCGTAACTATTTGTGCCAATATTGTATTAAATAATGTAAAATTAAAACAAACTTTGAAAGCAACACTTTGATTGTTAAGCATGATTCGCAATGTGCTCATTGATTTAGTTTCGCGATGGATAGATAGACCGGATGGTGTTCCCTCTATAATTTTGAAAACGGGTAAGTTTGGTGGACGCATTCTGTTAACTTTTTAAAATCTTACAAGGCAACCGCCACAATTTTTCCTCAGTTATGGTAGTCAGTTTTCATCTTTCAAGTCCACAACAACTTACCTTGGAATGTGCGCTCTTCGTATCGTTCCGAAAGAGGCGAAAGACATTAAAAGTTAAAACCTCAATAAATGAAATAAAAAAGTACCGTTTGGGACCATCCATAAATGACGTAGTATTATATGGGGGAGGGGGGAGTTTTGTATTTTGTGATGATGTGTGACGACAGGGGGTTAGGGGGTCATGTCATGCTACGTAGCTTTTTTAAAGGGGAATAGGGGTTGACCTGATGTCACGACAATCTTACCCGTTTCATTTAAATAACATCGTTTTTGATTTTTCTAAAAAATTTTACGGGGACAACGAGGGGGGTGAGGGTTACCGTCAAGCTACGTAATTATCAGGGGGTATATAGCATTTTGTGACGAAATGCTACGATGGGGGAGGGGGGTGTTAAAAATCACTCAAAAAGTGCTACGTCATTTATGGATCATCCCTTTCGAAATTCTTCGAAATAGTCGTTATGGATGGTATCAATGCTGTGCAGTCTCACGATGGTCTTTGAATTGTGACAGCAAATATGAAGTGTCACCGTATCACCATAAAATGACCGTTATTTCATTTCCATGTTCCTCGCATAGTGTTTCAGTTAATTATCTCTTACAGAAGCCGTGCGAGAGAGAGAGAGCGCAATGAAATGATAGATAGATTGAGTACCATTTATTTTGTATTGGTATGGTAAACGAAATATTATCAATGAATTTATTCAGGCAGCATCCGGTGCTCTATTGATTTTTTCTGCAACCTTCTGTTTCTTTTATGCAAACCATAACCTGTGAAACCGCCTGTTGGTTAATACTAAATTGTTGTTTGTAATATGATGACCGTCATAACCGTCTTTATATTGTAAATTGCTAAAAACAACATATTTGAAAAAGCTTCTAATAAATAAGTAGAAAATCTATTATTTATGATTATTGTGAAATACAACTGTCTATATAATGCCAACAACACCTTGTGTGAGAAATATTCAATTTAAAAATTTTATCTACACAATAAATTCCCAAAAGGGAAAATTGTACTAAACCGTTTTGGGCGTTAAGGGCACAAGACCTAACTTTAATTAATTCTTGTTTTTTTGTGTTTTGAATTCATCTCGTCAGTAACTAGCATTAGACGATGTATCTAAACTAGTAACCAAATTAGCATTAGTTAGACACAAAAAATTCCAAACAGTTCACACGACATAACTAGTGCTAATTTGGGTACTAGTTTAGATACATCGTCTAACTAGACACCCAGACGGTGCTAGTTACTGACGAGATGAATTCGAATTAGTTATAGGTTTCGTGTCCTTAACGCGCAAAGTGGTTTAAGACAATTTTCTCCTTAGTGGAGAAAAAATAGTTTTTTACCCAAAAATTTTCTCCACCAAGGAGAAATATAGCATAGTGCAAACTGCATTAGCCTGCTAAGGCAAACTAAGTTTCGGTTCATTAATTCTCATCAGCTTAAACAGAATTTCGTTTCTTACGGGACATCATGTAGCACTAGAGGTTTGCTCAGAAACACAAATCGTGTTTTAGCGTCAATCTGGCGCTAGCTTAGTCCGTTAACTAAGCTAGTGTCGGATTCTGATGAGAGGATCTTGAAACGCCTCCAATAACTAATTTAGCTAAACTTATTGCTAACAGTCAAATCGTTAAAAACTTTGATAAAAATAATACCAATACAGTGAAAAAATTATCTATATTTGAATAGAAACACTTGTTTAATAATATTCGGTTTTGTTCTGCTGTTACAACCGAAGGCTAGGGGAAAATATTATTTTTTTTAATGTATTAAAAAATGTAGTCCGCTTTAATAATATCAAATGTAGTTTTGAGTCTGTTTAAGCAACGTTAAAATTAAATGAAACCTGCGGATCGTACACTTCTATTGGTAACTGTTCGATCTTACCTACCCTAAGCTGCTGTACTCTATCGACGTCCGCTCTCGTTAAATTAGGACAGCTGTGTAGCTTCAACGTAAAATTCACAGCGTCACGATCGACATCCGTTGTACATATGTTTACCAATTCTGTCATATCATCTCTACTCGAATCTAGTCGTGCGACTTTTACTCTTTTCTCATTTTCGTCTATTTCATTGTCAAACGAATATCGCGTGTCATTTTCTTCAGTGGTTATTTTTGAATCAGTAGAAGTGTATTCTGTAGAATGCTGTTTTTTTTAAATATCCCTTAAATATATATAACTTGGAAAGTACTTGGTGGCAGAATGGAAAAATTCATGGGAATCTAAAATCTTGAGGTGGTTTATACACTCAAGTTTTTTTTTACGCGGTTTTTTTTTGCGCGGTATTTTTTTACGCGGTTTTTTTTTACGCGGATTTTGAAATTTACGCGGTTTTCATTTACGCGGATTTTGAAATTTACGCGGTTTTCATTTACGCGGTTTTTGAAATTTACGCGGTTTTCATTTACGCGGTTTTTGAAATTTACGCGGTTTTCATTTACGCGGATTTTGGAATTTACGCGGTATCCATCAATGAGGTTCCCTTTATCGCGGATTCTTAAATTTAAGTGGTCTTCATTTACGCGGATTTTGAAATTTACGCGGTTTTCATTTACGCGGATTTTGAAATTTACGCGGTTTTCATTTACGCGGATTTTGAAATTTACGCGGTTTTCATTTACGCGGATTTTGAAATTTACGCGGTTTTCATTTACGCGGATTTTGAAATTTACGCGGTTTTCATTTACGCGGCTCGTATCCCCCGCGTAAAAAAAAACCTGAGTGTATATACATATATGTTGTAAATGGTTTAATTGGCAACGTTAAGAAACGATTGGTTGCAGCCTTTAACGAAACAGTACTCATGGTAGAGTTTTAGGATTTAATTCTCGTCTTACTTATTAATAGTTCGTTGTAACCAAATTATTGAAGCATATTCAGCTTCACCAGGTATTTCATAATACGTTGAGCGTAGAAATTGCCAAACCATTCCGGAAATTTTTGAATGCTTCAGTCCAAGGATTGTAACAAACTTGACTAGCAAGTCTATAGCTCTCAACGCAGAATCCAAAGAATATTCAACGTATTTGTAATCCAACTCGAACGGTCCAGATAGATTTGTGATCTTTTCTTCGGAGGTTTAATTTAGGGATTATAGTAAATCCTAAGCTTTCGCACATTCCATGAAAACTAGCCCATCATCAGTTGTAGCCCTGATTTTATCCGATATGTTGGTTCGTTTTCCAATAAGCGAATTGAATTGATCTCGGATTCAAGTAATCGGCAGCCTTGCGGTCAAGCTCAATTTGTTTTTTTATCGATGCTCTCGCTCAAGCGTTCCGTTTGTTCACCTTCAACCCCGGTTTTATCAGTACGCTCGATGATTACAACGCCCTCGAAAGCTATAACGCCCAAGTTCTGCAATGTAGAAAAACAAAAACATTTGATTCAGTAATGTATTATACCTGATTTTGAATAATTTAGAAGAATGTTTGGTTTATAGAGAATGTTGACACTTTTCTTTGTGACTTTCGTAGCTAAGGCACACTGAGAAATTAAAATTGGCAGAATTGTGCATATTTGCTGCGTCCGTCTTATTTATTCTGCTGCGATGTTTATGCATTTTCGAGCACAATATGTATGCATTCAAAGAGTGGATAAATGTATCAAATATGTTCAATGCACCAAATTTACGGAAATTTACACATGCGAACAAGCAACACCAAAGACTAACACATGTAACACTATGAGGAAATTCCTTCAGAAATATCGTTCTGCTCATTTTGTCAGAACACTACCTCCATCTATCTACGTTCAGTCCAAAAACTCAGTTGCAAGAGGATTTCCCTATCCATATATGTCAGTGGATCCATAATCGCACATGCAACGATAGTCATATGCCAATCACTGTTACAGTGATCGAAGAATCGTTTACAAGTTTTGTGAATGTTATGGCCGACGTCTTCGCCTTCGCTTAACTTTGAAACCTGGCAACATTTTAAAAAAAAGCACATCTGCAAGTTTGAAAATGTTTCATTGATAGAATCGAAAGTTATAACGATTTGAATGTGGTATGCGGTCGTAGATGGGTTTTCTACCAGACTTCAAACGTGAATCCATGTTTGTTCATTGACTATTTAGATTGTTTATACGTGTAGTTGTTTTAAAGAAAAACCTTACCAATTAGTTTCATAAATATAATGTACAAAAGGTTTTATTTATGTGCTGCGCTGAAAAAATATGAAAATAGGGTTGTCTACCTAACGTTAGCGTTAACGCGCAAATAAAAAAAAACCTGATATTGCTTCTTCTCAGTAAAGCTTTCTCGCATCCCCGCTCTTTTGTTATATCTAGTAGATCGTCTGTTCAGTCTGCTTTAACCAGTGAATTGAGCAATACGTATCTGTTTAAGAATGGAGAAGCTTAAATCATACGAAGAAAATCGTCACGTTTTGTGTGCTTTATGTTTTTCGAAAAGTAGTGTTATGCGTAAAATATCGGAGATTCAAAAGAACACTATAAGTGCGTATGTTATCAGTGATTTCAAAAATCGTGAAGCTGATTATCCTGATGTGCTTTGTGGAACCTGCCGAGTTGTCTGCAACCAATATGCTGCTGATAATTTCACGCGGAAAATACCGTTGCATAAATATCACCACAAAAGTTCTACAGTAATTACCAGGGCAAAACAAAAGTGCCGCGAAATTCAGTAAGCTAACCCGTGGTCGCCCGAAACTGCATGAAAGTAGGCCAAAGGTCTTCAAACGCAGGTGTAACGCTTGTTTGTCTGAAATTGGAAAAGGAAAGCCACACTCATGTACAGTATATGAACGTGTCAACAATTTAAATAAATTGTTGCATAATGATTTGTCAGTGTCTCGTTCTGGCGAAGCCGTTTTATCGTCTTACCTTCATAAACAAATGACTCAAACAGGAAATACAACAATCCAGCTAAGAAATATAAGAGGAAAACCATCCATTTTTCAGAAGCATATGTAATATGTCAGAAAACTTTTAAAAATAGTTTTAAAAAATAATTTTTTTCTGCAGTTCTCCCAAAACAACTGCCATGTCTGCCCAGAACGTTTTTGAAATGAAAACGGATAATAATTTAAGCATAAGAAAAACTCTTAGTGTAACGAAGAACCTCCGCAAATCGGGTGTTAAGTTTGAGACTGGGTTGAAAGGAAAACTAAGCACTTATAACAGGCTATTGCAGGATTTCTTCGAAATTTAAAGTTTGGGAGAAATTGGTGGAACCGAAATCGTCAAGGATGTGCCAGTAGTATACTGTATCGATGTCAAAGGGTTAATTAAGAACATTGTAGAGACTCGGCAGATCAATAAAGAGGACATAGTAGTAAAATTTGGAATTGATGGCGGATTTGCATTTTTTAAAATAACGTTGTCCATTATTTCACCAAGACAACAGTCCAAATCAGACCCTTTAAAAGATAGCGGAGTTCGCAGGTCAGTGTTTTGATAGCTTGCACTCTAGTTAGTATTCAAATATTATTTTAAAATAGGCTTTTGATTCTTGCCCTTGCCCCAGGTCTGGCAGAAAAACATGAGAACGTTTCTCCAATTTAGAAGGTTTTAAGATTACAGGACATTGACTGCCCATAGAGGCATAAGAGTCCCATATTGAAAAACAGCAAGCCGAGAAAAACATTATTGAAGATTTACATTCTCATTGAGCCTTATGGATGTGACAACCACGTTTTGGTATTTTTTCGGTATTTTCATAACAAACCTGGTAATCTTATTTGTTCATTGTGATTTGGTGGTGATACAGAATACAATCCAACAGACAACTCATTTTCGTCAAAAATCCATATGGGACTCTTATGCTTTCATGGGCAGTTGATGGGATAGTTGCTGGTGATCTTAAAATTATTAACATTATTACTGGTATAATGGCTCACTCATCAGCTCATCCCTGCCCATATTGTGATGCAGATAAAAGAAATCTGAAGACTTGTAATGGAAATTTTAGAACTGTAGGAAGCGTGAAGCATAAGATGCAACAGTGGAGAGAAGGAAGCTGCAAATCAGCCAAACGTTTCGTTTGTTGCGTGAACGAGCCTCTGATCAAAGGTACGGATCAGCAGTTGATATTAACCGCCACTCCCCCACCTGTACTGCACATAACTTTAGCAATCGTAGACGCCTTGTTTAAAATTGCTTGTCACAGTTTAATGACCTGCTCTGACGTTCTTAAAGAATATGCTGAAATGAAAGATCTTTTTAATGTGAGTAAACTATTTGTAATAATGTGTAGATTAGAGTTGTGAATATAATACTAATGTTATTACAGGCATTGAAACTCTACCAAAAAATATATAAGGCGCGCTGGCGTGGAAAACCTGAAACCAGAGTACATATTCGACATTAATAGAAAAGTTTGGGAAACTTTGGAGTTGCCAAATTCTTCAAAGTTTCACATATTGCGGTTTCATGTTAGACAATTTTGTGAAGAAACTGGAAAATCTTCGGGGTTGTTCGGGGAGCAAGCTTCCAAGAGTGTTCACAGCGATGTTGCTGACACATGGGGGAGATATCGATCACCAAAAACATCGAAATATTGTTATAAGCAGCTCCTGAATGCTGTAGTAGATTACAACAGTGGTCATTTTCAATAAATTTGCACAATTGCTATGAACTGTGATCCGTTTTTGAACCGATTTTTTCAGTGCAGCACATAAATGAAACCTTTTGTACATTATATTTATGTAACTAATTGGTAAGGTTTTTCTTTAAAAGCGCGACACGAGTAAACAATCTAAATAGTCAATGAACAAACATGGATTCGCGCTTGAAGTCTGGTAGAAAACCCATCTACGACCGCATACCACATTCAAATCGTTATAACTTTCGATTCTATCAATGAAACATTTTCAAACTTCGTCAGTCTACTTTCTACTTCTGCCGCAGTCAGACGTACAATCGAGCCAAGTGAACAACAGGCCTCTCGATCTAGTGTGCATTGTCTCGAGAACAAAGGAAACATCGGACTATTCTTGTCATCATGAGTAAAGTTGACGAAAAAGCTCTACTCCGACCCAACGCTGTGGTCGTTGACTTTCAATTTTGTTTAAAACGACCGAGTTTTAGTGAAGTGGAATACCTTCTGAAGATAAAAATGCAACTTAGACTTACGGAAGTGTTGTACCTTCAGTATCATCATCTTCGCAGTGCAGTGTTAATATCATTCAACACGTTAGCACAAGCCGAGCGTTTCGTTTTGAAGAACAACTTAAAACACGTAGTTGAAAGTGACAACGCTGGAATTAAGATTCCCGTATATATTGAGAATGATTATATAGATGTAAGGTTATATGACCTATCGCCTCGTACCCTTCCTGAGCCAAGTGCAAAATGCATGTCGCAATACGGAGAAGTAGAATCCGTTACACCTGATACTTGGAGAAACTTCTTCCCGGGTACTCCGAACGGCGTTTTTGTAGTAAGGATGCTGGTTGAAAGGCCTATACCCTCCTACTTGACAATAAAACTCAAAACTCACGGAACTACAATTATGTAAACTACGCTATGCACCCATGAGGGGCAAACTCCTACGTGCGAGTATTGTAATCAGACAGCTCATCATGGACAACATCTACGGCAAACCAACCCAAAACAGAGTTTTCAATACCAATGCCTGAACCACAAACGGTGGCCAAATTTGTGGCAGCAGTTGCACAGACCATAATGACAACCACAAAAGAAGCATCCAGTACCGCAAAATCAACTGTAAGCAACATTAGCAAGGATAACAATAACAGTGACGGATTCACGCTTGTCAGCAATAAGTGCAAGAAACAAGGAAAAACATCTGATCACGGACACCAAGCCGGCTTCGACGGTGAAAAACAAAAAAGAATTAAATGACCCCCCAGATGCAGGTTGCCAGCAAACCCCGCGAAAGAAGGTCTCCGCTCGCAATAAAAAGTTGCGCGCTCGAGATCCAGTATTACAATAATATTTGTTTATATTTTTATTTTTACATTTGTAAACATATAAAAGATCCACGGCTCCGTTAAGCTACCGCTATGAGCCGTGTCAAATAAACGAATTATAAAAAAAAATCAAACTTGCAGGAAATATAGTTGAATACTGTATCTTTCGAATGGAAAGTACCGAATGAGCAGAAAAATATTTTTTGTTTATAAAGATCAGACCAAACCTATGGGTGTTTGCTGGTAGCCTTATGAAACGTGTCATAAAACTTCAAATCGCAGTTTCTCTCGAATCCCTCGATGGATTATTTTGAAATTCACTGAGAAGATGCTTGGATACTGTATCTTTCGAATGCCGTATGACAAATTTATGGTAATTTTTTTGTTAACGGTTTTAGGAACACCGTGGGATCAAAACGTAGTGTGCCTTGTCTGTTTTTCAAAAGGCGTGATATAATCGAGGATGATATAAACGAGTATTGATTTAAACGCATAGTGATATAATCGAAACATTACTGTACAGAACACTAAATTAGGATTGTCGCTAGTGTTCCCATTGTTTTCGCTTCGGAGCATGTTTGTTTTGTGTTATCGGTATATATTTGTCAATTTGAACTATTTGTTAGTTTTTAAAATGTATGTACAATATAGTAATTCTAATTCAAAATTTTGTCCTGTTAGGTAAAGGGAGAAGGAATTTGCGCCCATTATATCTAGTAGAATGGTGTATATTTTGCACTATATACTCGTAACTATTTGTGCCAATATTGTATTAAATAATGTAAAATTAAAACAAACTTTGAAAGCAACACTTTGATTGTTAAGCATGATTCGCAATGTGCTCATTGATTTAGTTTCGCGATGGATAGATAGACCGGATGGTGTTCCCTCTATAATTTTGAAAACGGGTAAGTTTGGTGGACGCATTCTGTTAACTTTTTAAAATCTTACAAGGCAACCGCCACAATTTTTCCTCAGTTATGGTAGTCAGTTTTCATCTTTCAAGTCCACAACAACTTACCTTGGAATGTGCGCTCTTCGTATCGTTCCGAAAGAGGCGAAAGACATTAAAAGTTAAAACCTCAATAAATGAAATAAAAAAGTACCGTTTGGGACCATCCATAAATGACGTAGTATTATATGGGGGAGGGGGGAGTTTTGTATTTTGTGATGATGTGTGACGACAGGGGGTTAGGGGGTCATGTCATGCTACGTAGCTTTTTTAAAGGGGAATAGGGGTTGACCTGATGTCACGACAATCTTACCCGTTTCATTTAAATAACATCGTTTTTGATTTTTCTAAAAAATTTTACGGGGACAACGAGGGGGGTGAGGGTTACCGTCAAGCTACGTAATTATCAGGGGGTATATAGCATTTTGTGACGAAATGCTACGATGGGGGAGGGGGGTGTTAAAAATCACTCAAAAAGTGCTACGTCATTTATGGATCATCCCTTTCGAAATTCTTCGAAATAGTCGTTATGGATGGTATCAATGCTGTGCAGTCTCACGATGGTCTTTGAATTGTGACAGCAAATATGAAGTGTCACCGTATCACCATAAAATGACCGTTATTTCATTTCCATGTTCCTCGCATAGTGTTTCAGTTAATTATCTCTTACAGAAGCCGTGCGAGAGAGAGAGAGCGCAATGAAATGATAGATAGATTGAGTACCATTTATTTTGTATTGGTATGGTAAACGAAATATTATCAATGAATTTATTCAGGCAGCATCCGGTGCTCTATTGATTTTTTCTGCAACCTTCTGTTTCTTTTATGCAAACCATAACCTGTGAAACCGCCTGTTGGTTAATACTAAATTGTTGTTTGTAATATGATGACCGTCATAACCGTCTTTATATTGTAAATTGCTAAAAACAACATATTTGAAAAAGCTTCTAATAAATAAGTAGAAAATCTATTATTTATGATTATTGTGAAATACAACTGTCTATATAATGCCAACAACACCTTGTGTGAGAAATATTCAATTTAAAAATTTTATCTACACAATAAATTCCCAAAAGGGAAAATTGTACTAAACCGTTTTGGGCGTTAAGGGCACAAGACCTAACTTTAATTAATTCTTGTTTTTTTGTGTTTTGAATTCATCTCGTCAGTAACTAGCATTAGACGATGTATCTAAACTAGTAACCAAATTAGCATTAGTTAGACACAAAAAATTCCAAACAGTTCACACGACATAACTAGTGCTAATTTGGGTACTAGTTTAGATACATCGTCTAACTAGACACCCAGACGGTGCTAGTTACTGACGAGATGAATTCGAATTAGTTATAGGTTTCGTGTCCTTAACGCGCAAAGTGGTTTAAGACAATTTTCTCCTTAGTGGAGAAAAAATAGTTTTTTACCCAAAAATTTTCTCCACCAAGGAGAAATATAGCATAGTGCAAACTGCATTAGCCTGCTAAGGCAAACTAAGTTTCGGTTCATTAATTCTCATCAGCTTAAACAGAATTTCGTTTCTTACGGGACATCATGTAGCACTAGAGGTTTGCTCAGAAACACAAATCGTGTTTTAGCGTCAATCTGGCGCTAGCTTAGTCCGTTAACTAAGCTAGTGTCGGATTCTGATGAGAGGATCTTGAAACGCCTCCAATAACTAATTTAGCTAAACTTATTGCTAACAGTCAAATCGTTAAAAACTTTGATAAAAATAATACCAATACAGTGAAAAAATTATCTATATTTGAATAGAAACACTTGTTTAATAATATTCGGTTTTGTTCTGCTGTTACAACCGAAGGCTAGGGGAAAATATTATTTTTTTTAATGTATTAAAAAATGTAGTCCGCTTTAATAATATCAAATGTAGTTTTGAGTCTGTTTAAGCAACGTTAAAATTAAATGAAACCTGCGGATCGTACACTTCTATTGGTAACTGTTCGATCTTACCTACCCTAAGCTGCTGTACTCTATCGACGTCCGCTCTCGTTAAATTAGGACAGCTGTGTAGCTTCAACGTAAAATTCACAGCGTCACGATCGACATCCGTTGTACATATGTTTACCAATTCTGTCATATCATCTCTACTCGAATCTAGTCGTGCGACTTTTACTCTTTTCTCATTTTCGTCTATTTCATTGTCAAACGAATATCGCGTGTCATTTTCTTCAGTGGTTATTTTTGAATCAGTAGAAGTGTATTCTGTAGAATGCTGTTTTTTTTAAATATCCCTTAAATATATATAACTTGGAAAGTACTTGGTGGCAGAATGGAAAAATTCATGGGAATCTAAAATCTTGAGGTGGTTTATACACTCAAGTTTTTTTTTACGCGGTTTTTTTTTGCGCGGTATTTTTTTACGCGGTTTTTTTTTACGCGGATTTTGAAATTTACGCGGTTTTCATTTACGCGGATTTTGAAATTTACGCGGTTTTCATTTACGCGGTTTTTGAAATTTACGCGGTTTTCATTTACGCGGTTTTTGAAATTTACGCGGTTTTCATTTACGCGGATTTTGGAATTTACGCGGTATCCATCAATGAGGTTCCCTTTATCGCGGATTCTTAAATTTAAGTGGTCTTCATTTACGCGGATTTTGAAATTTACGCGGTTTTCATTTACGCGGATTTTGAAATTTACGCGGTTTTCATTTACGCGGATTTTGAAATTTACGCGGTTTTCATTTACGCGGATTTTGAAATTTACGCGGTTTTCATTTACGCGGATTTTGAAATTTACGCGGTTTTCATTTACGCGGCTCGTATCCCCCGCGTAAAAAAAAACCTGAGTGTATATACATATATGTTGTAAATGGTTTAATTGGCAACGTTAAGAAACGATTGGTTGCAGCCTTTAACGAAACAGTACTCATGGTAGAGTTTTAGGATTTAATTCTCGTCTTACTTATTAATAGTTCGTTGTAACCAAATTATTGAAGCATATTCAGCTTCACCAGGTATTTCATAATACGTTGAGCGTAGAAATTGCCAAACCATTCCGGAAATTTTTGAATGCTTCAGTCCAAGGATTGTAACAAACTTGACTAGCAAGTCTATAGCTCTCAACGCAGAATCCAAAGAATATTCAACGTATTTGTAATCCAACTCGAACGGTCCAGATAGATTTGTGATCTTTTCTTCGGAGGTTTAATTTAGGGATTATAGTAAATCCTAAGCTTTCGCACATTCCATGAAAACTAGCCCATCATCAGTTGTAGCCCTGATTTTATCCGATATGTTGGTTCGTTTTCCAATAAGCGAATTGAATTGATCTCGGATTCAAGTAATCGGCAGCCTTGCGGTCAAGCTCAATTTGTTTTTTTATCGATGCTCTCGCTCAAGCGTTCCGTTTGTTCACCTTCAACCCCGGTTTTATCAGTACGCTCGATGATTACAACGCCCTCGAAAGCTATAACGCCCAAGTTCTGCAATGTAGAAAAACAAAAACATTTGATTCAGTAATGTATTATACCTGATTTTGAATAATTTAGAAGAATGTTTGGTTTATAGAGAATGTTGACACTTTTCTTTGTGACTTTCGTAGCTAAGGCACACTGAGAAATTAAAATTGGCAGAATTGTGCATATTTGCTGCGTCCGTCTTATTTATTCTGCTGCGATGTTTATGCATTTTCGAGCACAATATGTATGCATTCAAAGAGTGGATAAATGTATCAAATATGTTCAATGCACCAAATTTACGGAAATTTACACATGCGAACAAGCAACACCAAAGACTAACACATGTAACACTATGAGGAAATTCCTTCAGAAATATCGTTCTGCTCATTTTGTCAGAACACTACCTCCATCTATCTACGTTCAGTCCAAAAACTCAGTTGCAAGAGGATTTCCCTATCCATATATGTCAGTGGATCCATAATCGCACATGCAACGATAGTCATATGCCAATCACTGTTACAGTGATCGAAGAATCGTTTACAAGTTTTGTGAATGTTATGGCCGACGTCTTCGCCTTCGCTTAACTTTGAAACCTGGCAACATTTTAAAAAAAAGCACATCGTCTTATTTATTTTTTTAAAAGCAGATAATTCAAGTATTTTTATCCCAAAATTTATTTTCTAGAGAAGACAGTATCATGAACACTGATGGTACTCATATGGTGATGGTATACCAGCGCCACTATGAAATCAGTGGTACCTATGTGAAACATGCACTTTCTGTCAGATTGTCCCAGGGCTGGGCCGTTACATGATCCGGATTCCTTAATGAACATACATGATTTTCCATAATCTTAAAGAATTGATCGTAAAAATATTATGTGTTCTGTTCAAGCCATTAGCGAATTTGTAGAAGTTTGGAATCGTTTCGAAAACTCCATTGGAGATGTCGAAGCATCTCTACTGGCGCGCATGTCGTACTATTTGAAGCATAAATGAAATTATACACCCTATCATAGACGATCATCCTAATGCTAATGATGTGACATTAAAAAAACTTCAGAGAATCTTGATTGAAACCCTTCGACACAAGTTTGACTGTATCAACCAGTAACGCGGGTGACGTCGTGTAAACAGTCGAATACGAATTGCCAATTTTCATAGCTTAATTTACTACAAGTAAAAATTTATTCAAAACTACTCTTGCCGGAATGTTTTTCGATAAAAAATTAGAAATTTTGGTTAAGTACGACGGGCAAGGATTTTTGGAAATTCTGTAATGAAAGTAACATTCAATATTCATTCAATTAAATTTCTTGTTAAAATAATGAATATATGTAATGTGTAAAAGCACAAACTGGTTATAATTTAAAGGTACATCAGTATTACTATTCAGGTTAACAAAAAAGCTCCTTATAACTTAATGGATCGAGATAGGGGGCCAATTCGGACACCCAGCTGTTTCTCAGCTATGGTAATATTGTGAAATTATTATTATTGTGTATTATTACAAAGACGAAATGGCGATACAGAGAGCGTTAGTATATTCTTTCACTTTTTCTATAATCATTGCACAATTGAATAATATTTTTTAAAATATCATAGTAAAATACTGAAAATTGAGCCAGCAACAGCTCGTATCGTTGAAAACTTGTTTTGAGGTTTACATCATAATCGTTTTCAAGGCTTGCACAGTTCTTTTGCACAACCTTAGATATTGATCGAAGCTTTTATTTTTTTTCTGGATATTTGAATTTTTTGTGGCATTCTGAAGCTAAAAAGCGCTTTTTGTTAAAAAAAAATCAACATCTTATCGTAAAAATAATAATTAATGATGAGAAGAAGAACTGTGCAAAATTTCAAACAATTTGGTTCAGTAGATTTTGAGTTATGTACATCCCATGTCTCCTGAAGATTCACTGTAACTCACTTAATTTTCAATATTTTGCGGTGAAGATTTAGGAAAATTTTCAGAAGTTTTTCGTGTTTCTCCATCATTTTATTCAGCGTATATTTTTTTTCGTACATAAATATTCATTCCGCAAAACTCGTTCTCAGAAAGTTTTGCTGAATAAAATACAGTAATCGAACAAAAACAAATTTGAAATTAATGCACGACGAAATGTCCATGCCCTTTTAAAAATTTGCTCTTGAGTAAAAATAATCCTACTGTTTGTGGAAATTGTTTAGTCTTCCATACCGATGAAACGTGTAAAGTTTCATAGGAATCTAAGATGGTCGGTCACGATTTTAAATATTTCTGGACGCATCTTCGTGGAATTCCCCCGGGTTTGGTAGGAATAAGCATAATTTCATTTTTTTGGAATTGATTGATTCTTTACAAAATATTAAAAGTCTAAGTTAACTATTATTCTGGTTCAGATTTATTTTACCCGACTAACCTTTCGTTTCAAGGTGGCAAAGATGAGTTCACCAAAGCAATGAAAATGAAAAACAAATAAAATTTAATACAAATTGAGCAAAGTAACATTTCACTATATGCTACAATTGAAATATTGCATTCCACTGTAAAAAAGTTATTTTGTTGCAATTTTACAAAATCACTTCACTGTTAGTGGTGCTTATCACCAGCTGCACTAAGGTATGGAAGATTTGTTCTAATCCAACTGTCTAGGTCAACATCGAACGAGTTCTTCCGGAGTTCTTGCTACTCCTGCAGCGACCCTGAACTGTTGGCTAGGGTGGTGAGTTTTTCCCCTTTGTTGCGACCTCTGGTGATGAATAACCGACACCACATATTGCTTCCCATATGATGCCGCAGTCCTGGTTCCTTTTCCTGTTAGTTGTGTAGGAGAGCAATGGTCGTTCGACTTATCCTCCACAGTGAGAGTAGCTGGTGCTTTTGTATTCTTGGCACATAGTCGGGAAAGTGAAATACTACACCAGATTAAATCAATAAGACGTGAAAAATTTACTGCTTTACTTTAACGTAGTAATAAAAAGCGATTAAAGTGCTCTAAAATGCCGAGCAATCGCTTTGATTCCAATTTCTGTCTAGTTCCACTTAAAATCCACCACCCCCAGGTCAGTGAAAATATCCGGGTCAAAGCCTCTCCAGAGGTGGTAACCCTATATATGTTGCATTTTTTCAGCACTTTGCTTATACCAGAATCTTGATTGATATTGTAAGTAGCGTTTCCGTAAGCGCAAGATTTAGATGAAGCGATCGCAAGTACATTTTTCAATTTAGTTTTCGGCGAATTCATGTAATTTATCAATATTATATTGTCATTCGCGTAAAAGTTCTCTACCCATTCCATTCCATTTGTGTGCCGGTAAACCTGAATGCATTAAAATTTTAGGTTTTTATATCAATTGATAGATATTGCTTCAGAAATCCTCCCTCTTCTGCAGGTTTCGAAGCTACCAATCATACCCACCCCCTCAATGGAAGAAATATGTATGCCAAATAATATTTATATATATATATATATATATATATATATATATATATATATATATATATATATATATATATATATATATATATATATATATATATATATATATATATATATATATATATATATATATATATATATATATATATATATATATATATATATATATATATATATATATATATATATATATATATATATATATATATATATATATAGCTAAAAAAAGTTCTTCGCAAGTTAATCCGTAGATCCGTAGAAACGACAGAAATCTGTAGTTTAATTGAATTGTATGCGGAACGTATCTCCAGCAAAAAAAACAAACATCCGTGTAGTAGAGCTTGAAACTTACGATCTTTGAAGGTATCTGGCATCTCTGGTGGCAAAAATGTAAACCGATATTTATCTAGATATACTTAGCCAAGGCACATTCCCACATCGCATTATATTTTTTATTTCGTCTATCCGCCACTAGGTGACCACACTGAACAATCCTTACAATGTTGCATATAAGAATTGCATTCAAGTATCATAGCATGCAATCGCGTTTGCCGTTTTCAAGCATTTCGTTCCTCATACTCTGCGTTTGTACGTTTCGACAAAAACGACTTTAATGCACGTGCAACTGAAAACTTGTTTGCTGCATTCGATTCGGCGGCGCTCGGTAACATAGGGTAACGAGCTTGCTTTCGCCCTGTTTCTATGATCACCCTACCCCTTTCAAGCCGTTGACTAGAGTAGCGTCTGCCATCGTTGTGCGACGCATTGGCTCAAATGGTAGTACGACAATTGGGGGGTATTCGATTCGCATTTTCGTTGCGCCCAAACACCAAGTATTTCACCATGCTTAGGTCATTTTGTTGTTATATTATAAAAGACGGAGCAATTGTGCTGATGCTAATTTATGCACATACCGTCGATTGTAGGTCGCCTTTTTTACTGAAATAATGCGGCACCCTCCCTAATAGGGCCAAAATAGGCTCTTTACCCTCTATCATTATCCTGCTGCATAGAGCAACTACTACGCGTGGTTTGTATGCGGGCGCCTCATTTGCATATCAATGCATGCCGCACACATTTTCATAAATCAGTATAAATAAATTGTAATTTTCGATGCGATTTTTTCGTCAGGATAGGCTGTGACGAACCGCTTGTAGTTCTATTAAGGAGGATGCTAACAAAAATAGTCTGAAATGATGAAATAGTCATGTCGAGGGTTCTAATTCTCACCCTCATTTGAGCCAATGCTTCGAACAACGATGGCAGACGCTGAACTTTAACTTGGGTAGGAGGATAAATAGGAATAGGACTAAAATATGCTCATCACCCTAATCTAGATGTGTTTTTTTTGCTTTGAGATGTAGCTATAAAAGTTTATATTTTGTCAATTTCACACCAAAATGGACACAAACATGCACACTCAGTTAAAGTGCTATAAAAGTGCACGTTTTCATCAAATCGTCGGGAAGGTTCCCTTATCTTTTGAGTTAAGATACGTACATCATGTGATTCAACGCAATCGTGCATTTTTATCACACTTTTAAGGAGTCTAAATACTGTGATAGTATAAAAGTTCATTTAGGTGTGAAATATGAAATATTTCAGTAATTGATTTTTTTTACTATAGAGGTTTTAACCTTAGGGTCATACGCCTCTTTTTGGGTTAGAGAAATCTCTTTCGGAAAAATCGAGGAATCCTGAGAATCGAAACCAGGTTAGCTGTGTACAAGGCAAACGATTTACCAACTACGCCAAGTCAGACCGGACCAAGTCGCAAAACATCAAAAAATGAGTTAATGATAGCACTGGATAAAGAATTTCTTCATCTACATTCCACTTTTACCAGGTTTGAAATATGAAACAATGAGCAAGAATTGTGGTAAAAATTATTTTCCAATTATAATAATGCGATTCAAACTTTAAACGCGTTTTTCTCGAAATCAATGTACTGTCACTTAGTCTGGTCTGACCTAACACCGACCATATGTCAATAGAATAAAAGCAAAGCAAAAACCCTGATAATACTTTCCGTTGTAGAACTTGATCTTTTGTTTCGACAGGCTTCGCAGCTGATTCGTAGAGAACAGGGCAATTCCAAGGCTAAGGTTACGATTCTACTGATCATTTAGCATCCTGCCTGGCTGGGGCTCGAGCACACGACGAGTGGCTCATGAGATCAGCGTCATATCCTCTGAATCTCCAGGCCATATTAGACTTATTGTGAAGTGATTGTTTGGAAGGTGTACGGACGTCCAGAGTCTATATTCTCCCTTGACCGGAAATCTCAGGCCTTATTTAGGCATATCGAATCTCAAGTGTCAAATGTTTCTTTAATAAATACTATAGTATATGAAAACAAAATAGAAGGATTGAATTTGTGATTTGTGTTAAAAAATAAGAAAGATTCCTATTATAATTTAAAATGTTTTTATAATTACCAAATCGCTCCCGAATGTGAATCTTTCTTATTGCTCTTTTGTTTGCATTTGTGAACTTACGACTACATCAGATTTTCAACGAAAATTCATCAGTGTATAAATCTCGACTAATGCCTATTCTTGTTACACTTGAAGTAGCTAATCAAATATTTTTGGCGAACTGTAGCATGTCTATTACCAATGACATTTCAGTTCTAATTCAATTCGAAGCGGCTGTAAAATGCCTCATCTGTTATTGAAAAAATCCGAATAAAATTTACTGATATGCATATCTTCACTGTATTGAACTACTAGACATGAAGTGATTCGCAACTGGAGACAAAGCTGGGAATTATTTACTTCGTATTGAAACCAGCATCGTGAAACTACTTGAAAATACATGGACCATCTCTCTCACGATTTGAAAGAATCATTCTCATAGTTCGATAGCAACCGGCAATCGGGCATTGTTTTTCACACGGAAAAATCTGTGCACCTAATCCCAGCTGGGTTCAAAAACGTATCGCTCGCCGGGATATTGCGCGGAGGCCTGAATTCTGGCATGTCACGACAAAATGTGTACCACCATTATTCATTGAGTCAGACTAAGATTAGGTCCCGGCATGAAATTCCATTTAAAATTTAAATTCCACACAGGCACACACACGCAGGCGATCAAATCCAACGGCTACGGGTTTCACTCTTCATCGTATGGAAAAAGGACACTCAACTCAATCCACCCCAGTTAGGGGTGAAACAGCAGTCGATTGTATTTTTTTCTACTCTAAGTTGTGCTATATATTCGGTGCGGTACACGTAAAAGGAACAATGGTTAATGGTGTATGTATGCAAAGGACAGAAACAGGAACACGTGACAACAACAACATAATCGTAAATTTGGTCCTGTTCCGCACCGGAGACTGGAGTTCGGCAGTTACGACGGGGGTAGGTGAAACTATGTCAACTACCTTTCCGTGCACTGCATACCCTCTCGGCACATGAATGGCGAAACTGGCACTTTCAACTGGTAGATTGGGACTTGGTTATTGCTACATGGCGAGAAAGTGTTAGGCTAATGTTGCTAGGAGAATACAAAAAAAACAAAAGAACGGGACCGAAACGGGTTGGGTTCTTTAGCTCACAGGATAGAAAGGGTTGATATGGTACCGTGGATTACCGTTCATTGAGCTACTGGGGGTTTTCGAATCGGTTTCTCCGCTTTCTCACTAACCTTTCTGGTATGGAGTGATGGTAGAGTGTGAATATAAAGTTGCTGTCAAACTGGAGATGTGCAAATGTTGTTAAGATATGTCCACACAGACTATGAATGCTACATCACTCGGTTCAACAATCGAATCTGAATGCTTGCGATCGAGTTATATGTTGAATGTTGTTAAATTCATCGTTCCATCTAAGCGAACAATTTCAATCTAATTAGTGTTCTATAAACCTTGTTTTGAGTTGTCGTTCTGAAGTTGTTGACCTAGGCTCTCGGCAGGGTTCCCCGTCAGAATCACTCACTACAATTGCAGACGAGACGGGCAATGTCACCCACTAAACACAGCTTAAGGCCAATTGTAGCGGGCCGTTATTCTGAAAGTGATATTCGTTGTATGATTCAGATATGTGCGGGAGAAAGAATTTGGCGATCGAGTGTATCATCGCGAAGGGCTCGATCGTTTGTACGTAAACGTGTTGGATTGCATGTGCGTTTGTATGTCGCCTGTGCTAACGTGTATGTAACGTTGCGCGTATAAATTCTATTTTATAACCATGTGTCCTTTCGCATATTCGCGAGTGTTCTTGGATGATCGCGCGCGAGCTGTGAATCTTATACCAAATAGTAGTAGTAGTTATCGAAAAAAAATAACAAATAAAAATTTAATCGCTGATATATCGCCCGTATTCTTCAGCACAAAACTTCTCAGAAAATCAACAAAAAATCACCAGGGCAACCAGTTTTAGAACTATTTCATCAAAGTACACTGTCACTTTGACAATGTACCTTTCCAGGTACAGGGTAACTAAAACGAGTACTCGAAAAATCATCAGAGCATTCCGAATTAACATATTTGTATTTGCTAATACTTTATTTCCGGTGTAAGGTTCAGATCCAAGAAGAATGTGAGTTCTTCCATATTACTAGGGTTCTCGGTCATGTCGGCATGGAATGTGTTGTCTAGTGGATATGAGCGCTATTGTTTGATTGGTCCAACTGAGTTGCTAGGACGGAGTGTAACGTTTTCCGTACGTGTCCGATTCATGATCGCATGAACACCGGCGTTTGCAGGCTCGCGGTTGAGACCGCGTTTGAGATCACGTTTGTAACTTCGTAAGTGCTAAAACGTTCACCTTACCGGGGTTTTAACAAGTTTGCGCGATCGTGGGCGCAGGTGTGCGTGGATGATCGCGAAGGGCTCGAACGTTTTAATGTTAACGTTTTCGTCGCGTGTGCTACTGTGTATTTAATGTATTTAATAACTTTAATAACTAAATTATTTTTAATAACCGTGTGTGAGAATTGTGACACATCCGCGTATTCTTGCACTATCGCGCGCGGACCATGAATCTGATACTCATATGCTAGAAGAGAGTAGATTTCCCCATTTCACTAGAATTCCCGGTCGTGTAGTCATGGAATGCGTTATCTAGTGCATATGAGCGCCATTTTTTATTAATCCAACTGAACGCATGAAGTACCGAAGGTATATATTTCCGGAAATGACCGATTCATGATGGCGCGAGCAGTGGGCTAATGCTTCAGACCGCGTTTGTAAATGTATAGGTGCTAAAACGTTCATTTAATTACCGGGGTGTTGTGGTGTTGGCGAGTTCACGGCCGTGAGTATGTATAGCTGATTGCAATTGATGAATTTCGCGCTAAATCGTATTCAGAGTTGGCAGCACCCTCTCAGATTTTAATGAAACTTTCTGTACATGAAAACTTTGTCACAAAAAGTCACTTTGCATACTTTGTTTTTCTAAAAATGATCCAGACTGTCTTTTGAAAAGGGTCAAACTTTTTTTACCAATTTTTTGAAATGGCTATAGTATAAAAATGACAAATCCTACAAAAAATGTTGTAGGAGTGATTTTCACAAAATTAGTTATAGTTAAAAAAATCGATTTTAAAAATTTAAAGTCGATTTACAAAAAACCCCATCTTTGATTTGGATGAAATTTTATTCCAAGATAGGTATTTTTTTTATTTTGATTACAGAGGTTTTAACCTTAAGGTCATTCGCCTCTTCGGGTTAGAAAAATCTCTTATGAAAATTTCTAACCCTATGTGCGGGTTCGGGACTTGAACCCAGGTGCGCTGCGTACAAGGCAATCCAAGATAGGTAATTATGTTCCCTACCTATCGTCAAGTTGGGCACTTTCAAGGAAAAAACCTGCTTTAATCCACCTAGCGGTGCAATTATGCCTTTCTCAATCATGAACACGAGAATTTTTTAGTTGCTTATATTTATTAAAAGCTTTCAAATGTATACAATACAATTTTATTATACATGACTTGACAAATATATACAAGAAATCGGCAAAGTCCCAAAAAGTCGATTTTCATAAAAAAAAAATTTCGAGATAACATAAAATCTCGACGTTTCATGCATTTTAAAGTTGTTTGGCATCAAAAATACGATTTCGATTTCAGAAATTTCATTAGTTCGTTTTGAGTTTCGGCTTATATGGGAATTTCATATGTGACCGGACGGTTCAGTCTATATTTCCGGAACAATATAAGCGATCCGTGCGAAATTTTATAGACATCTGTGCGGATAATATATGGGACTAAGTTTGTGAAAAGCGGCCCAACCATTTCCGAGAAACTGATATGAGTTTGCTAGTTTTGAAAGATTGCCGCTTTTCCTGGGCACTTCCGGAACCGTGTATGGTGGTCAATGTAGTCAACGAAAGTTTGTTTGGCCGTCGATGACCTAGAACTGCACATTTATGTTGTTTGAGAGACATTTTAGCGAGATTTTTACCTTTTTTGTTTTCATCGGAGTATCGGTTTGAGTCATTTGCTATGTGATCGCACGCCACAACCCGTAACTCTGGAACCGGAAGTCGGGTTGGGATAAAATTTAATAGCCATTTACGACGCAACATCTTTCATTTGAGACTAAGTTTGGTTGATTCGGTTTAGCCATCTCCGAGAAACCGATGTGACTGATATTATGAATTCGGATACTTCCGCCGGGGCTTCCGGGACCGATGATGGTGACCAATGTGACCAAAGCGACTTTGAATGGCTGTTAGTGACCTAGTGCTGCAAATCGTTGTGTTGTGGTCACATTTTGGAAAATTTTTCACCATTATACCCAAAAAGCATCAGTAACGAATTTGGCATATATTCATAACAAACTTGAATGAGGGCAAAGATAAGCCATTTAACATCATCGATACATGAAAGATTTATCTAAATACCACTTGGCCGTGCACGAAGAAGTATCTTGTCTATGTACCCACCCGGGAAGTAGACATGGGATTCGCTCCTTCAAGAACCCTTTGCTTTGGCCAGTGAAAATTCTGGTTCGTAGGCAATTGCGTTCAGGAAAAATCAACCAATATTTGAAAGCAACTTATTTTCCATCAGCCTCGTTTCGAATCTTTCGCCCAATCTGCTCTTTCAAACTTTGATCTTTTGGATGAGGCTAGTCTACCTGTTCATATGTTTGTGCCGCGAGGCATGAACTGCCGTCGTTGCAAACAATTGGGCCTACCGCGACTTATTGTAGAAACAAGGCATGCTGTGGAAAAAGCAGAGAGAATCATGAAATGTCTTCTTAATGTGGAGAGACTCCGTATGATCTCTCGACATATCCCGCTTATAAATTATATGGCGACAAAATGAAACATTCTTTTCAGGAAAGCTCCGATAAGAAATGCAAAAGAGCGCTACACCACTGACAACGGATAATTCCTACGTTTCTCTGTACACTAAAGAGCAACTATCTGATAAGTCTGACCATCCCATTGTGAGAAAATCTTCTAATGTGCCAATAAATTTCCGAAGGAAGAAAATCAGTTTTCTCTTCTAAGCTTCCTCGTAAAGGCCTGAGAGTGTCCCTTAAAGGGTGTTGTTACAAAACCGAAGAAATCGGTTCCACTACGATTAAAGGTCAGATGAAACATGTACCCGACGCGAACAACCGTGAACAGTCTCCTACTTCGTGGTGGGCAGAGATTGCTTAGAATTGTACACGAAAGGGACTTTGGAACGTCGGATCGTCCGATTTTTCCCAATATACGCGACGCTACAAATGGGAATGAAAAACTTGATGAAAGCTGAAAAACGCGATTATTGGCACCGGTCCGTCGACGAATTAACGGGCGGATCATCAGAGAAAAATTGGTTCGCCTAGTGATTAGGACCTACGTTGTGTATTCTATTCATCCTGTGATTGGAATACACGGAACGTTCGTCATATGATGACAGCTATGCATTGCTTTTATTCTAATTATTATGACAGTAGTGGTGAGTGCATTCATAAAAGAGGATGTACTGCCAACATTCTCTCCATAAAACTGATGGTTTTATATTTACCTACATGGTTGCAGTTACAGGAGGCTCTCTGTTTGATGGAGCATGGAAAACAATCATGGGAGTTTTCGAGTACATTATCTGAAAAATCATAGCAGATTATCTTAGTTTGAGTTCTTTTGCAGTACTCCATTCCTAGTAATGAGACGGACACTTGGATTAGAACAAGCTGACCAACTCTGGCGAAAAAATCCGTACATCCTACCGCAACGAAGCGTAATCGTTCACCACGCTCAGGCAAACCGTTCGCAATGTGTACGGATTTTTTCGTCCCAGTTGGTCAGCTTAGATTAGAATGATAATGAGAAGATGAACACTTAGGCATTAGAAGATGCTATTTATGAAAGATCGCGTAGCTTCAACGAGTTTTTGAAATTGAAAAAATGCAAATTTCGGTAAGTTCAGGAATACCAAAGGTATCAACAAACCTTGGTCCAAGAGAATGGAGGGTCATGACTTCATTCGGGTGATATCTCGGGTCATGTACAATCATTATACGTAGAATGCCCATATCTGGTGTATTGGGGTCGTGGCGCGCGGTCTCTACGCTTATGGTGGCGGTTATCGCGATATTAAACATGTTGTCTGGTCGTGCGCTAAGTGTTCTAATACCTGATCTCCGTTAAACAAATCCATTCGTCCTCGCTCTAGTCCAGTCCGAGATTCTATACCAATTTTTTTACTGATACTTTTTGCAACTAGCAGTTGGGAAATTGGATTCTGAGATGATTATGACTAAATAATAAAATACACTGAAAAAAAACTGTTGTGCAAGGAAATTTTTTTTCAAATAACTTTTTTTTTTTCTTGAAAGTGCCCAACTTGAATTTTTGACGGTAGGTAGGGAACATATCTACCTATCTTGGAACAAAATTTCATCCAAATCAAAAATGTTTTTTTTTGTGAATCGATTTTAAATTTTTAAAATTGATTTTTTCAGTGTAGGAGTCGATGAAGAATTTTTTCATTATTTTTTTTTAATTTGACTATTTTTGCGACAATCACTCCTACAATATTTCTTTTGCAGGATTTGTCATTTTTAGACTATAGCCATTTGAAAAAAATTAGTAAAAAAAGTTTGACCCTTTTCAAAAGACAGTCTAGATCATTTTTGGAAAAACAAAGTACGCAAAGTGGTTTTTTGTGACAAAGTCTTCATGTGTGTGTGTATTAACGATCCTAACTTCCACTAGCTAGTAGTGATTTACAGAAAAAAGATGTTTGCATGTATTTTAACATATTCATGCAATTAACTTGGTTCAAGGATTTAGGTAGGTGTTAGCTCAATTGACTTTCCGATGACCCATGTCGTGTACAGCGCCAGACATGTTCCGAGGTCATCGTTCCATCAACCAGCCCCGCCTTACTGTAATGTTTGTATCAAATGGATTATAACATTACAATAAGACTTTCGAATCCTTACATGGGGTAAGAAATGGACGCGTATTTAGTGTATTTATTTGATTTTTGTATATACATATATAAATTAGAATATGTCTGTAGAAAAATATACCAGTTTTTCTGTTTCCTTCCTCATCTCCTACTTACGCGAGTGACTGATACTTGCTTATCCATTTTTCAATCCATTCAAAACCTTTTCCAGATATCCTCAAAATCTCCAGCTTCTTTCTCACGCATCAAGCAGCCCGAGCAATCCTTTCTCTTTCTCACGTTTGCAGGTACAGCGCAATTTATCAACAACAGTATGCATGCAGCAGATACAGAAGACTATTCCAGGACTTTCGCAAGCTGCACCGCTCCGTCCGTGTCCCTCATTCATGCAGAGCATTAACCAGTTTGGCACCTATATACCATGTTTTGCCAAACTGGTCAAACCAATTGAGGTATTTGGCGTTTAAAGTACGCACATTAGGGGCCCTTACACGCGCAATAAAAGTGTCATTACTAAGTAGTGTCATTACTAGAATTGTATGGGAATTCCGTCACGTTACACGATCACTAAAAGTGACATTGCTACTCAGTAATTACATTACTAGCGCTTCGTGTAAGGGGCCCTATTGAGATCTCGCATTTCAATACTATCGCCCTCTTCTTAATCCCAGAAGCGGTTTGTTTGCCTCCCAAGTTAACGTCAGAATGGCACAATACCAATGCAGCTGGTTAAGCTGGAAAGTCCATGGACGCCCCACAAGAGCGAAAAAGACAGAGAAAACTATACAAACCGCGACAATCCCAATCCAGTGCTTTGCATCTACTATGCATACGCACTTTTCAGTCGGTTCGTCCATCTCGATTTCGCAATAGTTCTTCTAACTCTCTCAGCAGCTGCAACAGCATTTGCACGAAAGTGCGGAGTGGCGAATGCGGAGGTATATTCTCTCGTCCCACTTGTATGCTCAACTGAAGCTGCTTCTGCGGGGATGCAAAAACCTTCGGAAAACGCTTCGTGAATCCATTTCCTCCGGTGTATGATGACCGACTGTCCGACGGTCCTTTTGAACACTTTCCGGAGAATAAACGCGTACTAGCGGCGATTTACGGGAGAATTTTCACTTCACACACGACGAAGCAAACCTCCGCAGCGGTTCTATAGGTTAGTTTACACTCCGGATCGTTTTTTGTGACAAAGTCTTCATGTACAGAAAGTTCCTTTAAAATCTGGGAGGGAGCTGCCAACATTTGTTCGAGCGCGAAATTCGTTAATTGCATGTTTGCGTTTGTGATCAGGTTTGTGTTATCGCTAACGCCACGAGCGTTTGTACGTTTGGAATGAGAGAGATTGTGAGCGCATATGAGAGAATATGCAATTTATAGCGTTAATGAGTGTTAGTATGAATCTGATTCAAGATATAGTAATAAAAGGAAAATTGACATGCTGAATAAAGAAAAATGTAAGAAATAAATTTGTAGCGTATGAATTGATCCATATTATTTTATGCACACATGAGTAGTGGAAAAGCAAACTACTAGAAGTACAATAAGAATAGTCTAATGAAGTAGAAAAAAAGAACATATGTAACGTGCAATCAAACTACGTCTAGATGCCAGCAAACGATAACTCTGATCTATTAACGACAATTGCATTCAGTTTAAATTTTTTCATGTTATACTGACCCGGAATGGATGATTTACGTACGTCGGTCAATTAAACGTACCTTAGTGTATCCAAGCCGATTTTCCCGGATGAATCGAATCGAATACACGAATCAGACACCGGAAAAAGTGACAAACGAACCCTAAGAAGGATTACCCACTATTGTATCGTATACGTCAGTTCTGCATCCATTCCCTGACCCAGATATCATAAATACTCAGACGAACACATACACAGATAGACATACAATTAGCACAGAACAATTGTATACTCAGTCTACTTTCTACTTCTGCCGCAGTCAGACGTACAATTGAGCCAAGTGAACAACAGGCCTCTCGATCTAGTGTGCATTGTCTCGAGAACAAAGGAAACATCGGACTATTCTTGTCATCATGAGTAAAGTTGACGAAAAAGCTCTACTTCGACCCAACGCTGCGGTCGTTGACTTTAAATTTTGTTTAAAACGACCGAGTTTTAGTGAAGTGGAATACCTTCTGAAGATAAAAATGCAACTTAGACTTACGGAAGTGTTGTACCTTCAGTATCATCATCTTCGCAGTGCAGTGTTAATATCATTCAACACGTTAGCACAAGCCGAACGTTTCGTTTTGAAGAACAATTTAAAACACGTGGTTGAAAGTGACAACGTTGGAATTAAGATTCCCGTATATATTGAGAATGATTATATAGATGTAAGGTTATATGACCTATCGCCTCGTACCCCTCCTGAGCCAATTGCAAAATGCATGTCGCAATACGGAGAAGTAGAATCCGTTACACCTGATACTTGGAGAAACTTCTTCCCGGGTACTCCTAACGGCGTTTTTGTAGTGAGGATGCGGGTTGAAAGGCCTATACCCTCCTACTTGACAATAAAACTCAAAACTCATGGAACTACAATTATGCAAACTACGCTATGCACCCATGAGGGGCAAACTCCTACGTGCAAGTATTGTAATCAGACAGCTCATCATGGACAACCTTGCGCGGAAGATGCAGAGGAAGACGCATCTCAGCCGATTGCCAACTCATCTACGGCAAACCAACCCAAAACAGAGTTTTCAATACCAATGCCTGAACCACAGACGGTGGCCAAATTTGTGGCAGCAGTTGCACAGACCATGATGACAACCACAAAAGAAGCATCCAGTACCGCAAAATCAACTGTAAGCAACATTGGCAAAGATAACAATAACAGTGACGGATTCACGCTGGTCAGCAATAAGTGCAAGAAACAGGGAAAAACATCTGATCGCGGACACCAAGCCGGCTTCGACCTGGACGTGAATAACAAAAAAGAATTAAATGACCTCCCAGATGCAGATTGCCAGCAAACCCCGCGAAAGAAGGTCTCCGCTCGCAATAAAAAGTTGCGCGCACGAGATGCAGTATTATAATAATATTTGTTCATATTTTTATTTTTACATTTGTAAACATATAAAAGATCCACGGCTCCGCTACCGCTATGAGCCGTGTCAAATAAACGAATTATAAAAAAAAATTGTATACTTGTACTTAAAAGTACAATTATTAGAACCCAACCACTAATAGGCATCTACTTTTACATTCTTTTTTAATTCATAAGTCTGTGAACAACAGTGCGGTAAAATATCAATTTCAAACGAAAATAATCGTTTCAAGTGAAACTTCGAGCCTTTCACTGTAAACATACCACCACTATATCAGTTGAGTTCGGCTGCCGTCTTCGTTTGAGTCACTCAAAGTTCACTGTCAATTGAATAACAGGTTCTAGTCATTTGACGTTTTTGCCTGTTTAGTTTCTATTGAACACCAACCTCACATTAGCACGGTCTCAGCTAATGGAAGTGAACCATTCCAATGAACCACTCACAAATGAATATGAAGGAACACTCACTGACATAAAAATAACTCCGACCAAGATAATAAATAATATAGGGTAAAGGCTATGATAAGACGAGGCAACTCAAGACGGATACAGGTACGAGCATTTTTTCTCTGCATGAGTAAGGTTGTATTTTTTTTCGATGAAGCTGATAAATCAGGAGGATATGAAAAAGAAAAGAATAAAACAAATGACGTAGTGGGTTTTTCTGCTTAACAAACATAAAACAAATGCACTCAAAAATGACAAATGTTCCGAACCTTTCTTTCTCTTCTTCTTGGAGAGTTTTCTTTCCTTTCTTGTGCCCTGGTGAATAATTGTTGACAGATGACTGTATGCAACTAGCGAGGTTGGCAGTGCAGCCAATTTCTTTGTCATATTTAGATATGTTGCTATAATACACATAATAATGACTGTTTTTTTAACTCACATTTCGCCAAAATATATCTGGAACTAATCAATCCAAGATTTTTATCATATACTACATGTTTCTAGCAAATTTGGTCAGCATAACAGCCTATTCATCAGAATCAAATTTGCCACAAACTTTGAAATATAGATGGACGTACTACCAAAATACAGAAATATACAGAAATCGTATTACTAGTTGCTTTATCTTGTCTTAGGTGTAAACGGGCGAACTCGTTAAAGGTCCAAGATGATAGATAACGGAAATCGATGGTTAGTCATTTTAAATGAAGGCGTAGTTGGTTGAGTGGTAAGCGTGACAGCCACCCATCCCAGTTAGTCTGGGTGCACTCCCAGCCGAGGTCGCTGAGATTTTTCTGAGGTGTAAAATCTTCCTTCGGAAGGGAAGTAACGGCCTAGCAAAAGCAAGTATCGGACTAACGTTCCTTCTGTGATCGACGTTCGGGCCAGGCCGGCGCCGGTTTTGTTCAATAAACACTTTAGGATTACCAGGAGTTGCACATTGAAAGATGTTTCCCTAATCCCAAGCACTACTACTGATTCCCTGTGCAACTTCAGCTAGTCTAGATCGATAACGGAGTAGCAGCTACGGGTGGTCGTACAAGGTCAAGCTCAAGCTCAAGCTCGATGGTTAAAGTCATTTTTAAATCAGAGATGAGGGCAACATGGATACCATTTGAAAGGAGGTTAGGCCATTTTGAAATCCAAGATTGCGGCCTATAGTGACCAAGAAACTGTGAAAACAACTATCAATATGGGTATCATTTAAAATAATCATAAAATACCGTAATTTATGAAAACAAAGATGGCGGTTTCGGGTAACCACCACAGTAAAAACCATGATCAATGTATATCTATATCGCTTTTGCAATGATGGTCACTAGATGACGGAAACTGATGATTGAGGACATTTTGCAATCAATCAATCCAATATGGCGCCTTTTGGTTACCTCAAATCAATAAACCCACCTTCGATATGACCTATTTATAGCATTCATATCGAGCAGAACCTTTTCAAATTCTTTCTGAAAAAGAAAAGATTCTCGTAGACTATAGACTGTGCTCGTAATGTGTTCCTATATAACCAGTGTGGAAATGTTTTACCTCTTCACCATGTCATCGGAATTGTACACAGGGAACTATTGGTAGAGGTGCAAATAAATAACTGAATTACATATTTGATTTTAGCAATGAATTTGACAGCTTCGTACAATTATGATAGCATACTGCGGCTATCATATTTCTTTTTCAAATTTTCTTAAATTCGCAGAGTTCAGACGAAAATAATGAATCTACTGGTTGCAATGAAAAATGTTATTTGGTAGTACGTTCATCTCTATAATATTTTTGTTGCAAATTTGATTCTGATGAATAGGCTGTTATGCTGGCCAAATTTGCTAGAAACATGTAGTATGTGATAAAAATGTTGGATTGATTAGTACCAGATAAATGCGAAATGTGTGTCAATAAAACGGTCATTATTATGTGTATTATAGCAACATATCTAAATATGACAAAGAAATTGGCTGCACTGCCAACCTCTCTATCTGCATACACTCATCTGTCATCTGGCACAAGAAAGGCATGATAACTAAAAATACGAAGCCAGTTGTCTCTTTTTGTCTTAGGTTTACCCGGATCTCATTTGACTGGTGTTCACTCGGGAAATTGAAAGCTGATCTATTCATTTGAGAGGATCAAACGAAGGAGGTTGAATATGAATTGCGACTCATTTGAAAGCAGCGGTGAGTGAAGTGCCATGAACACAGCTTCAGATTAACAACAACTGATGCGTTAAATGAATGTGAATGCTACTGCAGACGACTGATTGACTGCGTTCATTCAGTTTCGATGAAATGAAATGAAATTTTACTGCACTGGTGAACAATGACTAAGCCGACCGACAAATCGACACACAATGACCCCCACTGCGAGCCGTGTCCACCAACACAGTAATTAAGCTGTGGAACGATGTCTGCAAACACGGCCCACAGCAAAAGCCATCGCGCGCTGACCCGCCAGTCGGCCAAGCCAGCGTGCACAAGCTAATGGATCGTTAGTAGTTAGGTGCAGAGTAAGAAGAAACACGAGACATAAAAATGGCCCATAAACCCTCTCGGTATCCTCGATGCACCACTATCGAGGCGTAATGCAATAACCAACTTAAAGTGATTGTCTGTCAGAGGTTCTATCAAACTGATGTACAAATACGCTCAACCCACCAACCAAGAGGACAGTGCTTTTGCGTTTTAGAGTTATAATGCGTAAATCCTGTGAGCAACATATCGCTTCCAAAATTTGCGCACCTGTTAAACATTACTAATTTCGTGGTACGGTACAAGGATTTTGTCCGTAATTCTAATATAAATATCATCAAAATGTAAATCAACTCTAAATATTGTGAAACACTCATCAAATTAAAACTTCTCAGGTAACATCCTCTCTAGAAAAATAAGTAGCAATTACGACTAAAATAATTTCGTAGCCGAAAACAATCTTGGAAACTTCAAAATCCAATCTAAGTTTAATCGATGGTGAGAACTTGTTTGCACTTCAAAAATTGCCACCCTTTACCGCAATACTGGTTACAGCTCCGCACAGTTCATAATCCTTCACAGATTCCGTCCATCCTCTCGGTAAACAACTCTAAATAGAAGAATTATTTCTCACCTACGCAACACCCACCGCAGACCACGTGACAGTTGGCATGGCTTAAAACGAGAAAGTGTCACGTGGCGAACGTCTCCTGGGAAATACATCAATTTTATTATTCTAAAGACTTTCCTTCGCCATGTCTGTGTAGTTGGGAGACCCATGTTAAACACAATTTAACAAGATGTGTTTCAACACTAAGATACCGACACGGGGAGAAAAAGTTTCCCCGCTACGCCAAAAAGCCCGGTCGGATCCCTAATGGTTATATATTGTTCTTATATGCTGAGATGGGAAAGCGAGATTTGCGGACGAACAGAAAATTTCCACCAGACTGGGAGTCGCAGAAATTATTCTCAATCCTCCACGTGTTCGCTTTTTACGACTTAAACCAAGGGGAATCAAATTATTGTACTTCACCCTCTGCCTATCCGATGCGATGCCATGTTCAGGACACGGATCGAGGGAAGCGGCAGCAAGTGTACCTTATCACGTGGCACATTTTTCCTATTATCAAACGAGGGTCGTCTGGCGAATCCTCGAGCAACTTTATAAGACAGTTTATTTCGAGCACTTCAGGCGATTGCACACGCAGCTTCTTCAAGGGGGGAGGTAGGATGGATCTCAGTCCGGGTGAAGCTCATTTTGTATGTTTGCACAGTTCGTAACCTTCTCACACCAGTGCACCAGAATCCGGACTTCCAAAAATGGAATGCGGAGGCATTGTTTTCGGAGAAGACGAAGGAAGAATCCATTACTCCCACCAAAGGTTCGGCGAAACAACGGAAGTCTGAGATGGCATCTGTATTTGTAGGTGGCTCCTATATCAAGTAAATAGCTACAGCCAGCTGTGAATGTTTAGCTGATAGAACATCGGGAAAATCGATACAGAGCGAGGTGCGACAGAGAAAGTTTTCTGTTGATGCGATAATTACTTTGCTGAACTGTGTAGTGAAAATCACAAGATCGCCGATTAAGATAAGTGTCGAGGTATGCTTTGTCACCTGAAAAATTATAATAATCAGGGATGTATATCATAACTTCGATTTAAATTGGGCGTGTACGAAGTTTGAGTACAGCTTAATGATATTAGTGGTAAAATTGATAACAATAAATCTCTTTCGCAATCTTTATTGTGTATTGTGTATCAGCAAAATAAATTCAGTTCTGCCATTTGTGTTTTACTGATTTTCAGTGGGCTCTCTTATTTTGCCGAAAAACAGCAAATCTATAGAATTCGATCGCGGTCTTCTTCCGGGCGAAAGACAAAAAGTGTTTGTATTTATTGCAGATTACTCGAATTCTGGAGGAATGATATTCAGCTGTGACAGAAATATCGATAATTGTCCATGATAAGCATCGGGTGGTGGTAAATAATATTGGTGGTAATAATACGAAGGAGTACAGAGTATATGTGCCAGCTAATCGGGTTGTAGTCTAGGGGGTCGCCTTGGAGTTGACATTACGCGGATCTGCTGAAACATGAGGTAGACTGTTTTAAAGACCCAATGCTTCAACCAGTGAAGATACTGGAGCGCAAACTGTATGCATTCACCATCAGTCGAAGCTGACGGAAAAAGGACATATGTCAACTACGACTCTTAATGGATGAGCTACTCACCAAAAAAATATGAATTTTATCGTTGGCGTAATTGCAAACATGACACAATATATTAACCTTTAACTCACGAAATGACGTAATATGTTCCGTTTATTTTTACATGAAACATATACTTTAAATGCGCATTGACATAAAATTCCACTTATTACCATTAAGAACCAACGGTATATGTGAAGTAAAATTACGTCATTTACGTAAAATTAAGTCATTTTTAATGCTCGTATATGTCAGAGTCAGAAGACGTAAATTTACGCGATTTTTTCTAGGTGTGTACCCAATTACCTCCTCTTTGACAAGGTTCGTCTACCTGTTCGCCTTTTTGTGCCCATTGTAGCAGGGGCCCGGTTGGTCTTAAGATGGCCCTGAGCATAAGGGCCCCGTTCATCATTGTAGATTTTTCTAACTCAGAAACTGTTAAGCTTTCCAATGATTTTCGATTGGAAAAATTAGTTCTCTGCTGTTATATATAGTGGATAGAAGCTTTTGTGGAAAACTATAGGAGAACACTCTTAGTGCCGTCAAATCCAATGTTTTTTTTCATTTCAACGGGTGTTAAGGTCAATTTTTTTTCGTTTATGTTCCGTCGGTCACTGTCCGAACAGTATGCCTATCACCGACGCCACAGAGATGACACCACAACCAGATATCGGTTCATCAACACATAGACCGTTGTCGTTGACTCTACTTCCCTTGCGAAGGACACTGACTTTTCATCTCAGCAAATCAAAACGACCTCGGTTGGAATTATACCCAGACTCGCTGGGCTAAGCGGCGGTCACGCTTACCACTCAACCATCGGCGCCGTCCGCGGTCTAAATTTTATCAAACAACAATCATTAATTTTTCTTATTGTAAAATTCGATTTTTTATAAGTTCTATTAGTATAAAATATAGAGAAATATTCAGCTAAGCTTTCGGTTGAGCGTCTTTTAACTGTTGCCATCCAATTCTGGATAGCCATCTCGTCCAGTTTATTCGCCAGCGCCAGTTTACTTATACAGATCTTTTTCAGGTTCCTCTTGCAAAGGACCAATATTCCACGATGGGGTCGAGCTTTAACTTGTTGGGAAGGTTCTTGTCCTTGGGCGCCACCTGAACCTTGTAGGCGTCATACCACTATATGTCCTTATCTCAGTAATGGCAGAATTGTTGCGTCAGGAAAGGTAGCAGACGTTTTTCCTTGTTGATGGGCTCGGTCGCAATGAAAATGTCTCTTTTCACACCACATGTACAGAATCCCTGCCAAACCAGATAATTCTGGGTGAACTTCATATGCTTGAAAATACCCGCCACTATTCCTTCCGGTTGCCATTACGGTGGTGTCAGTTGATTTGGTCACTTTTAATGATGTCCCTAATTTGGCGTGCATGTAGCTCGGATTCTGGCTAAACTCGAGCAAAATTTCTCTGTGTTGCTGCTCTTGCTTGGACAACACTGAAGAACAAATGACAAAATAAAAAATCGGTATCTTTCTGCACGCAGGCAAATAAGGGTTTTTCAAATTTGTTGAATATCGTGCAAAGAAATGCATCAAGCTTAAGTTGAACAAATTTTGATCGTAAAACCTTGTAAATATCGAAATTTTTAATGGCTTTAATGGCTTAATGGATTTATCAATATTTTCATATTTATCTAGTTGTCGGTATTGCATGGATTTGGTCGGATCTTTGTCTGATTTCAGTTAGAATTCGTTAAAGACTACACATTCGGTCAAATCGGTGCGCTACAACATCGCCAACTTCCAAAAATACAATACCTCATTTGTGCGATAGTGTAGCTGACTTTTTTGGTATCGGGAAAAACTAATTCAAGTGATTTTTGCGAGTCATTAATTTACATATTTGGTACGATATTATTGAAAAACTCCTAATTAAAACCTTAAACAAATTGTGAAAACAGTAGCCAGTAAAGGAATCGTAATAAATCTAAAAATGAAAGAAACATTCAATGAAGGTAGAATTTGAAGAGAGAAAACAAAAAGCAAAAAAGCAGGAAGAACATACAATATATAGATAAAAACTAAAAAAATGACATAAAATAATGGAAAAAGATCAATAATATGCAAATAGTCAAAACCCTACAAATATCCTAAAATTGAAAAAAGAATCAAAGCAGAGAAACAACTGAATATGGACAAAATTAGGACAACGGAAAAATTGAAATTTGAAAGTATGTAAACAATTTGAAGAAATGGCATAATAAAAGATTGAACAATTGAAACAACCAAATTAAGCGAAGGAAATGAAAAAGAAAACTATGCACAAAATAAAGAAAATGAAAGATATTGCTAAATAGTTAAAATAGTGAAAAACGGGTACACATCAAAATAAAATAAATATAACGAGTATTGAAAACAGGAAGAACGCCAAAAGGAAGAAAAATGAAACAAAAAATATAAAAGCGAAACTACAAAAAAGTAAACGAATATAGAAATAAACGAAATGGATCCACTGAGCTAGACGTAGAAATAACAATAATACAAGATGTTTGAAATATAAAAATTGGAAACGAAATAAAAAATAAAAAGCATGAAAACAGGAATGTGGGAAAATGTTAAAAGCGTTTCAAAACAGGCGGAATGATAAAAACAAGGGTGGAATAAATATACAAAAATAAAATGGCTATAAAAATCCAAAAGTAGCAAGTTCATATTTTTAAATGAATGAAACTTGAGCAGGAGCAAGTGGAAATAGCTCAAAAACAGACAAAAATTAAATCATAGAAAACGTGTAAAATTAAAATGCTTTGAATGGTATAAAATGCTAGAAGAAATGGAAAAATAGGAATATTATCCTACAGAAAAAAAGAGAAAATTTAAAAAACAATGGGTTGAATAATCAATAAATCTACATAAAGTAAAAGATGAATAAATATAAAATTTGATAAAATGAAAAACAGAAAACATTCACAAAACGCAAAAAGATCAAAATAAGATAATGGGAAAAATGTTCAAATGAAAAAATAATAAAATAGAAAAGGTGGAATTCAATATTGTTTAAATGGGTAATAAAGTAAAATGTTAAAGGTAATGGAACATTAAATAAATAGGAATATATTGAAAAGATCCACCCAAAAGAAAAGCATAAATTTCAAAACTGATAAATGGAGAAAAGAAAAATTCACAACATGAAAAAAATAAAACGAAAAAAAAGAAAAATGATTTTTTTAAGCAAATGAGAGAGGCCTAAAATGAAAAATATGGGAAAAGGGCGTATAGAGGAATACTAAAATAGGATTAATGAAAAATATAAAAAATGCAAAAAAATAATAGAAAACAAAAGTTTAGTGAAATTCACTAAATAATTTAATAAAATCAATTGGATCAACGCATGAAAAAGAAACAAATAAAACGAAAGATAAAATGAAAGATTTGTAAAAACATGAAAAGATGAAAATAATTGAGAAAATGCGACAAACACAAATTTTAGAAAAGAAGCAAAGATGGAAAAAATAGAAAACAAAAATATGGGTTAAAATATACAAAAAAAATAAAATGAAATGCAGAAAGCTATCTGGATGAAATGGAATATGATACAAAACAGCAAACATGAAACAATGGATAGAGAAAAAATTAAAACAATAGAAACTCTAGATTATATGAATATAGAATTTATCTGACGAAACACCAAAAAAATGGAACAAAAAATTTAAATTGATAAAGTTAAAGATGAAAAAACTTTCGAGTTCTCATATTTTATTTATATTTGCCAGTAGCTAAATGGAATTGTAATAAATCCAAAAAACCATAAGAAACATTCAATGGAATTTAAAGAAAGAATATCAAAAAGCAACAAACCAGGAAAACAAATATATAGAAAAAGTGATAACTAAAAACTAAAAAAAATGACATTTAAAATAATGGAAAGAGTTTAATAACATGCAAATAGTAAAAAAATCTACAAATATCCTAAAATAGAAAAAAAATCAAAGCGGAGAAACAACTGAAAATGGACAAATTGAAGACAATGCAAAAAATAAAATTTGAAAGTATATAAGCAATTTGAATAAATGGCAAAATAAAAGATTGAATAATTGAAACAACCAAATTAAGCGAAGGAAATCATACAAAAATTAAAGAAATAGAAAAAAAATATTGCAAAATGGTTTAAATAGTGAAAAACTGATAAACATCAAAATAAAAAAAAAATATTGCAAGCATTGAAAACAGGTAGAACGTCAAAAAAAAAGAAAAATTAAATAGCGTAAAATAAAAAAGCGAGACGTAAACGTAAAGTAAACGAATGTAGAAATAAACGAAATGGATCCACTGATCTAGACAAAAAAAATAATAATAATACAAGATGTTTGAAATATAAAAATTAGCAACGAAATAAAAAATAAAAAGCATGAAAACAGGAAAATGGGAAAATATTAAAAAGCTTTCAAAATAGGCGAAATGATAAAGAACAAGGATGAAATAAATATATAAAAATAAAATAGCTATAAAAAATCAAAAAGTAGGCACATATTTTTAAATGAATTAAACTTGAACAGGAACAAGTGGAAATAGCCCATAAAACGACAAAAATGAAATCATAGAAAACAAGTAACATCAAAATGCTTTAAATGGGTAAACAAGAAAATTCTAGAAGAAATCGAAAAAATAGGAATATTAGGAGGATATTAAAAGAGAAAATTAAAAAAAACAATGAGTTGAATAATAAATAAATTTATATAAAGTAAAAAAATGAATAAATATAAAATTTGATAAAATGAAAAACAGAAAACAGTAACAAAATGCAAAAGGATCAAAATAAAATATTGGGAAAAATGCTCAAAAGAAAAAATTAACAAAACAGAAAACAATATTGTTTAAATGGGTAAAAAAGCAAATTGTTTAAGGTAATCGAACATAAATTAAATAGGAAAATATTGAATAAATCCAACCAAAAGCAAAGCATAAATTTCAAAATTGATAAATAGAGAAAAGAAAAATTCACAACAATATAAAATATGGAAAAGGGCGTATAGAGAAATACTAAAATAAGTTTAATGAAAAATATAAAAAATGCAAAAAATAATAGAAAACGAAAGTTTAGTGAATTTCACTAAATATTTTTTAACAAAAACAATTGAATCAACGCATGAAAAAGAAACAAATAAAACGAAAGATAAAATGAAAGATTTGAAAAAAAAAACATGAAAAGATGAAAATAATTGAGAAAATGCGACAAACACAAATTTTAGAAAAGAAGCAAAGATGGTAAAAATAGAAAACAAAAATATGTGTTAAAATATACAAAAAGTTTAAAATAAAATAAAATGAAGAAAATTACCTGGATGAAATGGAATATGATACAAAACAGCAAACATGAAACAATGGAAAGAGAAAAAATTGAAAACAATAGAAACTCTAGATTATATGAAGTATATAGAATTTATCCGACTAAATACCAAAAAATGGAACAAAAAATTTAAATTGAGAAAGTTGAAGATGAAAAAACTTTCGAGCTCTTTCCTGTTTTGTGGTTTTATTCGTTTCTCAAGTCCTATTTGACCAATTGAGCACTCTAAAAGAAGATTACTGAGTTTTCCTCTTCCTTCTGATAGATTCTTTTGTGATTCATTTAGCAGTTACGACCGATTAAAATAAGTAGAAATAGAAGTCACATATCGTCTTGAAAAGATAAGAAATCGCAATTGAACTAATGATTTTATTTTAATCGTATAGCTCAAGCAAAAAATATAATTGTTTTTTGAAACTTATTCATAGATTGCGAAGTTTCGAATTATTTTGTAAAATACGAATGAAAATCAATTTCGAGAACCCGGAGCTCAAAAACACTTAAGAAATTGTTCAATAGTCGGTCATAATCCATGAGATAATTATAGTAAAATATGAAATTGAAAAGAAATTTCAGTCTTTTATAAACAATTTACATAAAAAAAGATCTTGTCTTTTTGCCCACTGCGCGCTAAAATCGTTTTTGAGTTCTAAGTTTTTGTCGTGACTAACGACTTACCTTTCAATTCGGAAGAAAAATGATGTAAGGTTTTGATCGCTTATATCTTTTGTTGTACTGAATGGATTTAATCAATTTCTTCGGAATTTTGTCGAAAATATTTGTACCAATGTTGTATTAAATTCTGGAATATTTAAGACATTCATTATCAATGGGAAAATAGTGTTTTGAAAAATCTTTCGAAAACGACTTGGAAAAGTGACAATTTTCAGCCCATTCCGCACAGAGCCGTCAATATGGTGCACCGACCGAACAATAAAATGATGAAAAGTTTTAAATATACGTCAACTACATGTTTGTTCCTATGATTATTCGTATTGGGTTGCTTGACGAGAGTAGTTGGTGGGGGAAAGCCGGCATATTCGTTTTGGTTATGCCATTAGAAATCGGACGGAAAGGAAAGGCTCATGCACGGCACGAGAACGAGCGAGAAAGCAATAGTAGTGCATATTAGTGAAAGCGTTTGAACGTACATTTTGAACCTTAATAACTTTCATTCTACTAAACGGATTGCTCGACTTGTTTCATAAATCGGAAGGAAAACGTTCGACGCTTGCTACCGATACGTTGTTTGCTATATAAAATTTGTTTAAATAGTTCCAAAACTACTTTAAAGAGAATCAATATTAATGATCAAATCTATAAATAGGGGTGTCGCCACTTTTCTCAAAGCCAGACGTGTGTAAGACGCAGTGCATGACGGACGTGCGTGCTAGGTATTAGGTCGTCCATTGAGAAGCAGCATCGGACGACCAATCAAATCGGCTACCACCGGAGAGAAGAAGAAAAACGTTGATGGAAGTGGTGGCGGTGAGAAGGCCAAAAAGCCAAAGGCTGCTGCTGCGAAACGCAGTCACTGAAAAGGCGGTAGCAACTGCCACTAAAAGTGCCACCAAAACATCGAAGGCTGCAGCGAACAAGCCGAAGACTCCAAAGCCAAAGAAGGCCGCCAAACATGCCAAGAAAGCTGCCCGAAGAAGATAAGTAAATTCACGCGTCTCTAATGTTGCCAACAGTCCTTTTCAGGACTAACAAAATACTTGTAAAGAATTAGTGGTGCTTATTTTCCGTTAGCGCTGTTAATTGTGGATGGATTTGTGTCATAGTTATATGCAAAACGTCCTTATGATGAATTTATAATGGAAAAAGAATTTTATTAGGAAGTGTCTTTTATTAATTTGTATAATTGAAAATATTGATCATATAAAAAAATATTTTTCAAATTAATCTACAAACCCGAAGGTTTTTGCAAATCCTTTCAAGAAAATCAGTGAATGTGGCAACTCTACCACTAAGCGAAAGCTACACCAAAACGAATGATGAAAATATTTTCATTTATCGCACAAAGGGATGGCCTTCCATCTGCACCAAAAAGTTAATAAAAGAGATCGCCTTGATGCAAAGCGTGCTCATTTGGTATCAGCTGCGAAAGGGGAATGTTCGTATGTGTTTACGCAGTAGAAACAAATCGTCGGAAAGGTTTGAATCGTTTCAAAAGATTCTCGTCTTATATCACCACAGTTTTCTACAACCGTCCTTATAAGGACGAATGCATAATGGAAAAGATGTGTTGGTAATATATATGACATAACAGGGGTGTTGTGACTACACTTCGAAGTTATTTCAAATCTTGCAAAGCATAAATTGACATTTCAATGATTGTTCCTATATAAATGAATTGACAAATTTTCAGGTTAACACGGCAATAACTTTGCAATTTATAGAACAATTTTATATTTTTAGTTATCATATAATAACTGTCATTTCTTCCAAACAACTTAACCCTCTGCTGCCAACCCCGTGGTTTTGCGGGGTTAAGGAGAATCATTGTAAATGTAATGTCCAATACATGATTTTATGTTGTTATCTCCACTAAAACCACTTCAAAACACTCCCACCTATCATAAAGTGCATTGTCTGCTTGTTGAAATCATATGAAATTATTAACCTGTATTCAACGCGGAGAACTCAGTAATACTGTAATTTTACTGAATAGATTAACGAACGGGATCCCCAGGAAAATTTCGCTGAGCCCGGTGAATCGAACTTAATGCGTAAAATTTAGCCATTTGAAAGAGATACACGCAGAATTTTAAGAATATGAGCATCGCGGTTATGTCCCAGACATTACCCGCCCCTAGTTTTTTGCTAAGCGTGATTCATTTCTGTACGCCAGAAAAAAGATTCCGATGGTTGTTTCGAGAGATTTTAACATTGGTATTTCAAAGCAAGAAAATATGAAATTGTTCATTTCATGAATGAATGTCTCAACGAGCTTGGAATCCAGCGCATCCCCTATCAACGCAGACGCCAACAACAAAGGTTCTTTTCAAAACCACCATAATTATTATGAAGAATAACTTGAAACATTCCCACATATTTCACAGAGTATTATTTCATTTGAATTACAAGTCAAACGAGTAGTCACGACACTCCGGTTATGTCCTAGACATTACCCACCTATCTTTTTTGATTAGTCTTCCATTTACGATTTACGATTAACTTTATGATAGAAATTCGAGAAAATTAATACCAATATTAAAACTCTAATTGAATTTTCAAATGAATTGGTTATGAAATAATATTTGACAGAATCATTCCTTCTGTTCAAAGTCCGGACCCTCTCTACAACTCCTCCCCTCTCGGCGGCCATACACATTGGTAGGATTCCATTGAAATTCTCAAATCGTATCTTAGTACTGGGACATTCGGATCTCCGGTAATCATTTGAATATGATTTTTTATGGCAAGGTTGCAAACTGGATGAGCTCCTGAATTTCAATCAAATAAATATGTCGAAATCTGTTGAACAATTTATTGAAACTCAGAATGAACGAACGTACGGCGAACAAATTTAATTTACTCCTTGATTCCTTTGGTTCCATAACTCAGCCATTTATATTTTTGATGACCCGTTTACTGTTTAGGCCACTTTGGAAATTACCACAGCATTTCTGAATGGCTTTTGTAATGTAGTAACTGTTTTCTGCTCGAATCTGCTTGCCTAATTTAAATCGAAATAGCTCTCCAGATGAGAGCATATGGTGGTTGTTGAAGATTTTTTTCAAGCCTTCAACACCGATGCTGGTCCGTGCCACACAAAAGACGAAAATACCACGCGTGGAACACAGCTTGAACAGGGGGCCTGATTCTCTGTTTTTTTTTTGTTCTCACACTTGAAACCAGACTTATAAAGAATGACCGGAGGCTGTAACGTTTTTTGTTGGTTTCGTTCAAGAAATTTAGAACAATCATACTGCGAAAAAAACAGAGTACTGCTAGCTAGCACGCGGCCGGCTCACATTGGCACCGACTCCTGCGACTGCAAGATACAAAACAAGATTGGCAATTCTAAAGGCAACCAGAGAGAAGAAAAAAAAACTTACCACACACGTACCAAACCAGCAGCCGCCAGAAAGCCGCACAAACGGGCAAGAAACGGTACAAAAACGTGTGCCAACCACATACAGGGTTTACCTTTGCCAAGCAGCCGCAGCAAATCGTTGACCGCAGTCAAGGTCTTGCGCAGCCTGTTCACCGATTTGGAGCGGGTCTTGAATGTTGATTGTTCTGACGATTATTACCGAGAATCGAGATTGAGACTGATATGAGTGCCGCTGGATTGGCAGAACCCGCTCCAGCCGAGGCGTAGTGCGGTGATGGTGATAGTTAGTCCGATTCGCACTAAACTGTTGCAGAATTATCGAGACTGGAGGGAGCAATGTGACATTTTGAGATAGTGATGCTCAGTTCCATTAAGAGTGCTCAGAGAAAATACGTTTACAGCGCTTAATTGCCATCGCAAAAGTTCAAGCGCGAAAACGCTTCATTGAAATGCCATTTGAAATGAATGAAACCCAATCCTCAGCAAGTTGTCACTAACGCATTACTGAACCCTTGTTTATTAGTAAATTTCCTTTTAATCAATCTTTTAATTTACGGTTCATTTCAGTTCAATTCAATTTTTTGAGTTAATTGCATAATCTTACGCGGCTATAATCCATAGACTTTTGGCGTTTAGAAAACAAAACAAAATGACCAGGCAACAAAAAAATTCACACGTTATGTAAAAAGGACACAAATGCGACAAAAATGTGACGTTTCGTCTTCGTCTCATCAGAATCTGATACTAACTTAGTAACAGTAACGAAGATACGATTTGTGTTCCTGAGCAAACCCCTAGTCAAGCGTGATGGCGCCAGCTTAGTCCTGTCACTAAGTCAGTGTCGAATTCTGCCGAGACGAAGTCGAAACGCGAATTTCATAACAAATTTAGTTGCAGGTTAGCTTAACATGTAAAAGTTTCCTCCATTTTCAAACAAAATTGTAATTTGGGTAAATGCGTCTGAATGCCATTTCTATCCAATATGCTCCAAAAATTTTGATTACATAACCGTGAAATTACGCCTCTTTCATAAATTTACATGAGCTTCAAAATATCAATATGTAATCTATTTAACCTTTGCGTCCCCGTGATACTTTTCACTCATCAATTTAGGTGCTCAATTCGCTCTAGTTTTAACAATTGTCAACGGATTTCAATCAAACCACTTGTAAACGATCGGGAATTCATTCAAGTTTCTTAGGCTGTATATGTTGGTCAGGTCAGATAACCGGTTCCGGATTTATACGGAAATTCCGTGGGGTCTGTCCGAGGGTCATTTTAGCAATGTTCTTTAACTTTTCAACATCTAGCTATAAATCTGGTATTATTATAGCCCGTACATGATCAAAACTTATATACAAACCCTTTGAAGTCATTTTGGGATGGTAATGGCCACATCCTGGCATGCTGGAACCGGTTCCGGGGGACCTAGTAAATCCGAAATGCGCTATCTTTACCAGTAGGCATATCAAATATTACAAATTTTCATGAAAAATACACAACGATGCAAATTGCATGCTCATAGACTATTCCTGGACCCTTTCGAAAGCATCCGGGACATCCAAGAACCGATTCCGAGAGATTTCCTGGAACGGATTTCCGGAAACAGCAAGCCCTATCTATGAAAACATACCTGTCATGCGGCTCATCAAATTATGTCACCGTGATGATTTATGAACAATGTAATCTTCTTTTAGGTCATCTAGACATACAGGGATACTTTAGGACCGCATCCGGATATTCCGGAATCCGGTTCTTCGGAACAAACATTTTTTGGTAAATATGCGTGTCATGCGGCACATCAAATTACATCAGTTTGATGATGTATGCACTTTGCTATCACGTTGTATGTCATCCGGCCACAAGGGGACACTTTTCGACCGGTTCCGGATGTTCCGGAATTCGGTTCCTCGGACCAAACATTTTTGGTGAATATGCCTGTCATGCGGCACATCAAATTACATCAGTTTGATGATGTATGCACTTTGCTATCACGTTGTATGTCATCCGGCCACAAGGGGACACTTTTCGACCGGTTCCGGATGTTCCGGAATTCGGTTCCTCGGACCAAACATTTTTGGTGAATGTGCCTGTGATGCGGCACATCAAATTACATCAGTTTGATCGTCTATGAACATTGCGATCACGTTGTATGTCATCCAGCCACAATTGGACACTTTACGGACCAAACATTTTTGGTGAATATGCCTACCATGTGGCACATCAAATTACATCAGTTCGATCATCATCCAGCCACAAGGGGACATTTTTCGACCGGTTCCGGATGTTCCGGAATTCGGTTCTTCAGACCAAAAAAAGAGATGAGGGATTTAAGCCAGAAAAAAGACATCAAAACATAAGTCGTCTGTTGCAACTGCAATACACCTGTTTGCAAGAAGCACGATACAGTACATAACATGCATTCAATGTGATCACTTGTTACAACCAGTAGCACTAGTGAGAAACTTTTTTTAAGTCATCAGTTCACCAATTTTCGTAACTAACTACAAGAAAAATCAGTGTGTTTTTGAAATAATAAAACCAAATTAATGTTCTGCATATCAAGCTGATGTTATTTGATGCACCTCATGTCCAACATATTCACCAAAAATGTTTTATCCGCTGAACCAGATTCTGAAATAACCGGAACCGGTCGAAATGTATACTCGTGTGCCCAGATGAGCTAAATCGTGATTGTATTTCTCATAGATCATCAAGCTGATGTAATTTGATGTGTCGCATGACAGGTATATTCACCAAAAATATTTGGTCCAAAGCACCGGACCACGGAATAACCGGAACCGGTCATAAAATGTCGCAGCCTTGTGGCCAGATGACATACAACGTGATCGCAATGTTCATAAATCATCAAACTGGTGTAATTTGATGTGCCGCATGACAGGCATATTCGCCAAAAATGTTTGGTCCGAAGAACCGGATTCCGGAACATCCGAAACCGGTTGAAAGGTGTCCCCTTGTGGCCGGATGACATACAACGTTATCGCTAAGTGCATACATCATCAAACTGATGTAATTTGATGTGCCGCATCACAGGCATATTCACCAAAAATGTTTGGTCCGAGGAACCGGATTCCGGAACATTCGGAACCGGTCGTAAAGTGTCCCCTTGTGGCCGGATGACAAACAACGTGATCGCAATGTTCATAGATCATGAAACTGGTGTAATTTGATGTGCCGCATGACAGGCATATTCGCCAAAAATGTTTGGTCCGATGAACCGGATTCCGGAACATCCGAAACCGGTCGAAAAGTGTCCCCTTGTGGCCGGATGACATACAACGTTATCGCTAAGTGCATACATCATCAAACTGATGTAATTTGATGTGCCGCATCACAGGCATATTCACCAAAAATGTTTGGTCCGAGGAACCGGATTCCGGAACATTCGGAACCGGTCGTAAAGTGTCCCCTTGTGGCCGGATGACAAACAACGTGATCGCAATGTTCATAGATCATGAAACTGGTGTAATTTGATGTGCCGCATGACAGGCATATTCGCCAAAAATGTTTGGTCCGAAGAACCGGATTCCGGAACATCCGAAACCGGTCGAAAAGTGTCCCCTTGTGGCCGGATGACATACAACGTTATCGCTAAGTGCATACATCATCAAACTGATGTAATTTGATGTGCCGCATCACAGGCATATTCACCAAAAATGTTTGGTCCGAGGAACCGGATTCCGGAACATCCGGATGCGGTCGTAAAGTGTCCCCGTATGTCTAGATGACCTAAAACAAGATTACATTGTTCATACATCATCACGGTGATATAATTTGATGATGACAGGTATGTTTTTTCTCAATTTTTTCATAGATAAGGCTAGCTGTTTCCGGAATTCCGTTCCAGGAAATCTCTCGGAATCGGTTCTTGGATGTCGCGGATGCTTTCGAAAGGGTCCAGGAATAGTCTATGAGCATGCAATTTGCATCGTTGTGTATTTTTCATGAAATCTTGTAATATTTGATATGCCTTTTGGTAAAGATAGCGCATTTTGGATTTACTAGGTCCCCCGGAACCGGTTCCAGGATGCCAGGATGTGGCCAATACCATCCCAAAATGACTTCAAAGGGTTTGTATATAAGTTTTGATCATGTACGGGCTATAATAATACCAGATTTATAGCTAGACGTTGAAAAGTTAAAGAAAATAACTAAAATGACCCTCGGACAGACCCCACGGAATTTCCGTATAAATCCGGAACCGGTTATCTGACCTGACCAACATATTCAGCCTAAGAAACTTGAATGAATTCCCGATCGTTTGCAAGTGGTTTGATTGAAATCCGTTGACAATTGTTAAAACAAGAGCGAATTGAGCACCTAAATTGATGAGTGAAAATTATCACGGGGACGCAAAGGTTAATTATACATACTATGATATGGGTTAGTGGGATTTTCTTAGAACTGTTTTTGTTTCTGAAAATTTCAATTTTATCAAACATATACTAAATATGTAATAGCTGACCTCAATGTTCGAAATTTTTAGCAAACTACTGAAAAGTTGATACCTGTTCGTCGAGAGATTAATATATCTAATAAACTGCTCATTGTGAAAATATTTCACACTTGTTTTGTTTCATTATAAGAACAACATATTTATACAAAACAAATGGAGATAAACGTCCAAAAAACCGACTAAAGAGAAACGAATGAAATATTTCTGATTCACTTCAAAATTGAACTTTAACTAATACCCGAATTAATCAGAATCGGTCAACAACGACTCCGTTCGGTAACTTTCCATCGGTCGCGACAGATAAAATGGAATCCTTTGACAATGACAAAAAATAAAGCTATCGCTCCGTTGCAGCATTCTTTCCGAATGACATCACATCATGAGAAGAAAGAACAGCCAATAATCGTTTTTATTGGGGGATCCGAATGCCAGTGACTTCTATTCTTCATTCAATATCATCTAATTTTATCCTGAAACCCCGCCGTGCCATTCCATTTCCATTTTGAGATAGGTATAGTTGCGAAATCGCAACACTGGAACCCAATGGGGTTTTTGTGTCAGAAAAAAGGCATCTCGAAGTTATGATATTTGAAGCGTTTCCGTGCAGATTTTTTTGTTTGTTTTGGTTGCGGACTTTACCTGAAATGGATTAGTGATTGTTGGTGCTTTCGTTGTTGGTAAATTTATCTAACCAGTTTGTGCTGTTTCTTCTATTTCAGGTAATATACTTACTTCAACGTGTGAGTTAACTAGTTCTGTTGATAAAATCAATCACGAGGTAATTTATTTTATCAATCTTGATTCTTTTTATTTCGTATTCTAAAATATTCAGCTTCGCGCCATCCAATATTAGGCAATCCATTAGACGTTTGTTTGACAATTCAGCGGTGGGTTCTGTCAACAAGTCTTCTCCTGCGAACAGAAAAACTCGTCCGACAAACAACTTTGTTAGTCCGATTCGTTTGATGTTGTATCGAATCAACGATATTGTCGGACGTCGCACCCCTCGGAGTAACATCAGAATAAGTAAACAAGAAATAATCAGCTGGTCAGAAACGTCTCGTGGATTGCCTAATTCCCAAGTTTCGTTCGAGTGCTTGGCAATTCCACGACTAATATCATCTAAATGTTGGCATATATAGCACACTTGATTGAACTTAAACCTTATTTCGACCAGTCTTCAGTCGAATAGACTAAATTGCTGGTTATTTGGTATATTCGGTAGTTTAAGAAAAGATCAAATCTAGAAAACATAATTTGGTATGTGATTCTTGGTCACGAACTATTTTTTCTCGATATTTATTTAACTCTAGATTGCTTCGATGAAGGAGTATTTTATAGAGCCTCTGGTGATCAATCACTTTCGGAATTTTTTGTTTTACTTTGGAGAATTTTGTACTTTACATTGTTTTAGTTTTGATTCTGGTCTGGCGAGGAAGGAATTATAACACTGGTTTCAAAGTGTAGTTGTCATATGTTCAAAGCTTATCTAGAAAGTCCTTCTAGTTCTTGTATGACGTAGTACTAGCCCTGAGATTATGCCGTATAATGCGGAGTTTTTCGAAATCGACGAAAATTTGTTACAGCAGCAGGATCAATTAACCGTAAATTACATTAATGATTTCCCAAGAAGTAAACTTTGTTTGCATGTAGCATTTTGATTTGGACGTGAAACAAAACTGTTGTAATCAACACAGCAACTGGGGAAATGGTAGCGTTGGCGGACCAGGACACATTTTTTTCAAATAAAAGTAATCTTGTCCCGTTTAAGGTTCACATCTAATCTTCAAATAAAGGGGCATATTTTCAAAACATCAGTTATGACAAAAGCGTGTAATTTTAAATGTTTCTGAACATAATGATTGATCTTTGCGTCACTAAATCGCAACAGGTAATATACTACTGTTAAAAGTTTCGACTAAAGAAAACAACAAGAAAATTTTTTTTCTATATTTCGCTTTCTTTTATGTTCTGCATTTTTTCTATGAAATCCAGTTTCCAATTTTTCTTTATTTATCCATTCATCCATTTCCTTTTTCTTGATTTTATTTATCTATTTGCGTATTTTATTTCATTTTTGGTGTTGTGGTTGTGGTGTTTGTCTTCTAAATTTTCCATTTTGTATTGATCTCTTTTCACCATTTCAACTGTTTTTTTTTAAATTTATTTAAAATTTTTGCAGAGGAATTCAATGTATTTATTTCATACCTAAATTTTTCATATTTTTATTACTCCTTTTTTGTCGCATTTTTACTTGTTTCTCGTTTATATATTGGTTTATTTATTTATTTATTTATTTATTTATTTATTTATTTATTTACTTATTTATTTATTTATTTATTTATTTATTTATTTATTTATTTATTTATTTATTTATTTATTTATTTATTTATTTATTTATTTATTTATTTATTTATTTATTTATTTATTTATTTATTTATTTATTTATTTATTTATTTATTTATTTATTTATTTATTTATTCTTATTTTTCATCTGACCTATGTTGGTCTACATGAAATGTAGTTGAATGGGAAAAGCTCATTTCAGGACATACTTCAGAAGCAATCCTCAAATTGGCGTAAAAACTCATTATTTTTTCACATTTTCACATCTGATTACAATGGATTCACAGTACAATAAAATATAATCACATAGTACACAGAATTACGAAAATAAAAAATACAAATATCACAAAAAATGAATTTTAAAATCTAAGTCAACCTTCTTAGCCTATTTTTGAAAACATCACAAGATACAGAAAAGTCAAAATGGTCATAAACACTATTAAAAACATTACACATGGGTTCGTTTTGACCGTACTTGATGCGTTGAAACTCGAGTCTTAAAAAGTTATGCGATCTGAGACTTCTCGGGGGCACATTGAAATTTTTTGTGAGAGAATATCTGTAGCATCTATTTGGCCAGTTAATATTTTCCCAACAAATACTGCTCTAAATGTGCTCCGCTTTTTGGCTAGGGTTTCCATATCGAGCAGACGACAGCGATCGATGTACGGTGGTAGCTCTGTTGGGTTACGCCACGGCAGAGTTCTAAGAGCAAAACGGAGGAATCTTGCCTGCACTGCTTCTATTCGGTTGATCCAAATGACGAATTTCGCTCCAAATCGAACAAATGTTGGCAGCACCCTCTCAAATTTTAATGAAACTTTCTGTATACCAGGACTTTGCACAAAAAGCAACATTGCATATTTTGTTTTTCCAAAAATTATCTAGACTGTATTTTGAAAAGGGTCAAACTTTTTTTACCAATTTTTTTCAAATGGCTCTAAAAATGACAAATCCTACAAAAATGTTGTAGGAGTGGTTTTCACTAAATTTGTCAAATTTTCGAATAAAAATATTGAAAAAATTCTTCATTGACTCCTACACTAAAAAAAAAGATTTTAAAAATTTAAAGTCGATTTACAAAAAAAACCATTTTTGATTTGGATGAAATTTTCGGTATGGAAAAAACTGTTTTTTTCGTTTTTGATTTTTGCCGATTCTCTCTCCAACCTTAAGCGCAGAATGGCATTTTGTTGCAGCATCCCATCAAAAAGGACCCTGTGATTCTATTGGTGGCACTTTCAAGCGAATGGCAAAAAGAGCCAGTCTTTCTGGCGACTATGGAATACCATAACAAGTCCCCAAGAGTTATATAACTAGACAGTTGAACAAACGGATAAATATATCACAAAATTAATTTTCTGCTACATATTCACTGAACAGCACAACAAAATGTCAGAAGAACTCTAAGAGCTGTATAATAACGACAAAAATACCTGGAACTAAAAAATTCCACAGTTTTGTGCCTATTCCTGGGGGCAAAGTAGGGACGAAAAGATATTCTAATTCAGAAGATGAACCAAAAGTATTTTCCTTGTGTAGAAATAATACAAAATAGCATGCATGAAGATAGTTTTAAGACAAATGTAAAATATAAAAATAAAAAAATAATTATGAAAAATTCAATACGTAATGTTGTGGTGGTTATTCCTTTCTCTAATTCTTCCTCAGCACTAAACAAGAAAATAAAAAAGTAAGAATGGAATATTTGTTTAATGACATAAACTCTTTTAAATGGGATTCTTGATTAAGGGGTTACATACCCTTTAGTGATAAAAATGTCAAGAAAGTTTGAATTTAAGTAAAGAAATAAAGAAATGATTTCATTACATCAAACTTATAATATTTTGGTAGTACATTTTTCAGTAAAATAAACAAGCATAAGTTTATAAAAATAAATTGATAATTGGCGGTTATGGCTTTTTCCCCGAAAGCCTTTTCTTATTTAAGAGGTTTGCGGTGATCACGATTGGAGACCAATAGATCATCTAAAAATCCAAAACTCAAACTTTTTGTATTAGTATATGAGTATTCCTCGTACCTTAATGATTAGTTGAATAAATAATATTTTTTTCCTGCATTCGAGAACGCTTTCAGTAAAAAATCGCTGTTTTAAGCTCTCAAAATTGTATTAAATTTTCAAGTGATTGCATAACCTTTCTATATGAGAAAGGCAAAAATTCTTATCCATAAAACAAAAATTTATGAATAAAAAAGGAATTAATTACGATCAATTGAAAAAAATTATGAAAATTGATTTAGTAGTTTTTCGGTAATCGTGATCACGGAAAAACCATTTTTAGTAAAACGACATTTCGAGAAAATCGAGTTTAAAATTTCAAATTACCACTGCTCTTGGTAGACGAAGCGCGCTTGGAAGCGCTGTAACTTTCGATGTATTTCTTGGAGCTTTATAAAAATTTGGGAAACCATTCGCAAGGAGTTGTACTTTCAGATAAAGTAATAAAAAATTCGATTTCATAAAAAAAATGAAAAAGTAGTTAATTCCTTAATAAAAATATGCCTAGTTACTATATTAGACAATATCTTCTCACAAACTGAGTTTTACTGGATTCTGAGATGATTACATGGTAAAAAATTATCACGTTGATATAAAGTGATTTGCTGTTGAATTTGCACTACTTGCCAAACAGTTCAAAATGAAGTGTAAGTCTATTGGGAACGTTCATATCGAAACACAATCGAATCAACAGCAAATCACTTAAAAATGCATTGCCTTGCACACCGCTTTGCATGTGCCAGACTTTAAATTTTGATTGTTTACCATATTGATATTAACGATCCATCACATCAAGTTTAAATTATTTATTCTTGAATTGTCTATTGATTAAATATGCGTTTTATTAAATTTAAATTATTTATATTTAACTTATTTCAATTTAAATAAACCTGTAAACGTCGTGATCCTCAATTTGAATATATGGAGTGCCAGGTGCGTCTGGTTCTTTCATGAAACGTCCTGCCCAGGTTCTCCAGTTCGCGACATGAAACCGACAGGATTGCATTATAAATTTACCAATGCAAAATGTTAAAAATACTGACATTATATATCTACATATATACTAAAACGTATCAGTTTGAAGCGTAGGACTTCTGCTTAAACAACTTTTGTTCCAAGTTTTCATCTTCTATGTGCTTGAGTTATTTTGACATTTGTGAACAAAGGTTGAATCATTAAAATCCAATAGATATGGGCAGTAGTGCTAATGCAACAGATATAAATTTTAGTTTGAAGGTAATTTCTATTGAATAATTTTCAAAGATATATCACTTTTGTACGAATCGTAAATCACTAGAAAATCAATACTATATCACTTCAATTCGTAGTGAGGCATGGAACTGATTCCAAGTGCTTAAACAATTGGATTAGACGGGACAAATTTTTACCGTGTATGACTTTCATTGGTTTAGTTTTCGATAAAAATACACTGAAGAAAAAAATCAGTTTGGACAAGGAAAAGTTTGTTTCAAATAACTTTTTTTTCCTCAAAAGTGCCCAACTGACGGATTTTTGACGGTAGGTAGGGAACATAATTATCTATCTTATAACAAAATTTCATCCAAATCTAAAATGTTTTTACATTTCTTATAAAAGAAATGTATAGAATTCGCTCAAACTTTCAAGATTTTTTCCGAGGCCCGGAGGGCCGAGTCTTATATACCAATCGACTCAGCTCGACGATTTGGGACAATGTCTGTGTGTGTGTGTATGTAACGGACAAACTCTCATTCGTGTTTCTCAGCAATGGCTGAACAGATCTTATCCAAATCAATTTTGAATGAAAGAACTAAAAAACAGTATGAACGCTATTAATTTGTTTTTGATTCTGATGTTTAGTTTCCAAGATATGAATGTTTAAATGCGTAAAAATGGCGCTTTTTGAAGTTTTTTTGAATTATCTGCCGAAATTGATAATATAGATTAACAATTTATATGTTTTTAGACAGGTTTAACGAATACCTTTCGAACAAGCTATAGATTGTTGAAATCGGACTATTATCAAAAGAGATATTTAATTTTAAATGCGGACGAAAGATTTTTATCATTTCCCATTGCCAGAAATATGACCAAAAACATATAATCTATTATTAACGCCAAAACGGCTTATTTTAGGTCAATAGTATCTTCGGAGAATTTAATGGAGGCAATATGACCTTTCTTTTGGTATTGTGCTTTTGCTGATTAATCCCCCTATGAGTGAGATATTTTCACAAATTTTCTTGGAAGTGATTATATCGAAATGATGCCTTCAGCAGTTTTGTAGCTCTTACTTTTGCGAATAACTTTACTGAAGACTTCAAACATCTATTTTGAATACTTTAAAAGTTATGGCTTGTTGTTTGTGGATTACTCTTTGTCGCCTATTTATTGTTCAATATAGTAATAATCCATTGAAATAAGCCAAACATTATTTCGATAAATCGAATTTTGTATTTCATTTTTCTATCTACAACCGCTAGAAATAATCACCGAACACTTCCAAGTTGTCTGGAAGGAACTTGATCACTTATCAGTGCAAAAATGGTCATTTGTGCGAACCCTCTGACTGCAATTTTTCTAACTTATAACCATCGGATCGATCTGAAACATATCGGAAAATGAAAAGCGAAATAAATAACTCCAAGCAACGGCGTAGCCAAGAGAAAGTTTTGGGGTTTAACACCATACAACCCCCCCCCCCCACCAGACCCAAAAAAATATTGGATTGAAGTTGAAAATTTATTGATGCAGACTGATTTAATTCAATAATACAATAACAATTATTTGATCCGTACATTGATAACCTGTTGTTGTAAACATCATGAGGACTTTTGATAAATTGTCGGAATGGGGTCCTGATATGTAACTGATCTATTGGTCTTGATTTCACAGTTGTCTAATTGCATAAATATCAAATTCTTGCCTGGAAACATTCCAATAGAAAATTCCAGAGTTCTGTAATCAATCATAATCCTCAGATTTATTTTCAAATTGAGCTTGTTTTTGTAGAAATGTACTGTAATAAGGGTCTTTAGTTAATAGGAAGCGAAGTTCAAATTGATTTAATGTCTATGAAACATAGAACTGCTCACCAAAAAATGCATAACTTTCAACATTTGCTAAAAATGTTTTTGCTTTTCTCATTCACTCTAAAATTCGTCAATCTAATCCCGACCCGGAGGGCCGAGTGTCATTTGCCAATCGACTGAGTTCGTCGAGATCGGAAAATATCTGTGTGTGTATGTATGTGTGTGTATGTGTATATGTGGAAAAAAAATGTAACCTTTGTTAATCAGAGATGGCTGGATCGATTTACACAAATGAAATGAAAAATTTCAAAATCATATTTGTATTTTTGATGCCAAATGACTTTAAAATGCATTAAACATTGAGATGTTTGACAAAAATTGACTTTTTTGGACTTTGGTACATTTTTGCCTTTCTAATATAGAAAGGTTATGCAATCACTCTAAAAATCGTCAATCATACCGGCCCGGAGGGAGTATGCAGTGAGGGGTTGCTACTTTAAAATTAAAACTAGTTTAAAATTTCTTAACAAGTTGAAAATGTTCGGCAGGGCCTGGACCTTCCGGAACTTTCTCCATGATCCGCCGCTGGTTTCAAGCGATGTTTCAGTATCACATAGTATCTCAAGATCGTGGCTGTCGATCCGTTGTATGTATGTGCAAATCGTACTGAACATGTAACATTCATTTCCACCATTGTATTGAACATAACCAGCCATGGAATCGTAGTCTGGACAAATGAGAAAAGCACAATAGCACCACTAGGCGGATTAAAACAGGTTTATATTTTGGGAATGCGTCGAGTTGAGACGAAAACGTAATATGATTAATAACGAGGATAACACTTTCCGAATGTAGAGAGAAATTTATGAAAAATGACGATTTCCATTCGACTCTAGCAGGTTCTGATCGATTTTGATGAGCATTTGATTTTTGTTGTATGAGGTCATACAACAAAAATCAAATGCTCATCAAAATCGATCAGAACCTGCTAGAGTCGAATGGAAATCGTCATTTTTCATAAATTTCTCTCTACATTCGGAAAGTGTTATCCTCGTTATTAATCATATTACGTTTTCGTCTCAACTCGACGCATTCCCAAAATATAAACCTGTTTTAATCCGCCTAGTGGTGCTATTGTGCTTTTCTCATTTGTCCAGACTACGATTCCATGGCTGGTTATGTATAGGTCAAATGTTCAAAAACAGTAATTTAAGGTTAAGATAGCATCATTTTGAAACCGCCAATTTTGGGGGTTTAGTATCTTCAATGAGTTTTACAAACGTTAAACAGCGCATCATTTGATAAAATAATTTTGACGGTATATCGTCCAAGAAGTATTTATGGTGAATTTTCTCAGGTTAATATTCATGATTATAATAAAGTCTCAACAAATTCGCTAAAGACAACACGAACTCTGTTAATATTTTCTGAAAAATTAATTCTGCATAATTTTAAAACTTCAAAAATTACGGTTTCGGAATTGTGCCGTTTGGACAGTATGATCTATTTTCACCAAACCGAATTTCTGGCAAGCAAGTAGAAACAAAGTCGTTCTACACTCGTTCACAAGAAACTTCTTCGAATGCTGAATATCTATTATAATACATTGAAACCCCGATTTTATCAGCCAAATATGAACATATGTTTGATGGGCTCTAGCAGTCGAACAAGACTGAATTGGAGTAAATCCTTTCTTGCGCATGTTTTCCTTATCATGAAGATGGAAATATGCAAAAATAAAAAGTTCATCATAATCAGAAATAGTTATCAGACTACATCAAGGGACGGGAAGATTATTTTAACAGCTTCAGTTTATTATAAAGAAAAAAATTGCCCGATTTAGTCAATGTCCCCATTTTGTCAGCCTAAAATACACCATGAGATAGATAAAAATGGGTCTTTATTGTATGTATTATTCTTTATTGTATGTATTATTTCACATTAATAGGTACATTTCATTTTTGGGGATTTTTTATTGCATCGAACTACAACAATTTTTAGGTAGCTTTCAAGGGGTTATTTTATAGACTTCTTCCAAAATTTGGCGAACTTATTCCAATTCGTATACCAATTAATTGGTATACTTAAGGGTTTATATGTTGCAGATGGAGAAAATACTGAAACATTCAGCTTTTTTCCTACACAATATTACGTAAGCTTATTAAACAATTTTTCCTAATAAGTTTGTGAAAATTAAAAACTATTTGAAATTTTTTAATAGTTTTATTTTTTATTTAACCGTGATTTTTTAATAAATAGTGACCATCGCTTCACAACGTAGTCTATTTTTCATGGCTTGCGGTGAGCACGATCTCTCGAATTGCTGAACTGAAAATGATGGAAGAGAAATTAATTTTTAGTATTCTTTACAGATTTAACTCGCCGCGCAGATAGCTCTGAATTAGACCCGCTGGTGCCCTAAGACGATTTCGCTAGGTTTTCAGAGCACTGTGCACCCAGTGCATTAACGCAAGTGACGAAAGGTTATCGAAAAGTTTCGTGAAAATGAAAAATCCAGTAATGATGATGATTTTCCCAAATGGTTCGTTTTCGAGAGGTTTTTATTTGTTCTTTGGCATTAGGATTAGCGATAATAATTCAAATCAAGAATACTACTGGGACGTCACCTTTAGAAAAAGTCGAAGTCGAAGTAAAATTTGGAACTATGCACGCATGCACTTCAGAGATAGCGTGATATCAGGAGCTGCGATTCCATTTCAACGCTTTTTTGTGAAAAGGGCGATACTTACAAATATAAACATAAGGTTTTTTTTCATACATGCGAATGAGGGCTTTGAAACGCAACAAATTAACCTAAAAATTTGGATTCTACGATTTTGCTTTCTTAAACTACAGCAAAAAATACAACGGGCGAAACTGTATTTTTGTTTGTTTATTTAAAGTTTCGCCCTCCACGCTCCATGCAAACAATCAGGGCGATACTTTTTTTGCTAGCAGTTTAGAGGCGAAACTGTTTTTCGTATTTTTTAGGATTATCAAGCTGATACCAGCTGTAAATAGTAACAATGATCGCTATTGAAAAACCCGGACGAAATCGGTAGTGTAAAACTGTAGTTATTGTAAAAAACGTAAGGGCGATACTTCAATGCTGATAGGTGGGACCGAAAATGTAAACAATCGCCAAAGGGGCGATACTATAATTTTGTCAATTTCAATAGCAAAAACAAATTTTAATTTAATAATTTCAAATACTTTATGAAGTTTTGGGTTTCGATCACTGAATCATGCAATCTAGAATATAAAACACTGGAAATATTCACTGTTGATTTTCTTTGAATGGTGTCACTGCTAGTAGTTTTCAAGAAAAAGCGTTGATTTCTTAGTTCTCAGTCGCGTTGGAAATTTGAGTAAAGTATAAACTTCAAATCGATTCAAAAAAAAATTCGAATTTTTTGGCTCAGTACAATATATAACCCCTTTAGGAAAATTCAGTTTTCCTACCACAATTTAGATATTTTATTAACAGAGCATTAACAATAATTCGTTGGTATGTCTATTTTATGGGCTATTTTTCGCTTTCCCATTGATTTGGTTTGAGATTTCTAGCACTGATGTTGTCCTATGCTGATTTGAGCGATTCTCTGAGTCCTGCCACTATCCCATGTAGTATGTGTTATCAAAAACATCGCGATGCATCAAGATCTAAATGTTCTCAAACGATACAATATCCGAAGAGAGTGATAAGAGTTATAAGAAATGTCTCATCACACTGTTAGGTGGATTAAAAGCGTTTTTTTTTTGTAAATCGACTTTAAATTTTTAAAATCGATTTTTTTCAGTGTAGGAGTCAATGAAGAATTTTTTCAATATTTTTATTCGAAAATTTGACTAATTTTGTGAAAACCACTCGTACAACATTTTTTTGTAGGATTTGTCATTTTTAGACTATAGCCATTTGAAAAAAAAATGGGAAAAAAAGTTTGGCCCTTTACCAAAGACAGTCTAGATCATTTTTGGAAAAACAAATTATGCAAAGTGGCTTTTTGTGACAAAGTCTTCATGTACAGAAATTTCATTAGAATCTGAGAGGGTGCCGCCAACTCTGAATACGATTTGGCGCGAAATTCGTCAAATGCTCGTGTAAGGACACCAAATAGGTGCTGAAGCTTCCAGGACAGATCGAACAAGTGAAAAATAGAGTGCCCGCAAACAATATGGATCAGTGAACTCTTTGGCGATTCTTATAATGAAACCGAGATTTCTATTTGTCTGTGCTGTAACATGAGAGTAATGATTTCTGAATGTCAGTTGTGAGTCCCAGGAGCGGATACAGAAAAAAAAATCGGAAGGGGTCCGAAATTTTGAACATTGTACAATACGTCATGCGTTGAAACCTCATTTAATGAAATTCAGTTTTGGTTGTCAAATTTGGTTTGTAAGGATTTTAAGTTTAAAACTGATATAAAATTGAAACTAATTCAAAATTTCTCAAAAAGTTTAAAAAATTTGGAGGGGGTCCGGACCCCCACGACCCTCCCCTTGGATCCGCCACTGGTGAGTCCAGAAGTACATCGAGGTCTCTGACAATTGTTATTCTCTCTAGCGATTCCCCGGAGATGGTGTAGTTCCACAGTACTAGATTTTTTCCACGTGTAAAAGATATTATGGAGCAATTGGACACGCTGAGAGCCAGCAAGCTGCGATTACACCAACTACAGAAAGCATCTAAGTGTTGCTGTAGTTCCAAGCAATCTTTTACTGACTGCACAATAAGAAATAGTTTGAGATCATCGGCATATATAAGTCTACACCATACATACTTTCAATTTAATTTGCCATTATTTAAGTTTTCATGAATTTTTTACCGTTTTATGTTTTTTGTACATTTTTCGTTTATGTTTGATGTATTTTTTCTTCATTTAATTTATTTATTCAATTTTTTTATTTTAATTTATTTTGGTTTCGTAACTTTTACAACTATTACTTTTTTTTATTTGTTTTTCTATTATTCAATTTCTATATTTTTAATGCATTCCATATTTTCCAATTCACGTTGTTTGCCAATTTTAATAATTTTTCTAATTTGTTTTATTTTTCTATTTCCTCATCTTTGATATTTTCATCAGTTTTTTTCCCCTGTATTGCAGATCTTGCTATTTTTTTAGTTTTGCCGCTTGTTACATTTTCTTTTATGGAAAACGGTTCCCTTTTACTATTTCCTCCATTTTTACATTTCTCACGAAAGAAAAGTATAGGATTCGCTCAAACTTTGAAAACTTTTTCCTAGGCCCGTAATCGACTCAGTTTGACAAATTGGGACAATGTCTGTATGTGTGTGTATGTGTTTAAATATGTATGTGCCCTAATTGTCTTATCTCAGCAATGGCTGAACTGATCTTAATGAAACTTATAAAATTTTATGGTCACCGCAACATATTTATTTCATGGCCTTGTTGACTTTTCTCGTTTAAAATTTGAGGCTTTCGTTTTCACCGAGAAAAGTCAACAAGTCCATGAAATAACTTAATGAAACTTGTTTCAAATGAAAGACCTAACGTGATAATTTGACACTACTATTTTTGTTTTTGGATATTGTTTGCGCTTATGTCCAATTCAATATCAACACAGTAACAGGATTTCACTGTACACACAACATAAGTTCAATTGGCATGCCCAATAGATCAGATTGATTCAGCGTAGTTGTAGTCAGGATAATTTGTGCTTCTGTCGGCAGTATTGCCAACTCAAATTAGTTTCCGTTTAGTAGAAGGGTTTCCGGTTGAACTAATCTACACTCATTAAAGAGTTCAGCAGGACTATAAAAGCTTACCTCACAGCAGTTCAAGCACGTTCTTACGTTTCTATTTATACGTTAGTTAGTCATATTGTACGTCTAAGTTAGTCCGTGAATAAATGTTAACCGTTAAGTCAGTAGTTCGTTGTACAGCCGTTCGTGTTCGTCAGTCCACGATTCTGTCTGTAATTTCAATTCAACATGCAACAATAGTAGTTAATCGTACCCACGAGTTTCACTCTACCGCGACCGAAACAGTTTCCTAATCAAGACAGATCCACAGACGCTTGAATGTGCGTTAACAGATATGTTATTTGCGTTATTATGTTATTTACTTTCTGAGATTTCGGTGATTTTGTCAAAAGTTTAGGTTTTATACGTACAACTCGGCGGAGATATTAAGGGGGTCTGGTGTGACGGGCAAAAATCGACTTCTTTATCCGCTTAATTGTTTGTATTGAACCTCTAGAATAGTCTCCCGCAATCTCGGTGGCCACGCTGAACTTATTTTGTTTTAAACGGTCATGCATTCCTCGCGTGAATTTGCTATAACACACGCAGATTTCAATCTATCAGCAACATTTTTCGAAAAACAAATTGGCAAACACTAAAACTAAAAATTGGCAAACAAAAAAAACTAATCAACGAATTGACTTGATTTTTTTATGAGAATGCACAATATGTGTAGTAGAGTGGGACATGGTTGCATGAAAAAAATAAAATTTTGCTCCGAGTAACTTTTTGGGTTTAGTCATTTAGCTTCCAGATCAACAAATTTTTAGCTAGATCGGTGAAACTATATTTTAGCGCCCACGGTTTAAAGTTTACATGTGATTTCGTATGGGTAAATTGTAATTCCTCCAAGAGTCGCCTGTTACTTCCTAAAAATAAATAGATATCTGATTTCAATAGAAAATTTGTCAAGGAAACAAAGTCTAGAAAACCGCGAACCGATCTGATGATTGTGGAAAAAGTTATTAAACAAAAACCGATTTATGCCCTGAAGATAGATGAAATTTTGACTTTTCATAGCATCACTGCTGCTGACGGTCGAATTATATACAAAATTTTTAACTTTCTAGTATTATGCACAAAAGAAGCCTCGATTTATCCCTCAAAACTCTTGCGAAGTGGCCAAACAGTATAGATAAATGATTTAGACACATTAAGAGAAGATTAAAACAAAATTGCGTATAATTGAACAACCAACAACAGTGGTGCTAGAAAAAAAATAAATATTTTATCAATCGTCAGAGCATCAATTGGCTTCTACTTAATAACTTTTTTCTCAAGCGTCAGATCGTTTCGTGATTTTCGCGACTTTGATTCTTTGTCAAATTTCCTATAAAAGCCACATAATGATTTATTTTTGGGAAGTAATGGGCAACTTCTGGAGAAATTATTTTGTGAAAGTTAATTTTCCCATACAAAATCCCATGTAAACTACGGTGGGCGCAAAAATATAGTTGAAGGTAAGGGACTAAGAATTTGCACAGTTGTTCTAGGGCCCAAATGGTACCTAAAAAGTTGCTCGGATAGCGAATTTTACCGTAAAATATGAGATTTTTCAATTTTCAAGTAGCCATTTTCCGAAACTCGAACTTTTTTCTATTTTTTTATCCATCGAGTAACTACAAGTCTAAGCTTTACGAATCTTGTTGAATTTCCTGTGTCAGACAATTTTATAGAGAGTTATCGTGTTCGCTCCGCGACGTGGAAATTGTTGGACATCTACTCTTGGAACGCTCGTATGTGTGGTTCTGCGCGGCTGAAAATATTTTTTTTCGTGCACAATGAATGTATAAATAGATCTTACCATTATACAAAACATTCATTGTTACCTTGCCTTCAAAATCGAAAAACAAAATAGCTTTCAGTTTGAGCACTTTAGGCCAGACGCCCCCCTTAGAAATTTTATATTTTTTTTCGTCATTTTCCAATTTCAATAATTAAAAATAAGACCGTTGCATAAAGAGTATGGCTTTAGTGGTGTTTTGGTAGCAAAATTAAGCTGATTTTAAATATCGAAGGATGAAAACACATCTACGTGATTTAAGGAATTCTACTCTGGAAATATTATGTAAATTTATCCAAAAATGAATTAACTATTTCCCAAAAATTAAAATGTAAGTTCACTACAAAGATAAAGATCAAACTTTTTCCCAAGTTAGAGTGTTTGACCCTTGCATTAGGCATTGCGATCAACCGTGATTTTGAAGTATGATAGTTAGATATGTGTACATTAGAGTGGCTCGAAAATGACATTTTTCAGCACAGCACTTTTTGAGTTCCTTTTGTGGTTCCAAATGCCTTTGCAAAGTTTGGGAGCGGTCGGTTGCTTCCCGGGTTTGCGCATTGCGTTCAAAGTTTGTATGGGATTTTACATGGGGAAATCAATTATTTTGCATTTACGTTAATAAAGATCGCTATTTCACTCGATATGAAAAACCAGCTTTATAAAACGATAATTCAAACCTTGGTTAACGACTTTGTCGAAGACGGTAACTAGCTACGAGTTTTCAAAAAATAGTTATAAAGATTTTAAAACTTATGGTTCAATCCAAATACAGAAATTTATTATTTCTTCCAACACTGTCAGTACACCACGACACCGATACTTTAAACTGAAATAAATGAGAATATATTCATCGCAGAGACTTGGTACCTTTGAATGAAATGTTCAGAATGAATTACTGAATAACACAGACGTAGTCAGAAAATGAAAACAGGAGGGGGTGTGGCTTGTGTACTCCCCAGTTCCCTGTTTAGATAGTTTAGTATAATATAAGAAGTACATCTTTTACGCAGGTTTGAACCGCCGAATTAAAAATTAATCTTACGTGTTTGAGTGCTACTATTTAAGGGCTCTACTGTTATCTCATTTAAAATGGTACAGTGGTTTATAAGTTTTACATATTTTAAACCCTATTTCTTAGCCGTTCAGAGTCAGAATTTTTTTAAATGCATATCCTTAGATTCCTTAAAGTCTCGGAATTGTTTCTATTGACGTTTTCGTTTGAGAATCTAGGAAAGAAACCAGGATAGTTATTTCAAACAAGCGTTTTTTGATGAAATTGAGTTGGGTTCACGCAAAACAGAGGTGATGTTGGCGAACCAGAAATATACTTCAGGTTAGAGCCCAACGCGATTTCCAGACCTGAGTTAGTTTTTGCCCCAAGCAAAAACAACACATAAATTTGTAGGTGTAAATTCTAAATATTGTAAATGCTATTTCCCACAACAAAAATTGTAGTATGATTCATATTTGGGTCTATCAAAATATTAAGAAAGCTCAGTGGTTTACATTTACAAGGACGTAATGATTCTTTGTCTTATACAAAACAATCTAAACAGGGACTGGGGAGTACACATGCCCCCCCCTCCCTTCGTCTTTTCATTTTCTGACTACGTCTACGATATTCAGTAAGTCATTCTGAACATTTCATTCATAACTACCAAGTCTTTACGATGAATATATTCTCATTTATTTAAGTTTTTATAACTATAACTTTATAACTAAGTTTTTATAACTATTTTTTGAAAACTCGTAGCTAGTTACCGTCTTCGACAAAGTTGTTAACCAAGGTTTGAACTATAGTTTTATAAAGCTGGTTTTTCATATTCAGTGAGAAAGCGATCTTTATTAACGTAAATGCAAAATAATTAACTACCCATGATCGCATAGTTGTCCCGTTTTCTATGGGATTTCCTATCTTTATGGGACTGATATGTGATCATGGGCAGTTAATTTCCCCATATAAAATCCTATACAAACTTTGAACGCAATGCGCAAACCCGGGAAGCAACCAATCGGTACCAAATTTTACACAGGCATTTGGGACCACAAAAGGAACTCAAAAAGTGCTGTGCCGGCTAGTCTAAATCATTTTAAAGTTTTCCCATACAACCGCGAGCCACTCTAGTGTACATAGATCGTCATTCAATCATCATAGTAGTGAGGCAAAAGCTTTTTCATATAGTTCATATTTATATTCGTGGCATCACCAAGAGCTATTGTCGTTTTGTATCCTTGATTTCTAATGAAAAATTAAAATATACATGATACCTTCTAGGGTAATGATACAATTTTCGCTATGTTTCTATCATAACCCTATTCACACGAAGCCGTTGGTTTGAGTAGCATCTACCATCTGAGTTCAGCGCATTGGCTCAAATAGTAGTGCGATAATGGGGCATTTGATTCGAGTTTTCGTTGCACCCAAATAGAAGAATTTCACCATTCGCAGGTCGTTTTACATTTCTGACAAATACTTTTTCATGATTAATGTGACTAAAAACATAATTATTTGCAAAAAATTATAACTTTTATTACAGAAATGTTCATGCCTCAAAAGTAAAAATACGTTTTAAATATACTTATTCTGATAGTTTGAACCATTTCTTTTTCATGGTAGGGGAATCCGGGGCTTGTTGGCGGTATTTTCAGTTTTCATTTTTTACCCCTTTGATTTTGGTAGATCTTGCAAAATAGAACACGTTGCATGAAAGGGCAGACTTTTGGCATCATCTCTCAATTTTATAAAAATGTTGATACGTTGTCTTCATTTACAGAGACAAAAATATGTGACGCGGAAAAGCCGCCAAGTAAGTTGGCGGAATGCCAGAAAATAAACAATCAAATGGAAATGGTTTTAAACAATTTTCTCCTTAGTGGAGTCAAAATGTACTGTACTGTAGTGCGCATGCTTTGTAAAATACCTTCAATACAGAGGAATGAATCTCCTTTTCTTTAGAAATTTCATTAACCCCTTCATGTCCATGTTGTTTGTGGACAACAACGTTTTAAGCAGCTACGTTTGTTTGAAGCTAGATTCGCTAGCTAGGCCGGCGTCGGCGGTAAAACATGATGATGAGTTATGTTCTACCATAGACCATGCGGTAGACTTGGGTGCAACGCCCAACTCCTACTCTGCATAAGGCAAAGAATTCTTCACATTTCCTTTCGATCATGCCCATATGAGCCTGCCTAGTTCTAGTTTTCCGTTCTAAGTTTATAACTGATTCGCTCTAGAATACCTATCCGTCTTTCAATTTCATTGCTTTCGTTTCTCTTAGTCTCAAATTTGCCGAAAATAGCCAACAAAATCGATACAGTAGAACCTTGCGGCAATTAAAACATAGTAACAAATGTGACTATTGTATTTCATTTGATTTTTAACATTTGCAAGGATCAGATCTAGAACTGAAGTTATTGCAATTAGTCTGTTTGTATTCCACTAGAGCAGTGCTGCTAGGGAAGTTAACGATGGCGACGGAAAATGAATTTTTCATACATCTTTGTTATGTTGCAATATTATTGAAAACTGAAGTATTGTATTGAACATTTTAAAGTGAAAATTGAGCTGCTTCTAGCACTGCGCATCTATCTTTATGAAAAAGGGCTTTTCGTGTTTCTTGATCCCACCGTTTTGAAGAAAAAATAGTTTTGAAACCCTACATGCGCTAGAAAGGGTTAACATACCTAGCGCCAGTACAGTGGGTTATGTGATCTAATCGGGACCCGTTACGATCATTGTAGTTTAAATATATCTATAAACCACACACACACCATTAACAAATCAAATAAACTATTACCGATTCCACATCTCAAGATAGTAGTCGCCTTTACTTTTCTCTATCCAGACAACAAGATCTTCCAATCCATAACAATTTCAACCGCGATCGTGACGTTTCATGGCGAGTCAGTTACAGCGAATCCATGTAATCGACCCATGATCAAATCCCACTGCATCCATCCATCGGTCGGGGCACGAGCCCACCACTCACGAGATGGGAGACATTGAATGGTCTTGGTCAGTCACAGACAGAGGGGATGTAAACCCGATTTGCAACAGAAGATCGATTAATTCTTGAAGTTTTCTTTCCTCCGCCGCGCAGATCCAATCCACGAGAATCGGGAGCGTCATTGAACTTTCGAGAAGTAATCGAGCATTAACATGTTCCTAGGAACAGGGAAGATCGATGCCTACGTGTAATCTCATAGGCATGGAGTAGTTTAAGAAGCAAGCATTGATTTTCGAGTGGAGTGGAGAAAACGTGCAGCTGCTCGTGCTGGAACAATCGATTGGATGCATGGGTGTTTAAATTGAAAATCTTCGCTCGGATGCCAGCAGTACTGACTGCTGAAGAAGTCTATTCTTTGCCATTATTTACGGTTGTTGAACCACAAGTTCACGGCCAAAAACTAGCAGTCATCAGTAAACCCGTAGGGAAGCGGGTATTCATCTGATTGGCTATAATCGGCGTAAATTGGAATGGTGGATTTATCAATGTGATGATGATTATAAAACTCGGATGTTGATTATTTACCAACGTAACTATACGCGGTCAGGTTTGCGGTTGTTTACCAAATACGAATCTCAGTCTAAAGCTGACAAAAAGGGGAATGATAATTGATGAAATCGATCCTTACTGATCTCGATGATCAAGATCATTAAAAGATTCGAGATAAAACGATGATTATTCAGCTTTAAACTACCTATCTATAGCTTAAACCGATGCAGAAACGCCCGCTTCGCCTGCGTCAAGTGAAAGGGAAAAGAACCTGAAATCAACAGAATTTTGTAAACAACACTCCTTCAGTTCCAGCCAAGCCGGTCTGATGCAACAACGTATGCAGCGCCATAAAAGTCAACCCGATGAAGTGCATCGGCACGATCCGGCTCAAATCTTCAGCTCCCCATCGCCATCGTTTGTCCCGGCCGGGCTGGCTGTTTGGCTCAACCGTGTGCGTCCGGAGTTCATTGACAGAGTTCAGGGACAACCACTTTTGCGGCTCTTCTGCCACCAACAAGCTCGGGCACTCCGAATTGTAACATAATTCATTGCTGTTGTGTGCGTAAGGAGCAAACATGGAGATGGTATTTTCCGGAGTAATGTTTTGATTTAGTCCGTCTCGTATTTTTATGTGACGGATTAAAACTTTACAAGCTTTTGAACTTTGTGTTGTGAAAATACGAGTAATCAATGCCTAATTGAATAGTTTCTTTGTGTATGCAAACTACGCTTAGTATGAAGGTTGGTCTTAAATTTAGGGTACATTGGGGCCAATAACGTCGGGGTAAAATGGGGTAACGTGTCAACTACGTGTTTCAATTTAGTCAATCTTTTTCGTTCTAGCATACAACTGTCTACAAATTTGGAGATAAATTGTTATGCAATATTCATTTTAGTTTTTTGCGAATTGAAACGAGTAAATCAAATGATGGTAGCCGCAATATTCCTTTCATGGTTAATTATAGGTGATTATAAACCAACAGAACCAACCAGAAGAATATTCAGGAATCCTGGATCATAATATATTAACTTGAGATTTGTGCCTTTTCGTCACTTTCCGGTAAGAGGGGAAAGAGAAGAGAAAGAAGAAGATAAAGAAATGTAAAATGACAACACAATACAATCACAACACAAAACAGTAAACAGCATGTATTCTTCACTCCCGAAGGAATAATGTATCCTACTGATAAAGCCTATAGCTCTTTATCACACTGGGTTCACCTATTTAAGGAGAACCAAAAATCCGGATATGCAATTGAATTAATGCAGAACAGTTACATATCAAAAGATATGAAGCTCCGACCAAAAAAGAAATATAAGAAAATGATGAGGAACTGAAAAAAAACTGAATGACCGGAAATACTTGTACAGACTCTAATGCACATTGTTTCAAAACGCCGTTTTCACTATCAAAATTTAATAACTCCCGAACCATTGCTTTTGGAGGTTGGACTTCTTCGAAGAAGTTTCTAGATATAAATAGACGCATATTTTAATATAATTAATTGCGTGATTAATTCTTCTAAAAGTGAGATAGAAAATGTATTTCTCCAAATAATTTAGCTAGAAGCTCGCAGTCGTCAGTAAAATTCTAGAAAATATTATTGTGAAGAACTTTGCTAGATACTAAAGCTCTACATAGCGACAGTAGCGAGATACGTACACACCAAAAAAATCTGAATTTTATCGTTGACGTAATTGCAAACATGACACAATTCAACAAACCGTAATTTACGAAATGACGGAACATTACCGTGTTCCGTTTAATTTTACATGAAAATATACTTTACATGCGCAATGACATAAAATTACACTTCCTACCATTCAGAACAAACGCTGTATGTGGAGTAAAATTACATGATTTACGAAATTAAACGTCATGTAAAATTAAAATCAAACATGAAACTAAGTAATTTTTGATGCTCGTATATGTCAGGGTCAGGAGACGTAAATTTACACTATTTTTTCTAGGTGTGTAGGGTTACTTGTGATAGACCCCTTAAAAACAGCTTTTCCAATACGACTTTTTACGATTTTTTATATTAAAATACTCATCCGCACTGTTGTTCAGAACGATGAAGTACACATTTTTGATGAAGAAGTTAAAAATTATTCGTAAACTATCAAGTTATTTTTATTACTCGGCGCGAGATGCTAATATTGAGTATTGGTTTTATACGTAACCTAACTAGCAGTCTCCTCCAGACAATGATGTTTATGTTTTATCGAAAGCAAAAAGTTAGTACTTTTAACTGTAATTAAAGCCATCTGCGAATTTTTGCGATTTAGGAAGTTGCTTAAGGTGTAAGTTGACCTAAAATATTTGAAAATTTACAATTACTTTTTTGTTTCAGGAGCTACAGATTCACCGTCTTCACTAAAAATGTGTGCTTTATTGCCCTGATCAACCTTGCGGATGACTATTTTAATATTAAGAATAGTCGTAAAAAGTTATGTTAGAAAAACTGTTTTCAAGGGGTCTATTTCAAGTAACCCTACATATTTCGTTACTATTGCTATGTAGACCTTCAGTATCTTAGCAAAGTTCTTCACAATAATATTTTCTGGAGCTTTGCTGAAGACCACGAAGTTGCAGCTAAATTATAAATATATTTTCTATCTCACTTTGGGTCAATTAATCGCTCAATGCATTATATTAAGATATGCGTCTATTTATATCTAGAAACTTCTCCGAAGAAGTCCAATCTATAAAACCAATTAGTCGGGAGTTATTGAATTTTGATCGCGAAAACAACGTTTTGAAACACTGTGTAGTGGAAGGCGTCAATTGAAAATGTCGAGCATTTTATTCAAACCCATCCTACAATTTAAACACTGAAATAAATTCCTCTACCGAACTACTATAAAACTTTGGTTTAATTTCTATAGTCAATTTATTAATCAATCTAAAGTGTCGCAATACATATCGACTAACCCTTTAATGCAGCTTACAGATGATGGGGTGTTACTGAAACCAAACTTATTGATTTGCAAGAACCATTGAAGATGATTATTTTCTCGAACTTTTGCGCTGGGCATCGAGTTTTTCACGAAAGGGACTACGAGGGTAACCTCAGCTCCTATTAATGCGTAAAACGATCGTTCAGCTGTTGACCTTTAAATATCTCGGGGAATGGTTCAACTCGAAACGTACCTGGGGATGTCGCTTTGAGTATGTGAAACAGAATTACCCACAAAGGATCAATTTTCTCCGGAACATGGTGGAGTGGCCTCCCAGAACACTTGTAAAGGAGCATGGTTGTTGCTGCTTTCCGCCGCCCTACAAAAGAATTATTTCGCGGCCTTAGACAGTTAGTGTTAAATTAATAAGAAAAACTAGAATTTGCCTTTTTACATTTCTTATAAAAGAAATGTATAGAATTCACTCAAACTTTCAAGATTTTTTCCGAGGCCTGGAGAGCCAAGTCTTATATACCAATCGACTCAGCTCGAGGATTTGGGACAATGTCTGTGTGCGTATGTAACGGACAAACTCTCATTCGTTTTTCTCAGCAATGGCTGAACCGATCTTATCTAAACCAACTTTAAATGAAAGATCTATCAGCCAGACAGAACGCTATTAATTTGTTTTTGATTCTGATGTTTAGTTTCCAACATATGAATGTTTGAATGCGTAAAAATGGCGTTTTTTGCAGTTTTTTTTAAATTATCTGCCGAAATTGACAATACAGATTAACGCTTTGTATATTTTTAGATAGCTTTACGAATACCTTTCGAACAAGCTATAGTTTGTTGAAATCGGAATATTACCAAAAGATATATTTAACATTAAATACGGACGAAATTTTTTTTTATCATTTCCCTTTGCCAGGAATATGACTAAAAACATGTAATCTATTATTAACGCCAAAACGGCTAATTTTAGGTCAATAGTATCTTCAAAAAATTAAATGGAGGTAATATGCCCTTTCTTTTGGTATTGTGCATTTGTTGATTAATCCCCCTACGAGTGAGATATTTTCATAACTTTTCTTGGAAGAGATTGTATTGAAATGAGGTCTTCCGCCAATTTGTAGCTCTTACTTTTGCGATAACTTTACTGAAGACATGAAATATCTATTTTGAATACTATAACAGTTATGGCTTGTTGTTTGTGAATTACCCTTTGTCGCCTATTTATTGTTCAATATAGTAATAATCCATTGAAATAAGCCAAACATTATTTCGATAAAACGAATTTTGTATTTCATTCTTCTATCTACAACCAAAACGGTTAAGTTGAGGTCAACAGCGGCTTCGGAGAAGTTATTGGATTTTATATGCTCTTTCTTTTGACATTAGGCTTTCATTGATTAATCTCCCTGTAAGTGAGATATATTCATTAAATTTTTTTAAACTATTATGTTGAGATGTCTTCTGTAAATTTATAGCTCTATCTTTTGCGAACAACTTTGCCGAAGACACTAAGTGTCTATGTTGTATGTTTCAAAAGTTATAGCATGTCATTTATTGTTCAATTTAGTAATGATCCGTTTTAATATACCAGCCGAATTTTATTTCGATAAAACGAAAAAGGATGATATCAGGACATATTTTGTACTTCATTTTCTACCTACCACTGCACCATGGGCCACAAATCGATTTTTTGGTCGAAAATCCAGAACTTAAAATCCGTTAGTACTAGACCTTCAGGGTCTTTGGAACAAATTCTTTACAATAAGTGCACTTCATTTTAGGGAAAACGAAATTAGGGTGGTCCTCTCGATTTTTGAAATAAAAAAATTATCTCCCGAATGAAAAAATATAGGAGAATATGACCTTCCAAAGAAATGTAGAGAAATCAATTTTGAGTAACTTTGCTGAAAACGCTGAAACTCTATCTTCAACGGTTGTTATTTTACAGCAATTTCCCTTGTTCCGTTTAGGGTGGCTCTTAAAAATTCAGTTTTTTAATATAACATCTTTGAAGTTGATTTCTTGTGAATGTCGTCTTCAAACGAAAGTTAGCTCTTTCAAATGTGCACATTTCTTCTTCAGAGTCCAACTCATTATCTTTTATATAAACAGAGTTATTGACGATTTTATGATCAAAATTGGACATTTTCGAAGCTAAATAACTCCGAAGGTGGCAGAAAGTGGCAATCAGTGTTATGAACATCTGATAGTACTTTGAAAATACTACAAAAAAAGAGGTACATGGTTCGTCTCCTAGTGACTCTTCATGTGAAATGTTTGTTTATAGTTATAGAGAAGGTGTGCGGTATTCATCTAAATTCGTACTTAAAATATATATATATTAATCATAGTCGCCGTTCTTATATACACACATCCGGATCTCCGATGCAAATCAAATTTAATGGTGCTCTCGGAAGATATTATTCTAAACTTGTTTCGTGGAGTGAAATTGTACATAAAACATGTGGTTTTTGGACTACGGTTTATGAAATGAATGTTTGAAGTATTTGCATGGCATAAGTTTTATTCGCATGGCAAAAAAAGAAATTATTATCAACATATTACAATTTATTGAAAGCTCGGGTTTATGGTAAAGGAAGCACCCTTTGTTTAGCATTAATGATTTGTCTTTTATTAATTATATTACCTCGTCTGTTTCAGTTCACTGTAATTTGCCCTAATACTTTCCCAAAATACTATTTCTTGCCTTCGGAAATTAACAATAAAAAATTCCACGTGAATGTACGTTGGGGAACAAGCTGTTCAGCTCTCATTTAAAAGTATTTTTTATAATTATCAAACGGATAGATTGGCAGCCTTCTCCTTCGGAGTTATTTTCCATACACGGCAAAAAAAACTTTATCAATGATATCAATATAAATTGCTTATTTTCAGAAGTTATTCGAGCTGTCCACTGTGGGTACTTTTTTGCTTCTAACAATGAGTACTTCTAATCCATTTCACAATAGCTCGATGAGGTTATGCCAATGGGTATATTGGTGCTAATAATGGGTCCTTTATCAATTACTTCAAGCGAGATAACCTTCAAATTAAAAACGGCAGTTTAGATATGCGATAATTCAACAATTTCGACTGCTCTAAAAGATTCAGGGGTTCTGTCAAGTGACATATTTTATGTTGATTTTAGGTTTTAAGATAGAGGGAAATAGTGTAAAATTGATGATGTATATTTTTTTTAAATTCATAATTTTTTTCATTCTGGGACGATTTTTCAACAAGAAATAATAGGTAAAAGGGAACCAGGTTGACGTACAAGCTCTTTACCCATTAAGTGGGTTATTCCACTTTTATTAAAAATGGGCAGTTTTCTACGCATTGAAAGGTACTTTATTTTATCAGTGTAGAAATTGTTGAAACGCGGAGAAAAAAAAAAGAAAAAATCAATATCTTAGTTTTTTAAACTAATAAGTTGGTCTCCAAAGAAAAAATAGACATTTATCAGAACAAAACTTCAAAATTTTTGGAAAATTGACTTCAAAAGTATTTTATTGAAACACTGTTTTTTTTTTAAAGTCAGGCCAAACCAATTAAAAGAAAACGCCGTAAAATAAAAGCCTCTGTCGATAGTTTAGGAATTGTCAACAAAGTTACTCAAACATGATTATTTTTTAATTTTCAGTAGTGCTTTATACTCCTATTGTTATTGTTCAGGAGAAATTATTTTCATTCCAAAAATCAAGGAAAACAGGGTGGTTTTTTACATCGAAATGAAGCGCACTTATTGCGAAGAAATTCTTTTGAAGACACTGAATATCTAGCACTTACGGGATATAAGAACTGGATTTTCATAAAAAATCGATTTTTGGCCCATGGAACAGAGGTAGTTTATAAGCAAACATTTCACATGAAGAGTCGCTAGGAGACAAACCATGTACCCCTTATTTTGTAGTGTTTTTAAAGTACTAGCAGATGGTCGTAACATTGATTGCCACTTTTTGCCACCTTCGGAGTTATTTAGCTTAGAAAATGTCGAATTTTGAGCATAAAATCGTCAATAACTCTGTTTATATAAAAGCTAATGAGTTGGACTCTGAAGAAGAAATATGCGCATTTGAAAGAGATAACTTTTGTTTGAAGACGACATTCACGAGAAATCAACTTCAAAAATGTTATATTAAAAAAGAGTCACCCTAAGCGGAACAAGGGACATTGCTGTAAAATAACAACCGTTGAAGATAGAGTTTCGACGTTTTTAGCAAAGTTACTCAAAATTGATTTCTCTACATTTCTTTGGAAGGTCATATCCTTCTATCTTTTTTCATTCAGGAGATATTTTTTTATTTAAAAAATCGAGAGGGCTACCCTAATTTTGTTTTCCCTAAAATGAAGAGCACTTATTGTAGAGAATTTGTTCCAAAGACACTGAAAGTCTAGCACTAACGGTTTATAAGTTCTGGATTTTCGACCAAAAAAATCGATTTGTGGCCCATGGTGCACTGCTAGGATTAAGTACCAAACAATTTCAAATTGTCTGATAGTGTCTTGATCACTTATCAATGTGCAATCTTTTATTTGCAAGTATCTTCTGGCAGCTAATTTTCTAACATATGACCCTCACATCAATCTGGATCATATTTCGGAAAACAAGAAACGAAATAAATGACTCCAAGTAAGTGGAAACAAAGTCATTATAAACTCGTCCACAAGAAACTGCTTCGAATACTGACTACTTGGGGATTATTTTTGAGGATATCTTTTGTCTATTGCATCGATCCACACCACTTCTGGTAGTTTGTTAAAAGAATAATTTCACGGTTTCTTTCAAAATTTGGCGAAGCTTCTTCCATTCGCTCATTTGTTCGGGTAATTTATGTTAAAAAAAGTGCCCTAAATTAATAGGCACAATTAAGGAGATGGATTGCTTTGGGAGACAAAAAAGAGGCTTGCTCTCGAGATGTTTTGAAAGGGGAAGAACCATATACACATTTGGAAAGCTAAAATAAAAATTTAACTTGAAAAACTTCACAAAATGGTGGTGTAAAGGAATATTTCGTTACTGGAAAATTGCAGCTGGTAGTTACTGGTAATATCAGTGAAACAACAAAATTTCCAATTTACATAAGTAAGTATACCTTTTGTTTGCCGTACCGTACCCGTTTTATCGCAGTCTTCTAGAAATTACATTTTTGACATGAATTTTTGATACTAACGTGACACAGAAATGGTTAAAATGTTTGTTAGAATCTTAAGAAATCTACATATATTGTTGTATGTTGTCTATCGCCATAAGTAGAAAAACTCGATTTTTTCGATCTTGTATAGCAGGACACCTCGTCAATGGTTTTATATATGTAGCGAATCGACAAAAATTAGAAAATTGCATTATTTTCTCTAACACTCAAAAAGGCAAGCTAAAATTGTGACCTAAAGAAACTTTGCTCCCAAGACTCAATGAAATCAAAAGCCTCATTCTCGAAATCGAATCGAAAATCGAAAACCCGAAAACGCTTGATCATTTGTATTTCAATTTACAAGTCCATCGAAACTAGAAAACTGCGAGACCCTTTGCCTTTTTGATGGCTAAACAAGATTGTAAAATTTTATTAAGAGGTTACACCACTGTAGAGCACAAGAACATAGGCATATTTCGGAAATTTTACTTAATGCAATGTAAAGATAAATCGAGATCCCGTAAAATGCGATTTATAATACTAGTTTTGATGTAAAAAAAACTAAAAGTGTCAAGTGTTTTCAACAAAATATTGTGGCTGGCCAACATTTTCACACAGACAGACTAGTTCTTTTGGAAAAGGTCCACAAATCTATCTTCCGTAATTTTTGACCTAGAAGTCAAAAACAAAAGTTTTTTCGATTCCCTAGAACGATAGAAAGACGATATTTTGATTTTTCGCGAAATGGCATTCTTTTTAATAGAAAAGCGCTGAACATTTTATAAAAATTGATACAAAATTGCTTATTTTAAAAATGCAAAAAAATGAAATCCTACGTATGTCGCTGGAGAAAGCAATTTCGAATACATTGTGAAAATTTCAGAACGATAAAAAATATTTATTTGAGTTATATTTTCGGCCACCGTAAAAAATGTGGTTAGAGAAAATTACCATGGAAGTTTTTAGAATATTCAGTCAGGTCTCAATAGTACTAAGTACTTGTGTGAATAGTATCAAAGACTTAACCACAGAGAACAGACATCCATGATCGAACAAATTTATTAATAAAATGTGTGTAAACATTTGAATTTATATACGATAAAACAGTAACGCTGCCACACCAACCTATCCCAACTATCCGTCAAATCCATTCCGGAACCGGTTCAGAATCCTGAATGGATTCTGACTTCAAGGAACCAACCGATTCCGACTCAATCGGTTGATGCATTTGAGCTAGATTCCATACTGAATGCACTCAGAAGTCCGAGTCGGTTGCGGAATGGTTTGACTGGGTAGATGTATAACCGCTGTCAATTCAGTCGAGCTCAGCCACTAAAAAACATGACGACAGTAGCGCACCTGGTTTAGATATCCCAACTACCTTCGAAACCGTTAGAGATTTTTATACAAGTTGAATTCTGAAGATGGACATCTGTTCTCTGTGGCTTAACCATTATGATTAGTAATGATGGTTCAAATCAAAATACTTTTTACAACCACTGCCTATTGTGAGTCGAAATATGTTGCTCACTATGAGGTCACTTTAAGAAAAATTCGATATCGAAATTACCTCGTTGAGGTTGCGTGTTTTCAAGAGCTGCAATTCCAGTTCTATTTCTCAAATCGTCATGAAAATTTTAATAAACGCTATTATTGATATGTACTTCAAGTATAAGCAGCATTTTTTTTTTCATTTTTTGGGCAAGTACATACCTAGTCCCTAAAAAGAAATTCAGTTTTTCCTTAATTATTTTATTCACAAAGCATTAGTATTAAGTGGATAGTTGACCTATTTTAAAGGTCATTTTTTCGTTTTACCTTTATTTTGATTTGACTTTCGACATTACTCGCAAATATGATTTCCCATGCTAATTTGATCGACATAATATCCGAAGATGTTCATTTGAACGTTTCTCTGAGGCCTACCACTGTCCCATGTTATCAAAAACCTCGCAAAATATCATGTTGTAAATGTTCTCAATAGTTATAATATCCGAAGAGAGGGATAAGTGTTATAAGAAATGTCTCATCACACTGTTAGGTGGATTAAACTCGTTTTTGTAGAACCAGTTTCGATCACTATCGCCAATGCGATAATCATGTGTTTTCCTGAAAAGTCATCATCGGTCAAGGATAACGTAAAATTTTGTGCATTGAGCCATAGTCCCAAAGGTTGCGGGTTCGAATCCTGTTTCTGGGGTGAGTTTAACACACAATTTAGATTTGTTTTCACCGTTGGATATCACGAAAATATCTTAAATAAGGTAACGGCATTTAGCATAGCATAGCATAGAAAAACCGATCGCTTACATCATGGGTGGCTGATACAGTGTAATCTTTTTATACAATAGCATAGTTCACTGCACACCTTTCCTTACGATCGCTACTTAAATAAGCCATTGGCACTTATGTCAAAACCCAAGACAAACGAATTATTTGTTTAAATTTTACCCCCAAAAACGTTAAATTGAATCTTTTGTAACTGTGTCGGGTTCGGATTAAAGTTTTCGATTAACATGTTTTTAAACCCCATATTTCTACTTTATTTTTTAATTTTCTTGTGCAGGCTTTCGGAACCTTCATAATGGTGTTATGTTTTAACTTAAATCTAAGAAATTAAAAATATGTTGTTTAAGGTAGTTTTAAATTTGTTGATGTGTACTTGTGTCGACGTCAGCATACATTCCCCAACAAACAGGAAGATTTTATCGAGCAACTTTTCTGAATGTGTAGTGATTAAAGTATCCATAAAGGAGCAAAACAAGCAACAGATAAATTAAATCGCCGAGCGTGAGGGACGTGAAACGAACTGAGCTCGGTCTGGTCACGACGGACTGGGAACGGCTTGTCCCGCAGTTATTAATAGCTTTTGATTAAATTTAATACACTTGCACATGACTGCAGTATCCTGCGTGCTCCGGAATCTTGAATGTGACAATTTTTTTTCTGCACCATCGACGGCGAAGGCATTATTTTTAAAGTGGGTTGGTCAATCCGTAACTGATGGTTTGGTGGGAGCATTCAACTGTATCGCAGACGAACTGCAGTGAAGTGTAAAACAGGCTCGGGAGGCGAATCAAGCCAAAGATGTAAAAAGATTGGTGATTTAATTACTCGCACATAAACGCTTCACACCCATGGTCTGTTTAATGGTCAATTAAAGAATGTACAATTGAACAATTAACTTTGGTCTGTCTGTGGGTTGTTAATGTTAATATTGTTTTATCTGTTACGATTGGTCGATTGGGCTGTCTATAGTTGGTTTCGAGGGCCTATTTGATAGTATACTTTCAATGATTAAAGAAACGTGGCTCGCCTTGAAATATAAATAAATACGTTTTATTATTGTAAAAGTTTGTTTGGATTGTCTGAGTTTACGAATGGCTTGTAAATTCGTGTAACTTTATTAAAGAGTATCAGTCCATTCATTAAAAGTAATGAATACAACACAAAGCACCTCAACTGAACAACAACACAGGTTAACAAACGTGCTAATCGCTAAATACCGTGAAATACTACTTAGCTCCAACAATTCCATAAACAAAACCGACAAGCAAATGAGAAACACCCGCAACCAACACCGTGGAAAGCAAAAGTTATTGCGTCGGTAGCCGGCACCGGCTAGCCTGTTCTTAACTACCGAAAAGCTCACGGATGAGTGCTAGTGCACATACAAATTGTTCCTAACAAGACAGGATCGAACTAAAAACCATCGCTGGCCCTCGGCGCTCACCGTGTTGACCGGGTACTGGGCACCGGGTGAACCCACGAAGCGAAGAAAGTCATTGCTGCGTGGAAATAAGAACATTTACTTTCGTTCCAGTTTCCAGTTCGCCTTGAGTGTCTGTGATGGCCGAAAAAGCGACCATACCGGCCATACCGAGGGCTAGGAAGTTAGTTTTCTGTAACAGTTATGCTTTTCTGACTTTGGCCAACGCGGCGATGCGGTGCTATTGTTGCTCGCTATACTCACTAACTCGCGTAGACCGTCAAGACCTTCAAGCTGGTTGCTTCGATTCGCTGAGTTCCGGCGGTAGCGTTCCGTAGGATAGATCCGGGTTTTATGTATGGTATCCGAAAAAATGGTTGAATTTAACTTTAGAACGCTGCCCCGTGCTGGAGGAAGATATTTTCCTCGTGCGTTTTTTTTCAGACGAAATGGAAAATGAGCGCTTCAAGCGTGAACCGTGGGGAGAAGAATAATTTTACAGTTCAAGGATGCTAGTTTCGTGAATGGAAACGCGCTTCACTGACCATGAATATTTGGGTGCTCTTCCGTGCAATAATCGTTTCAGTTCGATGACCTGTTTCGTTGTTCGTTGACGATTGAAAGTCTTGGCAAAAATGTTCAATTGTAACAATCATAGATAATTATAATTATCACAGCAGTGTGTGCACTTTTGAAATTGAGCAAAAGTGAATACATTTATCATCTTTACTAATGGTCTTCGAGACTTGGTTTCCCTAATAAATTTCCTATAAAAACTACATGGCCCGTGTTAAACCAAAGAGGACCAAGCGCCATTTGGAGGTACCTTCCTAAAAATCGCTATCGCAGCTAATGTAGCACTATAAACGCCTACATCAATTTATTTCTGAGAACTCAAATAGTAATCGATAGCAAATAAGTACCCTTAAACTTTCTATGATAATGGTAAATAATCGAAAAATTATTTTTTTCATCCCATGTAAACTTTAAAATGTGAGTGCAAAAATATAGTTTCAGCAATTGGGCTAAAACTTTACACCGTTGTCCTAGGGCCAAAATGGCACCCAAAAAGTTTCTCGGAGCAAAATTTAATTTTTTTCATATAACCGTGTCCCACTCTGATAACCATATATAATAAAATGTCGATCGTCAGAACGTAACGTTTATGAAAAAAAAAATCTACTTTTGCAGATTTTATTAATAATAATATTTTAATAAAATGTCATACATTTTAGAACAAATTCTTTCGAAACAAGATAAAATATTGTCATTCCTCTAAATTTTAGCATAGCCCTAAACTGCCCATGATCGCATGTCATACCCATAAAGATAGGAAATCCCATAGAAAACGGGACAAATATTCCGATCATGGGCAGTAAACTGATATGAAATGTCACTGTATTTCATCGTTATACATACAGAAACGTCCTTCCGCAGCAATTATTATTAACCCTAGAACGTTGCACTGGGGAACAAATGTACCCCACGCCTTCTTTGAAGCCGTGTGAAGACGAGAATTCAGCGTTTACTGACCTGGGACCCTAACCATAATTAAATTTAGAGTTCTTAGTAAGAGTAGGAAAAGGTGGTATAGCCAGTTTGCTTATAGCCTTCGTGGAAGCAGGTGTCAAAGTTGCCGTAGGGTACATTTGTACCCCAGTGTACGGTTGCCGTTAGTGTTTCGTCAGGTTTCGTGCTGTCAGTGGAAATGTGATTCGTTACAATACTAGTTTAAATACTGGTTGTTTTACTACGTAAGTAACAATTAGTATTATATAATCGTTTTAATCATTTATTCCATTAATTTAATTTAATTTTGAAGTAGAAGAAAAAATCGTTCTCATTTTTGCTGATTTTTATTGTTTTATTGTTTATTTTTAATAGTATTTAAAAATAATGACTCGCAACTATAAATTGCGCACAGTAACTGCTGTAATAGTAATATTGCGTGTTACCAATGTATTACTGATCAGAAATATTTTTTTCATTTCAATTTCCACCCTATTTCATGGTATTTTCCGAAACCCGATTTTTATACTTTCACTCTTCCAAATAATTAAACTTTTTCAAAAAATTCGAACTTTCATTTTATACCGTTTCTAGACCATTTATTCAACTTTTAGAATCATTTGATTTTTTTCAAATCGGATGAAAATTCGCAAAGTAATAGTATTTTTGTGAAAAAATGTCAAAACCGTTGTTGTTTTTAATTTTTTTGTTGTTCAAACCAATTTTTGTATCAGTAATTCAATAAATTCCGTACCTTCACTCACACAGCTGTTTTCGCAATTGAAAAACGAAGAAAATGATGTATTATACTTTTCTTTTGTTTGCATTTTACCTGCGAAAATAGCGATCAAACGCGTTGCACCTACTTGCGGAATTAATGTTTTATAAATTTAATAAATAAGTGTACAGTAGTGAAGTGCAAAGAGTTCAAATAGGATAATGCCCTGTCAGTTACGGTTGTCCACAGTTTGTAGAAAGCCATGTTCGGAGTATAACAACGCAATCTGTGGACAAAAAAGTATGACTGTGAGGATGAATTTTACTGTCGCCTGTTCCGGGATGGCACATAAGGTTTGATGTATCTTGGTGAGAATGTTACATTCCATATCTATATTATTCTATCTGAATAATATTGTCCGGAACTGAACCAAAAAAACAGAAGTTTTTCATTTGTTAAATGCGTTTTGATTCCAAGTGAGGCGATAGGAGTAGTTCACCTAGGCGCTTGTTACCAGGCGTTTTAAGTTTAGTGGGTCCATTACGGCTTATACATACTGGCCTAGCTCTTTAGAGAGTAAACATTCGACGAGCGGTGGTCATCGAAATCGACAGCGAAAGCAAATAGTTGAGATTTATATTTTTTGCTGCCAAATGAGTGATTTGCGCCTGGATGATCACAGGGAAGCTTTACCGATGTCTGAAACCTTCGCAAAATTCCCAATTTTCGTCAATGATCACTCTGATGCACTAATTATCCACCGTATCTGGTGTAAGTATGACATGATGTATGTGAAAAGTTCGTTGCACACTATTATTTTCAGCCGTAAGAGCTTGAATATTGTCAACTACTAACTTTCGGGAAAACCGTTTATTTACTTCAACTATTTCAACGACGCCACAGAAAACCGATGTTTGCGGAATAGCAAACCTTGTGCATGATACCGACGCTGTATCTTTGGTGTAAGAACTTGTCATATAAATTGTGTGTTTATCATTCATCTATCGGTTTCATTCCAATCGAGTACGAGACCTGTCAGTATCACAACATTTCTTCCTTTCCCAGAAGATGTGCATTCGGACGTGGCCGGTGTCAGCATGCAGAAATCAATTTAGATTGCACGATGTGGCTCGTCATGTTATTTCCAAACATGATGTTCCAATGAACGTTTTGCGATATCAATTTATTCTGGTAAAAAATAAGAGCGAGTAAAGGCGCTTTAACTTAGGCTTATAAGCAAGGGCAAGGTGTAAATACCTCTGTCCCATCCTAAAGGACCAAAGGAATGACATTAACCTTCTTAGCCAAGTCACTCCCAACGAATTATAATATCCCCTTCAAACTGAAACGGTCGGTACGGTTGTCCTCGTTTCTTCCTCCTTTAAGATTCAAAATCAATTCGTTAATTAAACTATTCATTAAATGAATAATTTGATTGCCGTCTAATTTTGAAACACCTTCAAACCCAACACTGCACAGTAGACCTGGCCGTTTTAATATTTGCGACATATCAAAATATGCTTCAAATATTAATATTGACAAGAAAAACACTACAGAATCAATGCATTGTTTTCCAGGATGCTTTTTAATACTGGCTGTGTAAGGGTTCGAATAGAATAGACATTGAACTAATGCTGATTCATTGGGCTAATCAAGTATGATATTTTTTGTTTCAAGTGTTTCACCGCCGACTCGTAGCTCGTCGAGTTCGTGGCTGGCGAGCAATTGAGTATGGGTGCAAAGTGTAGTAAGAATGTAATAGACATTTCCACAATTATATTGAACATGGTCATAGTTTAAAGAAATGAGAAAGACACAAATGCTCCACTAGGTGGATTAAAGCAGGTTTTCTGTTTCTCTATTGTAGGGTGAAAAGTAAAATTCGAACTTCAGACAAAGATATGTTCCTATATGTTAACAAGTTGAAAATTTTCGGCAGAGTCCAGACCCCTCGGATCTTCCTCCTTAATCCGCCGCTGGTTTCAAGCCATGTTTCAGTGTCGACAACTAGTATCTCAAGATCTTGGCTGTCGATCCATTGTATGTATGTGAAAATCGTACTGAATATGTAATATACATTTCCATCATTGTATTGAATATAACCAGCCAAGGAATCGTAGTTTGGACAAATGAGAAAGGCACGGTAGCACCACAAGGTGGAATAAAACAGGTTTTTGTAGTGCGCTTGCGGTAATATCGTGCGGTAAAAGTTCATTTCCCGCATCGAATCTGTGGGGAAAAGTGTGTCACCGCATAGCAGATTGTACAGATTTTAATCACCGCACCCACGAGGAACCCTAGATTCGGCTCCGTATTATACCAGCACAACGAACATACTTTGTATCTTCATTACAAATTACTTTCGTGTATCGAAACCAAAACAACACAAAGTTCATTTGACAGTCGGTATGGCAGTGTTGCAAGAACTTCGGTCAAAACCAATTTATTTGCCGTTGTTGCAATAATTAAGTTTGGTGGTTTTCATCCGTTTAAGTTTTATTATGGTATGGGAAATTACTGTGACCTGTAACTGACCTATAACTCCGAAACCGAAAGTCAGATCGGGATGAAATTAGATAGCAGCCATTTGAAGTATTGCATCAATCATGTTTCAAATTTGGAAAATGGTGGAAATCGATCAAGAATTTTCTGAAGAATCGTGTGAAATTACCTCTGAACATTGGCAAGTTCTTCGAAGCATCAAGACCGTCCCAAGTGGCCAATGTGATCAAAGTGACTACGGGTCTTCAAATCAAAGTAATTTATCGTCTATTTTAATAAGTTTTGTATCGTCTAGATATCATGATGGTACCAATTATACCGGTTTATACGGGAATTGCGCATGTGACCGCCTACTTCAACCCGTAAACAGGAACCAGAATTCCGATTCAAAGAAAATTTTATAGCACTCAATAGGGATGCTATAGTCTTCATTTGAGACTAAATTTGTGAAAATAGAGTTAGACATTTCTGAGAAGCAGCTTCCGTTTCTGCCGAAGGTGTCCAAAGTGGTGAACGTTGGTTCGATTGAGCATCAGTGAGCTAAAACTATAAATTTAAGTTGTTTCGAACACATTTTATGAAGTTTTGCAGCTTTTAGATAACATGCTGGTACCGCTTTTTTACGGGAATTTCATTTAACTCCGGAACTAGAAGACGGAATTAAATCAAATTCGATAGCATCCCATGGGACCTGTACCATTGTTGTACCTTTCATTTGAGACTAAGTTTGATAAAATCGGTTCAGCCAACTCCGAGAAACCGATCAGCATTTGTTGGTCACATACATACATACACATACGCTAGGGTTACCAACCGTCCTTATTTTAAAGGACATGTCCTTAATTTTGATGATTTGGGAAAGCGTCCTTAATTTTACTTCAAATGTCCTTAGTTTTAATCTCAATCCATGTTGTATTTGAAATTAATTAGATTAAATTCAGTATAGTCTTTTGATTTGTTATGTTCAGATTAATGATTCAAAAACATAGATTAATTTTATTGCTTGAAGAAAAGTTACAAACTAATACTTTTCATGTTTCTCATCTTGTTGAGCGCTGACAGAAAAAAAACGATTTGTCCTCTAATTCGAACCATCGAATTCTGAACATCTATCACTTTCTAGCACAGCCGGCAAATATCTTAGTTACTCCATGGACTTTAATCAATAAGTTCTATACACAAGGAAAAACTTTGATTTTTGGAAATGAAAATGAAAAAATAGGATTTATCGTACTAATATCCATACAAATTTCAAATGTAACACGGGATGCTAAGACCTAATATTCTGCATAGTTTCTTAAGACCCCAGAAGAACAAAAAAGCACTGTTCTAAAAAAACTATTGGAAATCTTTTCGTAACACCACTCAACCAAACACATTTTAGTCAAAGATGAATAAAATTTGTTAGTCTCGGTCAAAATTCAAGATGTCCTTATTTCGCCTTCAGCCCATTTGGTAACCCTAACATACGCTAACACACAAAAATTTGCCGAACTCGACAAACTGAGTCGCGTGGTATGAGAGCCTTAACACTCCTGGTCTCGGTTAAAAAGTCGATTTTCAGAATAATTGCATAAGCTTTCTATAGGAAAAAGGCAAAAATTGGGCCAAAAAATCAACTTGTTTATAATAATTACAGAATACATAAATTATGAAACAACAAAATCCTTCATTCATTCATTTCATCCTTCATTCCGGTAAGTTTATGCGAAAATTCACTTTTTCCTATCTTTTACCGTATTGTATATAAACGGTTCTGCGCAAAAGTACATTAAAGCTCCGAATTCCCCAACCCTGTTCCAATTCGGACCACCCATTTCTTATCGATTTTTTGCAATAGAAAGGAATTCCTATTATAGCATAAGTTATTCCTATTGGATTTTCACTAAATTTCGAATTGTTAAATGAAAAGTTCTTTTTGATATATAAAACATTTTAGTAAATATGAGCATGTGCATGAGCATGATGACCGTACAATTCGTAGTTGCTACTCCGTGATTGACCAGAACAAACGAAATTGCACAAAAATCAACGAATGGGTCCTGGGAGTAGCTATTCATTCTCAATGTGCACGTTTTGAGAGTTCTATACTTTGCAATGTCAATAACGGCGCCGGTCACGTCCTTACAGACATCGGGGAAGGAAAGGAATGTTAGTGCAGTAAACGTTGTTATGGAGACCGTGTATACCTCTGCATCTCCACGTTTGCCACGGGAAGGAGTTTTTGTTAGTAGGATGGGGTAAAGAGATACACAAATCTGGATTCACCTTGATAAGTGATGCGATCTATGCAACTCTCAGAAGTGTTATCATGTGTTTATTGCTCTGGGCAGCCGGCTGCCAAGAATTTATGATGAATTTATCGTTTGTTGAATTAATTTTGAAATATTCAGCAGGATAACCGCCTATCGGGAGTGTTGCTTATGTTTGACTGAATCAAACGGTATTTGTATGATTTTATTATTTCTTGTTTTTTTTTTATTTCGTCGAAGCACTGAATTCTAAGAACCATATAATGAACAGCGATAACTTTTAGTATATCGAGACTTTATAGAAATAGGTATGGTAATACTTATGTAGTCCGATTTTGTACATCGGGCATACAACATGAACCGCGAGTTTTAAGTTTTAAATGCCAATTACTAAATATACAATCAAGACTAGAGGAAACAAGAACGAAAAGAAACTAAATTACTAAATGCATATAACAAGGTGTTACAACTAGAAAATGCAAGCAATAAAAATGGTAATCAAGCTATAATATTATTAGACACATGGGAATGAATGATACAGTACATGCGATACGCAAGATGATATGATACAGAGTGTCGGCGAGCAATCAGTACAATGAAACCAATATAATGAACATGGTTCAAAAGACCAAGAGCAAACCAACAGACATGACAACGAATCAATTGTTCAAATCGGCAACTGGCCCCCGACCGCACTAGTGAACTGTCAACTCTCAGTCGTAATACATGATACATAGTAATTTTACAACTTGGATAAGACCATGCGCACTCCCCACGCACACCAAATGCCCCTGGATCAGTTCGCCCGTCTACCCAACAAACACTACACAAAAAAAATCAACCTGCTCGGTCAAAAGAAATTGCAGCACGATCGGCATCAAGCGGCGGACACGTGATCTCTCAAAATGCCATCCAATCAACTAACATTGACAAAACTGTTCCAATACATCAATCCGACCTCAATGATATTAAATTAATATCTTCAAGATGACATCATACCATTAGTATGTAAATTAAAAATACTATATAAAATGGCTACAATTCTGCCCGTGCAAATCGTGGTTTCAGATCGATATTATGCGCGTCCGGGACTGTCAGAGGAAAAAAATTCAAGTAGTGTGCGTGCAGTGAATTGCATAGAACTCCCGTCGGTCTTCCTTGCTAGGCCCTAAACATAAACACATACACATTTATATTCATACATAAAAGAAAGATACTCCCTTAGTGCTTAAGAACTTGAAACGAATATGGCTAATGCCTAGCTCAGCTATCAATTCACTTTTAATCGGGCCTTAGACTTCATTAGGACACTGAATTCACTTTTTCTACCATTTAAAACACACAAAAGTAATGCAGAAGGCACAGGCGAATAGAACAAGGCTTATCCCTTGGCAGTGTAGCCAGCTCTCATCCCCTATAAAACATTTTATTAGATATACAATAAAAAGTAAGAGCTGGGCCAAATTACCTATAAATAGGTTATGAGTTATAACGTCGAAATCTGTCAACCGATTTAGAGTGGGACTAAAATTAGATTGCTGTTCCGAGCCACTTTTTAGGTTCCATTTGGGTCCTAGAACAACTCGATCAGTGAAACTTTATTTTTGCGCCCGCTATTTAAAGTTAACGTGGGAAAATTAACTTTTACAAAATAATTCCTTTGTACAGTTCTTCTGGGAGCTAAATGCGACACAAAAAATTACTCGGAGCAAAATTTTATTTTTGGCATGTAACCGTGTCCCGCTCTACTGTGCACACTTTCCTTTCAAACGATTTTTCGTGATCGCGTATCAAATCCTATATACGGCAAAAGGTCCGAATTGGACCAACCCATGTTCTATTATTCACACACCGATTAAAGGAAAACAGTTGATAGTCGCCGCCTACAGACACTTTATACACAAACTAGTAAAGTGTCAAAAAGTACAGCCAAACGAACTGTCAAAAAGTGCAACCCAACGAGCATGATGGTATTGAGAGGGGAAGTAAAGGGGAAAGCCCATGAAAAGCTCATGGGATCTTCCATGATGCCAAGAAATGTTCATGGTTGCTAGTTTTGCTGTTTTTTGTTTCCGCAAGTCTGTGTATAAAGTGTATGTAGTCTCGTTCAAAACAAGATTTTATCCGGTAGATCCAGAACTACATGACCGCCATGAAAATGATATATACGCTTTTCATAATATTACCATAGCTGAGAAACAGCTGGGGGTCCGAATTGGCCAGCGGTCCGAATCAGCCCACTTCCTCCTAAAATGATTATTTAGTTATACAAACGCAAAAAAATGTTATATATGCGAACATGGTTCGTATATATTTCGATAACGCCCAAGTGATTTAAATAAAAACTAAATAGAAGGAAACAATTCTTTTATTTCGTGAAACTTATTCGTAGCAGATTTTCCAATTTATTCTCTCAGTGACACTTTCGTTCGAACAGCCGACTTCAATGTGCGTAGTCGAAATCTAGTACCGCAATCGCAACGACTTCAAAAAGATTCGAATCAAGATGCGGAATGCCACCACTGTTTACGCGTTCAATTCGTTGTTCGAGATACGTGAGCGGCGACATTCGGCATGGAATTTGCTTAGTTGCGAATGGAGAGCCATTTTTTCTCGGCGTCGTGTTGTTAAGTACTAGAAGTAGTACATGTGGTATTTTTTCGAACGTAAAAGAGCTCCAGAAGATCTTTTCTTTCCAAGTTTTTAAAAAAATCATAATTCATAAAAGATAAACGAAAACGAACTTTTCGGATCAGAATCACGATGAATCTGTATCTCTTGGCATTTTCTTTGCTGATTTAATAAATAAATTCGGACAATTAGCTCGTCCGCAACAAATCTTTGATACCAAAAGGGTTAAAAACTATAAATGGTAATATATTTGTCAACATTTTTTTTTGAAAAATACATCTGGATTTGATTTTACAATGGTAAATACTAACAAATCTTCCATTGAAATTGTAACTTTTGGTTGCGGCCCAATTTTCCCTGGGCTTGGGTGATGAGCCTGATGGGCGCGTACTCTTGCTTGGTCGATAAGAGATCCGAGCGAGTGATGGTTCATTGATCTCTGAATCTCATGACTAATAATCATTCGATCGAGTGTTTTGGCGGACGGCTGATATGGATGTTTCTTCTTTCAAATGGGGGAACATACTGGTTCGGTTGTTCGAGGACTCATTTGATCTTGAGCATAGTGATCGCGTCATTCGATTCGGATCAATGGACTGTCATCTATAAGAGATGATCAGACTGAAGGTGGGTGTTTTTATCTCTTAAATCGCTCTGTCGCTCTGGCTCGTGAAGATGGCGAGTAACACTCGTTTATAACGAATCGGATTCGCTGTTTTCAGAAACAGAGATGACAATCTCTTATGGATGGAACCTTCTCTTAAACATACTGTTCAGCCACTAGTTAATGCTCAACTAGATCAACTCAATAAACTGAAACACGTAGTTTTTGAAGAAATCCAATCCACGTGAACACCAAACACCTAAAAGTAGTTTAGATGCATGTAATATCTATTTCTTTATCGCTCTCGCAGGTTGATGGGATTGACGATATTGTAAACATCATCAAGCCACAATAGATTCAACAGAGTTATCTAAATATAAGGACCTTCGCTCTTTTTAGTTTCTATTTGCACCAAGTTCTACTACTAGAGATTAATTAGTTCTCATGTTAATAATCCACCAATCATTATGACTACTCAGAATTTTTATTTATATAAGAAGTCCGCATCAAGATGTTGATTACAATACGCCTCGATAGTGGTGTATCGAGGAGGCCGGTTGGGCTATGAGCCTTTTTCTGTTCTATACCTTTCCTCTATTTAACCTTTCATAGCCGACAATCAACCAGTAACAAATAGATAATTGAGTACTAATGTATGTCTTTCATGTGATGATCATAAATTCAGCTGTATCTTGTACCTATCTAATCTATTACGTCTCTCATATATTGTCCTTCATTTCTTCTTTTCGAGTCCTATACTGCCATGCTACACCCGCCTTCAGCTGGGTCAGTAAAGATGGTGATAGTGAACGTCTTAACACTCACACATTCTCAAACGCGGTCTCAAGCGGGAACCTACCTGCCCTCGCGCATGCAATTTTGAATCGGTCACGTCCGGAAGTCTATCCCTAGAAACCTAGGTCCATGCCTTCGGCCGGACCAATTAAGAAAATACGCTCATACCTATTAGACAACACGTCTCATGGCGACATGACCGGGAACCCTATCGATCCCACTCTCTGCCAGAATTCTAACCGCGCACCTAATATTTAATATCAGACTCACGGTTCTCGTGACCATTCAAGAACACACGTTACAAAATCACGTCAGTGTACAAACGTTAGAGCCCCTCGCGATTTTCCAAGCAACCTACGCCCACGAACTCGCAAACATGATTATACCCCGGTGATAAGGTGAACGTCTCAGCACTCATAAACTTACCAACGCAATCTCAAGCGTCAATCTACAAACTCCCGCGTTCGCGCCGTCATGAATCGGGATCGTCCGGAAGTCTCTATCCTCGGTACCAATAGTTTAGGTCCATGTTAATTAATAAAAAAATAATAAAATTGAAAAATAACTCCCATATCCACTGGACCAAACGTTCCATGGCGACATGACCGGAAACTCTAGTGATATGAGGTAACTCTCTCCCTGTCAGAATGTGATCCGTACACCGAAAACTAAAGATCAGAAGACGGTTCGCGAATATATAAATGGCCGCAGGGTTTCAAAATCGAATTTATACACGCGAAGTCACATACACGCGAGCACACGCGACAAACACGTCAACATACGAACGTTTAAGCCCTTCGCGATCATCTACGCATACCTATGCCCACGATCGCGTAAACTTGATAACACTCCGGCAACTGTGTGAACGTTTTAGTACTTACGAAGTTACAAACGCGGTCTCAAACGCGAACCCGCAAACGCGCGCGATCATGGATCGGTCACGTCCGGAAATCTTTAGCCTTCATTCTAGCAATTTAGGTCCATACATTCAGTTGTACCAATAAAAAAAATAAAGCTCATATCCACTAGACCACACGTTCTACGGCGACATGATTGGGAACTCTAATGATATGGGAGAACCCACTTTCTTCTGGAATCTGAACAGTACACAAAAAATTAAGTATCAGATTCACGGTCCGCGTGCGATCATTCTAGAACACACGCGAATATGCGAAAGGCACACGGTTATAAAATAGAATTTATACACGCAAAGTTACATACACGTTAGCACACGCGACATACAAACGCACACGCGATCGAGCACGTTAACGTACAAATGTTCGAGCCCTTCGCGATGATACACGCGATCGCGAGTCCCTGCGCCCGCACATACCTGAACCGTGCAATGAATATCACATTCAGAATCTACAATTGGCCTAATGAAGTGTTTTAGTGGGCGACATTGCCTGTCTCGTCTGCAAATTGTAGTATGTGATTCTGACGGAGAGCCCTTCCGAGAACCTAGCTCTACAGCTCCAAACTTTTTGTTGCGGCCCAATTTTGACTCTGTGATAGTACATTATAATGGCAGGTTAGATCGTGTATGATTTATTTATTTATTTTTTTTATTATTAAGATCATCTGAAGCAATTGCCCATACTGGGATCATATACCATCCTGAAGCCTCCACCACACAACCTTCAAACCTGCGGGAGGTACAAATGTAAAAGCATATTGCACAAAGTTTCCAACATGGAAACACCCTACAATAGATGCCAAGCTGGTGTATCCCAAAACATGATGTATTATCGATCTACGGAGGGTGCACTGATTCGTACCGATTAATCAAAATTAAATAATTCTACCGATGAGTAAGGGGAAACAGTCAACCACAGAACTCCCATTTGTATTGAAATAAACACATTTGCAAGCACTTTTGTGTGTGTACCCTATTTTACGAATACCGAGAGCTTCCTCTGAAGGGAAATTCAACCCTTCCGCATATCTCGCGCATGTTACATGCAAAAAGTACTGCTAGCGTAAGATACTCAATACAATTAAAATGTAGATAGTCCCATGTATGTCAATCCTGATTTCGTTTAGACCTAAGCTTATTTCAGCCTGTTTAAATCAAAACGTCGTTATATCTTAGAAATATCTGGATCGGCTATGCTACATGACAAATTGTATAATTTGAATCTTGATTGCGGCGCTAATTTGAAAAGTTTCGAACCTTTCAAGCTCTCCTTTCAACGGAACTGAGTCGATTGCTCTTGTAATTAAAATGTTGCTGTCAAGTGTATGTTAAACGAAATAAATTTACTTTCAATGATTTTAATTTGAAAAATATGAAAATAAGTTATTATTATAAGACACTAGCTAATACCAATCGCGCGTTGCTGCGATTTTCAACGAAATAGGAGGAAAACACAATTTTTTCCGAAGCGCCATCTGGCGGGCAGATAATCCCCAACCAATAGCACATAAACACGCTCCAAAACCAATGCCTACTATGTATACATTTTTACGGAAATCCGTCAAGCCGTTTGGGAGTCCATAAATCATATACATACAAACTTTGACTTTTTTATATAGGGACTAGCTAATACCCATCGCGCGTTGCTGCGATTTTCAACGAAATAGGAGGAAAACACAATTTGTTCTAAAGCGCCATCTGGCGGGCAGATAATGTACAACTAATAGCACACAAACACGGCCCATAACAAATACCTGCTGTGTATAAATTTTTACGGATATCGGTTAAGCCGTTTGGGAGTCAATAAATCATATACATACAAACTTTGACTTTTATATATGTAGATAGAAGATAGATAGATAGATAGATAGATAGATAGATAGATAGATAGATAGATAGAGATAGAAGATAGATAGATAAATAGAGATAGAAGATAGATAGATAGATAGATAGATAGATAGATAGATATGAATCTAGAATTGTTGCATCCTAAGGCATAAGAAAAGCATTTCATGAATTTATCTAATGAAAACATATTTTTTGCAGGTACTGGAAATGTTTACCGACCAATGCGTGAATAATTTGTGAGGTAAGCGTAGTCTTCACTGCACATACTATTTTTAAAGTTATCAGCATGCCACAATTAAATCTGTGTTTCGGTCAAAAAAATATTTTTATTATTTGTGATCACTAAACCAGAATAAATCTGTGTCAAGCTTCCCAAAAAAAATCTGTAAAAATCGGAATATTTCCAAAAATTTGTGAAATTTTCATGAAAATGTCAAAAATCTTTCATCTGTGACTAAAAATTGTGAAACAAATCAATGACTATAAAGACAAACCTGTGGATGTAGTAACCCTACTCGACACTTGTGTTTACCAACTATTCTCAATTTGTCGTATTTTTAGAGTAATCAGCACAGTCATTTTATCTAGTAATCACCAAATACAAAACTTTAGCATCAATTTTGCTTCTAACGTGCAGTGAATTGGAAACTATATGTCCGCTCGTCCGTTCAATTAAAATATTCGTATTTTGATTTGTGTGATGTGGTATAGCATGTACATTGTACAATTCAGTGAACAAAATTTGTCAATACACAATCCAACTGTTCAAAACACGATTCATTACATATGCCGTGTTAGGCCTTACTGCAAGAGTAGTTCTGGTTATCCTGTACAGAATCTAAATTAAATTAGATAAATTCCCTATCCCAGATTCTAACAAATTGAAATTAATCCTGCTGGTCGGCAGGGTGTGTGTTTGCGTATGTTCAGCCGGTTCTAAGCACTGCATTGACCGAGCTAGGATTCGTTTCGCGTCAGTATGTTGTTCGGTTTGTTGATGCGACAACCGGTCCCTTTGAAAATTGCATTATTCGATAGATTGCTACCGGTTTCATACCAGCAACTGTATAGTGCAACGGGTGCAATGCAGCTTGGTTGGACTTTATTTGCAATTACGCTGCCGTTGCAAGGGTTACTCGAGTATTGTTGTCTCATATCTGTTGTCAAGGGACTCAATTCAGTGCGAACACTATAAAAAGATGTGCTGCCAAAACCAAACGATAAGAACGGAACAAAGATATCGGGAGAACCCAAAGTTTACAATCTTATTCGGAGGATACTGTGACATATTTTCCTTCGAGAAATAACGATTTTGAGCACTTATTTATTATCTGTGTATTTATTTTTCCTCTTACAATAAACTCAAATAATAGCTAAATAATCGCTATAAAATATAAATTCACCACAGCTTTCATCAGAACAAACTTTATCAATCACTAGTTTACGCCGCCACCTATTTTCCCGAAATCCCATTCGTCGACTCTTTATCGCTTCGATCAACACAGCTTTCCAGCGTTCCGGCGGCTTCGTGCTTCCCCTGTCTGCGGTACAACGCTCCGAGGCGCTTCAAAGTCGCCTGCACCGTTGGAGAACCTACCTTCGCCAGCTTATGCCATCCACCCACAATGCCGTACGGGGTGTTATCGTGGGGCTTTGCTTTATCCTTGTTCGCCTCTTTGTCCTCGGCCATTTGCCAGATGGGTTTGTTTTCGCCACTGATTGCACCGAATTCACTTTCGTGAGCCCTTGTTAAAACTTGCTTGTACAGGCGCTCTGCTTCCTTATACTTGCCTTGCTTCTGGTAACAGCTAGCCAGATTATTTCTAGTGATGGCCACATTCGAGTCGTCTGGACCAAGTTGCGATTCATATATCTGCAGGGCACGTTGATAGTACATTTCCACTTCCTCGTACTTGGACTGGTTCTGACACAGCAGAGCCAAGTTGTTCAGTTGCTTGGCCACATCAGGATGATTCTTTCCCAGTACTCGTTCGCGAATTTCCAAAGCTCGTTTGCAGAATGGTTCCGCTTCTTTGTATTTGCCACGCTTTCCATACAGAACGGCCAAATTATTCAAAGTTGCAGCGACGGCCGGGTGGCTCTCGCCAAGTGTCTTTTCTCGAATGAGCAGCGCATCGTTCAGTAGTTTGGCTGCTTCCATGTACTTGTGTTGATCTCGATATACCAAGGCCAAAATATTCAACATTGTCGCAACGTCTGGATGATCGTGCCCGCAGGTGCTCTCCAAATCGGCCAGTGCTTGTTCGCATAGTGGCACGACGACTTCATAACGTCCTTCCGACGCATACTGTATTACTAGATTGTGAATTGTTCGTAGTTTCGGGGGAATTTCATAATTATGTGTCAGCGAAGACAGCACTGTTTGCTCTTTTGGATCATCCTCCGGGGGAAACAGTTCTCCCATCAAATCTTTGCAGGCCTCTTCCGATGTTTTCTTTGCACTTGGACTTTCGTCGTATTGTTTCAGTGTTGCCATAAACTCCAAGTGCTTCTTTTCCTCCTGCAGTTGTACCACGGTTGCCTCCGACTTCTCCAGCTTGTATTGCATAGTTTTCAGCTCATCTCGCAGCCAAATATTCTCCTGATGAATGCGCCGGGTCTGCAATCGCAGCTTTTGTTTTTCAGCTTCCACACTTTGCAGGTGCGATGAAAATACCAACAACAACTGTGCTTCTCCCAGACCGAGCTCAATGCGTTCGATGTTTTTCTGCACAATTTGTGATTTTTCCGCATCGACCCGGACGCTATCGGAGAACTTGCTAGCCAACGCGAGGTGTTCGACGTGCAAAGCTTCGAGAATTTGCTGTGCAGTTTTGATATCCGCGACGAGCTCTTCTTGAGTCATGTTGACTGGTTTTAAACTGTTTATGAGGATGATTTTAAACTGTGTTGTGTCCTAATTGATTTCTAGTAGTTTACTAATTTTGTTTTCGGGAAGCACCGTATTTTAATGCATTAGTTTGTGGATCCTATGAACTACCTGTACTTTGTTTCTGCTAATATACTTTTTGTACCTGGTAGAGATGACAAGCGTAAATAGGTATGCATTATGCATCGAGGTAAGTTTTGAAGATATTAAATCGTGAAACACATATGGTCCCGTAAGTACATATTATGCTTTTACCTATTTTTCGATAATTCAGACGAGAACAAAATAACACCAACATCAAGCCATAAGAAACATTTACAGAAACACATAGATAGAGTGCGATCTAGACGGTCTAATTATCGTTAATCCGTGATTTTGTACTTTTCAAATAACCTAGTATAGGTTGTAGATCTCATCAAATTAAACACAAATAAATGTATGAAAAATGTTTTATGCCCTCAAAATCTTGATTTATAGCAAAAAAAACTATTTATAGCAAAAAAAAATTCTACGCTGTAATTTTTAAGCCGGTTTTCATTTTATTTGAGTGTTTTGGAAAGGAGAGGAAATGACCTTCGAATCGGTATGCTATTTAATGTTCGTTTGCTAAAAATACAATGCGGTTTTGGGACAACAATATAAAAATAAACATTATTTTGCGATTTTCCATGAAAATTACTCAACATTCTTCTTAGGAATTGTGTCTGATTCAATAAAAATTTAGAGAGAAAATTAAATTTAGTATCCAACAACCTATTTATCCTCAAAATCGGTTGAAAAGTGGCAGAGTATTTGATCCAAAAAGCTGGTCAAAAACGAAAACTTCAAACTCGTGCAATAGCTTCTAATCATACATGACTAGTTTCCTGGATAGCTACTACATAATTTACTACACAATTTAATTAAAATAAAATAAAAGCGATAAATTCTCGTCAAAAAAGTCAAGATACTTTCATTTATCGAAGAACCAGTATTATCTATCGGCTAGTCCTAAAGTATCTGCTAAATCCATTGGTATGTACAGGGTGTTTGGTTCATGATTAAGAACCTTTCGAGGGGTGATTGACTGTAATATTTGGAGAAAAAAATCGTTCTGCACATACCATCAAATCTCAACCGTTACAGAGTTATTGAACTTTTTGTGTGAAAAACTTATTTTTCTTAAAATACCTCTAACTCAAAAAGTACACTTTGTATTTTAAATCTATAAGATCCATTGGAAAGGTGAGAAAATTTCCTTCGAATGGTGTTCTCACATCTTTCAGTTAATTAGTTTTAATTATCTTTTAGCTTAAAGTAGTTTAAAGTTGGTGTTTTTGATGAGGTTTTTGTTAATTTTCTCAAAATAATGAATTATGATTATAGCAATATCTATTCTCCAAAAGTTGAATTTTAAAACGATTCACAATTTGTTCTTCAACATCATATTCCTATCTCTTCTTTGTAATTTCATTACTAAACTTTTCATGTAATCGACTTGCAAATGCTTAAAAGACTCTAATCTAAAAAATATGCTTTATATCATTATTTCTAAGGATTTATTGGAAAGCTAAGAAAATTTCCTTTCGATGTATGTACAAATATCTTTTAGTTAAGTGTACTAAATGACTTTTTACTAGAAAAATAGCTCAAAATTAGCGTTTTTGAGAGTTTAGTAATTATTCTAATTATTAATCAAATAAATATATCGTTACTATTGTTTATTTGGTGCCCCTTAACATTCTCTATAACTTGTTATGTGATACTTCATCCCTATCGCTTTTCGTTTCGCTGCAATTTAATAGTTAACACAGCATGAGCTCACCACAAATGTAGTGGGTTCGAAATCGTTGTTTTGCATATGAAACGAGGTGATAAAAATGATTTTGCCTCGAAGCTAAAAGAGATAATTGAATGGCGTCAAAGAAAAAGTTGTAGAACTTGCTGAGATGCATTTATTGCATGATAATAATGGAGATGTTTATTATTTACTATTTTAAGAAAATAACGAGAATGCTAATAATAACATTAACTTTAAAATAATTAACTTTTAGAGGAATACCAAATTCGCTTAACTGAAATGTATTAATACATTTTTCTCTGCAAAATTTTCCTGGCTTTCGAGTAAAAATAAGATAAGGTACAATAAGTGCCATATATTTCCAATAAGAGCTAGTATTAATGAAAATGAGATAAAAATATTCAAGTTCAATAACCTAAATACATGAAAACAAAAAAAGATAAGTGTATCATGTCAAAGACCAAATTATGCAGCTCTTCAAGCTTAACAATCTGAATTATTAAAATGGTGATGCTAACTATTAAAATTTTCGCGAAAAAAACGAAAAATCTATCAAAATTGTTAAATTTAAAATCAATTTCTGTTAAAAGGTTACTTAACCTCACTATCTGAAACATGCGAGGACATCATTCAATGGAAAATTTTCTCACCAACCCAATGGATCTAAAAAAATTGAAATTCAAAGTTTACTTTTTGAGTTAGAGCTATTTTAAGGAAACTAAGTTTTTAACACAAAAAGTTTAATAACTTAGTAATGGTTGAGATTTGATAGTATGTGTAGAACGATTTTTTTCTCCAAATATGACAGCCCTTGGGAGGTTCTTGTCCATGAACCAAACACCCTGTATATTCGAAAATCGAAATTTACCGCATAAATCAATGAATATGACAATTATAATTGAGCTGAATATATTGTACAATATTTCCCAAATATGTTGGTATTATAAAGTGATCTTTATGTTCTCACCGTTTCTCACCTCAAATTTCAATACCTTTAACTAAATCAGTGTCCCAGTAAGTGAATCAAGAGCAAACTTGCTGCCACTTTCTGCCATTTTGTGTTTAATAGGCTTTTTTCAAAACGATATATTATTCAGTTTCATACCACTTATTTGTGCAATTTTGAAATTGACTGCTTTTTCAATATTTTTAAACAATTAGTCTACTTTCATAGAATATCTGTGCAAAATTTGAGTGGTTTATTCCAAATATTGTAAAGTTCCAAGTGGTTTATTCCAAATATTGTAAAAGATACAACGTTTTGAACTTAATAGACGCAACACAAGTCACGCACAGCATAACGGTTCGAATCATTGTAACAGAAAGTTGGAACCGCACTTTAAGACGCATACAATCATAATTACAATATAATTTCATATGAAAACTTCTTAGCACATCTTATTACACTGGTTTCCATTCATTGCCAAATCGTTTTCGTAGAACAAATTATATTAATACTTTTGGCCAGCTTTTTGATACGAATACTCTTCTGTGGCATTGTCGCGTACTACATATGTAATTCTACAATTACGTCCTTCGTTATTTTTTCCAATTTTAACACAGACTAACAGACATAACACTCAAAAACAAAGCTTCACCCGCTTTAACGATCATTTTAAATATATTTGTGGTTGGGACTGTGGCCACATTTGAAATTATAGCGCCACTGACACATGAACAAGCATATGGGGGATAGACCACTAGTGAAAAATTGTTCCCAAACATGAGGGGTAACCCACAGGTAAATGAGTGTTTGGGACTGTGAATAAAAGGTGGAGCTAGTGTTTTCGGAAAATTGTCGGATCGATGTTTCTTCAGGGAATTCCCTCATAGTGTTATGTCTGTTAGTCTGTGATTTTAATTCATAGTTCATACACATACCTTTGACTGTGATGTTAATCTCTTATTGTTGAAGTAATTTATACTGATGCGGTGTTGATAAAGTTAGTACGGGATATATAAAAGTATGCACGTTAGTATGAGATATAAAAAACTTGTACTTATCGTTTTGCTGGTCGTTGATGAGACCGATAGACATCGGGTGTGGACTCACAGCAGCGTTGCCAAGTATTTTGAAACGATATCTGGCACTTTCGAAAAAAAGTCTGGAAAAATCTGACGAATTTCATCGAGGGGGTCGTTGAATCCGTTCGTCTTTCATCTATTAGTGGAAGCAAAACCTACGAAATTGGTGGATCTATGATATAAAAAAATTAAAACAACCCAAAGAATAGGTTCTTTTAACCCTTAATTTAGCTAGTTTTAAGTTTATCTTTTCATTCGCGCTCATTAAGGTTGTCGAAAAACAATAGCACCGTTTATGTCTATTTTATGTATAATCAATTTCCAAACAAATCGATTGTAATTAATTTACCTAAATTGAAACGTTAATAAATGATACAATTTGAGTTTACATCATTCTTATTAATTCGCTTTGAATAGAGAAGATTGGAAATCTGAACTTACTAGTTATAGGAAAATTGAATACTATTTGGTATTAAACTAATAATTCATTTATTTTGTTGACGTAAGTGCCAATACCTTGTTTAAGACTTTTTTGGTGGTATCCAACAGGAAAAACTGATAGAAATGGCGAGTGAAGCGAAAGCAATTATATGAAAAAATTCCCCTTAGAGCAGGATTCGAACCCGCAATATTCGAGACTCCGGTCCAATGCACCAACCCGTAAGCTATTCCTGGGATATGATGACGTCCCAGGAATAAAATTAGATTATTGCCTTGGCGATAGTGATCGAACTCTGCCTACAAAGCGAGATCACGCACAGCAGCAGCAGCTGCCCCCCAACACATTTGATCTATTTAATTTCCCCCGCTAGATAGATTTTTTTTATTATCGTCTGGTGTCTAATTTTTAGTTCATTACCCATCATACTTCGATAGGTAGGGTACGATCACTGTCACCAATAAGAAAATCATACGTTCGGATCGCCATCATATCCCAGGGATAGCATAAGGGTTAGTGCATTGGGTCGGAGTCTCAAAGGTTACGTGGTTCATATAATTGCTTTCGCTTCACTTACCATTTCGATTAGTTTCCCTGTTGTATTCCACCAAAAAAGGATTCGGAATTAGACAAAATCTGATGCTGAAACAAGATTGCACAACAAATTTGGCAGTTAGCAATTGGACAGCTTCTAGATTTTTTTGATTCGAATTTTTATGCTGGTTTGGAATGAAAAAAAATAACAATTTATTAACGATCTTCTGGTCTCTACGTAAAATTGGCGGCCCTGCAAAAATGTTACAAAACATGCTAATTCTGAATATAATAAAAGATTTCAAGAAACAAGTTTTTCAAGTAATTTAGAGTTCTGATTTGAAGTTATCTGAATTAAGATAATTTTTAATAGTGCTTGGATAAAATGTTCTGCTAAATTTTACTCATTGCATTTAGTAGATTATACTGACAGGTAAAAATATCAATCTTTCTTTTTCTATTTTAATTAGAGGTTTTAATCTGAAGGTCATTGGCTTCTTTTTCGGATTGGAAAAATATCTTTAGAACAATCTCCAACCTTGTGTGCGGAGTTAGGAATCGAACCCAGGTGAGTTGCGTACAAGGCAATCGATTTACCAACTACGCTCTGTCCGCCCCTAATTTTATTCTTTATCAATTCTGCATTCTTAATTGATTTAATCCAGGTTTAATACAAAGGTCAAGTATAAGAAAAGAGATTCATTTTTTACAGGGTCGTTTCAGATATTATAAATCAATACTACGCCACTTCCTACCTTATCGACGAATTTTAAAAATTGAGAAATGATTCGCCGAGAGTCGAGTCGATGTTTAAAACTGTTATCCTGGAGTGAAACGTAGAATTCAGAATATCTGGAAAAATGTCTGGCTTGACCGGGTGTTTGTTCACCTGCGAAAAATCTGGAAGATTCCAGATAAATGTGGAAAATTGGCAACGCTGACTCACAGCCACATGTATGCCTATATATTTCGAATTCCGAAATGCAATCTAAAATTTTCTGTGAGGCGTCCCTCACACAAATACGTTTTGTTGATCCTTCCTCATCACTGTACACTTTCGACCATTCACTTGACCGGGTAAGGGCAAAACTACTGTGGGTGCGCGCTGGTTGCAAACAGGCTCCGTGCGTGGCTTGCACAGAAAAAAATATTTTGTAATTTTAAGTTTATTTTCATGCACATATTTGGAGCATGAATATAAATGTAAAATTAAGTTCCACCACAAATACAAACGACATGTCGTGCTTTCTTCAATGAATTTTATTGTAATTTTACACGTGGCTTGAAAATTACAGTTTCTTTAAACGGAAAACCAATGCACTTCAATGAATTTTTACTCGAATATTGCTGTAAAATGAATGAAAGTGTAAAACTGTATGCTTTTTGATGCTCCAATTGAGTGCATTGATTTTAACGTAATTTTCAATCAAATTTTTTATTCAATCTTTGTATGTTCACATTCGTATTGATTTACATGTCGTTTAAATTTCATTATTTTTTGGTGTGTGGTATTTGTCATTTGTCATTGAATCCCAGTCCTAGTTTTACGTAGGGCTGGGCTTCGTAGTGTTGAAATACGGTCACAGGCATAGGCACATTACCCTATTCCAACAATGACTGGGTACGGTAATGTAACGAAATAACTTTCCAGGCAAAACATCTAAGAGCGATATTATTAGGGGGGTTCACCCTTATCCCATTATTATTTACATATTTTTTCCCAACGTTAGTGATAATGTTTGGAAATATTTTTAAACCTGTACCTAATGTTGTTAACCCTTTCATGTCCAACATTTTTAGTGCATGTAGGGTTTCCAAACTATTTTCTTGAAAAAGATCAAGAAACATGAAAAGCCTTTTTTCATATTGATAGGTGGTACCATCGCAGTGTTAAAAGCTGCTCAATTTTCACCTTCTAATGCTCAATACGATTCTCCTAGAATATTTACAATAGTCCAATTTCGTGGAAAACGTAGGCTGTCTAAATTGATAAGTTTTATTCAGCTCAATAATATTGCAACATAGCGAAGATATATGAAATAAATATTTTTCGTCGTCAACATAAACTGTTCCTGGCAGCACTGCTCCAACGGAATCCAATCAGACTAATTGCTATAACTTCAGTTGCGTGTAACTGTTAATACTCAAATAAAAGACAATAGTTAAATTCATTAGTCTTACTAGTTTTTGTGAGCAAATCTTGCCTTAATCAAAAGTTGTAGCTGTTTAAAAGCGTTGTTGTCAACAAACAACACGGGCATGAAGGGGTCAATATACAACAAAATGCTTGTGAGATTTTTTGCAGACTGCAAGATTTTTTTAGAAGCAGAGCGAATTGAATATAAAGCTCAACTCAACGTTCGGATTTCAAAGGATATCAATATGAAATCAACTAATGGAATCAATTCGCTCTTACACACTTGGCGTTCATTTTTTTTGTTGGCTCCGGGCGGCAAAAAAATGGAACATGATTAATGAACTGCAACTCTAATTTCACACAAGCTGCATCTGGGAACTCATATCAGGTCTAATACATTAGGCTTGATTGAGTTGTTTGAATTTCGAACCGTGTTGGAATGGTGTCTGGCCGCGGCATGCATGCTGTTAGTTTTGATTGATTTCAGATGAATGGAGCTGACGTTTTGTGAATGCAGTCGATAAATTCTAGGTTCGCCTTTTTTGTATTAGACCAAAAAAAAGCAAACAATATTTGCTCAGAAAGGCGAATGAAAAACCAACAAAACAAAACACGTTTTGCATACCACAGCGAGCTCGGTTTAGTTCATATGAATTTGATATTTGATACCGGAACAGCTGTCGCTGCAATACATTCGCCCGCCGCCCGACCTGGTGCGCTTAGCTTGGGTCAATTCCGTGAAGTATAACTCCCATATTTTCGTTGCGAATTAGTTTACATTGCTCGCTACTCGGCCTGGTACCAGGTAAAATGGGTCACATTTTTCTCTATCTCTTGACATTAGAAATGTAATAAAAACAAAATACCGTACGCAAGGATAGGGGCTTAACTTTACAATGACAGGGCTCGGGGTCCGGAGCCTCTCCGAAATTTTTCATCTTGTTGAGAAATTTTAAATCAGTTTCATTTTAAATACTTTCTAAACTCAATATCATTCCAAACCAGATTCTACCACCAAAACTGATTTTAATTAAATGAGGATATTGCATATAACGCATTGTACAATGAACATTTCTTAATCGAAATTTCAGACTCCCTCCGAATTTTTTTTTCTGGACCCGCTCCTGCTCTCCACTAAGAAGAAAACTGTTTTAAACCACTTTTGCGTGCTAATGGTACAAAATCTATCACTTAATTTGTTACGCTTCGATTTAGTCTCATCAGAATGGGACACTAACTTAATGCCTTTGCTCAGAAACACAAATAGTGTTTTCGTTTTTTGGAGCCAGTGTCAATCCGGTGCTAGCTTTGTCCTGTCACTAAGTTAGTGTTGGATTCTGATGAGACGAAACCGAAACTCAAATTCCATAACTAATTCTAACATGATACGAAATATATTCTATTTGATTTGTCAGTAGTTGCAGGATATTTTAAACTTAGTAAATTGTTTTTGTTTTCGTATACATATCTAGGTACCAAATGATGTGTTGTACCTCTGACTAAAACTGATTGTTTGGTATGCGTGCCACTGCCAACCAAGGATGTGCATGTCCTGTTGGTTTCGCTTGGCTGCGCCAAAAACTCACAACTCGGGAGGAGGTAAACTGAGTCACGCACAGTGAAAGTTTGTGCCTGATGCCAAACATTTCACATCGCCGGATCTACGGTATCCAAGGGGTGCGAAAAAAAACTTTCGACAATACGTTTGAACTGCTACACCTTTGGTTCGTGCCTTCCGTATCCAAGATAGCAACGTAATTTCCCGCAAGTTTTTTTTCAACGTGGAACCTTTCTGTAATTTCATTACTCAGTTCGATCGCACTTGCTTCAAAAGTATATAAACACGTCCAAGACATCGTTTGGTGGAAAACTGTGTGCGTTGCTAGTAACAACAAAAGCAATATGCTATCCAATGCACGGGAGGATTTCAGCGTTAAACTTAAACCCAAGACTGGCTACTAAGGCGGCGCTGATCAACCCGCCCTTGACACACTTTCTTGAGCATCGCGGTGTCTGGTAGGTTTATGTTGATGCTCTCACGAGCGAACTTTTTTACTTTTCGTGCGGGGGACTCGACGACTAAACTACACCTACAAGGCCAACCAGGAATTTGCGAAATCCGTCGGGAAGGAGAAGCGGCATGAAGCGTCTATCAGACAGATGGAAATTAGTTTCGACTTTAAAAATGTGTTATGTAAAATAACCGCCCCTAGGCGGCTACATCGGTATAGTGTAATGTGGTGAACAACTTGTTCGTTTTCAAATATCGCAGTAATGGTCCTAGGGGATGATAATGTTTTCGATAGAGAGAAGTTTTCTGTTATTACTCTAGGGTGGTTTAAATAGTTCTTGGCCTAAGTTTTAAAACAGAGTTATTAAAAAACTTTACACTATCACTCAGTATGTGGCACCCTTAAACGTAAACAGGTCTTATTTGGATTATTATGCGGAACAGATTGTTCGAGACAGTTTCTTATAGCTGACATGGTATGCCCCTCATCAACTATGACTTTTCCGATCAAGCAAGTAATTTTAAAGTTTTTTTTTTAAATGCGAATAAAGCCAAACTAAAGATGACAAAGTACAAGATATCCCTCTGTTAAATTCCACAAAGAAACCGCCGGCAACATCATTCTAGTGAATCTAGCACCATCTTCTGAGTTCCTATTCAACCAGCAAACCACCCACACACATATACACTTATGTCAGTGGGTGACTGCACACGAATGACATAATTGTGACGTGGATAAAACTGGTATCTATGATAAGGTTTCAATTTATACGAATCGTATTGAAATAAATATTATGGATAGTTTTTGGGCAATAAAAATATAGCAACGTAGGTATACAGTAGAGTAGAAAACAAAAATGTGTTGCCTGTAGTAAGAAAAGATTTTGTAGTGAGAAATATAGAATGTGACGAAATTGAACACCTAACCTACCGTCTTCACTCAAAGTTGTTCGAATAATAATAACGGGATATGTTACCATGCCAACAACTTTTTTTTCGAGAGTTGTCCTACTGGAGCTGTAGAGCTAGGTTCTCGGAAGAACTCCCCGTCAGAATCACATACTACAATTTGCAGACGAGACAGGCAATGTCGCCTACTAAAACACTGCTTTAGGCGAATTGTAGCGGGCCGTGATTCTGAATGTGAAATTCATTGTACGGTTCAGGTATGTGCGGGCGTAGGGACTCGCGCTCGCGTGTATCATCGCAAAGAGTCCCGGCGTTTGTACGTTAACGTGTTCGATCGCGTGTGCTAACATGTATGTAACTTTGCGTGTATAAATTCTATTTTATAACCGTGTGCCTTTCGCATATTCGCATGTGTTCTTGGATAATCGCGCGCGGACCGTGAATCTAATACTTTATTTTTGGTGTACGGCTAAGATGCTAAAAGAGAGTGAGATCTTCCATATCACTAGAGTTTCCGATGATGTCGCCATGGAACGTGTTGTCTAGTGGATTTGAGCTTTATTTTTTTATTGGTCCTACTGAATGTATGGATCTAAGTTATTAGGACCGAGAGTAATGGTTTCCGAACGTGACCGATTCATGAGCGCGCGAAAACGGACGTTTGTAGGTTCGCGTTTGAGACAGCGTTTGAAACTTCGTAAGTGCTAAAACGTTCTCCTTATTACCGGGGTGTTATTAAGTTTGCGCGATCGCGAACGTAGGTGTGCGTTGTTCATCGCGAAGGACTTAAGCGTTCGTATGCTAACGCATTTGTCACGTGTGCTTGCGTTCATGTGACTTCGCGTCTACAAGACTGGATTTTGTAATCGTGTGGCATTTCCTTGTGTTCTTGGATGGTCACGCGGACCTTCATTCTGATAGTTAGTTTTTGGTGTACAATTCACATTCTGACAGGGAGTAAGATACCCCATATCACTAGAGTCCTCAGTCATGTCACCATGTAACGTGGTGTCGAGTTGATATGAGAGCTTTCTTTTTTTAATTGATCCAGAAGGCATGTACCTAGTCTGCTGATATCAAGGATAGAAACATCCGGAAGTGACCGATTCATGATCGTGCTAGTGCGGGAGTTTTTAGGTTCACGCTTGAGACCGCGTTTGAAAATTTATACAAGCTGAGACATTCACTTTATCACCGGGATTTTATCATGTTTACGAGATCGCGTGTGTAGGTGCCGGGGATGGTCGCGAAGGGCTCAAGCATTTGTATATTAACGTGTTTGTCACGTGTATGTGACTTTGCGTGTATATTTTCGATTTTATAATCATGTTACGTGTATTTTTTAATGATCGCGCGCGGACCGTTAATCTAATGCTTAATTTTTAGTGTATGATACAGATGGTAGAAGAGAATCAGTTTCCCCATATCACTAACGTTCCAGGTCATGTCGCCATGGAACGTGTTGTCTAGTGAACATGAGCGTCATTTTTGGTGGGCTCAACTGGAGGCATTAGTCCAGACTGGTAAAATTTTCGGACGTGACCGTTTCATGATCGCGCGAGTGGGGGGTTAATGTTTGAGACCGCGTTTGGATGATTAAAGATGCTACATTTACTTAACTACCGGGGTGTTTTCATGTAGGCGAAATCGCGGACGTGAGTATGTGTGGATTATTGCAATTGTATGGTCGCGTTTGTGGCTAGGTTTGTGTTATCACGAAGGCTACGAGCGTTTGTACCTATATGAGTATAGATAGCGTATAGTAGAGATATACTAATAAAAGGAATCATAACATGCCGAATAAAGAAAAAAAGATGCAAAGAGCTTGACTAGAAGTGTATAAATTGAACAATACTATTTTGGTACACATAAATAATGGAAAAGCACACTAATAGATGTACAAAAGAAACGGACTAATGAAGTAGAATAGAAAAACACATGTAACATGCAATCAAACTCGTATAAATGCATCAAAAGTTGTATATTTATCATTAACGACAATTGCATGCTGTTAGACTTTCATCATGCTATGCTGGCCGGGAATGGATGACTCACGTGCGTCGGCAAATTCATTGTACCCTAATTTATCCAACTCGACTTTCCCGAATGAATACAACCAAATGCTCAGATTGAAGTATTAGCCACTATTCTATCATATACGTCAGTTCTGCATCCATTCCCTGGCCCAACTGTCACAAATACTCAGACGAATACATACATAGATAGACATACGACTAGCACATAACAGTAGTACGACAAACTACGATTATTACAAAGCTACAACTAATAGGTTTCTACTTTATTAAATTAATTAAATTATTAAATTAATTTAATTAGTATATGCACGATGACGAAGTCGACCGATGAATGGACACACAATGACTCCCTCCGTAAGCCCCGTCCACGAATACCACCAATAGAACAATATTTGCAAACACGGCACACAGCAAAAGTCAATGCACGTCGATCCGCCAGTCGGCCACGCCACCGCGCATAGACCAGTGGTTTAGCGTTGGTATGCGCAGGTGCAGAGTATGAAAAAACATATAACATAAAAAAGGCGCATAAGCCCTCTCGGTCTCCTCGATGCACCACTATCGAGGCGTAATGCAATAACCATCTTCAAGCAATTGTCTGTCAAAGGTTCCGTTGGATTGATGCACGCAATATGCTTGATGATGTTTGCAATACCGTCAAACCCCTAAACCTTGGGAAGGGGGATATGTTACCATGCCAACAACTTGGAACAATAATAACGGATGTTTGCAGCGACGGTACCCCAGTGAAATAAAAACTTGTGCAATTTTGGCATTGTTTGAACCCACTTCGTAGTCAATACTTGACTTACAAAACAATTTCACAACTGGTGATATGATCATACTTGCACTGAAAATGCTTTCTGTCCAGGGCAGTACACTGGAACTACCTTTGTCTTATATTTTCTAACAATGAGTAATATATTTGATAGGCAATAATAGTTTAGTTGCACAAAATAAAACCTTTAGATTATAACATAAGGATATGGAATTGCCCTGTGGTGTAAAAGGTGAGATTTACGATTTATAAAGCGATTGTATATTTGTGACTATCAGAAAAATTCATAGTGTCAGTAAGATGGCAGTGCTAACTCTGCAATTATTGAGAACATTACGAATCATATATGACATCAATGGTTTGTTCAGAATAAAACACAATTTTCTATATTTATATATGTATACATTTATTGAAAGCAAATTCATGGATAAAGAATGAAAGTGTATCGTTTCATATTTTTTAACATTTCTCAATTCTTTGCATAGTGCCAGGCGTTTTGGTTCGCAAGCCAAAAAACTGTTTTGGAATCCGCATTCTCATCAGCAAACCAGAGCTTCTGTGCTCGTCCTTCCGAAATATCACTCGGAACATGTCAGTTGCTTAGTTCATGCAAGACGTATGATTTTTTGGATTTAGGATTGGGCGTCTAACTACCCGGATAGAATTTTACAATAGCATTTACCCTACAAACAATAATAAAACAATAAATATTATAGTTATTACTGTTTCAACATTGTTCGATGCCAAGTTCTCACAGAAGAATTACAATAAAATTTCATGTAACAATAAATTTCACTGTTCAGCAAAAAAACTGATACAGTGCATTCACATTAAATTTTACTGTTTTCGAGAAAAAAATGTGTGGAGAAAAATTGATTTTTTAATGTTAAGATACATAACCACTCCCCTTTTCACTGTAAAAGTCTATTTTACATTGAAATTTATTGTAAAAACGTTAAAGTTTACTGTTTTTGTTTTGTAGCATAACACTAAAACTTACTGTAAATTATTGTAAATTTACTGTACTGTCACAGTGAAAATCATGGTTTTGTTACTGTACCTTTCTATTCGGGTCGTGTCAGCTTTGGTGCTAGTTTAGATTAATAATCTTACTAGCCCAAAGACTGGTGCTATAGTTACTGATGAGGAGAATCCGAAACGCTAAAAACTAATTTTAAGTTCTCAGTTGCTCATCAATTGTGATGTTCTAGCTATGTTGAGTTTATTAGCTTTATTCTTTGTTTTTTGTTGTAATTTATTTTAAAGGAACAATTCATGTTAGCTAATCTACATCCTATCAACATGTTTAAATATTTATTAATAATCTGACGCACAACTAATACACATCACTCTTTTTTCACTTTCATCTAGTATGAAATCATCTTCATCATCTATATTAGTTGATTCTGATCGCTCTGACGTGGGGAATCCAAATCGATCTTCTATGATGTCCACCAGCCACAATAAATTCTTGAATAGAGTACGTTATTGTTTTTTTGTTTATTTTTCGAACCGCTATTGATGTACGGTTATCAAACTTTGACAGTGTATGTTTACTATGGCGGACTTCCGACTGGCGTTACCCTTTTCCAGAAATTTTCAGCTGTTTTTGATATAAGCAAGGGGTGTATTTTGCCCCGGGGGTGCGTTTTATTCCATCTTCCGCTATCTGGCATGTTTACACTGCCGCCCTCACTTTATGTCCAAAAGTTGTTTGTTTGGTTGTCAATTCGTCGTGTAAACTATTTGTTTTCCTTCAAATTAACTATCAATACTAACACAACTGGATTAAACAAATTTTGATTTATTTTGGTTCTTCTCGAACGTCTAGAAACTATGGTAAAGAAGAATACAAAATCGAATCAAAGTAGAAAGTCACTCTTAGACAGTTTAGTTTCTGTTACTGAAAGAATTTAAAACGTAACCTGGAACTAAAAAAGTTAGTTTACGATAGGATTTATCAATAGATTGCGAGTACTTATAACTATTTTTATAAATTTTGCGTTAAGAACTGGTTTTGTATGCCATTTTATGCTTAATCGTGTTCCTCTTGACGTGCTGTTACAAGCATAATTTTTGAATGCAGCGATACTCGCATTTGGCCCAAACATAGAAAAAGGCAATGACATTCTCGAAGCTTTTTACATCAATTATTCAGCCAAAATGCTCACTAAAGCTGATTTTTTATTGAATGAAAAACATTCGCGATCAAAATATTCAAAAGAACGCTATAAAGAAAAAATAAAGTTTCGGTGTTATTAGTATCACTCTCACAGTTTCGTCATTTTAGTTTCGTTAGTTTTGGTATCATTGCTTCACTTTCATGTTAGTTTCGCCGATTTTGGTGGCTAATCTTATAATTTGTAAATCAATTCTACGACTGAACTGCTCAGCACAGGCCGTATTCCGATGAGGAGAACAAACATTTGTGGACTCGTCAATTTTTTTGCATGCCTTCTTGGAAAAAGAAATTAAACATTTTGGATATGCGTTAAATTATTTAAAATGTTCCTCAAAGAAGACACTAGTATCTGTTTTATTTATCATTGGTCTTGATGCAATAAACTAGAATGTACTGAATAAACACCTTAACACTTCATAATGATTTACAAAAACAAGTATTCACGATGTTCTATTGCATCACCCTGGAGCCGCCAGTACCAATAACCTATAGCACAGACTAACAAACATAACACTCGAAAACAATGCTTCTTCCGCTTTAACGGTCATTTTAAATATATTTGTAGTTGGGACTGTGGCCACATTTGAAATTTTGGCGCTGACACTGACATATGAACAAGCATATGGGGGATAGACCACTAGTGAAAAATTGTTCCCAAACCTGAGGGGTAACTCATCAGCAAATGAGTGTTTGGAATTATGAATAAAAGGTGGAGCTAGTGTTCAAGGAAAATTGCCGGGTCGATGTTTTATGAGGGTATTCCCTCGTAGTGTTATGTCTGTTAGTCTGTGCCTATAGTTTGACAAACGTTTTTTAACAAAGCCTTGTAATTGCTAACTGATCTATAGTTTCAATTAAAGGGGTACGCTATGAAATAGTTCTGAAACAGGCTTGATCCCAACGCTGGCGTCACACTTAGCCCGAGAGGGTAGTAAGATAAGCACTAGGTGAATGGTTTTGAGATTTGTTGCATTTTGCCAATACACATACAGGCCATATTCGATTATCCTTAGTCTCGATTATCCGTAGACTCGATTATCCGTAACTCCGTAGAAAATGATTCGATTATGCGTTGTCCGACCATCCGAAGAAATTGATTAGCCGCACATTATTTTTTCTAAAACTACATTACACATCTAAAATTTATTATTTTATATCAACTACAGTTTCTGAAAGAATACCTAAATATTTTCTGAAAAATAATGAAAACTTAGTAGAAATACAGAATTTTTACTTATTTAGCATATGATTTTGAATTCGATGCGATGACTTACATATTTTCGTCAATCAATCAATTACAACTGATATTAACCTTCCGGCAGTCGCGCTAGTGCACTGAGTTCACGCTGCTCTGAAAATCTAGCGAAACTGTCCTAGGGCAGCTGCGGCTGCTCGTTCAGTGAGCGATTTGCGCGACTTCCGGAGGGTTAACTACAGTTTCTGGAAGACCAGAATTTTATGTTCTCAAAATATATTCACAAAAACTACATAGAAGGACAGAAATTTCACCTTTTTAACAAAAAAAAAATCTATCCCAATTTTTAAATACAAAAATCAATAGAAATTGATATCAGGTACGTTTCCAAGGAAGCACACAATTTTAAAATCTCCTAAAAATTACAATCATTTGGCAAAATAAAGAAATTTCATTTAATCAACAAATGTCTCAATTCAGTGTAGTGTGCTATAAAACAGCTCTTCGGAGTCGGTCTATTATCGCACCAGTTTAAAAAAAAATGAAACTTTTTAATTACTTTAAGAAGAGGCTATTTTAAGACATTTCGATTTTTTAACACATTTTAGCAAAAGGTTTTCGCTTTAATTCCATCATGAAACATAAAAGAATTAAATCAGAAGGCTTTGTCTTAAATTTGACTGGAAAAATGGGTCAAAAAGCTGACAAAATCTGTTGTAAAAGAATTCGGAGGCGGACAAACACGGGGACTAATAAAGTAGGATCTTCACTGTAGTCAGTACATTGCACTGCTCTGAAAAAAACAGTGCTAATAATTCTTTACGAAGTAGATGCACTTAACTAGAGTTACCAAATGGACTGAGAGCAAATTAAGGACATCCCTGCCAAATCCATTCGGAATTGGAGCCTGAATCAGTTGTCACTTGAGCCAGAAATCTGACAAAGTCGGGATTCTGGCTTATTTTCCAGCAGTTGAACTGGGACGTTGAATCTTGATCTAGACAAATTGGAATGGTGTATTGCCAATATTGAACGAATACAACCACTTTGGCCAAACCACATATCGAGCGAGTTATCCAAGAAATTTTGGTTACTACTGAGTAAAAGAACTTTTGGTTGGAATGAGTTGGAATTTTTGATGGCGGATTCGAGTATTTCAAGTGGTATCTGGCTAATTAGTCGAGTAATGTTGGTTTCCAATGGGAATGTCACCGCCGCTATGTTTTCTTCAATGCGTGCTGGATGTGGTCGATTTGTTCGCTAATCATACAATAACGAGAACTACAACTTTTACTCTTTGATTTATGGTGAATAGTGGAGTCAGTTGGCCGATTATGTCGACCATATTATGGTCGGAGTGCACGAAACACATTTCTCACAGATCGCTGATTTTCGAAATATAGTTGAATAATTTGAAAATGGTGAGCATACTGTGGTGGCAAACAATACTAAACTACAATAACATGACATGCCCTGTTAAAAACCATCATGTTGAACCACCCTGTATATGCCAAGGTTTGAGGACATTTGAAGTAAAATAAGGACGCTTTCCAAAAACCTCGAAAATAAAGACATGTCCTTTAAAATAAGGAGGGTTGGTAACCCTAACTTAACAGCCTTTAAGACCAACGTTGGTCCTTCGTTGGGCCAACGTTGAGCGACGCCCAGCAGACCTTTCAGTAGGCGTCTATTATTGGATCTGTGTTGTTTGGTTTTGAAACAAATTTTTGGGCTTCTCAGTGGAATCTAGCGTATTGCTTCTCTTAGAGGATTCCCGAAGTTTTGTTGTTGTATACAAACCAGTGGGGCGTAATCTTAAATTCCATTGTTATTTCCGTCTGAATTTACCGAAATCAGCATTAAGTTGACTGAAGTTTCACGCAAAGAATAAAGTTTTATGCGTCTTGATTATAGAACAAAGTATATTAATCCAATTCAATTGAACACATAGCTTTAAAATAAAATAAGTTGGCTATTTAACTTATTTGTCCTGCTTGTCTTACTATCACTTTATAGAATATAAAGTGATCGATATTCGTTTCACTTCTTTAAACCTTTTTTCACTTTTGACCAAAAAAAGCTTCATAAGCCAAACAGTGATGCATGTACCTTAGATCCTGTTTTTCAACATATAACAAATATATTTAATGAAGAAAAAAAACATTTGTTTTGATTCGATAAAATCACTCGCGGTGTGTTTGTACAAATCAAATCGTGGTACATCGAAGATTTTATACGCGAGCATTGTGCGCGCCAGACACGTGCTTGGCAGATTTCAATTTTTAGGTTTGTTCCAAAGATTCCATTCAAAATTGCATAGCAAAATTATAACAGAGTGCAATTTTCGGTTCCAAAAATTGGGTCTCGTTAGTAGTTAAAGTATAAAGTATAAACACAAGATATAGCTTTGGTAGATTTTTGTTATGAGCTTCTGATCGGATAATTACCCTCTCGGATATTTTTGAGTGGGTAGTACTACCCATACTACCTCCGTCATCCGCTGGCCCTGCTTGAACCTATCATCTATTTGTCTATGAATATAACATCAAAATTACTAGACTACACCAGTTCGGGTTGTCATTGCTTTCAATGAAAATAAACAAGATTTATTATTTGCCCATAAATTTGTGGTACTACATCAGATCTGTTTTGCCTTTCTCATATAAAGAAAGGCTATGCAATCACTGTAAAAATCGACTTTTTAACCGAGGCCCGGAGGGCCGAGTGTCATACACCATTCGATTCAATTCGTCGAGATCGGCAAATGTCTGGGTGTGTGTATGTATGTGTGTATGTGTGTATGTGTGTGTGTCATTTAAACTCACACAATTTTCTCAGAGATGGCTGAACCGATTTTCGCAAACTTAGTTTCATCTGAAAGGTATAACGCTCCCATAAGCTGCTATTGAATTTTTAGTTGATCCGACTTCCGGTTCCGGAGTTACGGGTTGAAGAGTGCGGTCACACAGCAAATTCCCATATAAACTGGTACCACCATGATGTTCAAATGATGTAAAACATATTAAAATTGATGTAACATTACTCTAGTTTGCGGGTCTGGATCACTAATGGTCAATCAAAGCAGCTTTGACCACATTGGCCACCTATAACGGTTCATGACGCCCCCGTGGAACCCGCCAAGCTCCTAAGCTAATATCACACCCATTCCACAACGAATTCTCTACCGATTTTTACAAACTTGATTTCAAATGAAAGATACAGTAATACAATTGACTGCTGCTGAATTTCATTCGGTTCTGACTCTTGCTTCCGGAGTTACAGGGGTGTTAGTAAGGATACACTGGAATTTCCCATATAAATCGGTACAATCGTAATCCTCCACTCCCACTCTACTAACCCCCCATTCCCTCCACTTTCAAACCCATTCCACCAACATTTCAAAATATAATCACATGAAGATAACATTGAACTCATGCTGATTAAGCTAATTAAATATTATTCGCTTGCCTTTCTCATATAGAAAGGTTATGCAATTGCTCCAAAAACCGACTTTCTAACCGAGGCACGGAGGGCCGAGTCTCATATAACATTCGACTCAGTTCGCCGAGATCGCAAAATATCTGTGTGTATGTATGTGTGTATGTATGTATGTATGTGTGAATGTATGTGTGTATGTATGTGTGTATGTATGTATGTGTGTGTATGTGCGGATTTGTTAACAAAATGTCCTCATCGGATTCTCGGAGATGGCTGAACCGATTTTTACAAACTAAGATTCAAATGAAAGGTATAATATTCCCATTGAATTTCATTTTCAACCGACATATTGTTCCGGATTACGAGTTGAAGAGTATGGTTACAAAACAAAATTTGTTGATTTGTCCACATCGGTTTCTCGGAATTTTCTGAACCGATTTTGACAAATTTGATTTTAAATGAAAGGTCCATCAGCTGCTGTTGAATTTTGTGTGGATCCGAGTTCTGGTTCCTGAATTACAGGATGATACGTACGATCACGCAGCAAATCCCGATTCTAACGAATTCTGCGATGAATGTAAAAAGGTGAATTTTTTTCCAAAATGTAAACACAACTGTTGAATTTGTAGATCTAGGTTCCCAACAGTTATTCAAAGTCTCTTTGGCCACACTGGCCACCATCGACGGATCCGGAAGCATCCAAATTTAAAATAACGGTTATATTGGTATCTCGAAGATGGCTAAACCGATTTGATCAACTTAGTCTCAAATGAAAGGTGTTGCGTCCGCGGAAACTGATATTAAATTCCATCTCCATCCGACTTTCGGCTCCGGAGTTACGGGTTGTGGAGTGCGATCACATAGAAAACTCCGATTCAAACCGATACCGCGATGAACGCAAAAATGTGCTCTTATATATACTTACCAAGTGTAATAAGAATGAAAGACATTTCCATAATGGTATATTGTACGAACCAGCTATTAAATCATAGTTTGGAGAAATGAGAAAGGCACAATTGCACCTCTAGGTGGATTAAAACAGGTTTTTTTTATTATGCTTTCAAAGACAAAGAACACGGTAGGCACATTAGAAATTTGAAACCAATCATTATAGCTCTTTGCAAATCGTTGCTCTTTTCGAATTAGTGAGAGCAAAAAACCCAGTCGAATTGATATGGAATTGGCGTACGTGATTTGTTTGCCAACTTGAAACAGTCAGCTGCCAAACTGCCATTCTCTTTCGGGATTAATTGGCTGTAGGTTGGACGAGAACAAATGTACTTGCTATACTATGTCCTTCACTTCCTGCAAGTAAAAAACAATCAAATCAAGTTCACTAAATGGATATCAATTCAACACATCGCGGGGTGAAGCGGTGACAGAAAAAAACGCGGCTCAGAAATATTTCGAATCGACCGGTATGGAGCACAGCGTTTAACAGCGAAGAGCCTTGAAATCGGTGCGAAAAGAAAACCATTTCTCTTATTAGGAAGTGTACCAGAAGTTAATTTTTTGCAATTTTATTAATTTTCAATGCCAACGTTTCTATCTAACAAAGTTGACTTTGTTGAATGCACAGAAAGATGCGTAATCCAAACCACAAAAATGCTTGGTGCTGATTAAGTATTTTAGTTGAAGTTATATACAAATAAGAAAGGGAGATTATAAAAAAAAGAAAATAACGGAAATTTTCAGAACTAAGGTGGTACAATTTTTATAGCGTTTGTAGTAAGCACGATGCCTTCTTAACAACCAATTTACCGATGCAATTTATTTGGCGTGAGTTCTTAGCCAGTTCACTTTAAAATTTGAAAAATTCGGGGGAAAAGAGCATTACTCTATACAATTTCATCATTTTCCCGAACGGGAAGACATAAAAATGATTTCAAAACTGGCGTTGTTTCTTGTTATAATTTTTTGATATTTTAACTACTAATGAGACCAAATTTACAACACAGTATACTTCGAAAATTGGTTTCTATTATGATTTTGTTATTGCATTCTGATCGGGTTCACATTTTTTTGCAACGCTTGAAAACATGTGCTATTAGATACGCCTTAGCTATTTCGTTTATAATAAATATATGTACTTAAAACATAATGCAATAATATTGAATTTTAACTAATGTAAATGTATATTACCACTCAATTTAATTAAGATTAATGTTTCGCCTCAGTTTCATAAGTATAGCAATACTACCTGTGTTTACAGGCAACCGACTGGCCATGGATAATGTCACGGCGCAGGCACAAAAATTTTGATTGCCGATAAGATCGATGGGGGCATTCGAAACATGATGCGGCTAGCAAGCCAATGTGTAGCACTTTGCTGTATCTCTTCATTAGGGGTAAATTGGTAAGAGTTTCGAAAATTATTGAGACCGTAACCAGAAGATCGATTAGTATTTTTGCTTCAACCATGGAAAGTTGATAAATGGTTCAATCTTAAAACCAAGCGAAATGAAAAAGATCTCACAATATATTTCATCTGCGCACCTAATTAGAGATGTTTACTCATGAACCGATGAATGCTTAGTGCAAGCTAATTTTTTTTTCGAGGCCTTCAGCAATTCTACGAAATTTATTTTACAACTCTTAACACCAAACTCTGTTTACTCACGCGAGCTGGTTTTTCGCCGGGAGGTCAAAGTTATTAATAGCCGCACGTAAAAGTCTAATAAAGTATGAAAAGTCGAAAGGGAAAAGATCGCTTGCTGCTTATTGACCTCGATTTCCTTACTATTCCTTATAGGCCGTCCCCTTCCGCCCACAACTAAACACCTCCGTTGACCTTCGCGGTGCGGGTGCTTGCTTCCAATTGAGCAAATAGTGAGAAATTCCGGGAAAACTCATTCACTCTGAATGAATAAACAAAATACCACCGCCGCCGTCGTCGTCGTCGTCGTTGCCCGTTGCCACCAGCTGCAGCGTTGCTGGTTCACGTGCGATGGCTGTGCAAGGTTTTCCATCTCGAAACTTACGCAAACTCGTGGCAAGTCTACTCAGGGTGGTGGGTATGTGGGATTGGGAGTTCGTGAAACATGCACGATTTCTTTCGTTCGCACCGTGAATGTTGCGTTGCTATGAAGGTGCGCCGATTAGTAATTACAATACCGATGTTGGAGTTTGATTCGCTGGGTAGCGGGAGAGAAGAACTACGGTGAATTCAATTGTTTTGGTAGTACAATTTCGATTTAATAGAATTTAATCCTATAGGATTTGCCTAGAAATAAGACCATTGCCGCAACGTAGGAATAGGAATCTTATTCTACAAGTAGTTTTCCAGAGCAATTACGATATATTTGGTTAAAATTTAAATGGGATGTTTGAATATTTGTTAATTTAGTATGAAGATTCCTGATCGGTTTTTGAAGTTTCAATGATAATAATCACAATTTATTACAGTTCTTGGTTTTTTGAACATAATACCTGGACAAAGCAGTTGAATGTGTTTAATAATTATTATAATCTTTAGAATTATTTTAAAATAAAACCAAACCAAGGAATGAAAAATCTATAAAAGTTCTGTTTTTTACCCTGCCTACTGGTTAATGTGACATTTTCCCGGCCACAGGCATATAAAATCAGGTCTTCACTGTATTCAGTTATACATTTGTTGTGAGTTGGGAATACACGTACATATATGTAAATATGGGGTTAGTCGGACATTACGGTTACATTCTGAAGTACCCTATCTCGCTTGAACAGAAGTTGTTCTTAATCATATAATTAAACTAGTTACAGAAAACATTAATATCTAACCAAATAAATTAGTATTGTTTACAACACTACGATTATGTTGAAAAAAAAAACGGAATCTTTTACGAAAAGTTTTTGATAAAAAAAACTGCATCGAACAAAATAAGTCGCCAAGTGTTTTTAGAATATCTTATTGCAATCAACCTTCAAACAATTTTCATTTTTCCTGTCCAAGTCTGCCTTGCATCGAAAGCAAATGAATGGAATCACAAAAAAACATACTGATCGATTCTTTACTTTGCAAACAAACCACTCACATCAGAATTTGAAAATAAGCTTTAAATGAGAAAATAACTTTATAAAGTCGACACTGAAACATCGCTTGAAACTAGCGGCGGATCAATGAGGAAGATCCGGTGGTCCGGACCGTGCCGAAAATTTTCAACTTGTTAAGAAATTTTAAACTAGTTTTAAAATTTAAAGTAGCAACCCCTCATTGCATAGTCCTACCTAAGCCTTTATAGGTCAAAATTTGTTTTTGATCTTTTTGGCCGGGATTAGGTTGACAATTTTTAGAGGGATTGCATAACCTTTCTATATGAGAAAGGCAAAAATATACCAAAAAAGTCAATTTTTCTCAAAAAATTTTTTTTTCACGATTTCATCAAATCTCAACGATTCATGCATTTTAAAGTCATTTAGCATCAAAAATGCAAATCCGACTCCACCCTTTGAGAATTTTTCATTTCAGTTTATATGGGAATTTGCTGTGTGGTCGCACTCTTCAACCCGTAACTCCGGAACCGGAAGTCCAATCAATAAAAAATTCAAATGCAACCGGTGGGAAGGACCTTTCATTTGAGACTAAGGTTGTGCAAATTGGTCCAGCCAGCTCTGAGAAACAGAGGCAACATTTTTTTCCACATACACACATACAACTCAAAAAAAATGAAAAGTGGATGAATCGTTTTTGAGATATCACCTTCACCGCAACGTTATTTTTTCAAAAAACTTGATTCCGAGATAATTGCGTTTAAAGTTTTGTGTTAACTTCATACGCGGAAGAACTAGCGTGCTGCGAACGGCTGTAGTTTGAAATCTAGTGCTCCGATCGGGATGAAATTACGCACAGATATTTTCAAAAGTATGTACTTTCAGAATATTTAATAATTTTTTTTTCAATTTTTTGAGTTACAATTTTGTATATAACCCCTTGAATCAAAATGCAGTTAACAAAATTTTTCCAAAATGCGATAGTTGTTGAGATATTTGGAATTTCGCTTCAACAAAAACCATTCATTCGTGTAATTATGCCCTTTTTAAAAGTTATTCGCGTTATCCCATTATAAAATGCCAACAATCTAATGTTTATCGTTTTTAAGACGCAGAAAAAACTTTTTCAGTATATTTGGATCATGGAGATGCTCTATCAAAATGTTGCAATTGGCAAAGGAAGTCATGAATACAACAACTGTTTTGTTCGAATCGACGATGGTCATATTTTGTGGTCATCCTCCCTAATTGGGCCAAAATAAGCACGTTAGATCGCTTATTATTCGCTACAAAAATTTCTAGCGATTAGCTGTTAATGATATTTTTTTTACTTTTATCATAGTAAAACATACTAAAAGTATGGTTTACCATGACAAAAGTAAAAAAGAACTCTATTTATCATAATGTTTATAATGATTGTGAGAATGTTTTGGCCTCTAGTAAAGTTTTTGTTTTTTTGGTTTTTACTTAGGAGTATTACTTTGATGCAAATTTCCACTATCCAATTATCTTCCTAGATGTTGTTGTCTTGGTTTAAGGTTTCCCTCATATCCTCATAAATTTTCTTAAAAGAGAATATTCCCTACTATCACTCCACGCAAAATATGACATATTGATAAATAGAACAACAAATGGCATTTTAACAGCTAAAATGGCTGGATGTGAAGGTTAAAAGTAAAGCCTTCACATCCAGCCAACTAAATTAACTAAAACAGTTGTCATCCGCAAAACTTTTTGCCAACTAAACCTTTGTTCAGATTGTTATTCGAATTCAGAACAAAAATATTCGGCCTCGCTGGGTCTCTGAAATCTGTGCTCCAGTCTCAAAATTTGTTTTTCTTTATCTGTGAAGCTGAATCATCCGACAGTTGCATAGTTCACTGAGTACTCAATATTCTGAAATTTAAGCGAAAACATTTCAGAGCTTTAGGAGGTCGCCTAAATGTAGATAATAGCACGATTGCCGGAGGGTTAAGGGGGTCTCCTCATCAGCCAGCTCGATTTTTTTTAAATTTTGCTTCAATCGTTAGAATTATTATCTGAAAATATTCTTGCAGAATACAGCTGAACTCAGGCCTGCAAATTTCCTTCTGTTTGATTTGTTCCTTCTATAAACTTTAAAGCTTATTTTATGAAAACTATTCCTTTCAAAACTGCACGATTAAAAAACAACTATAAAAGCTATGTGCACAAATATATCATCGATTTTTTTAATAATTTTACTGTGCACAGACTGTAGTTCTAATGTAAATGTATTAAAAATCTCATTTTACTATGTTATTAACGCACTTACTGCAAAAAGGTCGAAAAATGGAGTACTTTATTAACATTATGCCTAAAATATAAAAAGTCTTCTGAATAAGGAAGTATTTCAATTCTTTGTCTCAGGTAGAAATTACAGGCTGAATATTGCACGGAGTTTGATTTGTCCGTAGTGAGCTGCTTTGCGCGATTATTTATAAGTTCGCCATTTTTATTTATTTTGACACTTAAAAACCATTGCTGTTGAATAAATATATGTTAAAAAATACGCAGAAGATCATTACTTTCCTTTGTTGTTTTCATGTTCAAAAAATCCTAAAAACACCTTTTATATGACCCACTGATGAAAAAATCGCCTTAAAGAAGCAAAAGAATTGTTCAAATTTGTGTAATGTTTCCAAGACATCTGTGAAAATAACGGATTTTTTATTAAAATATGTGTAAACTTGTGAAATCTCTCAAAAAATCTAAAAATATGGCACTTAAGAAGAATTTGTGTCTAAAGATGAGAAAAAATCTGTGATTCACATCAGCAATATCTGCAAATATGGAATCTCTGGTCAGTCGTTCATAGCCAAGTGTCATTGCTTCTTACTCCAGCTCCCAACTAAGGTCGCTAAAAAATTTTAGTTTAAAAACCGTAGGTCTTTTTGGCATGATATTGTTTTTTAGAAACTCAACTTTGGGTAGTTCTCTTACAAAATATGTGAATTACCGGCAATTTATAGGGAGAAAATCCACTAACTCGAATTTTCTACACTAGGTGCATACATCATGTTATAACTACAAGTGAAAATAAAATAATTCATTGGCTAAAACTGTATCAAAGACTGAGAGTAGATCAAATTTTGTTGTTATTACACTTTTGATGAAGTGCCCAACAAACATTTCGTGGTTTTATAAACGTTTTAACAGTTTCTTTATTCAGCTCTAGCTGAACATTGGAAATATACGTGTAATCATATATCGTTTATTCCACCCTTAAGGGACCACTTCAATGGAAAAAAATGCTTGGCCACGGAAAACATTCTAGGAACACTGATGATTACTTTGATGGTTCTGACAAGACACACCAAGCAAAAATCTAGCAGTTTATTTGAAAAAGTTCCTTTTTGCTAATTTGTATACACTGAGAAAAAATGCAGAGTTTGCATATTTTCTGTTTCCGTCTCTTTTATTCTGCTGTGATTTTTATGCATTTTTAGCATGTGCTTCTAGGAAGCATACAATGTCAAAAAGAGCAATTTACAGCTGAAGAGGCAAGAGGCAGATAGAAATATTTACTATCGCTGACTAAATAAAGTTTCAGTATATTATGTATAGTAACGAACACACTAGTAAGTCCAGCCAGAATTCTTGTTGGTGACCGGTTAGTTTTCAATCTCCAGGGACACAACCGATTGTAATTAGTATTCGTTTTGTTACTGGCGTCGGAATAATTACCACAACCAGCCATAATGCCGGCGTACTTTCCAGCTGAGCTTTATTAGAATGGTTTGCAAAAAAGAGATTACAACCTCTAGAGAGAATGTTGCTAAAGTTACGTTGCAAACACTGCACTGGTCGAAACCTCACCTGCTCTAATTAGTTTGATAGTAATTTTTGAGGATACAAAGAAATCAGATATACTGCAGCGAGACAGATTGTTCAACCAGTGAATGCATAGATAAATGGCGTTTTGAGGTAATCTCTATTTGATAACTACGGTGACGCATGATTCTAATTCTGCATTTTGCTACTGCATATAATTTTTTCACAAAACTAGGCAGAGATGGCGGATGCCCTAGGTAGTATGAGTAGTATTACCCACTCGAATATATCTGAGAGGGTAATTACCCACTTGAAATTTTTGGACAAATCTGAAATTTGAAATCAGACGAGCAGGTGTCTCGCACGCACAATACTACCGTCTGAAAGCCTCGATGTACCACAATGCCATGTGCTCCAAATGCACCGCGGGTAATTTTATCAGATTGTTATGCTAGTATTGCAAAAATGCGGTATTTATCTAGTCCCCCCACGCTTTTACCCTAACACCGGCCCTGAAACTAGTTCACTCCAAATATCATATTGTGTTGCACTCAAATATTTAGTAAGATCACTGCGGTTGTGTGCCAAATATGTTTAGTTTTATCTTACAAATCTAGTTCATAATTTGAAGAAACACTGTTTCGACCAAAAGAGCAGAATATTGAACGATGTTCATGATGTCAAGAGGTTAGTCACGATTTTCGCAATTACTATGTACATTGTCGTTATATTAGTTGATGAGTTTTCTATCTGATTTTTCGGGCATAATAATGTCATTCACGTTTATAATTTGAGGAACTTAGTCACAAATTTAATATTCGTTTTGCGTTGTATATTATATGTACAATTTATAATTATTATATACTTATAATTATAATATTCCAAAATTTTGTAAAATCGTTCACGTGAAAATTTTCAGACCTGGTGCAGAGTTGCATGAAAGTGCCAATGATTAGAGATATCTTTTAAATTTCACAAGCATGAAGCATGCACAAAATTGCACATTTCATGAACTATATCATTAAATTGGAAACGTATTTTGATTTTGTGAATTATTTTACGAATAAGAAGGGTTCATCGTGACTAACATACTCGGAATTAGTTTACGAGGCTTGAAGGGATCCATGAATATTATTTCGTGAAACTAAAGCAGTAGTTTTATTGCCTCATTCACAACCAGAGTTAAAAATAATCGAAGCACTTTTTTGACGGCAGAAAATGTACCTGATGCGACTCGCGGTGAATAGAAAAAAATTTTCATTCAAATATCCATGTTATTCATTCAGTTGAATATCGTACATTATATTCATTTCAATAATTATCTAGGAAAATGTTTTCAAATGCCGGAAAAGTATATGAAACAACAATCATCATCGCTTATATTGTGTCAGGGCCCACTTTGATACGTTTGATTCGTTGCTGCACGGTCGCTTAGTGTAATAATCGGAGACGAATGAAAATCTGCATGGATGAATGGGCGGTTTGTTCGTTTGAAGTTTTCAGCTGCGTCACTGAATATTGAAAATGAATGCGGCTGAATATGATCAATTTTCATTCAATGACTTTGAATATTTTTAACTCTGTTCACAACCACAAAAACCTTATCATGATCAAGATGTAATAAATCATAAATCTGTTCACGTCAAACCGTGAACAATGTTCTTGAATTTGTGAATAAATTCACTAATCAACATTTGGTTTATGAAAAATGCTCATCAACTAGATCACAGACAGTAATAACGATTTGTCAATGACTAAGCGAAACCCGTGATCAAAGTTAATAAAAAATCAATAAATCTGGCGTTACGGAAAATTGTTTATAAAAACGTTGATAAAACACATGAATTTCTGTTAACGGTCCTGTGTCCGAACGTAGAAACACGATTATTCCAGAATTCATGTCACTTTATTCCCGAATTGGGGAACATTTTTGTCGGTATTGCGATACAAATTGGTCGTCCTTGTAAGCATTTTTATTTTCATAATAGGCAGACACACATGTTGCTACCTAGTTTGCTCGGAGTCATCGAACTCTTTCTATCAGAATTTGAATACAGCACGCTCTTATTACTCTTATTACCAATTATAATCAACTGCTGACAGTTGTATTTCTGACACTAATTTATCTTGAAAACAGCTCCATATTTTCATTATAATCTATCATTAGTGTTCATGCTCACTACTCAGTTTTGCTTTTTTGAAGAATGGAAAAGATCAACATATCAAGCATTTCGATATTTTTCGCAGTGTATATTTTCTAAAATTGATATAAACTCTTTTCAATTAGCATGCTAGATAAAGGTATTGATGTCAATGAAGTCATGTCATTTGAGTCAACAAACAAGCCAAATTGAAGCTAGATGGCCATGGAATATCATTATACGCTAAATGTTTTCACAATGTAACAAATGTTCGATTACGAATGGTCATTTATGCAACGATGTTTTCAGAACATTCTACATTATAAATTCGGAAAAATTTATGTCAATATTCATGATCAAAATGAAATAAGCTAGATACAGTGCTTATTTTATTGAGATATGTGATTATATGCTTATAAGCACATTGTACAATATTCGATATTTTCTTTTGACCATATATTATCCACATTTACGCTGTGCATGCAAACTATTGCAAACACCATAGTGTTGCCGATATGGATGTAAATAAACATCCCTTCACCCAAATCTTTCGAACAGGAAATTCCGATTTTTGAGTACTTTTTGTGGAAGCAGTGAATTAAAAAGGTTTCCTTGGAATGTCACAAAGGGATCAAGGTAAGTTCAGCATTATCTTTTATTGATTTACGGAGATAACCTGACTAGAAAATTGAGCTACGAAAATGAGCCATGTTGATTGGATTTATACAGGACCAATAATTTTCTGGACAGGAAATCTTTGTAATAAATGCATATTTCGCCTTTCGGTAAATTCCTAAATATTGTTTCAACTTCATTTTAGGTAGTAAGAAGATTTCAACGAAATTGGAGCGATATATACGGAGAAACAATTTGTTTTGCGAAGACGTCACATAACCACAGTTTTCATTGAAGTGGTCCGTTAAGCATCTGGATTTGGAGAATTTATTCAGCTTGTCTGATTAAGAGACATGAAAGAACAATTCTTCAGCACGTATACAGCCTGAAGAAAACCACAGTTCAGCTTTATCAATAAACCTTTTCGTTACCGCTATTCAGCTGAGAGAATTATCATAGGATAAATTGTTAAAAAAGACATTTATTTCAAGTTACACACGCCATCAATCTCTTTGGAAGCCATATTCTTTTATTAGTGTTACGTTACAGTTAGAGAAAAATTGTATTACTATGTTGGATATCATATCACGTATCTGGATCCGAACCAGCAACCTGTTGAATACTAAGCACTTACCTTACTGTCTGCACCAATCTTGCCTACATCGAATGCTTAAGATTTCACCGATGTACCGACAAGTCTAGGCTGCTGAATAGAGCCTGTACAAAGGCTACAGTAGCCTTCTATAGATTTGAGTGAACCTAGTTGGCTTGGGTTCGAATCCCAACCTACGATAATTTTTTTATTTCAATTTTTTTTATTTAATAATTTTTAGAACATTCAGGAATTCTAAATTAGATAATTTATTTATTTCGAAAATGATGATTATAGTCGTTTTTGTTTCCAAGGTGAGGATTTATGGTTGTCACAAAACATTTAGATAAGTAAAAATGGGTGTTATATGAAAGTGGTGGTAACTGAATGATGGATTGAAGTCATTTATAATTCTAAGGTGGCAATCTCTTCAATTTATTTACCACTCCCTGCCAAATGATTTTCTTTCCATTGTGATTTTTTTGGTAAGCGGAAGTTGCTGTTCGAATTCAATAGTTTATTTATTTATATCAATTAAGTTCGCCAGCGTTAATATCATTTCATTGTACCTTTGTTTGCAAGTCGATGGATAGAAAAAAATCATGGTAACAATGCTGGTGCCAAAAATTTATAGCATCGTTGGAACAAAAAGTTTCTCTTGTGTTCAATATGAAAAATATTCATGTTTCACAAGTAAACAGACCGTTTCGAATTAAAAGGTAAATTTACATAAACGAGGGCGCGTGTGATTTGGTAAGCTATTTCCCGTGGTGAAAACTCAGTAGATATACAAAAAAACTAAATAAACTTTCTTTATTTTTTTATTCATTTATTGATCTATTGCTCCTTAACTGTAATATATGCAAAACATCTCAATTGGAATATACCGAAATAATAAAAAAATCCTTCACTTAATAGTAAAAAAATATTGTGCGTGTATTGGGACTCGAACCCAGGTCGGTTACCATTCCTCATGATTTGCTAATCGCGCCAATTTTTGTAGTAGTTACAATTACCTTTGTTAAACACATAATTCAGCTAAAAGTCAAAGGTGGTATAACGGCAAATGTAAAGGTAGAAACAACCTTTTGAAGACATGTAGTGCAGCTTAATGATTAAAGGTAATACTATTGGTAACAGCATCGTTTATTCAACTCGTAATTCAGTCTATTTAAGATGGTTGAATAAAAGCTTTAATATTGTCGCTATTACATTTATTAGCAGTATAGTTCAGCCTAGTTGGAACTGGCGAATGCTGGATTTTAATTAGGCTGAATATACTGTTAATGTTTAAATAGTTCAGCGAAAGTTTTATTCAGCTTACATAACCTTTAATCTGCTTTAAATCAACACGTAGTCTTATAGTTCTGCTCCTAATGTTTGTTGGGTGTGGTCCGAGTCAGTTTTACATGGGGCTAAAACATATGGTAGTGAATTAGTAATCCAATAAACTCTATTATTTACAAAAAAGACTGTGTTTGGTAGAATTTTAGTACATAATACGGGTAATTCATTGACAATAACCTTTTATATAGCTCCACATTTCATCACCATTTGTCACAGAAAAGAGATAGCATATCTATAGGTTAAAAAAAGTTATTGCAAAATACCCGTACAACACCCGAAGACTATGTCTATCACTCTTCTTTTAAAAGTTAGTGTTGGCGCCTTGTATATGGGGATATGTGGAACTAAAATGGTCTAACCAGGACATGAATCTTATTATTCAGGGTGTTTGATTCATGGTTAAGAATCTCGCGAGGGGTGACAAAGGTAACTTTTTACACATACCATCAAATCTCCACGATAACCGAGTTGTTGAACTTTTCCTGTAAATAACTTGTTTATCTTATAATATTCATATATAAAAAAGAATACTTAGTATTCCCATTCGATTAGGTTCGGGAGAACCGGTTTTACTGTTACCGAAAGCCGGTCAAACCGTCCAAATATCCAATACCTAAATACCGTTTTTTTAAGAATAAAACAACCGGTAATTTTATTGGGAAGAACTATTTTCACCTTAAACGCTTTCGAAGCCCTTTAAAAACTTTTCACTTGGCTATGTTTCAAAATAAGGTTCCATTTACAGTAAGATCACATGTTTTGGGACACAACATATAACAACAAAAAAAATTTCATGTGAAACAATGCCTAGCAAATCATGCTGGAATCTTTGGAACATTTATTGTGCAATTATCGTGCACTATTCACAAAGAGGAACAAATTCTTCGGATTGGATCTAACTGTACCATCGAGAATCCGGTCAATCTCTCCTGAAAAGGTAGTCAATTTCGTATGATATATAATACCTGATTGGGAAAATGCTAAAAACCCAGTAACAGCGGTTACTCAAACAAATAGTAACTAGCTGAGTTGGTATGCAAATATTTAACAGGGGATATACCACGATAGACCAAAAAACTGGTCGCAGTGGTTAATGTACTCAAAAAGGAAAAAAATATATGCTGGAATAAGTAAATCTTCAAGACAAAATCTATCGATTCCACATTCTCACATACTTCATTTTGTATTAAATTTTTTGTCCTCTACTGTGGAAACCTATAAAGCTCGATACTAACATGGAACTCTGTTAATAGATTCTAAAGCAGTTCGAAGAAACTTCACCACATTTCAACTACGTAATGAAATTTTCATTAGTGAAACTTTTCGAGTCGTATTGTAGTATTGATTAATTTAACTATTGAAATAATTATGACAATATAATGTAGATATCAAATTTGCTTCGATTTTCCATACCTGGGCTTTTTTCTAAGAGTTTGATGAATCAAAAATATATAAACGTTAAAATATTTGAAAGGTTCAGAAAAATGACTATGTCTAATGTTTGTAGAATTATTTGTTGATTACCATGGCTGTGGTAGCGCGTTCCGTTGCACGCTTATCCGGTGTCCTACGATATCAAAATTCAACCCAAAGTGGTAATGCATGTGAATTTACCGAGGTGTATATAATTCAATATTCCACTATTAAGGTTTTATCAGCTATTCCCAATCATGATAATCGAATTAAGCGCCTTGATGTTTTCCCCGGGTGTGCAACATCGGACAGCAGTTTATTGAATTCGATCGGGGCCCGGTGGACGCGCCCAATCGCGCTTGGCATCGGACACATTGCGATCACAAACCGCGATATTGGCGGACTGTCGGAAATAATTCATTTATCGAATTTAATTCGTGTATAATTACACGCAAATAATTATGACATTTCAATGAAATCAGTCTACCGTAGCTGACTGCAGGGACCGTAATTCCGAATCCGGCGCAAACGGTCAGCAAAATCCGTCGTGGTAGCAACCAGGCTGGGTACAACAAACAAACGCACTGTAATATCTGCATAATTGGGGCCGAATTTTCATTCCGAGTTCGAGCGGTGGATTTTAGACGGGAAAAGGGGGGTTGGTGTGGAAATTGAGTGGTCAGTTGAAACAATAAATGTGTATAGGTAGGTATATCGATCCGGAGGTGGATGAAATTTTATTATAATTTTCTGCTCGTGTAGGGTATGCGCCATTGGTTTGGGCGGGTGGTTCCACGGAACGGGTCGAATAATGTTTGCCGAACTGAATATGTTAAGGGTCGGCGGCGGCCGCCACTTGTGGCGACGACCAACGATGCAGCTCGATAAATATTTTAATGCAATTACGTTTTATTGGAATGATGTTTGACGTGATTTTTCTGCTTTTATCGATTGGTTTCATTTTTTCGTTGGGAAATGAGTTTATTGATAGTGGCAATTTAAGTTTGAATTATTATTACAATAGGTATTACAAAAAGGCTATCAATTAATCGAACATTACCCCTGTTTACTTACAGATAACGAACAGCAACTTGTTCCGTGTTATAGTCACCAAAGAATGGATTCCTTATTGAGCGCTGCGTACTTAAATGCATTTGCAATCTACATTTCCTAAGCCAGGTAAACAATCTATTACTTATCGTTTCATTCAAATGTACCTATGTTAAAATAAGATTATTGATGTCTGTGTTTGAGTTTCGAACACAACAAATGCTTTTTTCATATAATTATACAAATATTTCATAAGTTTTCAAAAGCTGCATTCACTTATAAAACTTACAATCATTATGTTAAGTTGATATATTTTACAACGAGCTACACTTTCGCATTGGGCATATATTTCTCAACCACCTGTATAACAAAGCCATAAATGTAATTAAATGCAATTTTCATTATCGAATTCAACAGACATGGATATTATTCATACCTGTCCCATTAGTCGGGATATCACAATGAATGCCAGGTGGTTATGGTTGCATTGAATAATGTTCGCACATGAGCAGTTTAGCTGACCTTATGCAAATAATTTCAATCTAAATTATTTGCGATTAAGTAGCATCTGTATGTTAATCCTGTGGATGAAAATGTTTTCAAAAATCTTTGAGTGTAGAATATATTTGCAGATAATTGTCGATAAGTACTGTTTATTATTCAGACCGATAAAGGACATTGACCAAAAAAAATTGAAAAATTTTAAATGAAAGAAAAATATGTCGTCCGATGCTCATTTGCACTTTTTGCATTTTTATCTCGATGATTTTTTTGGTTTTTGCTTTTCTCATAAAGAAAGGTTAGTCGAGTATGCCAAAAATCGTCCACATTATCGAGGTTCTTATTTTTGTTTACAACATTTTTGCAGTTAATTCGGAGTCTCGCTTGGTCCATTGAATTGCCTCCGGCTTTCCGTTTAGGTCTAATGATCAACTCGGATAGTTTCCAGTAACGACGCTGAATCCCTCTGGATAAAGACTCGACACGTCAATCGTTTGTTTATCATTTATCTGTTAGTGTCATTCCAATCGAGCACGAGACCTGTCAATGGCCCTCGTTCCAGAAGGATTCGAAACGATTTTCTTCGGAATGAGGGTTTTTGACAGGTCTCGTGCTCGATTGGAATGACACTTACTGATAAATAATAAGAATAAGATAGAGATGGCGAGTCTTTATCCAGAGAGATTCAGCGTCTTTAGTTCCCAGTAGTGATCCACTTGATCTAGTTCCCGGCAGAGGCTCTAGCAATCAACGTAAACTATTCGAGCTGTTCGTCAGAGGCGTAATCAGCCTGCTCCATGGGCGACCGGAAAGGTGCGCTTATTCGAACTGTCAGCTTTGGTTACTAGCAGAGCCGTAGCGTGCGGTTGGCCGGGTTGGCCGCCGTCAAGGACCTTAGGGGGGGGGGGGGACGCTGAAATCCCGATCTGCTCTATATTATAAGTGAGGATAAATGTTAAAATGAGACAAATAAAATTTTTGTTCTAAAGCCGAGCTGAAAAAGAAAGCCAATGTAAACATCAAACAAGTGCACCACTGAAACTCCACCAATGGTGCCAAAAGACTACCCTACGGCTTTGTCAATCTCATCCAGATTTATTCATAATATATGGTGTTGTTCGTGAAAGAAAAAGAATAAACAACGAACATACTCGGGTTTCACAACAAGAAAATTTCAACTGCAATGACATCAAATTAAAAAATAGCGAAAATATGGTAAACTATATCGTTTATTTGCTAAATTTCATAGAAATACAATGGGATAGATGTGTGTCATGGGCAATGAAGTGCCCCTCTCCAGTTGTAGCAAAGATCGTGGAGTAGGCTAGATCCATTGTAATCGAGAACCCTACGGCGTTCCGTAAGAATTGAAGCCTACTCGATGCCGATGTCGAGTTTCGCAATATCACAAAGTTGTCTGTCATTAACGAGCTCTGCACTAAGTTGAATCTCGGGTTGAAATGTCACATGAGATTTTTGATGTTCCTAGAAGCGCCGAAAACTCCTTGACTTATCTCATACTTCAAAGGTCAAGCACTGTTTACATCGGAATTGTGTCAGAGCTTGCTCGAGCTGACATATCTGGCGGCCTCTCAAGAGAAGCTTTTGTAATTAATCTCATCTTCCTACAATTTTTGGGAGCAGTTAAGGATGTCCCCACATGGTGATCATCAGAATCACACTCCTCAGCCAAGAGAGCATAATGATTTATCGTGGTTAGTGGCGTAGATTTTTTTTAATATTTCTGCAAAAGAGTACACATTCAATTCGGCTCGGTAATTTCACAACAGCTGTGTAGTCAGCAAATTTAGAAACTGATATCTCAGTAAAGTGAGATTAGCTTGCTGATTTTCGGTGAAATATTTTCCGAGTCTCAACACTCAAACGTCACTTTCACTGAGATCTCAGCAAAAAATAATGTTTGCTGAATCTCAGTTGTTGAGATTTCGGGAAAAGATGGAAAAAGCTTCGATTCGGCAGAAAATATTAAGTGTACTCAGAGCGCTTTTTAAGGGAATACTTCAGATTCCTTGGACGCTATTTGTTCACATGGCATGGTTATGTCTAATTTCCTGCCAAAAGTTACTTGACCGGAGCCAGGTCGATTGACATTCAAAATTTTTGCTCGTTAGAGCTAGGAGTCATTGAAATAGGCAACTCTGTGCTTCAGTAGATCCACGCATGATAAACTCAAATCATTGACTGTGCCCTCAATTTCAACGTTGTGAGCGGTCATGTAGACACGGTGGTCCTTCATAAAAGGCTAGTCGCCAGTGACGTAATTTGCTTGCGTTAGTCAGAATAACACAATTCTATCGGATTATCTATGATCCTAAAGGATCAGAGTTCAATGTGTATGATTCAAACGGGAAGTCAGTGTCTGATACTAGGGACAGATCAATCTAGAAATGTACATCAAACGGGCATCGAATTTGAAGAAAAAAATCATTTTGTTTATAATTACATCGGATTGAGCTGAAATTTTGTATAGAGACTTTTTTCAAGGTGCTAATAATTTCGAAGTGTTTCTAGTTATAAAATTCGATGGTTATTTTCCTTCCATACAAACTATTGGCATACTAATATACGGTTTCTTGAATATATGCTCTCACCATTGTATCAAAATACCTAGCGTTAACTGATTTCATGAATATACAGATTTGTGGCTGGAATTTACATGAAATAGCGACAATCAAACACGAACGAACGTCGGTCGAATATTTTGTAAAACTGATTTTTCTGTATTTTTACTAGTTTCCAAGCATCGGAAGTTATTCTGCGTTACGACGGATTGCTTTTTCGCACGAATGTAATTTATATTCTAAATAACGACAGCAAAAGTAAACGGAAGTAAGAGTCGATCGAACCACATTCGTCCGAAAAATTCCGTCGTAATGCAGAATAAGGCTGAATATACCGAACGGTTGGTGAAGGAACAAATATTCAAATAAAGTCTTCGAATTGTTATGTGACAAAAGCGGGTTGAATTCCCTAATACATCGTCTGCTTAATAAACTGATCTACACATCCAGTCTTGCAGAAAGATCCGTCGCCGTCAAGTACCTAGCGTTAACTTATTTCCCAAAGTTTTCCGAAAAAATTCTTCATCTGCAACCTTTAAACATCTGACTTTGAATAATATAAGAGACAAATCTGCATCGAGCTTATATTTAAAGTTTAACAAAACTATAGTGTTTTTGGCGCTTCATATGGATGGCATTATTTTCCGGTTAGATTGATTAGACAAATGCTGCAAAGGGCGCAAGACTAAAATCCCGCCAAGGGCACCCGAAGGCCACGCTCTGGCTCTGGTTACTACATCGCTAGTTTCTTCTTAAACCTTATGCAGATCTACTAGTATCTACGCAACTACTATAGTGACGGTGATCTGTGACCTTTCGTCTTTGCATATCTCTTCTACGGCATTGTCTACACTCACACTTGAAGTTAAAGAACACTTGATGGATTATGGAGATAGTGCTGGTATTCCTGAAAAGTCATTCATGTGAAATAGCGCTTAATTTATTATTGTTGCAATACAATGACAATTGCACCAATATACGATGGTGTGCTTGACGATATCACCGTAACTAATTTAATTCCTTGAAAAAGGCACAATACATGCCGCCGAAGCGTCATATGGAAAGTTTGTTAACCCTTTCATGCCCAACTTTTTTCTAGTGCATGTAGGGTTTCAAAACTATTTTTTCTTTAAAACGGTGGGGTCAAGAAACTCGAAAAACCTTTTTTCATAAAGGTAGGCTTTCCTTGCAGTGCTAGAAGCTGCTCAATTTTTACCTTCCAATGCTCACTACAATTCTCCTAGAATATTTACAATAGTCCAACTGCGTGGAAAACGTAGCCAAAAATAGTCTAAATTGATAAGTTTTATCAGTTTTCACTAATATTGCAACATAAAAAAGTTATATGAAAAATTCTTTTTCCGTCGTCAACGTAAACGGTCCCTGGCAGCACTGCTCCATCGGAGTTCAATCAGACTAACTGCAATAACTTCAGTTCTAGAGCTGATTCTTGTAAACGTTAATACTCAAATGAAAGCCAATAGTCACATTTATTAACCTTACTTGTTTTTGTGAGTAAATCTTGCCTTAATCAAAAGTTATAGCTGTTTAAAAACGTTGTTGTCCACAAACAACATGGGCATGAATGGGCTGAATATTCGTAAGACTGGAAGCCGAAGATAGCCCCTAAAAAGGAATCCTATCCACAATGCGTAGTGTTCCTCACTAATTATTATGACAGACGATGATAAAAGAGGCTGTGTTGCAAACTAAGGAGCTCTCCATTCAATGGAGCATGGAAAGCACTCCTTGTATTTCCTTTGGAAAACATGGAAGTTAGTGACTTCTTTCTCTGAAAAATTACCTCAGTTTAAGCTCTTTCGCATTGATCCATTCCAGGTAATGAGAAGGCGAATACTTAGGCATTAGAAAGTGACATTTATGAAAGATCACTTAGCTTCAACTTCAATTTCGTGGAATGGGAGTCAAGGAATCCCAAAGGAATCAACAAACCTTGCTTCAAGGGATGGATGAAGGTCGTGTTCGGATGATATCTCGAGTCACGTCCAATCACTATACGTTGAATGCATATCTTCTACGTATTGGGGTCGAGGAGAGTGGCCTCTGCGTTTATGGTGATGGTTATCGGGACATTAAACAAGTTGTCTGGTCATGCAACATGATTTTAATATTCGTTGTGATGCGAAACAACGTCTAACGACGAGACGCTCAGCAAAACTACCGACGTTGATGATACTTATATTAAACAACTTTTCACCATGGATACATTTAAATCAGTATCGAAGATCACGGAAGATCGGAAATAATCAGTATTATCTAGAACTCCCCAGAGGAGGCTTATGGAGCATAAACATGTTGGTGGGAGCCCCGGTGAAGTCCTACTAGACCAGTAGATACTTGTGGACTCGACTGTAGTTCTCCAAATGACAACTAAAGTGGATTGGTTTCAAAAATACAAAAAAATCGGTTTTGCTTTTTTGCGTTTCGAATTCATCTTGTCAGTAACTAGCACCATCTGTGTATCCAGTTAGACATTGTTTCTAAACTAGTACCCACATTAGCACTAGCACAACAAAAAATCCAAACAGTTCACACGACATATGTGAACGCCTAAAGCAACTGATTGGTCCCGAGTGATCTCCCGGGAAGCAACTGTATAAGCTCTGGTTTGCTGACGAGAAAGCGAAAACAAACTCTTGACCTTTGGCTGAAAAACCAAACCACTAGTTTACCGACTACGCTATACCCGCCCCAACCACTAGTTAACTATTGCTAATTTGGGTACCAGTTTAGATACATCGTCTAACTAGACACCCAGATGGTGCTAGTTACTGACGAGATGAATTCGAAACACAAAAAAGCAAAACTTAATTTAAGTTATGTATTGTGCCTTTAATGCGCAAAATTGTTTAATCCAATTTTCCCTTTTAGGAATTTTTGCGCAAACGAAAATGCAAGACATTTTTTGTTCAGATTAGACAAAGGTGCAATGTGGTTGGATTTATTTGGAAATAATTGGTTCAAAGTTCAGAAAATTCGGAATGTTAGTCGCAAAAAATACGTTTATACATAAAGGAGAGAATATTGTGGTTGAGAGTTGTTTTTTTTGCAGATTTTTTCTCCTACTCTTAATCCAAATAAAGACTTGCGACAGATCGGTAAAACATAAATTGACCCTAAAAAACATGAAATAGAGAAGTATAGTAAATAGGTATTAAAGACGCGTGGTCCTCCGTCTTAACTATTGCATGTTGCACTGTGACTCAGTCAATGTTGAGCATATTCCCATAAATATTAAGAAATATGAACTATACAAACAAACTCTAATATCAGAATATTCAAAATGGATCATTAACTCATTTAATCCATTTTTTACAGTAGTGCTGCAAAGTGGTCTTATTGTTCATCGTTAATTTTTCGAAGTTCAAATACAATTTCTTTTATTTTAAATGATAAGGCGGCCGATATGATTTGCATAAAAATAACGCGAAATTCATCGAAAGAAAATGTAGAAAATGGCTAATTTTGCATTTTGTATGAGGCGGTCTTATTATTTTGTCCGATACTGATTTTTATTCCAAACTGTAGTTTTGTCTGATATCTTATTTTCTTATGTTTTGGTTTCGTTCATAGAGGTTTTAACATTAGGGTCTCTTCTTATGTTATTATAACTATCTAGTACTTAAATAGCATAGCCAGTAGTTGGCAAATCATTAACGGACGCGGTTGCATTCTATTCACACGTTGGTCTGGCAGCAAAATAGTACGGTTTCAATAAATATTAGTAATTCTCTCCTAGTATGAAACTATTATAGAAGTGCAATTCCAACTATCTATAAGAATAGTACCTAACACAACAACAAAATTGCACTCGAAAACCTGTGGCATTTGACTCGGCATTTCAGTCACACGATAGTCGGAAAAAATTACGCTGATCAAACAAAATCATGAGAAATTCATCACGACCTAAGAAATGGAACGCTATTCGATATATTCAAATATAAACAATGCTCTTTATTGTCGGCAATCCGTAGTTCAAGTTGCTTATTTCGCCAATCATTTCAATGCAAGAGCCAAGAGCAATTATTACAGGATAATATCTATCGACACACGTGCTAACAAATTTTTCCTCCCGTGATACATGTAGAGATGCAGAGGATTCGTCGGTGACTTGCAGCAACATTCTTTCCTTCCCCAGAAGATCTGCATTCGGACGTTGCCGGAGTCGGTATTGATTAGCATCTCGCGCAACCGAAAAGCCCATAATTCCCCCTTGCTCATGGATTCAAATTCACCAACACTGCATGGTGTTTTGATAGTGATTGAAATGGGTTCAACCAATGAAAACATTTTGACAATGGCCCGAAAGATCCCATGTAAAAACTATATTTTGATGCATTTATAGATTTTTGATAAACATTTTATGGCCTTTTGATGATTGTGAGATTTGGCACGGACCATATTCATGGTATTTTTATGAACCCATGAGAACTTGCTCGGGATGCAGAGATTAGTACAGATTGGCCGAGCAAATGTGCAGGAGATACCAGACAACCCCTTGAAAAGACCATAAATATGGTCCGTCCCAACATTAAAAAATGGTTTAAATAACCCATAAATACACCAAAGTGTGATTTTTATGTGGTATTTACCGGACAATGGTGATGGTGTTTTCATGGGTTAATCCCATTTAAAACACTATTAAAATACCATGCAGTGGGGTGAAATTGAACCATAGTCATGGAGTGTTATGGGCTTTCCATTTGGTCGGGTGCACAATGTAGAACAACATGTTATTTATAGCCAAACGTGTTGCATCTACACGCAAAAATCCGTTCAAGAATTGTCTTCGAATTAATAATTTTCGTACAGACTGAAATACTATACTAACTTAAACCTATTTTCAATTTGAACATTTCTCTACTTAAATTAATGTCAAAATGATGAAAAACGCTATTGAAGAGCTGACAGCAAACATCTACCGGGTTATTCTGGCCGTACTGCGTGCGATGAGTAGAGCGCCGAAAGAAGTCCATTCTCCGCAGAGACCTACCAGGAACGTTGAAGTCCAGCTTAGCGAGAAGCAGAGGGCAGTCAATGTTGTCAGCGAGAAGATCGAACAATTCATGAACTAAACATTTCATTTCCTGAACTAAACGATTTACGAAAACCGTTACCAAGTTCCTGAAATTATGAATAATAAACCTCGTTTTCATGAAACTATTTATCTTTTCAAAAAACTAGTTCGCTCCGAATATATACATGGCTTTACATTAGAATTTTTGGTTGGGTTACTGTTGTTGATCCCTGGACATGTTTAATTTTTGTTATGATTCTTGTTCATGATTTGGGAATATACAGCCAACGTTGCTCATAATTTTAAGAGCTCATTCGCGATTCTTGTGGTTTCTCATCACGTTACCGTGCTATTTTATCCACGAGTTTACTATCAGATTTTTCTGTCAAACTAGCGGGATTAAAGTTCATGGTTTCTGGATATTAGTCGTGATTTTCGTAACCCTATTCACGGTATCGTGATATTTTAGTCATTGGTAGAGTGATTCATGTTCATTATTTCAGGATTTTAGTCACGATTTTAGATATTTGTGACACGAGCTGTGTGATTTGTGTTCATGATTTCGGAATCCTAGTCGCGATTTTCGTAATTTCTGTTCATGTTATCCTGATATTTTATTTTAAAGCTTACTTTCAAATTTGACATGAAGAGTAATGTGACTAATATTCATGATATCAGCAATTTTTTCATGGTATTCGTTAATTCTCTTCGCCTTATCGTGATCTATTATTTTTTTGGTTACTATCGATTTTTACTCGGAATAACGTGACAATATGAACTGGATCATAAAAATGATGCGCTATATCTTGTTCTGTGAACTATATCACGCATACGTTCCCAGCACAGTTTTCGTTTGCTGTCCAGGCATCATAATGAACCTTGTCAAATTAATCTTGTCAAATATCTACTACTCCCACCTATTAGTGGTCGCTAGCAGATAGGCATCAAAGGGCAAACACGAAATTATTGCGACACATTCAACAGGGCATAACTTTTTTACCATTGCGTAAAAATCAACCAAATTTCGCACACTTTCTCATTGATGTGTATTGTTTACATGCTGCCAAACTCGAAGTCGTGTTTTTCGATTCAACGAAAATGGAGGTGAACCAACGCGAGTCGAGAGAACAAATTCTTTCCAAACACCTGGAATTTCCTGACCTGTCGCACCGGCAGTTGGGAAAAATGTTGAACATTCACCATTCAATCGTCTCCAGAGTGTTGAAGCGGTTCCAGGAGCGGTTGACCACGGCAAAGGAGCTGGAAGAAAACCGGGACCGGAGAACAAAAAGACGGAGGGAAAGGTGAAGCGGATGATTAAAACAAATCCCAACGTCTCAAGTCGTGATTTGGCTAAAAAGATCGGCATGTCGCAGAGCTACGTCCAGAATGCAAAGAAGAGAGCTGGACTACATACATACAAGGTACAGAACTTCCCAAACCACGATGAGCGGCAACAATCGACGGCTAAAACTCGGGCACGGAAGCTCTATGAGAAGATGCTGACAAAATATGGCTGCTGTGTGATGGACGACGAAACGTATATAAAAGCCGATATTAAGCAAATTCCGGGGTTGGAGTTTTTCACCGGCAAGAGAAAGTTCTATGTGGACGACAAATTTAAGAAGAAGAAAATGTCGAAGCTTGCCTCTAAATATCTCATTTGGCAGGCCATCTGCTCTTTCGGACTGCGGAGTGAGCCTTTCGTGACAAAGGGCACAGTAAATGGCGAGATCTACAAATCTGAGTGCCTCGAGAAGCGCCTTTTGCCGTTCTCGCAGCAGCACGACGAAGTTCCGCTATTTTGGCCAGATTTGGCATCATGCCACTATTCTAAAAGTATCCTGGAGTGGTACGAGGCCAATTCTGTCTATTTTGTTCCAAAGGACATGAATCCGCCAAACTGTTCGGAGCTGCGCCCGGTGGAGCAGTACTGGACAATGATGAAGCGGGAACTTCGGAAGAGTAAGAAGACAGTCAAAGACGAGAAGGACATGTTAAGAAAATGGAAAAAAAAACTGAGAAACTGGTACCGGATGACACTGTAAAGATTTTAATGGAGGCCATCAAGCGAAAATGCGTTCAATTTTACACTTAAGGCTCCATCGATTAACTTTTCTTTTGATTTTTGAAGTAAATATACGTATAAAACTACCCTAAAATTTTGGTTTGATTTTAAACATTTTAAGAAAATTGGTATGACATTTTCGGTGTCGCAATAATTTCGTGTTCGCCCTTTACATGAAAAGGTGTATGGAATTAAAATGATTCCACGTCTAATACCCCAAATTTTATGAAAGAGTACACGTGAAAATTTCATTACCATGTTGCATAAAGCTGTAAATGATTAGTGATATCTTCTGAATATCACCAGGTTGTAAATCAAGTGCTAGGAATCATGAACCAGTTCACGAATACATGAATAATATTTTATGATTTCGTGAACTATTTCACGAAAACGTATGGTAAGTTGTGACTATTATACTAGGTATCCTGAACCAGTTCACGAATACATGAATAATATTTCATGATTTCGTGCATAATTTAATTTAATGATATTTAATCGTGACTAATATATTAGGAATTATGAACCAGTTCATGAATACGTTAATAACATTTGATGATTTTGTGAACTATTTGACGAGCTCGGATGTTGTCGTGACAAATATATTAGAAATAATGAATTAGTTGAGGACGATTGAAAGGATTCATGAATAAAATTCTGAATTTCGTGAAATAGTTGAAGAGAACATGTGCAGAATATATTGATTTTGTGAACTAAGGTTCTTATATCTATGAAAAGCATCATGAGTCAACCTTAGGTTTTATTAATAATGTTCATAAAGTTGTGAACTAGTTCGCGTACTAGAAATCGACATGATTTGGCGGAAATCGTGACTGAAGTTCACAAAACGAAAAACAAACATTTCCAGTAATAAAAGCGTTATGCGAACATTATTGAAGGGAAATTGAACATAATTATAAAACACATGGTTTTTGTTCATGGTCCTGTTTTCGTAACGTTAATACGTGATTGTTCCAGAATGTATGGCACTTTATTCGCGATTTTGGGAACATTTTTTTTATAATGAACATTTTGTAATCTCAATTGGTCCTGGTCAATAACCGAGTAGCTTAGCTTATGCTGCCTCTGATAATTCTTGCTGATGGAAACATTCCAAAACTTGTAAAAATGTCGAAAGTAGTTAAAGAAATCTTCTATCCAGTGCTATCGCTATCTCACCTCTTGAAATTTTGCGACTAAGTCCGGTCAGACTTAACACCGATCAACTCTTTCATCACATCCGCAAGTCGTCGGCTATTTTTGATCAAATTTTGTATATATTGTTTCTATTGTTGTAGGTTTCGTTTTAAATAAATAAACTCGAACTGAATATTTCGACGATATACTGCAGCTTTCCATTTATCCAGCAATATATTTTCAGAATTTTCGTTTTGTTTGTCTTTAAATTGGCTTCACTAAATACTTTTTAAAACTTCGTTTAGTTTTCAGTTACTATCTCACGTCATCTGAATCAATTCAGGTGTGCATTAAATTTTTAAACCTTTCTCGAAATAAAATCCCGGTATTTCTCCACATTCGTCAAATATACCCGATTCCAGAGTCCATTATTTCAGTAGTGCCCAGAAGCCCCGGAAGTTCTAAAGACAGTTCTTATCCCAACCATGGTTCTGGTTGGAAGAGGTGCCTACACAAGGTCAACTCGATAGTCTGATAATGAAAACGGATCTGTGGTATTTGAGGGTTCGTTCACAAATGACGCATTTTTTAGTATAGTAGGGAGTTCTGCAGTTTTGACGACGTGGTGGATAAAGTTTTAAATGGTGTGATTTAGTAATACAATAAATTGATTCTCGAAATCAAGTTTATGTATTTCCATTCCCTAACTTAACAACAAAGGAATAATATTTTTATTTAAAGGTGTTCTTGATCTGGCAGCAAACTTAACGATATCAAAAACATCGAAAAATGTACCGCTGGTAAAGTTACGTAATTTGCACATTGCTCCTAATGATTAATTTCTCCTGGCAAGTTAAATCCTTTTCCCAACAGACCAAAGCATATATTTCCGCCTCTCGCCACCTTCTTCGGTACACTACACGCGAAGAACAAAGATTTGGCGAGGGAAACGACGCGAGTGAATGACATCGCCCCGGTTGTTGCTTTGGCTGTGGTTCTTTTTTCCGTGCTTCTCAGGGTGAAAGTAACTACCTAATATTTTCGCTCTTTGTCCTGAATATTGTTGCTGCTAGCATGTCTGGATTTCTTCCTCTTCATTACAGTTTTGCATTTCCGGTGTGAGTCGCCACGTTCCTGTGATGCCCCAGGGTACAGCTGTGTTTGTTCGGTCTAGTCACGTTCGACCCGGGGGCTTAACAATGCTAATCATTGAAAAAAGAAAAACTTTCAATATTTACTCCACGTTTATGTTTTTCAACTTGGCCAGAAAAAAAAACATTGGATGCAAAAACTTCAACTTAGACTATTGCAAAACGATGCACCCCCTGTTCGCGCCGACTATGAAAGCTACCCCCAACGGTCCACCTTCACGGTCCTCACCTCAACCGGTCGGAGTGCATGAAGGTGCAGTATTTTAAACGGCGCTAGTTTGGCACTTGTCCGCTTGCTTGCGAACTTTGTGCACCAATACTGTCAAAACCGGCAGCGTGGTAACCACCCCTGGGGTGGTAAATGGAGTAGTATACCGACGGCAATCGTGCTCTCTGCTGCACACAAACTACGTACGAATTTCCCTGAAGAAAGCACAAATGCATGACAGTGTGCTGTGTGTCTGCCGATGACGAATATCCACCACCAACTCAGGGCAACTGTTTCCAGTCTGCTGTTGTTGTTTTCATGTTGGTCCTTTTCCCGTCGAAGGGAAGACTAGACTGGCAAAGACATAGTCGGAAATCCTTCTTAGTTCGAGTTCCTAACGGTCGTGAGCTGTTGTATCAAGTGCGTAGCTTTCGTTCAGACTTCCTGTAAACTGCTGATAATGAACCGTTATCCGACTGATCCTGTGGTTGCCTATCCGTGGTTCCGGTGCGGTCAAAACCAACCCCCGCACCGTCGCCAGCGATGCGTTCAACAGCAACAAAATAATGGTGTGTATCAGTTGAACAATTTTATCAGTAATGTTGTGTTCAGTGAGTTGAATCGTGCGCGATGTCAGCTGCAGCAGCGCCCAACGCCAATGTTCCCACCGCATCTATTTCAGCGGTCAGAAACGAGCTGGAACGCCGGTTTCGCCACACGCCCATCGAACAGTCATAGCGAGGAGCAGCATTTCCTGCACAATACCCTGCAGGCACAGCTGTCCTACCAGTACTACCAGCAACTGGAATGTGCCGGGCGGAAAACCAAATCCTACTCGTCCCACTGGAACGCCCCCAACGCGGTTCATGCTGGGCGCCCGGTCGAAAACCAACGCAACTTGGCCGATTTGTTGACACCGTTTCTGTTTGTTTATGTGCCGCTTTTTAATAACGCAACGCTGCTGCCGCAGCAGCACACCCACCAGCATCATCAACAACAACAACAACGGCAGAGAGCTGCCAACACCGTGAGCCAGATCAGGTTTGTGGATTTACAAGCTTTTCCTGGTTTGCTCGTTTTTTTCATTGTCAACCGTTGTGGGTTAGGAAAATCGTTCGCTGTTTGAAAATACGGTTTCCGCATGTTTGGAATAATGACGAGTGAACCATGTTTCAGTGTTTATTTGCGGGTGATTAGGATTACTGTTTGAGTTGAACAATTCGTCTTTATGAATGTTAAAATATCTGATCATTGTCGTTGTTTACGGTTTTTCGAGTGAGTTTATACTCTAGTGAATACTGGGTTGCGCAGAAAATTTTTCGTTCCGCGATTTATTTTTTTTTCGGAGAGTGGCGAAACTTTTTGCTTGTTTGTTTTAGGTTTTAATTAGCCGAAAAAGTCAAGTAATTGGCTGTTTATCGTTTACATTTAAGTTCTGAATTGAATGGCGTAGTTAGATTTTGAATGAAAAACTTTTAAAATAAAGAATAATGTAAAAGAGTTCAAATTCGGTCAAGAAGTTTCATAACAAAATACAAGGTATCATTTGATATAATAATTCTCCTGGCAGTAATCATGAAAAATTAACTCTTCAAAAGTATTTAGAAATTTTGAATCTTCAGAAAAGTTGTTGTGAACGCTGTTACAAAAACTTTGTTGAAGACATTAATACTCTATATATTCAGATATTATTAGGTTATATTATGTTATTAGATAAAATTAAAACCAATTATTCTCATATTACTGCTATTGACGACACTTAAAGGTCAAACAACCTTCTGTAAAGTTGTATAACCCATTATAAGGCAGTGACAACTATATTTCCCCCTTTTCGTTTCGTCCATAACGCAGGAAAATGAAGTGGTAAGTACTCTAATCTTATGAAATCTATTTGTTGGGAATGTGTCAACATATCTTATTGCTTTTCATTGAAATACAGTGAAAAATTTCAGATTGGTGAAGAGTTTTTTGAAAAAAAATACGACGATTTCCTTTTGGACAATAATTAGCTCGATTTAAAAAAAAATACACTGAACGCTAAAAGCTGGTGATGCAGAATTGTAAAGATTGAGTCGCTGTTTTTACATTTCTTATCAAAGAAATGTATAGAATCCGCTCAAACTTTCAAGATTTTTCCGAGGCCCGGAGGGCCGAGTCTTATTTACCAAACGACTCAGCTCGACGATTTGGGACAATGTCTTTGTGAGTGTTTTCTTTTTAGAGAGAATTAAAACACTTTCAAGAAAGCCTTGAGACAGGAAAAAATGCACAAACACCCAAATGTCTCAGGGAACGGGTTTGGGCTGCCATCACCCGACCCGCTAAAAACCACTGCTCTTACCCAGAACCTGATTACTCCCCGGCACTACCTTACGGCATTACTTCGGGGAGGAGTTTTTAAGTGCATAACACCCACTCTAATTCAACTACTTAGTAGTTAGTCCTTTCAGTAGGGTTACAGCCCCACTCCTCGACACACCACCAGTTGTCCACCATCCACACAGACTGGAGATTTCTGCATGGCGGTCGGAAAGGTGGCTGTGAGTAGAGACTTAGTGCTCCTCCCCTACGAAGACAATCTGGGCGGCAAACTACAGATTATTTAATTCACCGAGCCCTTGGGCTCCCCTGTGCTATTCAGCACCACGAATCGGCTCCCTTGTGCCAGTTTGCAACGCAACTCTCTTCTCGCACCATTCAGCGTCATTTACTCGTTCAGTTCCCGGCTTGTTCGCGAACTACTCGGTCTAGTCCCCGACGGTGGACCTAGCCTACACCGATGGAGAATTCACCGACGAGAGAAGTTCTCCCGAAACCGGGCCAACCATCCAGGTGTCGAGGTCAGTTCGGCGATTCCGGTAGCGCAGGGCGTCCGGTTCGCTGGTGCACCGACGACCTGCGACTGGTGGTATCTCGACGCGGTCTACTCAGTCTAGTTCCCGGCGGTGAATCTAGCTTACGTCCACGGAGAGTTCCCCAGCGAAGAAAGTTCTCCCGATACCGATTCTTCTTAAGTTTTAGCACCACAACTTCTTGAGCCTTTTGGCTCCCTGTTCGGTGCCATTTAGCACCACAACTCCTTTAAGCCCTTTGATTCCCCTCTTGTTCCATTTCACTCTACTTCCCCGATGAGCCATTCAGCTCCCGCCCGTACTTATTCGCGAACTACTCGGTCTAGTCCCCGACAATGGGTCTTGCCTACTCCGACGGAGAATTCGGAGTAGAGGTTCTCCCGAAACCAAGCGGTAGATTTCTCCTGATACCGATGTTCGTTCCCGTGAGTCATTTAGCTCTCCGCTTCGTCCCGATCTACTTGATCTAGTCCCCGGCGGTGGATCTAGCCTACTCGATGGGCCAGCCAATAGGTGCTGAGGTCTCTTCAGCGATTCCGGGTGAAGCGTGGCTTCCGGTTCACTGGCGCCCCAATGACCCACTGCTAGCTGTGCGACGCGGTCTACTCGGTCTAATCCCCGGCGTTGGATCTAGCCTCCTCACGAGCTACCCGTAAGGTCGGTCCGGCGATTCCGGTGAAGCTTGACGTCCGGTTCACTGGCGCCCCGACCGTCAGAGTTCCCCGGTAGCGGAATTTCTCTCGAAACCCGATTTGTGGCTTCTTGTTGGTCCCTTCGCCACTTCCTCTGCAGCTCGGAGAATATGCTCTTAATCACTCTGTTAACAGCGTCCCAGGTATGCTCGTCGTGGCACATCTCTTCGACGATATTGTCAACTGTCATACCAGGTATACCCCGACAAACTTTTTCGAACCTAGACCATTCGAAGACCATGTCTTCCGGTGTCTCCTGCACGGTCGCACAATCCAGGTAAAGGGGTGACGAAGCATGTTCAAACCGATGCAAGTACTTCCAAAATCCCGGACAAAAACTGCGTCAAATGGAAATTCACCTCTCCATGCTTCCTATGCACTCAAGGCAACACATTTGGGATTAGTCGGTGGGTCCATCTTCCTCTCTCCGCGCTGTCCCACTCCTGCTGCCATTTATCCAACGAGCCTACTCGGACCAGTCTCCTGCCGTTATGTGAATTTCTCTGCTGGTAGCATTCCACGTTCTCTGCCAGGGTGATGCAGATGGGGATCATCCCGGCGATAACGCGTACTACCTCCGACGATATTATCCGGTAGCCACTCGCGACTCGTACGGCCATCAACCGGAATCCCGAGCAAACGAAAAGCCCATAGTACCCCCATGCTTATGGGGTTTGAAATGGGTTCCACCCATGAAAACACCATCACTATGGTCCGGTAGATCTTATATAAAATTCCGTATGTTGGTATATTTATGGGTTACTGAGACAATTTTACGATGTCTTGATGGCTGTGAATTTTGGCACGGACCATGTTTAAGGTCTTTTCAAAGGGCTATGTGGTGCTTGAACCCATGAGTATTTGCTCGGGATGTCCTGTTCAGCTTTTCACAGTTCCGGTTGGTTTTCAGCGCAGCAGCCAAGGCAGGAATCCCATATCGGATTATCGGTGACAAAACAGTAGATAGTAGACGTCTTATGCTGCTTCTCGGGCCGCCGACGTTTGGCATGATTCTCGCTATTGCGTTCGATGCTTTCGTGGACTTTTCACAAGCATAGTCGACGTGGTTGTTGAAGCGCAAACTGTCGTCGATTATCGCTCCCAATTGCTTCAGTGCACGCTTTAATTCAATCACATGCCCTTCGACGGTGATACGTTTCCGCTGAACCGCTTTGAAGCTGCTGATTAACAACACATCAGACTTGTGGCGAGCTATTTGCAGCTTGACCCCCTTCATCCAGCTCTCGATCGCGTCTATTGCCTCCGTCAGCGACACCTCCACTTCTCCAAGTGTCACACTCATCACCGTTACACGTTGTCCGCGAAACAAACCATTTTCACTTTCTCAGGCAGCCGCAGTGTTAAGACCCCATCGTTCATCCCGTTCCAAAGAGTTGGATCGAGAATGGAGCCCTGAGGAACTCCCGCAGTGACTCGCATTGACTTCTGCCCTTTGCTCGTCTCGTACTATCTGCTCTGGAAGTAGCTGTTCAGGGTCTGGCATAGATAGTCCGGAACCCTCATTGTGTGCAGCGCTGCAACGATAGCTTCCCAGCTGGCGCTGTTGTACACGTTCTTCACATCTATCGCGACCACAGCGCAGTATCTCAGCACTCTCAAGCACTGTCCGAATTGCATCCACTGTCTATGCTCCCTCGTGGAATCCGTACTGCATCTTGGACAGTCCGCGTTCACCTTCCGTGAATTTCGTCAACCTGTTGAAGATGAACCTTTTCAAGGAGTTTTACGAATGTATCCAGCAGGCATATGGGCCTGTACGAGGCCGGATAGCCCGGTGACTGCCCTGGCTTCGGCAGTAACACCAGATTTTGGACCTTCCATATTTCGGGGAACTTGCCTTCATTAAGACACTTCTGCAGCCTCATCCTGAACATGTCCGGTCCGGATATGCTAGAATTGCAGCTTTCAGCACCACGTTTGGTATTCCATCTTGACCAGAGGCTTTCTTCGATTTCAGGCGCTTTGATTCTTCTGCGAGCTCGTCATTAGTCACTTACCGATCGTCCGTGTTTGCTCTTTCTTCTTAGCCGCAGGTGTTGGTGGCCAGATAGTTTGATCGTGCTTCGGGAAAAGACCCTCGACGATTATCTTTAGCTTAATCGGTCACATTTCGGCAGGCGTCGTCGAGCCCTTCATTGGCGTCTGCTTCATAGTTCCTTGTGGCAATCTGACTTACTAAGTCTGATCTCCTGTTGTAAAGCTCTATCTCTCTTCTCTATCTGGTTCCGATGTTGCTCTCTGAGCCCGCCTTCTGACTCTGAAACAAGCGTAGCGTGCTAAGCGTCTCGTTCCACCAGTAAGCTGGACGCCGTTTGTTGCGTGGTTCCAGTTTTCGTGGTATTATGGCGTCACAAGCCATCTCAATCCATCTTGTTATGTCAGCCGCATCCACGTTCTCGGTTCTGTCGTTCGGCCGAAGTGCCATAACGAAGAGGCCTTTGTTGAAGGCTTTCGTCCTCCACTTTCGTTCACCGGTCTTCCTTCTCCGTACTGCAGCAGGTTTCCGTTGATCGATACGGTAGCAAATCGACTGGTGGTCACCATGCGTATACGTTTCGCATGCTCTCCAATCCATGTTCGCCATCAATGAATAACTACATTATGTGACGTCGATGATAGACTCCCTCCCGTCTCTCCGAAATGTGCTAACAGAACCTTCCTTGCACAATCCTACGTCTAACTTCGCTAGAGCCTCCTGCAGGGTACACCCTCTTGTGTTGGTTACTCTACTACTCCATTCCACAGCCCAGGCATTGAAGTCACAACCCATGACTGCCGGCTTTCGACCAATCAACTGCTCGGTTAACTGCTCCGGAATTAGGCTGTACTGCTCTACTTGGAGCGTAACAGCTACACACGAAGACGCCGTTGATTTTGGCGATCACGAAGCCCTCATATGAGCGTTCTACCACTTTTTGAATGGTGAATCTGCTCATTACTTGTATCACAACCGTTCCTGATCTATCCGCCTCCCAGTTACCGTTATCAGGGAGGACTTGATAAGGCTCCGCGATCAAAGCGACTTCGCACATAGTTTCTGTCTTAAACTGCCGCAACAGTTGCTGTGTGGTGTCACAGTGATTCAGGTTTATCTGGGTTATCTCCATTACCGTTTGCTTGCAGTCGCCTTCTTATAGGCAGGGCATTTAAAGCCACTCGTCCGGTGATCGTTTCCATCTGCCTGGGTGCAAAGCAAGCACTTCGGCCTCTGCATGCAGTATCTCACAAGATGGCCCGTCTCCTCGCATTTCTAGCACATCCCTGATACGCCCCTGTCCAAAGCTCAAACACTTGAAGCATTTCGCCGCTTATGTATTTACTCGTGGGGTGGCACTCAGTAGGCATCTCGACCATCCAACCGTAACTTCGCCTACCTCCAGTGCCTCATCTGCAGCGGTTACCGGTAAACGAATCATCGCTGTCTGAGTTCCTCCGTATCCCTTCCTTAACCGGCAGGACATATGCACCTCCCCCAGGTTACACTGCTGCTTCAGTGCTCCTCTCAGCTCGTCTTCCGTCGTGATTTCATCAAGGTCCTTTCACACAATCATCATCTCTGGCTTTAGGGCTTTAACTTCTGCATTTTCATCCATTGATTTGGCTATAGGAGAAAGGTAAAATGTTTTATATGGGAAATTCACGTGTGGTTGGATTCTTTTACTCAACTCTGGAACCAATACTTCGTTCAAATGAAATTCGTTAGCAATCAAAGTGAATACTTTACTCTTCATTTAAGACTAAGATTGTGAGAATGGAGTCAGCAATATATGAGAAACAGGTGTGAATCTACTTGGCCATTTCCTCGAATTTCTGTGATCCTCAACAGTGATCAAAGGGACTTTGATTTGCGATTAGTGATCTGGACCAACAATTTCAAGCAATTTAAAACTCATCCCATAATGACCGCGAAAGCCACATCCAGTACCTCAAAATCTACAGAATGCACTCGTAACCTGTAAGGGTAAGACGCAATCAAGAATATCTGATCACAAGCGTCAAGGTAGCACTAACGATGACGATATGGACTAGCAATTTTTTTAAAAATCTAAAGGTTCCCCCCTTCATATCGTGACAAATGCCAAATTCCACATCATTTGGACAATTTAGGAACCCCGCCTACTTCACTTGAAACTTTCGACATTTTGGACAAAATATATTAAATGAAGTAGCACTCGGAAAATTACAGTTTATATTTCTGTCCAAAGGAAACATTTCAATGGGAATATTCCGTTACACGAAAAGTGCGGGAAGTTGGAGTTTTTGGACCAAATATCCTAAAAAACCCTATTTCTAATAACCATTCTCCTCTATGCTGCAAACCATACATATTTTGCAGTTATTTGGTCGTGCTGCCTTTATAATGGCAAAAGCCGTTTTTGGAGACACTCTGTTTTGTGAGTGTCATACTTCATGGAGTTTTAGGTCACGAATATTTTGCACTACGTTTTCCACCAGGACATGTTGCCTGCCAAATCAGATCCGCCGACTCCAACAATTCGATCAAAGAGATGAATAACAAAATTAGAGTTACTCTTCAATTTAATATTTGGTCTTAAAAAAGTTTGGGTCACAATGGCTATTTGCACATTATGTACCATCAAGACGTTGAAAAATTTGACTTCGCGCGTTTTTAATGAACGAGCATTCAAATTTATATTATTATTTAGTCATTATTGAACTTCAATTTCATTACAAATTTGTTAGCAAATTTCCATCCAGCTCAAAAAGCTTCAAACAGGGAGGTAGAATTTAACATAGCAATCATTAGCTGCAACATAGAATCTTGCAAGAAATTCAATTTTTCTTCCGTTACGCTACCTAGATCCATTGGGCTAAATGAAGCGTTGGGTAAAAACGAGATTAAAGACTGGGTAGCTGTTATTTTGGCCGTGTTACCTTGGACAAGCCCAAAGATTTGATTTATGGTTTTCGCTACAATTAGCGCATTTAAAACTTTTTGTGTTTTTTTTTTACCGGACAAGTATCTTTTGTGTGCGATTTATCACCACGGATTATACATTTGGTATCCTTATGACAACTTTTTGTGCCGTGCCCAAAGCCTTGGCATCTACGACACGGGGTCAGGTTTTGAATTGTGCCCCCATATCGTCTATAATGTTCCCACTTTAGTCGTACGTGGAACATAAAAGTGCGTTGTCTAATACTTTCAAATTATTAACCTTATTGCGGTTAAAATGAATTAAATAAAGCTCCTGGATAATTCTAGAGCATACTGGCGTATTAGTGCCGGTAATTTTTTCAATTCGTTGGATATTTCATCCAAACTTTGACCTTGTGGTAGCCCTTGCAAGACAGCCTTGAATGGTCTGTCTTGAAATCATATGAATAAAATTTATATAACTTCTCTGTAAGATACTGGAGTAGTCGTTTGTGGCCAAACAAGTCCTCCCCTGTAACTTGACATTCTCCTCTTCGGCCAATCTGATAAGAGACTTCACGTTCGGAAGGAACGTCGAAAGTTCAGTTCGAAAGACTTAGAAGTCGGAGATCATCACTGTTATCGGCGGTGGTGATTGCTTTTTCTTCCCATTGACATTATGTACGATGCGGGGAAATTTACAAATTTCGTCAGCTTCACATTCGGATAAAACATCGAATGAGTTGTTGCAATCAATTGAATTATCGACTGGGGAAGCCACCCTTTTTCGTTTATTTTTAATATTTGGCACTCGGCCTTTCTGGGAGGACCCCGACATGTTGGAATAATTAAATATTTCTTTAGGCTGAATTATTCTTGAAAAATGTTTTAGTCTTCAAAAAGATTGAGTAAAAAAGTAGGTAGTCTCGAGAAAGACTGATCGAACGAAAATGAGAAAGACTGTTGCTGTTGAAAAACTGTAGGTAAACCAGGAGCTACCAAGATTTGTGACCGGTTCAAACGAAGGTTCACGCCGGTATGAAATAACCGTATAATATTTGAAATATTTCGTAACAATGATCTGTTGAACTTCATAAACTACATCGACTATGCTTGGCATGGTGAATTTAATGTATAATTGGCTGTATCGTGCCTTAAAAAGTAAAATGTTTGAAGAAAGTATAATAGTTTGTTTACGTTTTCATTGATGATTTTTATATTGACGGCGCCGGTGGTTGAGTGGTAAGCGTGAACGCCACTCATTCCAGTTGGCCTGGGTTCAATTCCAGCCGAGGTCGTTGAGATTTTTCTGAGGTGAATAAACCTGGGGTCACGTCTTCCTTCGGAAGGGAAGTAAAGCCTTTGGTCCCCCGGTCCATGAGTTGATGGATCGATATTTAGTCCAGATAGTAGAGTCACCTCTCTGGCGTCGGTAAAGAAGAACTAGAATCCAACTTCTATACTTACTAACAAATATCCTCCAAGTATCGAACTAACCATTCCTTCCCTTTCCTTCCGCGATCTAAGTTCGGGCCTGGCCGGCGCTAGCATTGATCAAACTTTAGGATTACCAGGAGTTGCACATTGAAAGATGTTTCACTACTCCCAAGCATAATTATCTACTGATTCCCTTGCAACTTCAGCTAGTCCAGATCGGTAACGGAGTAGCAGCCAGGGGTGGTCGCACAAGCTCAAGCTCAAGCTCATTGTTGATTTTTATATTATGTTAATCAGGTCCTGGAGGAATACGTGGGTAGTATGGGTAGTGCTACCCACTCGAAAATAACAGAGGGAGGAATCACCCACTCCAAAGTCTCGCGCACAAAATTAATGCGTTCGAAGCTCTCGATGTACAACAATTTTATATTTTAATTCAGATACAAATTTCTTTGCTATACAATTTCAATTTCTTCAAAATGTGGGATAATAATAAGGAATCCATTGAAATTTGAAATTATTTTTTATTTCTTAAAACAGTATTCCTCGATAGATTTACAAAAAAATATTCACGTGATTTTATTTAGAATAGAGGATGCAGTAAGAAATATGTTAAGAGACTAAATATATAATTCGCAATTTTTCAAAAAGAATTATTATTTGATTAAAAATTAAACAAAGAGAAACACTTTTCTATGGAAGGCAATAGACATACACACGAGGGATTGGTTTCAACATCAGAGTAGCAAAGACCGTGTCAGGGGAAATGAAGAGAGGACTAACAACAATGACAGGGAAAAGAAGAAATTTAACTTGCAGCTTTTTGGCAAACGGAAAATCACTGTCATGACATCATGAACCGGATCGCCGACTGACCTCCTTGGATCCGCTAGGAACTCTTTTGGGACCTCATTGCCAGGTAGAGAGAAGAGATAACTAAATTTGGATATCTATGTTGGCTAAAAATTATGTATATGGAGACATATAGGGGAGATCGAGGATATCCAGCACATCTTGCAGTGGAATGAGGCCGGTTAGCATAGCACCTTTGGGATCTCTAAACTTCCATGGTTCCATGAAATTTGCCAATTTTCCAGCGTCCTCTGACAAAAAATATTGAAAAACTCGTTGAAATTACGCTATGTTTCATAAAAATGACATTCTAATGCCTAAATGTCCGCCTTCTCATTACCCGCTATAGAGCAGTAAGAAGGAACTCAAACTAATATTTGCATCTGGTAATCTGGCATGATTTTTCAGATAAAGCACACAGGTACTCTCATATTTTTCGCAGAAACTGTAACGATATGGTCGCCATCGCTACTCCACTACTGTCATAATAAATAGCATAGAAGCTATGCATAGCTGTCATCTTCTGATGAACGTTACTGTAATATACTGCAATGCTTAGCGCGAGCATTTATGCTGTCAGTTAAAAATGTGTGTTTAAAAATAATCATTTCATTTATATACAGCATTATCATTCCATCTTGAAACGTCGATTTGAATGGTGATCTACATGGAATGCTCTTGTCACCGAAAGATTATTGGTTGCGTGTATTTCGATCAAAGATTGAATCGAGTACACAACGTAGGGCCTAGCCAACAGTTGAAACATTTTTTATCTAGTTAATCCATCGACGAGCCGGTGCCAATAACCGTGTTTTTCAGCTCTCGTCAAGTCACTTTGTGTTTCTAACGTCACGTATATTCGGAATAATTCGGGCGAATCGACTTTCAAAAAGTCCTTATAAGACCTTTTCACGTACTATTCTGAACGCTCTCTGGTCACCAGGGAGTGAGAGGCCGTACACTGTTGCTCGCACCGGGTACTCGTTTCGTCTGACATTTAATTGCAGTAACGAATATAGAATCAACCCAGTCTGAAGTCTTCTAAAGCCAGCTGAGGTGCGATGTATATGGAAACAATACCAATAAGTCTTTGCCTTTGATTCGGACTTGACAAGCGACAACTTCAATACCTGGCACCGAGCAAAGGCTAATCCGATTGAAAGAACAGCACATTTTGATCCCCAAAAGTGTTTTCCTGGCCCAGGGGAATAATGTTAAAATTGTGGAAGATCTACATTGAAAGTTAACCAGCTTTTACACAATACAAATGCATGGTGTACAACCTGGGAAAAAATGTAGGGACCGAAATGTAGGAACACATGGCGTTTTTGATGTCCTATGTGAAAATTCCTGCTCTTTTCTAGGATTGCCGAGACCAGGAACCACTTATTTTGGTTTTGTAACAGCACCCTTCAAGGGATAGTCTCAGGCTTTTACGAGGAAGCTAAGGAGAGAAAGCGATTTTCCTCCTTTGATAATGTATATGGCACACTAGAAAATGTTCCCACAATGGGATAGTCAGATTTTCACTCTTTAGTGAACGAGGAAGCGTATATATTAATCATGGCCGGTAGCGTAGCCCTATTTAGCCATTCTTCTCGAAGCGTTCTTTAAAAGAGTGCTTCAATTTCCCAAAATAATAATTACGTGGAATGTGTTGAGGGATCGTGCGGAGTCTCTCCACAGTAGGAAAGCTTTTAATAGTTCTCTTCGCATTTTCCACACCATGTCTTGTTTCTACAATAGGTAGTTGTAGGCCCAATGGTTTGCGACGAGGGCAGTTCATGTCTTGCGGTACAAAAAGAAGAACAGGTTGACGAGCCCCGTTCAAAAAAACAAAGTGTAGAAGAGCTGACCCTGCGAAAGGCTCGATATGAGGCTGATGGAAAATTAGAGGTTTTCTTAGATTCCTCGATTTTTACCGAACGCAATTGTGTTCAAACCAGAATTTGCACTGACTAAAGCAAAGGGTTCTTAAAGAATCCAACCATATACTCCGCAATTAGGGCCCACGTAGGAGACTGCACCATCAATCTCTATTTTCCAGGCCGATGCATAGACAAGACTTCTTTGTACGTGGCCGAGTGTTTAGTTAGATCCCGCATATATCGATATGTTAAATGGCTTATATTTGGTCCGGAAGAAGACATTCCTGGTGCCAGTTGTATTAGGTGGATATAATTTGTATCGAAAAGTGGTTTTATCGACATTAATTGTGCCACCGCAGATATATCCAAATCGACCTCCATTGAGCCTGAGGGGACGTTGGTCGTTGGAGATACCTTGTCGTTAGCCAACACTATCACGCGGGCTTCAGCACCTGTGAAAGGTTTTATTGGTGGGGACGGAAAATTAATGCATCGAAATTTAAAAGAATGGAGTAATTGGTAGTTAGCCGTGCAACATTTGAAGTATCAGCAATCAACGAACACATTTTCGCTAAGCCGTCGGCCATACAGCCGTTTAACAAAGGGTATTCCTAAATAGCCACCAGACATTATCCGGGAATTTCCCTGTTCACTTACACACGGCAGGTCTGAACTCACTACGGGTAGAAATCACTTCGAATCTTAGTACCCACTCGAGAAAATAGTGTTCCGCCGGCCCTGATATTAATTGATTATTAATAGCAGATTATTGTATATGCTTTCTATTTATTAGTAACATTCTTGTCAAATCCTAAAAAACAAACTTACTCTTTTAGGTGATCCAGCTCGCTGCTAGAGTACATTTCTGCTCTATGAATTTGACCGCCCCATTTAAACGTGTACCTAAACCATAGTCACCTAATTGTTAATAGTGTTCACATAGTCATTGTACCGTGACTACCGCAGCTGATGCTAATAAATACGATCGAAAACGATGCTCAATGACCTGCTCTAAACCAACTACAGGAATATTGCATAGGACACACCTAGATTGTGCGGTTTCCATTCGTTAGCACCCATACTAGTGGTACTGGCAGTCGGTAAAATTGGATTGTGGCAGTTGTCACACTTGAATTCGTGTGCTAATCATTTCTGTTCCAAATTTATGTATCTGTTCCGTAGTTATCTCTAATGAAATGATGTTGGCATAATATTGGTTATTTTGTTCAATCAGTAAAATATTCTAAGAAGCTGATTGTTCATTGAGTTGGGTTTAATCGTTAATTCTATTATTTTCCCGATAAGGACAATCATAATGAATGCTTCTAGTCACAGACCTGCATCTTCTTGACGTTCACATTCACAGAATGCCAGCTTCTAAAATCAGGCGTCTAGACGGCAAAATTGATTTGTTTATGCACACAATATATCATTTTCTCCGAGTTTGTGCCTTCGTCATCCTTCATGGGGATGAAATAGGTACCAACTTTTTGTGCTATCTCATAGCAGACTTTCCACAGATATTTACCCATTTTCTCGCCCAATACGGGGCAGGGTGGGTAAATATAGAAAGAGTGAAAAGTTTTGCTTGCAGACGGTGAGAGACTTCCCACTTTGCTCGTCTCCGATGTGTCGAGTCCTTTTTTTGCTGTTTTGGATAATCGTTGGCACTGCCAGGGCGCAATGACCTGCCGCGGTTGATGGCTGTGGAGCCACAACAATAGCAGAGTGTGGTTTCAGGTTATTAAATTGGAGATCTAAGATCGAATTTTTGAAATACTTGACTAATTTTAGTCTTAGTTTTTCTTAAAACTTGATTTTTAATTGTAACTTGTACCACTTTATTTAAGTTTTAGACTTTTTAGTTTGAATGAATTTGTCTAAACTTAAGCAAATGTTTAATACAGTTACTTGAAGCTTTTTATAAAAAGTGTATGTGGTATTTCCACCGGGCACAGTATGAAGTGATTTGTTATTCTGAGAAATCTGTGAAAAAACGTTCATACCGATTTGATACTCACAATAAACTAATTGGATCCCATAAAAAAATCTATCAAAAACCACTCAATCCCACTTATCAAAAATCATTTGCCACTCAGCTTAAAACTCAATCAGTCAATTCGTCACCGATGATTGGTTCCGCATTGGTTAATTAACCTGATTCGCATATATGAACCTGTAACGTAAATAATGACTTTCAAAAAAAATCAATTCAATCAAAAGAACCTAAAACCAATGGCGTATGATCACAACCGATCACCAGCCGACAGCCGATTCATTCAGTTAGTGACCGGTTTCGTGCAGTTGTTGGTGGTCGATAGTGCATCATTATACTCTGGCCCCGGTCGGCGTTCCTCTGCTCCCAACAACTCGATGCGCTTGAGTGCACTTGGAACAGCATGATGAAAAAAAACAGTGGAGTAGGTAAAGGGTAAAACTACACAACTGACCTACCATACCCACAAAAAAAACATGCACAAAACGACTAACGTGACGAGCCTTTTCTCCTTCGAAGGTCGTCGTTAATGTGGAGGTTTGCTTCCTGGATCTGTTTGATCGATTGCGCTAGGGTGAATTCGCGATTAAATGTGCCAATCATATGTGCCAATTCTCAAAGGGCCACCGTTCGTGAGTAGGCTCTGGAAAAAGGTGCTGCAACTCATCATGATGAGTGAAGCGTTCAACAAAAAATCGAATTTGCATTTTTTATTGCTGCGTTGAAGAAGTTTTATTGCATTGTTAAGTGGTTGAAAGTGGTGTTTATTTATTTGATAATATCTTCGGAATCCCTGTGAAAGTACGGGTTCTGGTCCAGTTCTAAGCCTCGGGTAATTTGGACCTCAACTCGTTTTGGTTATGACGATGCAATGAAAAAAGCAGTTATTTTAATAGCGGTCATGCATGGTGTTTGTTTCATGGTTAAGAACGTATCAAGAGGTGATGTAGAATAATATTTGGGGAAAGAAATCATTCCACACCGGTGGCAGATCCAGGGAGAGCGTCCAGGATTTCCGGACCCCTCCCAAAATTTTTTGAACTTGAGAAATTTGAAATTAGTTTGGATTAGTTAGGTTTTTCTGTATTACGTATTGTATACTGTTTATTTTAAAACCGAAATTTCGAACCCCTTCCGACATTTTTTTCTGGATCCGCCCCTGTCCCACATATACCGTAGAATCTCAACCGTTACAGAGCTATTGAACCATTAGTTCCATTGGTGAGAAAAATTGCAATAGAATGGTTTCCTCTATAGGCGGAGCTAGCCGGCTGGCAAAGAAGGGGGCACGCCTTCTTGATAAAATATTTCTTACTATTTGGAGAATAAATAAATTTAGAAACATCGAAGTTTGAAAGCTCAGGGCGTCCCACATCAAATTGTATCGCGGAAAAAACGCTGTAGAGTGTATTGTTTACACTGCATTTTTATCGCAGTTAGTTTTTAGAAAATTGGAAAAATGGCGTCACTCAAAAAGCAACGTCGCGAATTGAAAAATCCTCACCACGGAATCGTGCAGTCAACGTGCGTGCGATTAAATGTTACTACAAATCTTGAGCATTGAACGGAAGGAGAAATGCGGTCAGAATGGATGTTCTTTTAGTGATCAGGAACATAAGCGTGTAGTGAAAGCGTTTAAGCGGAATCCCAATGCTTCGGTCAGAGGGGGTAGTGAGTAAAAGAAACGACTTCTTTTTTATCCGCCTAATTGTTAGTACTGCACATCTAGAATAGTCTCCCGTAATTTCGGTGGCCACGCTGAACTTATTTTTTTAAATAACCATGCATTACTCGTGCGTATTTGCTGTAACACACGCTTAAATCTATCGGCAACGATTTTCGAAAAACTGACAGCGATAAAAATACAGTGTTAACAATACACTCTAAACTACTTCTACCCAAATTTTCAAGAAAAAATACATAATGGGTCATTCTCTACAGCGTTTTTTTCATGATGCATGATGCAACCACAGAAAACAGAATGAAAATATTTTTCTCCCTATTATTTTTTCGAACACCATGAATGTGAATAAAAAACCTGTTTTAATCCACCTAGAGGTGCAATTGTGCCTTTCTCATTTCTCCAAACTATGATTTAATAGCTGGTTCATACAATATAACTTTATGGAAATGTCTTTCATTCTTATTACACTTGGTAAGTATATATAAGAGCACCTTTTTGCATTCATCGCGGTATCGGTTTGAATCGGAGTTTTCTATGTGATCGACCTCCACAACCCGTAACTCCGGTGCTGGAAGTCGGATGGAGATGGAATATAATATCAGTTTCTGGGGACGCAACACCTTTCATTTGAGACTAAGTTGAGCAAATCTAGCCATTTTCGAGAAACCAATATAACCGTTATTCTGACTTTGGATGCTTCCGGATCCGTCGATGGTGGCCAGTGTGGCCAAAGAGACTTTGAATGACTGTTGGGGACCTAGATCTACAAATTCAACAGTTGTGTTTACATTTTGGAAAAAAATCACCTTTTTACATTCATCGCAGAATTCGTTAGAATCGGGATTTGCTGCGTGATCGTACGTATCACCCTGTAATTCAGGAACCAGAACTCGGATCCACACAAAATTCAACAGCAGCTGATGGACCTTTCATTTAAAATTAAGTTTGTCAAAATCGGTTCAGAAAATTCCGAGAAACCGATTTGGAAAAATCAACAAATTTTGTTTTGTAACCATACTCTTCAACTCGTAATTCGGAACAAGATGTCGGTTAAAAATGAAATTCAATAGCAACCTATGGGAATATTATACCTTTCATTTGAATCTTAGTTTGTAAAAATCGGTTCAGCCATCTCCGAGTAACCGATGTGGACATTTTGTTAACAAATCCGCACATACACACACATACATACACACATACACATACACACATACATACACACAGATATTTTGCGATCTCGGCGAACTGAGTCGAATGTTATATGAGACTCGGCCCTCCGGGCCTCGGTTAGAAAGTCGGTTTTTGGAGCAATTGCATAACCTTTCTATATAAGAAAGGCAAAAGAATAATATTTAATTAGCTTAATAAGCATGAGTTCAATGTTATCTTCATGTGATTATAATTTGCAAAGGTTGGTGGAATGCGTTTGAACGTGTAGGGAATGGGGGTTTAGTAGAGTGGGTGTGGAGGATGCATCAGAAATCCTTCATCTTATTTCGGTATACGGGGTGGATGAAGGAAATCTGGGCGTGAGGGTGATCCAAGAAGAGGGGAGTGATGAAGGAGGGAGGTGTAAGGGCAAGGTGGGGAGGGGGGGGGGGGTAAGGGGCGTCTACGCAATACTCAACTGCATATTTTGCCTTCCATTTGAGACTTGGTTTGAGAAAATCGGTTCAGTCATCACCGATGAACCGATGTGACTTTAATTGTGGAATATGCCCGGAATTCCAGACTTCCGGAATCGTCGATAGTGGACAATATATTCAAAGAATGTTTGATTGGCAATCAGTGATCTAGATCTGTGATTAGAAGTAATTTGGTGACCATTTCAATAGTTTTTAGCCTCTGAGGTATTACGATTGTACCGATTTATATGGGAAATTCCAGTGTATCCTTACTAACACCCCTGTAACTCCGGAAGCAAGAGCCAGAACCGAATGAAATTCAGCAGCAGTCATTGGCATTACTGTATCTTTCATTTGAAATTAAGTTCGTAAAAATCGGTAGAGAATTCGTTGTGGAATGGGTGTGATATTAGCTTAGGAACTTGGCGGGTTCCCCGAGGGCGTCATGAACCGTCACAGGTGGCCAATGTGGTCAAAGCTACTTTGATTGATCATTAGTGATCCAGACCCGCAAACTAGAGTAATGTTACATCAATTTTAATATGTTTTACATCATTTGAACATTATGGTGGTACCAGTTTATATGGGAATTTGCTGTGTGACCGCACTCTTCAACCCGTAACTCCGGAACCGGAAGTCGGATCAACTAAAAATTCAATAGCAGCTTATGGGAGCGTTATACCTTTCAGATGAAACTAAGTTTGCGAAAATCGGTTCAGCCATCTTTGAGAAAATTGTGTGAGTTTAAATGACACACACACATACACACACATACACACACACATACATACACACACAGACATTTGCCGATCTCGACGAACTGAATCGAATGGTGTATGATACTCGGCCCTCCGGGCCTCGGTTAAAAAGTCGATTTTTACAGTGATTGCATAGCCTTTCTTTATATGAGAAAGGCAAAAATCTTAACAAAATGTTTCATATACCCAACTCGTTACTAATACTTTTTGCATGTATCAGGCAACTGGCAGTTGGGAAAAAATAAATTCAGTTTGGACAAGGAAAAGTTTTTTTTAATAACTTTTTTTTCTTAAAAATGCCCAACTTGAATTTTTGACGGTAGGTAGGGAACATAATTACCAATCTTGAAACAAAATTTCGTCCAAATCAAAGATGGTTTTTGTAAATCGACTTTATATTTTTAAAATCGATTTTTTTCAGTGTATGAGTCGAAGATTTTTTTTCGATATTTTTACTCAAAAGTTTGACTGATTTTGTGAAAATCACTCCTACAGCATTTTTTGCAGAATTTGGCTATAGTCCAGCCATTTGAAAAAAAATGGTTGAAAAAGTTTTACCCTTTTCAAAAGACAGTCTAGATCATTTTTGAAAAAACGAAGTATGAAAAGTGGCTTTTTGTGACAAAAGTACAGAAAGTTTCACTAAAATCTGAGAGGGTGCTGCCAACTCTGAATACGATTTAGCACGAAATTCGTCTATTACCAAAATATCAAAATAACGTTTTAGCCAACTATGAATCTTAAATAATTCTAATATTACTTTGTTTAAGCTAAATTGAGGATTCCAAAATTGTTTTAAAAATATAAATACACCAGACTATCAAATGGCATTAACAGTGAATTTTCAATTAAACTCATTGTACGGTTTTTAAACACTGCCGTGTATTTCCGATCAGAACACAGTAATGCAAATGGCAGCATCATGTTATCGGAAGTAGACAAAGTTATGCAAAAATTTGTAATGTTCCTCTTGCGCATGATTCGTTATTATCAATCCTCTTTTCAGCTTTCTTGTAGATAAATATGGCTCTCTTCGCTCACAATAAAGATGACAATAAATAAGCCAGTTTTATCAGGTAGGAAAGACAAGCACCTTCAAACTATATCTACCCGCATTTTTGATTTCCTCGTTCTTTCCTTCTCTCTACACGCTTGATTCCAATTGCACATCAAAGGGTTGAAGTAGAGCACGTTTGTATAAATCGAATCTCATATTCTGACCAAAGTTGTTTTTGCGAATTAGAAACAGAACTGCAATAAGAATTGTTTTGATTCTTTTCTTTTTGCATATCACTATGAGAACATTTGTATCGTTTTCAATTATAATTTTCTTTATCTTGAATTTGTTGTTTTTAACATTGTCGCGTATCGCAGATCCGAACGTAGCCATATAAATGACTCCATAGTTTGGTTAAAGTTTTCCAAATATTTTAGGCCGGTTTAAAAGTTAGTCCGGTTTAAACACATTTAGTACGCCTTTTAGCTTATGGCTAATAGTGGTTTTATGTTCAAAAGTGACTCTAAAGCAGCACTAGGTGTTTTGGAGAACGCATCAGTCATCGCCATCAAGACTAGAGCTTCCATTTCCCGACGGTTTTCAGCTTCCCGGGATTCGGAAAATAAATAATAAATTTCCCGGGAAATCCCGGGATCCCGGGAATACAGAAGAAAAAATAAAAAGGTGAATGATTTTCTTAAAAAAAAAGAAAAATTTGAAAAGTTTTCAAACCCGTTTGATTGCATGTATATCTGTCCTAAAAGCAGTAGTCAGAAAAAGGCGATTTGGTGTCCTACACATCATTCAATCATTTGATAACTCGTTAATAAGTTTACGCAACATCAACTTCTTTTGATTTTTCTTGGCTGTATGTATAACCTAAATTTTGGAAAGCACGGATATGATTGGGACGATATACTAAACGCAGCTGCTGGAGTTACTGTCCAAAATTGGAATTCGTTGTTCTGATACGATGGATCAATTTAATGCATAGCACCTTCTTTGGTAATCTTGAATGAAAAGATTAAGCTGCTTCAGGGTATTGTGCAGTTATTTCCGATCAAATGAGAAAATGTGATACATGGAATCCATATCTGTCGCAGTAGGATCAGCATCATTTCGAATTAAGTGTGAATCAAAATCAAGCAGATAATGGACGAACTGTGCAGCGATGGATTAAGCCTACCATCGATTTCCTGTTACGGGCGAGTATCTGGATTGCTTGATCTTATCCCTTCAAAAATCCTGCCTGCATCCTTGAAAGCGACATTCAAATAGTTTGGATGCGCATGTTATTGGACAGCTACAGCGTTATGTCTTTCTTTTCATACATCCAAAAGTTTACAGATATTACAGTTACGGAATAACAAATTAGACGAAATATGCATTCGATGAACCGATTAAATATTTCTGTAGACGTTCTAGAAATATTCTTTATTTTAAATAGCGTTTGCGTTAAGCATGATATCACTACAAACCATCCCAAGTTTTGAAACAAACACTCATCGATTTTTTAAGAAATTACAGAAATTATTTCAATTACTAATTTGATTGCATTCATTCAAGATATTTCATTCAAGATCTAACTATTAAAATAAACAATTAAAAAAAATCTAATCTGATCATTGGATATCTCTCGTGCGCATTAGTAGCGCTACTGTAAGGAAATGTTTCGGTACAACGGCCGGCAAATTAATCCATTTTTGCATGAAAATATCAATATTTTTAGCAGTGTTTTGAGTAAGGCTTGGACTATATACCTAAAAAAATCATGACAACATATCAACGAGCCTAAAGATATATAGTCAAAAGATCTGCAAATCAGTTGGAATGCCGATAAAGATGTTTGCCAAATGTTTGCCGATAAAGATATTTCCTACAGAATTTCCTTCACAGAACCTAAGCCTTTTGGAATAAATTAAAAATCTTTTTCCCGGGATTCCCGAATCCCGGGAATGAGAAAACACAATTTCCCGAATCCCAGGAATGAGAAAACACAATTTCCCGGGAATCGGGTTGTTCCACTGATTTGAGAAGGAATCTACGAGAATCAGAACTACCTGAAAAGAAGTCAGGGGCAATGTGTGTCAAAAAGGCAATACTACACTACTACATTTTCGTCAGACGAGTATTCACCATTAGCTGTCCCAATCGAACTGACATGAAAGTTTTTGTATTTCGAAAGTAACTTATTTAATCTACCAGTCTGGTTGAGACTTGAGACATTTGTGCAGAGGCTTTTCCAACCACTTCGCTCAGGGGGCATTTCTGTATGCTTTGCGAGCCAACTTAAATGCCTCCAACCCGTCCCTGCATCTGCGATTCCAAGTTCTTCTACATAACTTTTTGAATCGAACAACTTCGGTATTCCACCAGCTGTTCCTCTAGGAGCACGCATAACTCGAACTAAAAGAGCCTTTTGGTATGCTGCTACTATGAGAGTGTGTGTTTTATGCACAACCTTATCCCGTCACTTGAAGATTCAATCGTCGGAAGTCTAACATACTCGGTTACAGCACTACACATTTCATCATCAGCACTTGTTGTTTAGCAACTAGAAGATATCAAGCACGTTGGCTTATAATCGCCTATAGCGAAGCCCGAAATGGATATTAATGACATGACCATCACATGAATCCCACGATTTGCAAAGAAACAATCGTCCACTGTGTCAGAAATTCGTGTAATACAAAAAGGGTAAGACCCACGACACTTCGTGCGCGACTCGCATATTTCATTCTTGCCAGCCGTTTAGTCCTCGGCACGGAGAAACACCTTGACTCGAAGACTCCTGTTTTCAGCCTTTTCTTACGACATGGGACCAGGAATCTAGTGGATCAAGTTTTGGTTAAGATACTTTAACCTGCCGAATGCCATACAGTCTCTAGGCTGGGTTTGTCCAGTGAAGTCGAAGAACTTAGAATTTCAAATGCACAGTGGTCGGAAACTCTAAAAACGTGAACTTAATGCGCTAGAGGCCAAACCATCGAATATATTCCCAGGGTGTCTTAGGGGGATTTGTTCGTATGAATATTCCCCACAATCTGATAACAATTGAAATTACGCATGGCTTACTATGAACGAACTAAAACAATAACTTTTTATACTGATGAGGTAGAAAGTTGGTGTCTTCGACAAAGTTTTAGAAATACTCATAGTGAAGAATTTTGTTGAAGAACTTGAGCTTGTGGGACTAAAGGTTATCGATTTATAAGGCACTTTCTATGGCAACTCCCTTAAATCTAGTTTTTTTTAATACAACTTTTTTCATTGTGACTTTTCGTGCAAACAACATTCAAGACAAATGTGTAGATATCAAAACTACATAATATTGTACAAGACTGTATGTAAAATACTCATTCGTTTCAAAGTTATTGAAGATTTTTACATTTTGTTACGCCAACTTCAACTACTTATAAGAAAGAAAGATGCAAACCAAAATGCACGAATATGCACTTTTTTCATTGTCTAAACTATGCACAATAAAGGTAAGAAGGTTTGGTGCGTGACACTCTAGAACGCTATGAATGGAGTAAGCTTACTTTATCATATTTTTTTACTTTTTCCACACAAAAATCAGTAATTGGCTAGAGTGGGAGAGCGGGGGAGGGGGGGGGGGGGTGCGACTGACTTCGTTTGTCCAGAATCAGGGGTGGCATTCCGCATCTCGATTCGAGTGACTCGATTCGAAACGTTTTGAAGTCGTTTCGACTAATTTGCGGCATTACGTATCACATTTGACCAAGCGTTCGAGCTTGTTAGATTGCGGTACTAGATTTCGACTGCCTGTTCGAGCGCAAACTGTCAAATAAGAGTGTACACTGAGAAAAAAATATTTTTAATTCTGCTACGAATAAGTTTCATAAAACCAACTTTGGTAAAATATAGGAATTGTTTTAATTTTAGTTTTTGGTTGCTTGTTATCGAAATATATTTGGATAATTTTTGCAAATATAAATTTTTTTTCTAGTACACAATAAGGGTGAGCTCTTTGAAATAAAATAGATGTTGTCAAACATAGATCCAAAAAGATCCGATATAATACGGAAATACCATTTTTTCCTTTTATATACGAAAAATAAATTTACCCTTTCCAAAAATATTTATACTATATAAAACAATTGATAAAAGAACGAATCATTTCGTTTCACTGACGAAATATGTTTTAGACATCGATGATAACTTTTATGCACCGTACGGGCCAATCAACGTCAGATTTACAAATAAAATTTTAGTTTATTCCAAATTTCTTTCTTGCATTCTTCAGCTAATAATATTTGACAGGTATTTTTGTTATGGCTGAATATAATATTTACTTGAAGGTACGAGCTTTCAACTTTTGAAGGTAGAAAAATTGAACATTTTTCAATCGCTGATAGCTCGTAAAGTATTTGATGCATGGAAAAAATATTAAATATAAAAAGTTGCAGTTTCGCATGAGCTTGCCGGAAGAATTGAGATTTTTTTTAAAAAGTTGGATCAAATTTTTTGCTTATTTTTTCTTCAAATAATAAAAATCATGTTAGAAATATTGTGTAAAATTTTTGCAGTGGATCTCAAAATGTTTTGCGAGAAATTACAAATATAATGTTAAAAAGGGCAATTTTACATTAAACGCCATGTTATGGGCCAGCTTTAATTTAAATATCTCGTAAAGTAATAAGGTTCTCAATATAATTATAAATATTTTCATTGAATAAAAAACTTATTAGTCCAAGCTTGTTTTTTCGATATGTTTCTATCATTTGCAGAATTCATAACATAAATAACAAAAAAAAACTATATCAGATTTTTATTGGTGAATTCATTCGAAAACGCCCTTTTTATTATTAATAAATGTTTCGTACAACTAAGAGTTTCCGAGTTATCAGTGGTTGAAAAATGGTCCAATTCATATAATTCAAAAACTCATAACTTGAAAAAAATCTATTGTGTTCAGCCAAAACAAAAAATAGATGTCAATTATTTTGTGCTAAGAATGCAAGAAAAAATTTTGGTAGGAATTAAAATTGTGGTTGTAAATTTAACATGGAATAACCCGTACATCAAATATGTAAAACTACTCAACTTTTCCTTCATCAAGATGCCATTAGACGAAACGAACTATTTACAATGCACGAAAATGCTTCGTTGCAGAAATCGTGTAATGATTTTGTTCATATCGTATGATAATTTCAATTCCACCTAAGATTTTTTTTCAGTGTAAACAAAATTGCAGTTTGTTATGTTTTTTTTTCGATGAGCGTCAAATTCAAAGAATATAAATAGTGATAGTGGTAAATAAATTGACCCAAGCATGTTCATAATTTGTTCACGTCATTCTCCCTCACCACCTTTTTCAATGCTTGGGCATTATTTTAGTTTGATATAACTGTATTCTTGAACTTCTTACCACAAAATTTTAATATATCTCGCTGTTTAAGTTGATGCACCGAAACATCAAAATGCCTAGCTGGTAGTGTGTCTTATTCGGACCTCAGTCGCATGATGGATTGCAGAATGAGTTATTCACAATTATTCTTAGATTAAAGACCATATTTATTATCTGAATAATTGTTTAAAACAACACAACTTCGAAACCGTTTTTCTCAAATATTTTGGAAAATAAACATAGCGAGCATTGCATTGAAATTTTGGTTTTCTGGGTTTTTTTTCAGGAAACTGATAGCTTCCAAAAGTAACAATTTTTTTCAGCAATTGATGACGCAAAAATTTAAAAGCTAGTTCGTTAAAATAGACATTTTTAGTTGAAATAGTCAAGACAAAAATGCGTTTTCGTGTTTGCGGGGTTGTTCGTGTACTTGTTAGTTAATTATTCTGTTATAGCACACAGTTAGAGATAGGGAGATCACAATTAAAATGAAGTTTTTCCAGAAATTGCAGATGGCATAATTTTCAATCGGTTGATGCATTCAAATTTGTTAGTAATTCAATTTGATTCAAATTTCTTTGCTATATAAGATAATATTCTGTATTTTCATGCATTTAATACAAATGACGATATAACAACTAATTCTGTTGGTGTATAAAACCTACATTATGGCATTGAATTCAAGGCTATATTGTGATATTGAAAACAATTGAGGTATAGTCGGAAACAAATGCATCAATTAGTTTTTTACATTTTAACGACATTCAATTAGCTAGAGATTACTGGGTAGGGAAAGCTATGAAACTTAGAGCCATAGTACTCAAGTGAGAGCAAGGATGTGAAGTAAACAGATCGGAAAACTAGAAGTGGCAGGGTCATTAGAACAGGCTTAATATCGTACGGGCTTAATCTTTGTCTTCTGTTAATGAGGGTCGAGCTTAGGCAGAATCAATTAGTATATAAAATTGTTTAAATCACCACTTTGAAATCAAGAATGATTGTGATTCTATACATCTATTAAATAGCGATTAGACAACTCAAGGTGTCTTCACTTTGTTCCAAAACTTTTTATTATTACTTGATGTAAGATAATTTATTATCAATATTTAGTATGACTTTTTCCAAAAAAGTATGTTCTTGATGGTGAAAATAGATATAACATAAAGAAACTCAAAGTACTTGGGAGCTTTTTACACCTTTTGGTAATTTTATATCATCTAAGTATTCCGAAATAAAAACACAAATCATAATCTCGAACGACAGTCGACAGCAATAAAACTATCGAACAAATACGTTCGACTCGAGTCGCTTTCGAGTTCGATTGTTATGGTTCCATACAATGTTGCTTTAGAATCTTCTTCGCAACGAAGCACGGTGAATATGAATCAGCTGCATTCGTCCCATATCGTTCTTCGCTCTTATATTCAAGTTGCTGTTGATATTCACCCACGAATGAAGCCGACGGCCAATCCGTGTTCATCCGAATGCTTTATCCATACGTTCTTACCTTGCTACTCATCGAGCGACCGAATGAACTGCACGAGGAAGCTATGAAGTGAATGACGAATAAACGAATCAGCAAACCATTCCTCACCATAGCGATGATCGTTTACAACTGTTGGCGAAGATGACTACAATTTCATCTTCGCAGAATGATGACTGGCGAAGAAATATATTTGTATTCTGATGCGTTGTACTGTTCGGAACAAGCCAATGCGCATGAGGTATGAGACAAATAAAATGAGGATGAAGTTTTGATTTTAATCTGCGCATGGTGATATACCATAGTCATTTAATCTATTGCTGATGTTTTGCTAGTATCACGACGAAATCGTTCAATCAGCAGGACTGTTTAAAAATAACATATCTTAAGCAGTAAAATGAACAGTTTTTGGTGGGTGAAATATGGATAACGCAAATATTATTTTTTGCTCCCCCATGCGGGAGACTTGACGAAGAGTGTTGTTAAAAATAAAAATCATGCAAATAAAGGCATAAGAAAAAAGGAACTGTAATTATTTTTTTTTCAATATTGTCGAGATCCTTAGATACCAATAAAAATATAAAAAGGTTGCATTTCATGAAGTTAGATTTTTTTAAATGCATTTCCTTTTAGGGATTAACTATACAGCATACATTGCATGCGCACACGTCTTAAATTCAGCCATAAGACTAACTGCTAACTTTGTTAACTAGTACTATAAAGATAGATTGATGTTTAGGGTGAGTTTTTTTGTGACGTGGTTTTCATTAACAGCAGGTACAAAAATTTTGTATCTTTCTTCAGCCTATTGCACAGTGGTCGGAAACGCCAAAAACGTAAACTTAATTCACTAGAGGCCAAACCATCGAATATATCACAGGGTGTCTTTGGAGGAATTGTTCGTATGAATATTCCCACAATCTGATAACAATTGAAATTAGGCATGGCTTACTATGATCGAACTAAAACAATTAACTTTTTATATTGATGAGGTATAAAGTTGGTGTCTTCGACAAATTTGGAAATGCTCGTAGTGAAGAATTTTGTTGAAGAACTTGAGCTTGTAGGACTAAAGGTTATCGATTTATAAGGCGTTTTCTATGGCAAGTTGTAATTGAATATCTAGTTTTTTTTAATATAACTTTTTTAATTGTAATTTTTCGTGCAAACAATGTTCGAGACAAATGTGTAGGTATCAAAACTACATAATATTGTCAAAAACTGTATGTAAAAATACTCATTCGTTTCAAAGTTATTGAAGATTTTGACATTTATTTACACCAACTTCAACTACGTATAAAAAAGAAAGATGCAAACCAAAATGCACGAACAGGCACTTTTTTCACTGTCTAAAGTATGCACAATAAAGGTAAGAAGGTTTGGTGCGTGGCACTCTACAACCCTATGAATAAAGTAAGCTTACTTTATCTTTCATGATTTCAATTTTTATTAGATTGTGGGGAATATTCATGCGAACAATTCCTCCAAAGACACCCTGTGATATATTCGAAGGTTTGGCATCTAATGAATTAAGTTCACATTTTTGGCGTTTCCGTGTATTGCCACTTGGTTAAGTCTTCCCATAAAATCTTGGCCATGTCTCCCCAACGTTTCTTCATTGAATGCAAATTTTAGTAGTAACTATTCCAATATTCCGATTTATGTAAAATCATTTCACTACTTCATAAGTAATAACATGATATGAGTTCCATAAAAAATAATTTACTCGAATAAATACACAAAGTTTGATTTAAAAAATACATCATTGAACGCAAATTAATTGATTACAGAATATTTTCTATGATGAAAGGATTTTCCATTTCAAACTTTAAAAAAAACCTTGAGGAATCGAAACAAGTATAAAAAGATTTTTTTAAATTTAAGTGCCAAATAGAATACGTTACAGCCAATTGTAGAATCTTACGCCAAGTCTCCCTATGTTCCCCTACTCTATTGTCGGCGCAAATAAATTTACGTACATTTTCGAAATATATTAGAAGTACCAAGTTCCAATCAATCGTAAATCTAAGATTCACCCACATAAAATAAATAACTTGATCAAACTGATTTGAAAAGAAATCCGAATATAATCTGTATTCAACCTATAGTCATTTGATTTCTTACATTTTGGTTAGTATAATATTATAAAACATACTGTTACCGAGAAATAAAATCTATAATCTGCGTCCAACATAATTTGGCACCATTTTTTTACGACATATTTTGAACACTATTTATTTAATACTTCAGTGGTAAAAAATAACAAACGAACTTTTTCAAATACATAAAACTCACAATCCAATTATTGAAAATCAATTGAAATGTACTACCCGCGCAAACGAAAAGCCCATAATACCCCCATGCTCATGGGGTTTGTCATGGGTGTTTGAAATGGGTTCAACCCATGAAAACACCATCACCATGCTCCGGTAGATCCCATATAAAACACCATATGTTGGTGTATTTATGGGTTATTGAGGCCATTTTATGGTGTTTTGGTGGTTGTGAATTTTGGCATGGACCATGTTTAAGGTCTTTTCAAGGGGCTATGTGGTGTTTGAACCCATGAGTATTTGCTCGGGTATCAAATCCAATTTAAACATGCATCATTTCTCCCGATTCGTCATGGCAATCGTGGAATTATGAATCGTTTTCTATGACATTTTCTCAACTGTGATTTTTGATTAAGTTGGAGAACTTAAAGATTAACTAATAATACTGAGACCAAACCAAACGAATTTGGAGGAATGAGCAGTAAGGGAGACAAATGTATGAAAAGCGTCCAAAATAAGGAGGGGTCCAAATTACGTAGATTATCTTATCATTCCTTCTTCAACATCGTATTTCTATCTCTTGATTTTTGTGCAAATTTGCAATTTTTCTGCAGTCCGTTTTATAAGACTCCTTCTCAAAATGTATTCCACATAACTTTTTTTCGCGTACGTCCATTGTTCATCCAACTGGGAATATTTTCTACCAAATTAACAACTAATATTTTCAGTTAGCAGAATTTTGTGACTTTTTGAAAGTAAAGCTTTCGAAGTTAGTGTAGGGTATTGCGGTGTTTTGTGTTTCTCAAAGACAGTGACAATTGTTAAAGTTAGTCCAGGTGCCAAATTTTGCAAAGGTTGGACAATTTTTAATCCCCGCCAACTTCAATTGAAATTTTTGACCTTGGCATTATGAAAAAATATTAGAAAAAATACTATTATTAGCCTTTAGAAAATTACAGCTCATATATTTTTAAGGGAGCAATCTTAGTATTATAATAAGAATACTTCCATTTCTTGAAAAAAAAAACGAAGTTAGGGTTTTGGGGTATTTTGTTCCAAAAATTACCTTTGTAATAACATTTCTGCTGTCTGCTGTAAATCATACATCTTTTGCAGTTTTTCAAATCTTCAACAACTCTATACCGGTTGAGCTGGGATTCCTAATGAGATGTTATGTGTAGAACGATTTTTTCATCAAATATGGCGCCGTTCTTATTGATAAAATCCAACATATTTTATGTCACTGTACTGGGATAATATATAGAAGTACTGGTGTTTTCCTTTAATTTTTTGGTGAATTTCCTTTAAGAATTAAAGGTGATTTTTACTACGAAAATGCGAAAAACGTTCGTTTCATTTTCATGTGTCAAATTCATTGGAAATATGAAAATCGAAAGAAAAAAATATACAACTTCATTATTCCATTTTTTCAATTACCTGAAGGATAAGTAAATTAAAAGTCTTTCCTATTAACTGCAGCGGCAGAACGTTTTTGTATGTATAATGATGAAATACAGCTACATTTCACAGGACTTCAGTGCTATGCTAATATTTAGAGGAATGAAAATGTTTTACCTTGTTTCGAAAGTATTTGTCTAAAAATGTACAGCATTTTATTAATAAAACTTGCAAAGTTGAATTTTTTCATAAATGTTACATTCTGAGGAGTCCATCAAAGTTAATTTTCGTGTAAATAAGAATAAGATTTTATTATATATGGTTATACAAAATAAACGAATAATTTTTCAACACAATTTTTAAAAAATACATGAATTTTACCGCATTACCGCGCAGTGCGGTGCAGTAAATGCAGTGCGGTTGCGGTAAGCGGAGCGGTTTTATTATTTTTTTTTGCGGTTGCGTTACGGACTATCCATTTACCGCCCACATTCGCACCGCAACGGGTTACTAATTTAATCTGACGATGATTCGGCAAAGCTTGGTTTAAATCAGAATGCATTGAATTGACAAAAACTTGTAAATGAGCTCGATTACACTTCTATGGACACAGAAATTGTTTTTGATTACCTCGCCCATTATGATTCATTGAAGTTCCAATAGTCTAGTGGATTCATAATAGGAAACATGGTGTTGATTAATTTTCACCCGCGAGACATCCGCAAATTTACAAAAATAATTGATTTGTTTTGCTTTGCTTACGAAGCTTCCCGCTTCGACTCTGATCATTAACCAAAAAACATCAACAAGCAATCATTATGTACTACTAATGCTTCTTTATAACAAAAGTCATCCAATTTCGAACATATCAAGCAAGCATTTCTGTACAATTTCGGTCAAGAAACTGACCCTTCCAGCAATGAACAAGGAATTTGTTTTTCTATGACGCAATGCAGGAGGAATGAAGAACGAAGAATTCTAAGCGAAGAACGGCTAGTGGCGATTATCATCTAGGCCATTCGTGTGCCGATCGGCATGATGCGTGAAGATGAACATCGCATGAATGGTTAAATTCAACAAACAACGATGCGAACAAGCAGCGAACAGCAGACATCAGATTCGAATTTTTTGTTTCTTTGTGTTGTTCATTTTCGGTGATTCGGTGCCTTCGTGCGGCGAACGGGGTAGCGTTATTCGAAGCATGGGTGAATAACACGACGAATATCGCATTGAGGATGAACGAATGAACTAGTTTGGTGAAGAACATTTGCAACATTGGTTCCATAATGCCAACACTTCTCGATAATCTAGTACTTCTTCGAGCTAACTCGAACGAAAATTTACTTTCGAGCTCTGTTCGAAATACATAATGCGAAACAAGGTCGAGTCGATAGAATTTTGATCGAATCGAGATGCGTAATGCCACCCCAGTTCTACCACTTTCAATAAATTGAATATAGCATAATATTTGCTCATGGACTGCATCCGAACATGCGAACCATTGGTGTAGCTTGTAAACTGCCGGATGTGAGTCCGAAAATGTTAACGAATTTGTTGCATTTTTCAAAACACAATTGCAGTATTCTAGTCAGGAAGCCGACTGCACTGCAAATTCAATTATCACATGGCTACTATTCAGCGTGCTGAGTATTATTCGTGTGATCTTGGTGAATCCGATTACAGTTTGATATGTAACTGCCCAGCAGTAATGCAATTGCGTATCCGGATTTTTGGTTCTCCATATATTGATGAGCCTATGTACAGAGAGCTGAAACTCAAGGATATTCTATTATCCCTAACCTAGTGTGGTAAAGAGCTATAGTTTAAGCCAAATTACGCCTAACGTAAATTATGCCAATCGTCCTTTGGGCCTAGTATACAGTATTCTTAACATACTTATGTGTAGGGGAGACTGAGGAGACTTGATCCCCGGGGAGACATGATCCCACAATCGTAACTAAAAGGCGTATCAGAAAACATTAATCGAATATACTAGAATGCTACGTAATTTTATCTAATCATAATTTTTTATGCAAAAAAAGAAATTGGAAATGTGTAAGCAAATTTTCACTTATTAAAAGAAAAGTTTCAGAATAACTGAAGAAGAGTTATTTTCTGAATTTTCAAACTTTTATAGAAATGATAAAATCAGTTACTTTTGTTTAACTAGATTTTTACTAAAGTTTGCCTACATAGATGCTATGGGTACACTTGATCCCTCCAATTTCGTGGAGATTTGATCCATTTCACCATGATTCGTACACGCCACTGAACATAACAAAATTCACCCCATAACAAGTAATCGTTGCCAGAAAATAACAAAAATAATTTGTCAAAAATGAACGCTTCATCGTACAGAAACTTAACTATAATTGTTTACTACAGTATAAGTAGCAACCATGCATCCTAAAATTAACACAACCATAACACCAGACAGTTTTGAAATAATTGAACGGCGTTCTGGGGAATTCGTAAAAGCTTAGGTGAGAGATGCGTAAAATTTAGTATCAAATATAACAACAATCTAATCAATTTCGCAATCCATTTATAACATTTAATAAGGTAGGGTGTCTATTTTGACCCAATTAGGGAGGATACCACACTATTTCATTAATTATTGATTTTATTAAATCAGCGTTTTTGCTTTGTTATTTAGAACCAACATGAAACAGGGCTCATTACTCTACATGCTCTTTTAAGCATGTTTTCAAACATGCTCTTTTAAACATGTTTTCAAAGAGGAATCAAGCGCCCCCAAATTAGGAATCGAGTCTCTACTAATCTAAGAATTTTTCATTTTGTTATTGTTTTCCAGAAATGTTCATAGTTCTTGTCCAGTGTAATATTTTAATGTAATTTTTTATGATATCAGTCATCCCTAGAAACTATATAAAGCTACAAAAAATACTTAGTTTTTAATCATTTCACGGAGCTGGAATGAAAATAAAAAAGGGGATCAAGTCTCCTCAGTCTCCCCTAACGTATGTACGCCAAACGTCGCGCACTCTAGAAGAATTTGCTTATATCTTTCAGTTAAGTGAATTCCTGTAACAATAAAATAGTTTAAAGTTGGAGTTATTTTTCGTTTTTTACTTAATTTTCACAAAAAATCAAATAATGATAATATAAATATCGAAATAAGTATACCTACAGGTACTCGAAAATGGGGCCACCAATGGAGGGAACACTTTGAAATGATCAAGCTTTGCTTTAGTTGGGTCATGTATTTTTAAAATAAAAACATGAACTAAAGAAACAAGTCTGTTAATTTTATTATTTAACCCTTTCGAACCATCTTTAGTGTTCATATTATTGTTCTTAAATCATATTTACGCATACCCCTTGTCATTTCAGTGGCTCATTAATTTTAGAAACACGGCGGCTGATCCCTGCTTAAACGGTTCATGTGCTCGCTTCCTATAGTTTCTCCCTTCTCCACCCAATTGATCATTTACGCGTTCTCTACCAAGTGGATTATCGTAACGATGAGCACAGAAAGCTGCACCCAGTTTACGACACTCGCTGCAAAAAGAGGTTAAACCTTTTTAGCTACGCAAACAATCAAAAAAGGAAATACTTTCCGGCGGCGGTGTGCGTTACGGCGACAGGTGCTAAATACTGACCAACATGTGTAAATTTAATCAACCGACCATCGCAAAACAGAACTACTATCTCCCTGTGCGGATCAGCTCCCAGTCTGTTATTTTCCTGTCGTTTCGCGCGAGGTGAATTTTGAAAGTCGGAAGGGAATGTAGTAAACTACTGTGTTGTAACTTTTTCCCAACTGTCGAAACGCCACCTTGGCTAGAGAGTGGTCTGGTTTTTTTTACCATCGCTGTCAGAATATGGCATCCACCTGCCACCTGGGTGGTGGCCCTTCGAATGCTTATAGCAATGAGTTAATTCGACGAAGATGACAAAGCCACCACTCACTTATGACTTTTTTTTTCTTGCTGCGGATTGCATTGGCATTGGCTGAACGATTTGGATAAACTCTCTGGTGAACGGAAAGTGCCCATGTGGAACCGCTGTTGTCCGCGAGGCGGCTCGACTGATGACTGTAGCCCTCGTCAAGGAAATGTGGGTCAGCTGCGAGTTGATCTCGTAAATTGTGCTTGCGTGTGGGTTAATTCACAACTAATGTTTGAATGACGGACGATGCACAATACTACCTTGTACTGGCAGAGTAGTTATGTCATTTGAGTTGGAAAATAGTTAGAAATGAAAATAAACAAAAGACAGCTGTTTGCGATAACACTAGTAATATTGCCATTTTCTGCATTTGTTAGCGTTGGAAAACTATTTGACACTGAAAGTATAATACCATAAAATCTCGTCAACCCCATATTTGTGTTCCAAACTCAGACATGTTTCGCAAACTATATTGTTTCTGCTTTACCCCAATCTGGTGAACTGAATCCCTTTAGTCTATTTTATCCAGAATGAATCTACGTTAAGATGTGTCCAACAGTTCCAGATCTGACAGCCGCAACTGCAGAAAACCACCATCATTCCCGGGCTGCCCGAAGATGCGATGCGAATCTAATGATAATGACCGCACGCCCCAGCTAGCCCTGAGCACAGCGCCACCGATGTTCATTTCCCATGGCGAAACTTGGCGGAAAACGAACGGTTTTTCGTCTATTGAAATGAAAATTGTGTGAGTTTTTCTGGTCGAGTATGCCGTTTTTCGCAGATATCACTCCGCTTCCTCGGGCCCACAGAGGAGAAACGGCACAATGGCCCTTGCGAGGGGTTGAGCTAGGTAACGTATGTTCACGCCATCATCATCATCATTAGAGAGAAAAGAATTTCCAACTACGCTTCGATGACTTTCTCCCGCGGGATCACGCCCAGCCGGCCTATTGCGAACTGTACGGTGGCGGCCCAGAATTATTACATTGGCAATAACATGGGAGACTGAATCTGGCCTAGCAAATAGCTCCATTCCGGACACATTGCATAGTAGGCATAGTCGGAAAATCGTTCTGTTTGAAGGGTTTTATGGGTGATTGTCGGTGCTCGACCGCTTTTTATTGTAATTCAGGGCTTCCGAAACCTGTAAGTTTAAAATAGTTTCATGGTCAGGGATATGAATTACTTTGGAAATGAGCTTATTATCCATGTTAACTGCTTATTTTTTAACCAGTAAATAGTTTTGGGACATTTGTGCGAAGCCATGGAATTGCAATGCGTTGATTCGAATTAAATCGTCAAAACCGTGTTAGATTCAGTTTTTGGGTTGCTCCGGTTCGTGCTATTGATCTCGGAGTAATTTCTAGTCTTAGTGGCGAAAGCCCAGCCATCCAGTGTGTAAGTGAAAATGAAAATTCTCAAGGATTTTTTATGAACGTGTCCACTGGAAAACAGACAGAGAAAGAATGACCGGAACGGTGAGAATGAAGAAACGGTGAAAATTCACCTTTATTGGAAACACTGAGAAAAGATATGTCCTCAAGCAGGAATCGAACCTGCGATCACCAAATTCTTTTGTTTTTAGATTTTGGATATTTTAAACTAGGAGGTTACAATGTTCAAATATTTTTTTATAAAAGAGAAAAATTTTACAGCTATCTTAAGACTAGAAATAAGATTCTATATACAGATTTTTTTTATGAAAAATTTTAAAACAAGGAATTCAATAGTAATAGTTTTTTAGGAAATATTTACAGTTATCTTAAGACTAGCAATATAGTTTGGTACACAAAAGGGGGAACAAATATTTATGAAAAATTTCACAGGTGTTTTAAAACTATTTAAATTTTATTTACAAGATGGGGGACAATAGTTTTAACAAAGAGGTAAAATTACAACTATCTTAAAACTAGGAATACGGAATGCAAATTTGATTTTTTATCGGAGACTTATGCTTGGTCAAGATATTCAGAAGGGGCTTATTTCCAAAATCGGTCTAGAAGCAGTTGTATCAAGGACAGGGGAGAGAAGGCGTAGATGGTGACCGGGAGAGAAGAGCAAAACTTGCAACTTTCGGACAAACGGGAGATCAGCGAAACCAATTAGCGCCTCAGTCTAGTAGGTGGTGGCGGATGGTATTCTTCGGACCCGCGGGGAATCCTTCAAAAGTCATCGGACCTCGAGTTGCTCTCACTTCAGTTTCCGTAGTGGTAAGGGCGACGGTGGTTACATAGTGGCAGTCTGGAGCTGATCGGTTCCACAAGGCAAGAGGAAACGTCTAAAAACGAGAAATAAAAAGAGAGGGGCTAAATTGGGATATTTATCGTTTTTATGAAAGTATAAATAAGGGACATATAGGGGAAATCACGATTTGCCAGCATATCTCGGACTAGGACATTGGGTTAAAGGGAATCCTTTAACTGAGACCTGGCGTCCAAATACCCGGCGCATACCCAGACAACGTGCTCGATGTCGTGATAGCCCTCGTCACAAGCGCACAGACTACTCTCCGCAAGCCCAATACGCCGCAAATGCGCATCTAAGGTGTAGTGGTTGGACATAAGTCGGGACATTACACGAATAAAATCCCGACCCACATCCATCCCCCTGAACCAAGGCTTCTTTGATACCTTTGGGATAATGGAATGTAGCCATCGTCCAAGTTCACCATTGCTCCACGAGGTTTGCCAACTGTTGAGTGTCCTCTGACGACAAATACTAAAAAATTCGTTGAAGCAGATTGGTCTTTCGTATATGTCACCATTTAATGCGCCCACCTTTGCTAATGAGTCAGCCTTTTCATTGCCCGGGATAGAGCAGTGAGAGGGGACCCAAACAAAGGTAATCTGATAAGATTTTTCAGACAACGTACCCAAGGACTCCCGTATCTTCCCCAGGAAATATGGGAATTGCTTTTTGGGCTTCATCTAACGAAGAGCCTCGATAGAGCTGAGGCTGTCCGAAATGATGAAGTAGTGATCTGTGGGCAGAGTGTCGATGATCCCAAGGGTGTACTGAATTGCAGCTAATTCTACGACGTAAACTGAAGCAGGATCATTGAGCTTGAATGAAGCGGTGATAATATTATTGAAGATACCGAAGCCAGTGGACCCATCGAGATTTGATCCGTCAGTGTAGAACATTTTGTCACAGTCGACTTCTCGGAATTTATTATAAAATATATTCACTTGCGGGCGTATATGGTCCGGGATTCCACGAATCTCTTCCTTCATGGATGTGTCGAAGAATACGAACACGGTTGGGAGTATATGAAGAAGGATTAATGCTCTGTGCCATGTAGTCGAAGTACAAGGCCATAAATCGGGTTTGAGAATTAGGCTCGACGAGCCTCTCGAAGTTTTCAATCACCAACGGGTTCAGAATGTCGCATCGGATGAGCAATCGATATGAGAGTTCCCAAAATCGATTTTTTAGCGGAAGAACGCCAGCCAGCACTTCGAAACTCATCGTATGGGTCAAGTGCATGCAACCCAAGGCAATGCGCAAGCAACGATACTGGATTTTCTCCAGTTTGATGAAGGGTATGTTCGCAGCGGAGCGGAAACAGAAACACCCGTACTCCATCACCGACAATATCGTTGTTTGGTATAACCTGATCAGGTCTCCTGGGTGAGCACCCCACCATGTTCCAGTTATTGTTCGGAGAAAATTGATCCTTTGTTGGCATTTCTATTTCAGATACCTAATGTGACATCCCCAGGTACCTTTAGAGTCGAACGAGACCCCGAGATATTTAAATGTGAAAACCTGATTGATCGTTGCACCCATTAATAGAAGCTGGAGTTGCGCCGGCTCACCCTTCCTAGAAAAGACCACCAGCTCAGTTTTCTCCGTGAAGAACTCGATACCCAGCTGAAGAGCCCAAGCAGACAAATTGTCCAAGGTATTTTGTAATGGTCCTTGCCAGTCGGCAGCTTTGAATCCTGTAACAGAAACCACCCCGTCTTCAGCAAGTTGCCTTAGCGTGCATGAATTGACAAGACATTCGTCAATGTCATTCATGTAGAAATTGTAGAGCAGGGGACTTAGACATGAGCCCTGGGGAAGACCCATGTAGCTAAATCGTGATGTTGTTAAATCGCCATGCGAAAAGTGCATGTGCTTTTCAGACAACAGGTTTAGCAAAAAGTTATTTAAAATTGGTGAAAGACCATGCTGGTGCAGCTTGTCTGACAAAATGTTGATAGAAACTGAGTCAAAAGCCCCCTTAATATCCAAGAAGACTGATGCCATCTGCTCTTTGTTAGCATAGGCCATTTGGATTTCTGTAGAAAGCAACGCAAGGCAATCGTTCGTCTCTTTTCCTTTGCGGAAACCAAATTGTGCATCTGACAGTAAGCCATTTGCTTCAACCCAATTGTCGAGGCGAAACAAGATCATTTTCTCGAACAACTTCCGAATACAGGGAGGCATTGCAATCGGCCGATACGAGTTGTGGTCGGAGGCTGATTTTCCTGGTTTTTGAATGGCCTTCACTTGCCTCCAGTCATGAGGGGCAATGTTACCCTCAAGAAACTTGTTAAATAAATTCAACAAGCGCCTTTTTGCAGTGTCAGGCAGATTCTTCAGCAAGTTGAATTTGATTCTGTCTAACCCTGGGGCGTTATTGTTGCATGACAAGAGAGCAAGTGAGAACTCCACCATTGAAAAATGTGTTTCGTTCGCGGTATCGTGAGGAGACGCGGAGCGGCACGTTTTCTGTACCGGGACAGAGTCCGGACAGATCTTCTTGGCGAAACCGAATATCCAACGGTTTGAATATTCCACGTTCTCGTTGGTACTGTTTCGGTTACGCATGCGTCGAGCCATACCCCAAAGAGTGCTCATCGCTGTTTCTTTCGTTATCCCGTCGACGAACCGGCGCCAATAACTGCGTTTGTTGACTTTCATTAGACTCTTCATCCGCCTTTCTAACGACGCGTACTGTTGATAGCTAGCGAGTAACCCGTCTTCCCGGAAGGCCTTATATGGAGTGGACTTTTCCGCGTACAGCTCTGAGCACTCTTTATCCCACCACAGGGCGGGAGACCGTCCATGGGTATTCGCGCTGGGTACTGGTTTAGTCTGAGCTTGATTCAAGAATCAAGCCAGCCAAAAACCTGTACTCTTCCTCCGGAGGAAGTTCTTGAGTGGATTCGATTTTAACGGATATCGCGGTCGCGTAACTCTTCCAATCAATGTTCCGTGTGAGGTCATACGAGACATTGATTGTTTCCGATGGTCTTGAACCTTTAGCAATTGAAATCACGATAGGCAAGTGATCGCTACCGTGGGGATCAGGCATCACCTTCCACCTGCAATCTAACTGTAGCGATGTCGAGCAAAGCGATAAATCCAACGCGTTTGCGCGTGCTGGTGGTGTAGGAATCCGCGTCATTTCTCCCGTGTTTAAGATGGTCATGTTGAAATTGTCGCAAAGATCTTGGATTAATGTTGATCTATTATCATCATGAAGACAGCCCCATACCGTACCGTGCGAGTTAAAGTCTCCCAGAACTAGCCGCGGTGCCGGTAAGGATTCCGTGATATTACAAAGCGTTCGGTGCCCTACCGAGGCTCTAGGAGGAATGTAGATGGAAGCAATGCAAAAGTCTTTGCAGCCAACCCCGTACTTCAACAGGTCTTCGCACTTCAGACCCGGTTCGGCGACGACCCCATCGATCTCCACTGCCCTACAAGGCACATACACCCTGAATTGCTTCGTAAAATGTTCGCTGTGAGCAATCTGGTTTGCCTGGTCGAGGTCATTTACTATAACGCGTATCTTATTAGCTCGGACACGTGTTATCTGAGCTACGGACGGGTAGCTAGCAGTCAGCTCCCGTGAGATCTCTAGAATATTGGGCGATTTCGTGTTGGGCCGGAAATACACCACCCAGGGTCCATTTGAACTGGCTGGGTACCCGAGCAAATACTCATGGGTTCGAACACCACACAGCCCCTTGAAAAGACCATAAACATGGTCCGTGCCAAAATTCCCAACCATCAAGATACCATAAAATGGTCTCAATAACCCATAAATACACCAACATATGGTATTTTATATGGGATATACCGGACCATGGTGATGGTGTTTTCATGGGTTGAACCCATTTCAAACACCCATGTCAAGCCCCATGAGCATGGGGGAATTATGGACTTTCCGTTTGCTCGGGTATGTTTTAATACGGGGAGGACTGGGGAGGGAGTAATTTCGGGTTTATCCGGTAAATCCATGGGAATATCATTCCCATCCAATGTTACTTCGCCCTCGGCTATTTAGGTACGAGGATAACACGTGGTGTAAACGAGAGATGAAACTTATATTCAGGGGAAAGGGAAGAAGTAGAGACCGATCGGGGAAAGGGAAATGAAAGAAAAAAATACTTAGCTTATATAGCGGCGTGTCCGGCTATTCTGGTATTCACTTCACCAGCCTGGGCACCGGCGAACAAAGACTACCTCAAACAATGGTTGACCTTCACTGACAATATCTATTCTTATTCACTTTATGCACGGCACCAGAAAACGAACTGCTTCGATTGAGAGCTCGGAGTGTTATGAATTATCGTAACTTAATTGCACATCGGATAGACATAAGTGTCTGTCTCAGCTCAGTTTTTTTATTTGTTTTGTTTGTTTTGTTGCCGTTGTTCATGTGTTGAGACAAGTTGCGTCCACTACCAGGGGGCTCTTGAATGAGTTCTTTGATGTGGTGGAGTGTGGCGGGCAATTATAAAAAAAAAGGTTAGGGGTAAAGAAAATAACGACACATAACAATTAAGACAGATCATACTGCACTTCCGGAGGGATGCTGAACGATCTGCAGGTGCTACAATAGCAGGAATTAATCTTCCAATCCCCGGAGTGGTTTAGAATTTTTATTGAAGCATTGGGCGAATATCAACACCCCCGAGAGGATATTGCGATAACAGAACGACGACACCCCCGAAATGAAACTATAGCTCTTTACAATACTAGGTTAGGAACAATAGCATATCCTTCAGTTTCAGTTCTCAGCACTTAGGGCAGAGCAGAGAGTTACATCTAACACCTCTTCTCTGCCATCTCGTGCAATTGTTGGGCGGTTTCCTGCATTAAGAATTTGCCGATTTGTACTACTTAAGCATACCACTAATTCGGTGCCTCTCAAATTGATATCTGAGGTGCCCCAAATTATGTGGTGGACATTTGCATTACTGCCGATTATGAGGGGAAATCAATTTCGCCAAAGTGTAATACAACCCTTTTGAAATCATAAGAAGGAGATGGTTCATTATGCGGCAAATATGCCGAACAATAGGCATTATTTCTTGTTTCAGTCGTAGATTAGTTGTTTGTGTTGATCGCTCCAGTTATTTTTTTAATATTTGACGTGATTTGTGCCGTTTAATCGTCGTTTATCGTATCAGTCGATCTTAAATTTTGTTTGCGCCCTTGGTATTGTGAAGTTTTAAAGTGTTTTCTACAAATTTTGTTTTGTGTCGTGAAAAAGTCCAGTGAAAATCGAGATTGTTTACATCACCGGACCTGTGTGTAATTACCCACAAAAAATTCACGCGCTCATTTCGCCATCTGCACGCGAGTAGAGGAAAGTATTTCCCACCATAACTTGGCGCACAGTGAGACGAAAACGAAAAGTCGGATCTAGGGCGGGTAGAAAATCGGCATTATGACAAGTGCATGCGATCACTGCGCGAAAACCGTCAAATCGGACGATGACTTTATCGAGTGCATGGGATTTTGCAAAAATGTGGTGCATATGCAGTGCGGTAAACAACTCAACAAGCCGTTCTTGAAAAAACTTGCCGAAAATCCAAATTTATTTTGGATGTGCAATGAATGTGTCAAGTTGATGAAGTTTGCTCGCTTTCGCGACACCGTTTCCTCGCTTGGATGTGTTATCGCTGCTATCGCTGGGAAAACGGATGACGTCTGTGCTGAACTAAAGGCAGAGTTATCAAAAAATAACCAGCAAATTTCGCACCTCGCCAGAAAGGTTTCAACAGCCACTCCAGTCCGGCCAAATTCCGGTACATCTCGACCACCTCAGAAACGTCGTCGCGAGGATGGTCCTGATCCGAGCAGTATTCTTGTCGGCGGTCGAAAGCTAGTCGATAATAGCAACATTCTCACGGTTCCTCCTCCCACTCCGTTGCTCTGGATGTATCTTTCCCGCTTTCATCCCAGCGTTAGCAAGGAGACAGTCGAAAAAATGTCCAAAGAAGGGCTAAACTGCAACGAGGAAATAAAGGTCATTCCGCTTGTTAAAAAAGGCATAGACGTCAGTACTCTGAACTTCATATCTTTCAAAGTTGGAGTTCACCCAAAGTACCGTGAAGCAGCTCTTAACCCTGACACATGGCCGCAAGGCATATTGTTCAGGGAATTTGAGGATAGCCGTACCCAGAACATTTGGTGCCCACCGACTAATTTTCCTACGCCTTCGGAAGCCGCATGTATTCCGCTAAGTCAACCCGGCCCATCAACCCTACAGAGGACTCCGCAACGATTGGCAATGCCACTATACCAAGCTACACCGCCATTGTGAAGGAGTGTCGACGCTGATCGCATACTGGGACGCAATGCAGTTGGTACAATGGAAGCCCTCGATCCCCCCGCTACAGTCGAGCCCTTGCAGCCAGCGTTCAGCAGTCGTCCCGGTCCTGTATGTGTGGGTGGAGAAGGGGTCTTCCAAGCCGCCTTTCTCGGCAAGTATTATACAAATTGTAACGATACAACGGTTAAACCGATTCACGCTTCTAGTTCATCGTCCAACACTCGCCGTAAGCTACTACCGTCCCGTTCCTGCTCTCCGCATCGCTCCATCGGGGTTCAACGCATACTGGGACGCACCGCAGTTGGCACTATGGAAGCCCTCGAGCCCCCCGCCACAGTCGAGCAATTGCAGCCAGCGATCATCAGTCGTCCCGGTCCTGTGTGTGGGATGGGTGAAAGGGTCTTCCAACCCGCCACAAATGGCAAGTATACATCTGATCCGAACACTTCAAGCGCTGATGTATTCTTCGCTTCCAGTAATTTGCCTTTTGCTCTAACATCTTGTGACGAGATGTCAACTATTTCTGTCGCCGATGATGATCGCTGCATTCTGGAGCGCGATGCAGTTGATTCGCCCTCTGCAGAACCTGATCCGTCATCCAATAACATCGAGATTTACTACCAGAATGTTGGTGGCTTAAATTCATCAACGGACAGCTATTTGCTCGCGACCACGGGCTGCTGTTATGACGTCATCGCCTTAACCGAGACGTGGCTCAACAACCGTACTCTGTCTCAGCAGGTGTTTGGTTCAACATTTGATGTCTTCCGCTGTGATCGCAATGCCCTCAACAGCCGCAAGACATCAGGTGGTGGTGTACTCATCGCCGTTCGCCATGGTATAAAAGCCCGAGTGATCAACGATGAGCGGTGGGAGAGCTCCGAGCAAGTGTGGATATCAGTGAAACTTGCCGATCGCAATCTCTTCCTGTGTGTCGTGTATTTTCCACCTGACCGAATTCGTGATTACAGCCTGATCGATGTACATCTTTCCTCCGTTTCTTTCATCACCTCGATCGCTGCCCCATCTGATGATATTGTTATACTGGGCGACTTTAACTTACCTGGCTTGACCTGGTGCCCAGCAAGTAATGGATTTCTACGATTGGATATCGAAAAATCTGTGCTTATCAACAATGCCAGTTGTATCTTGGACAACTACAGTAGCGCAACTCTTCGGCAAATTAATAATATCATCAACGAGAACGGACGTACATTGGACCTCTGCTTTGTAAGTGCCCGGGACTACGCTCCGTACTGCTGCGCCGCTCCGACACCTTTAGTTCAGCATGTGCGCCATCATCCCCCACTACATCTTGTACTCGCTGGTAACCTAGGAGTGAGTTTTGAAGACGTCTCAAGCTCTATCGTCTACGATTTTAAAAACGCTGACTACGACAGCATCGTTAGCACGCTGTTGGATATACACTGGGACGAAAATCTTAACAATGATGACGCGAACGAAGCAGCGATGACGTTTTCTAATATTCTTAACTACCTAATCGACCGTCATGTGCCAAAACGAACAGTCAGCACAAATCAACACCCTCCCTGGCAATCAACAGTGCTTAGACGATTAAAAACTGCCAAACGAGCCGCATTTAAAAAGTTCTCGAAGCATAAGACACTTGCATTACGAAACCACTACTTTCAACTCAACCACGAATACAAACAGCAAAGCAGACGTGCCTTTTTTAGATATCAGCGAAACGTCGAACGTCAACTGAAATCCAAGCCCAAGTCGTTTTGGAAATATGTGAACGAGCAGCGAAAAGAATCCGGGTTACCATCTTGTATGTCATTAAATGGAGTTTTAGGCACCGACGCTAAGGAAATTTGCCAATTGTTTTCCGATAAATTTTCAAGCGTTTTTTCCGACGAGAACCTTTCCCCACAACAAGTCGCTGCCGCTTCAAATCTAACTCCTTCTCTAGGACGAACCATCAACCGAATTTGTGTCGATAATGCTGCCATTCTTGCAGCAAATTCCAAGCTGAAAGCATCTAGTTCCCCGGGTCCAGATGGCGTTCCTTCGATTTTTGTCAAAAAGTGCATCAGCGGGCTTCTTGAACCACTTCGGCGAGTCTTTGTGCTATCACTCAATACTGGAACATTCCCTTCCTGCTGGAAAGCAGCGCACATGTTTCCAGTTCACAAAAAAGGAAACAAATCGAACATTGACAATTATCGAGGAATCTCGCGTTTAAGTGCAGTATCAAAACTATTCGAGCTGGTTGTCTTAGACCCTCTTTTCTTTCACTGCAAACACTACATTGCAGACGATCAACACGGATTTATGCCTAAACGATCGACAACGACTAACCTGCTCTCGTTCACAACATATGCAATGGATGGATTCGCTGACGGATTGCAAACCGATGCTATTTACATGGATCTATCTGCGGCCTTCGACAAAATCAATCATGATATCGCAATAGCGAAGCTGGACAAACTCGGTATTCATGGACAACTTCTGCGCTGGTTTCGTTCCTACCTCGATGGAAGGCAACTTCAAATCAGCATTAAGGACTGTCTATCTACACCATTCTTCGCTACATCCGGCATCCCACAAGGAAGCCATCTCGGTCCAGTGATATTCCTCCTCTACTTTAATGACGTCAACATCAAATTACAAGGACCCCGCCTTTCTTTTGCCGACGACATGAAAATTTTTCAACAAATACGGGATAAAACCGATGCCGAGCTTCTTCAGAGGGAATTGGACAGCTTTAGTACGTGGTGTGATCTAAACAGAATGGTTTTAAACCCGAGCAAATGCTCAATCGTTACGTTCACGCGGAAACGCCATCCGATTCAGTTTAACTACCATCTCTTCGACTCGAGTATTCCAAGACACTCTAACGTCAAGGATCTCGGAGTCATCATGGATTCGGCACTAACGTTCAAACCACATACATCATCCATTGTGGATAAGGCTTCAAGACAGCTTGGGTTCATCTTCCGAATAGCGAAAAACTTTAAGGACGTATACTGTTTAAAATCTCTCTATTGTGCGCTGGTTCGCTCAACACTGGAATATTGTTCTGCTGTTTGGAACCCTTACTACCAGAACGGTGTCGACAGAATCGAGGCCGTCCAACGCCGGTTCATACGCTTTGCACTCCGACATCTTCCTTGGCAAAACAGATTTCAGCTGCCGAGCTACGAAAACCGTTGTCAGTTAATACAGCTCGATACTCTAAGCATCCGGAGGGACTGCTCTCGAGCCCTGTTCGTCTCGGACTTACTGTCTGCCAGGGTGGATTGCCCTACAATCCTCGGACGCCTCGATCTTCAAGCTCGCGTTCGAGCTCTGCGCAATAACTCTCTTCTGCGAGTCCCATTCAGGAGAACTAACTATGGGCGCCAGGGCGCTGTTACCGGACTCCAGCGTGTGTTTAACAGTGTGGCGACGGCGTTTGACTTCAACCTGACAAGGAATTCGATAAAAACTAAAATAATTCGTATTCTGAAATGTAATTAGTTTAAGTAACCACCATTGGGGCCAAGGGGTCTGTTGGTGACGGTACAACAAATAAACAAATAAACAGTCATATTTACCGCGACACCACAAATATCGCGAGTTGTTAGGTCGGATATAAGACATGCGTCAATAGCACTGTTTGCAAGTATTTATGCGCACAGACTTGTTATTTGCACACAATATGTGCACAAAGAGCGAAATACATCGATGAAAAATAGAGCAGCACAAAAACACTGCGATATGCAGAACGACCGCACAAAGAGGAAATTGAAAATCGAAACAGAGAAAGATCTGTGCACCAAGAGCTATACAATTTCGCGAAAGAGTCACCTTGAAGAGCCACTTTTTTGTGCTTCCCCTCACGGGCAAGCAGATAGGAAGGCGACTCAAACTACAATTCAGAAAAAGATTGATCGGAAGAAAGTTTCAAAAACGTTTTTTGGTTGCTTGCGCGTGGGACCAAGATTCACACTAATGACTCTCTTTATTTCTTCTCTTTGAGGTGTGCAGCCATGGAGTAGAATGCACGTATGGGAGAAACACACATCGGAGTGAAGATTATTATTATATATTATTAAAGACACTTTACATTGAGCGTGTTTTCGTGTCTGGGGAGTGAAGAGGTTTATTGTGAAAAGGAAGAGCGGTGGTTTTGCATGAAAAGTGCAAAGAGCGTTTTTTATTCTTCTCTTTATTTGATCTGAGGTGCATTACATCCCTGTATACACGAGGCATTTCACGTGGATTTGTCATGCCATTTTTGTTGAAAGCTACGAAGACGAGGTTAAGTAGCTTTCCAACATAGAAGTTTCCTTTATGAAAATACGGTTCTTAAACCAAAGCTATGGAAGCTTTTCCATCCTGCACAAGGCGGGATAGATTCATAGTTGCTGTACGTTTATGATGAAGATTAATTTGCGCTACTCTAACCATACTCGATTACAGCACTACATATTTCATTATCAGCACTTGTACAGCAACTAGAGGATACCAAACACGTTAGCTTATAATCGCATAGAGCGAACCCCGAAATGGGTTTTAGGTATATGACCATCATTTGAATCCCACGATTTGCGAACAAACAAATGTTCAATGTGTCAGAGATTCGCGTAACACAGCAAGGGTTAAGACCCACGAAACTACGTGCGCGACTGGCATATTTTAGTCCTGCCAGACATTGTATGTATTGTATGCCAAATCGTGCTGAATATGTAATATACATTTCCACCATTATATTAAAGATAACCAGCCATGGAATCGTAGTTTGGACAAATGAGAAAGGCACAATTGCACCATTCATATTAAAACAGGTTTTAATAAGAATAAATACATTTTATCAGTCGCATTCAACCTAGGGGCCAGATTTAACTTCACACTTGAGTTGAGAAGATTTGGGATAAAACGGATGCAAAAGTATCGTGTGGAAGGACCAAACTATCTTCAATTGTGCAAAATTCCCAAGTGGGAAAATTTTGGACAAGACCAATTTCTTTGTGCATGAGGCCACATGCCTTACATGAAGTATGGTATCTTCAATTGATTTCCCGGACTTTTTGCATAAAAATAACTACTTTGGAGGAGCTGTATTCTACCGCTCCCCTGTATGTAAAACCTGGTTTAACCTCAATATTGAATTATAGGAAGATTATGCGGTAAAACGGGTTCATAATTTCATGCGGACATTCTGACTATCTGCATTCGATTTTCAGGACCTACAACTATTGATCAACGGTATGCAGACTCTTTCCGAAATATATTGCCATGCTTAATTTCTCTCTTGAGTTTGGCAAAAATTGAGATAAAACGGGTTCACATGTTCCGAAGGTCATTCTATCTATCTTCACTCGTTTCTTTGGGCCTTTTACAAAAGAAACACTACTTTGTATCAGCGGCATTAGGCCTGCTTCCGAGATGTTGAGTAAAGTTAACCCTAGAACGTTGCACTTGCGTTTTCCACCCTAGAACGTTGCACTGGGGTACAAATGTACCCCTTGCGTTTGATCACATTTTTTGGCAGGTAAAAATGCAAACAAATGAAATGTATAATACATCATTTTCTTCGTTTTTTAATTGCGAAAAAAGATGTGCGAGTGAAAGTACAGCATTTATTGAATCAATGATACATAAATTGGCTTGAACAAAATATAAAGTGAAAAAATCGCGGTTTTAACTTTTTTCACAAAAATTACTATAACTTTGCGAATTTTCAACCGATTTGAAAAATATCAAATGATTCTAAAAGTTGAAAGAATGGTCTAGAAACTGCATAAAATTAAATTTCGAATTTTTTGAAAAAGGGCAATTATTTGGAAGAGTGAAAGTTTAAAAATCCGGTTTTGGAAAATGCCACTAATTGGGGTGGAAATTGAAATCAAAAAATATTTATTATCAGTAATACATTTGTAACACGCAATGTTACTGTTACAGCAGATACTGTGCGCAAATTATACTTGCGAGTCATTATTTTGAAAAACTATTAAAAATAAACAATACAACAATAAAAATCAGCAAAAACAAGAACTTTTTTTCTACTTCAAAAATTAATTGAATAAATAATTAAAAACGAATATATAATACTAATTGTTACTTACGTAGTAAAACAACCAGTATTCAAACTGATATTGTCACGAATCACATTTCCACTGACAGCACGAAACCTGACGAAACACTAACGGCAACCGTACACTGGGGTACAAATGTACCCCACGCTAACTTTGACCCTTGTTTTCACGAAGGCTATAAGCAAACTGGCTATACCACCTTTTCCTACTCTTACTAGGAACTCTAAATTGAATTATGGTTAGGGTCCCAGGTCAGTAAATGTAGATAATCCTACTATCTTCTATAGAATTTTTGGACTTTTTTGCATAAGAAATTCTAATTATGATAACCCGACTTCAGTTTTCTTCTAAGTTATATAGCCAGTAATAATAATAACCGCTAGCAAAAAGGGGAATTGCCGCAAAACAAGCATGATAGCGTACTTTGAAATCATTTTAAATACATACAATAGATTCCCCAGACATTTTTACATAAGGAGTGCACATTTTCGATAACAGCACTTAGCGTTCTATCACGCTATTGAATAAAGTCGCTTTTTGGATGCTTTTTCAATACATTCTCAGTCTATTTCTGAAGTGTAGTTGAATATTAACCTTCACACTTGAGTTGAGAAAAATTGAGGTAAAACGGATACACAAGTTTCGTATGGCCCTTCTAACCATCTTCAATTGATTCCCCAGACATTTACATGAAAATACATTATATAAAATACATGAAAATTAGACTGTTTCAATTTTTGACTTTTAGCTCCGCCAGGCTTTACTGATTCCTTTTATGGCCCTTAGTAATTGTGCAAATTTTGGTACTGATCGGTTGTGTCTACGGACCCTCCAAAAATTCCAAAGTGTATATGGAAATTAGTATGGAAATCGGTTAAAGTTAAAAATAAATTCTTAAAAAATCACCTCATCAATCAATTCATAAGAAAACTGTATATTTCTAAAGGTATTCTTCTACTGAACACATTCGTGGAACATTGTAAGTTTGTGAAAATTCGCTGAGAAATGTTATTAACTAAAGAAGCAGCATGGCTTCAAAACAAGTGGATTTTATTTTTAATCATAGCAACCCTGTTTGAATAACTGCATCTGCCATACGGGAGCGGTGCGTGGTAAGCCTAGTTTACACTTGTATAACGATGGAGCTATTCAAACAGGGCTGCTATGATTGATAATAAAATCCACTTGTTTTGAAGCCATGCTGCTTCTTTAGTTAATAACTTTTCTCAGCGAATTTTCACAAACTTACAATGTTCCACGAATGTGTTCAGTAGAAGAATACCTTTAGAAATATATAGTTTTCTCATGAATTGATTGATGAGGTGATTTTTTAAGAATTTATTTTTAATTTTAACCGATTTCCATCCCGAATAGAAATGTACAGTAACAAAACCATGATTTTCACTGTGACAGTACAGTAATTTTACAATAATTTACAGTAAGTTTTAGTGTTAGCCTACAATACAAAAACAATAAACTTTAACGTTTTTACAGTAAATTTCAATGTAAAATAGACTTTTACAGTGAAAAAGGGGGGTGGTTATGTATCTTTACATTAAAAAAATCATTTTTTCTCCATACATTTTTTCTCGAAAACAGTAAAATTTAATGTGAATGCACTGTATCAGTTTTTTGCAGAACAGTGAAATTTATTGTTACATGAAATTTTATTGTAAATCTACTGTAAGAACTTGGCATCGAACAATATTGAAACAGTAATAATTCTATCCGGGATACTAATTTCCATATACACTTTGGAATTTTTGGAGGGTCCGTAGACACAACCGATCAGTACCAAAATTTGCACAATTACTAAGGGCCATAAAAGGAATCAGTAAAGCCTGGCGGAGCTAAAAGTCAAAAATTGAAACAGTCTAATGAAAATACATTATATAAAAATAACTACTTAGGAGGGGCCGTATTCTACCTTTTCCCTAAATATAAAACTTGGTTTAACATCCATCTTGAATTATAGGAAGAATACGGGGTTCCTATTAAAAAAAAATTATTGAAAATCAAAGAAATTGTTTCACATCGCGAATTTTAGACGTTAACCCCTGGCCCTTATGAAACTGTCAATCATGAAGCGTAAAAATTCAAAGATTCCATTGGATATGTGAACCTTAAATTTTTCACGATACTCTTCTGACAATACGGAACCACATAGTGGAAAGTTCTAGTATTCTAGTAGTGAATTTTGGTACCGTTCTAATATCATACATTGTTTTGATTAAATTCTTGTAAATATGCTCAGAATCGACTGCAAAGCTGAAACCCCTTCTTTCATACAATAATGCTAGTTCCAAAGCTTTGTCTTCACATAATCGATCAACAATTCATTCGATATAGTCGCATCCGACAACATATACATGCCTCCGATTGTAGCAAACCAGAACCGACCTGACATGATTCAGCGCTCAACCGATCTGGAAGCTGCCTTGGAGTCCGGGCATAGTCATCCGCTTCATCCATGACTGCTCACCGGATAAAAACCGCGCTGTTCGCTGACAATCGAATCAATTCCGCGAGATGAGTCAGCCTTGCGTGAAGATTTTCACGCTTGAAAGTGTCCACTCATTGGTCACATCTGTGCGGGTGTGCCCCGCGATCCGAAGTCTCACTCGAACGTAAGATTTGTCTCTTCCTGTCTCTAATACTCGGAGAGAAACGCCCCCCTCCCCCACTTATATGCGTACGAGCATACCCAGCAGATATTAGCCGGATTGGGTTTGTGGCGGCAGCACCGACCAGCGGCACTATGATTCACTGAGTACTCAACGAATCGGAAAAAAGTACTTGCTTGTCCGCAAAGAGACCCCAAGACGGAGCATGTGATTCTGCTGCGCCGTCGACCTAGACAGTGAGTGAAGGTTTGTCTTGAAATCAGTACGTTTAATTGAGAGAATCTTTTCTTGGGTATGCACAACTGTACAGTTTAGGTTGTAACACAACAATGATGGTGGCGATGTTGAAGGTTCCGGAACTACGTCATGGGAAATGACTTTCCACCTATTATCATTTGGGACTAATCATTTGTTCTGCCTTCGTTCCGCCTTACTGTTTCTTGGAGCGTTTCTTACGGCAGATCCCAATTGCACAGCTATTTCTAGTTCCCCGAGACTCGCTACCAGCGTATGTATGGAAAGATTCAAACATAAGAAAAAATAAATTAACTATTAATGCTCTATAGCGCCACCCGGGAATGGCTAATCCAGCGCCCATCTCCCCAGAAAAGACTGCATCAACAATCGCCGAGTGTCGTTATGACGTTTCCCGGTTCGTTTGTTCCCGCTGCCTTACATAAATCCCGCTGAACCATTCTAACTGTTTCTTGCGCAAATAAACATGCGGCAATTCCAGCAGTCAGTGATTAGTGTACGAAGGCAAAAAGCTTTCCTTTTACCGGTCGCTGCTCGCCGTGGGAGAAAATCTTTGACGGTGGGAATTGCACTGCTTTTGCCGTGCTCTATTCTGATGTGCTCAAACACGCGAAGCGAGATATTGTAATAAAGCCTTCTCGGGCGGAGAAAATTGGACGCGGTTCGATGCTTTTCTCGAACGACGCTGGTTGGGTCACTTCCGAGATAGCGGTGAGGACGGGTGGGCGGTTGATAGACGACGGCGCGTCCCGTTGCACGAATCGTGAGGTTTCGAACGATTAAATGGGAAACGGCGTACACGTTAATTAGTACAAAATTCTTTCGAATGTTTGGCTTTTTTATTATTTTGAATTAAACATGTTTACTAGCACGAAGGATTTTTTCGCAAATTAATTACGTAGCAGCAAATACATTGTCTATCGAAGGTTAATGGCTTTCGAATCAAGAGTTGCTTTTCTATCAACTTCTATGAACTTCTATCAGATGGCACGTAGTAACAAGTTAAAAGACCATTTTTGAAGTCATTCTTTTATAAGTATTGTTAGCATTTCAGATATATTATGCTTCATAAACAGACTACAGACTCGCATATTTAGACTACGAATTTTGTTATTTACAGTGTCTGTACCAAAATTATGAAGGCTAATCCTCTATCATATATGCGAGAGGATGGATTTTGGAGTATGTTAGAAAATTTTATCTATTCTGTGTAAGCCAATAAAATAATAAAATAAAAATATACCATGTGCCTTAGCACCCACATCTAAGTCAACTTTCTTTTGCTTACCAGGTCTATCAGAACTTATCGACAGCCATAGACGAGTTTGGACTCGAAATTACATGGACCCAGATCTCTTACGCCTATCTGACCAAGTGACTAAGCAAATACCTTCTGGCACAGGTCTCAATTACATATACCTGTGCTTGAAAAACTGACAGTGTAAAACCCAGGAGATCAAAGATTTGATTATTCGGTATGCTATCAGTGCAAGAATTTTGAAACAAGGTCCAGTATTTTAAGGGCCCCGTAAAATTACTAATATAAATTATCTATCCGTAAGACACTACGTGCTGTCTACTTTTTAACGTGGATACGTAATTGTATCAGGTTTAGCATTGCTTCGTAGGGGCCCATTCAGGGCAGGAAAATTTCGAAAAATGAATTGATTGCTGTTCGAAGCTTCACGAAGCACCTTCTCAAGCATACCATATGCAATCGATGAGTTTGACACAATCGCTGCGAACATTTAGGGGTAAAACTTATCTCTGCTCGGACGAAGCGAGCTTCGCATCTAGTTCGCTTTTTACAATGTTCGAAAAAGTTCACATTAACCTTAGAAGCACACATCGTCGAACACGAGGTAAGCTCTTGGCTCGTGGTTTTTGCGTTTTTGGAACATTTCCACAGAATTTCGAAGCGATATTCGGTGAACACATATAAAGCGAATGCCTCGTTTATTTGAGAATCGCGAACATCGAAGTTTTATATCGCTTCAAGCATCAGCATCATGAGGCCACCGCGAACATGTTCGCTACGTGACTATCTGTCTTAAAATCATAAACTGTAAATCTTATTTTGAGTATAAATAAAATGGATTATTTTAAGATTATAATTTAGGATTTGTGGATTAGGTGCGTCGCGTCGCATACCTTACCAATTTATGAGCCACGAATTTGAATGAGCGTAGTGGTAGTGAAATTCAAATTCTTTTTTTCGGAATACAATTATGTTTACTAGCTACTTTGATTGCAAACTCGTCTTTTCTTCTTCAATCGGAGTATATTTTCCCTGCCAAGGAGTTTAGGTGAAGATGTAAAAAGTATGTTTAAGGGGGTAAGGGTTTCAGCGTGAAAAAAATGTTTTTTGGTGAAATGACTCTTTTGGATGAGATTATACATTATAATGTACAAAAGTTATGATCCTCTCTCTTAATAATCTACCTATCTAAAACGAATTCTTCCTAAAAAGAACAATTTTCGGATGGAATCTCACTGCTGACGTCTGAGTTCAGTTAGACGGCGAACTTCAGTTATTTGCATCCACTGAGGGGTAGTTAGGCGTAGTCCATTGGCCTTTGTTTTCAACTTATTGCGGTTTCTAACGTTCTTGCGCAACATTCCTAAATCGGCTAGTCATATTCACTCAATAATATGCGATGATTTGTGTGTTAAACGTTATTTTTAATTTTACCAAATGAATTTATTAACCTAGTACCTACATACTTGAATCCATTATTATTGTCATTAATTGAATTATAATGTGGCATTCCAGGCACCTGTACCAAACCAAGAGGAAAGCTTCAAAATGATTTTTATAATATTGTTTTATAAGTTTATTGGTTGATTACCTAATCACAAGAGACAAAATATTTATTTTCAAACATTTTCGACAGAATCTGTTCACTTAATAAATGAAGTGTCAAACTTATTACATGTTCCACTTTTATGAAATTTATTTCCTGACTCCTGTACATGTGTTTTGTGATAAAGGTGATAAATAAATAAATAAATTTTGTGAGAAGGATATTCCAACTTGTTTGAATTGTATTTGTTAACTAATTACTGATGGAGAAACGCAAAGAACTTACAAACAATGTTCTAGTGATTTTTTTTTGTTGGAAATCCAAAAACAATTCTGAAAAGGACAAAATTTGGTTTATCTTCTCCATGATGTAATCTTCCCTTATTTGACTTTTACTAATAAAAAATAAAAGAAAGAAATCTTTAGGGCCCCCTGTATTTTTTTTTGAATCAGTTATAGCCGAAATGCTTTATGTAAGGGAAATCTCGGAAAATGAGAAGCGAAATAAATAACTCCAAGTAGAATGAAAGTCGTTCTAAACTCGAACTTTTTCTTTTTTTTTTTTTTTTTTTTTTTATTTCAATTATAGAGGTTTTAACCTTAAGGTCATTCGCCTCTTCGGGTTAGAAAAATCTCTTAGGAAAAATTTCTAACCCTATGTGCGGGGTCGGGACTCGAACCCAGGTGCGCTGCGTACAAGGCAATCGATTTACCAATACGCTACGCCCACTCCCGACTCGAAACTTTTTCGAATACTGTCTTTCCATTATTATTCGCTTTTTGTCGCATTCCATATTTTGATATATTATTATGAAGACCCATATTTTAGATCAATACAATAGTAATTCTTCAAAAGGGCTAATGAGACTTTTGTAAACAAACTTATTTCGTTCATTTTTCCGCTACAGAGTTGAATTTTATAAAAAATACACATGAATCAACATCTTTGCCCTTGGTAGAATCGATTTCAAATGTTTTCTGTGTTGAAATGATAACAAATTAAGAGAAATCAGCAAAACAAAAGTTTGTTCACAAATCTTATTAGCCCTATTCAAATGTTGATATGGAATAATAAAATCAATCAAGATCAATTTCGATTTTTTTTTAATTTTACGGTGGTGTAATCCCTTAAGTGGTTGATTTAACGGCTTCTTTCAAAATTTATCGAACCTACTCCCATTCGTTCATTCGTTAGAGTAGTTTATGTTAAAGAGAGTGTACTAAATTAATAGGAACACTTAAATTTAGGAAGTTATGACCCTCGCTTCACAATGCAGTTTGCGACAGAACTGCTCAACTGAAAATTATTAAATGAAATGAATGAAAACAAACATTAGACTATAGCATTTTGTACGCATGCACTTCAGAGGTCCAAGGGTTACAATTTCTGTTCTAGTTCTCGGATCGCCAACACATTTTTTTCGATTTTTTGGCCCAGTTCTCAAGGGAAATCCAGTTTTTAACTTTTTGCATACATATTGCATTGAATGAATAACTTAGATAATGTATTCATAAAGTATTAGTAATAATTCGATTGTCCGTTCATACTAAAAGGCTATTTTCTATAACTTTACAACTGATTTAAATTCACACATGATATTTCTCGAAATATCATGTTCTAAAAGTTCTCAACCGATATAATATTCGAAAACAGTTATAAAAATGTCTCATCACACTGGTAGATGGATTCAAAGCGTTTTTTTAAATAAGTGCACGAAAAAACATGCGCCCTTCTAAAACATACTTCTGAATCAAAATGGGTTTACTGTTAGTCGAAAACAAGATTTACAAAACGACCAGAACTGCCAAATATGAATCGGGAATGGTCGAGTTTATTGACATTCCCTATTTATTTCTAGGATTCATCATACACATCATGACGTTATTTATTTAACTGATAATCGATTTTTTCCTTTGAATGGATATCGATATCTTTATCCTCAAGAAACTGACATAACTGGTAGGTGACTATAGGAACATGACTAAGATAAGCGACCCACTCAATACGTCGTGTACATTGTGTTTAACTTCATTTTCCAGCCCTAATTTATTTCATTTGAAAATTTATCCCCGCCCTGTCACGAAATCTTGATTTTATCCCTACTGGTAATATATCAGTAGGGTATCTTAAATAAACTTGTTACGTCACTGTCCAGTTAACCCCAGCATCCATAAGCTACACATTGTCACAATTATTTTTCACCTATTCCACCCTTAATACAAGGCCTCTGTCTAGAATATACTTTTTTGCATAACTAGTAGGTAGGTATTTGAATAAAGAAAACTAATATCGTCCGGCGAACATGTTAGCGATGGCCCTCGCGATGCTAAATTGATATAATCTTTCGGTGTTCGTGATTCTGAAATACTTCGAGGTAATCTTTTTTCTGTGTTCGCGAACATCGTTTCGAAGCTCCGTGTAACTGTTTCAAAAATATCGATCACACGAACCAAGAGCTTAGCTCGTGTTCGTCGAAAACTACGCAAAAGCTTTTACATATCTTTCCGAACATCAATGAAATGAACAAGAAGCTTCATTTGTCCTCGCCGAAGAGCATGCAAAAGTATCGCCCAAATGTCCGCAATTACGATGGTAAGCGATTGTGATGCGAAGCTTGTGAATACGAACCAGTAACGCAAAGCTTCGCACTTTGAAAGTATTCGAACATAGGTTCGGTTCGAATATTTCCTGCCCTGGGCCCATTACATTGCCCCTGTGATTGCTAGATAAGCCACTTTTTGTAGCTTTGGTAGTTTCAGGCAAGCATTTCTGCTTTCCACTCTGGGTCGCTACACTATGAAGCATATTCAACAATTGGCCTGATGGCTTAGGTGTAAAGCCAGTACATCATTCGATTCAGTTCGTCGAGATCGCAAAATGTCAGTGTATGTATGTATGTGTGTATGTATGTTTGTATGTATGTTTTTTTAGTGAGGATAAAAAAGCTTCAAAAGCCTGGCCTGTAGTGCATTGGCACTGTGTGGGACTCACGACTCACGTTCGTGCCTAACCACTAAAAACATTCCTTACTTTTTTACGCCCTTCTTCCCCACGGAACTACGTTATCGTATTACTTCGTGGGGGGTTCGTTGAACCTCCGTCGCACCTCTTTCTTCTGCTCTATCTCAGAGCCTCGCTTGGTTTATGGAGTGGCTCGACCTATGGTCTTTGATTTAACTCTCGACTTTTCTTTTGCTTGTTGTCTCCATCTATCTACGTCGCCGTTTAGCTCTCGTCCCCGTGAGCGGTTTAGGTGTTGATTCATTGAACCATTTAGCTCGTGTTTCCGTGAGTCATTCAGCTTCGGCCTTATCACGATCTACTTGGATAGTCCCCAACGATGAACTCACACTCCTCCGACCGATAGTTCCCCGACGGAGGAATTTCCCCCGACACCGATACCCGCTTCCTTGAGCCATTTAGCTCCCAGCTTTATCGAGATGAACTCGGATATTATCCTACTCCGACTGAGAGCTCCCCGGCAACGGAATTTCTCTCTGTACCAGTGTTTATCTCGTAAGTCAATTTGCTCCCCTTTTCGTCACGATTTTGTCAGGTAGTTCACGGCGGCGAATCTACCCTACCGTGAATTCCCCGGCGGTAGATTGCTCCCGACCCGATGTACCTTTCTGCGAGCCATTTAGCTCCCGGCGTCGTCGACTCGGTCTAGTCCCCGGCTGAGCTAGCCTACTCAACGGGCCCGCGAGTAGGTGCTGAGGTCTATCCAGTGATTCCGGGTGGAGCCTAGCTTCCGATTCACTGGCGCCCCAACGAACCACTGCTAGCTATTCGACACGGTCTACTCGGTCTAATCCCCGACGGTGGATCTAGCCTACTTACGAGCTACCCGGTAGGGTGTCGAGGTCGGTCCGGCGATTCCGGTGAAGCCTGACGTCTGGTTTACTGGCGCCCCGACGACCCTAACCTAGTGCTATATCGCGTACTACTTAACTGGTCCCCGGCGATAGACCTAGTCTACACCGTAGGAGAGTTCCCCGGCGACGGAATTTCTCCCGAAACCCGATTTGTGGTTTCCCGGCGGCGTTCTAGCCAGTGGTGCTATTTTGTTTGTCCCTTCGCCACTTCCTCTGCAGCTCGGAGAGTATACTCGTAACCACTCTATTGACAGCGTGCCAGATACGCTCGTCGCGGCACATCTCTTCGACGATATTGTCCACTGTCACACCAGGCATACCCCTTCGGACTTCCCCGAATCCAGAGCATTCGAAGACTACATGTTCCAGCGTCTCTTGCACGTTCACACACTCCGGGCAAAGGGGTGACGAAGCGTGTCCACACCGATTCAGGTACTTCCGGAAGCATCCGTGCCCTGACAAAAACTGCGTCAAATGGAAGTTCACCTCTCCATGTTTTCTATGTACCCAAGCAGACACATTTAGGATGAGTCGATGGGTCAACCTTCCTTTCTCCGCGTTATCTCACTCTTGCTGCCACTTAGCCAACGAATCCACTCGGACCAGTCTCCTTGCATTACGTTCATTTCTCCGCTGGTAGCATTCCACGTCCTCAGCCAGAGTGATGCAGATGGGAATCATCCCGGCAATTACACATACCGCCTCCGACGATATCGTTCTATACGCACTCGCGACACGAACAGCCATTAGGCGAAACGAGCTTCCCGAACAAATACTCATGGGTTCAAACACCACACAGCCCCTTGAAAAGACCTTAAACATGGTCCGTGCCAAAATTCACAACCATCAAGACACTATAAAATGGTCTCAATAACCCATAAATACACCAACATGTGGTATTTCATATGGGATCTACCGGACCATGGTTATGGTGTTTTCATGGGTTGAACCCATTTCAAACACCCATGACAAACCCCATGAGCATGGGGGTATTATGGACTTTTCGTTTGCTCGGGTTGTCAACTTCGTCCGGTTCCGCTTTGAGTTCAGCGCAGCAGCCCAGGCCGGTACTCCATACCTCAGTATTGAGGATGAGACACCCGCCAGGAGACGTCTCGTGCTGCCTCTTGCTCCTCCGTGATTCGGCATGATCCTTGCCAATGCGTTAGCTGTCCTCGCAGCCTTCTCACGTACATAGTCGATATGGCTGTTGTCATTTAACCGATCGTCGACCATCACACCCTGGTGCTTCAGCGTTCGCATCGATGGGATGGACTGTCCCCCTACGCTGATCTCGACACGCTGGATTTTTTTACAGTTGCTGACCATCACTACCTCAGTCTTGTGATGAGCCAGCTGCAACTTGACTTCAGCCATCCAGGTTTCCACGATGTCTATTGTTGCCGTCAACATCTCCACCTCCGCAAGGGTCTCTCCGATTATCGTCAGGACAACATCATCTGCAAAACCGACGATCTCAACTCCTCTGGGCAGTTCCAGTGTTAATACTCCGTTGTACATTATATTCCAGAGCGTTGGGCCGAGGTACTCCCGCCGTGACCCTAATCGACCTCTTCCCGATGTTCGTTTCGTAGACCAGTACTCGGTTCTGGAAGTAACTTTCCAGAATATTGCACCGATAATCCGGAACCCGCATTCTGTGCAGCGCTGCGGCGATGGCCCCCCAGCTAGCACTGTTGAACGCGTTCTTCACGTCGATCGTGACCACGGCGCAGTAGCGGTTTCCCCTTCTCTTTTGCTTCGACGCTTTCTCCACGCTCTCGATGACTGTGCGGATGGCGTCCACCGTCGATATCCCTTTCCGGAACCCGAACTGCCTCTGCGATAGTCCGTTCTCACTTTCAGCGTAGGTCGTCAGCCTGTTGAGGATAACCCTTTCCAGAAGTTTACCAAGAGTAGGCATTTAGGCCGATACGATGCAGGATCTGCTGGTGGTTTCCCTGGTTTTGGAAGCAACACCAGCTTCAGGATCTTCCATCTATCCGGGAAGTAGCCTTCGTCCAGGCATTTCTGTAGGACTATCCTGAACATGTCCGAAAACGCCAGGATCACAGCCTTCAGTGCCACATTGGGGATACCATCCGGTCCGGGAGCTTTCTTCGCTTTCAGCCCTTTTGCCGTAATAAGAAGCTCGTCGTTGGAAACTTGATTGTACGGTGTAGGCAGCCATACGGTTGGGTCGTGCTTCGGGAAAAGACCATCCACGATAATTTTTAGTTTGTCAGCGCATATTTCGGCTGGCGTCATTGGACCCTTGCTCCTGGCCATAACGACACGATATGCATTGCACCAGGGGTTAGCGTCTAGAAGTAGCACATCCTTGTAGCAGGTGGACTTGTTTAGCGCTATCTCGCGTTTAAAATCAGCCCTGGCCGCCCGGAATGTTACTTTACACTCTTCTCTGACCGCCTCTGATCTTGCTCTTTGAACGCGTCTTCTGGCTTTTAGACAGGCAGCCCGGAGGATGCTGAGCCTTTCGTTCCACCAGTACGCCGGACGCCGGTAGTTCCTCGGCTCCATTTTCCTCGGCATTGTTACATCGCATACCCTCGCTACTGTTTCCGACAGCTCATCGGCGCTCGAAATCGGAGTGATGCTGTCAGCACGAAGTGCTTCCACAAAAAAAGTCCTTGTCGAAGTCCTTTATTTTCCACTTCCGCTCGCCAGTCCTCACTCTCCGCGTTACAGTACAATTCCGCCGATTAATGGTGTAGTGGATAGCCTTTTTTTACAATGGAGAAGACCTTTATGTCCTAGCCCAGTACACGTGCTATTGGTAGGGTCCAATCTACCACACGGGGTGCACTGGGGGCGTGTCGGACTCGAATGGTGACCAGCCATTAATACCGACCAGTGCTGAGCTCCATCACGGTACTGATGGCAAACCTGCTAGACAAAAGAGAATGAAACGGTTAGCAGTTAAAGCAGTAAGCGATGCTTCTTGAGTTACGGTTCTCATGCCAACGAATTGACAGCAGTCAAACGGTTCTCTTCTGAATCTCTCACTCATTTGAATCATTATTGAGAGGAAGAGAAAATTGACCGTCTTTTTATTAACAATATAAATACGGTTATGACGGTCATCTTATTACAAACAACGAGCTAGAATTAACAAACAGGCGGTTTTACACAAATAGATATGCATGAAAGAAACTGAAAGGTGGAGAAAAAATCAACAAAGCACCGCATGCTGCCTGAATACAATACACTGATAATATTTAGTTTATCATACCAATACAAAATAAATGGTACTCAATCTGTCTATCATTTCAATGCGTTCTCTCTCGTACGGCTTCTGTGAGAGATAGTTAACTGAAACAGTATCCGAGGAAAATGGGAATGAAATAACGGTCATTTTTGTGGTGATACGGTCACTTCCTATTTACCGTCACAATTCAAAGACCATCGTGAGATTGCACAGCACTGATACCGACTAAACTCCATTGGGCTCCGCCATCATTCCTCCCAGGAATTACCTCTCGGTATTACTTCTGGGGAGATGGCTGTACTAAATGTACTCATTCACTCTCACTCACGCGTCTTGGCATGAGGCAGTCCACTTATACGCCTATACACTCACTCTTCTGTCTTGCTTCGGGGTGGCTGGGTTTACCCCTTACGCGGTTGCCATTCGCTGCGCCAAACCTGCCTCGGCATGAACAGACCATTCACTCCCTTTTTTGCGCTTGGCCTTTTTCGCTCCAGCTAACCAATCACTAGTTAGCCGTGCCCATCGTCTGTTGCTCGGTTCGCCAGATTACCTGTAACCTACTGGCAATCTGGATGGTAGCAGCCGAGACTGGGTTCCACTTCTCCACCTATTGACACATCCGCTGAATAAGGGTATCAGGGGTTGTGTCCCAGCCACAGACGTCAAGCATTGCTCTTCTTTCGACGTCGAACCGATGACATACGAACAGTACGTGTTCGGCAGTTTCATCTACACCTGGGCAGTCCGGGCAGACTGGGACCTCCGCGTGCCCGAACCTGTGGAGGTACTGACGGAAACAGCCATGGCCTGACAGGAATTGTGTCAGGTGGAAGTGAACTTCCCCATGGGGTCTTCCCACCCAGCTCGATATGCTAGGTATCAGCCGGTGGATCCACCTACCTTTCGAGGAGTTGTCCCACTCACGCTGCCATCTGGCGACCGAGGTCACCCTGGTGCGCTCGCGGGCTCCCTTATTTCCACGTAGCTCAAAGCACTCCTCATCTTCCCGAATGACCAGCCCGACTGGCATCATGCTCGCTATCACGCAGGATGCATCGTGTGATACCGTGCGGTAGGCAGATATCACTCTGAGGCACATCACGCGGTAGGTGCTCTCCAGTTTCTGTAGGTAACTGGTTACCCTCAGTGCTCTTGACCATGACGGGCCGCCGTACCTGAGGATAGATACGGCAACGCCTGCCAGTAACCTACGTCTACTGGCGCACACCTTTGAGCTGTTGGACATCATCCTCGATAGTGCCGCAACAACAGTCGACGCTCTCTTGCATGTATTGTCGACGTGGCTGCCGAAGGTCAGCTTGTCGTCTATAATGACTCCGAGAGACTTCAGACTCCGCTATGAAGTGATCGCGACTTCTCCCACATGGATAACTGCATGCTGTGCCGACTTGCGGTTGTTGACGATAATTACCGCCGTTTTATGATGAGTGAGCTCCAGGCCTCTCACGCTCATCCATTCCTCCACCGTGCTGATCGCGTGTTCTGCGGTTAGTTCTACCCCAGGGATTGACTCCCAGTAGACCTCCAAGGTTACGTCGACGGCAAAGCCGACGATCTTGACCCCCAGGAGGGAACTTCAGTCTCAGAACCCCGTCATACATGAGGTTCCATAGCACCGGGCCTAGGATCGAGCCCTGCGGGACTCCGGCGGTAATCGGAACCCTTTTCTGACCGGCATTGGTCTCGTGTAGCAGTACGCGGTGCTGGAAGTAACTTTCCAGGATCCGGTACAGACCCACCGGTAGGCTAAGCCGGTGTAACGAGAGCGCGATGGCATCCCAGCTTGCGCTGTTGAATGCGTTCTTCGCGTCAAGCGTCACTAACGCACAGTATCGAATGCCTCGCCTTTTTCGTTGGATCGCTATCTCGGCAGTCTTTATCACTGAGTTGAGAGCGTCCAGTGTGGACTTACCCTTCCGAAAGCCAAACTGGTTGCTTGACAGGCCGTCCGTACCTTCTGCGTACGGGGTTAGCCTGTTGAGGATAATCCTCTCAAGCAGTTTGCCAGTCGTGTCGATCAGACAGATTTTACTGCTGTACGGAAAAGTGTACTTGTTTTGGCTACCGTTCTGACAATAGCAGTAGTGATGCGTCGCTGTAGCGGGCTGTACGGCTTGTGCAAATGTAAATGTACCGGAAAAAATGAAGTTTACCGGTACTGTTCGCATCCCTGCTTGTGTATGTAGCAGTATCCAGACAGCTTACTAGAAGAACGCTGCTTCACTGGTCACTGGCCGGCTATCAGTACTCAGAAACAGAAACACAAAAGAAGGGAAAAATACTGAAACCTAGACGAGGCGGAGAGTGCGCAAGATAACCTTGAACGCGGATTAGCACTATTCTTTGTCGCTACACACTACTCGGACTGGAAACAAAACACGTGTGTCTCGACTGAGCGCTCGAAAACGAATGTGTGTGCAAGTTGAGCTGACCTAGAAAAGAAATTTTTAAGGAAATTATGACTAACCGCATAGCGTCTAACACACTAATCCATACTAATAGGGTCTAATGATAAAACTATGTATGTAGTTGAATGAAATTTTGGTTCATGTAGCTTTCAAATGGTTTACAATATCGTCTTGATGTCAAAGAGAAAATCACAGGAAATGTCGTGGGCCTTTTGGAAATCTATTGTTGTTAATGGAGAAAATGCCGGTTGTCACGGTAAAGATAGATACGTCTACCTTTATCAGTACACATGATAGTGAACTCGGGTGATTCGTAGTTATTCTGCCTAAGCCTAAGACCCTCATTATCAGAAGGCAAAAATTAAGCCCGCACGATATTAAGCCTGTTCTAATGACCCTACCACTTCTAGTTTTCCGATCTGTTTACTTCACATCCTTGCTCTCACTTGAGTACTATGGCTCTAAGTTTCATAACTTTCCCTAACCAGTAATCTCTAGCTAATTGAATGTCGTTAAAATGTAAAAAAGTTAATGGAGAAACGCAAATAACTTATGAAAAGGTCGTAAGAAAACAAAATAATTGTGTTGTTAAAACAAAATTTAAAATATCTCGCGAATTATTACATTTCAGAAAATTTTTGTTATGGGCATTTTGATTGAAAATGTCGTTTGGAATAATATTCAAAAATAAAATTTTAATTTTGCCTGAAAGTAGTATAAATTATAAAAATAAGTCAATAGTTGTTGTTAGGAAAACTTTTTTACTGATAGCTTCTCCATGATCCAAATAAACTGAAAAAGTTTCTTTTATGTCTTTGTAACGATAAACATTTGATTGTTGACATTTTATGATGGGGTATAACCAACGTGAATAAGTTTTAAAAGAGCATAATTAGACATTGTTTTTGCTGGAACGAAATTCCAAATATCTCGAAAACTGTCGCATTTTGGAAGATTTTTGTTAAATGCATTTTGATTTAAAATGATACTTAGAATTATAGTCTGTAATAAAATTACAGTTTTGTATGCCAATTAGTATGAAATTTATTAACATTATCAAGTTATTGTTAGAAAAGCTTTTTAACCGATTACAGTGAATACCAAATTTTATCTACCCCCGTTTTTATCAAATTTTTCACCCGATTTTATCAGCCTCGTATGAAAATTGATAATGGGTAGTTTGATGGGCTCTATCAGACGAATCAAGTTGAATTCGTGTAAATCCTTTCTTGAGCATATTTTTCTTATCTTAAAGATCCGAAACATTCAAAAATATTTTTTTTATTAAATTTAGTAAGGGATTTTAAGCTAAATATCCAGAAAGGGTTATGAGACTTTATCTAGAGACTAAAGAAGAATATTTTAAGAGTTTCGTTTTCTTAAAAAGATAGAAAAATATATGCCCCTTTTTTAAATGTTCCCGTTTTATCAACTTACAATTCACCAAGGGGCTGATAAAATCGGGTCTTTACTTTCTCTATCATGCAATCGCATTCAAAATGTTTCTTTTCTCTTTAGGTTTTTTTTTATATATTCGCCTCTTTGTCAGGTTTGAGAATTCTCTTTAGAAAAAAGTCTAGCCCTATGCTATGTGCGGGGTTGGGAATTGAACCCAGGTGAGCTGCGTACAAAGCAATCGATTTGCCAACTACGATATCTTTACCCCCATTCGTGAAAAAGTATTCATTCCCTGTAACTCTTTAGTCTTCTATGCTGGTGAAACCTGCGAAATTTCATCGGAATATAAGATGGTCGGTAGCAATTTTGGAGATTTTCGGACGGATCTTCGTGGAATTCCTCTTAATTTCAAAACACAGACTAAGGTACAAAGACAGTTAAAAACTTAAATTAACTGTTGACGGAATTATGGTGATATAGCTGTTGTTTCTCTATAATTAACACTACAAGCCCGTCGATAGAGTTTCCAAAGACTCTGGTCAACAATAATTCATTCTGGAATTACGCGGCGTGCTTAAACTATAATAAATATGCAGAGCTTAAATTATATACATGTTTTCTATGGGGGGTCTATAGCCACCCCTTGCCCATTTCAACTTATGCAACCCATTGAGAAGTTTTATTCAACACCATAAACTCGTCGCACTAATAATACACGGGTCACGAAAATTTGATCGAATATTATAGATTAGTTCGATTCATTTTTTACTGCGGGGTGTAGAACTTGATTGCTTTCCAATTATTTTTTGTGGAAAACGAAATATCCGAACTTCCAGAAGATTCCAGGATATTAACTTCAGATAATTTTAATCTATGAAATAAATTTGCCAATTTTTTCAGATTTGCACTCACCCTAGACATTTTGTTTGGATTTATTTTTTTCATCGACATGCCAATCTGCATTACAATCTGAATCTATGTCTCAATCATACCAATAGCTGTAATTACGAACACAAAGCCTCTAATAATAACCCTTGCTAGACTATATTATAGCGCGGCAGCAAGTGAGCAAATCGATCTAACAAATCTCCTTTTCGTTCTCTAATTTGCAGGTAATCAAGTCACACCTTGAAGGCAGGAACCCTTCATCAAGTGGTGGCACTTACGTAAGTTGTATTATTTCATTAACGCCGGCTGCTGCCGAAAGGGAGCGGAAGAACTCCCACGGCGAGGTCTCTCCATCACCGACCTGGCAACAGGCTGCACCGGCAGTTCTTTGTGTGCCAAAAAGGCCCCTCCACGCGCATCGCGGTCCGTTCAGAAACGTTCCTTTTTCAATGCCGCAAAGACCCATCGAAATCCGATGCACGGGGCAAAACACGCGGCCTAAATTGAGAGTTGATTTTAATATAATATGCTCAGTGGACGGACGGACAGACAGAGGATCAAGTTTCATAGGTCACTTCCCATCCAGCTGGCTTAGCTTTGGATGTCAATTGGCCGTGGCACAATTAGTTTCATGTTTGAAGGGCCTTGTAGGGACGAGATGATGACGAATTGCCGACTATTATGGGTGTTGAAACATAGATCGTGGTGAATGTCTGTCTGTTGATGAAGCATTGCTTCGAATCTGTCCGGTAATGGAATAAAATATGGTTCGTAAAATATCAATTTTGCTGAATCAAATTCTAGACCTACGCACCCGCCATTGCATTAGGAGCATTTTAGAATTAATATTTCTTTTCTACCATTATTGATTTGACTGTTTTACTCATCACAGAATAATGATTATCATAGATGGACTTCGAATTATCCGACGAAAAATAGTTGCTCCTATTAGCAAGGTGATCAATGCTCGTATAGGTCATTCAAAATTAAACAGAACCCTGCGAGAGGAAACACAACGATGGGACTTGGGTTGATTCAAGCCCAAAGGAAAACCGTAAAGAACGAAACAGAGACGGCAGAACGGTGGGAACGATGTGATGATGATAGCGATGACGACGGTGGCGATGAAGGTCAATGTTACGAAAACATGCGCTCATTTACTAAATGTCAATAAACTGGTGTAACCTTCGGCTGCGAATAGGCCGCTGCTTCCACGAGAAGTCAGTCAACCGGCCAAGCAGCGAACCGTGGACCGTCCGTCCGTCCGTCGCGTTTCTCGCCTCCGGAGGTATGTAGGTTCGCGCCAGACCGACCAAACGAGTTCAGCAGCATCGCAGGGGATCAACGGATGCTGCAGAATCTTGAAACTCGTTGTTTCGCTGCGAGCTTCGAGCCGTGCGTCGAACGTTTCGAAGGGGGCATTCTTTGTATACCTTTGCGATGTTTTATCTCGAACGAACGAACAGGCTTAGCGAAAACTACCGCCCGCCCCGGTTCGATTGGACGATGTTGTCGAGAAGCGAAGAACGCGCGCAGTTTTAAAATTAGCATCGTTCACCTCAATAAGTGTTGCAATTACTTTATTGGCCTCTATCTGTCGGCTCACCAAGCGATGCGGACGGCCGGCTGAGTTGCGTTTTGTGCGAATGCGAATGACCATTTCCGAGAAGCGACACGGAAAAAACGACCAATTATAAGACGAAGCGCTCGGAAAATGGCGACTAAAGACAGGTGAATTGTTGCCATAAAATTATGGTACACCGGTTGGCTATGGGACTAAATTTGATCAACGCTGCTCGGTGCGATTTTTACGATTTGCAATTGTTGTTTCATGCTTTTTGTGATTGCTTCAAACTACCGCATCGGATCGAGGTTTTGAACGGCTTGTTTGTTGTTTGGTGCCGCAGAGGCTTCAAACAAAACTTTGAAGTGGACTACGTATCCTCGAAATTATTTTCATCATTGAATTTAGTAATTTACCCACGTTTATTTTACGAGTCATTTTAAACTGAGTTCTTTGTTGCCTCGTAAGACTTCGTAAAAAAAACTATGCCATCTGAACGAGCATTGCGTAGTTGGTAAGTCGACTGCTTGAGCGCAGCTCACCTAGGTTCGATTCTCAAGACTGCTCCTATAGTTGAAATTTTATATTGGCCTCAAATCGTAGTATAAATAACTTACGTATGTATTGACATAAAAAAAATCCCGAAAAACCATACCAAGACTTGAACCGACAATCATTGACTCACCAAAGATACCCCCCTTCTAACTGAGCTAAAACTACACAAAACAGCATGACTGCAAAGTGATATAGATATGTTTCGCTTTCTCTCTGTCCAACGTCGTTTCGTATAAAATCGTGTAAAAATAAGATATATGTTGGCTGGAAGTTGAATGAATAGCGCGCAAGTCTCAAGCAGAATAATATAAATTTCCATACGAACATACAGATTTGCATGATTTTCAGGGTTCATTTTATGTGCATGATATTTATTCGTGAAACATAATTACGATGTTATGAAATACGCTTACGTTAATTTTCATATTTTTTGCTGCGTAGAAAAAATGGAAGAAGTGCTCTTGAGTCGATTTCAATCGATTGATTCTTTTACTTTTTGATTTTTGTTAATCTCTCTCATTTTATTGGCTAACAAAAATAAAGCGAGAGACTGTCACATACAGAAAACATGATATCGAAACAATAGTCCCAACTTAATCACTTATAAGTTCTACTAGTTACAACATTTTAGTCGCTCTCCGGGATAACCTACTGATGTCTGTTCACTGCATCGTCACATCGTTTTCTAACTTATACAAACATTAATTGGAAACTATGACTAAAACGCTGCTACTGGTTGAAACATTCAGTTATTTATGATTGATTGACTAATATGTGGTTTAGCATCAATTGACATCCGATGGAAAATAAAGATAAACTCACGACAGTTAGTCCTACGCCTACTGTGTACGTTTCTGTATATCAGCGAGGTTAGTAGTATACGAGTGTATATTTTATTTTTATTTTATTTTTATTTGTATAAAAAGTCCAACTGACAATTTGTCTAAATGAACTATACTAAACTAAGGTAAATTAAACATAATTAAACTAGTGACAGTACACGACGACGAAACTGCGAAGAATTCATGATGAAGTCGGAAATTTCAGCAAACTCTTTGAAGCGAAGACTCATTGCTAAAATTGGACTATTGGTAGCGTAGTTAGTGCTGCGCATTTCAGAATGCAGCAGGGTACGGGTAGGCGCGTAGAGGCTGATTTGCGGTAGTAGCTCCGGATCATCATACTCAGCCAGCAGAATCTTTGACACGAAGGTAGCTTGCGCTGCATGTCTCCGGTGTGTTAAAGTATTAAGTCCTAAAAGACGACAACGGTCCTCGTACGGTGGCAGGTTTAATGGATCGTTCCACGGCAATTCACGTAACGCATATCGTATGAATTTCCGCTGGACTGCTTCGATACTAAGGCTCCACGGGTTGATAAGGGCACCAAACGACGTTTGCAAATTCCAACTGCGGGCGCACCAATGAGCAATAAAGAGCCTTGAAACATAGAGGATCCCGAAATTCGTTGGATATTTTGAAAATAAATCCCAGCAATCGATTGGCTTTGTCGATGGTCGCTGAGACGTGATGAGTATACGGTATCTTTTCATCAAGAACGACTCCGTTTGCTGCTGAAGCGATAGGTTAAAAATATATGCAAGTGGTGTTACAAGTAAGTCCGAACATTTTTTCAATACAGTTGAAGGTATAGCACTGAGGCCGGGTGCATAAGATGACTTGGTTTTCCGAATTGCAGATATAACCATTTGCTCAGAGACAGGTATTTGACCATCTCATGAAAACTGGCATTCTACCACTTTTTGGGTTTTTCTTGCAGATCGTCGGCTTTGCGAACTGTAATAAAGACCACTCCTTCAACTGCAAGCCTCCTTGACGTGATTGACAAGACATTCGTCAATGTCATACGCGTAAAAGTTGTAGAAATGGGGCTTAGATATGAGCCCTGGGGAAGACCCATCTAGCTAATTGATGTCGATAAATCAAGCAGCTGCAACTTCTCAGAAATAATTTTGATAGAAAATGAATCAAAAGCCCCGTTAATATCGAAGAAAGTTGACCCAATCTGCTCTTATTTAGCATAAGCAATTTGAATTTCTGTTGAGAGCAACGCAAGACCATCGTTCATCCTTTTGCCTTTGCGGAAACCAAAATGTGTATCTGACAGTAAGCCATTTTCTTCAACCCAATTGTCGAGGCGAAATAAGATCATTTTCACGAACAACTTTAGGATAGGACAGCATTGTAGTTGATCGTTGCGAGTTGTGGTCGGAGGTTGGTTTTTTGGTTGGTGAATACCTTCACTTGCCTCCAGTCATGAGGGACAATGTTACCCACAAGAAATTTATTAAATAAATTCAACAAGCGTCTCTTGACAGAGTCTGGCAGATTCTTTAACAAATTAAATTTGAATCTGTCTGGCCCTGGGGCTTTATTGTTACATGATAAGAGAGCAAGTGACAACTCCACCATCGAAAACGGTGTTTCGTTCGCGTTCTCGTGAGGGGATGCGACGCGATAGATCTTCTGTGCCGGGGCGGAATCCGGACAAACCTTCTTGGGTTGGGAGGATATCTGCGAGAGTTCGCGTCTGGTACGCGTTTAGTCTGAGCTTGAATCGCGGTATCGATAATCAAGCCAGCCAAGAACCCGTACTCTTCCTCCTCTTGTGTCGATTCTACTTTTCCGGCTATCGCGGACGCGTAGCTCTTCCAATCGATATTTCGTGTGAGGTCATACGAAACATTAATTGTATTCGGTGGCCCTGAACCGTTAACAATATTAAGGGGGGTCTGGTTTAGAGGGCAAAAATAATCGACTTTTTTATCCGCTTAATTGTTAGTATTGAACCTCTAGAAAGGTCTCCCGAAATCTCGGTGGCCACGCTGAACTTCTTTTGTTTTAAACAGCCATGCATTCCACGCACGTATAACACACGCAGATTTTAATCTATCGGCAACAATTTTCGAAAAACTGATTGTGATAAAAATACAGTGTAAATAATACACTCTAAACTACTTCTACCCAAATTTTCAAGAGAAAATACCTAATGGGTCATTTTCTACAGCGTTTTTTCCGTGATGCAATTTTATGTGGGACACCTTTAATAGCGTTTTTCTCGAAACTGCCTTTTCAATTTTTTTTAAATTGGCGTACACGATTACTTAAAAACTAATCAACGAATTGACTCGATTTTTTATAAGGATACCCAATATGTATAGCCTGTCGATGAACCACAGGAAACAGAATAAAAAAATTTCTCTCTATTATTTTGAATAAAAATAAGCGAATTTTACAGTAAAATACTTGATTTTTCGGTTTTCATAAAGCCATTTTCCGAAACTCGAACTTTTTTCTATTTTTTGTGGTTTATCGACTAACTACAAGTCTAAGCTTTACAAAACTTTTTGAATTTTCCATATCAGACAATTTTATCGAGAGTTATCGTGTTCGCCGTGGCACTTCTCGACTTTGAAATGGTTGGACGTCCACTCTTGGAACGCTCGTATATGTGGCTCTGAGTGACTGAACATATTTTTTTTTCGTGCACAATAAATGTATAAAGCAATCCTAACATTACACAAAAGATCTATTGTTGCCTTGCATTCAAAATCGTAAAACAAAATAACTTTTGTTTTGAGCACTTTACACCAGACGCTCCTCTTAATTACGATTGGCTGATGATCGCTGTCTTGGGGATCAGAGACTACCTTCCACATGCAATCTAACCGTCCATGTCGAGCAGAGGGACAGGTCTAAGGCGCTCGGACACGCTGGAGTGGCAGGAATCCGTATCATGTCTCCAGTGTTCAAAATTTTCATATTGAAGTTGTCACAAAGCATATTGAAGTTGTCGAGGTAGTCGATTATCGTCATGAAAGCAACCTCATGCCGTACCGTGGGAGTTGAAGTCACCTAAAACTAACCTCGGTGCGGGGAAGAGTTCCGCAATATCGCAAAGCTGTCGGTGGCTATCTGAGGCTCTAGGGGGATGTAGGTGGAAGCAATGCTTTAATTCTGGTTTGGCAAGCGACAACTTCAATGCCTGGTGTCGAGGGGAGGTCGATTCGATTGAAAGAATAGCCCTTTTTATTCCTCCTCCGTAAGAGTCATCTCGATCCAGGCGAATAATATTAAAATTGTGGGAGTGTAGGTCTCTTTCTGATGTAAGCCATGTGTCGCATAGTGTAAATGCATCGCATTTCGAGTTATTTAGTAACAATTTTCAAACGATTTTCGGGATAATGTTTATGCAATTCCACTGTAGTGATTAAATCCGTGACCGCGTTCGATGAGTTAGCCATCGAAGGATACAATCGCTGAAAGGAGGGGCCATTTCGCAGTGAACTGCATCAATAATGTTTTACTGCGGGGAGAAAGCTTATCAAAATGCTTTTAAGGGGGTCAGACTTGCTTTGGTTTTACACCAGTACTTCTTCGAGAAGTTATTTTTGGGGGACTTAGAGGAGACACCTTCTGGCCTTTACATCGAAGCTTGGGAGAGGAAATGTACCTCCTTTTTGATCCTAGACACAGCGGAATATGTTCTTTCCTGGGGTTTATCACAGACGCCTTCGTCGCTAGACAACACACAAAAAAATAATGAAATTTAAACGACATGTAAATCAATACGAATGTAAACATACAAAGACTGAATCAAAACTTTGATTGAAAATTACATTAAAATCAATGCACTCAATTGGAGCATCAAAAAGCATACAATTTTACACTTTCATTCGTGTAATATTACATGTCATTCATTTTACAGCAATAAACGTGTAAAAAATACATTGAAGTGCAATGGTTCTCCGTTTGATGAAACTGTAATTTTCAATCGACGTGTAGAATAATAATAAAATTCGTTGAAGAAAGCACGACAAATCGTGTGAATTTTTGGTGGAACTTAATTTTACATTTATATTCATGCTCCAAATATGTGCATGAAAATAAATTTAAAATTACAAAATATTTTTTTCTGTGAAGTTAGTATAGATGTAAGTGTCTGATGGCATGGTTAGCTTTAGCATTTCTGCAAAAGATCGCTTGGAGCGTCTCTGAACGGAACGCTTAAGATTCGCCTCGCGCTGGTTGTACGCGGGTCATGTCGGGAGATCATGTGGGTTTCCTCCACAGTAGAGACACTTTTCGATATCTCTTCGACAATAATCATTCGCATGATTCCACCGGCATTTCCCACAACGGGCCTTATTGCTACAATGGGAGGCTGTGTGTCCCAATTGTTTGCAATTAGTACAGTTCATGACCCGCGGCACAAAGAGGCGAACAGGAACCTGGTCAAAGAGGAGGTAGTTAGGTAGAGCAGAACCGGCGAAAGTCACCCGATAAGAGTCTGAGTTGACATATGTTTTCTACCCGTCAGCAGCGACAGAGGCTGAATGCAAACGTTTGCACTCTAGTATCTTCACTGACTTAAGCATGGGGTCTTTGAAACAGCCAGTCCCATGTTTCAGCAGGTCCTCGCAATTCAGACTCTAATCAGAGACTACTTCGCAGACTTCAACCCTGTTCGCTGGAATATACACTCTGTACTCCTTCGTAAAGGGCCCGTAGCCAGCAATATCGTTTGCCTGATTCAAACAATTTACACCCACCCGAGGCTTATCAGAGCAAATTTTCGATATTTCTACTACGACCGAATACCGCTCCGTCAGAACTCGAGAAATCAGCGATAGATTGAGACATTTTGTATCTTTGGTCCGAAAGAAGGTCACTGAGGGTCCGGTGGCCGAGTTTGGATATACTTTAAGCCGGGGAGCCGATTTTGTTTCAACATCCATCTCACCTTGAGATGAACCACCGTCCGGGGAAGTTATTTCTACACGGGCCTATTGCCCAGTGCACGTTAGTATGAGAACCAAGAAGGGGAAACGTAAATTAAACGCTTCTTAATTTGTGTGTATAACAGTATCCAGAAGGCTTACTAGAAAAACCCTGCTTCACTGGTCATTGATGAATAGCGGTACTCAGAAACAGAAACACAAAAGAAGGGATAAAAACTGAAACCTCGACGAGGCGAAGAATGCGCAAGATAACCTTGAACGCGGATTAGCACAATGCTTTGTCGTTATACACTGCACGGACTGGCAACAAAACCCTTGTGTCTCGAGCGCTTGAAAATGAGTGACTTACTATCACATTATGTTTTGTACGTGCAGCAGGGATACCAGGTATCTTTTTCAAATGTCTTCACATTTTATAAAAAAATGTCTTCATTCAGTGTGACGGACTTCAAACTCAGCTACACTGGCTGTGAAAACACAAAGCGCAGTGATCTGCTTCGTCAGGCGTTCAACAGGCAACTGAGCTGGTCCGGCGAAATCCGTCCGTTTAAATAGTCGATATTGACGACATTCATAGAAGCGTAGCGCACTAGGTACACAAATCTGTCGTGCTGGACTAGGGAAGCGCTATCTTCTGTATGTAAATGCGCGATATTTTGACTAGGTTGTTCATTATTTAAATTATTAATGTCATGATATAAAAAATCTTTGGGTTTATCTATAGGAATCTATTCTTAGAAGTATTTCGGGGCGATATGCGCAAAAATTTGAAAATTTATCGTGAGATGGCTGAATTATATGCGTTTAAAATTGGACCACTTTTCGTTACATACCATTTTTGTAGGATTTGCAACGTGCACCCCTATATCGAAAACAAAGACGTAGTCCTACGTCAAAACACGTCTTCACAATATATCAAATGCCTTCAAAATGAAGGCAAATCTTAAAATCTTGCATCTCTGACGTGCAGGGTCAGGTAGTAGGCAATGTGTCGGTCCACCTAGATTTTCACCACAAAAACCATTTGAAATAAGGGGCATTACTTCGTGAATTTACGATGAATTCCATTTCTTCCAAATGTGATATGAATCTTTTAATGGTCCCAGTGCAAGTAAGTGGTATCAGTTCTTGAAGCCAGGCATTAATTTTCTCGTCGTCCATATTTATGAGGCGGCGTCACAGAAACCACGTGCTTAGGGTTGTGGTACCGGTAATACCGGTACCGAAAATCCCGGGAATACCGACCCATTTTGGTACCGTAATACCGGTACTGAACAAAAGCCAGTACCGATATTTTCGGTACTATACAATTTTTTATGACAAATATGTTAACTCTGCAGGGGGATCTGTTTCAAAATATCGGTCTGCAAGATAACGTTTAATTATATTAATTTGCCTTCTAGATAAATCGTTGAGATAACACCTTTGTGTGGGAATGAGGTGGGGCCATCATCATAATAATTCAAGAAGTTAAAGTTTTATTGGCGACATTCTGATTGGTTTCCATTATTCACTGGGTGGCGCGTAATAAGACTAAGGTCTAAGTCATGTCTGTATTTGGTTTGCTCTTAAACCTTTATCTATAAAAGAACGAACGGCTATTTAGTAGCTAACAGTTTTAGACTTGGTGAACTGCTTCAAATGGGGCGATTTGTAATTATTGGTGATCGGAAAATTCAGCAAAATTCCATAGTTTACAGGAAAGCAAGGAGCCTTGATATGCATTGGAGAATAGTAGACAAACGACATAAAGGTCGGAACCAATTTTCAGAAAAGCAATAGAGGAAATGCGATTAACCTGCTCGGATTTACTGCCATTCTCGCTTTGATTTACTGTTGTTAATAGGGTTTCATACATTTACCATCTGTTCAAATCGAGGAAAGTCGCACTTAGCAGTTATTGATTTCAAAGTGGCCTAGATTTCGAAATTAAAGAAGGTGCCCTATACGAAAAATATGTTCTGCGAAATAAGTCTTGCCATTTCGAAGCAATTAAAAACAATAAACATGTTTTTTGATCAGCACAAATCAATCATCTGAGAATAAGATCATCAGTTTGAGCATTCAATTTCAGTTTGAAGCTTTTTTCGATTTTTTTTTTAAATATTCGTGTACCGATACTTTACCGGTACCGAGGGCTTCAGTACCGTAGTACGGGCTCTCGCCAAAAAGGGTCGGTACTGCAAACCCTAGTGGAAATTTGTAAGCAAGGAATAAAAATATAAAATGTTTAATATCTTCGCCGCTCGTGAACGGATTTTAACAATGTATAGCTTGTTAGAAAGGTATTTCCATAAGCTTTCTGATAGTTTTCGCGTTGAGATCGCTGTGTTCGAAAGTTATTTGCTAAAAACACTTTTTGTTTTGACAAGATCATCCATATTACCCCCTTTAAACTGCCTTGCGTGGCTTGTCAACTAAAGAAAAATAGTTAGGAAATAAAGGGAAAATTTTACAGTATTGTCAACGTTTAATATTATTTCGAGCTAATTTCAAATATATCTGTATAAACAGATTCATAGTCTGTTAAAACCTTCAAACAAACTAGTAACTCGAATATGACTATTAAAACCTAGATAAGCAACCGTAACATTAAATATGGGTACGATCATACTTGATAATTTCTTTGTAGACGAAAAGTGAGAGAGGCAACATTTGGTCTGGTCGATGGCCTCCTTGTTGACACGAGCTAGTTTTTAGCCCGAGGGAAATACGGAATATTGTGATTGCGGTAAATGACTGCGTTAAACACTTAAGAAGGTCTCGAGATGATCAAACCGTGTAATATTGATTCGAATAATTACTGGCAACGAACGACGAACAAACATACTATAGACGCGCACTGCTCTGTTTGTGCTAAATAAAAGTCAAAAACTGATCGCGCAATAAAGCCTTCGCGTCGTTCCGATTAAAATGTTTGCAATTTTGATGTCTAGTTAAAAACAATAAAAAATCCATTATTTTCAGATACCACAGGTAGTTAATCCAACCAGTTTATTACCGACTGACAGTAATCTTCCGGACACGTTTGCGAAATTGTCTGCCACTCGAAAAATATAATCCAGTGCAAATAATTATTGAATTAGACTGCCACACGAACTAGAGTGTCCTGGCTCAGACGAACTTGGTTGCCAATCTGTTGAATGAACTCGGTAGGCCACCAACCGCAAACCGGCTACCTAACTAGACAGCCGCTTGTGCGGTGTTGTTTTATTGATACCTTATTACTTCATTCTACAACGCATTCTGACGCGTTTCTCAGGCGCGAAAATTCCACGATGTGTTTACTGTTTCTCGTCCCACGACCTATTCCGCGTTTGATTGATCGGTCTATGGGGGTGGTATTTTTGCACCTAATCGGGTGTGACATGCGTAACACATTAGGTGCTTTTGTAATTAACATAGGTACCTGACAATAGCCAATCAAGGACTGCTACTTCTAAATCGTGTCTAGACAAATCACGATTTTTGATGCCCATCAAAGTTAGATAGCATATCGCAGTAGCAAATTTCCACATCCCGGGTAAAATGAATAAGGAAACCTTGTTGTCGAACGGAGTCCTTGATGTTAGCATACAGTATAGCAAAATACTAACATTGTCGTTGATTACTGTATATACGCACTTCGCAGATTATTCTCAGGAAGGTGCTCGGATAGTGTCAATTGGCAATCAAGCTTATTTGTGATACTGAAACTAGTAGCGTACGGACAGAACAAAAACACGATTTGAATAATCTGCGTAAGTCACGCTATATTTAGTCTTTGTTATACATAGCTGTTCCCGACGACAATAGTAGGAATAGTCGCGACCGATGTTGATATGCGATGGCTCCTCGAAATAAGGTACGTTGACTTATCTGATCCCTGGAAATCTTGTCTCTGTTCTGCTGAGCCAACCAGGCACGAAGTGACGGCACGGGAATACATATCAACTAATGTGAACCGCACTACTACCCGCCGCCCGGTATGAAGTCACTCATTTGGTTGCCAGGTTTGAATAGTTCGAGATACAGTAAGGAGGAATGTTGCGCGAAAAGAAACAAACAGAACCTGTGTATCTTGATCTTGCTCGGATTATTGGTTGTATACCCACTGCTTCTGTTTCCTATACATGAATTGAGTTGGTGTGATTGACCTTGAAATACTTTTGCCAGTACGCGAGGTCGGTAATTCTTTTGACGTGCCATAAGATTTCAAACGGTGATATCATTTGGCTGTTAATTTATGCGTAGATCTAAAATGAAATAAAATTTTAGTATGTGAGAAGCATATAATTATAAATTGGTTGGAGTGACTCATGTGATTTCAACTTTGCGAAGTTTTCAAATACTTTTTAAGTAATGTTAACAAATTTAACATTAACAGTTTCTACCACGCAATCGCCATGTAATCCATTTTTGGCCCGGACCAATATCGCTTTGTATGCAATATATCAGTTTTAAAGTAAAATTCACATTAGAATCATGCTTATTTCTATAGAAATCAAACGGTTCGTATTTCGGGTGTACACGAATTTAAAATGAACCGTTTTTGAATAGTTCTTATAGCATGTCACAATTGTATCTCGAATATATGCATTATCTCTAAAACTTGTGAAAGAAGTCGTAAAATCGTAAGTTTTAAGTTAGGAATTCACGATTTTTTCAGTTTTAACTTTTTAAATATGAAATAATTTTATGCATGGTATTTGCTTATTGTGGCCTTAGTAGGGATGGACCCGCAGTTATTCAACTTCTCGCTCGGTCTTATACCGAGAAGTTGAGTAACTGCGGCACCATTCCTGCCATCCATCTACTGCTTTTTTCCATTTGCTGATAGTAAAAATGGAGCTAAAGCTTTTCAAACTTGCCTCTATCCACATCGACCATGTCAGGCACTATGTTATTATAATGACATTTTGAAAATTAGCCCAGGCGAAAAGATTAATTGTGTACAAAAATTTAAAGCGCGTGGTTGTGTGTAGCAAAGCTGAAATCAGTATCTCCATGTATTTTATCGATGGGAAAATGGAGGTACAACTTTATGATGTAGCACCTATCACTTGCAATGTTAGGAATAAATAATAATATCGAAATTCAGAGAATTAAAATTTATTACGGAGAATATGACTCTACTGGTGTTTGGTGGGGAAAACGCGGATGAACCGGTCCATTCCTTCATACCTGATCACGGAGTATATCACACAATGTGGTAGTGCCATTACATATATCAATGACAAATTAAGTGGTTATAAACAAAGTTGAGGCGAATCGTAAAAAAATCTATAAGCTCTATGCGGTTGCACGAACTGTTGACGTAGGACTACACTACTTAATGTGAAATATTTCATGTCTTAGTACATTTAGATTAATAATAAATCAAATACATTTCTTTCGCGCAGTTAAAGTATAACCAATCAACATCGAATGTTACGTATTTGACCAAACCTTGCTTATCAGGTCATTTTATTTGTAGTAGGCGATAAATTTCGATTAAACTTATTTGAGAAGATCTGAAGAACAAAGGTAGAAAACAGCGACCGAAAACCAATATCTGAAATAGTTTTAATTCTTTATGGGACAGTCTCAACCTTGAAATGAAGCAAACTTAGTGAAAAGGTCCTATGTGCAAATGAGAGCCTCTCTTTGTTTACTTTCTCTTCCGCTAATGGCATGGTCGCATTTACGTTTGCTACTTAACCATTTGCGTAATATGCTAGTCGAAATTTTACTCTTCCAATATATATTGGAAAAATTAATGGTGCCGTGATAATTGCAAGAGAAAGTAAACAAAGAGAGGCTCTCTTTTGCACATAGGTCAAGTTCAAAAAGTACGCGAGCAATATTGTAAAAACTTTTCGATTATGTGCGGTAAAACCCGGACCGTTGAAGAAAAACGATGTTTTAGACAATATAGTCACATTTCATATATAAAACATGTTTTCTAGTTTTACTTTACCATTATTATAACTTTTCTAAATCACACATAGAAATTTATCGAATGCAGTGGCCTTAATTATATATCGATGCAATTAATATACATGGTTCGAAAATCATTTTATATATGGATTTGGATGCGTTTTTCGTGACGGTTTTTAAGTGGCAGTGAATTCATTCATAAACAGGCTTTGTAGTATGTATTAGAAGAATTAAGGCAGGATAGACTGAGTGGAAAGTGGAGTCACTTGGAATCAATGAATGTAAATAAAAAAAATTTGCTGCGCTCTTTATCGATTCGCGAAACATTGTTTCTGTAAAAGTTTTCGTCTTTGCGCAACGAAAGCACAGGTTACTATCAAGCATGCTTGCAACCACAAACAAATTAGGTATACACATTCGTATCAAACAAAGAACCCAAGCGAACGGTGTACAATGCTTGAATCAAACAGTTACATCCAGTCACGAATGAAAGATACGTGCCAAGCAAAATGAGTCAACGCTAGTGATGATGGGTGGAGCGAAAGAGACAACTAGTATCACGACGCTATGTTAACAGTGTTTGCATATGGAGCTCGACTGTACAAGAGATTTTGTGCACATGTTTTATAAGAATTAATGCGTTCGAGGCTGTGCATAAAATGGTGTTTTATCGGACAAGCTCAGTCGCCTGTTGAACGGCACTGCGTAACGTACCTCCACAGCGCATTGCTCAGCCTTCAATTCAACAGTTAACTGAACTTGTCCGATCAATTATGTTCCTTAAATGGTCGATGAGGGCGTCATTCATGGAAATGTAGCGCGCTAGGTACATAAATCTGTTGTGCCAGACTTGTGACTTTCTGTGTTTAAATGCATGGTATTTTGACTATGTTATACGATATTTGAAATTTTTAATGTCATCTTATCAGAAATCTATTAGTATGAAATCTGTTCTTAGAAGTATTTCTAAGCAAAATGCGCAAAAATTCGAAGATTTATTTTAAGCTAGCCATATTTTAAGCGTTTATAACCTAACCACTTTGCGTTACATACCGTTTTTGTTGAATTTTCAAAGTGTATCTCCATATCGAAGACAAAGACGTAGTCCTACGTCAAACACTAATCCATAATTTGAAAGTACATGCAAAATTTCGGATCGGAGTACAAGATTTTAAATTACAGCTGTTCGTAGCGAGCTGGTTCCATCGACGAATGAAGTTAACACAAAACATTAAACGTAATTATCTTGGAATGGAGTTTTTGAAAATTAACGCCGAAGTGAACGTGATATCTCTAAAACTGTTCAACCGATTTTAATTTTATTTAAATTGTTTTACCCTCTTATTTACAACAAGATGCTCAAAAAAATTTGATTTCTTAAAAATGTTGTTAAAATCTTTATAGATACAATCTCGTGTACTTGAACGATTCCTTTTTCGTCCAAAAAATTCGAGTTTTTGCAATGGATTTTGTGTTTTCAATTTTGGACACCTTAAAAATCGATTTTTTGTCAAAATAGTTTTTTATTAGAAATTTTTTTTGAGAAGTAAAACTGTTCCATTAAACCACATTACATTTTTTAATTTTTTTTTGGATCTCAGTTGAGTGGTTTACCTTTGTGAGTGTTCACCGCAAGTCTCTGCAAAAAAACGCACTTCAGGGAAAAAGCCTTAACTCCGACAATTTGTAATATTTTTCTTTAATTCAATTTTTTTCTTCGATAATATTTTCATTGGCTTTTTCAAATAAAGTTTGCTAAGACCCTTAAAATATCACGAACTTGGCTCACTTTTCAACCTCAACGTTATATAACCCCGTTAATACGTGCCTGTTCTGTGAATTATTTATTTATTTTATTTTATTTAAATTGTTTTACCCTCTTATTTACAACCAAGTAAGACGCTCAAAAAGTTTTGATTTCTTAAAAATGTTGTTAAAATCTTTATAGATACAATCTCGTGTACACGAACGGTCCAAAAAATTCGATTTTTTGCAATGGATTTTGTGTTTTCAATTTTGGACACCTTAAAAATCGTTTTTTTGTCAAAATAGTTTTTTATTAGAACATATTTTTGAGAAGCCAAACTGTTCCAGTAAACAGCATTACATTTTTCATCATTTTTTAATTTTTTTTTATCTCAGTTGAGTGGTTTGCCTTGGTGAGTGTTCACCGCAAGTCTCTGCAAAACGCGCTTCAGGGAAAAAGCCTTAACTCCGACAATTTGTAATATTTTTCTTTAATTCAATTTTTTTTCTTCGATAATAATTTCATTGGCTTTTTCAAATAAAGTTTGCTAAGACCCTTAAAATCTCACTTTTCCACCTCAACATATATAACCCATTAATACGTGCATGTTCTGTGAACAGGTGGCATACTCTGTTCAAAACTCTGCTAAAAAACAGTCGTGTTTAAAGATAGCCGAAGAAGCTCTTCTACGGAAACAAATCCCAATACACAGTTAGCAATACCATTACCTGAACTACAAACAGTTGCCAAATTTTCAGCTGCTGTTCAGGTAGTAATGACAACTGCAAAGGCTGCGTCAATACCTAAAAATTAAAATCAAAAGACAAATTGGAAGTTTTTATCAGACTTTTGGTTTATGTTAGGCTGACAAATATTCTTCTTTGGTCTCTAGACATAATCTCATAATCCTTTCTAATTATTTAGTATACATTTCCCTTAAGGGGGTCTACCAAAGCAAAAGGAGAAAAACAGATTTTTTCAGATCTTTAAAATAAGAAAAATATGATCACTAAAAGATTTGCTACAATCGGGAACGGGTGCAGCGTAAATCGTTTGCCTTGTACGCTGCTCACCTGAGTTAGAGATTAGAGTTTGCGGTGATTTTCAGCATTATCACACAAATTGACTATTTGGTATGTGATTTTACCATAAAAGATTAAACAATGAAAACTTAACCCCTAAACAATGCGTATATGGTCAAGGCTCCGAAAATGGCAACCACAGGCGAAATTATGTTTTATCAAATTTTGCGTCAAACTGTTTGTTTTCCGTATGTATATAACCTTTAATATTAAAAAAAATATGAATGGTGATCCCAGAAAAAATTTCATGTCTGCCATTTATGAAAATTTGTTGATGCTACTTGCATGACCTGAAAGTGACTAAAAGACCGTAAGAAGATAAAAAGGTAAACAAAATCCATATTTTCAACTTTTTGCTTGCAACCACATTTTTCTATCGTAGTCTAATTTAAATTTGATGATATGGCTTGAAAAATTTTGATGAATATGGATTATTGCTTATTTTCAGTTGTGAAGTAATGGAAACCAAATAACTTGTAACGTGACAGATCAAAAATTCAAAAAAGTTTTGTGGACCACACCAACAGCATGCATACAATGTCTATCTTGTATTTTTCTTACTACTTTGAATCTACTTTTTGAAACTGTATTGTGAAAACTTTAAAGTTTTATTAATTTTTAAGAAAACAGTTTATCTTATGTAACGTGACAGATTTTTTCTGCTGTAAAGCAATTCTATTAAGTTTGATTCAATTGCGTCAATATTGGTGACCATCTTTGATTCTGATGCAACCTTTTACGTTTCATGTATATGGGAGACTAAGTATTTTTCAATATTAAACGAACATTTTTTATTCAAGAGTAATATTTAAAAAGGGCGTATGAGATCTTGAATGCGCTATTTTCAACATATATTATTCGAAAATCGCCATTTGTGCAGCAAAACGAGCGAGTTCTAGGGAATTAATTGTTCTGTGTGAATATTTTTTGGTGAAATTTTTCAAAAAAAGCAAAAAATTGTTAAAAATACATTGTTAAAAAACAAAAAAATGAAAATACAATTACAGAAAAACAATGTTTTTTGTCAATGAAATCCTGTAAACTGATGAAACTATAATTGCACTATTAAAAAGTTATTAGTAAGAAAACATTTTTAACTTCAAGTGGTCGGTGTTAAGTCAGACCGGACTAAGTCGCAAAACATCAAAAATGAGATAATGATATCACTGGATAAATGATTTCTTCGGCTACATTCGATTTTTCCAATTATAACGTAGAGGATGCTGCGATTCAAACTTTAAACCCGTTTTTCTCTAAATCAATATTTTGTCACTTAGTCCGGTCTGACTTAACACCGACCAAGTATTCTTCTAAATTTCTTAGTATTTGCTAGCCATAAATATAATTTTCTTATACAATATTAATACTAAATATAATTTCGAAGCAAAATGCTTTTAAGAAATTTTTTCGAAATATTTTGATTTTTTTTCAACAAAAATATCTAGTAGTGAAAATACGCCCTTTTAATAAATTACTCACAAATACCAAACGCAAAAAACATAACACGTTTAAAATTTAATTGCAAATAAAAAAACTTTAAAATATAATTGCATCGTAGCGAAAATAACAATAAAAAGTTTAAACATATTTCAATAATTCTTTTAATTTTTAATTTTCATTTTTTTTCTTTAAATAATTTAGTTATAGAATGTATTTCAAAATTCAAAATGCTCACGAAAAATTATCCTTCAAAATGCATATGTTTTCAAGTTATTTTGGATTTTCTTTCGACATAATATGTTACTTCGTGAATTTACGACCTTTTCAAAAGTTTTTCACGTTTGTTCATCAAAACCAATATGTTTTTCAAAATAAACATGAAATTTCCCGTTAATACTCAGTTCCTAGATTAAGGATGATTGGTGTACGATTGTCTTGATATCCTTGCTTCAATGAAAATGCAGAACTGTAACGTGACAGATTCTGGTTGTAACGTGACAGATCATTGAGAATACTCCATAAAATCGAAAACAAAGTTTTTCTTCAGGAAAACTATATTTCAAATTCTTCCTTGCTTTCTTAGCTAAAACTTAAAACTGTTTTCCTGCAAATTTGGGGGACAACGGAACAGACTTTTTCTATTTAGTCGGGCAACCTCCAAACTAACTGCGAAAATTGTGTAACGTGACAGACGTATCAAAATGACAATAAAGTGAAAACGGTTCATGATAGGAAAAAAAACTTGCTGTAGAAAATAAGTGCGGTTTAGTGACCTTAATAATGTGCAGTTGTGATAGAATGTGGTTTTATTGTTTTTGCTGACTTATCTTTGAAATATGCGTAAAAATGTAACATGACAGACAGAAGCCTTGGCCATATTCATTTGTCATTTCATACATTGATTTTACGTAAATAAAGTTATTTGGAGAGTTACGAACGAGTACCATTTTAATTTTTTTTAAAACGCCCTCGCAATTTTTTCACTTAAACTTAACAAAGTTCCAATCTTTCAATTGAAATTGACGGAATGAAATCCATTTGCAATCTTTGCAGATATATAGCTTTTAAGAAAACAATTTTTGTTTTGAAAATTACTTCTGACTGTGCAAACAAAAGAGATAGAAACTTGGTTGCTTGGGCGAAACGGTGCCATTATAAAAGTTCTAAAAATCTCTAGAACAAAGTATTTGCGAGAAAAATCGGCAAAAATAGTACTAAGAAAGTTTGACAACGACACATTAGGTCGAAAACTAACCGTTTGGACGCAAGCAGTTTTGTCTTCCTAAATAGGCAACTAAAAAAACTGTGCTAAAATGAAGTGGCGATGCGAAGAATTTTCAAGAAAGCTAGGAAAAAACGTTCACAACATTCGCACACCAGTAGCTCTGCAACTGCTGTGTCAAAGTTGATGAGTGGTTCTGAAAAGAAAAAGGTCCATGCTTTTTTATGGGAAATAGGCTAAACCCAATTCAATTGTTCAAAACTGCATGCTTTAATATAATTCATTTCATAACCTGAAACCTGGATAACGGAATATAGCCTTCTGTTATAATGGTAAAAACTATTCATGATATAACCGACATCAATACGGTGAAAGCGAAATCGCATGTATGGAGGATTCGTTTGACAACTCCATTTAATGGCACATTGCAGTTGGGCTTATGTTACACCATGACAATCTATGTAGAATACGTAACAATTTTCCATTAACTCGATAACATCGTACCATTCCTAATGCGATGGAACTGAACACAGCCAACTTTTAGTGCGAAAAATTCCAATACACAATTGATATTCAACTTCGCTAACAGAAGGCCGAATCTTGCATCCCTTGAAATCAATAGATGTCGTGTACTCGAATCCTTCATAATAAGTCATTTTAGATACTCGCCTTTCGCCGCTGCGGGATAAGGAAATACAGGTATATGTTGTTTGTTGTTCTTTGTTGAAGATTTCAACAGACTCATTGTGCACTCGTTTATAGTGATCGACTCGAGAAGATGAAGAGACTGTACGCTCAAAATTACTGTAGGCTAAAGCATTTCAGCGCCAGACGTGTAAGATAGAGGAAATAGAAAGCACATCGATTTCGTGTCGTCGTTGCTCATAACTTGTTGCGTTAATGTGTGAACTGTTTTAAGGGGTTACCCACCTTTTTGCGAGCAGAAATTGAGCAAAAGTTATTTTTTTAAGGTATGCGACAATGATTTTAATACATAAAAGTTATAGTTTTTTGATAGTAAATTTTTGAGTGAAACAAACAAGCAATAGTTTATTACCAAAAAATCAGAATTAGTCTTTGCCCCGAAACCCCTTTTTATTTAAGAGGTGGTGATCACGATGGGAGTCCAGCAGATCAACTAAAATCCTAAAAATCGAAAAATTCTATTAGTATAGTAGTATTCCTCGTACCTTAACGATTAGTTGAATAAATATTTCTTTCCTGCGTACGGGAACATTTTCCCGAAAAATCGATGTTTTGAGCACTAAAAATTGTATTAAAAATTTCTTATCCATAAAATAAAAATTTAGCTTGACCTTGTCCGATCACGCCTTCTTATCTACATAATAGAAATTTATGCATAAAAAGGAATTGTTAAAGAACGATTCTCTTTTTGTGAATTCCCCCGCTGTAACTTTTAATCTATTACTCAGCACTCTAAAAAAATTGGAAAAACATTTTTGGAGTGTTCTACTTTCAGATAAAGAAACAATTTTTTTTATTTCTTGAAAAAATAAAAAGGTATGTAACCTCTTAAATACAACCAAATCCTAAATTACTTTATCTCAGCAGCATAAGAACATTGTACTTTTGATCGGCATATTTCAATACACTCCGTGATATGTCGCCGCCAGTGTAGACAGTTTTTGGTTTATTATCTATCCTAAGTGCCTCTCATTTCTTCTGCTGTAAATTTTATGCATTGGACATATTCGGTCTATCTACTCATTGAACTTACTACTACTACTTACTAGTTACTAGAAGAATATGTTAAAAAATGCATAAAAATCACCGCAGAATAAAAGAGGCGGGAATAGAAAGTATGCTAACTATGCATATTTTTGTTTCTCAGTGTGTAGATCACCAGGTTCTAGCTCAGTGTTCCCATGTGAAAAAAATTATACCGCACATTTAAGATAGATGTTTTATGTCTTCGGTAAAGTTAATCACAAAAATGAAGCTGACCTCGACAAAAACGCTTATATCTTTGGTATTGAATAGTTTCAAGCTATCTGGTTCCATCAAGTCGGAAGATATTTAATAAAAAAATCTTTCTTCTCAATACAAGTACATATTATGTAGTTCAAATTGCAGACACTTTATACACATAGACTAGCGAGGTGTCCAAAATTGCAACCAAACGCGCACGATGGTTTTGTGAGGGGAAGTAGAGGAGGAAGCCCATGCAAAGCTTATGGGATCTTCCGTGATGATAGTTTACATCCATGGTTGCTAGTTTTACTGTTTTTGTCTCCGCAAGACTGTAGTTCAAATCACAATCAGTATATATTATGTACATCAAACCCCAACTCATGTTATCAAACGTCGCAGCAAACCGCTATACTCACACTATACCCTAACGTCTATTTGAACCTGGTGAACCTTTTACCAACGCACAAACAATTCAAATGGCGAAAAAATTCCCACGGCTCTCTCGTGCCACGCTTGGAATATCAATCAGCCACAAGAATCGACGAAAATCCAGCGGCCAAGACTTGTTTTATTAACGGTTACCCTGATGTATCCACCACACCAACAGCGGCGGTTACTGACTGTCTTAGAAGAAAAAAAACCGAACGTGTCAACTAATTGTCCGTGACCAGGAAAGAAGTTTCTTTCAAGCACCCAGGCGATAAGCGATTGTTTACGGTTATAACCTATCGGAGAACACAGCCTACAGTGGTCAAGCAAGCGGGGGTTAACCTCATCAGTTGGTGGAAGTAGGAAAATAGTTCCCCCATACCAACTTTCGGAAACATAAACATTTGGAGGCCAAGCCAATCCGGCAGTACAGGAACCTGAACAAACATTGCTAAATGTGTAAAACATTGACTGTCTAAGTTGCAAATGAAGCGAGCCTCTCTACCACCGCCCGTCCCGCCATTCGTCTACGGCATGTCTTGTTTGTCGTACAATTAAACCATTGAGGCCGACTGTTTGTCATAGTGCAATGCAATTAACGATAAGGTCAGCGCAAAGAGCGCATAATTAATGTTGTTAATCTCGCAGAGTTATGTAGCATTTGAAATGGTTATTCAGAGAATGCAATTTGTTTAAGACCCCACTTCTGACCGCTATTTGGACGGCCGGTGCACGCACGTTTGGAGGTTTCCGGTTTAAACTTCATCCGAATGAACTGTGTGTTTGGTGCTGAAATCTGCTTACAGCATTGTATTCTCAAGACAGTAAATATCTAATATAACATGATCTTCTACTGTTGATAACTTTCATTGAAAGAGTAGAAGAGAGTATTTTGTCGATGGTTGAAATGTGCGAGAAACAGGTTGATTTCGTCAAAAATGATAATTTCATGCTCAAAGCTACACCCACCAACGGTACCAGTGTACATAGCATAAAGAGAACGTTGTCCACGATATTGACCTACACTGACTGACTGACTGGCAACAGTTATACAACCGACACGAACGTGCCACTTCAGAACCATCATCTCAATCTTACACGCTTAGCATCTAATTACCTTTCAACACCTAGGCAGTGCAGTACCGTATAGTTCTCTACCCCTGCCTACCGAAAAGATACAAAAAATCTCAAGATATGCACTTCACGGCACCCGGTCTTCCGCTACACAACAAGCGTGGCAACAACAGCATCTGGAGAATATTTTCAATTCGACGTCTCGAACTTTACATTTGCTGTGTAGGTATGCTTAGCAGCGCAGTGGAAAAACATGAATAAGTCATATAGGCAGAGAAAAAAAAAATGCTATAACCACGCTTAAACCTAACCTTGAACTTTCGGAAACTGCTGGCCGAAAGATTGAAAAAAAAATATTCCGCTCCATCCACTCCAACGCTTACGGCTTGAGAAGAATCAAGCTGTTGTGTCGTATTGGGCCGTACATAAGAGCGAGTTCGTTCATGGCACACATTGTACAAAGCTTGCCAGGTTGAAACTGTTAAGTTGGAAGGGGGCACGGTTTGGTACGGCAATAAATGCTGGAAAATCCCTTGGAAGGTATAGTGGGTTTATATTCATTAAGGCGAGGAAATCTCATTTAGCCAACAGATCTCTGAGACTGCTAGTAAGGGACCGCTGTGCTCTTTCATTGATTTATAAATGACCGTTTGATTTATAAATGACCGAAAATTTGAAAGGGAAGACCATGCCTAGTTACACTCGTTCAATTTTATAATCTATTCGGGTGGTATAATAATCAACTAAAAGATTCCTCTATGTAAAAACCGGATAAAAAGATAACCGGTTTTTACAGAGTAATTCTTTATGAAATATTTAAAATATTTCTTTTCTATTTGGTTGTCCGCTGAAAAAAAAGAAAAATATAAAATGGGATTTTTTGCCACGCCATTATTAAAACTACATTTCTGATTTCTTGAGCACATTTATTACCCAATTTCCAATATTTTTACATTAATAATCAATTCGTACCTATTATTATCCGTGGACCGAATAATTATAATAACCTGAAGAATGTACCATCAACGTCTTAGTACGTAACAAATTGTTTTAAAAATTTCTTCCTCGGTAAAAACATGTTTCGTAACTTTTTAGCTTACTCCCCCTCCCCCATATGTCGCGACATGTCACATTTTGTTGTACAATTTGATTTTACATCAGGCATATTTTACGACGCAAGACTAACTGGTAGTGTTCCGTAGAGCTTTCATCCGTACCCAAGTAACTATAAGCATTAAACCAATGCACAATATTACATACATTTGCGGTAATGCTGCATTGAAACTCCATTATATCATTATCAATGCAATATAGCTCAATATTAGCATCATTAATGCATATATGCACAGCCGAAATATGGAATTATCGGTTGCTCTTTATAAGTATATAAAGCTGATATAAGGCGTAAATGCTTCAAGGATCTTTAAAGCATGTATGCTTCACATGTGCATTTAGTGCCACTATATAGCAAATTTGAGGCAGATATAATGCTATTATAATGATGTGGGTTTAGGTTATATTCATGCATATTTCATATCATTCGAACATATGCAATACAGCCTAGACAGCAAAAGCTGCGCACTGGGTAAGTTAGAGACTTACTAAAGTTAATTTTCATAAAACAGTATTCATATCGTGTTAGAACGAAAGTCTAATAAGGCTATTAATTACAATGCGTTAGAAGAGTCAAATACTGTTCCCAGCATTATTTTTATATTTTTCCTTTTAGTTCATCATTTTGGTAACGGAAACATAAAAAGTCGTAGCAAACCCATATTGCGGAGAATGACAGTCAATTAAAGCTTTCTAATAGCATGACATTTGTGCACTGGTACTATATAATAGAATTAATACTGCACAAACGAGCTGTTAATTTCTGCACAGTAATAGCACTATATTTCGCCTTTTCTGGCATACTACTGACATTATATCAGGATATATGGCTTAGCGGCTCTGTAAGACTGCTTTATATGTAGATCTAATGCAGATATTAGGCTACGTTATAATGCTTATTGGTTACTTGGGTAGCTCTTCGCTCGCAGAACATACAAAGCCAGTGACTAGGGGGAGCGCTGAGCCAATTGACAATGTTTGTAATTTCAATTTGTTACAGCTTTGATTTAGGTCTCTTAATAATTACGTTGCAAAAATATCTTGAGACTAGGAAAACATAATTTGATTTTTTTTAATATTAGATGTGAGAGGAGAAACATTCCACCTGTCATAAAACTAGGAATACATGTTGATTTACAAAAGTCATTCTCAAAACTACGACTGAGTATCGAATACCTTTCAATGGAATAGAAATACAGTTCGGCACTTATAGCAAGCAAAGTTTTGTTAAGACCAGTAAAAGAAAAATTAGCCACCGACATCGAAGAGAGCGCAGACAACGATGACAGGGAAGAAAGGAGGAAAACAAACTTGCAGCCTCGTGGCAAGTGGACGATCACTGCCAGGACACTATGAGTGGGAACGCCGGCCTGTCCTCCTTAGATCCGTAGGGGATCATTTTGTGTCAGGGTTCCAGGTCGCGACTAGCACTATACTTCCAGTTATGCAGCGTTGGGTTTACGGAAAAGCCCGTAGTAGGACCAAAGGCTGTACTGTTGGTGCGGATTTTCAAACGGCTGGCATCTGCCGCAGACGATGGGGATAGGGAACTACTGAATAATAGAGAAAGAGAAAAGATATCTGAACCTGGACATCGACCGTCTTCAAGAATAGTTAGATAAGGGACATCAAGACATGCCAGAACATTCCGTACCGAAACGCTAGGTGGTCTTCCTCGGGTCCGGAGGGAATAAATCAGTCGAGACCTGGCAGATCTATTTTCAGTGAAAGCCCAGACAATATGTTCGATATCGTGATAGCCGTCGCCACAAGCGCAGCTATCACTACTGTCCATGAGCCCAATACGTCGGAGATACGCTTCCTGCGTGTATTAATTTGCTATGAGTCGGGAAACCACACGAATGAAACCACGACGCACATTCATCGCCTTGAATCAAGATTCTGTCGACATCTTCTGGACTATCGAATGCAACAACCTTCCTAGTTCCCCATTCCCCATGTAGCTTGCCATCTTTTGAAAGTCCTCTGATGAGCAAGACTAAACAATTCGTTGGACCAAATTGGCCTTTCAAAAATGTCGCCTTCTAACGAGTCATCCTTCACATTGCCAAGGATGGAGCAATCCAAACCAAGATAATTTAGAAAGATTTTCCTGATAAAGCACTAAGGAGTTCCTGTATTTTCCCCAAAAAATAAAGAGAGTGCTTTCCATTTTTCATCGAACGAATCGCCTTAATGCAGCTAAGGATATCCAACAAAATGAAATAGTGGTTTGTGGGTAAAGTGTCGATGGCCCCAAGGGTATTCTGAATAGCAGTTAGCTTTGCGACGTAAACAGAAGAGGGTCACTGAGTTTGTAGGAGGCGTTGAAGTTAGGATTGAAGATACCGAAGCCAGTGGACTCGTCGTCCATCAGTTTAAAACATCTTGCAGTAGTCGACCTCTCGGAACTTATTAGTTATAAAATATCTTTCATGGATGTGTCGGAGAAAAAATTGATTCAGAAGCATCTGACAAATGAGCACGGTTGGGATTACAAAAAGAATGGTTAATATTCTGCGCCATGTAATCAAAGTACAGGGACTGAGCTCGACAAGCTTCTCGAAGTTTTCGTATTTTTGTTTGATACAACAAAATTGGGTCTCCTGGGTGGTCCGGTTATTATGTGAAGAAAATTGATCCATTGTTTGCATTTCTGTTTCAGATACCTAATGTTGCATCTTCAGGTACATTTCGAGTCGAACCAGACCCCTAGACATAATGCTGTGAAAATCTGAGCGATAGTTTGATCTATTAATAGAAGATGTAGTTGTGCTAGTTCACGCTTTATGGAAAATACAACGGGCTCAGTTTTCTCCGTGGAGAATTCGATACCCAACTTAATATCCCAAGTAGAGCTTCCATTTCCCGACGGTTTTCAGCTTCCCGGGATTCGGGAAATAAATATGAAATTTCCCGGGAAATCCCGGGATCCCGGGAATATGGAAAAAAATAAAAAAAGTGGATCATTTTCTTGAAAACAAAAGGTAAAATTGAAAAGTTTTCGTACCCGTTTGATTGCATGTATATCTGTCTTAAAAGCAGTTGTCAGAAGATGCCGATTGGGTGGAGTACACATCACTGAATCATTTGATAACTCTTCACTCAGTTTGCGTAACATCAGCTCCTTTTAAAGATTTTTCTTGGGTAAACTGCACAACTTAAAATTGGGTAATTAGGATTATAATTGGGACGATATACTAAACGCAGCTACTGGAGCTACTGTCCAAAATTGGAATGAGTATCAGAACATTTCGATGGAATGTTAACTTAATGCAAAGCACCTTCTTTGGTAATCTTGAATGAAATGATTGAGCTGCTTCAGGGTAGTGTGCAATTATTTTCGATCAAATTAGAAAACATGATATATGGAATCCATTTCCGTCATATTAGGATCAGCATCACTGCGAATTAAGTATGAATCAAAATCAAGCATATAATTGACGAAATGTGCAGCGATGGGTGAAGTCTACCGTCGATTTCCTGTTACGAGCGAGTATCTGACAGAATCTGAATTTCTTGATCTTAAGGTCCTTCAAAAATCCTGCGTGCGTTTTTGAAAGCGACTTTCAAAGAGTTTGAATGCGAATGATATGACATGACATGACGGATACAGCATTCTGTATTACTTTTTATACATCCAAAAATTTAAATATCCGGGCATGCAAAATTCACGATAAAGCAGATATTACAGTTCCGGTAAAACAAATTACGAAGTATGCATTCGATGAACTGACCAAATATTTCTGCTGATGCTCTAGAAACATTTCTTATTTTAAATAGCGTTTGAGTTAAGCACAATACCTCTACAAACAATTTTTCAAACAAACAGTGATTGATTTTTTAAGAAAGTAACACTATTTCCATAACTAATTCGTGTTTGCAGGCCCTTTCATTTAAGATCTGACTATTAAAATTAACTATTAAAAGAACTGTTAAAAAATCTGATCAATCGGTTCATCGGTTGCAAAGATATCTTGCGCTCCGCTAACGCCACTGTAAGGAAATGCTTCGGAACAACGGCTGGCAAATTCATCCATTTTTGCATGAAAATACGCACATTCTTTAGCAGTGACTTGAGTAAGACTACATACTTGAAAAAATCACAAAAAAATATCTGCGAGCTTAAGCTATATATTCCATTGATCTGCAAATCAGTTGAAAAAGCATAATTTGCAATCACTACGCACCCCAAATGTTTACCGGTCAAAATATTTCCTACAGAATTTCAGAAGCCTTTTGGAATAAATTAAAAATCTTTTTCCTGGGATTCCCAAATCCCGGGAATGAGAAAACATAATTTCCCGGGAATCGGGAATCCCGGGAAATCCAAAAATCCCGGGATTCCCGGGAAATAAATTCCCGGGATGGAAGCTCTAAAGTAGATTAGTTTCCAAGGTATGCAGTAATCGTACTTGTAGGTCGACAGGTTTGGGACCCGTAACAGAAACCACACCGTCGTCTTCAAGTTGCCTTAACGTGCAGGAATAATTAAGGTATTCATTAATGTCATTTACACACGCATTGAAAGAGGGCTTAGACGTGAGCCCTGAAAAAAACCATATAGCTAAATCGTGATCTCGATAGATCACCATGCGAAAAAAAGTATGTGCTTTACAGACAACAAATTTTGCAAAAAGTTGTTTAAAATCGGCAAAATACCAGCTTATTACCAAAATTGTTGATAGAAACTGAATCGAATGCTTCCTTAACATCTAAGAACATTGATTCCATCTGTTTTTGCTAGCAAAAGGATACCATTTGCTCATTGCTAGCATAGGCCATTTCAATTTCTATTGAAAGCAACACAGGACAATCGTTCAGTCCTTTGCCTTTGCCGAAACTAAATTGTGTATCTGACAGTAAGAGATTTACTTCGATCCAATTATTGGAACGGAACAGGATCATATTCTCGAACAACTTCCGGATGCAGAACAGCATTTCAATCATTCGATACAAGCTGTGATCGGAGCGATCATATCAAGTGAGACAATGTAACTCTCAAGAAACTTATTAAATGAATTCAACAATCATCTCTTGGTAGTGTGTGGCAGATTCTTCAACAAGTAGAATTTGATTCTATCAGGCCATGGAGCTTTCTAATTATAGGACCATCGAAAAAGGTGTTTCGTTCACGGTATCAGGAGGGGACGTGGCGCGGGAGGTTTTCTGCGCCGGGGCGGAATCTGGGCAAATCGAATATCGAACGGTTTTAATATTTCTCGCTCTAGTTAGTACTGTTTCGGTTTCGTATACATCGGGATGTGCCCAAAAAAGTGTGCTCGTCGATGTTTCTAGCGTTAATCCGTCAACGAACCGGTCCCAGTAACCGCGTTTCTTGGCTTTCATCAAACTTTTCATTCACGTAAGTTCGCGTACTGTCTGTAGACAGCTGGAAACCCTTCGCCATGGTAAACTTTATGTCTGTCGGCCTTCTCTGCATTTACTTCAGGGCACACTTTGTCCCACCAAGGGTTGGGAGAACGTTTTTAGATGTTTGAGCTGGGTTCTCGTTTCGTCTGGGCTTGAATTGAGCTGATTGATTGATGGTGGTGGTGATTGAGACTTCGAGCGGTAGGTGCCCGCTACTGTGGGGATCAGGGATTACCTTCCACGTGAATCTAACTGTAACGATGTCGGCGCGCTAAAGGCGTAGGAACCCGTGTTCAAAATTGTCAAATTGAAGTGGTCGCAAAGATCGTGGACTTAGGTAGATCGGTTATCATCATAAAGGCAACCACATGCCGCATCGTTACAGTTAAAGTCTCTTAAAATAAATCTCGCTGCGCACATATAATGTCGTGGAGCCATCGGTGCATATTCACGGTTTCAGGGGGATTATAGATGGAAGCTTTGCAAACCTTTGGTTGTTACTTGACAACCGACAACTTCAATTCCTGTTATCCAGGAAACGTTGATTCTGTAGCAGGAATAGTACATTTGGATCCCGAAAAGCACTCCTGCGTAGTGGTATGTCGATTCAGGCGAATAGTATTTAAATCTTGGAAGTTGTAGTTTCTATCGGAAGATAATCGAGTTTCACATAGTGCAAATACATCGCATTTCAAACTTTTTAATAAAATTTTGAAAGAATCGATTTTCGGGATAATATTTCTGCAATTCCACCGTAGAACAGTGATCGCTCCCTTGACCTCTCGAAAAAGTTCTTACTTTTGGCAGAATAGCTTTTAATTGGATCCTTAAAATTAGAAATTTCTATTAACCAATCCACGAGCTGAAACAAAGGAACACTGGGGTTTTTTTGTTTTCCGGAAAGTGCTGGGAACGCCTTGTCTGATCCAGGAGCTACTTGATTCGGTTTTGCCACAGCACTACCAAGTCACTTTTAGAGCCCCATCAAGGCACACCTTCTGTCCTTTACAAGGATGTTTTGGAGAACAAATATTCTTTCTTTTCCTATAACTTCTAGGTGCTCCAGCAAATGTTCCCTCTCATTGGGCATATGAATGGCCCTCGTTACGAGGCGAAAGAGCAAAAGAGTTTAATGAGAATAAAGAAGGTGGCGTACCTTTCTTTGGCTTTTCAACAAACGAACGTTTGAAACGGCCTGTGAGGGATCGTTTTAGTTGATCCCAACGCAGTTTTTACGCAGGACATGTCGAGTTATCATTTAATTCTTTACACAGTAAGGACACTTCTCGGTATTCTTACTGCAAAAGTCGTTCATATGATTCACATCGCACTTTCTACAACGGACCTTATTGCAGCAGAGGGTGGCTGTGTGGCCCAATCGTTTGCCATCCAGGCAGTTTTCGACCAACGGTAGCAATAGACGGACAGGCAGCCGAATCATATGCAAGAGTATGTCGATTGGTAAAGGGGGTCACCCGATAAGGGTTTGATTCAGGGTGTGTTTTCTTTCCATCTCCTGCTATTAGTACTGAGGGCAAGAATTTGCAGTTCATTATTTTTAAAGGCTGAAATAAAGGGTTTTCAAAATAGCCATTCTCATACTCCAACAGGTTCGTGCAGGTCAAACTCTCATCGTTTACGACTCCTTAAATTTCGACATCCCGAGCGGGTATATATTCATTACAGTTCCGCCTAAAGAGCTCGCGGCAAGCAATATCATTTGCCTGCTTTGAATAGGCTATCATATATTCTGAGTTTGTCCGGACGAATCATTTCTATTTCGGAAACAGTCGAAATGCGTCCTGTTAAGTTCTTCGAAATGTTTGGTAAGTTTAAGTGCTTGCTTTTTTCTTTGTTCCGGAAAACACCACAATGGGACCAGTCGACAGTTCTGGTTACTGTTTGAGTTGGGGAGCCTTAGGAGTCAATTCTGCATCGGTCTCCATTTTGACATCCAACAAAGAGCGTCTGGGGTAAAGTGCTCAAACCGAAAGTTATTTTGTTTTACGGTTTTAAAGGAAAGGCAAAAATGGATCTTTTGTGTAATGTTAAATCTTATTTATGCATTCATTGTGTACGAAAAAAATATTTTCAATCACGCAGAGTCATACATACGAGCGTTCCAAGAGTACGTCCAACCATCTCCACGTTGAGCAGTGCCGCGGCGAATACGATAACTTTTGATAAAATTGTCTAACACATGTAATTCAATAAGATTTGTATAGCTTAGACTTGTAGTTAAGCATAAGCATAAGAGATCGCCCGTGATTGTAAAGCTTAGAAATGTAGTTACTCGATGAACTGAAAAAATAGAAAAAAGTTGGAGTTTCAGAAAATGGCTTCATGATAACCTAAAAATCTCATGTTTTACTGTAAAATTCGCTCATATTTCTTGCAAAATAATAAGGAAAAAATGTAATTCAGTTTTCTGTGGTTCATCGACAGGCTACACATATTGAACATTCTCATAAAAAAAATCAAGTCAATTCGTTGATTGGTTTTTGAGTTATCGTGTTCGCCAAATTGAAAAACGTAGTTTCAAGAAAAACGCTATTAAAGGGAGTCCCAAATTAAATTGCATCACAGAAAAAACGTTGTTGAAATAGAGCCATTGGGTATTTTCTCTTGAAAAGTTTGGTAAAAATAGTTTAGAGTGTATTGTTTAGACTGTATTTTTTCGCGAACAGTTTTTCAAAAATTATTGCCAATAGATTGAAATCTGCGTGTGTTACAGCAAATACGTGTGACGAATGCATGGGTGTTTGAAACAAAAGAAGTTCAGTGTAGCCGCCGTGATTGCGGCTATTGTAGAGATTCTATGCCAACAATTAAGCGAATAAAAAAGAAGTCGATTTTTTTTGCTCGCTACACCAGACACCCCCCTTAACACAAAGTTACCATTGCTTAACCTAGACCTAACCATCTCTGGTTGAATTGTTGAACCACTTACGTCTTTTAGTGTTGATGGAAGCGTTAGAACTCCTTGATTAATCTCAAATTTCTAAGATCCGAGGCTGTTTGTTTCAGTTTTAGGTCAGCGCTATCTCGAGCTGCTGTACGTAACGGCCTCTCAAGAGAAAATTTGAGCCTTTACAAGAAATCTCAACAGCCTAGAAGCAGTTACAGGTGTCTTCACAAGGGGATCATCAGGACAGCACTCTTTCTGAGCCAAGATATCATAACGATTTGTCGTGTCGTGGCGAGTGGCGTAGCTCTCTACGATATTTCTGCAAAATAGTGATTATAGTATATTTTAGGAGAACGTTTCAGATTCTTCAGGCGCTGTTTATACGCGGAGCATGGTAACAAATCATGTGGACTCTTCCCACAATATGCACAGTTTTCAGTATTCCCAATGTAAGAGTTATTCTAGTCATTTTCTGCGCACTTGATACATCGGGGGCTTATTGCTACAATGGCCCACCCGTTTTTGTTTAGTGCAATGCATGATACGTGGTAAACATAGCGGAACAGATAGAGACGATCGTTGTTTGAAGGGAAATCAAATTTTGTTCCGTCCTGTGCGATTGCCATTTGTAATCATCGCTCACGGGGGGTCTTTTAAACAGCTAAATCGAATGCATGAACACACCGTTGATCTCAACTGCGTGAGCGAGTATATAGATGCTGTGGCCTTCGTAAATGGCTTACCGCCAGAAATATCGATTGCTTGCTTAAGACAGAATTTTACAATTTTGAGCTTCTCAGGACAAACTTTTAAGATATCTGTCACGGCTGAATATTTCTGAGTCGGCATCTTTGTTTCACTCACATGTGTAAAATATGGGTAGGTAATGTTTGGTACACACTATCCCAGCCCAAACTTGTTCAGTAATTTCTTTTGACGACTTGCTCAGTAAAGTGATATTTTTAAGGAGCTGTCAGCAAATTGTTTAAAAATTTGCAGAATAGTTCTCATTTTTTAGCAATTTTCAGTAATTTTTCGAACAATTTACTGAAACCCGCAATATTTTTCACTGAATTTATCAGCTCTTCTGTTTTTTTCGGTACATAAACATTATCCAGTAAAATACTGACTGGTTGTTTGGCAAAATTGTAGCAACGTTACTGAACCTCGTCAAAAACTTACAAAACGGGTACAGAGAAAACTGCTGACTGACCAGTGTTTTTTGACGTTTGGATAGAACGGATTGCGGAGAGTTCGGTACCAAATTGTTTTACTGAATTGATTACCGAACGGTTTGCTGTTCAAAACCCCAGCAAAATTTTACTGTACCCAGTAATTAAAATTAAGTGTGTACATAACAAGCATGCCGTAAAAGGAATTGGATTCGTACATTAAATCTAATAATAAGCTTCGAAAGGAGTGGTTCGATAATTATTGCGACACTTTCAAACTTGCGTAACTCTTTTCATACTTGACCGATATGAACCAAATATTGCCCAGTTTAATTGCAGAGTGTATTGTTTACAGTTCTCAGTGAGAATCTGGTCGAGATGAAAGAAAGCTAATAATCCACCGACCATAGATGGCTCAAGCGGTAAAGTGGTGAGAGTGACCGCGACTTAGTCCAGTGGATCTGGGTTGAATCCCAGCCGAGCTCTTCTGAGGTGAAAAATATGTGGTCACACAATAACCAATAAGCATTATAACGTAGCCTAATATCTGCTTTAGATCTACATATAGAATAGTCGTAAAGAGCAGTTAAACCCTATATTCTGATATAATGCTGTAACTGTGCCAGAAAAGGCGAAGTACTGTGATATTATTGTGCAGAGACCGGCAGCCCGGTTTTGTGTTACTAATGCTATTATTTAGCATTAGCGTGCAAATGTCAAATCTGAAAGCCTTATATTGAACTACTCATGCTATTAGAATGCTTCAATTGGATATCATTTACCGCAATGGTTTTGCAATGAAATATTCCAAATTTTAATCTTCAAGAAGGGTTGCGTAACAATTAAATCCACAGCATTACGATAGCATTGTATAGGCTTTTTATTTGCTTTATAATGGCACTAAATGCACATGTAAAGTCTACATACTAGATTCTGAAAACATGTACGCGTTATATCAGCTTTATATATGCATACAAAGCAAGCTATAATGCTATATTTCGGCTGTGGATGTATGCAATTTTGATGCTAATATTGAGCTTGATTGCATTTTAAATGCTATAATTGAGTTTCAATGCAACATTGGTGCAAATGTATAGCTAATATTATGCAATGGCTTAATGCCTATGGTTACTTAGGCGGCATTCTTCGGAAGGGAAGTAAAGCCATTGGTCCCGGTCCATGTGTTTATGGGCCTATATATGGAGTCCAGATGATGGAATACCCTTCTCTGTGCGGACAGAGGCTGACGGAAAATAAAAAAAAACAAAAAGTGCAAAACTGAGACTCCGTCAAAGGCGCCAGAAGATCACGCCTACGGCTCTGCATGTTAGAAAAAATTATGACAAAAACAGCTTTTATTCGTGGTTAGAAGGATACTGAAATCATTTGTCAGATCCTATCGAAAAATTTAAGAAAATTTAAGTACGCTCGATAACATAATATCGCTCCCAACTTCTACAAAATAAAATGTTATGCATCGTAAATATATTGGAAATGTATTTTGCATTACACAACGAGAGTCTAATAGAAACGGATAAAAAGGAACTGACCCCATCTGCCAGCTAGCTCCCCTAGCATAATTATGTGTGCAGTATCACGAGCAGCATTTGAAGACTGTTAAATTTTGCCTGGCAACTAGCTTCTAGCTAATTCACGGTCCCGATTCTAGCACAGGAATGCAGAATCAGCGACTATCATCATGTAACTTGAAAAATTCCCTCTCACGTATCATTCACCAATCCGTCGGTCGCTAGAGTTGTTTATCATCACAAATCACATCAGGTGTCTAATCAAGCCTAGTTAAAACACAACCGCAAATTACCTCATCCCAAAGTGAGCTCAAGTACCATTTCAGCTCATTAAAGGTCGCCCAGGCCCATTAGCCTAAGTAGCATTGCCGTGTACCGCGCAGTCAGTGTCGATTACCACCGAACCGAGATTCGCCGTGGGTTTTGCGATTGATAGCGCCGAGAACGCGAAAGTGAGAGGCACCAGCCAACGTGCATCTTGGTACACGCGCGCGCGGATAAACCGCATCCGAATCGGTTGAATCAAAACAAAACGTGAAAAATAGTAACTTCATCGAAACTGAGCAGGGCTTTCGGGGCCAACGGAAAATCTGTGCCAGATGTTAGCATCGGTTGCGAAAGATTGCTGCAGGCGGCACAGATTGGTCGGAACCTGGGGAAAAAAATAACAAACAGCGATCCTTCATAGTTGATGATGATGATGTCGATGGTTTGTGCAATGTGGCCTTAAACTTTAATGAATTTATTAGAAATAATGTAAATAAATAAAAAGCGAAAATTACTGCTGGCTGAGGGAACTGGTTCTAGCAGCCGATCAGGTTCAAAGATGCTTTCGTCGTGAATGGGTACTACTGATGGAAGCGACTATAGTTAGCACGGGTGCAGATGCAATCGGTGTTGGTAATTTGTTTTGGCGCACAGATGTCTTGAGGTTAGAACCGGTGCGGTTGGTAGACACCCCTACCAAGAGTGGATTCGACAAGGTGTTGTGATTGTTTTAGGTGTAGATTGTAGAACTAGGACTAATCAGATACTGGTAAATTTTGCTGAAATTAAATGTTAAATCGATTGCTCAATGATGCATGCTGGCCTTGAAAATAGCGCTTACGGATTTAATTTTTAATATAAACTTCTTTCGCTGTTCTATCATTCATCTGTTACAACATGTAACGAAAAAAACGTAGATCACGAAGTCAGAGACAAGGCTATGTTTATCTTACATGCACCACGTATTGAGCATTGCATGTAATACCTAGCTCGTGGCAGCCATTACCAAATAAAATTGCACAGCTCACGGTGCCAAATCAGCATGATGTTATTTCCAGAACCAGTGAAGCATCATGCTTCCCCTCTCATTTCCAAGTTCCAAAATCATCCCCTGCTTCGATCCTTTCCGATACGGCAAACTCTGGTCTAAGCATTAGATTTGTTTTTCCTTTGCTCCAGCCAGTCAACCACCCACCGAGCGTGTGACGCAGAAGGCGTATAGACACAATGTCTGATATGGTCACTTAGTCGTAGAGCGACGCCTAGACCGGAACGTCTTCAAGAAAATACGAAGTCAAGAGGCGTGAATGTCTTCGCATAGCTACGGCCGACCGACGCCACCGCTACCGCCGCCGCCATCGCCGCCCGCGCGCCGCGTAAGGTTCGTGAATGAAACGTGCATGGATAACATAGGAAGGAAAACTTTAAGACACCTAGCGAACCGTGATGCGTGGATTCTCTGGCAGCCATCGTCATCCCCATCCCACCGGCAAGACATTGCAATGTGAACTCGAAATATGATTTGGATGGCCTTCGGATGGATGACCACTGGCAAATAGATGGTGGCCACTTCGGTGTGGAGGTCATTCCTGCTCTTCCGAGAGAGCGATTCTCCCACGTTTCCACTCGGATACGCATCATTCACTCTTTTGTGTTTTCTCATTGCTGCTGCTGCTGTTGTCTAGTGCTGAGTGCCTATCGATGTGATGAGCTCCCCCGGAGTACAAAACGTACGGGCGCCGCGTTGCTGCCATCCATGGTCGCCGGTCCGTTTCCACGGAGTTACGGAGGCAGAACTGCCATGGTCGTTGGGTATAGTGTTTTAGTAGGCCCCCAGTGATCGAACCCAGAATGCTTCCGAGCCGGAACGCAGCTGACTATGAAATTTTTCCAGTCATTTGTTTGTTAAACAGTCTAAATTATGGGCAAAAATAAATGCGATAAGGTTTTAATTTCAACGATTTTATTATATCTTATTATGTGTGCTTTCAATAGTAAAGATTTCTTTGGAACTTAATAATAATGAAATTATTTTCTTTTTATTTACAGGTTAGTACAGAGCGATTTATAGGAAAGGTATTTATCCGCATCATATTATATTTGTTTATTTGTTTATCGTCTTAGTTTTTTGTTTATGTCCAATTTTATATTTTTAAAATTTATAGCATTTGCTCGAATTTTCATGATTTTTTAAACCACATGTCATCTCTTGCTTTTTTAAATCTTGTCATCTCTTGCTTTAAATTTGCTATGCATGATTAATTTTGAATGGCTTTTTAAACGAATGAAAACTATAACACTTCGTGGGAATGAATTTGTAGAATATTGACATTGAAACAACAACTTAGTAACTAAGAATAATATTCTTTGCCTTAAAAGTGCATAATTTAAGATAGCAACTTTGTGTACAAAAAATCACTACGCTATTTAATTCAGCACTCAAGCGCACATCAGAAAAACTGCTTCTTATTTTTTTTTGCTAAATTTTCAATGCAAACTGGGTGGCTATTTTATAATTGATAACCAAAAACAATCTTCAAACGCTCAAGTGGAAAACTCCATTTTTAATAATTTTCCTACTGCTTTCCGAAAAACAATATGCGGTTTTAGTACACCCAAGTTTTTTTTTGTCGAACAGTATAATTGAACTGATCTACTTATATCAATAGGAGGTAAATATTAATATTCAGTGTCTCTCGTAACTGGTGAAATACAATTGGCTTAAATTCAAAGCTTTATATTTGAATAAACTAAAGTAGACAGTTCGAGTCATTGTACTAAACGATGGATTTTATTGCAATTTTGGGTTGAGAATCCTGTTTGTCTTTATCAACATTAAAAGAAAGATGATTGAAAAAGAAAAAAAGCTCTTCGAGTTTTGGATCCATGATTGTTATCTTTTGTGGTAGATTCATTTCATCAGAATTAATAGATGCAGATTTTTGCTTGTCCTCAAATTTTATTTCCAAATCGAACATAATCTTAGAAAACAGAACAAAACCATGTTTCATAATTCCATTAAGAAGAAACTTCGGAGTCGTCACTCGTTGTACACGGATCACAACAGAAAACGAACAAGAAAATATCAGGCTGGACTATACATTCAGTAAATTCTCAAAGTAATACAAGTCTGTTTATTGAAGATTTCCCTCATAATATGGGATAAGAGCAAAGACAACATATCAAGAAGACAGAGTTGCCAGTTCAGTTCATAATCTGAAGAAATTAACAGCAACACGTCTTTCGGGTAAAGGTGATACTTTCTATATCTACTTTTATATTGACATCGCTATCTTCGTACAATAGACAAAACCTTTATTTCTCATTTACTATTGCAATTTCTGTTCAATGTACAGCGATTCCCAAAAGTTAACAAACTTGAACATAAATCTCATCGAATTATTTTTCTATCCTTCATGAAACTGTCAATCAGGATTCTCAATCGAAATCAAATCAAATGACTGAATATCCAATCGAGTTTGATCAAATATAAAGTTAAAATTTAGGCCAAATATATCCCACAAGATGCTAACGAGCAAAAAGGTTGATTTAAGCGTACTCCAGAATGAGTGAAGAAATAAAAAAAGAAGAAACAAATATATCTCTGACAGAAAAAAAACTGCTTCATTTTGCTGCATTACTCAACATCTTTCAAAAGAGTCTTAATTTCGTTCAAATTTTATCTACTCTTCTCTATATCTCCATGCTCCTAAAATATCATTGGTGCGCATAAAACGGTGGAATCCGGAATTATGTTTTTTACGCTTAAAAGTGGGACTTTGCTAGCATTCAGGTTGTTCTGAGCACACTGTTAAAATAAGGCAATCCATTTTTTTACAAATAAAAATGTTTTTGGAATAAAGCTTCTTAACCAATAGGCCCCGTGCGAATCTACAAATTTTGATAAAAATTTAATAGCTTTCTCTGGCGATTTTAGATAGCGATGTAGTTTTCTACAAAGTTGTACACAATTCAATTTTCCATCAGATTCTCACTTTTGTTAATATTTGAATGTCTAAAGTACTACCTAGGGGCAAAAATGTTAACCAGTTTCATTGACAAACCTAAGTTTTCAAACAAAAAAACTTTAAAATATAAAGTTGTTCTGGAGCCCCCGACAGAATATTTTAATTGTACTTTCAATTGAAAGGGAAAAGCCCATTCTATCACATGCTGAAGTTTTAGTGATGCCGATTTTTTCGAATAAAATTGTTCTACCAAACACACCGTGCATCATGATTTGAAATGATATTTGGAATCATATTTTACAATAAAATTACATTTTTTCTGTTAATATATATGAAATTTAAAAAAAATAAACTTAATCTAACTAGCACTCGTTTTTTGGTAGTCTGGTTTGGCTCATGGTGTTTGGCATGTGTATTTAACATAGGTTAAAACCATAAAAACCACAAAAGTTGACCAAAATCTCTAAATCTATCGAAATCACCAAACTAGGTTATCTTAGTTCTGGATTCCAATTCGGCATATACAATTTCATCAAAAATGGTTTTGGATTGATTGGGGTGGTCCCAACACACAAATAAGAAATTTCCTACCAACATAGAAAAAGTTAGTTTTGGCTTTAGTGTTACAATCTAGTTGAACGGTATATTATTCAAGACCAATAAATTTCAGGCATTTTCCTGATCTTTGCAAATATTATTTGTGCTTTCTATCCGTTATAAAATATATCGTTATCCACTTTCATTTTTTCGTCTGTGTTAGATATATTATATACGTCTTATAAAACATCTCTTCTTTTTAAGAAAATTTCTATATAAGCAAGTAAATTTATAAAAATGATAATAATAAATAAAACCCATCATTATTATTAGATGTCATCCTTAAAAATGAGAACTCGCACCAATCAGAAAAAACAGCTTGTTTCAATAGTGAATATTTAAACGTTTCTTTCAATCTGTCAACGAACAAAGGGTAACCTTCAAATGCGCGTACATTAACTCCACAGCCTCGAAATATTAATTAGTATCAAAAACAATTATAGGTCATAGATGCGTTTCATATTATGTTATCATTTAATTAGAAAACATTGTTAAACATATTCATAGTACGATTTTTCAATATACTAAGCAGTAAAACGCATAATGAATTTGTGGACGCAATCGGATATTGTACCCTAGAGTGTATCGAAGCAGCTAATTACAACGCCTGCTTGGTTTATGCAAAATTAATACGATAGGAAACACGCGTAATTGCAATAAATTCTTGCTTCTCTTGTTATTTCATCAAACCTTTGACGAAAAATAGTTACCTATCAAGCTTGGCGCAAAACGGCGCAATACACCACTAATATATTCTGAAAGATGATGAAATTTCCTATAATATGCAACTAATGGCGTGCTTTTCCGATTTTTCCTTCCTAAGTAAAAGTTATGATGAATATTCAAGCTTGACGGCATTCTTTATCATAAAATGCTAACATTTCCAAATTTTCAAGTATTTCTTAACCCAAAGTTAATTTCCGTTGCATATTGAGGTAGCATGCGTGAATTTTAATGATATTGGGAATTAACTTGTTCTAAATTCAATTATGAGTTAGAAGTGTTAACCTGAAAATACATCATTTCTAATCAGATCTCAACATCCAAAAAATACTTAGATATCAATTTTTCGCTGGTTAATAATTCAACTTTTTTGGACCATAAGAAAAATATTTTTGATGATAAAAATTGAATTTTATATTTTTAATTTCGGCCAGCTTTGCATCAACTACCATTTCTTCGGCTCGAGCATTCCAAGACACTCTCACATCAAAGATCTCGGAGTCATCATGGATTCCGAATAGTGAAAAACTTCAGGGACGTATATTGTCTTAAATCGCTTTACTGCGCGTTGGTCCGCTCAACGTTAGAATATTGTTCAGCTGTTTGGAATCCGTACTACCAGAACGGGATTGACAGAATCGAGGCTGTCCAACGCAGGTTCATACGCTTCGCCCTTCGTCATCTCCCATGGCGAAACAGATTTCGGCTGCCGAGCTATGAAAACCGTTGCCAGCTAATACACCTCGATAAACTCAGCATTCGGAGGGACTGCTCTCGAGCCCTGTTCGTCTCGGACTTATTCTCTGCCAGAGTGGATTGCCCTACAATCCTCGGACGTCTGGATCTTCAAGCCCGCGTTAGAGCTCTACGCAATAACTCCCTTCTGCGAGTTCCGTTCAGGAGAACCAACTATGGTTGCCAGAGCGCTGTTACCAGACTCCAACGAATTTTTAACAGTGTGGCGACGGCCTTTGACTTCAACAGGACGCGGAATGCGATAAAAGTGAAAATGTTGTCAATACTAAAATGTAATTAGTTTAAGCAACCACCATTGGGACCAAGGGGCCTGTTGGTGAAGGTAATAAACAACAAGTAGATCACTGTGCCATGGTACGCTAATCACAAATAAAGCCATGTTTTGGTGTATTTATGAATTATTGAGACCATTTTATGGTTGTAAAATTTGGCAAGGACCGTATTTATGATCTTCTAAAAGGGCTTTAAGTTGAGAATTTGCTTGGGAAGTGGATGACGAAAATCGTTTCTGACGACATAGCAGAGTAGAGTGTGGTCAAGTAGGTCAGTTTTTTTTGCGAGGTCGTGCGATGGTACTTTTACACTGATTTTGACAAACAAGCACTCGTTGAGAAGGTTATACATCTGGCTACGTTTTGGCAATAATGACTTTATGCACGTCTACATATTTTTCAAGCTAAATCCAGTAAGGCGAAGGAACCTTTTTAATTTTTTTGAAATCTAGGGTACGATATAGAGTTACCAACTGTTTTGTTTCGTTGCGTTGCGTTGCGTTGCGTTGCGAAGCACGGTGAGAGTTGCCAACTGTTTTGTTTCGTGTCACTAAAAAGCGAGGGTGACGCCGAGCGTTTTATGAGGCAAAGGCGTAGCGTAGCAATTATATAAATCACGTGTATATATCCTATATCTCAATCTTAACTCGCTTCGAAGATGGCGGTCAGGTTCACATTCCCGTGCTGCCAGTCTCACCATACTTACTATCGAGGGATCCAACATTTCCTCCTTTAGGCCCAAGGACCCGGATTGTAACGGTTCGGTTCTCGGCGCTCTCGTTCAGATCTGCGAGGTAGTTGCCGCTGTTCTTGGTCCGCTAGAGTATTCGCGGAATTCGTCGAAGATTGTGCGGATGCGCGAATTCCAAAATCTTCCAGTAGAATGTCCAGCGGTAGAGAGATGGATTCATTCGTAGATCTAGAAGTTTCAGTTATGTATCTGTGTCGCAGTGAACGATGGTAGTCGTCTAGTTTGATAATATAATTGAGCTTGCCAATTTTCTCAATTATACGGCCAGGTGTCCAGAAGAAATCTTGCCTGCAGTACACATGCGCGAAAAACATGATCATCTACCTTGAAATTTCGGGTCACAGCGCTATGTTTCTTGTTGCATTCGGCATTCTGCTTTTTATTAGCTGGAGATGGCATAGCTTTCTTTGGTGGAGGCCGCAGCAAATCCATAGTTGTTTTTGGACGACAACTTAGCATAACTTCTACAGGTGATTTATGATCTGGTGCTTGTGGATTTGGTGTGGTTCGGTATGTTTGAAGGAAAATTTGTACGGTTTCCTCCAAATCCTCTCCTTCGTTGATTTTCTTGACAGATCGCTTCAACGTGTCAACAAACCGCTCTGCCTGTCCGTTAGATGCTGGGTAGTATTGTGCGCTTGTAATATGATAAATTCCATTGTTTCATGAAATTTTGAAAATCTGTGCTTGTAAATTGCGGAACGTTGAAAAAGCTGAAGATGACGGAGAAAACGATTACAAAAAATAAATTTATTTATCTAGTTTAAAAAGAAAATATCAATATTATTAAACACATCCAAATCGACACTTTGATTTTTGAAAAGCAAACCATATACATTCCATGTTATTGGCGAACGTGTTCTATGCCTTTACAATGAAAAGATGGAGCTGCTTGTCGCAGTGCGCTTGAATATTTCGTTTTATACAACTGCTATGGCATATTGCACAGTGGCGGATTTGCCTAAAAACCTGGCCAAAAGTCGAAAATTGTATTTTAGTACTTTGGGTTCTAGTACATGCATTGTCCTTCAGATGGTGCTGCCGCATGCTATTTTAAGTGAAACACTCCAAAATTTCAATATTTGAGATATTGACACATCCAAATAGTTTAAACCACCGCGTTTTGCTCATATTTTTTATTGAGCGCACGAAATATTAATATTATTCAGGTGTAGCTAGATTTTGATAAAAGTGCCAGTTTCAAATGTGTAATAATGGAAAGTTATGCTGACAGTATGCATGTTATTTATATGTATTGATGTCAAAATATATTATTTTGCTTGTTTATAGAAAATGTCAATAACTTTCACGCTTTTGTAGCAGACGGTTTCAACAGACATTTTTGCTAAATTATTGCAATACTTTTTTGTCCACGTATGTCCACTATGTTTCAAGACAATTCGTGTTCCTTGAACGATTCTTCATTTGGAACATAATAGAATTCTTGCCCATATTTGCCCGTTTATGAGTAATCTTTGATTAAGTGGAGACGGAGATGGATTATAAAATTTTCAGTTTTAAATTTGGACTCGTACTTTTAATTATTGCTGCACCTCCGGTTGTTATAGCGAATCGCACAATACTGCATTTTGATTGTGTAGAATTGTGTATTTAGTGGTGAAAAGTTCATCGAGATTCATAAACATGTTCAAAAATTATCAAAAGTGGAACGCAAAAGACGTAAATAATTTTGGTCCTTAATTATGAAATCCAACGAGGTCAACAGAAGTGAACGCCAAAGGTTCCAAATATCAAAAATTGATTATGAATACCATGATTAAACGTTACCGGGGAACTATGACCTTTGATCATGCAAAGCATAATAAATCTAGAGGTGGAATATGCGACTGGATACGACAAGCAAGTTTCATCGTAATATGTAATGGACTTTGGACAAATCCTCGGTCAAATTTATTTTAAATAAAACTATGAATCTTATGGGGTTTTTCATTGAAAAACCCCGGGGCGATGGATTGCACTAGATGTGTTTCATTCCCACTTCTGCTAGAAAGTGCAAAACCAGTGCAATCCACAGCCCCGGTGTTTTTTAATGAAAAACGATATTAGTGAATTTTACTTATTTTCGTATTTTTCTCATATTCATTTTTAGTTACTGTAATTTGCAAACTTCTTGTCAATTTTCACTCCATGCATTTTGTCGCAGAATCAGCTTATTTTCTGTACCTTATAAAAATACTATTTTTCGTTCTTTGAGAAATATGTGCATCGTACAGCAATTGAACAATAATCGTACAGAGTTTAAAAGATTTGTAGCTATGTTGCATAATATTTCAAAATACAAGTTTGAAATGACTAATAACATCAATTCTCATAATAGCTACATTATCTAGACACCCAAACATCTTAATGCGTGCAAATCAACAAATTCTATCATTTAACTCAACACTATTTGAAATTCGATACATTATAAACGTTATTGGCATACACTGGAACCATTAAATCTTCATTCGTGAAAATTTACTTATATTTAGATCAAAATGTTCGCCATTTTGCATCCGCCATTTTGAATTTTGAAAATCTGACATCAAAATCGTAATCTGCGCCCCAAAAAACCGTGGTATGCACCTTTGTAGGTCAATCAAAACCATTTTCGACTTTTGGCCAGGTTTTTGGGGAAATCCGCCACTGTGTATTGTTTTGAACATAACATTCAGGGAGAATTGCGTCGTCTAACAATTGGACCATTATATGAAAGTATAAAGCTAGTACTTTCAGTATGCTATGATGTTGTTTGCTCCTTTTTGCACTTTAACGAGTTATTTAAGGTGGAAGTTACCCCAAAAATATCGCTAAATTTGGAATATCTTATTAAATTCAACAGATAGGAACTAACTTTGTACGGCAAAAATATGTGTTTCGATACCGCAAATAACTCTGTGGAAGATCCCAAGAAGGTAGGTCCAAATGTCCAAAAAAGTTATCATGAAAAAACTAATTTTAACGGGTCTTCTATATAATATGTTCCATAACTTTTAAACCATTAAAGCTAGGTATATTATATTTTCAGCAATTTCTTTTGTAGTAATATTTGCTACAACTTTGACGAAGACACAAAGTCTCTATCTTAATTAGTTCAGAAAATAAATTTCTTCACTTATAGGTAAATTAATCTCTGAACAATATACTCCTTTAGATGCGCAATAAAAAGGGCAACAACTTCTCAGAATAAACTATAGGGGAACTGTGGGTAAGACGGACACATGGTTATTTTAGGCATATAACATGTAAAGTTCAATTGCATTATATGAGTACCCTCTTTCTATGGTTTTCCTTGAATTATGAAGCACTCAGTAGGCCTTGAATATTGTTAAACGCGAAAAATTTAAGCAAACATTGATAATCAGTAGCGCATCTACGAGCGGATGTAATTTTTACGTCTCTGATTTTAGAGTTTATCGAGGAAAAAATCAATTTTTTCGTGGATTTTTTCTTTTATTTCGATAATGTAACTCTTAAATAACATTTTCGTGGAAAATAACAGGTATGTTTATATACGAGTAAATAAGTACAAGCGTTTAAAAATATGTGTACTGGTGGGGCAAGACGGCCAGTCTTTTGACTAATTCTATTGATTCATCCTTATATGAATGTCTCGCATGTAGAAACGAAATTGTAGCACCCAAACGTGGAGAACCATCCTGTTAGCTGAAGTCTCACATGTAGTAGACCGCAGGATGTACGTTAATGTGACCGAGGCTGAATACGGAATTCCTAGGACCTGGAAAAGGTGGACGACTTTGTGCAGGTCCCGTATTCTGGTTGTGTGTACTCGAGGAACTGATGTTACCAATTGCGTATTTAATATGTAACTTTCCAATTTTATATAAATTATTGTGACTGATCATTGAAACTAATTGTATAGCTCTCTTTATGACAACGAAAAAAGAACAATATTAGAAAATACATCATTTGCTTCAACTTTAAATCGAACACCAAAACGTTATTTTTCACCTCGAATTGAACATATATATTAAAAAGAACCACAAACTATCCAAAACATGCGTTAGAAACAGTATATTTTAATGTTTTGTATTGTGATCATTCTTTCGGCGACATGCCCGTCTTACCCCCACCATATGTCCGTTTCACCCGCAGTCTGTTTAAAAAGTGCAAATATTTCTTTGTTTTCTATTTCTTTCAAAAAAGATACTTGTTGATTTTTGTAACATAATCCCTCTGGGCACTCGAAAGCCAACATATGGAGCTACAACACAGAGTATTACATGTTGACAAAAATATGCTTTGACTATGTTTTATTTGAGTATATCCTTAACATGTCCGTCTTACCCCCAGTTCCCCTACTTCTAAAGTAACGGTTTAGACGCTATTAATTTTGAGCACGAAAACGACGTTTTAAAACACTGTGCATTGTTGCCTTGTTTTCAAAATCGTAAAATAAAATAACTTACGGTTTGAGCACTTTACGTCAGATGCTCCCCTTAACACTTCGATATAAGCGGGAATGGCGTAGTTGGCCTTGTACAGAGCTCACCTGGGTTTGAGTTTTTATAGCCCAAAAACGGAACCGTAGTATCCTCTGAATAAATCGAAAACTTTTGTTAAAAATTGACGAAATCTACGGAATCTATTCGCGATGTTAATATGTAAAACGAAAGGTTTCAATCCGTATTTCATAGGAGAAATATAAAGATTGATTATTAACCCATTTATGTAAATTTTCAAAATCCTTGTAGTACTTTAGGAACGCATGTACCAATAGTGATGCAATTGCTAATTTCGATTCCTACTGTTGCGAATCGCATTGCTTAGATATGCAACTATAGGTGCAAGGGAGCTGAAAATTCAAAGAAACCTGCCACTCTTGGTACACCTCAACCACAGGAGCATTTCTCTATACTTTATATTTGCAAATTTTGAATTCAAGCACCACCATGCGCACCAAAATATTAAACATTAAAAAATAAAACTCAAAAGGACAGAATAGTAAAAACTCAGAAAAAAAACAAATAAAATTGCCGGTTCTTATAAAGAATATTTTGTTTTCATTCAAGGAGTGCGTGTCCAACTGCAGCTTTGGGGCCATCATCCTGTCTTCTGTCGCATTATTGTGTACGTCCATTTCGTCATCGCTACTGCGTTCGTTGGTAGAATATTTTTTTCTTGCATTTTTGGTAGTGATCGTGTTGCTAACACCCAACGAAGAAGATGTTTTTTTTTTGTATTTGGATCATGGACCATATCAATAAGAAAATATCTTTAACAACAATTTTTAACATATTTTTATAAATATACAATTTGTAATTAAAAATTACAATTTCACTAATTGAATATTTTAAACCAAAATGCCCATTACAAAAAAAAATTATTTTATTACGAGCTTTTTATAAGTTATTCGTGTTACTCCAGGAAGAATAGGTTTTTCAAAATGCTCATTAACTTTATTGTAACTTTTCTTTCAACATCTAGGTGGTATCGAAAAACATTTGAAAACAATGAATAGATGATTAAACTATATAGTTGGATCATAAAATAAAAGAACAGGGTAGACTGTTCTGCTAGAAACAAACGAAAAACACCATTTTCATAATTTTTCATCTTCTTTTCGAAAAACGAAGAGCGGTTTCAGTACACTTAGTTATTTTTTGTTGTGTGCAATGAGGTTAAATCAGTTATTTTGTTTCTGTGCCTTTATCATATATTTAAATTGGGCATCTTAGTAAAGGAATCGATAAATCTGACTACACCTTCCAGATACATTATTTTCCAAGAAGGACAGAAATGTTGAATTTTGTGTAAAGATTTGTTAATAATATTCCAAATAGTGTCATTTAAATGTTCGAATTCCTCATATATAGATTTGGTGACGACAAATTTGGAAACGTTGTGTCGGTTCCCCGCTAGCTTACAGCGTGCCCTTGTCATTTGGCTAAACCTACCAGCATACCAATATGTTTCAACTCCCCCAGATTTATCCGCTCGCGCATTCCCTCCCAAGATTGAAACAAATTTAAACTCCACGCTAACGCTGGCAAGGACAGAGCCGGCCAAAGTGAAATGATTTATATCGAATTGTTTCCTGGCGCACAACTGGCTCGGCACAGCAAATTACTTTTATATGTCGAGGGGTACTTACACGTGTCCTCGGTTCTGGTCGGTAATTTAAAGTTCCCAATCCGCGTTGCTGGCAGTAACCATGAAGCATTACCACGACTGTTCGATTCGCGGTCTGGCATTTTAACCCCCTCCCGCTTCTCGCTCGCCAACCAAACCCAGGAAACCATTCAGCAGTCACAGGGACAGCTTCTTTTGTTTCTGTGGAAACCATTGGAACCGTGTTCGATCAGTGGATTTATCGATGCTGAAATTGAAAAAATATATATTACCTCCAACCCAGTAATGACAGCGAGCGTAATTGAAAATGACCGTCCGATCATCTTCCAGAGGTCACCACTATCGTATGAAACGATACCTTTGGCGTCGTCAGTTGCGTGGAGAGGAGGCGGTTCCTGCGGTGTCACGATGCAAAATGCAATGAAAAGGGCATCGCTGCAGACTCGGTGACTCGTAACGCCCCAGCCCCATCCGCATAGCGACCGGTAGTGGTGGAAAAGTTTGCAGTTGTGCCACAACATAAATTCACGCACTCGAGTGACCACAGGATCGGGGTGGACAAAGGAAGCAACGAACGGGGAAAAACAAAAGTCGTAACCGTAACACACCGGGTAGCGTTTTTAGTAGGTACAGCATCGATTGTAATTTTAGTAAATTAAATAATAATGTGAATAAATTTAGCATCGCATCTTCAAAGTTGTCGTTTTTTCTTTCCTCGAAAAGTGCAAGCTACATTTCAGAAATTTACGCATCAACCAGTCAGTGGCAGCTGATTGCATCGGAGGGATCCTGAGCAGGACCGTGAACAGGTAGAAAAGCAACATAAAAGGTGTCTGTGAAGCGGATTCGACTTATTGTGCAGCGTGGGAAACTTTTCGTCGGAACATCTGCTGTTAAGATAATTTGGGATTTCATTGAATATGAAGCTGATTAAGTGGAACTTTTATATACGATCAAATAGTAGATGGTTCTAAGTTTATGACTGTTTTCAGCTACTTCTGACTCACTCGTTAGCAGATTTGCCGAAAGGGGGTGGAAGGTTCTTTCCCCCGGGGTTGAAGGGCCCCGGATTTTTAATAAAAACTACAATTATGACAAATACATTTTCCAAAAAATAATTTGAGAATTCAATTAAAAATTCAATGTTACTTGTGTATGATGTAACTAGAATAGGGAAAATTCTAAACTACTACATATCTGGTATCAAATATATATTTGTACTAAATCAGAAGAGAAGACCTGGGTAGGCATAGCGTAGTTGGTAAATCGATTGCTATGTTCGCAGTTCACCTGGGTTCGATTCCGAACCCCGTATATAGGAATACAGTGTTTTTAAAGAAAATTTTCTAACTCGAATGAAGTATCGAATAACCCTAAGGTTAAAATATAAATAATTGAAACAAAAAATAAGATCAGACTCGTAAGGGATGAAAAGATATAAATTGGTTTGATTAGAGGTCATGAGGTTTGTTTATTTTATTTTTTTGGTTTATTAAGACTAAAAAAGGGAGTTTTTCGTGATTTTTTTCCTAGTGCATTTAAAAAATCGTTTTTGTCTCATTATGGCGACGGATTGAAGTGCTGCAGCTGAAAAGGTCAATAAGAAGAAGAAAAAAAAACTCTTTAAACTGATGCTGATTTTCATTCGAAATATGAGGAGAGTTATTTTCAAAAAGTCCCATAAACCACGAAAAACATCGGAAAAATTCCAGTTAATATAAATACCGTAACCGTGATCATCGGGGTGATTTTGATCACTCGAAACTTTTTTCGTAGATCGCTTATTAAACCAGAATAGTCTACCGAATCATTTTAGTTTGAATATATTTTTACTCTAAACTTATAAAATACTGATTTGTTATACTTTTTGAGTATATTGTTCGGTTTCTGGGTACAAAAATTACAAAAAACCGAAATTTGACTTTACCTGATTTTTACGAAACTTCGTAAAGTGTCTATTTTTTATAAAACAAATAAATCTCAGATTTGAGCAAGAGTAATAAATTACAAGTGAGTTTTTATTTTCCTTTAGATTGGGAAATGCTAAATTTAGTTTTAAGAGTTTGTTTATTTTTAATACATTTTTTTGTGAAACTAGTTGGCAATTATTTCAAATTATTTTAAGCTAAAATTCGCAACATTTTTTTATTGTTCAATATTTCAACGTGTTAAAATGGATGAAACTTTTTGTACATTGATAAAACACTGAAACAAAAGCAGTTTTAAAGGTTTTCAGAATCTTTTATTCTAGTTGGATACAAATTATACGAATTTTGGTTACTCGAATTTTACAGTACATTGAAATACTTTATATAATACTAATTAACATCTATTTAACAATGAGTATCTTTCCAGAATTAGTTTAAACATACATTTGAATGGAAAACATTGACATCAATAACTTAATGTGGGTGAACCTGCAGGTTATCGAAGTCACCCCGGAAAACGAAAACGGATTTCAACTTGAAATCATTTTTGAAAAAATAGCTGTAAACGGACAATTTTAGGTAAAACCATCCAATCTTGATCTCCATACATCAGTACATGGTTTAAAAATATTAAACTCGAAAAAATGTGTTGCGTCTAAAAATATGTTATGATTACTTTGAAAAGTGATCAATGTCACCCCGGTTTACGGTATTTTTAGGCACTGGAACGACTCTGAGCTGGAATTTACTGCTGAGTAAACAGTTGAAATCCGAGCTTGAATAAAACTTTCAAACATTTTGATTGTCTGTATTTTGTCGAAACTTTTTTAATCTATTCATTACAAAAACTTCTGATGTCCTTCTTTTACCCTTTCATGCCAAACTTTTTTCTAGTATATGTAGGTTTTCAATACTCTTTTTCCTCGAAAACGGTGGGGTTAAGAAGCACGAAAGCCTTTTTGCCTTTCTCATATAGAAAGGTTATGCAATCGCTCTAAAAATAGTCAACCTAATCTCGGCCCGGAGGGCCGAATGTCATATACCATTCGACTCAGTTCGTCGAGATCGGAAAATGTCTGTGTGTGTATGTATGTGGAATAAAAATGTCACCTCTGTTTCTCAGAGATGGCTGGACCGATTTGCACAAACTTAGTCTCAAAGCAAAGGTACAACCTTCCCATCGGCTTTTATTGAATTTTTTGTTGATTGGACTTCTGGTTCTGGAATTACGGGTTGAAGAGTGCGACCACACAGCAAATTCCCATGTAAACTGAAATGAAAAATTCTCAAAGGGGAAAATTTCAAAATCGAATTTGTATTTTGGATGCCAAATGACTTTAAAATGCATGAAACGTTGAGATTTGATGTAATCTCGAAAATAAAATTTTAACGAAAATTTACTTTTTTGACTTTGGTACATTTTTGTCTTTTTCATAATAGAAAGGTTATGCAATCGCTCTAAAAATCGTCAACGTAATCCCGGCTTTTTGGGCTTGTATTGGCTTAGGTAGAAGCATGCAGTAAGGGGTTGCTACTTTAAAATTAAAGCTAGTTTAAAATTTCTTATCGGATCTTCCTCCTTGATCCACCGCTGGTTTCAAGCGATGTTTCAGTGTCGACACATAGTATCTCAAAATCGTGGCTGTCGATCCATTGTATGTACTACAGGCCATGTTCGATTATCCGTAGTCTCGATTATCCGTAGACTCGATTATCCGTAGAAAATGACTCGATTATCCGTAGTCCGAAGAAATTGTTTCAATTGTACGCATATTATTTTTTCTGAAGCTACATTGCACATCTATAATTGTAATTGATACCAACTACAGTTTTTGAAAGAATAAATATTTTCTAAAAAATTATGAAATCTTCATAGGAATACAAAAATTTTACTTAATTAACATATAATTTTGAATTCGATGCTATGACTTACACATTTTCGTACACCAATCGATTACAATTGATACTAACTACAGTTTTTGGAAAACCAGAACTTTATGTTCACACAAAATATTCACAAAAATACGTAGAAATACAGAAATTTTGCATTTTTTACGAAAAAACTTTTTTTCTATGCCAATATTTAAGAACAAAAATCGATAGAAATTGTTATCAGCTACGTTTCCTGGGAGCACAAAATTTTAAACTATTGAAAATTACAATAATTTGGGAAAAAGAGATTTCATTTAATCAATAAATATTTCAATTCAATGCATTGTGCTATAAAATTTGATGCACCTACAAACTACATTTTCCTGTATATGCCTGTGATTTTCTCTGTAATTTTTAGAATGAATACGATGACCGATTTTGTTAGCCCCATTATGTATTTAGGACTGACGAAATCTCAACATATTGGTTTCAGATTGTTTGGGACCGTTTAAGGTATGAAAGAAACCCCTAAAGTACTCTTCGGAATCAGCCTATTATCGCATCAGTTTGAAAAAATTGAAACTTTTAAAATACTTTAAGTACATTGACATTTTGAAATCTTAACACACTTACGCAAAGGCTTTCGCTTTAATTCCATCGTGTAACATAGCGGAATCAAATCAGAAAACTTTGTCTTAAATGTGGCTGACAAAATCGGGTCTAAAAGCTGACAAACTCTGTTGTAAAAAAATTCGGAAGCGGGCAAACACGAGGACTAGCCTTTAAGCGACTCGGTAGAACGCCGAAAAATGGCCAAATGAAGATCCTGGATGATGTTTCCACCAAACAAATAAGAGAAAAAAGTTTACTGTGCGACGATGTATAACAAACTGAATAATTTAATGCGTTTGAACAAGCATATTTATTGCTAAAAATATCCAAGAACCAATATTCAGCTAGTTTCTGATTGGTTCGCTAAACAATATCTCTAGAGCGCATGATGAAGATGATCATACTGCTGCTGATTGAACAACGCACGCTTTTTGGTGTCGTGCGCATAAAAATTTGTGCATTTTTGATATTCGTAAAATGTGCAAAATTTATCCCGCTAAGAAATCCATATTTCAAAATCGTCCAATGCTGGTTCTTTGTTGGACCAACATTGGGCGACGCACAGCAGACCGTTCAGCAGGCGTCCATTACTGGACTTGTGTTGGATGGTTTTGAAATAAATTTTTGGGCTTCTCAGTGGAATCTAGCATGTTACTTCTCTTAGAGGATTCCCAAAGTTTTGTTGTTGTATACAAACCAGTGGTGCGTAATCTCAAATTCAGTTGTTATTTCTGTCTGAATTTACCGAAACCAGTATTAAGTTTACTGAAGTTTCATGCAGAGAATTTAGTTTTATGCGTCTTGATTATTAGACCAAACATAAGTATATTAATCCAAATTAATCGAACACAATACTTTAAAATAAAATATGTTGGCTAAATATTACATGTCGTACTTTCACTTTACAGAATATAAAGTGATCGATATTCGTGCATAAGTCAAATATTAGTGCATGTACCATAAGTCAAACATTGAAGCATGTACCTTAGATACTGTTTTTAACATATAACAAATATATTTCATGAAGAAAAAAAACATTTTTTTTATTCGATTATCCGGATGATTCGATTATCCGAAGCGAAATTTTTCTGCACCCTACGGATAATCGAATCTGGCCTGTATGTGCAAATCGTACTGAATATGTAATATACATTTCCACCATTGTACTGAACATAACCAGCTATGGAATTGTAGTTTGGACAAATGAGAAAGGCACAATTGCACCACAAGGTGGATTAAAACAGGTTTTTTATTATGACAGTGTTAGTGAAAAAGTTATTCCTTCAGTTATATGTTCGTTAAGAAAAAATATAGTTTTTCCTAAAAAAAACTTTATTTAAGTAATTTTTCAGTAATAATTAACACTATATGTAGTAGTCTATCGAATTCTCATCATTATAGTACAAGTTTCATTCGCATCGGCTTTTATATATTTCTTACTCTGAGCTTGTCCTAGGATGAATTGATTGCTTTCTTTGCAACTCGTCGCTGTTGTGCTATCTTATGACAAGCGCCATTTAGCACATTTCGAGAAAAAACGAATTTTAAAGTTTGAGATTGAATACCTTGAAACTTATTAATGGTATAAACAATCCAAAGAAGACAATTGATGCTTCTATCTATTCTGTATTAATCTCTCAAATATTACGAAGATCGGTTGACTATGTTGCGAGTTTTTACTATGAATGTAAACAAAAGTCGCACTCACACGTATTGATGACAAAATTTGTATGACGTGTCATAATCGTGCATGGAAAATTTTCCATAGAAAAAATTAACAATTTTAATTCATATCTTTGGTTTCATTTGGTCTATAAACAATTGGTGGGATGCATTTTGAAGGAAATGAGTCAGGGAATCTAGAAAAAATAGTTATTTTTGGTTACAGTGTTGCCAAATATGCTATATTTCCAGTTTAAAACTTAAACTGTGTTTTTCTCCCAACTCATGTATTTTTATTTTAAAAAATTTTATGCCATTGTGTTCCTCAGACATTTTTACACATAAAAGAATCTAAAACTTCAATATAACTTGAGCAAATCCTTAGATACAATGATTTGAAGCAAAAAACTCATAATTTATCATCATGTTTCTCGCTATATCTCTGTAACCAAGTAGAATTTCAAAATTTTGAAAACGCCACTTTGTACCGATTTTTCAGTCAAGTAATATAGCATATCTAACTCAGTTTACCCCAAAATAGCGTTTGTCATAAGATAGCACAATAGCGACGAACTAACGAATAGCGCTTTGCGTTGTCATACACATCAAATACCGCTTCCTCTGACGTAAACCCGAAATGAAAATGATTCAAGTATGATGGTTCGCGATGGATATGACAACGCGAAGCATGATTCGTTACTTTCGAAGTTTAAGAAATCAATCAAATGAGCCTAGGACAATCTCAGAGAAATATAAAAAAGCTTAATGATTAAATGCCGAAGCGAATTAAACTTGTACTCAAAAATGAGGTGAATTCGATAGACCACTACATGTAGTGTTAATTATTACTTTTTGAACAGCTCTGGAGTTCCTCAAGCCGTTCTGGATACGACTGGTGTGTGCGGAATATGATAGTTTTGTGTATTCCCAAATTCAGTGTCATCAGCTTTCATCGCACTAGGAACACCATCCCTTTTGATTATAATATTTCTGGAAATCAGCAACAACGTGTTGACTACATCAAAGACCTTGGAGTAATACTGGATTACAAGCTAACTTACCATAGTCACTTCTCTGCTACGATCGACAACTGGGATTCATGTTTAAGATATCCAACGAATTTCGTGATCCTTTGAGTTTTGAAGCTCTTTACTGTTCATTAGTGCGTTCGATGCTAGAATTTGGCAATGTCGTTTGGAATCCTTACCATGCTGTTTGGATCAATAGGATCGAAGGCGATCAGAGACGGTTTGTCAGGTACGCTCTGCGTTTCTTGCCATGGGGTTATCCGCAGAATCTGCCGCCGTATGAAGACCGCTGTCGTTTGTTAGGCTTGCACACCCTTGCTGAAAGGAGAATGACATAGGCTGCAGTCTTTGTGGCCAAAATACTGCTTATTGAATACGATGTTCCTGACCTACTAGCACAAATGCATTTCTATGCGCCATCTCGTACTCTTCGCCAAAGAGTTATGCTTGTTCCTGAAATGAGACCAACTGACTATGCTGCCAACAGTCCTGTCATCGCAATGGTTCGGAGATTCAACGAGTTTTCTGAACTATTTGATTTTAACCTCACCGCATCTGGATTTAGAAGACGAGTTGAATCACACTAGTTTTAGGAAATTTCATTAAGACATTAAATGTAAGATGAATAAAAATTTTACAAATGCAAAATACAAAAAAAAATAATTCAAAAATTGTTGTAAAGCCGTGGGGGTCCGCTATAACCATAGGAAATTTTGAGGGGGTCCCTGATACGAAAAAGGTTGAGAGCCGCTGCTGTAAATCACTACCAGCTAGTGAGAGATAGGACGGTTAATGTGATAACGTCAAGTATAAATCAAAAGCACAAATAAAACAATCACTTTCACAAAACGACACTTGCTACAATTTTTCATAAAATTCAATTTTTTTTTAAATTAAATTAAGCGGAAGACATCTGTCTAAAGAGGATTCATTAATAGCCCTTGCTGCTATCAGATATGACGCTGATTAATGTCACGAAACATTAAAGTACTCGCATAACCGATTAACGCGAAAAACAGATGGAACAAATATAAAAAATTAAATTTAAAAAAAATCTATGGACATATAGCAAACAGTGATGCAAAATTCTATAACTAATTCAGTTATACACGCTCATTCAAAACTACTCTAAATTTGAGTTCCCACAACACAATTTCAAAAACTGGGGCAAACTGTCAAAAAATGAGTATCGATTTGAGTAGAACTGACTCAACTCTTGAGCATCCTTTAAACTATCAAGCATTTGAGTGAAAAACATTCGGACACAGAGATTCGGAAAATTAAAGGGAAAGGTTTCAGAAGTATTGCAGTTTTGAAATAACATACTTTATTATTTTGTAGATCCATTAGCATGCTGCACGAGATCCGTTTTACAGGACCTGAAAGTGTAGAAAGGACCTCAGAATAGCTTTACGTTTGTTACTATTATTAAAAATACGGAAACGTTACGTTTCATATTTGGTTTTTACGTAAAAAGTACACAAATTTGACATTTGCTACCCGAACTCAGAACTGAATAAGCGAGAAAAATTCACTTTTTGAAAATGTGCACTTTTTATGGAATTAACTTTTTAGTGATTTTCAAAGAGCGTGTAGGTTTTGTGCCCCTTACGCGCAAATGTGGTTCTACCCAATTTTCTGGAGAAAAATTGGTTTCAAACAGATTTTTTTTCTTAGGAAGAAATACAGCTTAGTGCATGGAATTCAGTGAAATGCCTTTGAATTTTTGAATTCTATAAGCCACATGTAGAACATTACGTATTTTCCACAAATTTGTAATTTCGGCCTGAAATTTTACATGCTTATTTCTAATTGTATATACTATCAAATAAAGAAAGGAAAAAAAATTAAATGTACCCATTTATAGGAGAAGCTTCTTGTAATGTCACCAGATGGTGTGAATTGAATTGAACAATGATTCATTTGAATAAATAACACTTGGTGAAAATAAAATTTTTATTTTTATTTTCGAGAAATAATATTGTTGCAGTGTATTGATACAACTTCAAATTTAATGCCAAAAAAGTTTTTTATTAAGAAAAATCCAGCCAAGTTACGGAAGTAATATTACGCTACAATAACTTATCAGATCTTGTCCGATTTTAAAAATTCAAGTAATTTTAAAATCACCTCAGAATTATCAGCATTTTCATAGAAATAGTAGCTCTAGTAGCATTTTTATGATTTTAAACTTTAAAATAATATTAACATCCTAAATAATTGTGTATAGATGCCAAATTGCACCCAGACCCAGTTATTGTCTACTTCTACTTCATATCAAGGCGTACAGTGACACAATCTCATTTTCGTACACCGCTATACGGAATGCTTATATGCATTTTACAAGTAAAAAATTAGTTTATGAGACATTTTATTTATGTAGAAATAGTTTACTAGACATCATAGTGAAGATACAATAATTATCTTTGTACTACAAATGCTCATTTTTTCAAAAATAAACATTATTCTAATGATAGTCAAATATACTCGCAATCTCATATTCGTGCAGAACACATATTTTTTTCAAAAATCAATTGAAATTTCTATAATAAATATTCAATGTGGTAGATTTCGTTTGTAATTACAGGTTTCAATCGTATTGGAATGCTGGCCACTAATTTTTGTGTGTATTTAACTTAAATTTTATCCCGTTCTTTTAAATAGTAGTTGCTAAGATCATTCTCATTATAATCCGGATAGTTTTACACTTTTTATCCAAATACTCCCATTTATTTTTCTAATCAGTTAATAAACGGGGTCCGCAGTGGAGAATCCATAACATTTAAACAATTATAAATTTACTATAAACGTTTTTTGAACGCCTTATGCTTTAGGTTCTTCTCCTGATCGAATTTCCAATATCCGCCATTTCTTAGTTAAACCACCGGAAGTTTTGCTTTAAAATTAATTTTAAGATATTCATATTAAAATACACATTCTGATCCATCATTCCATCAATGAACACCAAATTTCTAGCACTTCTAGTGGACATATAATACCCCATACAATAACTCCACTGTCCCTGCGCTTAGCTTAGCTTAGCTTAGCTTAAGGCACGGTGTCTTTTTTTAACAACTTTATGCAAAAAAATTCAGCATCTCTGAAACTCAGGATATGAAAGAATAGGCTTTCCCCTTTCATTTAAAACCAACATCAAAATAATCCGCCGGGGGGTCTAGAGCAACTTTTTTTTTGAAGTTTTTTTTCGTGAAAACATAGAGTTTACGATAGAACTAGTTCATATTTCTGTCCCTAGATGGTGCTTTAGACATTCGGACATTAGTAAAAGTAAGAATCTGATAGATATTTTAATTGTCTACAACTTTGTTAACAACTAAAAACCGATTTGAAATTTTCCGGAAAAGTTGTTTAATATTTTAACGAAGTCTAAGTCTAAGTTAGTCTCACAGAAACCCTAGTGGTTTGTAAGTCAATTAACACGTACTTTTTCCATTTGCCAAATACATGTGTTTAGTTGAACAGTGCATTCAGCGGAATTTGAGAGCTTGGAAAGTCTCATCTTTTAGCTGAAAATTATAATTCCAGATTCCACCTGATATAGGGCACCAAAAATATTTTTGGGATGAAAAGTCTTAGATAAGTGTTGACCAAACTAGTATGATATTAATATTCTTTTCCAAGATGGTGAGTGATTTCTCCCGCAGAAACAGCTTTTTCAATGATGTATGCCTTCTTTTTCATTTTTTCGATTGTTTTCGGGGATGACTGATAACTATTCTTGCATGAATCTCCTACTTCGTTGGCATCTTCGTATAAAATTCACTTGTCCTGAACTTCAACCTTTATATTTGAACAGACTTTAACACCATTGCAATATTTCGCGAATTTTATTGCAATGCTTGGTTAAAAACGCTGATTATCTTTTTGAAAATTAACTCAATGTGACAAACAGTGAACAAAAAACTGAGTTTTTGGATCAAATTTTTTTTTTGATATATTCGTGGATTTGTATGTGTATAAGGTTTTTCTTGTACTCAAATCATATTTTGTTTTCATAAGTAATACATTTCGCATAATCTAGGATCAATTTATTAACGATTTCTCGTATAATTGATAGGAAATGGCCGCAAAATCCAACTGCCACAATATACTTTGCGGAAAAAATTTGAATAAATCGTTTCACGCTAACCACTCATTTGGACAGTTACTTCAGTGGTTTGCGTTCAATTATAAACTGAGTGTCCCATCATTTCGTCTGGAACAGAATTATAATAACTGACTTAAATGATCAAAATCTAAATTATGCGACGTATGGTCCTTTCTAAAACATAAATGTAAGCAAACCCTTGTAACCAAGCAATACCTTCCGATGAATGGTAGTTCCTTCGAACCTATCGGGAAAGATTACAAACTTGAACCAAAAGCACAAATAGTTTCCTGACGCTGTCAAACATCCTAATTTTCAGAAGGTCAATAGGAACTGTCAACGAAGAAGTTGTAATGAATCCCGTCAAATATTTTCATGTCACTAAACCCAATTATTTTTTTGGTAGTGAAATAAGTGCGAGAAAATATATTTCCAAACTACTAGGCCTCGTGTGAAACTATCTGAGATATAACTTCGTTAAAATCTTAAACAATTTTTCCGGGTGATTTCAGATCAATTTTTAGTTGTCAACAAACTTGTAGTCAATTAAATTTTCTATCAAATTCTCACATTTAGTGTTTTTCGAATATCTAAAGCACCATCTAGGGACAGAAATATGAACTAGCTCGAGTAGTAAAACCAATATTGTTACGAAAAAAACTTCAAAAAAAAGTTGCTCTGGACCCCCCGACGGATCATTTTGATCTTAGTTTCAAATGAAAGGGGAAAGCCCATTCTTTCATATTCCGAAGTTTCAGAGATGCTGAATTTTTTTGCATAAAGTTGTTCTAATAAATACACCGTGAAGGCTTTTACGTTCAGGTCTGGTCTGAGTTCGATTTTATCCACTCGAAACAACAGCCATTTGAGTCAAAGATGATGAATTTGGACTCGTAGACAAAGTTTACAATCTTTCCAATATTCCGATAAAATATTTTAATGTTGTTTAGAAAATAAAACATCTATTCTTTGTTCTTCTCATTCCCGTTCTCCTTACATTACAACCCGTACCAGAGCAGACTTATACTTAAATGCTATGATTCAATTTATTTATCATGTTATAACATTAATTACTCGATTTTCCCAATTTTTTCTAATTAAAAATTGTTTATCCCTCATCGTAATTTTTTTACAGTTCAAGTTTTTCGCAATATCTGCTTTGCGTTTCGCCACATCAAAGTTTTTAACAAAATGTTAAATAGTTGGACGCAACCTTTGAACAATTTCAAAGATTTTATGAAGTGATTTATCTTCATTTTGGTGAGTAATAATTAGTTTCCGTCCCATAATGGCAGTTAGTTTACTTTTTTTTAACCATTACGATAATTTGAGGGAATTTCTTAAACTAGTGTTGAGGAAACCGTGCCAATGAACCTTTTTTGTAGTCATAAAATCTATTTTTCTAAGTAAAACAAAAAAATAAAAAAATAACAGGTCTTAAATTACAAATTAATTGACTTTTCAAAAGTGTACGAATATAAAATTGTGCCATTGTCACACCGAGTAATGATTTTTTATGTGTAGTGCACGGAAACTTGCACACTTTAGATTACAAATGACAATAAAATGACAGATGATGATTCTACTACCACATTTACAATACAATTCCTATATTAAATAGCGCAAACATTGAAACAATACTACACATATACACTAGAGGTGTACGAATATGAGATTGTGTCACTGTAATATCATAACACCAAAAGCAGTAGAGTAAGGTGGGGTAAAAGTGCGCGTGGGGCGAAAGTGCGCATAGGACTTTTAGAAGCACACAAGCGCTAGAACCTGGCAACTCTGTATGGATTTAGTGTATCATTAAGTCAACTAATCGCACATATAAGCATGAAAGGTTTGAATATAGTGGCTTGAAATTAAGGGGGAAGGACCATTTTTCGCTGCTTTGATGTAATTTTTTGAATTTTGGGAATCAAAAATTGGCTGTTTGAATAAATCAGAATCTTTAAAACTACAGTACCCTAGAAATCTTCAATATATGGTTCGTTGTGGGATATATTTGATTTTATGAAAAAAATTCAGTAATTTTCGTAACAATTTAATAAACGCGCATAGCATATCCGCCCCAATAAAAAGACGCGAATGAAGCTTTTTATATAAAAATTGAACTAAAGAAGGGACCAGCATCTTCAATAACTGCAAGCTCACGACTGATATGAGTGGTTTAGGAACAAAAGCATCAGCATAACTAGGGAAAATATAGAGTGCTGAAAGCTCAGAGTAATTAAAATAGAAACAAAAAACTATGAATAAGTAAACAAAGATGTATTTCCAATATAAATAGCATATTCGAAAGAATTCTTGTAGTGATCCACCCAACTATGACAAATAATGATGTTACGAGGGGTGACAGTTTGATTATGAACGACTTTGTCTAAAAGATGAAACATCCTAGTTTTTTCAACATAATGGAAAACTGAACAACATCAACCAAGGTAGAGGGAGGAGTACTTTTTAATTATGAAGGAAGAGTAAGAGGGATGGATATCCTAAAATTGATTAGTTTAATATATTTAGTATTACGTTTTGAAGATGTGTGATGAGAGTATTAATTTGTAATCAAGCCGATTTTCTAGTGCTTTTCTACCAATAGTTATTTTACGAAAACTGTTAGGTGCGCACTTTTGCCCCACCTTACTCTAAAGATTATTTTGGCCATGTTTCGACTCGAGCTACTCGTGTGCGGTGAATTTCGTGTCGGAGTGGCGTTAACTAAATCAACATTAGCTTTCTACTTCAGAATCAAACACTTTTTTGGCATTTTTAACATTGGTTAGCCAGTCAAAAATTGCATTGTAGTCGTAATTAAAATCAAGTTTGGTTTAGTTAGATCTCAGTCAGAAAAGATTTTTTTCCTGCTACCATACAGCCATACAGAAAAAAAGAGTTAATGACAATTGGTAGTTTGGAAAGTTCAGCCATTGAACGGTATCTAATGTGGAAACAGAGATAGAGAGACTGCTCTACAGCACCAAACTCCCCAAGTGCCTTTGTTATGATCTTGTGGCGTTCGCGGCGGGAGAACCGGTTTCCGAGCATCTCAAGAGGAAAAGTTCTTCGAAAGAAGTTTTTCTGTAAGTTGCTTTCTTCTCGTGCTCTTGAGTCTGGTTCTTGCATAGAGAATAGAAAGAAAGATAGATGGATGGATGGATGAAGTTTTCTTTTCTTTTTCTTGCTTGGCTGAATAAACCTCCCCGGTGCTGCCGATGTAACTCTGCCGGCGTGTACATAGTGCAGAACTCGTTAGTGGCGTGTCTTCGTCAGTAAATGAAATCTGTTACATTTCGGTCGCATAACTGGTTCCAGATCGACAAAATATCTTTCGAAAACAATGCCAACCGAACGGTCCGGATGAAAATTTCACAGATATTCTTTGCGGAGAGCAAACAACCGTCACAAGATATGGGAATGGCAGTCTGGTGGGATTGTTTTATAGTGTAGTTGTGGGATCATAACTGAATAAACTCTTTAGAGATGATGGTTAGTGGAAAGGGAGGGGGATTGGAAGTGATGAAAGGGGTCTTTCTTTATGTTTCTAGGCAGCTGAGAAACGACGACCGCGAAATGTCAGTGAACTTTCGGGACCTCGCAGCTCACACGGAATACCGGGCGCTGATGGTTCTGCTGCATCCCAACAACGAGTTGCTCTGTCTGCCTGCTTGTCTGTACAAAGTCTATGGTTGGATATGCGCAGATCCCCAGCTGATTTCATCTCGTGGTCGTGGTCACACAACCTATGTTTTTCAATTCTTCCACCTTTTCTTCGCGGGATGCTCTTTGCCTATTAGCAACAGTCAAGTTCGCTGCCCTAGACTTCGGTCGTACCTATATATTTACACGCCGTGAGGTATTCTTGCTAGATTCTGAAAAACACCATCAACTATCATCATTCGTAGAATGGTACGAATCGTTCTCAGTGCACTCATTACAAGAGTTCCCTTTTGTTGGCAGAATGAAGCGACCTCTAATTGGCGACAGCTAGTAGAACGGGACCCGGTTGCTTTCGGACCGGCGGTGATGTGCGTATCAAACAAAACGACCTGGCGAGAGAGCTAGACCGAAACCGGGTTTATTGTTTTGTTTATGTTTTTTCGTGCTCTCAAAGGATTGCATGCTGTAGCTGTAGTGTGAAATGCGCTACTTGAATGTGCATATTTGCAAGGGTGCAAGGTGCATACGGAATGTCGGACATACCAGTACATTGCGGCAGTTGGTCTTTCGGTGGAACCGAAAATAACTGCCAGACCAGTCGAGCAGGAATGTTATCAGCAGAACAGGATTTCGTTTGTTATATCAACATTTTGCCTAAGGTAGTAGTAGGTACAAATTGGTTGATGATGAAATAACAACAAATAACGTGCCCCAGGGGAATGGGCATCCTTGGTACTGTGCATCCCATTACGGTACAACACTTTCTATGGATTTTAACATATCCAACATGACACCAGCGGATAAGGTGATTTGAGCCAAGGCGTAATTCCGAAACTTTTTACATACACACACACATACAGACTTTTTCCGATCTCGACGAACTGAGTCGAATGGGATATGACACTCGGCCCTCCGGGCTGGGATTAGGTTGACGTTTTTCAGAGTGATTGCATAACCTTTCTATATGAGAAAGGCAAAAACCTGTTTGAATCCACCTAGTGGTGCAATTGTGCCTTTCTCATTTGTCCAAACTACGATTCCATAGCTGGTTATGTTCAGTACAATGGTGGAAATGTATATTACATATTCACTACGATTTGCACAAAGTACATACAATGGATCGACTGCCACGATTTTGAGATACTATGTGTCGACACTGAAACATCGCTTGAAACCAACGGCGGATCAAGGAGGAAGATCCGTTAAGAAATTTAAACTAGTTATAATTTAAAAGTAGCAACCTATTACTGCATACTCCTACCTAAGCCAACACAAGCCAAAAAAATAAGGTATTAGGTTGACGATTTTTGGAGCGATTGCATAACCTTTCTACATGAAAAAGGCAAAAATGTACCAAAGTCGAAAAAATCAATCTTCGTAAAAAAATTTTTTTTTCGAGATTACATCAAATCTCAACGTTTCATGCATTTTAAAGTCATTTGGCATCCAAAATGCAAATTCGATTTTGAAATTTTCCCCTGCTCACTACTTTGAGAAATTTTCATTTCAGTTTACACTGAATTTATTTTTCATGCGGTTTTTTATGCGACTTTTTATGCGGATTTTCAAAGTTATGCGGTTTTTTTTTTACGGATTTTATGTTAATTTTCAAAGTTATGCGATTCTTTTTATGCAGTTTCCTTTTAATTTCTAGGGCATCACCTGAAGCGACTTTTATCGAAAGATAGATCCTCGTGAATGCACTTGCTTAAACAAAAGACATAAAATGTTCATATTATTATTTTAGGTTATAAATTACTAGTCTTTGGGTTAAGGATATGAGAAGGATTTTTCACATGCAGTGAAAATAAAAACAGAAAATGACTGAATACCTTTTTACCTTTCTCATAATAAAACTTATGCAATCTGCCGGAATTTCGACTTTTTAACCGAGGCCCGCAGAGCCGAATCTCTTATACCATTCGACTCAATTCGGCGAGATCGGAAAAAAGTCTCTGAGCGTGTATTTTTTTACTTGGTGATAAAGCTTTTTCGCAGATCCGGCACACGTTCAGTAGTTAGACCATACTACCGATTTCGTCCACTGTGTGCCAGAGTGAGGGACTCTTAACAGAGAAGATAACTCTGAACCCTATTCCTCTAAACTCCACCAAGAAGTCCGACATTTGCCTGATCCCCCGGATTCCATTTGAAATGACTACTTTGGGGGAGGCGTACTAATGAACTTCACTTGATTCCAGGTCTAGCTGGTCGTGCTAGATTTCGCTTGTCTCGTAACCGCCATATCAGTCCTGCATGGCATGATATTCTACATGCCTTCCTCTTTAGGTTGACCAGTTGGATGACGTGGTCGATCTGGCGATTCCGGTTGGAGGGTGGCTTCCGGTTCACTGGTGCCCAAAGACCAGGGTCTGTCGCGTTCTGTGCTACTTGGCGTAGTTCCCGACGGTGGAGCTAGCCTACCTCAGCGGAAAGTTCCCCGACGAAAGATTGTCTCCTGCAACCGTTGACGGACACGTTATTCTTCCTTAGATGCAGTCCGGCAGAATGCCGAGGTCAGTCCAGCGATTCCCGGTGGAGGATTGCGTCCGGCTCACTGGTGCCCCGATGATTCAAGCCGGCGATTCGCTACGGACTACTCGGAATAGTCCCCGACGGTGGATCTTTCTTACTCCGACGAAGAGTTCCCCAGCAGTGGAAGATCTTCCGAAACCGATACTACCCGGACAGATGCCGAGGTCGGTCCTGCGATTCTGGGTGGAGGGTGACTTCCAGTTGACAGGCGCCCCGACGAGCATCTGCCGGAGCTACTTCCCGATCTATTCAAACTAGTCCCCGGCGGTGGGCCTAGTCTACCCCGACATAGAAATTTCCCGACGATGAAATTTCTCTCGAAATCGTTATCTCGATGCTGGTCGGTTAGGTGCCGAGGTCAGTCTTGCGATTCCGGGGAGTCACGGTTTCGACAGCATAAGTCATTAAGTGACTTTACGTTTGTCTGGACACGGACATGGACTCAGGTGATCCACATGTAATGCCAAAAGATCCTGACTCCTGCGTTGCAGAAGAAAAAGAGTTAAGTAGCCGGGAAACTCTAAACTTGCTCATATGACCCTACTCCACGCTTTTTTCTAAACTTTCTTACTTCAAATCCTTGCTCTTCCTTGAGTAATATGGCTCTTAATATTGAAAAATATTTCGCACCTTATGTGTTTTTTATGCTAATTTTCAAAATTTTGCAGTTTTTTATGCGGATTTTCAAAGTTATGCGGTTTTTTATGTGGATTTTTTTTATGCGGTACGTATCCCCCGCATAAAAAAACTTCAGTGTATATGGGAATTTGCTGTGTGGTCGCACTCTTCAACCCGTAATTCCGGAACCAGAAGTCCAATCAACAAAAAAAAAATCAATAGCAGCCGATGGGAAGGTTGTACCTTTCATTTGAGACTAGGTTTGTGCAAATCGGTCCAGCCATCTCTGAGAAACAGAGGTGACATTTTTCCACATACACACATACACACAGACATTTTCCGATCTCGACGAACTGAGTCGAATGGCATATAACGGATTAGGTTGACGATTGTTAGAGCGATTGCATAACCTTTCTATATGAGAAAGGCAAAAAGGGACCAAGGTTTCCAAATTTTAAGAAGCATCCTTGATTGGATTTTAAAATAAACTCAGAAGTTTTGGTATAGTATATTTGAATGGAAATAGTTATTCTGAGAAAATAGGGTGAACGGATAAATGCGGGACATATTTTTTATTTAAAATGCCATAACAAACGAATAAGACGTACCAGAGTTTCCAAACTTCAAGAAACATCGTTGATTAGGTTTTAAAATAAACGCCGAAAATCTGATGCAGTTTATTTGAGTAGAAAAAATAAAAAAGAAAGGTGAACGTATAAATATGGGACACCCCTTTTTTAATTTAAACTGCCATAATAAACGAACAAAACGCATCAGGTTTTCAAAATTTCGGGGGACATCGTTGATTAAGCTCTAAATCAAACCCTGAAAGTTTAGTGCAGTTGGTTTGAATAGAAAAAAAGTTATCCTGAAAAATTAAGATGGACGTATAAATGTGGGACACACTATATTAAACAGACTCACTCGTTGCTTTTGCAAATTAAACGAGAATTAAATCAATAATTAAATCTCAACAAATTCAAAACATTTTTTTTAACCCCTTATTGATTATTACCATTTGTTCGCAGGTGTCTTATTTGACCCCAATGTAAAAATAGGAACTCATAAATTGAATATATTGTATATATTTTATGTAATAGGTCCATGTGATATAATCCTGATATCATGTAAAATGATTATCTGTAAAATTACAAAGACTTTTTATTCCAATATCTAATTATAACAAAAGCTGTTATACATATCAACCGTTGATATAAATGCGTTATAATTCTGTTATGCCCTTCTGATCAGGTCGTGTGTAGGGGGGTATGGAACGAGGGATTGCCCTTCCTATGATCATTCTCAGGGATGGACCGTTCTAACACCAAATTATGGTCTTGTCAAATTTTGGTCTTGTCAAGTTGCAAATGACGTGAAAACCCAAGATGGTACCAGATAAGGTATAGGCATACGTAAAGCGACAGTTTTGGTTTTACACTGATAGAATATATTCGTAAATCGCTAGTAATTAGTTTCGTACGGAATGTTTTCATAATATATACGAATTTTTCGCACATATTATGAACCGTTCGTAGTTCCATTGAAACACTTTTATTTTTTATTACGAGTTTTTCGTGAAAATCACGAAACGACTTTCGTTGGCTTATTACGAAACAGCTTCGTTCGGTAAACGAATTGTTCGCTGATATATACGAATATCTTTAAAATGTTTACGAGCACCATTCGTCAAACCGTCAACGTCAAAAGAGCATCAATAGAGGTAGAATATGGAATCATTGTTGCTATACGTCAGATAATTGTTGATCATCACGACGGTCTCGGTCTGACTATTCAGTAGCCGTATCCGTGTCTGCCGGTTTCAGGAAGATTTTCTGAACCTCTTTTGCTTCCAGTTAATCCAGAAACTGGAGCAGTACGGATTCAGTTGAGCCATCGCGAACGCTCATTGGTTTTGTGTGAATAAGTTTGAGTTTTTCTCTGCCGGCGCAATGTCAAAATAATATGCTATTAAATACGAAAAATTCTGTTAGATGAACGAAATGAATTCGTGCGACCAACTAGATTGTTCGTAATATACACACACATTTTTTAAAATAAACAAAACATTTCATTTCATTCACGAAAAATAATGTCGTTTTCAACGACGTCATTCGTGCAATGTACACTAAATAAGTAAAATTTACGAAAACCTTCGTTCATCAAGCGGCCATTTCTAGATACTACAATAAAATCGATTTTGCCGGATCTATTTCTTTAATTAAAAAAATCGGTGTTGTCAAACATCGATCCCAAAAGATCGAATGAAAAAATGAGACGATAATAAATACGAAAACTTTTCTAAGATGAACGAAAAGAATTCGTGTGACCAACGAAATCGTTCGTAATATACTCAAAAATTTACTGAAATAAACGAATCGTTTCGTTTCATTCACGAAAAATAATGTCGTTATCAACGAAAACATTCGTTCAATGTACACTAGATAATTCTTTACACAACAATCTTTCTAGTCCTCAATAGAGGTGAGCAGGTTGAAATAAAATCGATTTGGCCAGATCGATCCTTTTAGTTAGTTAAAAAATCGTTGTTCCCTCTGTTAAACATCGATCCTAAAAGATCGAATGAAAAAGGTATGCGAATAAATACGAAAACTTTTCTAAGATGAACGAAGTGAATTCGTGCGACCAACGAAATCGTTCGTAATATACATAAACGTTTATTAAAATAAACGAAACATTTCGTTTCATTCACCAAAACAAGGTTGTTATCGACGATAATATTCGTGCAATGTACACTAAATAAGTAAAATTTACGAAAACTTTCGTTCATCAAGCGTCCATTTCTTCGTATCGCAATAAAATTGATTTGGTCACATCGATTTTCTTAAATTAAAAAAAAATCGATATTGTCAAACATCGATCCCAAAAGATCGACTGAAAACTATTCTAAAATAAACGAAATGAATTGTTGCGACCAACGAAATGGTTCGTAATATACACAAACGCGTATTAAAATAAACAAAACATTTCGTTTCATTCCGGAAAAATATTGCCGTTTTCAACAATCACATTCGTGCAGTGTATATTAAATGTGTAAAATTTACGAAAGTTTTCGTTCACCAAGCGGCCATTCTTGTTCATGAAATGAACGAAACCTACTATTTACAATGCACGAAAATACTTCGTTGCAGAAAACGACGAATGAATTCGTACATTGCATGATCTATTTCATTATATTTACGAATTTATATTATCAGTGTACGATTGGCAACATCGACATTGCGTAAATATTGATTCACTTCCCAAAAAAGAGGTTAATTAAAACGAAAATAATTAAAACAATGTTTTGTATATAGAAACTAGTGCTTTCAGCCTCTCAAAGCGTTTGCCACCAAAAATATTATTGTACACACATGTATACACCTTATGCAGATTATCTTGAATCTGTTTTGCGTTTGTCAAATCTGCCACTCTTCTTATTCTTATCCGGACACGTTCTTTTTCCCTTTGGGGCAGACCCTCGGTATGGAACGGCTCCTTAGGAAATAAAAAAAATATTACGTGTAGCAATGAATTTTTTAGTACTGTCAAATGGCAAGCGACACAACTGGGGGTCATAAACCAGTGAGCCCATGCATATAGACGGCACAGATTTTAAATATTCTGTATCGTCACCATAACATTGAGGCCCATGCTCCATCGTCTATATCTGTTCCCTTCATTTAGATTGATATGCACTTCGTAGAATGACACTATATTGGAAATAGTAATGGGAGTCCATTGCTCTACTTCAGGAAAATTTCCCTTCTGGCTGAGGCATCCCAGTCAAAAAGGGCAAGTTGCTGGCTAACGGAGGGCTATTTGCCAACTCGGATGCGCTAATTGCCCTACAATTTGCCAGCAAATTGCTGGCAATTTGGGGGCTATTTCAAATGCAACATTTGGGCGATTTGCCGCCGTCATTTTTTTGCCGCCCAACTCGCCCTTAAATTGCCCCCAAATCGCCCATGGAACGCGCCATTTAATCGCCTTCAATTGCCTAATATTAAAATTAAAAATAATGCTTATTTTCGGATTCATTATCTACTCACATATACTTACCAGTATACTAGGTAATTACCACCAAATTATAGGAAGAATCAATGGTGAAATTGGTATTGCACTTCAAAACTTATCACAATCTGACGTTCATTAAGGTTTAGGTCAGAGATCTTGTTCTAATATACATACACACGATTCCACAATTTCCCACATTCGTTGGCTAAATGAAGTGCACTAGACAAACAAAGTACAAGTGAAAATACACCAATTGTTCAAAAAACAATTTTAAGCTTGAACCAAACATGAACCGCCATGTTTGAAAAACACGAAAAACAACCAAGTCCATTTCAGCCGCCAGAAAATTTGTCTAAGTATTGAAATTGCCTTTAAATCGCATTCGCAAATTGCATTTGTTCCGAGGGGCAATTAGCACAGGCGAGTTGAGTCAAACGTCAAACTTTTAAATCGCCTGGCCATGTTCGTCCGCATTTTTTTTGACAGGGATACGCCAGCGTCTCTTCTTCAAGCGGATAAGGGAGTTTTTTTCGGTTTTTAGCCAACATTGAACACACAAAGGAAGGGATGATTTTTTTCCCTTGTACTCTAACTGTCATTAAACGATATCCATCCAAGTGTAGTATTCATTTCAAAGTTCATCCATCGCATTGTTTGGGACAGGACAAAAAAGCGAAACATTGTGGTTAGGACTGACTGGCACACGCGATTTGCTTTGTTTTGCCCTGCTTCCAGCTAGTGATGCATCATCATCCTCATCTCCAGCGGTATCCCTTCCTCCTGCTGGGTAACTGTCTCTGTGACGGTTCTCGAACAAACAACACCCAGTTCTAATTAAACGAGGGAGATAATTCCGATTGGACAATCCCCTGTGTGCCATATGTTCAAATACGTACTGAACAGACCGAGGAAAGTGTACAGTGACTGACAGTCATTGTATGAGTCACAAACCAGTTTTTTTTATCGGACGGAATTGAAATAAGCGTCGATTCTATGTTTTATGGTGAGTGATTGGAAATATTTTCGAGTCTTGATTGCGATACATTATTGTTTTTTTTTGCTCAGCATTCTGTGATTATTATTATTCATATGGTACATGAAACGAATGATAAACTACCTATTATTTTCAAGGTCGCCGATTTTTACCATGGATGAGCATGGAAGTGAAAGTATGTACCTCGAATCTGAGACTTTTGAGTTAGCCTATTTTGATATACACACTGCAACACCCCTGTTTGATATTCCCAGCGCGCCAGCCCCATGAATTACTCCTGAGGATAACTGCCGTGTGATGGACCACTGATGGTGCGAAGTACTTCAATTTGGTATGATTATCAACATGAATTCACCTTCTACATTGGTATTTTCTAGTCAGATTTCAGACTTAATAGATCCTAGTGGAAACATTGCCTTTTAAGCTAATAGTGAAAGTCACTGGTAAAAAGTAGGAGTTACAGTTGTGACTGTGATACAAAATTATGCGATGGTCTTAATTTCGATTTAACTTTTTCAAAGTTTCTGAAGGGCACAATAACTAACCTAAATAAAGGCGAGTTTTTTTTGCTTCAACGCATGATAGATTGTTTTGGCCACCAGATGGATACTAAATCCTAAAAATAACATTACTTATGTGAACACCAAAATAGTTGCTCCGAAATAAAGTCGCGTAAAGCACGGACTTTTGTCCGAATGTTTTAAACGTGGATTCATGATACTAGTCATAACAATCAATGATCAGTCCTAATCGATTTAACTAACTACAATAATAAAGCAGGATCAATTATGCAATAAAACACACAAGATATGTATATCTATGGACAAGTGTTAGGATAAGCCAATGCTGAGAATTTTAAGTACATTCGAATGTATTTTTTTGTTCCGCGCCTTCAACACATATGTGACAAAAATAGGATTGCAATGTAATAAGGCTCAACGATGTCGCATGATTACGAATGAAATGAAACATTATGAAATCATGCAAACGTCGAACCAAGGCGAACAACGATCCGGTATATTTTCTCACACTGCCAAACAGAACGTGAAAGAGTAATGAACTCTATGATAAATATAAACATGTTTATTATTAAACCTTTCCTTCTAAGATTTCGCTTCTTCTTCATTCCCTCTAGTTTCTTCCAGTTTTCAACTCGTTCTGAGCTTACCTTTCGCGACCATGGGCGGCGGGTTCTGGTGCCCTCTCGCTCGCTCAGCCATACCGGTTTTCCTCTGCCTCGTGTAGAATTTTCTCTCTTCGCTCCCTTCTTTCTTCGTCCTTCGACGGCTTTAACCGGCCAAACCCAACCAAGGCTGACTACGGCAGAAAGCCGCGCGAGAGTGTGAATCTTGCATACCGATCGCGCAGCAATGGGACGGACGGACGGACGGAGTGAGAAAATCAAGTTTATGTTTGTTTACATGCCTATTCGGTCATGTGTGCGGCATTAGAACGACTCACCGAAAGCACGCGGAATTGCCTGGGCCTGCGTGCTACCATGCCGCTAAAAAAGAAAACAACCGAAACTGAAGGAGAGAAGCAATTCGAGATGTGTGTCTAATGGGGTTTTCGATTGATTGACACCGGTGTAGTGGAGTGCACTGAAACTGCACCGTTTTTGCACTTTCTAGCAGAAGTGCAGAAAACTGGGTATGTTCCATTGACACTTCTGCTAGAAAGTGCAAAACCAGTGCAATCCACTACACCGGTGTCAATCAATCGAAAATCCCATAAGAAACCGAGGCATGCACAGTGTACATTACATACCAACGAGAGAAAGGTACGACGAACGACTTAACGAGCTTAGAAGGAAAGGTCGAACGGAACCATGCGGCAAACAAGGTAGTTTTTTGTTGTTGTTCTGCTCCTACCTCGTCTTAGATTCGTCGAGGACAACGAAAATGATGGTGATGCGTGGGCGGGTGAGGAATTTCGACGGAAAGGTAAAATTCTTCATTCTTCTTTGCATGATTCGTGCTTAGAATGGTGAACGGATCGGTGTGAGTATGGAGTTGCTGATTGGATTATCGAACGAATGCCTGATGGAGCTATTCGTTAGTTTGTATACAAAATTTGTTTGTATTGTTTGAACAAAAGTGTTAAATGTTGCTGCTACGAGATGAAATGTGCTCTATTCAATAATCCATTCGAATAGAAAAGATTGCCAGTCACAATAATAACACATGCAAACTATGTGTACACTTAAAAAATCTCTTCACGATAAAATGACGTAAACCTTATGTAGAGTACACGGAAAAAATCCGTTCACAAATTCATGTAAACAAGATCACGATTTCGTGATCTTGCACGTTATCGTGATATTTTATTCTATAGCTCACTTTCGAATTGGACACGTGGAGTGATGTGACTGATGTTCATGATATCAGCAGTTTAATTATTAAACTCGTAATTTCTTTTCGCCTTGTAACAATCTGTTATTTTTTGGTTATTATCGGTTTTATATTCGGAGCATCGCGAAAATATAAACAGGAATATTAATGTGTGAATAATTAGCGGGATCTTGTTCTATGAACTATATCACGAAAACGATTTGTCGCGCTATAATGTATTTTTGTTGCTCAGCGCAGTTTTCTTTTTCTGCCGAGACATCACACTGAACCTTATCAAATGAATAGCGATGCTCTAGGTCCTAGTAGTTTTCTTATATCTACTGCTCTTGCCTCTTTACCACAGGAACAATAGTATATCCTTGATTTAGGAATAGCATATCCTTGAGAACCAAAAATCCGGATACGCAATTGCATTAATGCAGGGCAGTTACATATCAAGTTATATAAAGCTTCGTAATCGGATTCACAAAAATCACACGAATAATACTCAGCACGCTGAAGAGTAGCCATGTGATAATTGAGTTTGCAATGTCCAGTCAGTGCCCTGACTAGAATACTGCAGTTGTAGTTGGAAAAATGCAGCAAATTCTTTGACATTTTTTTCGACTCACATTCGGCAGAAATGTCTGTTTGAACGCAAGTTTGCAAGCTACGCCAATGGTTGGCATGTTCTGATGCAGCCCAAGACCGAATCTTGCGCTTTATCCAACTTATCGAAAGTGGTAAAACTGATTCTGGACCAATAAAGTCAGTCACAGCTAGGGTTCGTCGCGGTGCGGATGTGGGCGGTAAATGGATTGTCCGCACCGCAACCACAAAAAAATAATAAAACCGCACCGCTTACCGCAACCGCACTTTATTTACCGCACCGCACCGCGCGGTAAATGCGGTAAAATTTTTATATTTTTATAAAATAGTGTTGGAAAATTGTTCATTTGTGTAACAGTATATAATAAAATGTTATTCTTATTCACACGAAATTTAACTTTAAGAGACTCCTCAGAATGTAATGTTTATGAAAAAATCAACTTTTGCATTTTCTATTAATAAAATTCCGTTCATTTTAAGGCAAACATTATACATTCAAAAAAGGTTCTACTGCAGTAATAGGAAAACTTTTATTTTAGCAACCCTTCAGTTAATTGAAAAAAAGGAGAATAAAAATATAATAAGAAATGAAGTTGCATATTTTTTTCTTTCAATTTTCAATGCTTTTGACATATGAAAATAAAATGGATGATTTTCGCATTTACGTAGTAAAACCACCTTTCATTCTTAAAGGAATTTCACCAACAAAAATTTAAAGTCGAAATACCAGTACTTCTATATAGTAGCGTATATATTCCAATACAGTGAAATAAATACATATTGTATTTTATCAATAAGAACGTCGCCATATTTGACGCAAAAATTGCTCTATACATTACATCTAATCAGGTGTCCGGTCTCAACCGGTACAGAATTATTGAACATTAGAAAAACTGCAAAAAATGTATGATTTAGCATACAGCAGAAATGATTTTTAAAAATAGGGGGTTTTACGGACAATATATCTCAAAACTCTAACTTCCGCATTCTTCAAGAAACAGATATTTTCTCATTCAAAAACTAAGATTGCTCCCTTTAAAAATGTATGAAGTATATAAGGCTAGTTCGAAAGTTCTAGCATTTAATGTATTTTTCTCTAATATTTTACCAATAAGCCAAAGGCAAAAACTTCAATTGCAGTGAACGGGAGTCAAACTATGTGGTATTTGGCAATAAAAAGCTTCAAAAAAGCTACAAAATAGTCTTAACTGAAAAATATTAGGACTTAATTTGGTAGAAAATTATAGTAAATTTGAATGGAAGTACGCGAAAGCAAGTTATGTAGCATACTTTTTGAGAAAGAGTCCATTAAAATTGACTGTAGAAAAATTTACATTGAATTTACACAGCAATGAAAGAAGATAGAAATACGATGTTGAGGATCGAATGATAGAATAATCATCCAAATTCGTTTGGTTTGACGAAGATAAATATATTCTTTGGATTGTGTTTAAGTCCCAGCATAATTAGTTGATTTCTAATTCCTTTAAATTAGTCAAAATTCGCAATTGAAAAATTGATATCGTATACGATTCATAATTCCATGATTACCAAAAGAAATCGGGAGAAGTGATGCACTTTTAAATTGGATTTAAGAGTACAAATTTATTGTTTTTAAATGATCTAATAATTTTGTCTCTATTTGGATCTTGCATTTCATGTATTTGACCTGGTTAGTTTGTGAATTTTTACTTAGAAGTATCAAATAACTAGTCCAAAATATGTCGTAAAATAATAGCGTCAAAATATTTCGGACACAGCTAGATTTTCTTTCGTAATAGCAGTCTGTTTATCAATTCAGAATAATCAAAATTATCACTTCATCAATTATTTTTTGCGGTGCGGTTGCGGTAAAACCGCGCGGTAAAAGCTCTTTCCCGCACCGCATCTGCGGGAAAAAGCGTCTCACCGCACCGCAGATTTTGCGGTGCGGATGCGGTAAATACCGCACGGTTGCGGTAATTACCGCGACGAACCCTAGTCACAGCGCCTGCTCTAGCCAGTTCGTCACACAGCATCGCGACAATTTCTGCTTGGAATAAGGTACAGTATCTATCAAGTGAAAGAGACTGGTTTAATCTCATTTCACGTTAATGGACTCCAGAATTGGCTCGACCCCCTACAACAAAGAACCGTCAGAATAACAAACTACAAATTCTTCAAGTTGCCGCTCCTTCCTGCCAAACAGTCATTCCTTGCGAGGAGAGATTTTAACATTGAAAGTTTTAAAAGGTAAGCTACTTGGGAGTATAAGGTCACTGGCAGTAAGTGTATACTCATCCCAAGTAACCATTTGGGACCAGAATCTGCTCCCAAAACGTGAATAAAGTGCCATGAATTCTACGTTAATTTTTACGTTGCGAAACCAGGACCATGAACAAAATTCATGTGTTTACTAATTATGTTCCATTTTCCTTTTATTTGTGAAGATATTTATTTTTGTTTTGTGAACTTCAGTCACGGTTTCCACCATACCATTACTAAATCGATTTTCTGTACGTGAACTAGTTCACAACTTTATGACCATTATTCATAAAACCAAAGGTTGAATCGTGATTTGATTAACAACTTTTGGGAAACATTTACTCATGAACTATTTCACAAAACCCGAAATATTATTCATGAATTCTTTCAATCATTGGGAACTAGTTCTTGATTCCAAATATAATAGTCACGATTCAATATCCGTGATCGTGAAAATCATACAATGTTATTCATGAATACGTAAACTAATTCCTGATATTTCCCTACCTAGTAACAACTCACCATTCATGATCATGAATTAGTTCACAAAACCTAGACTTTTCGAGCTCGTGCAATAATTCACAAAATCGAAAAATCTTATACATGTATACGTGAACGGATTTATGATTCCGAGAGACTCTTGAAATAGTTAACAAAATCATGACATCTTATTTACAGAAACATAAACTGTATCATGATTCCTAATATATAGTCACAGCTGACCATGCGTGGCCGTGAAATAGTTCACAAAATCAAAAAATATCATTCATGTGTTTGTGAAATAGTTTATGATTCCTAGCACAATTTTCACGACTAACCATTCGTGTTTGTAAAATAGTTTACAAAATCATAAAATATTATTCATGGATTTGTGAACTGTTTCCTGACTCGTAGTACGTGATTCACGATATATCTAGAGCAGGGCATTGCAAAAAAAAGATTTTTTTGAATTCTCAAAGGCCCCCCCTCTCATATTGTGACAAATGTCAAAGTAAGCTCAGATGCCAAATTTCGCATCATTTGTACAATTCTAGACTCCCGCCCACTTCGCTTAAAATTTTTGAAATTGGTACTATGGGAAAATATGTTGGAAAAATATATTAAATGCTATAACTTTTGAAGTAGTAATTAGAAAATTACAATTTATACTTATTTTTAAAGGAAATAATGGATTGTATTTGAATAGAAATATTCCTGTTTCTAGAAAAATACGGGAAAGTGGGTACAGGGTAATTTTGGCCCCAAAATTCCCTATTTTGAATAATTTTTCTGTTCCGTGATGCAAAACATACATATTTTGCAGTTTTTCTTATGTGAGAAAATCTCAGAAATCGAACGGAACCTTTTTGACCTTTGACCGAATACGAGAAGATGGGGTTATAGGGCTTTTTGGCATTCATATTAAATTTTATCATTTTCATATGTTTCTATTATTCTTCAATCAATTTTCATAAAATGTAAGTTGTTGAATGTGGAAAATTCTTAGGAATACAACAAAAATAGATTCGTTAGTGATAAAATTCAGAAACATCATTTTTTTTGAAAATAACTCTACAAATCATTTTTTTTATAAAATATGCAACACCACAACTTCCCCTATTTTTCCAGGAATGAAACTTTTTATTTTATATTTGAAGTAGTAAATTAAATAAGAACTTTGTTGTTAAATGAGGTTAATATGGGTGATTTCATGATAAAAATGTGAATTCGAGACTATATGTCAGAGAATATGATGTTTCTGAATTTTACCGGTAACGAATCTGTTTTTATTTTGTTCCTAAAGGTTTTCCACGTTCAACAAGGTACAATTTATTAAAATTTAGTGAAGAATTATAGAGATATATTTACGAGAAAATGATAAAATTTAATATGAATGACAAAAGGCCCTATAACCCCATCTTCTCGTATTCAGACAAAGGTCAAAAAGGTTCCATTCGATTTCTGAGTTTTTTTCACATTAGAAAAACTGCAAAATATGTATGGTTTGCATCACGGAGCAGAAAAATTGTTCACAATAGGGGATTTTGGGGCCAAAATTACCCAGTACCCCACTTTTCTGTATTTTTCTAGAAACAAAGATATATTCATTCAAATACAAAGTGTATTTCTTTTAAAAAGAGGAGTAAATTGTTATTTTCTAATTGCTACTTCAAAAGTTATAGCCTTGAATATATTTTCCCTCCATAATCGCATAGCAACCAATTTCAAAAATTTCAAGCGAGCGGGAGTCAAGAATTGTCCAAATGATGTGAAATTTGGCATCTGAGCTTACTTTGACATTTGTCACAATATGAGAGGGGGGGCTTTTGAGATTTCAAAAAAAAATGCAATGCCCTAATCTAGAGTGCTTGCGATATTTAAAAGATATTCATAATCATATTCTATTTCATAAAACTCTGCAGATACTGCGAATCATTTACGGTTTTCTGAACCAAATCATATTGTTACGTTACTCCGAGTATAAAATCCGATAGTAATTAAACACGAACAGTAGTCACATTACTATACGTGTCAAATTCGAACGTGAGCCTAAGAATAAAATATCACGATAACGTGTATATAAATAATGAAAAACGTGACTGAGATCCTGAATAGAATAATAGAAATTGTGGAAATCGTGACTGAGATTCTGAAATCAATGATGAAATCATGATCATAAATGTGTTTCCCCGCCAGAAAAATCCGATATTAAACTCATGAATTAAATATCACAGTAACACGTAATTACGAAAATCGCGACTAAGCTCCTGAAATCATGACTATCCCCAAGTAACAATTGAAGTTTTATAGCGCGCTACAAGTGCAATCTAAGTTTTATCAGTGGCTATAAAACTATTATAAAACAGCAATTGTTACTAGGGTCGTTTTAGTTGATATAGCTGTGTATACCCTAGGCCCGTGCGCAGAAAATTCTCAAGGGGGGGGGGTTGATTTTTTTAATGTTTGTTTTAAAAGAAACGTACAGAAACCCTCAAACTTTGAAGATTTTTTTAGAGGCCTGGACCTGGTCTTGTGAACCAAACGAGTCAGCTCAACAAATTGCACCCAAACCCCAAAACGTGAACTTAATTCACTAGAGGCCAAACCATCGAATATATTCACAGGGTATCTTTGGAAGAACTGTTCTTAAGAATATTCCCCACAACCTGATAAAAATTAAAATTCGGCATGGCTTATTCCGATCAAACTAAAAAAATCAACTTTTTATTCTGACGAGGTAGAAAGTTGGTATCTTCGACAAAGTTTTAGAAATGCTCGTAATGAAGAATTTTGTTGAACAACTTGAACTTGTAGGACTTAAGGTTATCGATTTATAAAGCGCAAGACCCTTAAATTTATTTTTTTTATATAACTTTTTCCACTGTGACTTTTAGTCATGTTCCAAACAATTGTGTAGGCATTAAAACCACATAATATTGTTGAAGACTGTAAGTAAAACTACTCATTCGTTTCAAAATTATTGAAGATTTTAACATTTTTTCATTAATTACAAAATTTAACGAAAAAAAATCGAAGAAAATGGTTTCGTTGATTTTTACATTGAAAGAGTAAAAAAAACATTACAAAGTGATTTTTCAATAACTCTGAAACGAATGAGTATTTTTACAAAAGGTGTGCGCCGCGCTGCCGTTTTCGGGTAAAATTTTTATATGCAGCATTCAACAATATTTTTACATGCAGTCTTCAACAATAGAAGTTTGCGAAACGTGAACTGACCTTTCAGAGAAGCAGTCCAACTTGACATACATCCCTTTCCAAATACCCTCGCAAAATTTCGTCCTTAGTTTCTTCATTGCCTTGTTTTTAGAGTGACGGAGCTCAAATGCAGTTTATTTTTTCCTGAGCAGGAAGTTAATAAATTTTTAAAAGTAATACAAAACACTCGGGTGGGGGGTGCGTTTGAATCCCCGAACCCTCCCTCCCGTGCGCACGGGCCTGGTATTATTATCCATAATTTCAGGAACTTGGTCACGATTTTCGTAAATCGCTCAGTTCACTAAATTGTGATTTTTGTTAATGAATTTATGTACGAATTTTTTCTGTCTAGTTGCACTGTCTATTATGTTACTGTTCCAAAGCCCAGTAACTTTAAGATGGAGAGGTCCCAGTTCGTAAATTTGGGATTACAATATGTGACGATATGTAGCGTTTAAATGATCAAAGATGATGTACTTAGGATCAGATAACGACGGTTCGAGCTCGTTTGCTACGAGTTAGTCAACTCATGCGTAATACTATCAGTTAGTTACATCTAACACCTCTTCTCTGCCAGTTCGTTCAAATATTGAGCGATTTCCTACACTAAGTGTGCGCAGATTTGTACTGCTTAAGTATTCCATCAATTCGGTGCCTCTCAAATTGATATCTGAGCTGCCGCAAATTATGTAGTGGGCATTTGCGTCACCGTCGATCATGAGAGGAAACCCATTGCAGCCACAGTATGATACAACCCTTTTGAAATCATCAGAAGGTTATGGTTTATTATACGGTAAATAGGGGAGACTTGACCAAGCGCAAAATTCTATTTTCGGCTATGGCGTCTCCTATTCGATTCTTAATTTTTTTTCAAAAATATTTTTATACTTGTTTCGATCCCTTAAGGTAATTTTGAAAGTTTGGAGTAAAAAATCCTTTCCTTGCAGAAAATATTACGTGATTAATAAATTTGCATTAAATTATGTAATTTTTTATCAAACTTTGTATGGACATATCTACTCGACTACTAATTACTATTAAAGGACTAATATACCCTCTTAATCCTTGTGAAGCAGTGAAATGATTTTACATAAACTGGAACATTGGAATAGTTATTACTAGAATTCGCATGAAATTGAACGCAATAACTAATGTTGGGGAGACTTGACCAAGATTTTATGGGGAGACTTGACCAAGTGGCGATCAGCTGAAGAAAAATACAAAATTCCTAATATTTATTATGCTTTGGTACCTACTGTTAATGTTAATCACGCCATAAAAAACCCACCCCAAACATAAGTCTTTATATTTTAAAATTTGTAAGCAAAGTTAGCAATAGTGGGACTGATTTCGTGACGTGTGAACATGCAATGCAAGCAGTACAGTTAATCCTTAAAAAGAAATGCATTTAAAAAAATCAAAATTTATCAAATGCAACTCTTTTATATTTTGTACTGCTACCTAAGGATCTCGACAATAGGGAAAAAATAAGTACAGTATGTTTTATGTCATTATTTTTTGTTATGATTTTTCAAAATTCTCTTGGACAAGTCTCCCCACGCCTTGGTCAAGTCTCCCCGCAATGGGGAGACTTGACCAGAAAAAACGATCACAGAAAAACTTTTGTAACTTTTCAAAAATTAAATTAAAAATTCTGAAAAAAATCATGAAGACGCGCAATAACTTTGCGCATTATATCTGAATGATTTTTGGGGGATTGAAGGCTTTTTTAGAGATTTATGCAGTTTTAGCTGAAAACCTGGTCAAGTCTCCCCATGTTCCCCTATGTCGAACAATAAACGTATTTCTTGTTTATGTTGTCAACAGTCATATTTATCGTGATAGCACAAATATCGCGAGTTGTGAGGTCGGATATAAGACATGCGTCAATAGCACTATTCGCAAGTATACACGCACGAGGCATTTCACGTGGATTTGTCATGTATTTTTTGTTAAAAGCAACGAAGACGGGGTTAAATAACTTTCCAACATAGAAGTTTCCTTCGTAGAAATACGTTAGAAACTATAGAAGCTTTTCCTTCCTGCACAAGGCGGGATAGATTCATGGTTGCTGTTTATGCTGAAGATTAATTTGTGCTACTCTAACCACCGTGCGCGACTGGTATAGTTAAGTCCTGCCAGCCATTCAGTCCTCGGCACGGAGAAACACCTTGACTTGAGGACTTCTATTTTAAGTCGCCTCTTAGGACATGGGACCAGGAACCCAGTAGGCCAATTCTTGGTTGGTTTTGTCCGGAGAAAGATAAAAGACTGTTATCCACCTCCTCGTCAACCCCAGCCGGAGAGTAATACTCTATGTTCTATTCTATGTTCCGCTATGGAGATTAAAAAAGTAGACTGCACCAAGAGAAAAATTCAGTACTTTTAATTGGCTATCAGAGTCACCAGAGACTGTTAACAATCGACGCACGTAACAGTAAACAGAGCAAAACAGAACAATGCATAGTTATTCCAGTTACAGCAAGTGTGACCAAAAGAACCATCAGCAACAAATTTTAACTACGCAGAAATACTACAGCAGTTGATTTAAAGTGTTGCACGATTCGCCCTTCTGTTCGTGAAGTGGAAGAAAAAGAAAGCACTATCCGGCAGGACCTGAGGAGTATAACTTAGAAAATGTTCGGTGTATTAAAATATATGAGATAAGTCAATTCTGTTAGACTGAAGCTTGCATGATTGTTAAAAATTATTTTGCATTACAGTATTTTAGTATATGTGGAGTGTATATATTAAACTTAAATTAACTGGACCATACTTTAGCTTGGAAAAAATTACGAATAATATTTACGTCTAAATTCTTAGATTCAAATCTGTATTTTCTACGGTATTATAAACATGTGCTTTTCGATTAGCAAGCTTTCTACAAGTTTTTAAAGAGGATTATTTCTGTAGATCTGACAAAATTAATATGTTCTGACAATGTCCATAATTAAAGAATTTTTCTGAAATTTTCGAATACCATATCTATTTAATATTAAATTTTCCAACGTCAATTTGTCGAATATAAAATATTCCACATTTGACTATACATTTTCCACTGCAGGAGCATAACCATCGTGGTTTTCTTCATCGTCGTCGTCCTCGTCGTCGTCCTCGTCGTTGTCGTAGTCATTGTTGCTGAAGCCATCATGTGTAGGCCCTTCCGACGGAAAGGTACCATATCTCTGGCTTTTTGCGTGGCTTGCAAAGTTCTTCGTTGGCTCCGAAACATGCAGACAGTGGAACAGCCTCAAGTGCACGAACATAAATTTATGCTGCTGCTGTTGCTGTTGCGGTCGGCTATATGTCTGATGTGTTTTTCCTCGAACGGCAATAATAGCTCCGAGGGCAAAACCTTGAACTCGAGTGGCCTCGGAAAGAATCCTGACCGAACCGAACGTCGGGCTCCTTCCAATCCGTCCCAGCAACGCGTGGTGCATTGTTTTGCCCACAATGTTACTATGTTGGCTGAGTTAGCATCGTGTATGGTTCGGATGGGTGTACGGTACGGACGGACCTACTCGAATCATTTCCTTTTCTAGAGACACAATCCCTTGGCAAGACACATTGGCCAGGGCCGCGGTGGTGCGTTGGTTTATTGTAATGAGAATCGGTGACGGCGACGACGATGCCACAGCAAAGATCACCGCCAATTACACATCGGCGGTCGTGATTTTTCTTTGTGTCAATACTTGGCGAAGGCGTACCCTTCAGCAGTCTTGCTGATGACGAGTGGGGACCCATTACCGAGCTAATTATCATGGGTTTGGAGGACGCACTATTAGCATTTGCGTCAACTTTTTCACCTTTTATTTTTCTCAATCAAATCAGAATTTTTCGTTTGGTAATACTAAGCAGTTAAGTCGGTCGTATAACATGTTTCCGCTAACCCTGGTATTGGATGTCCTTGGCATGGTTTCATTACTTCGGTAGCTCATTAGAATTGAATTTAGTGATTTATGCTTTTGGAATCAAGCCAAATGCGATAAGATTCTGATAGCTGTTTCTGGTGGATTCTAATTAATTTGTCAAACACATCCTTGCTTTCAATTTCTATGCCAAGTAGCACAGAATTAAGGCATTGGGAGGTTTTAATCCAAAACTCGCTAACGATCAACTCTCGCGTTAAACCACCATCATGTGGATAAATCATGATTAATTTCCACTCACGACGAAATGAAACGAAAAGAAGACGAATAACCCCTCGAAATGTTCTTTGCGTTCAAATTTGCCACTTGATGTCCCGGTTCAATCCACACTGTTACCGAGCGGATATGTGAGTTAGATGTTTTCAATTGCTGTTCCGCACTACGCGCGGTACTAGATGGCACTGACTGGTGGTAGTTCGAGGTCCTCGAGAGACACAGGCTTTGGAATGATCGCACGGCTATGTTCATTATGATTTTTAATTATTTCTGTTGCTGCTGCTGAAAGCTAAACCGAATGGCGTGTTCTTGAAACGGCTACAGCAGCACCGAGGGTACAACACTTACGCACAAAGCGCGTTTCTTCGTTAAATTATTCGAATGTGATTCTTTTTTTTGTGTCGCGCTCTTGTGGCTATTTGATTTTCAGCCTGCCAAAATGATCTTTATTGTTGACGTTAATTGCCATTTACAGACGTCTGGGCAGGTAGATTTTTCATGGTTTACTTCCTTCATTATTTGAAGAATTATGTCTGGTTGTTAAACTGTTCGTGCCAATGTTGTTTGCAACTAGTAATCTTCCTAAACAGGCTTGAATTTGTTTTTACCTTTCTTATATAAAGAAAGGCTATGCAATCACTGCAAAAATCGACTTTTTAACCGAGGCACGGAGGGCCGAATGTCATATACCATTCGACTCTGTTCGTCGAGATCGGAAAATATGTGTGTGTGTGTGTGAATGTATGTGTGTATTTAAATTCATACAATTTTCTCAGAGATGGCTGAACCCATTTTCAAACTTAGTTTTAATGAAAGGTATAACGCTTCTATAGGTTGCTATTGAATTTTTAGTTGATCCGACGTCCGGTTACGGAGTTATGGGTTGAAGAGTGTGGTCAGACAGCAAATTCCCATATAAACTGGTAACAACATGATGTCTAAATGATGTAATACATATTATAATGGGTGCAACATTACTTGGATTTGCAGATCTAGATCACTTATGACCAACCAAAGTAACTTTGACCTCATTGGCCACCTATGACGGTTCTTGATGCCCCTGGGGAACTCACCAAGTTCCTAAACTAATATCATACCTATTTCCCAACAAATTCTCTACCGATTTTTACAAACTTTATATCAAATGAAAGATACAGTAATACCATTGGCTGCTGCTGAATTTCATTCGGTTCAGACTCTTGGTTCTGGAGTTACAGGTTGGTTAGTAAGGTCACACTGGAATTTCCCATATACACCGTTACAATCGTAATACCTCATAGGCTAAAAACTATTAAAATGGTCACCAAATTACTTCGAGTCGCAGGTCTACATCATCAAACTTAAAATATATTGTCCACTGTCGACAATTCCGGAAGTTCCGGATCCCGAGTATATTCTACAATTGGAGTCACATCGATTCTTAGGTGATGATTGAGCCGATTTTCTCAAACCAAGTCTCAAATGGAAGATATAATATGCAGTTGGATGTAGCATCGTCCCCCTTTCCTTACCCTTACCCCTTTCCCCTTCATCACCCTCTCCCCCTGGACCACCCTCATACCTGCATTCCCTTCATCTACCCCGTATATCGAAATAAGATGAAGGGTTTCTGACGCACCCTTCATTCTCAAACCACTAAGCCCCACCCCGTCCGCTTCCAAACCCATTCCCCCAACATTTAAAAATCTGATCACATGAATATAACATTGAACTCAGGCTGATAAAGTCAATTAAGTAGTACTTTTTTGTTTGAAGTGATTTGGTGTCAACTTTCGTGGGATACGTGCTATGTATAATAAGAATGTAATAGGCATTTTCACAATTATATTGAACAATTCCAGCTGATTAGCAAGGGACAGGAAGGTGTGAAATATTTGTCAATATTATGAGCTATAGTACTCATGGAAGAGCAAGGAGTTGAAGGAAGAAGGTTTAGAAAAGCGTGGAATAGGGTCATATGTGCAAGCTTAAAATTTCCCGGCGAGTTAACCTTTTGTCTTCTGCAACGCAGGGATGCGAACACGAATGACCTGAGTTTGTGGCACGGCCGGACAAGCGTAAAGTCACTTAATGACGTATGCTGCAGGAACCGGGAATCTAAGCTTGCTCATATGACCCTTAGAGTGGCTCGCGGTTGTATGGGATTCAAAATGATTTAAACTAGCGGGCACAGCACTTTTTGAGTTCCTTTTGTGGTTCCAAATGTCTGTGCAAAATTTGGTAGCGGTTGGTTGCTTCCCGGGTTTGCGCATTGCGTTCAAAGTTTACATGGGATTTTATATGGGGAAATCAATTATTTTGCATTTTAATTAATAAAGATCCCTATTTCACTGATAATGAAAAACCAGCTACATAAAACTATAACTCAAACCTTGGTTAACAACTTTGTCGAAGACCGTAACTAGCTACGAGTTTTCCAAAATTAGTTATAACGATTTTAAAACTTATGGTAAAATCCAAATGCAGAAATTAATTATTTTTTCCAACACTGCCGGTGCACCACCGACATCGACATTAAAAACTTAGATAAATGAGAATATATTCATCGCAGAGACTTGGTATCTTTGAATGAAATGTTCAGAATGAATTGCTGAATAAAATAGACGTAGTCAGAAAATGAAAAGAAGCGGGGGTGGGGGGGGGGGGGGGGTCTTGTGTACTCCCCAGTCCCTTTTTAGATTGTTTTGTATAAGACAAAGAATCATTACGTCCTTGTAAAAGTCAACGACTGAACTTTCTTAATATTTTGAGAGACCCAAATATGAATCATACTACAATCTTTGTTGTGGGAAAAAACATTTACAATATTTAGGATTTACACCTACAAATTTATGTTATTTTTGCTTGAAGCAAAAACTAACTCAAAAATCGCGTTGGGTTCTAACCTGAAGTATATTGCTGGTCCACCAAGATCACCTCTGTTTTGCGTGAACCTTACTTAATTTCATCAAAAAACGCTTGTTTGAAGTAACTATCCTGGTTTCGTTCCTAGATTCTCAAACGAAAACTTAAAAAAAAAACAATTCCGAGATTTCAAGGAATCTAAGGATATGCTTTTTTTTTAAATTCTGACTCTGAACGACTAAGAAATAGGGTTTTAAAATATGTAAAACTTATAAACCGTTGTACCATTTTAAATGAGATAACAGTAGAGCCCTTAAATAGTAGCACTCAAACACGTAAGATTAATTTTTAATTCGACGGTACAAACCTGCGTTGAAGATGTGCTCCTTATGTTATACTAAACTATCTAAAAAGGGAACTGGGGAGCACACAAGCCTCCCCCTCCCTCTTCTTTTCATTTTCTGACTACGTCTGTGTTATTCAGCAATTCATTCTGTACATTTCATTCAAAAGTACCAAGTCTCTGCGATGAATATATTCTCATTTGTTCAAGTTTAAAGTATCGGTGTCGTGGTGTACTGACAGTGTTGGAAGAAATAATTAATTTCTGCATTTGGATTGAACCATAAGTTTTAAAATCGTTATAACTAATTTTTGAAAACTCGTAGCTAGTTGCCGGTTTCGACAAAGTTGTTAACCAAGGCTATAGTTTTATAAAGCTGGTTTTTCATATTGAGTGAAATAGCGATCTTTATTAACGTAAATGCAAAATAATTGATTTCCCCATATAAAATCCCATACAAACTTTAAACGCAATGCGCAAACCCGGGAAGCAACTGACCGCTCCCAAACTTTTCACATGCATGTGGGACCACAAAAGGAACTCAAAAAGTGCTGTGCTGAAAAATGTCATTTTCGAGCCACTCTAATGACCCCATTCCACGCATTTCTAAACTTTCTTCCTTCAACTCCTCGCTCTTCCTTCAGTACTATGGCTCGAAATATTGAAAAATATTTCACACCTTCCAGTCCCTTGCTAATTAGATATCGTTGTAATATAGAAAAGGAACAAGATTGACTCACTTTAAGTCATTAATAAAAAAAGAAAAAACAGCTAAGGAATCATAGTTTGGAAAAATGAGAAAGGCACAATTGCACCACTAGGTGGATTTTTACATGAACATATATTGTTACTTGTCACTTAAGAAAGTTATATGACTGTATTTTTGGAGAGTTTGATTTGAGAACAATATTTCAATCCACCTCACTGGTTCGATTTCCCCATCCTCACACAATGTCATTCTCATTAACGCCCAAGAAAAGCGCGCCACTTGATATTTAACTTGTATATGAAATCTTCTATACACAATCGTAACACGTCATACATATTATGTCATCACATTATGTCATCTTAACGAAAATTGAGACGATCACAGACGAATTTCGTGCTAAATCGTATCCAGAATTGGCAACACCCTCTCAGATTTTAATGAAACTTTCTGTACACGAAGACTTTGTCACAAAAAGCCACTTTGCAAACTTTGTTTTTCCAAAAATTACCTAGACTGTCTTTTGAAACTTTTTTACCAATTTTTTCAAATGGCTAAAATCTAAAAATGAAAAATTCTACAAAAAAATGTTATAGGAGTGATTTCAAAAAATTTAGTCCAATTTTTGAATAAAAATATTAAAAAAAATCTTCATCGACTCATACACTGAAAAAAATCGATCTCAAAAATTTAAAGTCGAATTACAAAATCTTTGATTTGGATGAAATTTTGTTCCAAGTTAGGTAATTATGTTCCATACCTACCGTCAAAAATTCACATTAGGCACTTTCAAGGAAAAAAGTTATTTGAAAAAAGCTTTTATTGTCCAAACTGATTTTTTCAGTGTATTTTTATCAAAAATTAAACTAACGAAAGTCGTAATAATCTCAGAATCTAATAAAACTCAGTTTGTGAGAAGATATCGTCTAATTTAGCAACCATATGCACATCGTACACAATGTTCGCTCTGGTTCTGTGCTCATATTAAACCTACACTTCGTGTACGAAGTGTAGGTTTAATATGATATAATATATTTAATATGAGTTTTTCGTACCTAAACACGTGCACATGTTCGCCTGCACAACTGAACCCTATGTACGTACACGGTGTGCGTACACATCGGTTCGTGGCACCAGTTTTCTTTTTCTCACTCTCATCGTCACTAGCGCCGACTCTTTTTGCCATGTGCGAATCATTCTCGTGTACGCACTCGGTGTACGTACTTGGATGTTTGAACTATAGTTTGCACATCGCTCGCTTGAGTTCGATGTTCGAGGCGAACTTGTACACAAGGGGTGGGCGTAGCGTAGTTGGTAAATCAATTGCCTTGTACGCAGCGCACATGGGTTCGAGTCTCGACCCCGCACATGGGGTTAGAAATGTTTCATAAGAGGTTTTTCTAACCCGAAAGAGGCGAATGATCTTATGATTCAAACCTCTATAATCGAAATAAAAAAAAAACAACTTGTACCTCGAGACGAAGCATGTTTGAAGTTGAACGCGTGCACGAAATTTTGTACACAGGTACAAAATTGTACATGTTCATGGGAAGTCTGTTAGCAACTAAGTATATTTTTTATTAATCAAGAATCCCATTGAAAAGAGTTCATATCACTAAACGAATATTCGATTATTACTTCTTTTTTCTTGTTTAGTTCTGAGGAAGGATCAGGGAAAGAAATAACCACCACATCATTATTGAATTTTACATAACTATTTATTTAATTTTATATAGAACATTTTTGGTTAATCTTATGAATTAGAATACCATATTGCCTCTACTTTGCCACCAGGAATAGGCACAAAACTGTAGAATTTCTGAGTGCCAAATATTGTTTTGGCGTTATTGCACAGTTCTTGGAGTTCTTCTGCCATTTTGTTGTACTGTTCAGTGGATTTGCAGCAAAAATTTAATTTTGTGATATTTTTATCAGTTTGTTCAACTTCCCAGTTATATAACTCTCGGGGAGTTGTTATGGTATTTCCTTAGTCGCGAGCAAGACTGGCTCTTTTTGTAATTTCCTTGAGAGTGCCACCAATAGCATCACAGGGTACTTTTCCATAGGATGTTGCAAAAAAATGCCATTCTACGCTTAATTCATACTTTGACTGGAATCTAGACAAGCTTGCGAAGTTTTTCTTATTTTTGTATTGTGCTGCTGCTTCATCAGACATACACTAAATTTTAGCAAAGTTTGTCAATTGTTTCATAAAATTTACCATTTTTGGAAGTGTTCCAGTCTTCCAGTCTTCTAGTCTTGCAATCTTCCAGTCTTGCAGTCTTTCAGTCTTGCAGTCTTGCAGTCTTGCAGTCTTGCAGTCTTGCAGTCTTGCAGTCTTGCAGTCTTGCAGTCTTGCAGTCTTGCAGTCTTGCAGTCTTGCAGTCTTGCAGTCTTGCAGTCTTGCAGTCTTGCAGTCTTGCAGTCTTGCAGTCTTGCAGTCTTGCAGTCTTGCAGTCTTGCAGTCTTGCAGTCTTGCAGTCTTGCAGTCTTGCAGTCTTGCAGTCTTGCAGTCTTGCAGTCTTGCAGTCTTGCAGTCTTGCAGTCTTGCAGTCTTGCAGTCTTGCAGTTTTGCAGTCTTGCAGTCTTGCAGTCTTGCAGTCTTGCAGTCTTGCAGTCTTGCAGTCTTGCAGTCTTTCAGTCTTGCAGTCTTGCAGTCTTGCAGTCTTGCAGTCTTGCAGTCTTGCAGTCTTGCAGTCTTGCAGTCTTGCAATCTTGCAGTCTTGCAGTCTTGCAGTCTTCCAGTCTTCCAATTTTCTAGTCTTGCACTCTTCCAGCTTGCCAGTCTTCATTCAAGTTTGTTATGAATATGTACCAAATTCGTTACTGATATTTTTTGCATGTATCAGGCAACTAGCAGTTAGGAGATTGAATTCTGAGACGGTTATAACTTTAATTGGTTTAGTTTTCGATAAAAATACACAAAAAAATTCAGTTTAGACAAGGAAAAGTTTTTTTCAAATAACTTTTTCTCTTGAAAGTGCCCAACTTGAATTTTTGACGGTAGGTAGGGAACATAATTACCTATTTTAAAAAAAAAATCATCCAAATTAAAGATGTTTTTTTTTGTAAATTGACTTTAAATTTTTAGAATCGATTTTTTTCAGTGTAGGAGTCGATAAAGAATATTTTTATTCAAAAATTTGACTAATTTTGTGAATTTTGTCATTTTTAGTCTATAGCCATTTGAAAAAAAAAAAAATGGTAAATAAAGTTTTAACCTTTTCAAAAGACAGTCGAGATCATTTTTGGAAAAACAAATGCAAAGTGGCTTTTGTGACAAAGTTCTCATGTACAGAAAATTTCATTAAAATCTGAGAGGGTGCTGCCAACATTTGTTCGAGTTGGCGTGAAAATCTCTTGGCCCTGAACCATATTTAATTTTATTTAAAAATAATTATTCTCTTTTTCAACGACAGTTGTTTCTATTGACATTAATTATTTTCGCTAGTTTTGTGCAAATTTGGAGTATTAAGTATGACTCCAAAGCCGTATAATTTGAACGTGACCTAAATAGAAACAAATATTTATACTTTTGTATCAAAAACGTGCGTTTTCATAGGCCACTAGCACAATATTTGCTACTTTCTAAACTTCATGTGTGAAAGCACTTTAAAGGAAATATGGTCGTTCAACTATTATCTCTAAAATTTTATCAGAGATCTCTAAAACAGTAAAATTCAAACCCAGTACCTGTCATCCAAAGAGGTATCGGGCTCAAAAAACTCCGGTACCTGCACAGCTGTTTTCAGAGCTCCATCCATACCCATCAGCAGCATACAAAAGGCATCCAAAACCACTAACCGAGAGAAAGAGGAGTGATTTTCTCTAATGCATGGAAACGTATGTACGGGGGTGGAAAAAGGAAGCAACGAACAACAACAATCGTTAGAACAACTGAAATCTAGGTAAGGCTGAACAAAACTAAAATATGTAAAAGAAGAGTGAAATGTAAATAAAAAATAAATCATTGCTGAGCCGAGCCGCGCTCCGTCCGGTTCGATGAAAACTTGACAACGTAGCGTCTGGTCGGGAAAGAGCTTGAAAGGACCTCTCCATCAGTCATGTGTGCGCTAATGGGTTTCGACCCGGTCTCATATTGTTTGCACTGGTGTGCGATTCAATCGAGCATGTGAGGTGGAGGCGAACCATTTTGATTAGGAATGCTGCACTCCGTGGAAAATTCATTCGCTGCGACTCCGAAGATTGAATCGAACGCTGAAAATTCTGGCCGTTCTTCGCACTCGCTGCATTCGTATGCTCTAGGTACGGCCACACTCATCAGATCAGAAGGCAGATGCTCGAAGCGAGTTACCAAAAACCAAAACTCGACGGTGACGGCAACGACGTCATAAAAACCGGCAGCATAAACCATAAAGGAGGAAACACGGCAGGAATGAGCCAAATGTGGCAACAGTGCAACATAATGTTGCTGCCGCCTGCTGTTGAATTGTATGTGCAGTGGTGAGGGCCGAGAATCGAAAACGAGCATATTGTGTTGTGTGTGAGGCGTCCGGGAGTGGCGAATGAGGAAAAAAGAACCTTCAACATAATTCAATAAAATGCATCCTTGACTGTTGCTGCGAGTTGCATGCTTTTTGCCGAGAGAATGATACAGTGCAATCCGGGGGAGGAGAAAAAAAATATCGAAGGAAGTGAACTGCTGCGATGGATGCTGTGCTTGGCTGGACTGAGATAAACCTTATTTTGAGCAAAAAAAACTTGACTTATACCATTTACCAAAACAGTAAGTTATTGCAACAAAATAAGTAACTCGAGCGGATAAAGAACCTCATGCGGAAGTGTTGGGATAAGCGGAAACATTTCGAAACTCTCACATTCTCTATTTAATGAAAAATGCAATTTTAGCACACGATTATTACCCGGAACAACTATTCCGACTGTAATGGGAAGGATATCGTATTATTTCATTGATTAATCGGACTACAAGCGATACAACTCGTATAAATTATAGGATAAAAAAAAATCTCACCTTGATGGAAAGTGATTTTTTTATATATTATTCTCTATTTGATTATATTGTTTTGTTTGCATTCCATTTCTAATTTAGTATATTGGGTGTTCAGCCACAAGTGGTGACTTTTCATCCCTATTGTTTACATGATTCAGTTAATTATTATTAAGTTATAATATGCTTTCGCAGTTAAGTATTTCTTTCAGTAGGATGTTTTAAACCTACTTGTCTTCTGAATAAGGAGTTAAACAAATCTTATAAACTAACTTATAAACTATAAAGAGAGCTAATCGTTGCAATTGAAGATTGCAACGATTTTTGTCGGAAGTTGCTTATAATACTGTTCGTCATAATTTATAATGTTTCTATGTTTGCGAGTCTGTGCAACTCATTTGTGCTAAACCAGGGAGGACGCTTCAAAATCATTTTCAGAATTTTATTCTGAATCCTTTGAAGCGTTTTCTTCCTAGTAGCACTACAACTTGCCTAGATTGGCACTGCATATAGCATTGCCGGTCTAAATATTTGTTTGTAAATTAATAGTGTTCTTTAGGCAGAGCCTAGAATTCCTGTTTATAAGAGGATATAAACATTTTATATATTTGTTGAATTTTGTTTGGATTCCTTCAATGTGATCCTTAAAAGTGAGTTTTTTTTTATCGTAAATCAAACCCAAGTATTTAACTTTATCTGACCACGTTAAATTCAAACCATTAAATTTAATAATATGGTTATTATTTGGTTTAAGAGAAGAAACTCTTGGCTTATGCGGAAACACAATCAATTGTGTTTTTGCCGCATTAGTGGAAATTTTCCATTTTTTCAGGTAATCATTGAAAATATTCAAGCTTCGTTGCAGTCGACTGCAGATAATACGAAGACCCCTCCCAGTGGCTGAGATGCTAGTATCATCATAGAAAAGTGACTTTTTACAGCCTGTAGGTAGATTTGGAAGATCAGAGGTAAAAATATTGTAAAGTATTTTTTTTTTTTGCAAAAGTTTTTTTACGCCGGGGTTTTTTTTATATAACATGTTACAAAAGTTCTTAAGTCTATCACGTTATAATAAAAGTTCACGTTCTAATGCTAACACTGAGGATAATCATCATTTTGAATATTTTTATTTATACTATATTTTCTTGAATTTCATTGTAAACCTATTGATAGTTTTTCTGTAATCTTTGTTTATTTTTTTTTCTTTATTTATATCGTTTTATCTAACTTAACTAACTGCGAAGAAATCTAAATTGTTTGTGGGTAGCAAGGGAAAAAAACTAGAAACATTATGGGGATAATTATATTTGAATATTTATTGTTTTCAGGAAATGATAAATATGGCCCATATATATGAGATCTCGTAAAGCGAGGATATCACGAACAGGAATATAGGGTGGTTTTCTTCTGGCTCGTAAGGAGTCTATTAATTGGGATCTGGCTTCACGATATTCAGTGCAAGACCAAACAATATGTTCAATTGTAAAGTATTGGTGCGACGCTTGATCCTTGAGGGACGCCTGCTTTAACGGGTAGCTTATTAGATTTACAATTCTGATAAGAAACCTGTAGGGTACGCTTAGTAAGATAATTTTTAATTTTCTTTATTATGTAAATTGGAAAATTGAAATCCCACATTTTGGCAATTAAACCTTTGTGCCAAACACTGTCGAAAGCTTTTTCGATGTCTAGAAGAGCAACTCCAGTGGAATAGCCCTCTGAGATATTTGCCTTTATCATGTTAGTTACTCTCACAAGTTGATGAGTAGTTGAATGTCCAATACGAAATCCAAACTGCTCAGGAAGAAAAATAGAATTCTCATTGATATGTGACATCATTCTAGTTAGGATGATTTTTTCAAATAATTTACTAATAGAAGAGAGTAAGTTAATTGGTCGATAGCTAGATGTTTCTGCTGGGTTTTTATCTGGCTTCAAAATAGGAATAATCTTGGCATTTTTCCATCTTTCAGAGAAGTATGCTAATTGAAAACATTTGTTGAATATTTTGACCAAGTATCTCATGGTGATTTCGGGAAGGTTTTTAAGAAGAATGTAAAAAATTCCATCATAACCTGGAGCTTTCATATTTTTTAACTTTTTCATGATGGATTTGATTTTATCATACTTTGTTTCAACAATATCGTCTAGAGACAATACTTGATTTGAAACGTTTTCATATTTTTGTCAGACTTCGGTTTCAATAGGACTCACAACGTTAAGATTAAAATTATGGACGCTTTCACACTGCTGAGCAAGTTTTTGAGCTTTTTCTTCGTTTGTAAGAAGTATGTGGCCACCTTCCTTTAAAGCTGGAATTGGTTTCTGAGGTTTCTTAACAACCTTGGAAAGTTTCTAGAAAGGTTTAGAATTTGGCTTGATTTGTTCAACCTCTTTCGCGAAATTTTCATTTCTTAAGTGTGTGAATCTATGCTTAATTTCTTTTTGTAGATCTTGATAGATAGAGTAAGGTGGGGCAAAAGTGCGCACCTAACAGTTTTCGTAAAATAACGATTGGTAGAAAAGCACTAGAAAATCGGCATGATCACAAATTAATACTCTCATCACACATCTTCAAAACGTAATACTAGATATCTCTTGGTTTTGCTTGTAATCCGAGAAATAATTATTTTCGTATGAATACTCAAATGCACACTTTTGCCCCATGGTCGGGGCAAGAGTGCGCATAGCACGGGGCAAAAGTGCGCACTGATTAAATAGCCGATTTATTACCGCCCATAAATTAAACTAAATAATTTTAAGATATCCATCCCCTCTTACTCTTCCTTTATAATTAAAAAGTACCCCTCCCTCTGCTTCGGTTGATGTTGTTCAGTTTTCCATTATGTTGAAAAAAACTTGGATGTTTCATCTTTTAGACAATGTAGTTCATGATCAAACTGTCACCCCTTGTAACATCATTATTTGTCATAGTTGGGTGGATCACTACAAGAATTCTTGCGAATATACTATTTATATTGGAAATTATTTACATATTCATAGTTTTTTGTTTCTTTTTTAATAACTCTGAGCTTTCGGCACTCTATTTTTTCCCTTGGAACCAGTTATGCCGATGCTTTTGTTTCTGAGCCGCTCATATCAGTTGTAATTTGCCGGTGAGCTCGCAGTTATTGAAGATGCTGGTCCCTTCTTTTAATTATGGAAGAATCAGTTCAATTTTTATATAAAAAGCTTCATTCGCGTTTTTTTTATTGGAGTGGATATGCTATGCGTACTTTTAGCCCACCGTCAGTTTTTTAAATTGTTACGAAAATTACTGAATTTTTTTCATCAAATCAAATATATCTCACAACGATCCATATGTTGAAGATTTTTATGGTACTGTAGTTTTATAGATCCTGATTTATACAAACGGCCAATTTATGATTCCCAAAATTCAAAAAAATACATCAAACCAGCGAAAAATGGTCCTTCTCCCTTAATTTCAAGCCACTATATTAAAACCTTTCATGCTTATATGTGCGTTTAGTTGACTTAATGATATACTAAATCCATACAGAGTTGCCAGGTTCTAGCGCTTGTATGCGTCTAAAAGTCCTATGCGAACTTTTGCCCCACGCGCACTTTTATTACTCTACATTTCATAGCAGGTTCACGAGAACGTTGATATTGACGTCTTCGAACATTCTTCAAGCGAATCAGAAGTTGTAGATCGTCGTCAATAATAGGAGTATTAAATTGTTTCTGTATTGTTGGTACTGATAAATTTCTAGCATCAACTATAGAATTACTTAAATTTTGTAATACCGTATCAATGTCAGCTTTATTTTGTAAATCAAGGTCATGATTAAAATTATTCTCAATATAAGTTTTGTACCTTTCCCAATTCGCTTTGTGATAATTGAACACTGAGCTAATGGGATTGGAAACAGCTTCTTGAGAAAGTGAAAAAGTTACTGGAAGATGATCAGAATCAAAGTCAGCATGTGCAATCAATTCGTAACGTAACGGAATGTTTGATCCTGCGATTAACCGCTATTGCGATTCCTCCGCCAAATCCAACAATTCGATCAAATCGATGAATAACAAAATTAGAGTTACTCTTCAATTTAATATTTGGTTTAAAAAAAGTTTCTGTCACAACGGCAATATGCACATTATGTATCCTCGAGAAGTTGAAAAATTCATCTTCAGAATATTTCTTTAGGTTGAATTGTTCTTGAAAAATGTTTTAGTCTTGAAAAAGACTAATTGTCGAAAAAATATAGGTAGTCTTGAGAAAGACTGATCGAGCGAAAATATAGGTAGCATTGAGAAAGACTGTTGCTGTTGACAAACTCTAGGTAAACCAGGAGCTATCAAGATTTGTGACCGGTTCGAACGAAGGTTTAAGCCGGTATGATGATGGACAGTAATTTACAGTTGAATTGAACTATTTGCCCTACATTGCAATGCGTTGTGCCAACCTATTGGAATAGATCATATCACAGAACTACGAAATCAACGTTAAATCACTTCAATTTGGAATGCTATGCACAGGGTCGGCTCTACACTTTTAGCCCGAGTGGGTAGTAAGATAAACATAAGGTAGGGGTTTATTATTAGAGATTTGTCGCCTTTTCATAAGCTTACAAAACAATCGCTTAAAATCTTTGCGTTTGTTTCGTAAGCTTACCTTTAAAGAGACACATTTGTCTACTAGCAAACTTTTACAAGCTTGCGAAATACACTGTGTTTGAACATTTTCATAAATCTTCAATTATTTTTATTGATAATTAACCTTAAAATGTGCCGACATAAATGAAACGTACTCAGGAATTGTTTTGTAGGCTGCCCTTGAAATACAGTATGAATAGCGAAAATCCATTAACATGATCATTTGGCATCCCCTTCTTCATATTGTAATATCAAATTCAGAGCAGACACCAGTGCGCCTTTTATGGCATATTTCTCCATCATCGTCATCGATGAAATATGGCCCCATAGGTCGTAATTCCTTCCCTGATGTGATGATGGCTGATGCTCTAAATGGAATGGGAAACCAAAGCACTGGAAAAATTATGCGTAGAAAGATACCATGTTGAACCTTTACCGAAAAGGCTCACTTCATTGAGTTGTTATGATTTAAAAAGGATAATTCTCTTTTGTGACACATATTTTGCAAGGCTGCAATCAAAGACTTCTACGATTTTCTATTAATCGCAAAAATAAGAAATAATTGGAATATAATTTCTTGAAAGTCCAACACAAATCCAGCTCAATTTGGAAACATTAATCCTCGCCGACTGATGGACCCTGAAATTGATCATCAATTTTCTTTGCCGACCGAAGAAAAATCCAATCTAATTTCTCTGGCGCCCGGAAAGCTTGAAAAAACATCACCAAACGAACGGTGGAAATCTTGGCACAGCCAAAACAGTCCAAGGAAAACTTCGAACAGGATTCTTGGTACAGTGCCAACGTGGAATTGTGATTTTCTTTGGATTTGAGTGCTGAAAGTGTTTTATTTTCGGCCAATGACATTCCAAATCGATATCAACATTGGCGAGAAAAATTTCCATCGTTCCATCAATTACTATGCTACGTGGTGCCGATGCTGACGGTGGCTGGTTCGATTTTTCGAATGCGTTGTGATTGCCCACTGCACGCCACCCTGAAATCACATTCGGAAAGGAAATTTATAATCACTTGCCTAGTACCCGGACGCTTACACGAGTTCTCATAACGCGCTGACTAGTTTGATGAAAATACCGGATAAATTTCCAGCTTCAGAACAAAAAATCCTTCTCCAGCTTAGCGCTGAAATATTCTGCCACTCTCTGAAAAGGATCAACATCAATCTTGAAATGAATTTCCGCACCGATGGATGATGGTGAAAGAATGGAAAAAGTATGAATTATGCATGGGGAGGAACTGACCCGAGCCCGGTCGTAATGGGATCTCTTTCGTGATTCACTCGTCATTGCAGAAAGTTAGAATTTCCGTTGCCATCAGAAAGAGTTATCCTATTTATAAATTCAGTGTCATTAGATTAGATTAGTCGACCTAATGCTTTTTTTCTGTTTTCTATTTCAGGTATGTGTCTCTCCACGATTCAGTTTCGATGAGTTGTAAGTACTATTAGTTGTGTGATTTTTTTGCGACGAAAACTAGAATAAGACACACTTAAAAAGAACAATCGTCTAGAGATTAAGATTTATGACAACAGGAAACTAGTTCAATTATATAGTTAATTCTAGAACTGGTATATTAATGCATTGTTGACAATATTTATGATGGATAGAAAAGCATAACCTGTTCTCCATAATAATATAATCGATTAACATTTAAAGGTTGTCCTCACAAAAACAAACTTCGATAAAATAAATATCCGGAATTCGGCATGAAAATTTATTTTTACCCAGCAGGTCCTCAAACCAGGTTTTTCTGTTGTCCATTTGATGAAATGGCACAATTGGCATATCCAGTTCCATTAAGAATAAAAACCCGATATAATCGCTAACCTAGAAATATTAACTAACCTAAACCCGTGACAGGGTTTTACGTTCAAGTAAGCACGATGACGATCACCATTCACCAAATACGTTGTTGTGATCCGATGCTAGGTGGCTGTCAGCCTCCGGATACACAACAATCGCTGCAGAAAACCCGCTAGACTTGTAGGTCATGATCACTGAATGGCTAACTCTGGCTTTAACACTCGGGTGAGGGGACTGGCTGAATGCTAACTACCATCGATAATGGGGTAAGTGGCGCTAGCAATTTAACGGAGTTTTCGACCCGTTTCTCTCTCTCTACCGATACTATACCTCTAGCCTCTACCCTCCGGCTTCGGCAGTGCATCGCATTAGAATCGGTGACGAGGTCGGAAAATTTTTCAATGACTCATTGTTGTTTGATGCCCCTGGCTAAATGAAGAAGGGGGGATTAGCTTTTTACCGTTTTGTGTTTTGTTCTGCGCCAAAGGTAAGAAACCATGTGTCACGCGCGCGCAGAGTGCCTTCCTATGTTTATTATCGCTAACAGAGCAGCTGTGCGCGGCCAATGATGTTTTATGCAGCTTCTAGAAGCGAACGATTGTTCCCATGTGCCTTTCTCGAACTATGGCAGCATCAGAAGCGACTGTTCCTACATTGTTTTGGATTATCAATTTGTCTAATCTTTCACTGCATTATGCTGAGTGATGGTTGCAGAGGCTATCTATCGCCGGAAGAATCTTTTTTGCCATGAAATTGTCTCAACAATTGTTAGAAGTTTGCACTGGGTTTCACGCACTTGTAACAGAGAAATTTTTATAAGCTTACATGACGAATAAGAAAACGGGTATATGGTGGAACAAAATACAGATACCAGTTCCGAGTAACGTTTTGGGTTCCATTTGGGTCCAAGATCAAGAATGGTTTCGGATCTTTTGACGCATCATTGATTTTCAAAATTATGACGTACCCTTGAGCGTCGTAAAGTCCTGAACGTTGTGACGCAGCATCCTTTCGACGATATGACCTCGGACGTTATGACCTGGGTAATTCCTTCCGTTTCTTCGATATTTTCGACTTCGCCTTGTGGTCTATGAACGTGCGCCAAACACTATTGCTTGTTTGCCTCGGATCGTAGTGCTTCGGTTTTATCTTCTCTTCTTTCTATTCGTGAGTCTCTCTTGCACTTTACTCCGAACGTGTATTTCGGGAGCCCGTGCTTCCGCCGTTACTGGTACCTCGTTGGTCTCATTAACCGTTTCACTGGATTTTGGTGAAAATATCTGCCACTCTTCTAGACGCTTGTATATGTGTGTGTTTTTTTACTTTTTGTAGGACAGAAAAAAACTTTCAAAAATGCCCTGAGAAGGCAGGAAAAAATGTACAACACCCAACGTCTCAGGAACGGGTTTGGGTTGCCACCAAACCCGCTAAAAACCTGGTCTTGCCCAGAACCTGATTCCTAGCCAGCACTACCTTACGGAATTACTTCGGGTTTTTTATGTCCATAGCACCCACTGTAATTCAATTACTTAGTAGTTAGTTCCTTCAGTAGGATTACAACACCACTCCTCGACACACCACCAGTTTCTGGTCATCCACACAGGCATGACAGTCGGAAAGCTAGCTGTGGGTCGAGACTTAGTGCTCATCCCCTACGAAGACAATCTGGGCGGTAAATTTCAGGTTGTTTAATTCACTGAGCCCTTCGGCTCCTTTGTGTCATTCAGCACCGCAACTCCCTTCACGTACTATTCAGCACTACTTACTCGTTGAGCTCCCGACTTGTTCGCGAACCACTGGGTCTAGTCCCTAGTCTACTCCGTCGGAGAATTTCCCGCCGAGAGAAGTTCTCCCGAAACCGAGCCACTCAACCAGCCAACTTCTTGTGGAGCCCTTTGACTCCCTGTTCGGTGTCATTTGGCACCTCAACTGCTTTAGACCCTTTGATTCCCCCTCGTTCCATTTCGCCTCGCTTCCCTGATGAGCTATTCAGCCCCCGACTTTACTAAACATTTTTTTGCGTACTACTCGGTCTAGTCCACGAAGATGGATCTAGACTACTGCTACGCAGAGTCCCCCGGCGAGAGAGGTTCGCCCGAAACCGCGCGGTATGTTCATTTCCGTGAGCCATTTAGCTCCCCGCTACGTCCCAATCTACTCGATCTAGACCCCGGTGGAGGACCTAGCCTACTCAACGGACCAGCCAGTAGATGCTGAGGACCATTCAGTGATTCCGGGTGGAGCGTAGCTTCCGATTCACTAGTTCACTATTCAACGCGGTTTACTCGGTCTAATCCCCGCCGGTGGATCTAACCTACTCACGAGCTACCCAGTAAGGTGTCGAGGTCGGTCCGGCGATCCTGATGAAGCCTGACGCCCGGTTCACTGGTGCCCCGACGACCCGAACCCGGTGCTACGTCGTGTACTACTCAACTGGTCCCCGACGGTGGGCCTAGTCTACATCGATGGAGTTCCCCTGCTACGGAATTTCTCTCGAAACCCTGTTTGTGGTTTCATGGTGACTTTCTAACCAAAGGCGCTACTTTGTTGGCCTTCGCCACTTTCTCTGCCGCTCGGAGAGTATACTCGTAACCACTCCGTTGGCAGCGTCCCAGGTATCCTCGTCGTGGCACATCTCTTCGAAGATATTGTCCACTGTTACACCAGGTATACCCCTACGAACTTTTTCGAACCTAGGGCATTCAAATGTCACGTATTCCAGTGTCTCTTGCACGTCCACACACTCCGGGCAAAGAGGTGACCAAGCATGACCAAACCGATGCAGGTACTTCCGGAAGCATCCCTGCCCGGACAAAAACTGCGTCAAATGGAAGTTCACCTCTCCATGTTTCCTATGTAACCAAGTACATGCATGTGGAATGAGCAGGGAGGTCCACCTTCCTTTCTCAGCGTTATCCCACTCTTGCTGCCACTTAGCCAATGAGTTCGCTCGGACCAGTCTCGTTGCATTACGTGCATTTCTCCGCTGGTAGCATTCCACGTCCTCAGCCAGAGTGATGCAGATGGGAATCATCCCGGCAATTACGCATACCGCCTGCACCATTAGGTGAAACGTGCTTGTCGACTTCGTCCGGTTCCGCTTTGAGTTGGGTGCACCAGCCCAGGCTGGTACGCCATATCTCAGTATTGAGGATGAGACCTCCGCCAGGTGACGTCTCGTGCTGCCTCTTGCTCCTCCGTTATTCGGCATGATCCTTGCCAATGCGTTAGCTGTCCTCGCAGTCTTCTCACATACATAGTCGACATGGCTGTTTTAATTTAACCGATCGTCAACTATCACACCCAGGTGCTTCAGCGCACGCATCGAGGGGATGGATTGTCCCCCGACACTGATCTCGACACGATGGATTTTTTTACAGTTGCTGACCAACACTACCTTGGTCTTGTAGTGAGCTAGCTACAATTTGACGTCAGCCATTCAGTTTAGCACGATGCCTATTGTCTCTGCCGTCAACATCTCCACCTCCTCAAGGCTCTCGCCGGTTTTCATCAGCACAACATCATCTGCAAAGCCAACGATCTCAACTCCCCTTGGCAGTTCCAGTGTTAATACTTCGTTGTATATTATATTCCAGAGCGTTTGGCCGAGTATACTCCCACCGTGATCATAATCGACCTCTGCCCCATGTTCGTTTCGTAGACCAGTACTCGGTTCTGGAAGTAACTTTTCAGAACCTTACAAAGATAGTCTGGAACCCGCATTCTGTGCAGTGCTACGGTCATAGCCCCCCAGATTGCACTGTTGAACTCGTTCTTCACGTCTATCGTTACTACGGCGATTTCCACTTCTCTTTTGCTTCAATGCTCGCGATGACTGTGCGGATGGCATCCACCGTTGATATCCCTTTCCGTAACCCGAACTGCCTCTGTGATAGTCCGTTCTCACTTTCAGCGTAGGTCGTCAGCCTGTTGAGGATGACCCTTTCCAGGAGCTCACCAAGAGTATTTGGCAGAAACACCAGCTTCTAGATCTTCCATCTATCCGCGAAATAGCCATCGTCCAGGCATTTCTGTATGGCTATCCTGAACATGTTCGAAAAACCAGGATCGCAGTCTTCAGTGCCACGTTGGGGATACCATTCAGTTCGAGAGCTTTCTTAGCTTTCAGCCCTTTTCCCACAATAAGGAGGTCGTCGTAGGAAACTCGATTATCACTAGCATTTCCACCATCATCAACGTACGATGTAGGCGGCCATGCAGTTGGGTCGTGCTTCGGGAAAAGACTTCCTACAATAATTTTCAGTTTGTCGGCGCACATTTCAACTGGCGTCATTGGACCCTTGATTCCGGCCATAACGACACGGCAAGCATTGCCCCAAGGGATGGCGTCTACTTCTCTGCACAGCTCCTTGTAGTAGGTGGACTTGCTTAGCACTATCTCGCGTTTAAAAGCGGCTCAGGCCGCTCGGAATGTTACCTTACACTCTCTGACTGCCTCAGATTGCTCTTTGAACGCGTCGTCTGGTTTTTAGGCAGGTAGCCTGGAGTATGCTAAGCCTATAGTTCCACCAGTACGCCGGACGCGTGTAGTTCCTCTGCTCCATTTTTCTCGTCATTGTTACATCACATGCCCTCGCTACTGCTTCCGACAGCTCATCGGCACTCGGAATTGGAGTGACGCTGTCAGCACGAAGTGCTTCCACACAAAAAGGTTCTTTTCGAAGTCCTTTATTTTCCACTTCCGCTCGCCAGTCCTCACTTTCGGTGTTACCGTACCATTTCGGAGATCAATGGTGTAGTGGGTCACTTGGTGGGCACTATGTTTGGACTGCTCACTAACTCGCCAATTCATGTTATCAATCAGCGAAGAGCTGGAGAATGTTAAGTCGATGATTGATTCTCGACCGTTTTTACGAAATTTGGTAGCGGAACCTTCGTTGCACAGTCTCACATCCAGCTTCGCCAAGGCTTCCAACAAGCTGTAACCTCTTTTGTTGGTCATCCTGCTACACCACCAGGGTTGTTAACGTTGAATTCAACTTTACCGCCGATAACGATGAATTCAGCGCCATTATCGGCGTTGAATTTGGCGTTGATTTCATCGTCATCGTCAACGCACTGCGTTGAATTTAACTTTAACGTTATCGTAAATTTTCGCGTTGATTTCTGTTTTGTCCTTTTTTCGTCAGAGACATTATATAGTGTATTCATAAGACGTTTAATTTTATATTCAGCAGTGTTTATAGAAAAAGATATAATTCAATTATACTTGAAATACAAATTCTGAGGTTAGTTTCTGAAGCATTTGACGAATTTCGTGCTAAATCGTATTCAGAGTTGGCTACGCCCTCTCAGATTTTAATGAAACCTCTGTACATGAAGACTTTATCATGAAAAGCTCCTTTGCATATTTAGTTTTTTTTTCCAAAAATGATTTAGACTGTTTTTTGAAAAGGGTCAAACTGTTTTACCAATTTTTTTTCAAATGGCTATAGTCTCAAAATTACAAATCCTACAACAACATGTTGTAGGAGTGATTTTCACAAAATCAATCAAATTTTTGATCAAAAATATTGAAAAAATGCTTCATCAACTCCTACACTGAAAAAAATCTATTTTAAAAATTTAAAGCGGATTTAAAAGAAACCTATCTTTGATTTGGATTAAATTTTGTTCCAAGATGGGTAATTGTGTTCCCTACCTTCCGTCAAAAATTCAAGTTGGGCACTTTGAAGGAAAAAAAGTTATTCGAAAAAAAAAATTTCCTTGTCCAAACTAATTTTATTTGCAGTGTATTTTTATCGAAAACTAACCCAATGAAAGTAATAATCATCTCAGAATCCAATAAAACTCAGTTTGTGAGAATATATTTTCTAATTTAGCAGCTAAGTATATACTAAGAAGTAATAATGGAATATTTTTTTAATGACATGAACTCTTTTCAATGAGATTCTCGATAAATATATATTTTTATTATGCAAGAATCCCATTGAAAAGAGTTCTAGTTATCAAATAAATATTCCATTATTACTTCATTTGTTGCACTGTTCAGTGGATATGTAGCAGAAACTTATTTTGTGATATTTTTATCCGTTTGTTCCACTGCCCAGTTGTATAACTCTCGGGAAGTTGTTATGGTATTTCCATAGTCGCGAGCAAGACTGGCTCTTTTTGACATTCGCTTGAGAGTGCCACCAATAGCATCACGGGGTCCTTTTCCATGGGATGTTGCAAAAAATGCTATTCTGCGCTTAATTCATACTTTGAAATTTTTCTTATTTTTGTATTGTACTGCTGCTTCATCAGACAAAACATAAATTTTAGAAAAATTATCAATCGTTTCATAAAATTTATCATTTTTGAGATGAACAACTGAACTGCAGTCTTCCAGTCTTTCAATTTTCCAGTCTTCCAGCCTTTATTCAAGTTTGTTATGAATTTATACCAAATTCGTTACTAATGGCTTTTTCGTGTATCAGGCAACTAGCAGTTGGGAAATTGGATTCCGAGCAGATTATGACTTTCATTGGTTTAGTTTTAGATAAAAATACATTGCAAAAAACTAGTTTGGACAAAGAAAACTTTTTTCAAATGCCTTTTTTCAAAGTGCCCAACTTGAATTTTTGACGTAGGGATTATAATTACCTATCTTGGAACAAAATTTCATCCAAATCAAAGATGGGTTTTTTTTAAATCGACTTTAAATTTTTAAAATCGATTTTTTCAGTGTAGGAGTCGATGAAGAATTTTTTCAATATTTTTATTCAAAAATTTGACTAATTTTGTGAAAATCATTCCTACAACATTTTTTGTGTGTGCGTTGTGATGTGATGTGATGTGATGTGCGTTGACGATGAACGATAAAATCAACGCAAAAATCAACGCCATTGAATTCAACGGAAAAAATATCGATTCAACGATATCGCGTTAAAACGATAACGTTGAATCCATCGGGTTAACAACCCTGTACACCACTCCACAGCCCAAGCGTTAAAGTCTCCTCCTATAAAACCGGCGTTCGTCCGACTAACGAGTCGGTTAGTGCGTCCAGCATCCGATTTCACTGCTCTGATGTCCATCTCGGGAAGCATAGCAGCTACAGAAAAATACGCAGTTGATTCTGACGATCACGAAGCCTTCGTGTGTGTTATCCACCATCTCTTGGACAGGGAAACCGCCCATTGCTTGTATTGCAGTCATCCCTGCACTATCCACTAGCCAATTTACTGTTATCGGGAGGAACACGATACGGTTCTGCAATAATTGCAACGTCGCACTTCGTTTTTGTTGTCGACTGCCACAACAGTTGCTATGCAATGTCGCAATGATTGAGATTAAGCTGTGTAAACTCCATCATCATTGGCCTGGCTTCGCCTTTGTGTACGCAGGGAACTTGAAGGCACCCGTCATGTAATCTTGTCCGTCCTCCGGTTTGCAGACCATGCACCTTGGTTGCTTCATGCAGTCTCTAGCAACGTGCCCCTTTTCTCCGCACATTCTACACAGTGCCGACCTGTCCGGACCCTTGCAGTTCCTCGCCAGGTGTCCGAGACCAACGCATCTGAAGCATCGCTCTAACTGCTTGGAAACTCGCGGAGTGACTCTCAGCGAGCACAACGACCATCCGACTTTTATCTTACCGGTCTCCGCCAACTTGTTAGAAGCGGCCACCAGTAATCGAATCGCCACCGTTTGTGTTCCTCCATACGGTTTCCAAATCCGGATAGTCGCCGATACATCAAATTTGCACTGCTTGATCGGTACACCTATCAGTTCTTCAACGGTCGTTGTATCATCTAGACCCTTGCACTCGACTACGGCTTCCTGTAACAGGGCTCTCACGTTCCCTTCATACTCCAATGATTTAGCAACGAGCTCGCGGTAGGTCGAGCTCTTGACGAAAGGATCCTTCTTCAGCTCGAAGATCATCTCACCCTTCTGAGTGCGCCTCGTTCTAACAACGTTCTCTGCCAACTCCTTTAGCTCCGTGTTCTCTCTCACTTTCTTGAGAAGAGCGGCGTAGGACGTCGCTCTTGCTCTTCCATCTTCTTCTGCTGTTTCCCGTCCTTCCGACCTGCAACGGTACTTCAGCTTTCTCCCTGTTGGCTGCAGTCTTTTTCTTCGGCAACAGCCACAGCATCATCGAGCCTCTGCTTTTTGGGTCCACCTGGTTTTCCGTCTCCTGGCGAGGATCTTGTCCTCTTTGGAGTCACGGAAACCGGCGTGTTCTTCACACCAATCTGCTGTTCTATACCCTACTTCGAATGAATTAGGAAGATAGTATCCTTAGCCGATGCCAATGCTCGCTTAGCTACATCAGCCCTCCGCCTTGCCGTGCAATACTCATTCATAGCAGACAGTAGCACCTTTCGGATTCTGATGACCATCTCTTTAATGTCCTTATGGACATTGTTTCTTCCATCCACAGTGGGAGCGAAACACTTGGTGGAGCTCCTCCATCAAGTATTTCGCAGTCACTACTTTTGGCTTCTGTGGGGTGTAATTCGTCCCGCTCTGCTCTGGCTGTTGTTGCTGCCGCTACTGTTGCTGCTGCTTCTCCACCTCCTGCTCTAACTGAATGAATTCAGCTGCTGCTGGTGGTGGTGACCTCACCGACCCACATCGGGTCAACGGATTCGCCGTGCCTGCTCCGTATATGTTAGTTTCTTGTTTTTTCTTCATTTTTTTGAGTCTCAACTCTGGGCCGCCAGCTCCATTCGCTGCACATTGTTGCTTCTCGTGATCCCATGATTATCTATACTACCAAAATCTTGGCAGCAGGGAGGTCATACAAGGGTTGACACTATCCTTCATGGGGAGTAGTGTTCAGAACAGGATCGGCGTAAATCGGGAATGCTCCAACCGAACCTAGTACCTTCAACCAAATGGTGACGAGTTTTGAACGTACCCGGAGACCTGCCAGGGTTTTATTGGGACGGAGGCAGCCATTCTGTTAGCTCACTCGCCTTTTCAACTCGGTGTCATCTTTCCTTACTCAGGGAGTAGAACAGCACGTCTGTCAGCCGAAAGTCGCCGTCCAATTCGTTATCCGTGTCTTGTCCGTTGTCGTTCGCCATGGTCAGTATGTCGTAATCAGGATGTAACTGGTGTCGATCCTGATGTGCCGGTTAGCACTCCGGTTGGGCTAGTGTTCTTTTATTGCTAAGATCTTAGATTATTGGAATCTTAGGATCTTAGCAGAAGCGGCACAGACTCGCTTAGTCGGAGCTGCTTTCGGAGTTATGGCTTTTTTGGAGGTTTAGCAGAGCCCAATCCAAACCCCACCATATCCTATCAAAACTCCCTAATTCGCAGTAGGGCCGGAGGGGGGGGGGGAGTTCGTTCAGCCCCTAGACTCCTGCCCTTCCTGTCCCTGCTGGCCCCCGTGTGTATGTCTCTGCGTGCGTGTGTTTTTTATAGTAAGGTTAAAGAAGCTTCAAAAGCCTGGCCTGTAGTGTATTGGCACTGTGTGGGACTCACGACTCACGTTCGTGCCTAACCACAAAAACATTCCTTACTTTTTACGCCCTTCTTCCACAAGGAACTACGTCATCATATTACTTCGTAGGGAGGGGGGGTTCGTTGCGCTTTCGTCGCACCTCTTTCTGCTGCTCTATCTGGGAGCCTCGCTTGGTTCATAGAGGACACGGTAGTGACTGGTAAAGCAGTATCATTTGCAAGAACAAAATCCAAAAGGCGTTCGTTCCGATTAAATATGGTGTTAATCTGGGTGAATGCTTGTAGGTTGAACCCGTCGATAAGAGCGCAGCTGCCGGCCGGCATATGCGAGAGCAGTGGGTCAATGAACGGTAAGTCTCTCTCAGGAAAACGCCATTGCAGATTTGACTGGTTATAGTCGCCAAATAGAATGGCAGGAGTATGGATGCCAAATCGGGATGACACTGACCCCAACGATTCTAAGTGATCATTAATACTCACCGCGTCGAATCTTCGGTCTGGTGGCAGATATATAACGCCGATGCTGAGTGTATTTTGCGGTAAATCAACGATAACCCACAGCTGTTCAAGGGTATTAGAAATGGTGGCGGGATCAATGTAGGAATTTAATTTCAGTGATACTGCCACCAAAACTCCTCCGCCGCGAGTCTTACGGCTGTTCAAGTGGGACCGATCAGTTCTGAATACGGCGTACTGATGTCCAAAAAGTTGTGCAGAATAGATTTGCTCATTCAGCCACGTTTCCGTTAGAACGATTATGTCGTACTCAGCTTCCGAAACAGCCAAAAAGAATGTGTCGATCTTGCTCCTTAATCCGCGCACATTCTGATAATATATGCGGAGGTTGTTAGAAGCAGCACGACTGGAATGCGAGAAATAGTCAGGAACAGCAGGTTCAAAAATATGATTATACTCGCCTGGGATAGCAGGCTGGAAGCCCCCGCTTCCATCTCCGACCTCAGGACCGGAACAATTTCGAAGAGGGGTATTAACGGAAAGCACATTTCGGTCGAGAGGCGCGGGGGCTTCCGCATTGCTTGTTATTGGTTGTCGCGGATCCGCAGCTGCACTGAAGATGTTTGATTCGTCTCTGCTACGTTGGCTAAAGGGATTGTCGTTACAGTTGAAGCACGGTTTTTAGGCTGTTCCACAAATTCCCTGAATAGAAGTCCGCTTGGCCATGTTGAAGCATCGAGGGATTGTTCCTTCAAAGCAGGATCCAGTCCGATTTTAAACGAAATGAATGACATTTTAGAAACATCCGCCTCTTTGGAAACTAGACGAACCACGTCAACCGCATCGGTTAAATCCAGGCAGCGAGCAACAATTTTTTGTACGTCACCGACTGTTACCAGTGGTTGAAATCCCGATAGGTACAGCCAAAATTTCGGTGGGGGTGGTGGAGTGACAACGAACGGAACTGACAAATCACTAAAGTCAATAGACTTCGTTCCACGTACGGCAGAAGCTTGCATCGGTTGACCATTATTACCACGGCGCCGTTTGACACCTAATTTAGGCCAGTCAGAAACAACTGGTGTCCCACCAACAGGGCGCTCAGATACGATGTTTTCAACCTGCCTGCTCAGCGTTTCTATCAAATTGAAAAGCTGGCGAACTTGAGCAGAAAGATTAGCCAAGTTCGACGGTTGAGTCTGCTGTAATTCAAGTGCATCCTTGATGTAGGAGGAAACACTTCGATCGTTCAATTTGTCTTTACATCCGCAGCATACAAAGATTGCTTTTCCTTGCGAAAACAGATCCCTGATGTTTGAGCGGTTATTAAAACCACAACATTGCTGGCTGATGTGGAAAAATGCGTCACAAAAACCACAGCGTACAGGTTCCAGCTCATTTATCGGTAAATGACACTCGCCACATTGTTTTTTTTCCATTCTTGCTTTGGTCAGGTTCGGTGCTGATGAAGCAGGGAGCAGCAAGTGTAGGTTAGTTGGCTAGTGCTATCGGCGCCAGAAAAACACCAATTGAACAAAGCAAATCACAATTGCCGCTTGTCGAAACTTTATTTAGAACGCTCGTAATCGCGAGAAGGATTATTAATCGACGAAAACTTCGAACACTATGCACTCCTAGTTAGTTAAAGTCTCAGTACGAAAAACAATAAAAACGATACAACAAGGTTTTCCGACGAAAAATTACAAAATTTAATTCCAACTGAAAACACACGATCAGAACACGATAGATCTCACTGTATACACTGTAGTTCTCGTCCCTGTGGTGAGCCGTTTAGGTGCTGATTCCCTGAGCCATTCAGCTCATGTTTCCTTGAGTCATTCAGCTCCCGGCCTTATCGCGATCCCCTTGGATAGTGCTCAACTATGAACTCATTCTACTCCGACCAATAGTTCCCCGACGGAGGAATTTCCCCCGACACCGATACCCGCTTTCTTGAACCATTCAGCTCCCAGCTTTACCACTTATCCTACTCCGATTGAGAGTTCCCCGACAACGGAATTTCTTTCGTTACCGGTGTTTGTTTCGTGAGCCAATTAGCTCCCCTTTTCGTCACGGTTCTGTCGAGTAGTCCCGCTGCAGAATCTACCCTATCGTGAATTCCCCGGCGGTAGACCGGTCCCGATACCGATGTACATTTCTGTGAGCCATTAAGCTCCCCGTTCCGTTTACACGGTCTAGTCCCCGGCGGTGCATCTAGCCTACTCAACGGCCAGTCAGCAGGTGCTGAGGTCCATCCAGCGATTCCGGATGGAGCGTAGCTTCCAGTTCACTGGCGCTCCAACGACACACTTCTGGTCATTCGACGCGGTCTACTCGGTCTAATCCCCAACGGTGGATCTAGCCTACTCACGAGCTACCCGGTAGAGTGTTGAGGTCGGTCCGGCGATTCCGAAAAAGCCTGACGTCCGGTTCGCTGGCGGTGGACCCAGTCTACACCGTCGGTGAGTTTCCCGGCGGCGGAATTTCTTCCGAAACCCTATTTGTGGTTCCACTGTGGCGTTCAAACCAATGTCGTTACTTTTTTGGTCCCTTCGCCACTTCCTTTGCAGCTCGGAGAGTATACTCGTAACAACTCTGTTGACAGCGTCCCAGATATGCTCGTGTCTTCGGCGATATTGTCCACTGTTATATCAGACATACCCCTTCGGAGTTCTTCGAATCTGGGGCATTCGAAGACCACGCGTTCCGGTGTCTCTTGCACGTTCACACACTCCGGGCAAAGGGGTGACGAAGCGTGTCCAAACCGGTGTAGGTATTTCCGGAAGCATCCATTCCCGGACAAAAACTGCGTCACCTCTCCATGCTTCCTATATACCCAAGTAGACACATTTGGGATGAGTCGGTGGGTCCACCTTCCTTTCTCCGCGTTATCCCACTCTTATTGCCACTTAGCCAACGAGTCCACTCGAACCAGTCTCCTTGCATTACGTTCATTTCTCCGCTGGTAGCATGCTACGTCCTCAGCCAGAGTGATACAGATGGGAATCATCCCGGCAATCACGCATACCGCCTCCGACGATATCGTTCTGTACGCACTCGCGACATGAACAGCCATCAGGCGAAAAGTGCTTGTCAACTTCGTCCGGTTCCGCTTTGAGTTCAGCGCATTAGCCCAGGTTGGTACGCCATATCTCACTATTGAGGATGAGACACTCGCCAGGAGACGTCTCGTGCTGCCTCTTGCTCCTCCGTGATTCGGCATGATCCTTGCTATTACGCACCGATGTGCTTCAGCGCGCGCATCGATGGAATGGAGTGCCCCCTACGCTGATCTCGACACGCTGGATTTGCTAACGGTTGCTGACCAGCACTACCTCGGTCTTGTTGTGAGCCAGCTGCAACTTGACGTTAGCCATCCAGGTTTCCACGATGCCTATTGTCTCTGCCGTCAGCATCTCCACCTCCTCAAGGGACTCGCCCGTTATCGTCAGGACAACATCATCTGCAAAGCCGACGATCTCCACTCCCCTAGGCAGTTCCAGTGTTAACACTCCGTTGTACATAATATTCCAGAGCGTTGCCTGGTTCTTATAACGTTCTCCCCAGCTCCTTCAACTTGGGATCCTCTCTCACCCTTTTGAGGATCGCAGCGTACGTCACGCCTTCGTTTACTTTGATGACTAGAGCGTCTCCCTTCTGCTTCTGCTGGCGTGGCCGAAGGTCTTCTTTCTTCCTTTCCTCCTTTTCTTTTTGTTTTTTCCTCCTCTCTTCTGCGGTTTCTAGGGTTCGCCATTCCCTCTGCGATTGTCGGCTTTTTCGCTGTCCTTCACTGACCTTCCTGGGCTTCTTCGGTTCCTCCTCCTCTCCTGGCGTTTTCCTTATTCTTTTCACGGAACGAGAATACCGGTCACCCGGTTTCTCATAGGCTTCTGCTTCTTCTATCGCTGTGGACTTCAGCGCCTTTTCGGTGTTTTCAGCTCGCTCTGGTAACGCCATCTGTTCGCATTCGGCTGCTGCTACGGCGGATTTGATGGTAATCACTAAATCCTTGATCTGTCCGTGCACGCTGCCTTTGTTTTTCACGAATTCGTAATTTTCTTCAATTTTTTGCCTCAACTTCGTCACTTTAGGTAACCCAGACTGCTGGTCTTCTTGGGTAATGCTTGGTTTCGGTGTGCGCATCTGAAATTCTAGCTTTCCTTGGCGTCCAATTGGTTTGTCGCCGCTCGTGCTCTGTATGGCCTCGCTAGGCTGCTCTCGCTGCTGCTGCTGTTGCGGTTGCACTTGTTCGTTATGCTGGGTCGGTGACCTCGCTAGCCCACCTTTGGCGAACGGGTTTACCACAGTTGCTCCGTTAGAATTTTTCTTGTTTTTGTTGATTTTGTCGTCTTGCATGCTTTTTGAGTCCCAACTCCAAGCCGCTATCTACGCTCGTAATAAGTAGTCGCCCCACATGATCCCATGGTTACCTTTGCGAGCAGTGAGGTCACATGCAAGGGTTGACGCGGTCCTTCGTGCGGTACCGCGTTCAGAGCCGGATCGGCGCTAGTTAGGAGCCTTCAACTGAGCCTACTGGCACCAGCTAAGGTGGCGGGTTTCGAACGTACTTGGAGACCTACCAATGTTTTACTGGGACGGGGGGCAGCCAGTACCATTAGCCTACTCGACGTTTCGGAGAAGTGTCACCCATCCTTACTAGGGTAGTGGAATGGCGTGGCTGTCGGTCCGTAGATAAATTTCGATGAAATCCTTATTCACATTCGTGTTCTGCCGCCAGTATGCCATAATTAGGATCTTACTGGTGTCGATCCTAATGTGCCGGTTGGCACTCCAGTTGGATGAGGGTGCTTTATGCTAAAGTCTTGGATAAAACCTTAGCGGAAGCGTCACCGACTCGCTTCGTCGGAGCTGCATTCGGATTTATATGGCTTTTCACTGGGTTTCAAATTATTTAGATTTGCAGGTCTATAGCACTAAAAGACATTCGATTGATCGCATTGGCCACATACGGTAGTTCTCATGACCCTATACAAGGTTCTAAATTCCTGAATTAATGTCACACAGATTTCTCAGAGATTTCTAGACCAATTTTCACAAATTGGCATATTCCAGAAATAATATCACATAAATTTCTCGGGGAGCGCCAAACCAATTTTTCAAACCAAGGAATCCTTGAGTTTATGAATGTATAAGAATTTTTGTGTGGGGTGTGTCAATATCGTAAAGAACTTTATTTTTGGACCGCTCGAATGTTCAATCACACTATGAAATTTCCCTAATACAGGATGTTTCTTAAATCAAGGAAAATATCGAGTTCTCTTTGATTTGTTGGATTTAAAATGTTAATAAAGGATTATAATTTTTGACATAACTTTGTGTTAAATTGTGCATCTCGAAACATGATCAATGAAAGCTGGTATAGTGTTAGAGGTTATATCAAGTTTATGAGAGAGGAGAGCAAATTAGAAATTTTTCAATCCGAATAGTTACAGAGTAACAATCTTAACAAAGTGGAGCCCTTAAAAGCATATTGCCATCGTTAGTGTATTGTTTTCCCTACCGGGGCTCAAGGTATGTAACCAGTCGAAAAAAAACTCTCCCTCCTTAATACCGCCTCAGAGGGCAGCCAATCAACCTGAAAAGTTCAAGAACAAAGGCCAAGATCAGACCCGAGCCGGGACTGACTGAAGAAAGCAAAATTTCAAATCTTGTACGTCCGCCTGATGAGGGATGATGGCCGGCGTGCGGGGTCTGAAAACCTGTTCTTCTCTGGTAGATTATACTGCCTTTGACTTACGAGAAGAAGAAGAATACGACGAAGTTTACGACCAAAAAGCAGGGAAAAATGAAAAAAATCTCACTCGCTTCATCAGTGCAGAGTCCAAAGTGAAAAAGCTTTATCAGGCGGCCGGTGTTCTGAAATGGTAGAACCAGGTGAGAGATCTTCTCGAAAAACAAGTATTTTTCCATTGCATATGGAAAGGCCGGATGGATCAGTAGACTGATGGTAACGTAGCGGAAAAAAAACAAGACGAACCCGAAAAATCAGGTAGGTATCTTTTATAATGAATCAAAGACCTACCCTAATGGCAGATGCGGTTCTGGGCAGGACTGATGTTTCGTAGTTGCAGTCGTACAAAAACTGGAACGCACCGCAACGGACCCTCTTCTTCAAATCCTTGTGCACTCTTTCCTGTTTGGCTATGTGTGGAGCGCTACTTTTTACTTGTCGAATCTGTGCCATTAGAGCAATATCCCTGTACCTTCACCTGAATAGGTTGCGTGCCTGCTTTTTCCCAGTGCAGCAGTGACTAATGTGTTCTGTTTGTTCGTAACTTTTCACCCGGGCAGCGATGATCAAACGTAGAAAGGTAAGGAAAAAAAATCCCGAATGGTGACTGGGATTTGATGACCTTTGACTTGGGCTGCATGATTTGGAATTTGGTGAGATGCAGTTTGCAGGGGGTTTGGATTGCTAGCAGCACGCCCACACTAAACTTGATGAGGAATGTATGTGAGTGAATAAAGCGAGGATAAACTTTTAATCTTGTGATCACGGTTCTATGAAAAATCTTGTATCGGCTATTTCATTTTAAGGTTCTAAGCGATCTAAAATGTTACTTTCTCAGTTTAGTTTTATGGATCTTTGAAATGTTGTCGTGAGTTGTTACACACAATAGGAGGATTTCGGTGAATAAATGATATACAAAACGGTGTACGGGATCAAATTGCATCACTTTCAATATGCTTTACCTCTTTTCTATTGAGTATTTTTTATTGAAATATTGGCTGAAATTAGTTCAAAGTAAATGTTCAAAATTTATACTTGTTACTAAAAGTCAAATCGTTACAACTAATTATAATAATAAAGTAAAAAACAACTATACAGCAAATAATGAAAGAATCGACCGAAGTTAACGGGTCCATTGAAGGTTCTGAAAATCGTAGACGCAAAGCTTGGCGAGACACATTAAAGTCGAAAACTGAAACGACCCGGTTGAATATCCTTTGTAGGCCCGTAATTGCTCCATGCAAACTATAATTAGTTAATCGAAATTGTAATCGGAGCATAAGGTTGTTACGCGTTGTTCAAGGTGCGATATTAATATTAACCTTCCAGAAGTCACGCTAACGCACTGAGTGCACGCTGCTCTGAAAATCTAGCGAAATCGTCTTAGCGCACCAGCGGCTGCTGGTTCAGTGGGCCATTTGCGCGACTTCCGGAGGGTTAATCTGTTCCACAATATCTGGGCAATCCAGATGATCTCGTATCAACAAGGAACAATGCCCTTACTGTACTTCTTCGACCAAGCAGGGATTCCAAATGAATCAGCTGAATCCGGGCTTTCGTAGCTGAATAGACGGACAGGATCTCTGCACGGCAACCTACGGCTCCATACTTCAAAACAATACTCCAGGATTGACCGCGACAAATAACAATGCAGCGAGACATTAAATATCCGTAAATTTCTTAGCTATCCTGAAGATACATCCCAGCGTTTGAGATGATTCGCAAATTGTATAGGAGAGGCGCTGTGTAAACGTAAGTTGATAATCTAAAATCACTCCTAGATCCTTCACGTGACTAAAGCATTCACTTTCTGTTTTCAGTGAACAGTAGTTAAAATAAACTTTTTTTTTCGTGAGAATGACATCACTGAGTACTTCTTTGGATTTACACACATGCGATTCATGCTGCATTAATCAACGAAGGTTTCAAACTGATGTTGGAGAAATTTACCATCTTCAGTCGAGCGGCTGAGAAGAAACATCATACGTCTTAACATTTCACTGAATGTTTTGCTGACATCGAAAGAAACAATCTTGACTAGCTCGTTTATAAGCAAGGTTGACACTGGCGTAATAAGTTCTATGTGAGATCTTGCGATACTAGTGAAACCTCCGCAGAGCAGGTCTCTTAATACACTTCAGCCATGGCATCGTGCACATTTGCCAAGGAGGGCCGGTTTGTTCATGATGGATTTCCGATGCCGGTCAATAACACACCCCAAAACGTTGAACGTTTGAGCTACGATTTCAACATCTTCCAGGTTCAGAATATTAAGCCGATCGGGAGTCTAGTCTAGTCTAGTCTACACGTAAACAACCAATACATGTAGGGATCCTGGAAAATTGCAGGAGTGACTTGGGTGTTGGGAGTGACTTTGCTAAGAGGGTTAATGTCACTCCTTTGGATCCTGGGATGGGACAGAGGTATTTAGCCCTGTCCTGGCTAATGAGCCAGGTTATAGCGCCTTTACTAGCTCCCTGAAATAATGATAGAGTAAATTGACGAAATGATAGAGAAAATTGATTAAACATAAAGACAAAAACGCCTTAACAACTAAAAGCACGCAAAATATTTTCACTAATTTAATCATTTAATGAAAAGTGATTCTAATTTCAACCCTGCGCGTTTTGATTTAATCACTATTTTGTTGGCATACTATTGGTAGGGATGACTTTTGAGAGAAATACTACAGAAGCACGTAAATAGTTCACGTCAAATTTTGGGAAGGATTAGATAACAATAAATATATAGTAATATTTGCATAATAAAATAATCACAACGAGCTCACCGATAATAAATCTAGAGACTAAGAAAATCCTACTTCAAAGAAGCATCCTCCTTGTTTCGATTTCTAAGGCAGTTTTGGTGTATGTCACCCCTTTCATTTTGTCGGTAACTGCTGAGATACTTTGGAAGGGACCATGTCCGGCGACGAAACACCAGAGCCGGCATATCTGTTGGAGCCGACAAAAGCCAGCATAGTATTTAATAGTGCCATCACCATTGCTCCTGCTGTCGTGTCGGCGTCGATTGTGACTGAATGCTCCTTGCCAATGAAGACTTTGAAGACGATATGGTAGCTGCAAACTGCCACTACCGCTGCCATGTGGGAGCTCTCCGGCGAAACGCCACTATCAGTGTTGCACACTGCAATCGCATCGGGTCTAAGGTCGGCCCTGGGCCAGTCACCCCTTTTTTCTCTGTTGCCAACAAGGTAGCAGCAGAACCTGCCACTATCACTGATAAGTCATCGAAGGATCTCGAGGATTCACACACAGGCGACTTGACCACGGTGCTCCAATGTTTATTCACTGGCTAGTACAGCTCCATGCACCACTTTTAAAACCATCCTGCATTTATTCGACGAAAATTTTTGCTCGTGAAAAAACGCGACAGTTGAAAACTCACGTCCATCTCTCACGAGAGCCTACCAGAATGTTCAGCCGATCGAGAGTGGAGAAAATGTCGGCAGTACCGAGATGGCCAGCTTTATAGAAATCGTAGGAGACGAGGACCAGAGAACCATTGAAATCGTGCACCAGGGTGCGGACAATCGTGGCGATTAATGCAGGATGATGTGTCACTGGTTTCACTAGAGGAGAAGGAACTATCACTACTTATGTAGCGGAAACCTCATCACTGACAAAACAAAGACCAAGATAGCGGCCATTCTCAATGGCAATGAAATTGACTTTTGGAAATGTGGCTGAGCTGTAGCTGGTAAGAAACCTCACCATCCTGAGTGAAAAACGTAGGGATCGAAATACGGATAAAACCACTACGGAAACATTGTCACGAAATGCTAGGGCGATTAAAGTCTCCTAGTACGATCTCAACAACCGATTTAACATCATCGAGCATAGTAAAAACTGAGCTGCAGTGTACATCAACATATTCGATATCACTGGCATTAGTGCAACTTACGGTCACCAAGCTGGATCATCGTCCAGACCTGCTCGAGGCAATCCCAGCAAGTATTCTAGACAATTCATGTCTTCAAGCTCCAACCAAACGCTACTAATATTTATACCACCAACGTTGTGGTAGTATAGCAGCAGCTTGTTCCGTAGTTGACTAAGGCTGGAAATCGAAGGCGTTGAAGTAGGTAATAGCTCACAAATGCATGCTACTACTACCACAAGACCGAGATGGTAGCTGATCACTAGCTGAAAGAGTTCTACTATGATGTGGGGACTTAGACTTTTCTCACGACTGCTGGCAAGTGTGCATCCCAGTGACCGGGAAGACGGGAAACCGGGGGATGTACTCAATGCAGCTGTGATAGGTATCTCTTGTGAGCGTCTGCGGGTCTCGCTGGCAGAAAAAAGCGGCATCTGGTACTGATATGAAGTTCGCGCAAAAGACGGTGAACTGGAATCGAAAAACATTTCAGCGCTGGAATGTTTCGAAATAAATGGATACTTACCGTAGTAAGAAGTTTGGAAGACACTTTATACACTCCCGTGTACAGGACCGGGACGAGTGATAAACGCTGGATGCAGTAGCTGGACTGTGGTGGGGGAATCCAGGGTTTCCATCTTAGAAACGGCGGTGCATCTGGCTATTCGATATAACCTATTGGCGAAATCTATTTATCTTTCGTTGTTGGTCGAAATTAAATTCGCCAACCAGCACTCCAGTTGGCCAAGTAGACTCTTTGAGCGCAACACCTTTCTGATCACTCGGAAGCTTGGCTCTATAGGAAACAAAGTTAGGTTTTGTGAGATCAGAATCTTTCTTGGCTAACAAGACTGCTTCAGGAATGTCACCTATTCCAAGGCATTCTTAGATCATAGCAACGATTTCCTCCACTGTATGGTCGAGTCGGCTCAGATTGATCCATAACTGTTCCCGCTCATCAGCAACAGTTCTGATTTCCCTCGATGCAACTCGAGCTACAACTACAGATTTAAGACAACCACGTCTAAAATGATACTAACACTGTGACTCAACTATTGATGCTGGATTCTACGGGAAAATCATCCGGAAAATCCGGAACATTCGTATAATTTGTCAATTCATCAATCTAGTTCTAGAGCTCTAAAGTTTTTTTTTCGAAAATGTTTGTTGTATTGGAATAAATTCATAGTTATAACAGGGAAATTGGCCACATAATGACTTTCCGGAAGATCTGGAACATCCGCGCAACCTTGCCCCAGAGCTCTGAGATATTTTCGGAAACATATAAGGGTATATCATTCGCTCAAATACGTACTTGTGACTGGGACAAAGACCCATTGACCTTTCGGATGATCCGGTGTAGAATTGGCAAGTTCACAAATAGGGTCTTTTTTCCGGTCACAAATACAATTTCTTTGCAATAATAGCTCTAACAAAAATTTAGAGAAAACCGTAGAATGCCAGAGCTAGAGGATCTTCCGAAACGATACGCATAGGGTCCATATCCCAATCACAAGTACTAATTTATGCGAATGATATTTCCGAATTTATGCGAATGATATTCCAAAAAATCTTAGAACCCTGGGACAAGGTTCATGAATTGATCAGTTCCACTGATGTTCCAGATTTTCCGGAAGGTAGCCATAAGAACATGTGTTGGTCATTAGTACGAACTCGTTCAAATAAGAATTCAAGAAGCACTAAAAACCCATGAAACTGATTTGAAAGACATTTTAATTTAATAACTTGAGAATTCGAACTTCTATTGTGGATACCAGAACTTTATTTGATATTTGACTTTTGTTAAAACAAACGTTCTTAAGGAAGTTGTCTACTTTATGTATTAGATAAAAAAGCCGACTTTTAGGTCGTCAAACGGTGAGATAACATAATCTTCACTGAAGGGATTAGAATGGCAAGGAGACACCATGTTCCATGTGGAGTTTCAATTCAACTGTAGAAGCTTATAGTTTAGTTCGGATTCAGGACGGAGCATGTCGTTTCTTTGTTTTTTTAATCTCTTTAGTTCTCACAAGTCTCCTATCCCTTGCCTCCACGCGAGTCTAAGTCTATTGATGACATCTGGTCCTTAGACCGGCGACAACTGGGTGCTATCAGCCTTCTGCCGATAGTAGCAGAATGAAAGGGTGCGGACAGATCCAATCAAGGAAACACTGCCGTACAAATGAATATCTGATCGGAAATTAGTCGCAACAAGATTTTAATCTGATTAGTATCGTTAACCGCGGATCAATACGTACTGAAAATTCGCCGCGTCTGTTTTTATGAATCTAATTTCAAGTTCCGTTATTGCTAACCAGCCCGTGTATCAGGTTAACAATTCTTTGTATTTCTCTTCAATAGTCGTTATTGTCGCTTGTATACATATATTTTACAAATCATCCGAAACGTAAAATATGAAATACATACCTTTATTTATAACATCTCGCGCTATCATAACTCTTTGTCTGTATAACGTGTTATCACTCGGTAGTTTTCAACCAAATAAATATATCGTAGAGAAGAAGTAGAATTCTGTCTAAATACCGTTACAATAGATAGTGATCCGGCCCATTGCGCAGATAATATTGGCTTTTCTGGGCAATACTCCCACGACCGGCTGTATGGAGTTCAAATTGCTTTTGTTAGGAAACATAGGATACTCTCGGCAGCCGGCTGCCCAGAGTTTAAAAAAAACCAAAAACAAAACTAGATCTTTTATTTTTCGAGTGATCGTGTACTCGAAGACTAACTAAACAACTACATAATCAAATATTTTTTTACAGGTCGCATCGCTTGCTTGGAGCGAATCCTAGACCTTATACCCTTCCAAACCACCAACTCCGCGACACCTACGGAAGAGTCTGATGAATCGTCGTCCTTCCATTAAGTAGGTGGAGCACCAACACTTCCCGTCTACTTTATCTTTTATCCTTCCCCGTGAACGATGGAGATGGGGGCGGCCAGCAATGATGGCTATCATGTGTTGATGTTTCAATATGGGTCGGATTGATATGAATTCCTACTTATCACTTCCTAAGCAACTCTATCAATCAGCAGTTATACATGATGAAGTCAGTTTGCAATCCGCCAAAATCATCGTCACAACGCAACGTAGATAAAAAAGCCGAGTTTTATTATTTGAATCGACAGAATACGCGCAATACTGCGCCAAATAGGAATGCAAACGCACGGACGAATCCGTTCTCTTCTGCGTTCGCTTCTTTTTTGGTAGCACCGGTTGTTGATTTGGAGATACTTAGCGCGATTTTTATTGAGTGAATATATGTTCCTGTCAGATCCGTAAATCTTGGTTTTGAAGCTTTTTGTGGTTTGCCATAAGATAAGGATCTACTGTTTACGGTTATAGTAAGCGGAGCTAAGCTACTTCTGTGCAATGTTTTACGTGGTGCAGTGTCTTTCTGCAGAATTTGCGCACAGGAATCTGCCTTGTGTGTTGTCTGATGAGATAAGTGTTAAGATAGAACAATAATTTTGGGCCTTGCTAAAGATTTTTGTTGTATCTATAAGAACCCAATTTTTATGTGCGAAATAAGGAAATGAAATCAGTTTAATTCAGCCCGATGTACTTGCAGTTATTTTATTTGTGTCTGATTCCTTATTACTGCGTTCTGTGTCTTTATTTTTGTCAGTTACTAAATATTCCAACAGCGCATTAAAACCGATTCCTACACTAACACGTCACATAGGTCTCCCAAAAAAATATATAAAAGCTATGATTAGAAAATTTTCTCGACAAACTTATATAAATAAACGAGAGAATGACGAGCTTTATCTGCTACCTTTTCATCTTGCTTGCAACAAAAGCTCCATCGCTACCAATAGATAAATCTACCCGTGTATCGCTTTGCCTAAACCGCAGAAGTAAAATATCGTGCTCCAACCTATTATGTTTAACGTAAACAAAAATGTATGACGATCAAAGTAGAAAGTTTATGTCAAACTCTATTCCTGTTTACTTTTCAAGATGTCCCTAAAAATCACGTGTTGAAGAAGTGGAAAAAATATAAAGTTTACAAATGGAGCTAAAGATGATCAATGCCTACACCCTACAATTTCACCATGTTAGATATAGCGTACTGATCATTTTTCAGACCATTAACCAAGTAGAAGCGTTAGTTGCGTGAAACGAAATATATCGTTAAATGTGGCAACAAGAAGTCAGTACCTCTGACGACGACACATTCGAGGTGCGAATACACGAAGCGAAGTTGTGTACATTTTTAACAGACCGAAAACCGCGTACCTCCAAATTTGAAAAACTCGTACCCATAGCAATTTTAGCAACAGAAACATAGTTTGATTTGAACAGTTGAATTTATACAATTCCTCTAATCAAGATTCAAATAAATAAGTTGAGAAGGGCCCGTCAGTAACACTAGTAGCTAGTAACTAGGCTCTCGACGGCCCTGAGCGGAACATCCAAGATTGGTCCAATCATGTTCAAAACTGATACGTACATTCTTGTTTTTGTTTTGGTTGTGTTTATTATTAGTATTTTGTCAACAAACATGTGATTTATGATGACGGTTCTGCATACATCTATGTATGCCAAACATGACCCCATTCGGCCCCGATTCCCGCTGGCCAACCTGATCAAAAACGGCACTGTTCACCAGAAGCTGAAAATTAAAACTCAAACACACAATTTGGGTACAGCTCCATATAGATTTGACTGAAAATGTGTCATAAAATTATGTTCGAAATCGGGGTCAATATGACCCGCTAACATCATATTCGTTACAAAAAGTTAACACCTAAAAAAGATTAATAAGCCGCAGAAACCCTTTTCAGCTTTGAAAGAAGAACGTCACATTCGGAAATGGAGAAAAGGCCAAGAAAAACTGGCTCAGTAGTTTAAGAATGTCTGTAATATTAATCTCAACCTATTGAAAACGAAGTCTTTCAAAACTAGGAAAATATTGTAAATCAAGAATTGTCTCAAGACGAGATTTTGGAAACAAACTTTGAGATATCATAGATTAGTCCACCATAGCAAAGCTTAGAAAAGTATGAAAACTCCAGGTTATATTGGAATTTTTAGCATTCTTCTTGGAAACCTTCCTAAAACTACTTTGAAATGCTTGTTCAAAATATTCAACAAGTGTTTTGCAATCGCATTCTTTCCTGTGAGACCGAAAAATGTCAAGTTAATTCGGATTCTGAAGCCCGATAAAATCCCAGCAGAGATGAAATTTCTATTTTTCTGCGGAAGAAAATTACCCGATGTTCACCTTTTCCAGGATGGGATGATCCACAAAATTCTCCGTCTCAAAAAATAGCGCGAGAATGTTTTTTTCGATCAAATTTAACCGATTATCTCCCTTATACCGGAGAAGCTGATAATTTTCAATTTCGCGGAAATAAACAAAAATGACACTATTTACAGCTCTTTATCAAGAAAACCGAAAACAAAGTAGTATAGACTTGTTTTGTTATGCTTTTGACAAGTTCCCACAATGGAGCAAACACAAAAGGAATCCAGTGACTAACTCGTTACCTCATTCTCTGGTGGATTTATTTATCCTGATAAAATCACCATATTTATCCGCAGAAGATGTATGAATGCTAACAACTTTTCATGTGAAAATGTGAGTTTTTGTTATCGAAGTAGTTCATTGTCTGAACTCATTTACTCATATGAGTGAATGCTTGAAAGTTACTATGTGGTGGGGTACACGAATGGCATTCTCGTCTATTCGTTATTCGAGAATTTTTTCCAGTAGCTCTCGACAAATAAACAAAACAAAATATTCGCTAATTTTCTACAATTGTTCTCGAAAATCAACCAAATTTATCAAAACCGAAACTACCATATGGGATTTTCAAATCGTATTCTCGGTGAACATTTATCTGAACTTGTTTCAAAACATTTAATTGTAAACCATATGCTACCAAAATAGACAAACAATAAGTCAATGATTTTTGTGCATTTTATTTCAATTAGAAAAAAAACTAATGATAATTGAACGACCGAAAATAAAAGTCGCAAGGACAGAACATGTTTCGTATAAACCGCTTCAAATGTATTAAAATATAAAAATCGGAAATAAACTTTAAGCGTTAAAATCGGACAGAGATTCTTCAGCTTAAGAACCGCTTAAAAATCTTCACCTGTAAAACTCGGGAAGAATGAACCTCCAGTGTAAAAACCGTTTAAAAATAAATAATTCGTTTGCAGCAGCATCCGAATATCGTGATGTTCAAGATTAAAAGTCGGCTAAAAAAAGCTACTTTGCAAGAATCAGATATATTTTTTTCGGTTTTTATACTAAAAGTTTTTTATTCGACTTTTATAAAGGAAAATCCCAGTTCGATTTTTATGCTTGAAGTTTATATCCGGGTTTTATATTCTAACATACTTCAAGCGAGTGGCTTTCACCAAGCCTGTTCTGTCCTTGTGACTTTTATTTTCGTTACATGTTTTCTAGAAAAATCAAACCAAGAACCAATATTCGTTCTGTCGAAAAAAATGTTATGTAAATAATCGTATAATTGTATAGAAGATAGTTTGTCTTCCGCACTGACAGATCTAAGCTATTTTTCGATTAATCTCTATTTATGCAGTAATGAACTGAGTACGGGAAAAGTTAGAGTCACGATTTCAAAGAATCAAATATCTGATCGTACTGTTCCATCTTTGCCACCAGTTGAACCCCCTTGGGGTATAAATAGCATCCGATCCAGTGTAAACGCCTCAAATATATTGCTTCGCACGGGCAGAATCCAACAACACCCCACAACGAGCAAGATGTCTTTGCCCCCTGTCAGCGATCGTCGACCGTTGTGTCGTGAGTGGCTTTTTTGCGCCTCACATACATGTGTCTGTCCGCATGGAGCTACACAGATCCAACCAGCTCTCGACTAGCGGCTAGACCAACCAGCATCTCTCGCCAGATGCCGCCCAAGCCCGAAGGCTCCTTCACACTGTTGCTGTTGTGCCGTAGCTAGTCGGGCCTTCGTTTGCTGATCTGCCAACGTGTAGTGTAAGTGCCAGCACAGCCAGCATCGCGCGGGTTGATGTTCTGTGCCACACCACCAGCAGGCTTCAGCAGCAGTGTTACAGTCATTATTCTTTTATTATTTTTCCTAGAGAAGGCTGGATCACCGAGACGGCTCGTTACCGGTCCTCCTTCCGAATACCGCCCCACCACACGATAGCAAATACGATTCAGAATCAGCATCAGCATCCATCCGTATCCCGATCAGAAACACATAACAGAAATATTTCAAAACTATATCTCGCTTTGTTACTTGTTATAAATTTCTGTTATTTTAACAACTAACGAGACCTAATTTATAACACAATATGTTACAAAAATTGTGTTCTGTTATAATCTTGTTATTTCATTCTGATCGGGATGCGAGGCAGCTTATGTTGCTGAAGTTGATCGTGAATGTTGCCAAGTTCAAGTTGAAAAGGAACGAGGCTGTGTGCTAGTATAGTTATAGTAAAGAAAAAAACGGAGTTCGATGAGTTCATATCTGTGCCTTTGGTCAGTGATCTTGCTTCATTTGAATTGCTCTCATACCAGTTTCTTTTTGGAGGTATTTGAACTTTTGCGTTAGTCAAATAATACAAAGATTTCAACTTAAATTTTGCTAAAATAAAAATGTTTAAGCGTATAGATATCAAAAGTCCATAAAATGGTGCAACGATCGTGTTGTTTTGCTATTTTACCTTTTGGTAATTTCTTCAATGAAATGGCTACTGTAGTAGTGACCTCCTTTAAATTTTCGTCGGTTGATAAAACCTTCAAAATTATTACCACGAGAAATTTGAGCCTCGGAATCTTTTCCGGCGAAATTCGCCAGTTAATCGTTGTCATAGTTTCCCATGCCTTTAACTGCGTAAATACTCAAATCCGCCAATGCCATATTCCAACTACCAACCAACCAGATCCAACAATTGTTGGTCTCCAGCGGAAACGTGGTCCAGTCTCACGAATCCAACGGTTAAACAAGACTTTCTTATCTGAATGGCCCCCGTCTTTTTCGTGCCGGGCGGTGCCGTAAATTTCATTCTGCCGGTGTTTTTTGTTGTTGTTACTCTTCAAACGTTCTCCTTTCAGTTTCCTTTCTCCAGAACAAGCGAGCGGGATTTCGTAACTTTCAAATAATAATGATTTTCTTATTCCCATTCCTTTCATCTCGCAGAAAATGGAAAGTAAAAATCGTTTAACTGTGCAACTTTTTCTTCCGCTCATCCCTCTCCACCTCTCCACTTCTGGTGAGGACCCCAGAAAAAGTCAGACAATCTCGAGACCTCGTGGCTTGATTAAGGATTATAAACTTGGAAACCTGAATTTAGAACCCAAATGATGAAATAAACAACAAATCAGCTAAAGAACGAATATTTCACGAGAACTAAGGGGCCACCGATCGGTTGTTTGTTTGGTGCACAGCGGGGTTCGCGGGATCGTCACGAGTTGCTTGTTCCACTTTTTGGGATGCCAGATTATAATTTTTCTTTAGTTCTATAGAGCTCTATACTTTTGGAAGCCAAGGTGGATGAAAATGGAAATTACGATCGCTTGAAGAATTCAAGCTACCGGCATATTTATGTTTCACTGTGAAAATTACACAACCTTCGGCATATTTACAATTTCGAGAAAAGTACTCTTTTCTCGTACTGAATGAAAACCGGTCACCTGCTAAGCGTAGCATTGATATTGATCAGAACAAATCGGTTGGCTTACTTGATCCCAAAATGCTGTTCGTCTTTAAGCATTAAAATGCGTTTTTTATATTTAAAATTTATATGATCTTCTGGAGCTGAATATTTTCTTAATTTGTCAAATTTACTATAAACTAAAAACTAAATATTTCCGGTTGGATCTGGTGTTTCGAATTCATCTCGTCAGTAACTAGCACCTACTCGGGGCATGTTAGACGCTAAATTAAAACTATCACCAAGTTGGCACCACTTGTTTAAGAAATTAAAACAATCACACAACTTGTGTAGACGCATTAGTATCCGATATGATACAGAAATCAGTTTTCAATCCAATTTTCTCTGCGATCTTCAGGTGGATTCATATGGTTCTCATTACTCACAATGGCAAGTTTTAGCTTTTATTGTCTTACCACAATCGTCATCGAGCTGTATCTATCCGTATTCAGGCCCGTACCGTGAGGTTGGCCGAATTGGCCCCCGCCAAAGGTGCTAACCATAGAGGGCGCTGAAATCTGGAATCGCTCAACTATTTTATAAAAAATGTGTATTAAGTGGAATAATATAAAATAAGTCAGAATAAGTGTGCCATTGGCAGGTAAATGGAAAATTATTGTCTGAAAGTCGAACTGAAAAATAAAGCAAACGTAAACACCACCATTCAGATTTATTTAGATAACCTCGAGGGGATCATCAGAGATGAACTCTTCCCGAGCCAAAAAAGTATAATGATTGTTCGTGGATAATGATGTAGCTCTCTTTAGATTTTATAGAAAAAAGTGTCTTTTAAGAGAACGCTTCAAACTATCCGGGTGCTTTTTGTACGCTGGGCAGGGTAATAGGGGAAAAAGTCGAATTTGTAAACACACCATCGATCTCAACTTTGTGGGTAGGTATGTAGGCGCAATAGTCTTTCGTAAAATACTTGTCGCTAGTAATGCCAAATGCTTTCATTAGATCGCAAAACTGAGAATATCTGATCGTCCTTTCGAAATATCTGCTACTTAGCGGAAGATCTTTGATCCAGAAGCAAATCAGAGATGGTCCGATGAAGTTCAGTGTGTATGATTTTAAACGAGAAGCCGAAGTCTTCGATATCGAATCGTGTTCACCATCCGGGAAGATGCGGATTGTAGCACCGCAATGATGATTTTACAGACACATCTGCAGTGAACTTATATTGACAACTTCATAAAACTTCTGTGAACTGGTAGTATACTATATTGATTACTTTTCCCGAAATGGCTGGTTAATTTGAGTTTTGCGCATGGCTTGCGAACGATTTTCTGAAAATTAGTTTCTGCCTTTTACAATGTTAATTCCGCTCGATTTTGCACCGGTGTGTTTTACCCTCTATGTACATGGTGTAAGGGATTCAACGCCAAGAAAAAAATTAAACACGCAGCAGCAAACTGCGTCGACAGGATCCATCGGACCAGAAACAAATGTAGTTGTTTACCTTTAATTCTTCACATTTTATACACATATGAGACTCACGTATCGGACACCAGCATTAGGAGAGCGCTGGAATCATTAATCATTGCTTCAAAGGCACGGTGTGTTTGGTAGAGCAATTTTATTCGAAAAAATCGGCATCGCTAAAACTTCAGCATGTGATAGAATGGGCTTTTCTCCTTCATTTGAAAGTAAAATTAAAATATTCTGTCGGGGGCTCCAGAACAACTTCTTATTTTAAAGTTTTGTGGTTTAAAAACTTAAGTTATTATTATTATTATTGTTTATTGTTAGGCTTTAACCCCGAGGGTCATTCGCCTAATTTTGCGAAAAATGTAAGAAAGTACATTATATTTATAAAGCAAATGCTGCTATGTTATAGGTGTTCCGGGACGGAGCACGTTGTTCGAATCGTGACTCCCTGTCGATCCATTTTCCTGTGGTAACTTTAATTTTCCGGCAATGACCTCTAGAACTTAACCAATAGTTGTCGAAATGTTGTTGTATTTTATCCCTAACCAAGCGGTTGCTGTCGACTCCCGGAACTTCCTTATTGATAGGTGTAGGACAGCTACGACCAAGGCATGCTAGACGATCAGCTTCGATATTTCCAGTTATTCCGCTGTATCCGGGTATCCAACAAAGCGTGGTTAGTGGATCTAGGGAGTCTTCGATTGCCTGAACGAAAGGATGGCGGGATTCCCCCTTATCTATCGCGGTAAGCACTGAAAGCGAGTCAGAGAATATGACTACCGGAATATCTGGGGTTTTTTTGGCCAACAAAATGGCGGCCGCCTCAGCTGAGAAAACCGAGCATCCCGGTGACAGACGATGTGCGAGATCAGTTTTGAGACCATGTACTCCGAAACCAACCCGGTCATCCAGCTTTGAACCGTCGGTAAACAGTTTCATATGATTGCTATATTTGCTTGCGAGTTTGTTGAACTCCGGAAGAACTACTAAAGGTGCGTCCCTGGCTTTGATCTTCTTTGTCAGGTAGAAGTTTATGTTCGGGCCGCGTTCATGGTAGTTTCGCCCGTAGATCCGGGGTAAGCTAGCGATCTCAGGTAACTCTTCACCAGTGAACCGACTGTAAATATTCCTAGCGGTGTTTAACAGATAGCACTCGTTCCCAGTGGTTTTCTCCAAGAATCCAATAGCACGTTTTATAATGGCGATAGCTACGAACCAAGGAAATGGGAGAAGGCCCGCTTCGACGCATAAGGCCTCGGTGGGAGAGCTGGGCAGGAGGCTACCAGCACTACGAATGGATCCGTTGTATACCGGAGTTCAGGAATCAGGAATCAGAATATATTGGCTCAAATGGCACGTTCCCCGTACATAGTCGGGGATTTGTGCCTTGCCGTGTGTTTCATCATTTCCTGAGCGGAAGGAAAGGACAAGGAGGTGTGGGGAAGTAGAATTGGAAGGGTGGGAAAAATAACAGCACAAAACAAAAATAAACAACAGGTAAGTTAAACTCACAAGTAGTTCAACTTGCCTGCGAATAAGCCTAAAGCTCTTTACCACATTGGACAAGAAACTTTAGTATGTCTCTGAGTTTCAGTCGACCAAACATGGTTTCATCTATATAAGGACGGCTGAAGACCCGAAATCGCAATTGCGCTACCGCTGGACAGTTGCATATCAGATGATATGAGGTTCCGTAGTCGGATTCACAAAGATCACATGAAAAAGACTCAGCGCGCTGAATAGTTGCCATGTGATAATTGAGTTTGCAGTGGCCGGTTAAAGCCCTGGTCAGCATGCCGCAGTGGAGCTTTGAAAAATGTAAGAGATTTTTCGAAACCACTGGGCATGGTTGTTCTAGAAACGCCTTTGTTTGGCGACACGTTTGTAGATTTCTCCAATAATTGCGGTGCTCGGACGAAGCCCAGGACCGTATTTTTTCCCTTATCCAACTTGTCGAAATTGGCAGCGCGGGCTCAGGACCAACGAAGTCAATCGCTGAACCTGCCCTGGCCAATTCGTCAGCCCATTCATTTCCAGTAATACCGCAATGTCCGGGCACCCAGACAAGGTAGATAGTGTTGACAATGCTTAGTTCTTCAATTTGGGTTCGGCACGCGATCACTAGCTTGGACCGGGATTTGTCTGAGCTAAGGGCCTTGATTGCAGCCTGACTATCGGAGCAGAAGTTTATAACTCTGCCGGATAAACTCAGTTGAAGGGCCGATTGCACCCCGCACATAATCGCAAAGATTTCTGCTTGGAATACAGTACAGTATCTACCTAGTGAGTGAGATTGTTCCAATCTCATTTCACGACAGTAGACACCAGCACCAGCACGTCCCTCCATCAGAGAACCGTCAGTGTAGCAAACCACTTGCGTTTGTTGTTGTCTTTCCATAAAGCCAGACAACCACTCCTCTCGAGAGGGAATCTTCACATGGAATGTCCTGTAAGGAAAACTACAAGTGAGTGTAATATCGCTGGGAGCAAGAATATCTTCACCCCATGTAACCATTTGTGACCACAATCGTGTATGACTGGTAGCAAGATCAACATGATTACTGTTCCAAAGCCCAGTAACCTGTAGTCTGTATGCACATGATAGTGCTTCTTGTTTTAAGTGTATGTGTAATGGTTTGATGTTTAGAAGTGCCTCAAGAGCAGCAGTCGGAGTCGTGGTGAAAGCACCAGTCAACGCCATGAGCGCCATTCTTTGCAGATGGTTTAGCTTTGACTGGACTGTCACCACCTCTCCCCTCTGCCACCACACAAGGTATCCGTATGACAGTATTGGACGTACAATTGTCGTGTAAATCCAATAGATGTATTTAGGTTTGAGACCCCAGGTCTTTCCAAAAGTTCGTCTGCACTGCCCGAAGGCCATGCACGCTTTCTTGACTCTGAACTCAATGTGAGCAGACCAATTCAGTTTGGAATCCAATATGACTCCAACGTATTTGACTTGATCTGCACACAGCAGCTCAGAATCAAAGAACTGCAAGGGACGAACCCCGGTTGTTATTCGCTTCTTCGTGAAAAGAACCATTGAAGTTTTGCTTGGGTTAACTGATAGTTTAACTTGTCGACACCACTGTTCGACAGCTCTTAATGCCTGTTGCATTAAGTCAAAGATTGTTCCGATGCAAAATCCAGTAATTAGTATTTGGTAATCGTCAGCAAACCCGTAGGTTGGAAATCCAAGCTCATTGAGTTTCTTCAACAAGCCGTCAGCTACTAAGTTCCATAACAAAGGTGACAGAACGCCGCCCTGAGGACAACCGCAAATACTCAACTTCCGTATCTCAGCCTGTCGCAGTGACGAGCAAAGTATGCGGTTACTAAGCATTGCGTTTATCCAACCTGAGATACATGCAGGTATCCCATGACCGTGCGTAGCTTCCAGAATAGACTGGAAGGACACATTGTCAAAAGCACCCTCAATATCTAGAAATACACCCAAGCTAGATTGCTTGAGCGAGAAGGCCTTCTCAATGTTGTAAACAACATCGTGAAGCAAAGTGATCGTGGATTTCCCACACTGATATGCATGTTGCATTTTGTGCAGTGGATATTCAACTAAACTAACGTTCCTGATGTGATGATCGATTATCCGTTCCAAAGCTTTCAGAAGAAAAGAACTTAAGCTGATAGGCCTAAAACTCTTGGCTTCTTCATAGCTTGAGCGCCCCCCTTTGGGAATAAATCTAACAGTTATTTCTCGCCATGCTTCCGGGATATACCCGGTAGCAAGACTGGAAAGCAAAATCTTTTTCAAGACATGTTTAAGAATATCAAATCCCTTTTGCAGTAGCACGGGAAGTATTCCATCTTTTCCGGGTGATTTGTATGGAGCAAAGCTGTCAACCGCCCACTTGACCGATTCAGTGGAAACCAATGTGCGTGCTAACGCCCACGAGTCCGAATCACCAGAATGAGATCGGTGAACATTGTTCAACTCCGGATCGATACAACCTGGAAAGTGTGTGTCGAAGAGACAATTAAGAACATCTTTTTCGTCCGTCACATAAACACCATCTCTGGTTTCGAAGGAGTTCATCTGAAAATCATTCGATTTGGAGAGAATTTTATTTAATCTGCTGGCCTCGTTCAGACTAGAGACATTAGTGCATAGGCTTTGCCAGCCAGCCCGTTCTGCAGATCTAAGACATTTCTTATATGCACTACGAGCTGACCTGAAAGCCCTGGAGTCATCACGCTGACGCCGGTTCCATGCTCTTCTCATAACTTTCTTCATTCTTTCAAGCTCAGCCCTCCACCAAGGGGTTCCCCTAGTCGATTTAACAGTACGAAGTGGACAAGCTTCTTCGTAGGATGCTAATATGAATGAGTTTGTCGCATCCACGACGTCATCTAAGTCGTCTAGTTGACTAATTATTGGAAAATATCCATGAAATTTAGTCGCTAAGTTTTCCAAAAAGAGGTCCCAGTTTGTAGACTTAGGATTACGATATGTCACCACATTGAAGGTGACATCAAAATGATCGAAAAATATATATTTATGATCGGATAGAGACGGTTCAGTTTCATTTGGAACCTGCCAATTTCCCAGTTCATGCAAAATTCTATCAGAGCAAAGTATTATGTCTAACACCTCCTCCCTTCCAGACCTCGCAAAAGTTGGTCGGTTTCCCACATTCAGAATATGGAGATTTGTACTACTTATGTACTCCATCAGTTCAGAGCCTCTCAGATTGATATCTGAGCTGCCCCAAATGATGTGATGAGCATTCGCATCACTGCCGATAATGAGCGGAAGCCCATTTCTGCTACAATATGATACAACGCTTTTGAAATCATCAGAAGGAGATGATTCGTTATGCGGTAAGTATGCTGAACAATATATGTATTTTTTGTCTATGTTTCCGACAGTCAGTGAAACTGTGACAACACAGATATCGCGAGTTGTGAGCTCCGATATGAGACACGCATCAATAGCCTTATTTGCAAGAATGCAAGCACGAGGCATTTCACGTGGGCTAGTCATGCCTGTCTTGTTGTAAGCAATAAAGGCAGTGTTAAGTAACTTTCCAAAATAGAAGTTTCCTTTATGGCAATACGGTTCTTAAACCAATGCTATGGAAGCTTTACCTTCCTGCATGAGTCGAGATAAATTCATAGTTGCTGTACGTTTATGTTGGAGATTGACTTGTGCTATTCTAACCATTGTTGATTAGAGAACTGTACATTTCATCTCCAACACAAATTGCACAACAACTAGAGGACACCAAGCGAGTTGGGATGTTAACGCATTTAGCGAGCCATATCAGGTTTGAATGGGACATGATCATTTGATTCCCACGATTTGCGAAGAAAATAATGGTCCACTGTGTCAGAGATTCGCATAACACAGCAAGGGCAAAACCCAAAACGTTCCGTGCGCGACTGGCATATTTTAGACCCTCCAGTCATTAAGTCCTCGGCACGGAACTACACCTTGACTTAGGGTCTCCTACTTTCAGTCGCCTCCTACGATATGGGAGCAGGACTCCAGTGGCTCAATTCTTGGCCGGATACCACACGGCCTCAATTCACTAGTGAACCGACTGTAAATATTCCTAGCGGTGTTTAACAGATAGCACTCGTTCCCAGTGGTTTTCTCCAAGAATCCAATAGCACGTTTTATAATGGCGATAGCTACGAACCAAGGAAATGGGAGAAGGCCCGCTTCGACGCATAAGGCCTCGGTGGGAGAGCTGGGCAGGAGGCTACCAGCACTACGAATGGATCCGTTGTATACCGGAGTTAGTGTGCGCACGAGTAAATCAGAAGAACAGCAAGCGAGCTCTAGTCCATATAACATTTTGCTGTTTATGATACTTTGGCTAACATTCAAGATTGTGTGACGATTACTCCGGTTGTGTCGGCTGCTTATCGTACGGATTAGTCTCCGGCGGCTTTCGCAATCCTTCTTGATTCGACGAAAGTGCGGTCCAAAGGTTCCGGTTCGGTCGAGTGAAACACCTAATATGGTAAGCTCCTTACGATAGCATAGTGTCTGACCATTGAGGGTGATAGGCCGGTCAGTAGCGCGATGATGCGATCCGCAAAGGTGTGTAATTTCACTTTTGGATGTTGAAATGTTGAAGCCGTGCTTCTCGGCCCACCGGCCGATAGCACTGACTGCGGCTTGTAATTTGCGTCGAACTCGCTTGGGATGGGGACCCGTCACCACTATCAGTATGTCGTCTGCATATACGAAGATGTGGATTTATTAGCCAGGTATCGGTAAATGGAATTAATTGCAATTAGGAAAAGCGTAACTGATAATACTGATCCCTGTGGGACTCCAATATGTTCAGGAAAATAGTCAGAGTAAGTACCGCCGATAGCGACTTTGAATCTCCGATTACACAGGAACTCCTGGATGTAATTACCTAGATTGCCCTGGATACCCCAATCGCGGAGTTGTTCGAGTATGCCGTTCCGCCAAACCGTGTTGTAGGCTTTAGCAAGATCGATTGCAGCGATATCGATGTGATGTCCTTCATTTCGAGCTTGTGTGGTTGTCTCTCCGAGCGACCCAAAGTAGATACTCGTTCCTCTTCCTTGACGAAATGCGAATTGTCGATCATCCAGTAGTTGATTATTTTCCAAAAAAGAGACCAGTCGACGGTTCACTAGTTTCTCCAGAATTTTTCCGAAGCAGCTCAGGAGGCTAATTGGTCGAAAATCTTGCACCGAACGACATCCGGTACATCTTTTTGGTATGGGAACTACGAGTGCTTCTTTCCATGAGGCGGGGAATTGGTCGCTTAACCAGATTTGATGTAGAGTGTTTAGTAGTGCTCGTTTTCCTTGAGCGGGAAGGTGACGTAGCATTGGATATCCTATTTCATCCATTCCAGCGGATTTTCCTCGTGCTGTGCCTAGTGCGAAAGCCAATTCGTTTGGTGAGAATGGTTGGTTATATTGAGCGTTGGGGTTCCCAGAGAAATCAATCGGGCTATTCTGTTTGTTTACTGTGCGCCGTTGAAAGGATTCACAATATGCGTTAACGGAAGATAGTTGTGCGAAATGTTTCCCAAGCTCGTTGGCGACTCGGTTAGGGTCCTCGAGTGGGCCATCAGGGGTTAAAATAGTGAACCCGCTCTGCCGGCGTTTCCCGCTAAAGGCGTTGACGCGCCTCCATAACTCGGTGGTAGGTGAATCTGGATGGATCCCGTCAAGGAAGTCAGACCAGCTTTGGCTTTGGCTTCACGTACAGCTTTTCTGCTAGCGTTACGTAGTTTCCGGAAGGTTGCAGCATGTGTTTCCCTCTCTGGGTGATCCAATGGAGTCCTTTTCAGCATTCGTAGTGCCTTGCGCCTACTTTTTAGAGCTGTGCGCACTTCGGGGCACCACCAGTGAATAGCTTTGTGTGAAGGATTACCGCTGGTCCTGGGTATACTATTTTCGGCTGCTTTAACAATGATTTGGGAGAGTTCCTCCGAGCTGTATGTAAGGTCCCGATCAGTAAGGTCTATGTAATTATTTTCGAAGTCTTCCCAGTTGGCTCGGTCGTACAACCATCTCCTGCGACGCGTGGTAGAGGGTGGTCGTTCGTTGAGGGTAATCTGAACAGGATGGCGGTCGCTCCCATGAGTGTCTGAAGACACTTGCCAGCTAAGTAGGCCAACAATGTTGCTGGTAGTTATGGTAAGGTCAATGGCAGATGACGATCGAGCGTTAGTGAACGTATTGTTGCCGTCGTTTAGTAGGATGGCGCCAGACTGCTCAATCAGTGAAACTATATCATTGCCTCTTCTAGTATCAATTCTGCTTCCCCATGCTGTATGGTGTGTGTTAAAGTCTCCCATAATGAGAAATGGTTGTTCTAGTTGGTCGAACAGGTCCCGGAGCTTCCCCTTCAGATTCTCTATTGTGCTTGATGGGATGTAGATTGAAACCATGGTGATCGGGAATGGGTTAGACAGCCTTACCGCCACGGCGAGCACCGGGGTGTCGAGATGAACGGCGGTGGAAATACAGTCAAAGCGAATCGCAAGGGCGATCGATTGGTAGATGTTACTTTTTTGTTTGAGATGCCAGACGAACTGTCGGCCAAGCCAACCACTAGGATCGAAGTCAGCCCGGATATGTGTCTCTTGTAAAGCTATGCATATAGGGTCGAGTCGGTTAATTAGCAGTTGCAGGTTACCCAATTGATTGCGGATTCCATTAATGTTCCATTGAATCGCAAGACATCGATTGCTATGGTGGGGTCGTCTCGAAAGATTGACTGTAAACTCGCTCGCAGTTTCTGTACCAGCTAATGTGTCGGACCCTGCAAGGTCGCTTTTAGGTGTAGGAGGTGGAGCAAGGTCCGCATTACGTTCAGGTTGATGACGTATTCGATGGATTTCGTTTGTTTCGTCGTCGTCGGAGGTTTATCGGATTGTGCCAGTAGATCCACGATCGACGCGGGTGTGGAGACGGGCATTTTCGGTGCGGAGGCTTGTTTAGGTGACGTATTGTTTGGTTGGAAGTTTGGGCTACGTTTGTGGAATCTCGCTGGATGCCAAGAGCAGCCCGGGATAGGGCTTAGTTCTCTCAACGGCGTATTATTGTCGTTAGAAGCCATTTAGTTTGAGAGTTTTCGAAACACTACGTTGCCTTCTCTTACTGTTGGCGTTCCAAGCTCCGGCTAGAGTTTTGTTAAAAGCAATGTGGTTACGGTTGCTGAGTCGAATCGATGGGCTTTCTTTTGGATTATCTTCGTAGGTAGTTGAGATTTTACAACTGGAGCAAAATTCAGCAAATTCCTTGCGGGGATAGGCGTTGGTGCCCTTTTTCGTTCGGTTTCCCACGTAGTCGTTCCAGGTGTTTGAGCGGGTTCCTTCTTGGTGTGGGTTGAGTGATAGGTTACTACGCTTTAAAGAGCCCCCCGGGTCTCTGCGACTGTAACCGTCTGTTGACATACTGCTGCGGTTTTTGGAGGAACAGGCGTTACCGCCTTTGTGCGTCTCCTTTAGCGATATGTGACTCTCGGAGTGCCACAGGTTGTTCGTCAGTTCTGGTGGGGGTGTAACGTCCGCACTGATGGGGCCACGGCTACCCCGAGAGAAAAATAGTGGTATGCTGCTTTGAAGTTCTGTTATGGTAGGTTGATTTGATTGCAGTTTGGGAGGTGAAAATAATTCCATTTAGTGATGTCTGATTTTTGCAAATAATCGATTATCCGTTAATCGAATAATATTTGAGAGATTGATTAATTCATTCGATTAATCGACAAAAATAATCGATTACTTAGTAAATCCTAGTTTGTCAACCAAAAAAAAAAGGTCGCTCGACACATTTTGAAAAATTTGGAGAAGTCTGGTCATATTTTTTTGCTCTGCGACTTTCGTTTTCAATGCCACCCTTCATTAATTATGCTCTCGATTAATTGATATCAGCTACTCGATTTACTCGATTATACCGAAAGCTTGTAATCGATTATTGATTTTTCGATTATTTTAGAAATTAATCGATTATTTGCGTTAATCGAGTAAAAAAAGACATCACTAGTTCCATTGGCCTTCTGCCATAGTTGCGAGTGCTCGTATCCAGCGATTATCGTTGTACGGTTGGGCCTCTACCATAGTCGTGGGTCGATGTTGTGGTTGGTTGATCGATTGGATTCTCGAAAGATTGTTTTCTTTCGGAGTACTTTTGCTGTTGTAAGGGATTTTACGTCCAGAACAAAATTCGGCGAAGTCCCTTCGGGGATAGGCACGTGTGCCCTTTTCCGTCCGGCTTCCCACGTAGTTAGTCCAGATTTTTGAGCTGGTTATTTCTGAGTTCAGGCTGGGTAATGCTTTGCACCACGTTAGGGAGCCCCCAGGGTCTCCATGACTGTAACCGTCTGTTGACATACTGCAGTGGTTCTTATAGGGACAGGTGTTGCCACCTTTGTGCGTCTCCTTTAGCGATATGTGACTCTCGGGCTGCCGCAGGTTGTCCGTCAGTTCCGGTGGGGCTGTAGCGTCCGCACTGGCGGGGCCACGGCTACCCCGAGAGAGAGATAGTGGTATGCTGCTTTGAAGTTCTGTTGTGGAGGATTTGTTTGATTGCAGTTTGGGGGGTGCGAGATAGTGCAGTTGGCCTTCTGCCGTAGTCGTGTGTAATGGTAACCGGCATATGTCGATGTTCTTTCGGCCTTCTGCCATAGCCGTACGTTTTGGTAGTTTGTGCGTATGTTTTCTTCCTGTTACAGGAGCTGTGTTTTCTACGTTGTAGGTGGCGAGATATAGTATATGGACATGGTGGGATATAATTTGGGAGATGGTGAGTTGGTTGCAAACGGGGGCCCCAACAGCACCAAGATCATCGAAGTTCGGTACTTTCAGTGCCTGAGGGGTTGGGTATTTGGAGGGAGGAGATTGTGCAGTAATTTGAATTATCATCATAATAGGAAGAGGCGGTATGAGAACTACGTTGCTTACAGAGATTCTTTGCGTTCGATCGAAGATTAATCGGAAATGGTAGCGTCTGATTCCACATCTGCCATGTTTAAATTCGTTCCACCGTCGCTAAAGTAGTGAATCCGGTTCCTGGGGATGTTAGAATTTTCGTTTACATTGCGGTCTGTTTGATCTAGTTTGGGCTTTTTGAAACGGCCCCTGGTGGTCGGCCCGGTTGGAGTTGCAAAGGAGTCGAGATCGGTTTTGACACACTGGGTTTGTTTTCGAAGGGGGTGAGTCATTTCTCCTTCTTCAGCACTTTCTGCGCTAGCTACAGGATTAGGAGGACGTTTTTTTTGGTAGAAGTTGTGAATTTACCCCTATTTCGCTAATACTGGTTTTGATGGCGGTTTTTGAGATGGATCGTTCCCCAACAAGTTTTTTGTAGGCTTCCTTGTACTTCCTTAGCTCTTCCAATGGTGGCCATTTGTTTGCGTAAGTTCATCACTTCTTGACGCAGGGCGTTTGTTTCATTATTTTGCTTTCGTGCTACGTTTCGCTCTTCTCGTAGTTCCTTGATTAGTTGGTCTTTTTCGATATCACTGGATCTGGTTTGGTTGGCGTATGTGGTTGGTTGTTTGTAGCTCTTCATTTCAGCTCGTGCTTCACCGTAGGTGAGATTGTTGTCGGTTTTGAGTTTTATGACCGCTTCCTCCTCCTTGTAGACAGGGCAGTTGCGATCGGTGGCTTCATGATTCCCTTTGCAATTACGGCAGAATTTTGGTTTGTCACATTTTTTGGTGTCCGATCATTCGTGGGTCTGAGAGCACGAAGTGCATATTGGGGTTTCCGAACAATTTTTCCTAGTATGTCCATATTTAGCACAACCATAGCACAACAATGGTGCTTGATAATATCGACGAGTCGGCAGACGAATGAGACCATAGTATACGTGGGATGGTAGTGTTGATCCTTTGAATGTAAGGACTACGAGAGGAGTGTTCCGTATTTCGTTGTCGATTCTTTTAGTTATTCGGCGGACGTTTTCTACACCTTGGGAGGACAGATTTTTTTTAGATCTTCAGGGTCAAGATCAATGGTATCAACATCATATACCACCCCTTGGCAGAAGTTGAGGCTAGGGTGTGGTATTATTTCAACGCGGGTACCGTCGATTAGCTGTTTCAAACCTAGAAGCTTTTCATACGTGGTCTTTGAAGAAGCCCGTAAAACGTACCGACTACCTCTTCCTTCCTTGGAGGCTTTGACAACTTTCTTGGATCACAACTGAGTAATTTTTGTAGCGTTTGGTTTATTATAAAAGGATTTGAAGGAAGTTTAGTCTCGGGATGGGTGGGTGTAAGGACTGTACTAATATCTATACTGGCAGTACTCACCGCCTGTAGTAACAAGGTTTGGGTGACGATTCTGTTCTCGTCTTGCTGCATCCATGGAGGTAAGGTTGTCGATATAGCTGATATAGCCCCCATGGGCGACGATTATGTTGTACCAAGTATGACAAGCACTATCACGATCACACTCCTTATATCAAGCACCCAACAAATTCTCTATCAACAACACCAAGAACGCAGAACGACTTTTCACGTTTTTAAATATTTGCGCACTATTTTCGGTAGATAATTCTTCTATGGCCTACAGTAGCACCGTGGCGATGCGGTCGAACAACAGCGCTGTTGTGTGTATCACTTTAATGGGGAGCGATGGCGCGCGATTGTTTGCTTGCACACACGTTTATCACTGGGTTTCTTCTTACGTTTTTAGGCACCTATTGGCCGATTGTCGGCAAACCTTCACACGCGAAAACTTCACTGTAGCTCTATGCTACCGTTGGTATAAGTTTACTTCAGAATAACACCGAAATACAGCGAATATGGGTGAAACAATATGTGAGCGCTTTAGATACTATTCCGTAATGGCACAGTGGGCTCACGCGAACTGAAAAAAACTTAAGTTTTTCAATGAAACTGGTTCACATTTTTGCCCCTAGGTAGTACTTCAGACATTCAAATATTACCAATAGTGAGAATCTGATGGAAAATTTCATTGTGTACAACTTTTTAGAAAACTACATCGCGATCTGAAATCGCCAGAGAAAGCTAGTAAATTTTTATCAAAGTTTCTAGATTCGCACGTGGCCTATTGGTTAAGAAGCTTTATTCCAAAAACATTTTTATTTGTAAAAAAATGAATTGCCTTATTTTAACAGTGTGCTCAGAAGAACCTGAATGCTAGCAAAGTCCTACCTTTAAGCGTAAAAACATAATTCCAGATTGCACCGTTATATGCGCACCAATGATATTTTAGGAACATGGAGATAGAGTAGAGTAGATAAAATTTGAATTTGGACTCTTTTGAAAGATGCTGGGTAATGCAGCAAAATGAAACTGTTTTTTCTATCACAGATATATTTGTTCCTTCTTTTTTTTCTTCACTCATTCTAGAGTATGCTTGATGTAATCTTGAATCAACCTTTTTGCTCGTTAGCATCTTGTGGGATATATTTCGCCTAAATTTTAACTTTATATTTTATCAAACACGATTAGATATTCAGTCATTTGATTTGATTTCGATTGAGAATCCTGATTGACAGTTTCATGAAGGATAGAAAAATAATTCGATGAGATTTATGTTCAAGTTTGTTAACTTTTGGGAACTGAACAGAAATTGCAATAGTAAATGAGAAATAAAGGTTTTGTCTATTGTACGAAGATAGCGATCTCAATTTAAAAGTAGATATAGAAAGTATCACCTTTACCCGAAAGACGTGTTGCTGTTAATTTCTTCAGATTCTGAACTGAACTGGCGACTCGGTCTTCTTGATATGTTGTCTTTGCTCTTATCCCATATTATGAAGGAAATCTTCAATAAACAGACTTGTATTACTTTGAGAATTTACTGAATGTATAGTCCAGCCTGATATTTTCTTGTCCGTTTTCTTTTGTGATCCGTGTTCAACGAGTAACGACTCCGGAATTTCTTCTTAAAAAAATGAAACTTGGTTTTGTTCTTTTTTCTAAGATTATGTGAAGTGTGTTCAATTTGGAATAAATTTTGAGGACAAGTAAAAATCCGCATCTATAAATTCTGATGAAATGAATCTACCCCAAAAGATAACAATCATGGATCCAAAACTCGAAGAGCTTTTTATCTTTCAATCATCTTTCTTTTAATGTTGATAAAGACAAACAGGATTCTCAACCCAAAATTGCAATAAAATCCGTCGTTTATTACAATGACTCGAACTGTCTACTTTAGTTCATTCAAATATAAAACCTTGAATTTAAGCCAATTGTATTTTACAAGGCAGGATAGGATCAGGAAGAAGGGTCATTCTAGTTTACATTAGATATCCCCTAAAGCGAAAAAAGAAATGAAAAAGGCATGACAATATCCGTTACTACATTAATCAACATCTATAATAGGTATAAGATTATCGAATTAATTTAGTCAACCCCTTTTCACACTTCCTTGTTCATAAAGTGTCATTTTCGCCCAAGACCCGGAGAAATCTGAAAATATATTTTTTTTCTGCTGAGAATGGGACTTTGTATACATTGATGTTTAACTGAATTTACTGTTCATTTAAACCCAACATTTTTTGTAAGTCCTTGTTAATCGACTTCTTAATCCACACCTAAAAACTGATAAAATTTTAATAACTTTCTCGGGTGATTTTATATCGATTTATAATATTCTACGAAGTTTTAGACAATGGGATTGTTCATAAGATTCTCATTTTTATTATTTTTTAAATGTCTATAGTACCAATTAGTAGTAAAAATGCGAATTAATTTCATTAAAAAACTTATGTTTTCAATCAAAAAACTTTAAAATAAAAAGTTGTTCTAGACCCCCCGCCAGAATATTTTAATTTTACTTTCAAATGAAAGGGAAAAGTCCATTCTTTCATAACCCGAAGTAAATCGACCTTCAAGAATTCGAACAAATTTTAAAGAAATTGTTCATCTAGGACCAATATGTAAAAATATCAATTTGTCAATTCGTGCGATTGGAACACTCTCCGTTTTGACAAATTGCAAGACCCCTTGATTTTCTTTTGATTAATTCTCCGGTTCTATTTAATCTAGAATCAAACCACAAGAATTTTTTATAATTAAATTATTATTAAGGAGTCTAGAATAAATATTAGATTTTAGTAGCAGTGCTGCCAACTATGCGATTTTTCTAGTTTAAACTAATTAAGAGGTTAATTTTTCTCACGATACGTATATTTTAATTTTGAAAATATTATTATATTATATATTATTATAGCAATATTTGTCAATAAATATTCAATTTTATATAGGAAAATGCAAGTTTATTCCTCTAAACCGGTGTATCGTGTGCCGGTTTGGCTCAAATTATAAGAGATCAATTTATTTACAGTTTATAAGTGAAAATGTCTGAGGAACACGATGGCATTAAAGTTTTCCAAACTAAAAAACACGTAATGCTATAAAAATTAACTTTTAATTTTTAACTGGAAAAATCCGCTAAAAACTATAATATTTTTTCTAAACTCCTTGAACAAATTTCTTCAAAAGCATCTTGCGATTTGATTCTAAAGTAAACAGAACCAAAGCTTTAATCAAAGGAATAACCAGGGTTTTGATAATTTGTCAAAACAGAGGGTGCTTCCGTGGTCCGAGGGGTGGTTGCATTGATAAAAAAATTTGAATTTTTATGGGCCACGTAGATGAAAAATTCCTCTACAACTGCAATATCCGTGAAGGTCGATTTCAAATTTGTAATCACTTTGCGCGGAATAACCTATATTGCACATTTACCTGATTTGATGCGATGGGAATATGATGAGAAATTACGTCAATGCAAGCAAACACAATACGAGAGTTTCTCTACAATAGGACATTGCAAAAAACACTCATTTTTGAAGTCCCAAAACCCTCCCCTTTAATAATGTGACAAATGTCAAAATAAACTCAGATACCAAATTTCACATCATTTGGACAATTTCAAACCCCCGCAGACTTCGCTTGAAGTTTTTGACATTTCACACCTAGAAAAAATCGTGTAAATTCACGTCTTCTGACACTGTCATATACGAGCGTCAAAAAAGACTTAGTTTTACGTTTGATTTTAATTTTTCAAGACGTTGAATTTCGTAAATCACGTAATTTTACTCCACGTATAGCGTTTGTTCTGAATGGGAATAAGTGTAATTTTATGACATTGCCCATGTAAAGTACATGTGTCGTATAAAATTAAACGAAACACGTCATTTCGTGAATTACGGTTTGTTAAATTATGACATGCTTGCAATTACATCTACGTTAAAATTCATATTTTTTGGTGTGTCATTATGGGAAAATATGAGGAACTTCACGTATTCTGACAAAGATCGCAAAAGCTCCCCGTTCGATTCCTGAGATGTTTTTACATTAGAAAAACTGCAAAATATGTATGATTTGCAGCATAGAGCAGAATAGTTTTTAGGAATAAGCGATTTTTGGGAAAAATGTCCAACTTTTCGTATTTTTCGAGATACGGAAATATTTCCATTGAAATACTAATAATAGCTTTGAAATGATAATAATAGCTTACCGCAATTAAATTTCATATTCAAGTTTTGATATCTCATAATTCTATTTCAAAATTTAGTTCTATTTACATCATTAAAAAAAATGAATATTTTGCTTTTTCGGATTTTCATCAGAAATAACAATTAAAAATGTCATATTAAAACTTCATTTACCTTCTCCGAAAAGTTTCGACCCTCAGAACCAGTTCACCTCGAACGACTCGAATTAGGGAGAGCACTGGTCTGAAAAACTTTGAAGCGCGATTTTTCAAACCTGTATTATTCAAGACTGCACTGGCAATACACTATTCAACCCTTTGTTCAGAGCTAAAAAGTGTTTTGTAGATTCATGAAGATAGGTGATATCCTCGCAGTGCTAGAAGCTGCTCAATTTTCATCTTCCAATGCTCAATACAATTCTCCTAGAATATTTACAGTAGTCCAATTGCGTGGAAAATGTAGCCAAAGACAGTCTAATTTGATAAGTTTGATCAATTTTCAATAATATTGCAACATAACGAAGACAGGGTCGGCGAATAGCGTGGGTAGTATGGGTAGTACTACCCACTCGAAAAAAAAAAAACGAGTGGGTAATTACCCACTCAAAATTTTGCACATTTCCATAAATTTGAAATCAGCCACGTATGTATTTCGGGCACTAATTTGAAAATATCGATGCACGACAACTTCTTTTGCACAAACACACTGCAAGTGATTCAATGTAAACGTAAATCAAGCGTATGTATTGCGAAAATGAGACAAATTCCTATTCTATTACCCTCACCCTATGCTTACTACCCACTCGTGCTAAAAGTGTAACGCCGGCCCTGAACGAAGATATATGAAACATTCATTTTCCGTCGTCAACGTAAACTATTCCTGGCAGCACTGCTTCATTGGAATCCAATCAGACTAATTGCAATAACTTCAGTTCTAGAGCTCGTCCTTGAAATTATTAATACTAAAATGAAAGGCAATAGTCACATTTATTAGCCTTACTTCTTTTTGTGAGCAAATTTTGCCTTATTCAAAAGTTATAGCTGTTTAAAAACGTTGTTATCCACAATCAACGTGGGCATGAATGGGTTAATGTTTTTCTTGCGCATTTTGTTTGCTAAACGACGAAAAAGTTATTTAAATCACATTTTTAATGAATATTCAAAGACACACCAAAAAATAATGAAATTTAAACGACATGTAAATCAATTCGAATGTAAATATACAAAGATTGAATCAAAAATTTGATTGAAAAATACGTTAAAATCAATTGGAGCATCAAACAGCATACAATTTTACACTTTCATTCGTGTAATATTACATGTCATTCATTTTACAGCAGTATTCGAGTAAAAACACATTGAAGTGCATTGGTTTTCCGTTTAAAGAAACTGTAATTTTCAATTCACGTGTAAAATTATAATAAAATTCGTTGAAGAAAGCACGATAAGTCGTGTGTATTTGTAGTGGATCTTAATTTTACATTTATATTCATGCTCCAAATATGTGCATGAAAATAAACTTAAAATTACAAAATATTTTTTTCTGTGCATAACATTCTATCTGTTTTTCAAAGCGCGATTTTTTGTTAAATTTCGCCATTTTCTAGGGTATTCTGCATCATACTTAAATCATGAACTTACCAATTAATAATCAGTTGTAGGGTGTTCGCCCGTTCAAAACGTTCATTCTGCGGCGCCGCACAAGATCTCTTATACGTCTGCCATTTTGATTTTTTGAATTCAATAGATGCTTCTGTAACATGAAACCCAATACGAAATCGAACTACCAAATATGTACCACATATTATTTCTTCGACAAGAAATCATCTACCGTATCTCGTAATCCCATAACTGCCACCCTGCTCACAAAAAAATAATGAAATTTTAACGACATGTAAATCAATACGAATGTAAACATACAGAGATTGAATCAAAACTTTGATTGAAAATTGCGTTAAAAGCAATGCACTCAATTGGAGCATCAAAAAGCATACAATTTTACACATTCATTCGTGTAATATTACATGTCATTCATTTTACGGCAATATGCGTATAAAAATACATTGAAGTGCATTGGTTTTCCGTTTAAAGAAACTGTAATTTTCAATCCACGTGTAAAATTATAGTAAAATTCGTTGAAGAAAGCACGACAAGTCGTGTGGAGTTTTGGTGGAACTTAATTTTACATTTATATTCATGATCCAAATATGTGCATGAAAATAGACTTAAAATTACAAAATATTTTTTTTCTGTGTGGCAACACTGTCGCAACTTGACTGAACTATTGTTCTACGGTGCTGGTGTCGACCAACGACCGGCCCAACCTGGAAAACGATGATCAAGAAGAAAAGCAGAAATTCTGCATCTTTCAGGCCTTTTTGTCTACACGTAAATACGTACAGCACAGCATCCCATCGGACCGGGCAGATCTTCGTTACGGGTTCGTCGTTCGCTCGTTCTTTGTGTTTCGAAGACTTCTGGCACGGTGCCTCCCGCTCGTCCCAGGACCCCACATGCTAGCGGGGAATCGTGCCCACTTTTATTGGACACGGCGAATAACACCGACATCCCGCGAAGTAGAAGATCTACTTTGAACTTGGATTGCTAGCAGCGCGGGATTGAGACTGGTCGTCGGTCAGCTGAAGGCAAAGAATTTTTTTTTCATTCTAATTATGGCTAGCATTCAACTAGTCATCATCATTATAGGCTTTTTTGCTGTGTCTTGCCCTCTCTATCTCTATCTCTCCCAGTTTCAGGCTAGAGTTGTTTTTCCCCCTATGTGATGCTACGAGTCTTGAACTTGAAGTTCTGGTTTTGAACTTGGTTCTTTCTTGCCCTGTTCGATGATGGGAGATGGTTATGCTGTTCACATCAGTGGCCAGCATTCGTTTCACCTTTTTGCGTTGTTGCTTCTAACAACAGCCTTTCCTTTTACCAGATCGCTTTTTTTCGAAAGTTGTTCTGAAAGCTATCCAACATTTTGTCGGTTCATTCGCTTTTCCTGTTTCGACTCGCCATGCCACCAATCGTCGCGCCACCGCAGTACCCCTTCACCCAGCACCGTATTTGTATCTAATGTTCTGTAACGTATGAACCGAAGGCTCCAGCGGCACCCGAACAAAACGAAACTGTCGAAGTTCGGCTGCCATTGGCAGCATCCCAACACCAGCGAGGAAAAAGATTGAATAAAAAAAAAACACTGTAAGAACCCCCCAGAACCTGCAGAACAAATAACAATTGGATTTGGTCTGAAAATTTACTGATTCCTTTTTGCGGCACAATCACGCACAATCACGACTCACCATCTTTCGATTGCCAATGCGATGTGTTATTCATCTAAATTGGATCCGAAATCGAAAATGGAGATTTCGCTTGATTTGCATCGGATATTTGCCTACCGCCGCCGCAGAGCTTTCAGCTGTATGTCGGCACGCATGCATGAAAAATCGGTCCGATCCTGTGATCGTGAAACATTTACTTATTCCGTCATCGAACAATGTGCTCGGCGGGCTCTTTTACTTTATCATCGCCATTCATTGCGCTGTGAATTCGAGTGCGCTAAGAGGTAACTGAAATTCTAGCTGGATTCAGTAACCAAATGTTCTTGGTACAAGTGTTTATTGGAATAACTTTCTTCTGGAACGATAGTTTGGTGGCCACAATACCTATATTGCAACACTCCATAACCATAATCGCTGAATATAATGAGTAATAGCATAAAACATATTGCCACCAGATTCTACTTTACGAAGGATCGGGTGCAAAAAAGGGGATGTGAACAGTTTTGCACTTCCCCACGGAGAGTTTTATAGCCGGACTTTTCACTAGCCAGAATTAGGACAGAGAAACTAACTAGGATACACTATGCTATATGTATAGAGAGTTTCCTCTGTGTATTGGCGCCACCTTAAAATGTTTGGAGAAGAAACAGAAAAGTGTAAACAAAAACAGTGCGCGAAATAAGTATACCGTTCACCATAAAAACCATTTAATAATAGTTCTATAGGGTTACCAACCGTCCTTATTTTAAAGGACATGTCCTTATTTTCGAGGTTTTTGGAAAGCGTCCTTATTTTAATTCAAATGTCCTTATTTTTAGTCTCAAACCTTTGCATATACAGGGTGGTTCAACATGATGTTTTTAACAGGGCATGTCATGTTATTGTAGTTTAGTATTGTTTGCCACCACAGTATGCTCACCATTTTCAAATTATTCAACTATATTTCGAAAAACAGCGATCTGTGAGAAATGTGTTTCGTGCACTCCGACAATAATATGGTCGACATAATCGGCCAACTGACTCCACTATTCGCCATACAATCAAAGAGTAAAAGTTGCAATTCTCGTTATTGGATGATTAGCGAACAAATCGACCACATCCAGCACGCATTGAAGAAAACATAGCGGCGGTGACATTCCCAAGCATCAGAAACCAGCATTACTCGCCTAATTAGCCATTTACCACTTGAAATCCGTCATCAAAAATTGGACCAGTCGAATGGATTACCTCAAGCGCCAACATGGTCAATATTTAAAATAAATTGTTTTCAAACAATAAATGGCAAAAAATATTCTTTCGATTGACAAATAAATATTTCGCGATTTACTCAATTTTTCAAATTTTTGCGAGATCAAAAAAACATCATGATGAATCACCCTGTATTAAATTATTCAGATCAACTTTATTCCAAGAGAATCAATTTCTATTGTCAATTTCAAATACTTTCAGCGATTGTTTTTGTTAATGAATACTCTCTACGACTCATTCCAACCAAAAGTTCTTTTCCTCAGTAACCAAAATTTGTTGGATAGCTCGATATGATATGGCCAAAGTGGTTATCTTCGTTCAATATTGGCACTACACCATTTAAATTTGTCCCAGATCAACTGCTGGAAAATAAGCCAGAATCCTTTTTTCAGAATTCTGGCTCAAGTGACAAATGATTCAGGCTCAAATTCCGAATAGATTTGGCAGGGATGTCCTTAATTTGCTCTCAGTCCATTTGGTAACCCTAAGTTCTATGATCCAAATCAACGTGAAATTTTTTATATTTTGGACCGAAACAGGTCACGTGAATCATATCTTGACATTATTCTTATGCTTCTTTTATATAAATGAATTTACAAACAACCCATAAGAAAAACGGAATCAACCATTATTATTCACAAATCAGTTTTCAATTGAGAACTGACTAAGACTCTTCATCGCCCTCGAGCTTCAATAACATCTGCTAGACGTCCTGGCATTGAATGAACCAATTATTCAAGGACTGACGTGACGATTTATGTCTAATGCCTATGCTTCTTGAATTGCTAATTGGAATTGTCGTCATTTTGTAAATACAAACCGAAACAAAATTCCCCAAATGATTTCTATTGAATTTAGATCAGGGTAGATAGCCAGCCATTCCAATGCTTCGATGTTTCATGATGCGAGAAAGGATTTTGTTCATTTTTTTATATTTTATTTTCTAGTGGTGACTTTTCATCCCTATTGTTTACATGATTTAGTTAATTATTATAAAGATATAATATGCTTTCGCAGTTAAGTTATTTATGCAGTAGGAAGTGTTAAACCTACTTGTCATGTGAATAAGGAGCTAAACATATCTTATAAACTAACTAATAAACTATAAAAAGAGCTTTTTTACATTTCTTATAAAAGAAATGTATAGAATTCGCTCAAACTTTCAAGATTTTTTCCGAGGCCCGGAGGGCCGAGTCTTATATACCAATCGACTCAGCTCGACGATTTGGGACAATGTCTGTGTGTGTGTGTAACGGACAAATTCTCATTCGTGTTTCTCAGCAATGGCTGAACCGATCTTATCCAAATTTAAATGAGAGAACTAAAAAACAGTAAGAACGCTATTAATTTGTTTTTGATTCTGATGTTTGGTTTCTAAGATATGAATGTTTGAATGCGTAAAAATGGTGTTTTTTGCAGTTTTTTTGAATTATCTGCCGAAATTGACAGTATAGATTAATAATTTATGTTTTTAGACAGCTTTAACGAAGACCTTTCGAACAAGCTATAGATTGTTGAAATCGGACGAAAGATTTTTATCATTTCCCATTGCCAGAAATATGACCAAAAACATGTAATCTATTATTAACGCCAAAACGGCTTATTTTAGGTTAATAGTATCTTCGGGGAATTTAATGGAGGCAATATGCCCTTTCTTTTGGTATTGTGCTTTTGCTGATCAATCTTCCTATGAGTGAGATATTTTCACAAATTTTCTTGGAAGTGATTATATCGAAATGATGCCTTCAGTAAATTTGTAGCTCTTACTTTTGAGAATAACTTTACTGAAGACTTCAAATATCTAATTTGAATACTTTAAAAGTTATGGCTTGTTGTTTGTGGATTACTCTTTGTCGCCTATTTATTGTTCAATATAGTAATAATCCATTGAAATAAGCCAAACATTATTTCGATAAAACGAATTTTGTATTTCATTTTTCTATCTACAACCGCTAGAAATAATCACCGAACACTTCCAAGTTGTCTGGAAGGAACTTGATAACTTATCAGTGCAAAAATGTTCATTTGTACGAACCTTCTGACTGCAATTTTTCTAACTTATAACCATCGGATCGATCTGAAACATATCGGAAAATGAAAGCGAAGTAAATAACTCCAAGCAACGGCGTAGCCAAGAGAAGGTTTTGGGGTTTAACACCATACAACCCCCCCCCCCACCACACCCAAAAAAATATTGGATTGAAGTTGAAAATTTATTGATGCTGACTGATTTAATTCAATACTACAATAACAATTATCTGATCCGTACATTGATAACCTGTTGTTGTAATCATCATGAGGACTTTTGATAAATTGTCGGAATGGGGTCCTGATATGTAACTGATCTATTGGTCTTGATTTTTGATTTCACAGTTGTCTAATTGCATCAATATCAAATTCCTGCCTGAAAACATTCCAATAGAAAATTTCAGAGTTCTGTAATCAATCATAATCCTCAGATTTCTTTTCAAATTGAGCTCGCTTTTGTAGAGATGTACTGTAATAAAGGTCTTTATTTCTAGAGAAAATTTTCAATAGGACGTAAGTAACAATGAGAGATGCTCTTTGAGGTCTTTCTCTTCTGTTCATTACTTGGCCATTTCAACATTTACTACTCAACTCTTTGTATAATATTGTAGTAAAAACCGTCGGCTTTCGATATGTACTGGAAAATTAGTACAAAGTGTTGTAATGACGTCGTAATAAACGAAAGAGAAAGTAAACAAAGAGAGGCTCTCAATGTAACTTACGTCCTATTGCTAAATTTTCTCTAGATTTATTAGGAAGCGAAGTTAAAATTGATTTAATGTCTGCTCACCAAAAAAATGCATAACTTTCAACATTTGCTAAAAATGTTTTTGCCTTTCTCAAACACTCTAAAATTCGTAAATCTAATCCCGACCCGGAGGGCCAAGTGTCATATGCCAATCGACTCAGTTCGTCGAGATCGGAAAATGTCTGTGTGTGTATGTATGTGTGTGTATGTGTGTATGTGGAAAAAATGTGACCTCGGTTTCTCAGAGATGGCTAGACCGATTTGCACAAAGTTAGTCTCAAATGAAAGGTACAACCTTCCCATCGGCTGCAATTGATTTTTTTATTGATTGGACTTTTGGTTCCAGAGTAACGAGTTGAAGAGTGCAATCACACATCAAATTCCCATATAAACTGAAATGAAAAATTTGCAAAATCAAATTTGTATTTTTGATGCCAAAGGACTTTAAAATGCATGAAACATTGAGATGTTTGACAAAAATTGACTTTTTTGGACTTTGGTACATTTTTGCCTTTCTCATATAGAAAGGTTATGCAATCACTCTAAAAATCGTCAATCATACCGGCCCGGAGAGAGTATGCAGTGAGGGATTGCTACTTTAAAATTAAAACTAGTTTAAAATTTCTTAACAAGTTGAAAATTTTCGGCAGGACCCGGACCTCCCGGATCTTTCTCCATGATCCGCCGCTTGTTTTCAAGCGATGTTTCAGTATCACATAGTATCTCAAGATCGTGGCTGTCGATCCATTGTGTGTATGTGTAAATCGTACTGAACATGTAATATTCATTTCCACCATTGTATTGAACATAACCAGCCATGGAATCGTAGTCTGGACAAATGAGAAAAGCACAATTGCACCACTAGGTGGATTAAAACAGGTTTTTATTTTGGGAATGCGTCGAGTTGAGACGAAAACGTAATATGATTGATAATGAGGATAACACTTTCCGAATGTAGAGAGAAATTTGTGAAAAATGGCGATTTCCATTCGACTCTAGCAGGTCCTGATCGATTTTGATGAGCATTTGATTTTTGTTGTATGACCAATTATATGTATAGGTCAATTGTTCAAAAACAGTAAGGTCAAGATAACATCATTTTGAAACCGCCAATTTCGGAGGTTTAGTATCTTCGATGAGTTTTACAAACGATAAACAGCGCATCATTTAATAAAATAATTTTGACGGTATATCGTCCAAGAAGTATTTATGGTGAATTTTCTCAGGTTAATATTCATGACTACAATAAAGTCTCAACAAATTCGCTAAAGACATGAACTCTGCTACTATTTTCTGAACAATAATTCTGCATAGTTTTAAAACTTCAAAAATTACGGTTTCGGATTTATGACGTTTGGACAGTATGATCGATTTTACCAACCCCCCACCAATTGTAAAATTGGTATTGTAAAAAAACGTAAGGGCGATACTTCAATGCTGATAGGTGGGACCGAAAAAGTAAGCAATCGCTAAAGGGACTATATACTATATATACTATCATTTTTTCAATTTCAATAGCAAACACAAATTTTTATTTAATAATTTCAAATACTTTATGAAATTTTGGGTTTCGATCACTGAATCATGCAATCTAGGTTGTAAAAAACACAATAGTTCTTAAATAGGAAATTAAACCAAGTCTGGAAATATTCTTTGTTGATTTTCTTTGAATGGTGTCACTGCTAGTATCGCTTTTTTTCAAGAAAAAGCGTTGATTTTTTAGTTCTCAGTCGCGTTGGAAATTTGAGTAAAGTATAAACTTCAAATCGATTCAAAAAAAATTTCGATTTTTTTGACTCAGTACAATATACATAACCCCTTTAGGAAAATTCAGTTTTCCCACCACAATGCATTGATTGAGGAATTTAGATATTTTATTAACAGAGCATTAGCAATAATTCGTTTGTATGTCTATTTTATTGGGCATTTTTTCGCTTTCCCATTGATTTGGTTTGAGATTTCTAGCACTGATTTTGTCCTATGCTGATTTGAGCGATTCTCTGAGTTCTGCCACTATCCCATGTAGTATGTGTTATCAAAAACATCGCGAAGCATCAAGTTCTAAATGTTCTCAAACGATGTAATATCCGAAGAGAGTGATTAGAGTTATAAGAAATGTCTCATCACACTGTTAGGTGGATTAAAAGCGTTTTTTCATTTCTTCTAGCATTTACATTTTTACAGATTTGCCTATTTTTAGGCTATTTCCACTTGTTCCTGCTATCCATTTTTTTTCTTCATTGTATTCAGTCCATTTTTTCTCATTTATCTCCATTCCTATTATTCCAATTCCAAATCAACTCATTTTTTAAAAACCTGTTTTAATTTACCTAGCGGTGCAATTGTGCCTTTCTCATTTCTCTAAACTATGGCACGGAGGCTTTTTATGTTCAACATAATTGTGGAAATGTCCATTACATTCTTAGTACACTTTGCACTTATACACAATGGCATGCCAGCCACGAACTTGATGAGCTACGTGTCGACGGTGAAACACTTGAAACAAAAAAATATCATACTCCATTAGCCTAATCAGCATTAGATCAATGTTATCTGCTTGCAAACTCATTTTGTCATGCGGGGATGGGTATGTGAGGAGGGCGAAAGTCTCATGAACGAACGACTCCCCAGCTTAAATTGGTATGCTTTGTAATATAGTGGTGGTTTAAAGATGATGGGGTTGAAAGGGAGGGGTATGAGGTGGTGGTCTGAGGGGTGATTTAAGGAGATTTTTAAAGGAGGGGAGTGAACAGTAGAGGGGGGGGTGTAACCCCTCTCCGTAAACCATCAACTACGCCCCTGTTAAAATCCAGAAACCTTATGCGAGTCGAAAAAAAATTTAGGTTGACGTTTTTCAGAGTGATTGCATAACCTTTCTATATGAGAAAGGCAAAAATGTGCCAAAATCCAAAAAAGTGAATCGCCGTCAAATTTTTTTTTCGAGTTTGCATCAAATCTCGACGTTTTATGCACCTTGAATACATTTAGCATCAAAAATAAAAATTCTATTTTTAATTTTTCCTATAGTTTTTATGAGAAATTTCTGTGTGGCCGCACTCTGAAACCCGTAATTCCGGAACCAGAATTCCGATCGATCCAAAATTCAATAGCAGCCGATGGGAAGGTTGCACCTTTCATTTGAGACTAAGTTTGGGCAAATCGGTCCAGCCACCTCTGAGAAAAATGAGTGACATTATTTGACACATATGCACATACATACACACACACATACACACACATACACACACATACATACACACATACACACACACATACAGACTTTTATCGATCTCGACGAACTGAGTCGAATGGGATATGACACTCGGCCCTTCGGGCCGGGATTAGGTTGACATTTTTCAGAGTGATTGCATAACCTTTCTATATGAGAAAGGCAAAAATGACCATTTTTTGACTTTTCATAGTTATTTTAATAGTATCTATTTATTCCATTCTTGTTCTGTGCCATTTCTTCTGTTTTGAAACATTTTTCTCATTTTCCAGTGGGGGAATTATTGGTAAAACCGACACCCCACAACTTTTCCTAGAAATCAAAGTTTTAATCATTTCATGATGACACTTTATTATAAGGACGATTATGTAGAGCAGAAGACAAATTGGATTTACGTTAGTACGCCGAATGTCATAAAAATAAACAAAACATATGACATCAGCGTTCTTACTCGTCTGGATGTTAGATTTTGTTGGTAGATTTGAAAGTTTTAATCGAACAAAAAAATTTCTCAAATAGCCAGTTTTTCAGTACCTACTATTATCGGCATTTCCTATGATCAACTGGGTGCATTGAAGACGAGTTTGAGAAAATCAGTATTTTTATCGCTTTAAAAAAAATTCGCTGTTGGGGTAAAACCGACACCCTTTGGTTTGGGTAAAACCGACACGCAGTTAAGATGATTGTGTTTATTTGCAATTCATTACAAAAGGCTAAGGCTTTGTGACACTTCACTTACACTATTACCACACTATAGTAATAGCAAAAATACACAGAAATACTTTTATTGTGTTTATTTCTCGTAAGTCTCTTTAAAAATCAAAAAATGGAATTTTTGCTTATCAGATTCTATCGAAGCTTTTGCTATTTCTGCAAAAAGCTCATCAAGCCGAATTTCTAGTGTTCTCTTGGTTTGTCATAGATGAACTTTATCAACTTTATAGCTCTACGCTCTTCCTCTCACTACATGAAGAAGCTACAACAAGCACATATTTGCATCACACATATTCACACTTTATTATTCAGGCATATATCACGTTTTAATAAAGATAAAAATTTAAAAAAAGTGAAATTAAAGAGGGTGTCGATCTTACCCCTATGGGGTGTCGGTTTTACCCGCAGTGCCTAGAAGAAGTCACTTTGTTTTCTAAGTTTTGCAACCAATAATTTTCAATGAAAATAATTTATTGAATTGCTGACAAAATTAAGCCTTGTTAAGAACTTTCCGAAGAAGAATTCTGCGTAGAAATTATAATTTTATTGGTAGCCCAGAGAAATTGTTAAGCTTAAAGTGTCGGTTTGAATCATAATTCCTCTATTCATTCCTTCCATTTTTGTACTCTGTTACCAATTTTTATATGTCAAACATTGGATATTATTGTTATTTCTACTTCTAACTAAGTGTTTATTTCTATGTTTACTTTTTTGTAGCTTTGTTTTTAAATTTTTTGTTGTATTCATTTTTCTTCCTTTCGCCGTTTTTCGCGTTTTCCATGCTTCTATTTTTTATTTTGCTATTAACCTTAAACATATTGCATTCTATTTCTTCAATTTTTTGTCTAGTTTTTTTTTCATTTTCTTCATTTAATTTGATTGTTTCATTTATGCAATCTGTTTCATTTTGCTGTCTCTTATTTTTTTTTTTTACTTTCAATTTTTTGGCTTTTCCATGTATTTTGTCTATTTTCTGTTGTTTCTCCGTTTTGGATTTGTTTTCTATTTTTATGTTGGTAGGTTTTAGATTATTTACATATTAATATCGTTTTCCATTATTTTAAATGTCATTTTTTCAGATTTCTGGTTTTGTTCCATTTTTTCCTTTCTCATATAAAGAAAGGCAATCACTGTAAAAATCGACTTTTTAACCGAGGCCCGGAGGGCCGAGTGTCATTCACCATTCGATTCAGTTCGTCGAGATCGGCAAATGTCTGTGTGTGTATGTGTGTGTGTATGTGTGTGTCATTTAAACTCACACAATTTTCTCATAAGCTGCTATTGAATTTTTAGTTGATCCGACTTCCGGTTCCGGAGTTACGGGTTGAAGAGTGCGGTCACTCTGCAAATTCCCATATAAACTGGTACCACCATGATATTCAAATGATGTAAAACATATTAAAATTGATGTATCATTACTCTAGTTTGCAGGTCTGGATCACTAATGATCAATCAAAGCAGCTTTGACCACAATATTATTCTTTTGCCTTTCTCATATAGAAAGTTTATGCAATTGCTCCAAAAACCGACTTTCTAACCGAGGCCCGGAGGGCCGAGTCTCATATAACATTCGACTCAGTTCGCCGAGATCGCAAAATATCTGTGTGTATGTATGTGCGTATGTATGTGTGTATGTATGCATGTATGTATGTATGTGTGTATGTGCAGATTTGTTAACAAAATGTCTACATCGGTTTCTCGGAAATGGCGAACGGATTTTTACAAACTAAGATTCAGATGAAAGGTATAATATTCCCATAGGTTGCTATTGAATTTCATTTTTAACCGACATCTTGTTCCGGATTACGAGTTGAAGAGTATGGTTACAAAACAAAATTTGTTGATTTGTCCACATCGGTTTCTCGGAATTTTCTGAACCGATTTTGACAAACTTGATTTTAAATGAAAGGTCCATCAGCTGCATTTGAATTTTGTGTGGATCCGAGTTCTGGTTTCTGAATTACAGGGTGATACGTACGATCACGCAGCAAATCCCGATTCTAACGAATTCTGCGATGAATGTAAAAAGGTGAAATTTTTTCCAAAATGTAAACACAACTGTTGAATTTGTAGATCTAGGTCACCAACAGTCATTCAAAGTCTCTTTGGCCACGCTGGCCACCATCGACGGATCCGGAAGCATCCAAATTCAGAATAACGGTTATATTGGTTTCTCGAAAATGGCTAGACCGATTTGATCAACTTAGTCTCAAATGAAAGGTGTTGCGTCCCCGCAAACTGATATTAAATTCCATCTCCATTCGACTTCCGGCTCCGGAGTTACGGGTTGTGGAGTGCGATCACATAGAAAACTCCGATTCAAACCGATACCGCGATGAATGCAAAAAGGTGCTCTTATATATACTTACCAAGTGTAATAAGAATGAAAGACATTTCCATAATGTTATATTGTACGAACCAGCTATTAATCATAGTTTGGAGAAATGAGAAAGGCACAATTGCACCTCTAGGTGGATTAAAACAGGTTTTTCTATGTATTATTGCTCCTCGCATGTTCCTTACTTTTTTTTGTTTTCCTCACTTTGGATTCTACCTTCATTGAATGTTCCATTTTTCTACCATTTTACCGATTTACACAAGGTTTAAATTATGATTGAGATATTAGTTATGGGTGCGTTTTGACTTCGTCTCATCAGAAGCCGACACTAACTTTTTTTCGGAATAGATTAGCGCCGGCTTGACGCTAAACCCCTGACACTAAAACACACTTTGTGTTTTAATCGAACAACTGGCCAAACGTGATGTCCCGTACCGTCTCCTTAGGGTGAAATATAGCATAGTATGATTGAGATGTTGTATCTTCAGAGGCTGGCGATGTTGTAGCGCACCGATTTGGCCGTATGTTGGGATCTTCTCCTGGATTCGACAGAAAATCAAGCAATATTTGAGTTTTTTTGTGGAAAAATGAAAAGACATACGAACTTCTGCTTTCAATCTTTTATTCGTTATTTATTGATAATCAGCAAATAATTTTTATTTTCCGAAAATTCAAAAATGCAGGTTTAAATTGGCGGATCTCGTTGGCCTCTGCGCGCGAAGCATCGTCTTACTTTGTCAAGTGCAGAGCCTCTCGCAGTTGACTGAAATGAAAAATGGATATAATTTATTAAAATAGATAAAATTTCCTGCGCGCTAAAAGATGCCTCTTTTTGATTTTGACGCTTACTCTACCGCTTTAAAAGTGTCGTCCAAGCAAGAGGAACAACACAGCGACATTTTATTCCCGTTCGCCTGAATCCAAACTACTTTCACGCCGAGTTAGTGAAATCGTTAAAAGTGGCCAAATCAACTGACACCAGCGTGATGGCAACCGGAAGTTGGCCGATGTTTTCGAGCATATCAAGCTGCCGAAATTCACACAGAAATATCTGGTTTGGCAGGCTTTCCGTACTTGCGACCTTCTCATTGCAACCGAGGCTGTCAACCAGGAAATTTACGTGAAGGAGTCCTCAGTGCGGACAGAGACCGACGTAGAATAAACGAAAAAAATGAAAAAATTATTTGAATTAACAGAACTAAGTGTATTCTGCTGTAGTTCACCACAAAAGTGTCTATGCACTGACCATACTAGCAGAGAACTATTTTTCCAAAAGATTTCGAGCTTAACCGTTTCTGTGTTTGAAAAATCTACAATGATGAAGGGGGCCCTTATACTGGACCCCCGGGCCGGTAATTTCTCTCTACAGCCCTGTTTGTATAATGTGTTTTTACCAAGTGAAACTTTTTCGGCTGTTACATTGTCTTAGTGTATAAGGCGAAGATAGTGTGATGCGGTATGGTCGCATAATCAAGGTCGAAAGCTACGGCTCCTTGCAAACAAACCTTTGGTCTACGCGTTATCCCGGCTTACTCAAACATATAGCCAATGATTTAGTCAAGGCTCTAGTGCGTGGAGCGACGTCGGACAGCACCCGAAAGCCGGTGGTATTCATTTATTTATTTCATGACATCAGTTACACTTATTCGTTATAAAATGGTTCGTGACATGTTTAATTATAAATATATAATATTGTGTAAGCAAAATCTTTGTTTCAGTATACTTTTTCTTGGTTATTAACTAGGTTTTAATTAACTCTCTTTAGAGCTTCATAACAGGGCTAGTTGTGACATTTCACTAAGTCCTTCAAAGAGCTTTGTTTTTAAAAAAATTTAGGTTTTCATCATATGCTCAAAATATAAATTCAACCTTCTCTAAAAATGCTCATTCTTCAAAGTCATATTTCCATTTTAAATATAAAGTTATTGCTTGAAGTAAAGCTTTAACCTTAATATATAAAAATATTGGGTATGCCATTTCGTTAATATTGAATATATCGAACTTCAAAAGATAAATAAAAACGTTTAAATTTTGGTTAACCGTTTATTTATTCGACATCTTGTCCTTACGATTTTTGTAAGTTTCAAAATTTGGTCTTTCGATTCTTTGTCCTTTCGACCTTTTGCCATATATTTATATGATATAATTTAAATCATTGATCAATTCCGAAAATAATTTCATTACCATTGACAATGCATTACTATTTGTGCGGCGCACAGTGGCTGGAAGCTGGCCAAAGCCTCAAAGATTTATTTTTGAAATATTGATATTTTATATTTTTCCTAAATTTCTCGTGTATTGAATGATGTATATTCAAAATTTCATTGGATAAGAATACGATTTTTAACATGAGTTTAAACGTAGCAAAGTCCGAACTTTTTAATGATTTTCATTTCCGAAACCATCATTGCTCTGTTCACTTCAAATGCATGTTGCTCTTTTGATTTTGGTCCGATTTTAGCACAACTAGTTTCATTGTGTAGAGGAACGAAAGAACTTGGTTAGTGAATAAAATACATTTACAATTCGCTTGGAACTATGACTTTTTAGTTTAAATATGTTTGAGGTGGTCAGATCAAAAATACTTTTTTCACTAATGTATTCTGTACAAATTTCGGAACGGTTACATAGTATACATTCTATGGGAAATAACCTCTACTTTTAGAATATCATGGTCTCGTTCTGCGCCTAGGTGCGCAAAAAGGTTTAAGGAGATTTTGAAGCTTTGCTGCTGATATGGAGACGCATGCTGTTTTGTGTAAAATAGTTAGACAATCTACAGTAAACCAACACGTTATACAATGGATTTAAAGTAGTGTTCTTCATTTTTTATATTTCTGACATTGGTGAGCAGTAACGGAAAATCTATCATGAAAACGGGATCATAGTTATAAGAAAGGTTCAATGACACTGTATGGAAAAATGCATTTAATATTTTACGACTTTTGACATCAAAAATGAGCTCAGCACCTCAAACGTAGCTTAAATTGTGATTTTCAGCCAAATTAGTAACATTTGAGGTTTTGTCCGACTTTTGTTTGAAGACTCCTGCGACACTGTGCGGCGTAATCTAAATTTGTTTCCTATCATACACATTGAATCGTCTGCTGTGGACGCATGGTATCTGATTAATTTTTACTCTCACCTTATCAAATTTATATCTATCATACAAGCACATTTTAACCGACCGCTAATTTTCTGTTCGACCAGACAGTATACCCGTTGCAGAAACCATGACGCCAAACAATCAATACAGCACGTAATTGCAAAAGTTCATTGTACGCATGATTGAATCATTGATCCTGTAATGCACTCGAAAATTACTCACGTTTCGAAGGGCTCATTATAAAATACTACTTGAACATTAAGCTCTGCCTCTCATTCGACCTCAAGGCAGGCTCTTTTCCCTCTGGACTCAGCTTACGAAAGGATTACTCATAATAATATGACAACCCGTTGATCTCGTTCGATCGTTCGCTTTATGATTGCAGGAATCTGGCTGGCCGCGTCCGCAGGTATGTTTTTATCCACTCTTTCTGGTATGTACCTATATTCGTCTCGGTGCAGAATGGAGAATGTTATTAAAGCGAAACACCTCTCACTGATGTACTTACTGGGTGCAATACCTCGAATGATGCTGCAGGTAATAATACCACACTTCCACCATCCTTCCCGGTTTGCTCTACCTTCACCACAAGTCCCGACGCAGAGGTAAATCAAATTGGTTCTGAAAGTAAATTTATCCCGCCATTATCAGTTCTTATTGTCCTGGTGGTTGGCGGCAGGTTCTGTGCAGTGGTTGATCAGCTAAGGTGGAAGAGCTGAGATGTAATGTAATAAGAAAAACGAACGTGCAAAGCATCGGAACCTTGCGAGAATTGTGCACGGAAATCCTCAGAAAACATTGTGTATTAAGCGGAGAGGTGGAAAATGGTCACGAACCAAGGGAGCTACGTGTGTTTTTTTTTTTCAGTGCTGTAGCAGAGAGATGCAGCACAAATCCAAACTCCACAGTTACAAACGATAACCAGCCGGTGCGGTTAAGTACGGTGAGGGACCAGCAAGGCAGCCGCTGCATCATTTCAGCGGGAGAAGAAAATGATGAAAATGTAATCAAACAAAGAACTCACGAAAAAAAGGATATAATGTGCTTATTTTGCTCCATTTGTTTCGCAAATAAACCTTTTTTGTGGTTTTATCGATTGTTATACTTGTGTGTCCCTGATGGGAGTTTCGCACACAACATACGTTGTATTTGAATTTTTTTGATTCATGGTTGATGTACTGCATTTTAGCAATTTGATTTGCGTTTATGTGAAAAGTTTAGTTGTTTGGCATTTGATATTCTTCAATATATTTTTATTTTGTTAACGAAATATTATTAAAATGTATCTGAAATATGGTAGCTAGCAAGCCAAGAATTGGGTTTCAACTTCGTCTCATCAAAATGTAACGAGTGTTCAATGAAAAAAATGAGAATTTTTTCAGTCATGTAGTTAAAAAACAAACGAAAAATTTCACCGACTTCAGTATTTTTTATTAAAAACATTATGTTTATTATTCATAAAAACGTCAATGAATATTGCAGAAGGGGTCCTGGTCATTCATACAAAGCAACTAAGTCGCGATGCTCTCACAAGAGCGCTGGACGGTACTAACGTCCATCTTCCGGATACCATTTCCGGTCCTGGTGGTCAACTGATTCGTATCATTGGCCCATGAATTATTTTTGTACACTAGGGCACTGAGGGAGCCGAAAAAATCCTCAATGGGACGGCACTGGGGCAAGTTAGTCGGGTTCCTTTCTTTCGGCACATACGGTATCTTTTTCTGCACAAGATACTCCAGCGTCATCTTAGCGTAATAGGAAGACGCCTTGTCCGGCCAGAAGACGTACTTCCCATCCGCATGATGCTTCTTTAAGAACGGCAGATGAATTTTCTCAAGACACTCCTCCTGGTCCACTTGTTGATTGATGGCCAGACCGCTCGTGTTAAACCATGGCTTTAAAATCCCTCTGTCCGAAATGGCGATGTATAGCATAACTTTTTTTTCAAATTTTTGCTTAAACTTATATTTGACTTCGGGTGTGTGGCCGACTTGTCGCGGGAATAATAGCTGTCATTTCCTGGAATGTTGGTCTTCGAGAGCGAAAAATAACTTTCGCCGTCCAGCATGAACGACGTCCCGCGGTAGTTCTTCGTCATCCACCGGCACTGCGATTTCACGATCACTATCTGCTCGTCCGTGTACTCGGGAGACCGAGTCTTCTTCCGACAGATGATGTCCTCCATATTGAGGGTTCGGTGAATCAAAGTATGGGAGCAGTGATATTTTCGGCCGGCGTCAAGCAATCTCGTTCCCTCCTTGTTGTCGAATAGCTTTTTCAACGCTTCCTTTTTGTTCTTCGTCATTATCTTCGCCTGACGGCCGCTACCGACCTTCCGCTCCACGCTCAGGGATGCCCGGATCCGATAAATTGTACTCGATAAATTGTAGTCTTACTAGTGAGTGATATATAAACGTTCACCGGAATAGCAACCAGCAAGTAGTGGAGCGAATATAGAGTTCTATGCAAATTATTCCACACACACTAATTGGAGGTTTGTTTTCCTCCAGTTGTCATATATGAAACTGTCAGCCAATTTAAACGTTTGATATAGCTCGCCTAAAGTATTTATAATGGTGTGGAAATGCTCTATGTCGCGGTAAAACTTATTCCGGAGACGTACAATACCGGTTGGTCAGGTTCCAGCACGAAAATAATCCGACCGAAAAGCTATTTTCAATTTGTATTCCTCCACCTCTAAGAGAAGAGACGACAACAGGCTTCTTGCTCTTCTTAATTTTATCTACCAGCCCCTGTCGTAATTCCAAAGACAACAAGCATCCATCGTTGCCAGATTTCATTTGCATGATTTTCACAATTGCTGTACCTCAAATATCGACCCTCAGTCAAGAATTCACAATACTAGCTGCATTTAAAAATTGAATTTTAAGTTTATTTGTGTCTCTCTTAACAATACACGTAGTTATATCGTCATTCAGGGTATTCATTCAATTTGCATGAAATGTTCATGTATATGAAATGTAGCCAAAATAAACTCAGCAGCACTGTTTATCATCCCGTTTGAAAATATTATGAACGCTCTTGACTGGCAAAACGACCAATCAGAAGCTGGTTCAATATTGAGGTTAGGACTGGATCAAATTGGCTACGCGATTGTCTTCTCTTCTCTTAGCTCCACCTATGACAGGTGGAGGAAAACAAATCGTTGAACACGCTAATACAGTTACAGATTGTCAAGTAGTCTATAGAACCAGTCACCCCAAACATCAGACCGACTGAGGACGTACAGGGATGCCGACAATCAAAGGAGTATCATAGATTTCTCTTCCATCTTGATATATGTTTACCAATTTCAAGCTGGTCCCGGTATGGAGTTCTAGGCAAATCATTTCACGCACACACTACTTGTGAGTTTGTTACTAGAGAGAGCAAAGCGCTACTGTCTCCATGTATTCACGGACTGAAACATGGGGTCTCGCTCTAGCATGTTGTATCCCATTACTTTGACATGTGTGTACCCGGGGCAAGAGGTGTCAAATTAATGAGCCTAGCATATGTGAGAGCGAGATGATAAATTTTCAGTGTTAGCAGCGACATGCGACCTCTAGTAGTTATAATCTCTTTTATTTTACCTCATCGGATCATAAGAATTGAAAGTTGCAATCTGACTTCGTTTTAGACAAATTTGAGCCTTTGGATAGCGGTGCTACCTGTAACTAACCTGTTAGTATCGAAAAATATCGGAGTAGACATGTCAACCTCAAAATATAAGCATACTGAAAATTGATTTAAGAACTCGATCTGTTGGCTCCGGTTACCGAATTAACATCGCCTAATACTAGGCCTCCTCAGTAAACGACTTGGTCGATTTGGCCAGAGAGAATAAGTAGAGAGACAAATAGTGTGAAGCCAAAAATACTTTATTGAGCAGACCAATCGTGCAATGTAAATAAACATTACTCAGGCCTGAGTTGGAAGAGATAAGTATTGTATATCCTTCAAAAAAAAAATATTTAAATTTTTGGCAGAATTTAGTTAAATCGCGATTGTAAGGTCCATCCTAGAGTATATGTATTAGTAAAAACAAGCTTTAGAATTATTTCATCTCACTGTTTCAAAATGTACATCATTTGATAAACAAATACACCGATCGCCATACGATTTGTTTTCAATATATAATAGGAATCATTTAAAGTGCTGACTGTGGAAGTGGTTGCCAAAATGCTAGTGTTGAAATCATCATAAATGGAGTGTTGCCGATTTAACTGATTTTCATTCTTCGTATCTCTTCCTACTCTCTCTGGGTTTGGCTTGATGCCGACAATCTGTGCGTTGCTGAAACTTTCTACCAGCCCGTACCCGATACAGTTACTTAGATGCGGTATTCGATCCATATGTTCGTCTGAAACGAAAATAATATAGCTGTCCGTCCCAAGGTTCATATTGCTATTACGGTACTTGCTCTGTGAATATTTTTTTGCTACGATTACAATCTGTAGACATAATATGATAGTCTATAGCGAAAGTACATTGCAATTCGAGCTCGACCACGACGTTCAAATGAAACGTCGCGTTTTACTTATAACCGCAATAGATAATCTAACGTTCTATTGAAACAAAAGCATGTACAATTATTCAGTCGGTAGCATGACAAGTATCAAATAATCCTCACGCAGCCCTTGCGATAGCCGGCTATAGAACTAATAGAATATCCAATAAATCTAATGGCACACTTACTAACAATCTTCCCCTTCCCGTAGAGATGCAGAGGATTCCTCAGTCTCTAGCAGAGACATGAATCGGACTAACATTCCTTCCTCTCCCAGAAGATCTGCATTCGGATGTGGCCAGCGTTGGTATTGATCATCATGCAGGGATCAGGAGAGATTGCACAATGTGGATCAGCATGGTATTCCCAAGCATTCTATTCCAAAGAACGCTTTGCAATCTCAATCGGTCCTAGTCAATAACGGAGTAGTAACACAAGGGCGAGCTCATATGCTTATGCTTCTTTAGGACTTACTTGGCATAATCAGTAGTGACCATAACAATAAATAAATCGTGCGCGGAAGCGTTTGCTTGGAATCGGCATTCTACTATTAACATAGAATTGGCCTGGAAATAACTCAGTTTTTATTTCTGTTTTCATACTATTTAATGTTAATAACCATACTATAAACATTTAATAATGAAGTTTAATATTTATAAAAGCCCCTCTTACTACGAAATCTTTACACATGTGCAATTCCAACTATCTTCAAGAATAATACGTGACACAATAAAAAAATAAAGGCGCACACAAATACCTTCTGTATAGGATTCCGCATTTTATTCTAACGATCGCTGGGTAAAATCAGTAGAGATGGTCGGGTTTCATTTTTTTCGAACCCGAACCCGACCCGAACCCGAGAGCTTGAAAATTGAAAAACCCGAACCCGACCCGAGCCCGAAATTATAAAATTTGAAAAACCCGCACCCGACCCGAGCCCGAAAATTTTAAAATAAGAAAACCCGGACCCGACCCGTACCCGAGAATGAAAATTTTGTAAAACCCGAACCCGACCCGACCCCGAGAATTTTAAAATTTGAAAACCCGAACCCGACCCGAAGCCGAAAATTTTTAATTTGAGAAACCCGATCCGAACCCAACTTGCTAATATGGAGAATCCACCAGAGATCTCGAAGATTTTTAATTTTAGGCACCCTAGGCTCATCTTAGAATAGTAGAATCATTCGAATCTGAAGTAGCACCAAACGCGTTGAGTTATATCTGCCTATGGCGAAACGAATTACTGGCGAGTAAAATCCGCATTTTTATTTGCTATTATTGAACGTCGAATATATAATGTTATGAGAAGCTTACAAATTGTCGATATATTAACTGAAATGTAGAATAAATCGGTTGCTAACTCATGGGGAAACAAAAAACTTAATGGTGACAGTTTCAAACAACCTTGCCCGTCGTACTTAACCAAAATTTCTAATTTTGTATCAAAAGCGAATTCTATACATTTCTTTTCTAGGAAATGTAAAACCATTCCTGCAAGGCAGTTTTGTATAATTTATCACATGTTAGCTATGGTAATTTACCAGAGCAGTACCACCAAATTTGTGATTTCAATATATGGGAATTGTGAAATCGTCCCCGGGCTACAACGTCCTTTTTAGTCAATTGTTACAGTTTATTTTAACTGCAAGCATTCTTTATCATAAATCAATTTGATTATTATTAAACTTCTATTAAAGCAGGTACAACCTATTTGTTGCATTTGACCAACTTAACAGTGCCCGCTTAAAGTTTGTTTGGGGTACAAATGTACCCCACAAAACCATTTACGTTAATGTTTTGTCATGTTTGCATAATTCCGAAGACATTATTTTATCTTTTTTTAAAAGCAAAACATCGATACACAGTAAGCGAAAAACTTGTGAAAAATTGTATGTTTTAGAATAAAACTATCCAATTTAATTATAAATTTAATAAAAATTAGACATATTAGAGCGATTCTAGTTCTTGGATACGAATGTATCCCAAAAAACCGTTTACTTAGAGAAAAAGTCACTAAACCGTTGTAGGGTTAATGGACAATTATTATTCAATATGTAGCAAAAAGTACTACCATTAAGTGCACTCGCAACACCCACTGTTTGATTTCGGATCAATAGATTGGTTTTTGTTGTTTCTACTTTCCGTAGATTTCTACTAGCTTTGCTTTGGACACTATTTGCTGTACGCTTTAGCTGAGTTTTACGCGTTTACTCTGACCGCGGCCTACGTATCGGTTTTAAAATACCTGTCGAAATTAATATTTTAAAACAGAAAGTTGAACCAATATTTTCCGATAAATTCCTGTTGACTTGATTTATTACTAATTATCATTTAAAATAAATCGCAAGAGATTTTAGATGTGAGACACGTATTGTTGAATGCTCTCTCATGAATGTTCTTTTAAAACATAAAATAATTCAGTCAGTTTGCGAATCTGAAGAGACAGAATTTAATACAAGAATGAAAAAATACTATATTTGAGCACCAGAAAATACGACGAATTCTAGCGATTTAAAGGTGCTACCATTTGGTACGGTTATATGTGTCTTCATTCGTATCACGAAATATAAAAAGGCTGGGTTTTGTGTATAGACAGCGTCGAGAAATGGTTGGGTTGTTTTGTTCAAAACCCGAACCCGACCCGACCCCGACAATTTCTAATTTGAAAAACCCGAACCCGACCCGAGCCCGAAAGTTCAAAATTTTAAAAACCCGGACCGACCCGAGCCCGAGAATTTCAAATTTCAAAACCCGGAACCCGACCCGAGCCCGAGAAGCTTAAATTTATAGAACCCGAACCCGACCCGAAACCCGTCGGGTTCGGGTCGGGTCCGGGTTTCGGGTCTAAAAACCCGAACCCGACCATCTCTAAAAATCAGCACCGACACGATAGAAACCACCATTAACATTCGTCGCGTGATTGAAAAGTGAGTGTTACCGATTTATTAAAACATAAGCAATGCTCCTCATAGTCGGTTATCAGGAGTTCAAGTAGCTTATTTTACTAATCGTATTAATACATCAAATGATAAATTTCCCAAATTCTCAGCAGCTATGATAACGCTATTGGCACACTTACTAACAACTCTCCCCTTCCCGGGATACATGTGGAGATGCAGAGGATTCCTCGGTCTCTAGCAGCGACATGTATCGGACTGACATTCATTCCTCTCCCTGAAGATCTGCATACGGACGCGGCCGGCATCAGTATTGATCAGCATGCAGGGATCAATATAGATTGTACAATGTGGCTCATCATGTCATTTCCAAGCATGTTGTTGCAAGGAACATTTTGCTATCTCGTTTGGTTCTGGTAAATAACGGTAATTAAGATCGCTATTTCACTCAATATGAAAAACCAGCTTTCTAAAACTATAGTTCAAACCTTGATTAACAACTTTGTCGAAGACGTTAACTAGCTACGTGCTAGCTTTCAAAAATATTTATAACGATTTTTAAAAATTAATCTTACATGTTTGAGTGCTACTATTTAAGGGCTTTACTGTTATCTCATATAAAATGGTACAACGGTTTACAGCTTTTACATATTTTAAAACACTATTTCTTAGCCATTCAGAGTCAGAATTACAAAAATTTCGTTTGAGAATCCAGGAACGAAGCCAAGATAGTTACAAACGTTTTTGATCAGATTGAGTTAGGCTCACGCAAAACAGTGGTGATGTTAGAAAAAGTGAAATATACTTCCGGTTCGAACCCAAGACGATATCCAGAACTGAGGTAGCTTTAGCCTCAAGCAAAAGCAATACATAAGATTTTAGGTGTAAATCCTAAATGTCGTAAAAGTTACTTCCCACAGCAACTATTGTAGTATGATGCATACTTGGGTCTATCAAAATATTAATAAAGTTCAGTCGTTCACATTTACAAGGACGAAATGATTCTTCTTCATATATAAAACAATCTAAAAATGAGGACTGGGGAGTACTCGTCTTTTCATTTTCTGACTAGGTCTATGTTATTCACCAATTCATTCTAAACATTTCATTCAAAGGTACCAAGTCTCTGCCATGACTATATTCTCATTTATTTAAGTTTAAAGTATCGGTGTCGGTGGTGCATTGACAGTGTTGGAAGAAACAATAAATTTCTGCATTTGGATTGAACAATACGTTTTAAAATCCTTATAACTATTTTTTGAAAACTCGTAGCTAGTTTCCGTCTTCGACAAAGTTGTTAACCGATGTGTGCACTACACTTTTATAAAGCTGGTTTATCATAAAATTATTTTTATACATGAATTTATGCAGTAATATTGTCAAATGTGTGTGTGTGCGTGTGTTAACCATGCTGTCTTCCTCTAGCCGGTAGTGATTAACAGAAAAAAGATGTTTGCATGTATTTAAACATATTCATGCAAATAACTTTAGGATTTAGGTAGGTGTTGGCCCAATTGACTTACCGATGATCCATTTCGTGTACAGCGCCAGACATGTTCCGAGGTCATCGTTCCATCAACCAGTCCCGCTTTAATGTAATGTTGGTATCAATTGGATTCAACATTACAGTAAAACTTTCGATTCCTTCGACGCGTATTTAGTGTATTGCTTTCATTTGTAAATATTATATTATTTTCGTTATGTATACTAGAAAACATACCAGTTTTCTGAGTTATACTTTTTATCCTATCCCATATTTTACCTTTTGGTTGGTAAATGACTGGGCAATGCGTAATATAGACCCGGCGGTTCGCCACCGTTGTCCTTAGCCTCTTGTCCAGTAACTCCTATCCCTACCTCCCCGCGGTGCCAGCTGGGGTACGAGTAACCATAAGAAAGATTGGGTAACTAACCTCGATTGGACCATGGTCGTATGCTGACAGGGAAGGGGGGCTCCTCTTTTCGGAGGGTGAGTCCCTCCGAGCGTATGTTCCCCATGTTAGGGGAGGCTCGAAACAGCGTCTGTTCTCCATGTTAGGGGCGGCTGATGAATCGTCCTCGTGTCAGCGTGGGACTCTAAACAGAGCTGACACGATGGTCCTCCGGCGGCCCTACAAGCCGCCCTGGAAAACTAACCATTGCGAACAATGCAGATGAAAAGGAGGAGATCGGTCGGCCGAAAAACAACAAAGCTGCCGGTATAGTTCAACTACCCAGCGAGCTATTAAAATACGGTGGTGAAACACTGGCTAGAGCGCTGCACTGGGTAATCGCCAAAATTTGGGAGTAGGAGATTTTTCCGGAGGAGTGGATGGAGGGTATCGTTTGTCCAATCTACAAGAAGGGTGACAAGTTGGATTGCTGCAACTACCGCGCGATCACATTACTTAGCGCCGCCTACAAGGTCCTCTCCAAAACTCTTTGCCGCCGATTGTCACCAGTCACCAGGGAGTTCGTGGGGCACTCCCGCCTGGTAATGCCCCACGAACTCCCTGGTAACTGGTGACAATCGGCGGCAAAGAGTTTTGGAGAGGACCTTGTGCCCAGTGCCCACACATCATTTGTTCATCGATTTCTAATCGGCGTATGACACAACCAATCGAGATCAGCTATGGCAGATAATGCACGAGTACGGTTTTTCGGATAAGCTAACACGATTAGTCAAAGCGACGATGGATCGGGTGATGTGCGTTGTTCGGGCATCAGGGGCACTCTCGAGTCCCTTCGAATCTCGAAGAGGGTTACGGCAAGGTGATGGTCTATCGTGCCTGCTGTTCAACGTTACGTTAGAAGGTGTAATAAGGATATCCATGCTCTCCTTATTACACCTTCACGAGTGGCACGATCTTCAGGAAGTCCGTCCAGCTTCTTGGCTTCGCCGACGACGCTGACATAATGGCGCGGAACTTTGAGGGATTGTCGTAAACGTAGGGGAGCCCGGGGATAGTTGGCGGTTGGGGTAAGTTGGCGGAATCCCCTTTTCTCCTTTTCTATTAGACATATAGCGCTGCCCCTCGTTATGTACCTCAAGTTATGTAAAACCCATTATCCAATGTGTTTTGGTTGTAAAACATTTTGTATTGTGGAAGTTGTGGGCGATATTGTGTTTTCGAGCATACCAAGTAATTTTCCTAGATTTTAAACACTGTGTTGTTTAGGGTGATTTTCAATCTTTTTCGTAAATGAATATATTTTTCGACAGTGCGTGAAGTGAGCTTTCAGTATCCGTATAGATATTACATCTATCCACAAGCAAAAGTTATTTTTTAAATTGTTTTTTTTATAAAATATGCGGTTGGGGTAAGTTGGCCGTACTATTTACAGTGCAATAGAAGTCGTCAAAAATGTTTATTTCTGGAATTCACTCCAAAGTAAGAAAATCTTTTTCTTGTGTATCTCGCCAATGTAGGAGACATTTATTCCGACCAATTGCATGAAGAATTTCGAAGATTTGCTATTGAATATGGAGTACGTGTCAAAGTCAATATTCCTGGGTATTGAGACTGAAATATAATAGCAAATGTCGGTTAATATATAGTTTTATTGAGAAGACATTCAGCACGTTCCAAAGGGATCCATGAAGTATTTGATTCTCCATTTGACTGACTATTTTATGGTGTATCTGTACATACCGCCAACTTACCCCGGGGTCGGGGTAAGTTGGCAGGTTTTCACCGTCACATATTTTTGTCTCTAAAAATGGAGACAATGCATCAAACATTTCAATAAAATTCAGAGATGTTGCCAACAGTCTGCCCTTCCATGCCATCTAAATCTAGCAACATCAAAGCGGTAAGAGATGAGAACTGAAAACACCGCCAACTATCCCCGGTCTCCCCTACATCAGACTGAAAGCTGAAGCCAATAGGATTGGACTTGCCATCAATATTTCGAAGACAAAATACATGAGAGCAAGAGGTTCTAAAGACGACAATGTGAACCTCCCATCCCGAGTTCGGATTGACGGTGACGAAATCGAGATGTTCGACGAATTTGTGTATTTGGGCTCACTGGTAACCGCCGACAATGATACCAGCAGAGAAATTCAGAGACAGATCTTGGCGGGAAATCGTGCCTACTTTGGACTCCGGAGGACGCCCCGGTCGCACAAAATTCGCCGCCACACGAAGTTGATTATCTACAAGACGCTGATTAGACCGGTGGTCCTCTACGGCCACGAGACCTGGATTATGCTCGTGGAGGACCAACGCGCCATTGGAGTTTTCGAAGGAAAAGTGTTACGTACCATCTATGCTGGCGTGCAGATGGAAGACGGAACGTGGCGCAGGCGAATGATCCATGAGTTGCATCAGCTGTTGGAAGAGCCATACATCGCGCATATCGCAAAAATACCACGGTGGACCGACTAGTTAGAGGACGACCTGCGGACCCTTCGAAGACTGCGAGGCTGGTGACAAGCAGCAATAGACCGAGTGGAGTAAAGACGGCTTCTGCATACAGCAAGAGACAACAAGGCTCTAGCCTGAACGGCAAGGTAAGTATATTTACGCCTAAATCAACCCGTACCCATATTTCCTGCAATTCCTGTTTATTAAAGAGAAAATCAGAAAAAAGGAATAACCAATTGACACCGTGTCTCCCTCAGCGCTATCGTTTCTCTGAGCGAAACGGAAATCCAAAAATCCAAAGACCATTGAAAGATTCATTCAAACATTGAATAGTACATAAATTTAATCAAATGATTCAAATGTTCCGAATTATCTAAAGGTCCAAAAACGAATCCAATGGTCTAAAGATCCAAAGATTCAGCTGCGGTATACCTGTGAGGATCCAAAGATTCAAGAAACAAATCTGATGATCCAAAGATCATTTCGAAAACATCCTGAAAATCGAAAAAAAACACTTCTTCTTTCTCCAATCAAAAATTTCTAAATAAATATGTGCACAACAAATATAACTTGAGCTTATTTTTGGACATCTGTTTTAGTAAAATATGCTCGGTTGGAAACCAAGAGCTGCGAAACAGGGTTACAATAGGCTCTACTGCCATAATAGGCCCATTACCCTATTTTTGTTTTCTATAAGGTAACTTTGATCAGCAAAAAAATTTGAGATAAATATTTCGATAGGACTTCCGAAACAAGTGTCTCTTTCTTTTATACATGTATCTTCAGAAGCTGTGGAGAACTCCTTATGCATTTAGGATTTCTTTCACTTCGTAAAACACACATTATAGGGAATATGTGTGTATGTTTTCGTTCTGCCATGAATGCAGTACATTTCATAATAATACGCAAAAAACACAAAATTACGGCTCAGACCACTACTGGGATACTGATAGCAGTCGGTGGGCGATTCCTCTCAACAGGCAATGAATTATAAAATACGAGTGTTCTTTCACCCACGTGCTTTGAGCGTAAATTATGTAAAACCAAAAACAATTTTGTATCACCATCTACGGCTACCTGTTCTTTAAATATATAAAATGAGGCATTATTTTGCGATTTTGAAGGTGACGTCAATTCTTAACGTAAGAGAAAGTAGGCAATTTGTTAAGTTATTCACAAAAATTAAGGTGAAATGATATGCATTGCTTTTGTCACAGGTTTAGGTTTAGTCAGTAGGCTTAACTACTAGAAACCAATCCGACACTACCATGCGCCAGCTGGCAGCGGTGTCTGCTGAATATTCCTTCTCGATAACAAACATTTACTCAATCTGTTGTCCTGAGTCGATTGAAACACAAGACTCGGTCTTCCAGGCCTCGGAAAAAATCTTCAAAGTTTAAGGATATCTACATTTTTCTTTTTAAGAAACTAAAAAATTAAAACCCTTCCCTTGGGGATTTTTCTGCGCACGGGTCACAGTACTGTGGCCAATGTAAAAGTAAGTTATTAGGTGTGATGAAAATAATAATAGACATTCGCACAGCTGATTTTTACAAACCTATGAGTATTACAGCCGTATTTTTCATACGTCCTATACTTAGTCTCTAACGACACCCTCGCACAATTGCTGCTGCCATAGACAGTATCACAGTGCGGCATTATACAGTCATTATCATGGTAGAAAGGAACACTGAACTAACCGTACTAGCATTCCAGTCTGAAAATAGTAGGAGCTACATAAAGTAAAAAAAAAAGTTGTCGGCGTGACATAAACACCATACATGTCAACTGAGGCATTAGCAAATTTTCCCCCACCCGCGACTGTCTCTATGCTGACTGTACTTGGCACTACAAACCACTCACCGAGAAGGGTCCTAAATGCAGATTCCGTACCACCGCTGCTCTCGTATTCCCCTAGCCATCCCGTTATAATGCGTTCGCTCGCTTCGGACCTGCGGGCACGTGAGTAACGGAGGATGGAGAAAAGAAAGAGCATGAAAGCTCTTGTTTTGATCATACCTCATCGTCATCCCATCCAGCTGTTCGTGGTGTTGTGTTTCCCTTCTCTATTCCCGGCCCAGCACTTTTCTATACGGGGTTCGAATTTCTCCGTAATCAGTCAGTAGTAGCTCCAGCTCCTCAGCTGAGCGGTAGTGGTCAAACGTAGCCGGTGTGCGAGTACGTAGTTGCTGGTAGTGGATCGGTTCTGCCAAGATTTCGCTCTTCCTTGCTTCACCCGAGGGCCAGTAGGCCGTGGATGATGCGTTTAATCTTATCGCCCGGAGATCTGGTTCAGTGCTAGGAAGGTGTCCTTCCCCTAGTGAAGTGCCAAAGTTCGTACCCCGAACCAGCAGAGATCGATAAACAGTTCATGCATATTCATTCGCGATTCGGTACACAAAACTCGGTGCTCGGAAGTTTCAGTTCATATCGAACGGTAACCCGTGGACGCCATTCAATCGAGCAGCCCACGACGAGACCACGAGAGCGGCACAAACCACAAACTGCATCGAGTTTACAGCGGACGAGGTGGGTAGGTAAGCTCTCTAACTCTTATTTTCCAATTATGTTGGCTTGCATTGCCTGCATGTCTGCCTGCCAGAGGAACAGCAGCGAGTAGTATGCGTGAGTGCGCGTATGGGTATATGCATGCATTCGTGGAAGCGGATGTCCTACGCGGTCCACCGTTCACTCTGTCCGTTTTTGCCGTTTTATCGTCCTTGTGTGTTGTTTTGTAGCATCGACTGCACCACAAAAGGGACCACGTTGCCAAATTTGGACTGCAATCTAACTGCAGCGAAGGGATAGTGGAATATGTTTTGGTGGCCTCAGGTTGAACATTTTTGGGTTTGCTTATCTATGGACACATCATTGTTTATAGTAATTAAAAGACGACACCTTGTTTATGTTTTGTACAGCCTATCTATGGTTTCTTTTACGTAATTTTTTTTCAGGGCCTGATTCGGTTGTTTGTATTAGACTTCAAACACTGCACGTCACTACCTCAATCCAGTGCAATTTTTTCCCTGAATAATATCGTAAAACATGTTAATTGTTTTATATAGGTGAATTTCAAAATTATGTTGCATTTTCTAAAAAAAATGGTAACAATTAATCTGATAAAGAGATATTCCAGAAGCACACGCCTTAAACCATTAATGAATAGTATCTATAAGTACAGATAGCTATCGAAATACTTATAGTTAAAAGTGTATTCTTAGTTAGAATGATTACTTCCAATTTTATACAAACTCAGTCTCGATATTCATCGGATATCTGTAAATGTTCATCTTTTGAAATATACCCGAAATCAAAATCTGACAGCTTCTCCGATTCTGATAAAGCTCAAATTATCTAGATTTTAAATTCTCAGACAGGTAAAATTTCAAAAGGAAATGTGGTGATGCAACAAAACACTCATTTCATTCTTATACCCTTAAAATTAATAATGTAACTTATTTTTCCATGAACATCTGAAAACAGCTTCACTTTTTACCTGCTTACTGCATTATTGGTGTCAGAAAGAATTTACCATTGTACATAACATGTATTTTAAATGAAATCACACCAATTCAGCCTGAGAAAATAAAAAGAGTGAAATGAACAGTACGAGAGGATTTTAAACCGATTTTTTCTCCTTCGTTTAGCCCATTTTTATACAATTCTTATTGCCATTCTAAACTGGGGCATTGCGAAAAAACTTTTTTTTTACTTTCAAGGATCATTTAACTACTTAGGTACTCATTGGGATTTGTCCGCTAGAGCAGCGTTTGCCGCTTGTAGGGAAACATGAGGAGACTTGACCAAGCGCAAAATTCTATTATTTGCTATGACGTTTTCTATTAGGCTCTTAAAAAATTTTCTAAAATATTTTCATACTTGTTTCGACCCCTTAAGGTAATTTTAAAAGTTTGGAATGAAAAATACTTTCCTTAAAGAAAATATCCCGTAATTAATAAATATGTGTTAAATGATGTAATTTTTTATCAAACTTTGTATGCACATATCTTCTCGACTAATAATTACTTTTTTAGTACCCATATCTTATTTCTTATGAAGTGATGAAATGGTTTTGCATAAATCGGAACATTGGAATAGACATTACTAACATTTGCACGACATTTTACACAACAACTAATGTTGGGGAGACTTGACCAAGATTTTATGGGGAGACTTGACCAAGTGGAAATAAGCTGAAGAAGACTCAAAATTTCTGATATTTACTGTGCTGTGGTACTTACAGTTAGTGTTAAACACGTCACAAAAAAATCCCACCTCAAACATCAGTCTATATTGTTTTACTACTAGGAAACAAGGTTAGCAGTAATATGGCTGATTTCGTGACAAGTGAACATGCATTGTAAGCAGGATAGTTAATCCTTAAAAGGAAATGCATAAAAAAATCGAAATTTATGAAATGCAATCCTTTTATATTTTTTACTCGTACTTAAGGATCTCGACTACATGTAGAAATATGAAGACAGCATGTTTTATGTTTTAATTTATTGTTTTGATTTTACAAAATTCTCTTGATCAAGTCTCCCCAGGCTTTGGTCAAGTCTCCCCACGGTGGGAAGACTTGCCCACAAAAACTTGTCTTTGAAAAACTTTTATAACTTTGGAAAAAGTAAATCAAAAATTCTGCAAAAAATCATGAATATGCACAACACTGCTACACATTATGTTTAAATGAGATTTGAAGGATTAAAATCCTTTTCAGACTTAGGTTTAACGTAGGAAACCTGGTCAAGTCTCCACATGTTCCCCTAAATCTTTCCAAATTGATAAGGTGGTTATTTATATTGAAGCACTTATTGAGCCAATCTCGTCGATGTAAAAAATCAGTAGGGGAAGTGGGGCAATTCAGACCGCTGGCTAATTCGGATCCCCAGCTGTTTCTCAGTTATGGTAATATTATGAAAAGCGTATATATCATTTTCATGGTTGTCATGTAGCTCTGTTCTGTATCACAAAATATTGCTGTTCTCAGGTCCGAATTGGCCCAGTTGCCCCTATATGGTCAATAGTGGCTGAGAAAAGCATTAGACGAACTTCTCGCCAACTAGAACAAATGTTGGCAGCACCCTCTCAGATTTTAATGAAACTTACATGAGAATTTTGTCTCAAAAAGCCACTTTGCATATTTTGTTTTTCCAAAAATGATCTAGACTCTCTTTTGAAAAGGGTCAAACTTTTTTAACCAATTTGGCTCTAGTATAAAAATGACGAGTCCTACAAAAAATGTTGCAGGAGTGATTTTCACAGAAGTAGTCCAATTTTTAAATGAAAATATTGAAAAAATTCTTCATCGACTCTTACACTGAAAAAAATCGATTTTAAAAATTCAAAGTCAATTTACAAAAAACTCCATCTTTGATTTGGATGAAATTTTGTTCCAAGATAGATAATTATGTTCCCTACCTACCGTCAAAAATTCTAGTTGGGCACTTTCCAGGAAAAAAAGTGATTTGAAAAAATATTTTCTTTGGTCAAACTTATTTTTTTCAGTGTATTTTTATCGAAAACTCATCTCAGAGTCCAATTTCCCAACTGCTAGTTGTCTGATACATGCAAAAAGCATCAGTAACGAATTTGATATTCGTCTGGCATATTACCCTGATTGCATGTACCTTACCTGCATCAATACCCATTTCACCAAATAACAGTACTATAAAACCAAGGTCTTAAAGCAGTCTAGTAATACCACTTGTGAAGAGCAGTTCTAGTAAAATTATCATTATGGATCAATCGTATAAATCAAAGTTAAACAGTATCAAGATAAACAATTCGAAGTGTAATCGTAATGATTTACATCCGGATGTCGCCATCTTGGATTTCAACACTGCGTCAGACATAAATTTCTGGCACCTACTCGTCAAGACCATTCCGAAAATATCCAGATAGTCTAGATTATAGACTGTGAACTCTGGACTCTGCACTCTTCACGCTGAATTCTGGACACCGGGCTCTGGCTTCAAATGCTATGTGCTATGGACTCTGGACTATGGTCTCTGGGGTCTTGATTCTGGACTCTGGAATCCGAACTCTAGACTCTAGACTCTGAAGTCTGCAATCTGCACTTAGAACTCTGAATTCCGGTTTCTTGGTTCTCCCCTCGTGACTCTGGATCCTGGGTTCTGGACTCTAGACTCTCACCTCGAGATTCTGTGCTATGGACTCTGGATTCTGGCCACTGGGTTCTGGGCTCTGAACTCTTGCCTCTGTATTTTGGGTTAAGTACTTCGGGCTCTCGATTCTGGCCTTAGAGCTCTAGACTTTAGCCACAGTAATTTGGGTTGAGGACTCTGGACTCTGGACCCGTGATTCTCGTCTCTGTTCTTTGCACTCTGAACTCTGGACTCTGCATTCTTAACTCTGGATTCTGAGCTCTCGCCTAAAAATTCTGTGCTATGGACTCTGGACTGTAGACTGTGGTCTCTAAGCTATGGGCTCTGGATCTTGATTCTGGACTTTGGACTCTGAACTGTGAACTCTGGACTACGCACTCTGCACTCGGGACTCTGGATTCTGGACTCCGGACTCTGGGCGCTCTCCTAGGGACTCTGGGTTTTGGTCGCTGGACTATGGAATCTAAGCTCTGGATTATTGAATCTGAACTCTGGAGTCTGAACTCTGAGCTCTGGAATCTGGACTCTAAACTCTGGTCTCATTTGGACTTTGGGCTCTGGGCTCTGTACTCTAGGTTTTGGACTCTGGGCTCTGGCATCTGAACTCTGAACTCCTCGTTCTGGACTTTGAACTCTGCACTCGGAACTCTGGATTCTGGACTCTGAGCACTGTCTTTGGAACTCTGAGTTCTAATCGCTGCGCTATGGACTCTGGACTCTGCATTCTCGACACTGAATTTTGGATTCTGGACTCTAGACTCGCCTCAGTATTTTCGGTTAAGGACTCGCGAGTCTGAATGGAATCTGGAGTCTGGGTTCTATCCTTGGGATTCTGGGTTCTGGTCTTAGGGCTATGGAATCCAGAATTAAAATACACTGAAAAAGTTCAGTTTGGTCAAGGAAAAGTTTTTTTTTGTAAAATATCTTTTTTTCCTTGAAAGTGTCCAATTTTTAATGGTAATAACTTTTAGGGATATCTTGAAAATTGCGAATCCTCGGATTTTTGAAGTACACTCAGGTTTTTTTTACGCGGGGGATACATGCCGCGAAAATGAAAACCGCGTAAATGAAAACCGCGTAAATTTCAAAATCCGCGTAAATGAAAACCGCGTAAATTTCAAAATCCGCATAAATGAAGACCACTTAAATTTAAGAATACGCGTTAAAGGGAACCTCGTTGATGGATACCGTGTTAATTCCAAAATCCGCGTAAATAAAAACCGCGTAAATTTCAATAACCGCGTAAATGAAAACCGCGTAAATTTCAAAATCCGCGTAAATGAAAACGTGTAAATTTCAAAATCGTCGTAAAAAACCGCGTAAAAATATCGCGCAAAAAAAACCGCGTAAAAAACATGAGTGTATTTTGTATCCATACATTTATTGGTGCAAACTTTTTATAAAGTGGTTACCGAAACAAAAATGGCTATTTTGGTTAAGACGACACGGTCAAGAAAGTCCTTCAGTTCATGTTCAAGAGTGCCACTGGAGCAGTAGTAGGTGTTGTCGTGAAAGCCCCAGTCATCGCCTATGATGGTTTAACATTGACTGGATTATCGTGACTTCTCCCTTCTGCTATAACACAAGGCGCCCGTATACTAGTACTGGTCTAACGATTGTTGGGTATATCCATTGAATGTAATTGATCTGCGATAATAAATTCAGAGTCAAAAACTGCCACGGACAAGCTCCGGTTGTAATGCTTCGATGCGCAAAAAGTAGGGGAAACTGAGGAGACTTGATCCCCGGGGAGACTTGATCCCATCATTGTAACTCAAAGCCGGATCAGAATACATTAATCGAATATACTATAAAGTTGCGTAGTTTTATCTAAACATAAATTTCATTAACACATAAAAAAGAAATTGGACTTTTGTGTAACCGAATTTTTACCGATTTAAAAAAAAGTCTCAGAAGAACTGAAGAAGATTTATTTTTCAAATTTTCAAACTTTTATAAAATTGATAAAATAACCCACTACATACTCTACTTTTGGATACAGAATTACAGGAGAATGTCAATTATATGAATACGTTATGATTGAGCTGATTCTTTTGTTCAACTATATTTTTACTAAAGTTTGCTGAAATAGATGCTATGGGTTCACTTGATCCCTTCAAATTCGTGGAGATTTGATCCCCTTCGCCATACTTCATACACACCACTGAAAATAACCAAATTCACACCAGAGCAATTGAAGTCATTGTTGTCATAAAAAATGTCAAAAATGAACGCTTCATCGTAACGAAACATAACTGTAATTGTTTACTACAGTATACGTAGCAACCATTCATCCCGCATTTGACGTTCCTCAACCATAATAAAGACAGCTTTCAAATAATTGCACGGAGATTTGGGGAATTCGTAAAAAAATCAGGTGAGAGATGCGTAATATGTAGTAACAAAAATAACAATATCTAATCATAACAATTTAATCAATACTACAATCCATTTATAAAATTGAATGGGGAAATGTGCCCGTTTTTGCCCTATTAAGAAGGGTACCACATTATTACTACAATAATTTTATTATTTCAGCTTCTTTGATTTGTTATTAAGGTCCATTTTTTATTTCGATTGTAGAGGTTTTAACGTTAAGGTCATTCGCCTCTTATTAAGAGCCAATATAATAACAAAATTGTCTTGAGAATGGTGAAAATCTTCTGTTTGAGCGCAGCAAAATCTCTAATCGAGTACCCCCATTATCGCAATACCATTTGAGTCAATGCGTTGAGCAAAGATGGCAGACGCTGCTCTAACCAAAGGCTTCAGATTGGTAGGATGATAGTAGAAACAGGGCAAAAATAGGCTTATTACCCTACATGCTCTTTTAAACACGTTTTCATAAAGGAATCAAGTGTCCCCAAATTAGGGATCGAGTCTCCACTAATTTAAGAATTTTCCATTTTTTTGTTGTTTTCCAGAAATGCTCATAGCTCATGTCCAGTATAATATTTCCATGTAATTTTTTTATGATTATTAGTCATCCCTAGAAACAATATAAAACTACAAAAAAATACATAGTTTTTTATCATTCCACGGAGTTGGACTGAAAAATAAAAAAGGGGATCAAGTCTCCTACCTTTGATGTTTTATTTGGTTTAACTGCTAGTCCAACATGAATACACCATTGCTCAATAACACACAAGGTTTGCTGCATCAAATCAAATAGTGTATTAATGTAAATACCGGTGATATATATCGGCGACACCATATTTTGGAAACGCTAACTCATTCGCTTTCTTCAGCAAGCAATCGGTGACTAGATTCCATAAAAGTGGCAACAGTACAATCATCTCGAGAACATCCGCATATATTCCGTTTCCTTATTGTTACTTGTCTTAACACTAAGCACAGATGTCGGTTGCTAAGCATTGCGTGTATCCAGTTCCAGTGATATATAAAGGTGGTCGCGTACTGCTTACAAAATAGATTTGAACGACACGTTGTCAAAAGCACCTTCAATGTCAATAAAAACTCGTGACCTTAATTGCTTCAACTATAAGCTCGTATAAGCAAACATTCCGAATGTAGTGGTCGACTAAATGCCTCGCTGATAGGATAAGAAAGAAGGTCAAACTGATTGTCGTCGTTTTGAATTTTAGAATGGCGCCCAACTTCAACTTCCATCTTCTACTCATGGAGGTCGTTCCTGAAGAACCTATTCTTTTGGGTTTGTACAAAGAACAGAGCTTAAAAAATTGACATCCCTACGTGAATTTGAAAGAGAAACGAAATTAAATTCATGCCCGCCGTGATCAATGAAATATTTGGTTCGTTTTCCTTGTCAATCGTTCTCTCCACACAGTGCTTTCAGATTCGGATATGTTCGGTTCCAGAAGCAAACTGATTTTTTTCCTATGCTAGCTTTGAGAGGGATTATTGAGCAAAAGTGCACCAGATTTAGATTACGCAGTTCACTTATACTAGAAAATGTAGAAGATGCCGATTTCTGCATTCAAACTGTTCAGTTAACGGGTGTTCAATAAAAAATGAGAATGGTTTCAATACCTTTCTGTAATTAAAGTGAAGTGCGTAAGTTTTTTTCTCTACAAGCAATTAAAAGTTCGTATAAGGGACCTGCATAAGCTTCTCGTTTCAAGTAATTTTGCAATACGTTTTATGTTCTAATAGCGGCTTTGAAATTCCATTAAGGGGGGCGTCTGATTTAGTGGGCCGATTTCTTTTTTATTCGCTTAATTGTTAGTATTGAACCTCTAGAATTGTCTCCCGAAATTTCGGTGGCCACGCTGAACTCCTTTTGTTTTGAACAATATTTGCTGTAACACACGCAGATTTCAATCTATCAGCAATAATTTTCGAAAAACTGATAGCGATAAAGATACAGTGCAAAAAATGCACTATAAACTACTTCTACTCAAATTTTCAAGTAAAAATACCCAATTTCATGTTCTACACCGTTTTCTCCGTGATGCAATTTGATGTGGAACACCCTTTAACCTTCTGGCACTCGCGCTAGTGCACTGTGTGCACATCGCTCTGAAAATCCAGCGAAAGCGTCTTTGAGCACTAGCGCCTGCCAGTTCAGTGAGCTAGTTTTTTCGTTTTTCAAATTGACTAACACGATAACTCTAAAACTAGTCGACGAATTGACTTGATTTTTTTATGAGACTGCACAATATGTGTAGCCTTGTCGATAAACTTCAGAAAACCGAATAAAAAAATTTTCTTCCCATTATTTTGAGTAAAAAAGAGCGAATTTTATAGTAAAATATGAGATTTTTCGGTTTTCATGAAACCATTTTCCGAAACTCGAACTTTTTGCCATTTTTTGGTTCATTGAATAACTACAAGTCTAAACTTTACAAATCTTATTGAATTTCCTGTGTCAGGCAATTTTATCAAGAGTTATCGTGTTCGTCGTGGCGCTCCTCGACGTGGAAATGGTGGGACGTCTATTCTTGGAACGCTCGTATATGCGGCTCGGCGTGACTGAAAATATTTTTTTCCTACACAATGAATATATAAATAGATCTTGATATTACACAGAAGATCCATTGTTGCCTTGCCTTCAAAATCGTAAAACAAAATAACTTTCGTTTTGAGCACTTTACACCAGACGCTCCCCTTAAAGCTTAATCAACTTGAAAGCTCGCTAAGAACTGTATGTGAACTTTAAAGTTTAGGTATTATCTGAATTTCTGGTTGCTTGGGTTGCTCTCTGGACCCCCTAGAAAAGAATAGTATGTTTCTTTTCGCTCGAGTGCTGTCAGTTAAATCGAAGATGGTGTCGAAAAAGCAAGCACTCCGCGAGCGTGTTGTACGGTTTGACGAAACGCAAACGTCATCGTGAAAAAAAAGTTTACGGTAGACCACTTTCGAGACGAAAACGTGCCCGTGAGTAGAGTTTACGGAATCCTGGCATCCCTGAGCTTGGAGCGTAAGGCCGGCAGCGGCCGTCCGACGAAGACAATGACGAAAAACAAGAAGGAAGCGTTGAAAAAGCTGTTCGACAACAAAGACGGAACGGGTATGCGTGACGCCAGCCGAAAATATCATTGCTCCCATACCTTGATTCACCGAATCCTCAAGATGGAGGACATCATCTATCAGTCCCCCGAGTACACGGACGAGCAGATAGCGATCGCGAAATCGCAGTGTCGGTGGATAACGAAGAACTACCGCGCGACGTCGTTCGTGCTGGACGACGAAAGTTACTTTCCGCTCTCGAAGACCCACATTCCAGGAAATGACAGCTACTATTCCAGTGACAAGTCGGCCACACCCCCCCCCCCACCCCCAAAAGTCAAATATAAGTAGGCAGAAATTTGAAACACAATATGCTGTACATCGACATATCAGACAGAGTGATTTCAAAGCCGTGATTCAAGCCGAGCGGTCTGGCCATCAATCACCAAGTGTACCAGGAGAAGTGTCTTGAGAAAATTCTTCTGCCGTTCTTAAAGAAGCATCATGCGGATGGGAAGTACGCCTCCTGGTCGGACAAAGCGTCTTGCCATTACGCAAAGAAGACGCTGGAGTATCTTGTGCAGAAAACGATACTGTAAGTGCCGACCAACTTACCCCAGTGCCGTCCCATAGAGGATTTTTTCGGCTCCTTCAGTGCCCTAGGGTATAAAAATAATTGATGGGCCAAGGATACGAATCAGTTGAACATCCGGACCGGAAATGGCATCCGGAAGATGGACGTTAGTGCCATCCAGTGCTCTTGAGAAAGCATCACGACTAAGTTACGTCGCACGGCTGCCAGGACCCCTTCTCAAATATTCATTGACGTTTCTTTGAAGAATAGACATTATATTTTTAATAAAAAATTCTGAATTCGTTGAATTTCTTTTTGTTTTTTTACCTACATAACAGAAAAAGTTTTCATTTTTTATTGAACAGCCGTTAATAACAAATAAATGATTTGGTTGGTGAGGGAATTTATATTTTCTCTGCACTTAAGCATTTGATTCTGCATGAAATTTCAGTGAGTTGGAATGTTAATGAAAGAGGGAGGCGGGAATCTGAATGTTGGTTTCGATAAATGTAAGTAGAAATAGGTAACTGATTTTGATTTTTCGCAGCACTGACAAAGCACTGATTAACCAAATGTCGCACATCGATTTCCGCCGCCTACTCATCAAGCTCGTCAGGTAGCACAGTGGAAGAAATTTGACCAAAAAGGCATTTAATTGGAAGCCGCTGGAAAAGTATAACAATTTATATACAATTTTTTTAAGAAACGAAATGCAATCTCATTTGTTCACCGCGCGCAACTATGGCCGGAGATATGGGGCTTTTAAAATTGAGAACATTGTCGGTTTTCATCTATTCGAAGACCTAATTCAGAAGCCGCAGCAAAAATGTGTTCTGGAACTAGTAGGCTTAATGTATTGGTACAAAATTGCGAGGCCCTTTTTGGGCGTTAGCCATAAACTACTCAGCAATGAGTCAGAGCTAAGTAATAGTCTGTTGACGATGTCTCTATTGCATAGCTGCCTGTAAGTTGTCCCATGCTCCCAAAAATGCAACGCAATGCTACTAACAATGCCATGTATTGATATCTCATGTAATCCATCTACAGTAGTATAGTTCAATCTCTGTCAACCTGCCAAACAGATTCTTCAAGATGTTCCCTTTTACGACAGTCCCCCACGCTTCCGCGAGCTTTCCACACACTATACCGAAGAGGAGCGATTATTCGGCAACCAAATCCCAGATGTGCAACCAAACTATGAAAATCCAACTCCAGCCAAACTCCCCATCTGCCACGATCAGATCAGGTGTGTAATTTGCAAACCAATGTGGTTGCGAGTCCTCTAACCTGTGCCAAAAAAGGAAACTCATTCATGCATCGATGGTCGCACAGGCCGGACTGTGAGCCTGACAGATCTGACAACGCTGCAACAGCAAGGAGCATAACAATATCCCTACCTACATACAAAGACGACAGCACACCCAAAAACATAGGCTATGTAGCGGACAAACGCAACGTTGCCGATGTGAAGTTCGATTCCGTTCTACCCGAGGACCGAGCGCGCAATCAACATCGACGACAACAATGACGAAAAACTCGTCGCTCATGGCTCCTATGCTCATTTATGCGGCGTGAGTCCGTCGAGGATAGAGGATACGAGCGATTAAAGGGAATGGGCAAATGTTCTACCGGTTGGAACACAGTCATACCCTGAGCGGGTAGTGAACCAGGGGGTAAAAGGATCGATCCGCACAGGCAGGCATGGGTACCACCACTACAACCGAACAGGAAACAAGAATGAAATGCGTGTAGACGACGGCATAAGAGCATAACTTTTTTTGCGGAAGATACAGATACCGCGAGGAAGAGAAGAGACTCTCTCACCTTACTTGCAGTGAAAAAAAACTGAGAGGTGAGTAAACACCATTCCAAAAGCGTGCGACTCGAAATGCATACAATCGAAACGAAGTTTTTCCTGCCATGCTTCTTCTGTACACCGCCGCTTTACTGGTTCCGATCACGAAGAGAAGGGCATGGTCATGAGCTTTTTTTGTCGTCATTACTCACTGGTTTCTGCTAAGCTTTTACAACCACGTTCGCACCGAGCTAGGTTAAGGCGGCTCGTTGTGTGTAGCCGTCGTTCAATGACGCATCCATTACGGAGCGAGTGCGTTACTGTTCGTGTTGGTGTATTGTGTGGAATAGTATTGTATTTTACGTTCAATTGTGGCTTAGTGAGTTGATTGCTTTTTATTTCACAATTCGTTCACAATTCCAGTTTCTTCGGCCAAGTTTTACATCAAACGAGACACAAAATGTTATTATGTATAATTTATGTGGTTAGTTTTTAATTTTATTGGATATTTTACTTCTAATTTTCCTTTAAAATATCCTACCATTCTATTCATTCTTTACAACAGTTTGTACAGGAATTTTTTTCATGAGATATTTGGCGAGTTTTTAGATAACACATACCTTTTTTTCAAAAAAGTAATGATGCGGATTGTACGCGTTGTGAAATAATGTCGCTGATAAAGTAAAACATTGCAAATTTGCTGCATTATTTAAGTGTTTGTATCCTGATAAACAGGCAACGTGCTTCAAATGATGGAAGAAAAATGGTGTCCGGTGTAGTTTCCGAAGCGAGAACCATTGTTTTTAGACCGCATTTTTCAGTGGAAATCAATGGTCGTTGTGTGTTTTCTCTGCGACATATCTGTTCGGAGAATTTGGACTTTGGGCGCTGCAAAGTGGAGGCCACGCTTGTTAATAGATAAAATATATAAAACGCTTTGAACAACCTAACACCGCTACAAAACAACGTTAAACATTTAGCTAATTGTGTAACCAAGATGCCCGCATACATTGAATATAACGGAACTGAATACAACAGCTCTATCCGTCTCCCGAAATACCCGATCTCGCTCTAAGTAAATTTATTTTGTGATAAACATAGTTTTCTCCGTTAAGGCTCAAGTTAGCTTTTTTGAGCATGTATTAGAATTGAACGCTTGGTAGTATGCGTAGGAAAAAATGTGTTCAGCTTTGCCACCGGATTATCCATATAAAACCTTTTCAAAACTCTAAAAGAAGAAAATCAGTCGATTTATTAGATCATTATGATTCAACTCATGCTAAATAGCTGCTGTAAAAACGATCGGCTTAGCTGAATGGTGTTTTTGAAAAAGTGGCTCTGTTTTTTTCATTGCGCAGTTGTGGTAGTGTGGCAAAAAATCACAGCCACTTTTTCAAAAGCACCATTCAACTAAGCCGATAGTCTTTCCAGCAGCTATTTTATATGATTTGAATAGTGATGATCTAATAAATTGACTGATTTTCTTCTTTTAGAGTTTTGAAAAGGTTTTATATGGATACTCCGATAACAAAGCTGAACACATTTTTTCCAACACATACTATCAAGCGTGCAATTCTCATACACACTCACCCAAAGTTCTTTGAACCTTAAGAAAGATAGACGAAAGATTTTTCCCAGACATTCTCGATGAGGTCCGAGTGGTGAAAACATGATTCAAACCATATAAGCAGTGCGAACAGTTTTCCTCGTACCAGTACATTAACTTTTTCATGCTTAACTATTTTTCCTTGAAAATGGTGAATCACGAGAAACCTTTTTTCATAAAGTGCTTCCTTAGCAGTGTTAGAAGCTGCTCCATTTTTACCGTCCAATACCCAATACAATTCTCCTAGAATATTAACACTAGTCCAATTGCGTAAAAAACGTATTCGAAGGCAGTCTAAAAGTTTTATCAGTTTTCAATAATATTGCAACATAACGAAGATATATGAAAATTTAATTTTTCATCGTCAACATAAACGGTCCCTGGCAGCACTGCTCCATCGGAATTCAATCAGACCAATTAATTCTAGCGCTGATACTTGTAACTGTTTGTGCTCAAATCAGAATTAAAGCAAAAGAGAGAGCTGGTTAAAAACGTTGTTGTTTATAATTACATGGACACAATTTAATATAGCGTTTTTATTATCGTTTAATTGGTGTAAATCGATCAAAGTCAAATAAATACATTTTTTGTTGTTTCATAAGCAGAATCGCAACGGTACAATTCATCGAACTGCAACTAGCAGGGTTTTGTACATATTCCATGTTAAAAATTAGGTCGACTTTTGTTGAGATCTGTAGATTATGTAGATCTTTGTTTGGACCCCATAATAGTGTTGCACTACTATTTTAAAATTGGAATACGTACAGACTATGTTATCCTGTTGATGTATGTTAAATATGCTCACTTAAAAATATTTTTTTAGTATATAGAATCAAAAATCTGCAATGTTTCGTGATTAAAATTATGTGAATTTAATTTCGTTGATTTGATAAATGGTGAATAATGTATTTTTCAGCTTCAATCTATGTGTTATTTATGTACTAACTATTTCTTTCTTTCTTTTACTTCCAGGTATGTTGGTGTATATACAACTGTATCCACTATCGTATGTATTAATTAACCAGTTAAAAAAAACAAATGCATTTACAAAAAGTAATATTGTTTTGGTGGAGGGTATCGACAGTTTACAGTCAATGTGCAGTCGATTCCCTAAGTGATACAGATATTATTCAGATGCGATTGACATCGCAGCTTCCATTCAACCTAACACGACTCATCTACTGTTTGGTGATTATAATCAACCTGAACTTCTGTGGAAGAGTACCCCCTCCGGCGATGCTTTCACAGAACCTTCTGAATCTATCTTTTCGAGAGCGAGTATTGCCTTACTGTCTTTAGTGAACTTGCTGCAAATGTGTTTTTCTCTCTATTCACTTCATCGTTTCATCCCTTTAGCCATTAGGCTACAGCCACAAATGACGTAGCATTTTTGGTGTGATTTTTAACCGTTATGTATCCGACGTGGTACCCGGGTACCTTTTTGGTTTCAATTAATGAAATTCCTATGTTTTATGCATAGCTGGAAATTGAAACTTTGTGACATCTTAGAACTTCACTATGTCAAGCTTTTGGGTTAATAATATTGTTGATATAGTAATGGGGGGAGTTAGGAGGGGCTGCTGATTTTTTTTACTACGTAACAGGCCGACGTGGGTAGCCGGGTACCCACAAAACTGAAATGCCAATAACTAAGGTAATTTCCAACCGGTTTTGATGCTCTTGGGTGTTTTGAATTCAGGAACTGATCCGCTTTTGGACTTGGTAAAAATGAATCGGGTTACTTCATTCGATTCCCGGGAATCTGGATTTCCGAAAGCAGGTTCCAGTACTGGGACACTAGTTGTGATCTTCAATGTAATACTAGCAATATGGGTATCAAAACTCTTTGAATTGCATCAGTAGGCTGTATCTCGTGGTTTTGGAACCATTTGGCCATCTGACCCCGGAACGGACATTCCGGAGCAGGTACCCGTGGGGCCGTGAGTGGCCATTCCATTCCAATTCCATTTTTTAAATTGCCATATGGTCCCGTAACAATAAATAACAGAATTCCGAGACAATTTGAAAAGTTTTGATACTCATATTGCTAGGACATTACTAAAATTTACAAATCATTCCCTAGTACTGGAACATTACCCCGGAAAATCCGGATTACCAAGCACCAGATCCATTCATCCAGTTCAATTTTACAAATCAAAAAGTGGACTAGTTCCTCAATCCAAAAAATCTAAAAGTGTCCAAATCGGATAAAGGAGGCCATAGTTATGAGCATTTCAATTTGTGGGTACCCGGGTACCCATGTTGGCCTGTTAAAGGTGCTTTTTTTGTTGGACACATAACAGTTAACACCCCCTCCCCCATCATAGAATTTCATCACAAACCTCTATACACCCCCTGGTAATGATGTAGATTAACGGCACCCACTCATCTTTTTGCACAAGCAAATAAAATAAAGATGCTTTTATGATCTATTGCTGATTAAGTTTTTCACATATTCTTCGTTTCAGTTTCTAATACAATAGGTTGCGACCAGCCATATATCATGTAAAGATAGATGACACGTCCTTTACTATCAAATTCATATTGTCTTTCAAATTATACCCCCCATGATTTCTGTCTCTTCCTTCCTATTCAGTTCACTTTTCACTTTGCGCCTGGCTCTAGGTCTGTGCATAAATAAATTCTCCTGAATTGAAAAAAATGAATCCTAAAATGGATGTCGAACGAGATTCGTCGCCGAAGACTCCTAGCTTCCATTTAAAAACAAACACATTGAACTGGGTTCGGCTTCCGCTCTTATTTCGGACCAAAAATAGTTCGCGAAATCTTCTAAAATTTCGCAAGACATGGAAATACTCAGCTGTGCCAGATGTCTCGAAAGATCGTCTAGATAAGCTCAGAATTGTGATATTTTGTCTATCACAAACAAATTATGTTACTGGCGACAATACAATCTAGCTTTGCTACAGCTTTAAAAAGGTGACCTGCTTTACTACCTATGACCACATTTCCGTTCCCCTTGTTTCTATGAAACTGAGAAAACGAGCGAAAAAGTTGAAGCAATAATTTTTGATATTTTTGTTGAAATTTGAAGTCTTTTTCGTTGTTTATTCTGGACTAACAGAACCGTAGTGTAGTCTACTGGTGCCTTTGGTAGAGTCTCAGTTCTGCGCCTTTTTGCTGTCTGACTTTCTTTTTCAGTTCGACTTTCAAACTGTAATTTTGTGTGTGCCTGGGAAGGATACTCCTATCCTGACTTATTGAATGACTTAACCTCATTTATTTTATAAAGGAGATCAAGATTTTAGCGCTGTGATGTTTGATGTCTTGTGCATTGTGTATGTTGTATGTTGTAAATGTTGTTACCTTTGTCATAATTTTAATTAGAATGAAGCTTTCAAAAAGACTGTAGAAGTCCGTTGAAATAATAAATACAAATAAATACACTATGTTATATTTATCCTTAGTGGAGAAAAATTTAGGTAAAACTATTTTTCTTCACTAAAGAGAAAAACTTTTAAAACCATATTTGCGCGTGAATGACACAAAACATATACCTAATTTAGTTACAGAATTTGTGTGCCGACTTCGTCTCATCAGAATCTGACACTAACTTAGTAACAGAATTAAGCTAGCGTGGAATTGCCACAAGGTCTTAAAAAACGAAAACACTATTTGTGTTTCTGCGCAAAACCCTAGCCTTGCGTGTTGTCCCGTAAGAAAAGGAGTTCTGATTAAGCATAGTGCATATTAGGGTATTGCAAAAAAAAATCACTCATTTTTGAATTCCCAAAGTCACTCTCTTTCATATTGTCAGAAATATTAAAGTAAGCTCAGATGCCAAATTATACATCATTTGAACAATTTTAGACCCACTTTGCTTGAAGTTTTTGAAATTAGTACTATGGGACAAAAAAAGGAGGAAAAATATATTAAATGCAATAACTTTTGAAGTAGTATTTAGACAATTACAATTCATACGTCTTTTTAAAGGAAATAACCTTAGTATTTAAATGAAGATATTTCTGTCTTTCGAAAAATACGGCAAACCACTTTCTGGGTATTGGGTGATTTGTTCCCGAAATTCTCTATTTTTTAAATTTTGTCTGCTTCGTGATGCAAATCGTAAATTTTCTGCAGTTTATCTGATGTGAAAAAATCTCAGAAATCGAACGGAACCTTTGCGACCTTTTTCCGAATACAAGAAGTTGGGGTTATAGGACCTTTTGCCACTCATATTAAGTTTTAGCATTTACTTGAGCATATATCTCTATTACCCTTCAATCAATACGTGAAATCCTACTAAGAAGTTTTTCATGACCCCAGGGAGGATTCCACATTAAAATTTTAAATTAATTTGTTTAATTAAATAAAATAAGCAAACATCTTTGGCAACGTTTAAGAAGACATTTGGCCAATGTTATTAAAGTGTTCAATAATATAATAATATATTAATATGCATGGTTGCTTTGAATATAGAGACCCCGTTTCAAAATGTCATCAGCAATAGTCTTATGAGTTTTGGAACGGCAATAAAACGATAATTACTACTCAACGACATTATCTACAATTTTCATTATTGTATATAAAATAGCTACAAAAGTCTTGTTTAAAATTTTGTAGTGGCAATCACATTAGCAAAACTAAAAACTTTATGCCTCCATATTTATTGACAAATTTTTCTGAACCAAAAAAATTACTATCACCTAATTTTCTGAATTAACCGTTTTGACCAAATCATGGCAAATAGATAGTACGCGGCAAAACAAATAAATAATATGAAATTTGCTTTAATTTATCGCGTAATCTTTACCCCACATCGCCCTGCTAGTTGAATCGCTAATTTTCCACGTTTTTCCTCGTCGACTACCATCCACAAATAACTCGTGGACAAATCAACCGTGAGAACGCACGCACTTCAACTAAGAGAACAACGCGTATTTCCACTCTCAGATTTTCCACCTCCGGTTAGATTTTGCGGGCCGACCAAGACAATTGATTTCTAATGGTCACGGTAAAATGAAAAGTCATTTTCATATTACAAAACCATACCATTACCTGCAAACCCGTTTCTGATATTGTTCCGCTTTAATGTCCCACTGCTTGCTACCTTCCTATTCTATCAACTTGCCACGCGCGGTTGTGTTCGTGCGCGTGAGTGTGTTGGTAGCCAGCTACTACAGATTGCTTGCCGTTTGCTCTGGGGCTAGGAGCACACTCGAAACTGCGGGCCAAGTTTAGTCGCGTCGCAGCTATCGAAGGGTTTGTTCATGTTTTTACTTGCGCCTGGTCTGCCTGCCTGCCTGGTTTGCCTGCCTGTGCTCAAATAGCAAGAGAGAGCGAGAAAGAGTGAGAGGAGCCTGTCGTTCATTCGTTTAGTAGTTGTTGGTTGGTTGATTGTGGTGAGCTTTTCCTGCTTCCCCGTCAGTCAGTCAGTCAGTCAGTGTGAATCGTCCGTCAGTGTCGTGGAGGAACAGCAGTAGCAAACAATACCTCGTGTCGTTCGCGAATGCACAAACTACGGCCGGATTAGCCTTTTGTCGGTCGCAGTCGGTCTCTTGTCCTGTTCGATGTCCCTTATGCTGGTTAACCGGCAGTTTGTAGTACGCTGAAGGGTGTGTAGTACCAGAATACACTGTGCGTAGTGTGTAACCGAAAAAAAGTACTCAGAGGAAATCCTGTTCGAAGGAAAAAGTAGGGAAAAAAGGACGACGCCAAGGAAGCGACAGTAGGCAATCGTCGTAAATTTTAATGTGTTCAGCAGTTTTCGTTCCGGAACGTGGAGGAACACGACTTTTCCCCTCAGGCGCCGATTCAATAAATCAAATGCCGTCGAAAGTATTCTGAGTAGTGCAAAGGAAAGTTTTGAATAGAGAAACTTTGTGACAAAAAATACAGCTAATTCGGAACACGGGAGTGTGCGAAGATAACCCGTAAGGTCGTGCAAAAGTGCAAGATTATCGGGGCAATGTGGTTCACGACTTTGTGAAGAATACTCGCGGTTTGTACCGGAGAGCATGAAAAGGATTAACAGTCACAAAGGAAGGGTTCGATCGGTGCGGCGGTTATGAGCTTGTGAAGTCGTTTCTATACAGCGCATCTTTTATTTGCAACATCCAAGTTTGTTGTTCAGTTTTAACCCTTCCTCGAGAGTTGAAATCTCAGCAGTACACAAAAGCCAGTGAATAGTACAAATTTTCGATTTAGTATTTCTGTTGTAAGCTATCGGTTCCTTTGTAAGTAATTTATTTCGCTAGTATCGGAAGAAAAGAACCAATACCGTAAAGTGTGATATCGTAGAGAGAAACAAAAGGCTCGGATAACGTGAAAAGCAATCAACTGTACCACCAACCTCCTGAACTAGTATTGGATACTCCACACAGCTAAAAGTCATCTAAATGGAATTAGCACGTAAAAGGTAATTGGCTTGCTGAAAGATACATATATTTTTTTGGGCTTATTGTAAAACCAAATACCGTCTACCTGATCCTGTACGTCTCAAAATGGCTCCGTTTTCTGGGTTTATCCCTGCGTGCGTACGGTGCATATCCTGCTGACAATACAAACAAGAAAACTCTATGCAGAACAATCGTACGAATACAGCACAAACTGTGAACCGAGATCTTTTGCATGGATATTGCTTCATATAACCTCCCTGTACCCTCGGCTAAGCAGCAGGCAGTAGCCGACATCAACGCTACCATCCACGCATACAGCCAGAGCCAATTGAAACCCTCGTGTTTCCCTCAATTGAATGCTCTTTCTCTTCTCCAACACTCTGGCAGCATCAGATGATAACATGACAATTGCTTTTAGAGACACCTCCCCCGCTAACCCACATCCTTCGGGATGGCCGGATTCGGCACGAAAACGACCGGCAGTGTTGGTGGGAACAGCCGGGCGCAAGCGGGATGCTGCGATGGATGATTTATCTTTCCGTTTCTTCTCCTTTATTCTCGCAAGAAGAAGCCATTTTGGAGACGACTGAAAACTTGCCAGTATCGACTTTTTTTTTTCGGAAGAAGGATAATATTCGTTACTCCTTGGAAATCGTCTTCTTACGTAAAACTTTTATCTTTACGTAAGTCAAGCAAGCATCCCCGGATCGTTTTCCTCTCGCAGACGGTTTTGAATTTTGGAGGTCGTCCACACCGTCTTCGAGATCTGGCTCGAACCTTGGATTCGAATGGACCATTTTTTGTTTCATTATATAGCCGAGCGCAGATGATCCTTTGTTTCGTATGGTGGTAACTCTTCCGTGAGTGATCGTACCTCGTACTCATCCTCCACTTGCTGCCAGTCGAAGTAGCCCAGTGGAGGCTGGACGGAACAAAAAAAAAATGCGAAAAAAAAATCTTAACGATCAACATCAAGGCAGCAGGCCGTCTTCGTCATCGCCACCGTTGCCGATGGGGATGATGATGGAGCACATGGTCGATGAACGAATCCAAGCGCATGGCGGGCGATAATATGGAGTGTTCTCCGATATACAAGGTTCTGTTTGTGTTCTTCGTCTGCGTTTTGCGAGTTTGGTTTGAACTTTGAATGTTTTTGACGGGTTGAATGTGCTCCCCGAAGGACGGCGGTGATGGGGGTTTGCAGGTTAACTGGCGGCAGTAGGTGGATGACTTGGATGGATTTGATCGGTGTTAATTGTGATGAGTAACTCGTGGTGAGACGCCCGGTTCGGACCGAACGTTGTCACGTGGGCGTTGAGTTGTGGGCACAAAGAGCAAGATTTATCATAATGCGGTGTTTTACTTATCATAATTTTTACCGAAAATATTATGGAAATTGACCCACAGCAAATGAGCTGTTAGGTGGCATTGTTGATCAATTACAGTAGTGTGACCTGATAGATAAAATCTTGTTTTTGATTTAGGAATAGTTCCACGTACCATAATCGACATGTACTTCTCAAACAGGTTAATTGTGATTAAACTTCTTGTAAGCTTCACCCATTGTACTTTGAAGTAAAACATCCTTTTGTTTGAATGTTGCTGGATTTTTTTAATGACATGCAAATACCTTACATATAATTAATTTGGTTATAATTTGCTCTTGCGGCCTTTTGAAAATTTACCCGACAAAACTTGTAAATTATCAAACATAAAGCTGTTAAATTAAAATATTACCGATAATCATCATTTAGGAGTGTGATACCGGCTCACTGTCCAGAGATATTTCATACACATTAATAACGGGTACCCTTAATGAACACACTCATATTGTTTTGAAATTAAGCTTCACGCTTTTGATTTTCACTGAAAAAATGAAGATTAAATTCGGTTTACAAACTGTCAAATGGTTTGCAATGTGCGTTTCTGCTCGCACATGTTCATTTGCCCTCTTTTCCCTACAATGAAATTTTTTTTAATGATTTCAATTTTAAAATTGAAGAGTATTAACTCACAATAATAAACTGCAACAAAAATGAGTTATTGATTGAAGACCCTTTTATGTTTTATTATTATTATTGGTTTTCTAGAAGCTATGGCATTGATCATACGCACACATAGAACGTATCTTTACAACTATGTACACCCAGAAATTGTTTGCTTGCCTGCAAAAATAGCGATTTGTTTATCTTCCTTTTCAAATCCCTACAGGGGTCAGCTTGATTGGTTAACCCGCATGGAAATGTACAGTAACAAAATCTTCAGTTACACTGTAACATTTTTTACAGTAATTTCACAATGATTTACAAAGAATGTTATGTAACAATACAACAAGAAAGTTTAACAGTCTTACAACGAAAATCAATTTAAATTGACATTCTTTCTCCAACTCTCCAAACGTCACAACGATTGCTCGTTGATTTTTCACAAAAATGTAAACAAGTCATTGTTTGACACTTCGGACGGGCCTTTTCGATTTTTTTCCGAAACAACACTCCCATTGTAGCTCACCCTTACTGGTTTAAAATGACATTTGAGATTTAGATCAATTCGACGGTTAAATTTTTTTCTCTATCCACCAGCCCCACTATCGACATTATTCGACCATCATTTCGGCCACAGGGGTTAGCTTCTTTGACAGTTAATCGCGAGCAAAGTGGCAAAATGCACGAAACAGGGATGCTGCCTTATTAATTCAATTTCACAAAATAACTATTATTTTATATGTTGTGTTCATAAAAGTAAGGTATAAACGTTCATTTCACGATGTCAATTATATCAACAAAGACCAAAAACAGGCTTGAAGTGCAAGAAACTCTGGTGAAGTTTGTTAGCGGGCGCCGAGAATGTGTTTAGATTCCAAATCTTTCGACCAATTTGATAACCATGATTTGCACCATGTACAAAAGTTGTATGAAAAATTATTGAACTAGGTATCTGATTTCCAGTGAGCGCATTCAGAAAAAGATTTAGAATTATGACGGGCTCTAGTTAGCACGGCTTACATATACTAGGCTAGCTCGTTAGAGTGTAAACATTTGACGGACGGGCGTCATAGAAGTCGTCGGTGAAAACAATTCGATGAAATTCATATATGCTTTGGTGCTAACGGATGATCGGCACCTGGTAGATCACAAGGAAGCTATGCCGATGTCTAAAACCTTTGCTGGGAACAGGAAATTACGGTTAAAAATGTTACCTATGGCTCCAGTCAAATTCCCAATTTTCGCTAATAATCACATAGCTGTACTGATCATCGACTGTGTCTAATTATGGCGTAATTTACGGCAAGAATCCACTACACATTAACACACACCGTAAGAGCTTAAATATTGTTATCAACTTTCGAAAAATCCGTTTGTTTATTTCAACGAATTCTCTGACGTCACCAAAAACAGTCAATTCGCGGAGTAGCAAGCCTCGTTTCTGTAAGCCGTGCTAGTTAGTATCCCAGCTCCCAGAGACACAACCAATTCTAATTAGAATCGGTTGTGTCACTGGAGCCAGACACTAACTAGAACCAGCCAGACTTCCGACTCATTTCCGACTAAACTTTATTGAGTTATTTTATCGTACGAATACACTGTGCAGGCGCTTGCAATACAACTGTGTAATCAAAGAGAATAGTGAAAGAGATGCAGAGTGAAAATCAGTCAAAACGGCAACACTCCCTTTACGATGATTTCAACACTAGAATTTGGCAACCGTTTCCAAAGGCAGCACTTTAAATGACTCCTATTATATATATATATTTTTTTTTTATTTCGTTTATTTGACACGGCTCATAGCAGTAGCTTAACGGAGCCGTGGATCTTTTATGTGTTTACAATATGTAAAAAATAAAAATAAAAACAAATATTATTGTTTGTCCGTTGGATCTCGTGCGCGCAACTTTTTATTGCGAGCGGAGACCTTCTTTCGCGGCTCGCCTACTGCGTCATGGGGACCGTTTAGTTCTCTCCTGTCCTCTGTATCAAGGTCATCATCGTTAAAAGTGCCTTGGTGCTTGCGACCAGATGTTCTTTCCTGCTTCTTGCACTTACGGGTGACCAATGTAAATCCGTCGTCATTCTTATTATCTTCATCACCGATGTTACTTACAGTTGTTTCAGGGGTGCTGGATACTGCTTTGGCAGTTGTCAATATGGACTGAACAGCTGCCACAAATTTGGCAACCGTTTGTGGTTCAGGTATTGGTATTGAAAATTCCTTTTTGGGTTGGTTTTCCATGGATTCGTTGGCAATCGGTAGCGATACATTCTCCTCTGTATCTTCCGCGCAAGGTTGTCCGTGGTGTGCTGTCTGATTACAATACTTGCACGTAGGAGTTTGCCCCTCATGGGTGCATAACGTAGTTTGATGAATAGTAGCTTCGTGGGTTTTAAGTTTTATAGTCAAGTGGGAGGGGATAGGTCTTTCGATCCGCATCCTCACCACAAGAACACCGTTAGATGTACCCGGGAAGAAATTTCTCCACGTATCACGTGTAACGGATTCTACTTCTCCGTATTGCGACATGTATTTTGCGATTAGATCAGGAGGGGTACGTGGTGATAGGTCATGTAATTTTACATCTACATAGTCTTTTTCTATATACACGGGAATCTTAATTCCAACTTTATCACTTTCAGCCACGTGCTTCAAGTTGTTCTGCAAAACGAAACGTTCGGCTTGTGCTAACGTGTTGAATGATATGAGCACTACATTGCGAAGATGATGATACTGTAGATACATAACCTCCTTGAGCTTTAGCTGCATCTTCACCTTCAGCAGGTATTCCACTTCACGAAAACTCAATCTTATTGAACAGAATTTAAAGTCAACGACCGCTGTGTTGGGTCGGAGCAGAGATTTTTCGTCAACTTTACTCATGATGGCAAGAATAAGTTAAAAGTTTCCTTTGTTCTCGAGACAATGCACACTAGATCGAGAGGTTGCTAGTTGTTGTTCACTTGGTTCGATTGTACGTCTGACTTGGGAAGAAGTAGAAAGTAGACTGACCTATTATATTTTGAAAACAAACCTTTTGTCGATCGTTGGATTTGTTTATCAAACGATGTGCATTTTGAAACAAAGAGATGAAATAATTCTAAAGCTTGTTTTTACTCATACATAGACTCTAGAATGCACCTTACAATCACGATTGCACTAAATTCTGACGAAAATTCAAATTTCTTTTTTGATAGATTTACAATACTTATCTCCTCCAACTCAGGCATGAGTAATGTTTATTTACATTACACGATTGGTCTGCTCAATAAGGTATTTTTGGCTTCACACTATTCGTCTCTTTCCCTATTCTCTTTGTGTGTAATGAATAAACGCAACTACATTTTCAACAGCAGTATTCAAATAGTTTTTCAAGGAACATTTTTCATATACTTTCCTAATTTTGCTGTTTAACCCAATGAACCATGTTGTTTATGAACAACAACATTTTTAAATAGCTCTGATCATTGGTTTAGGCATGTTTTGTTCACAAAAACTAGTAAATCCAATAACTGAGACTATTACCTTCCATTTGAACCTGAACGAATAGATATTTGTATTACAATTAAGTGACAAACAGTTTTTTGCATTGCAAATAATTTGATTTCATTTCGTTGTAGCAGTACTTCCAGAAACAGCGAAAAAAAATAAATTTGAGGTTATTTCATTGTCTTGAAATTGTATTCACAAAACTGTTTCAACTATTTAAACTGTCCTAGGCAACCTTGGTATTGTAAATAGGTTAGGAGAATAGGGTCATTAAATGAAGAATTAATTCTTCTTTTATTCCATAAACCGACAGAGCTCATTTTTTCTAAATATAATAATAAATATGTGTGTAACCTTTAAAACTTCATAATGATTTTTAATTGATTTTCTAAATAAATGTAAACACGTCCTCCTTTGACACTATCGGTCTTCCGTGACAGCGAATTTAGCCACATGGGTTAGCATTTTCGACAGATATCCCAGCAAACAGATAGGGATCAAGGTAGTTCAATGGAAGGTGTGGTCATGATAATTAAATTTTCTAAAATAATTTTTATGTGTTATTTTTCACACAAGAAAATGGAAAAAAAATTGGATTGCGTATCATTAACGTCTACCGCATCGGGAAAAATCAAAAACAGGATATTGGAAGATAATAATCGACCTTCTTTTAGCACTGCGAAGAGCGTAATTGCTTTGATCAAAGCAAGTTATTCGTGTTTTTGACCCGATGCATAGTATCGATAGTTTCACTTCCTAGGTAATCAACAAGCAATAGTGTATGCAGTAAAGTAGCATATAATTTGCATTTCAGAAGCTTCTTGCAGTATATTAGCATTCGTTATGCATAACTGTTGTTAATCAGCATTCAAAAAACTTCTTGCCAGTAAGCAGCATTCTGAATGCACAACACCAGTAGAAAAGCATTTTCATGGTACAGCAGTAATCTAGCCGCATATTTTGCCGAAAGCGGCTTTTAAATAGCATTTAAAACGACTTGAATGCTTATCAGGTAACCGTTAAGACGCATTTAGCATACTCATCTCTTACCTGGATACCTATCTATAAACGTGTGCTTAAAATATTTTAGTTGCTCGTTTTATTCGAAAAAGTTGATTTTTACACATGAATTTAATATGAGCCTTTACCAGGGTACCTTGGGTCGTAATTACAGTTCAATATCATTATAGGCAGAGAGAATAGGGAGAGAGACGCGAGAATAATGAAAATTAGTCAAAACGGCAACACTCCCTTTAGGATGATTTCAACACTAGCATTTTGGAAATCGCTCCTACCCGGTCAGCGTGGCGAGCAGAAAGTTAGCAAAAGTTGAGCAAAGCGAAATTGATGCTGGCAGAGTTTCTGCGAGCATTTTGCGCGATTTGTGCGAGAATTCTGGCAACGAATTCGCTCAAATGCAACCGTTTCTGACAGAAGCGGTTAAACCAACCGATGCTGCTCACTTTTATCCAGAATCCAGCCAGAAATGTACGGCCGAGATCTCTGCACGTTTCCTGCCACATCTTTATCAGGTGTTTTGCTCGATTCGTGCTAAATTCTACCAGGTAGGAATTGCCAGGATCTTTGCACAGTTTATGTCCGAGTTATGCCAGGTTTTAGTTCGGTTCCTGTCAAAATTTGCCAGAAAACGCGAGCGAAACAGAGTTCGCCCTAGCTCAACTAACCTAACAGGATACGCGCAGAAATCTGACAGGGCTGCTAAACCAAGACTTACAGAAATTTAGCAGAGCGGTCTCTGCCAGAAAATTTGCTCACTGGGTACAGGCAACATTTTAAATAACTCATATTATATTTTGAAAACAAACTGTATGGTGATCATTGGATTTGTTTTGCAAATGATGTGTATTTCGTATCAAAAAGATGAAATAATTCTAAAGCTTGTGTTTACTAAATATATTCTAGAATGCACCTTTTAATCACGATTTGACTAAATTTTGACGAAAATCTAAGTTTCTTTTATGATGGATGTACAATACTTATCTCCTCCAACTCGGGCAAGATTAATGTTTATTTACTTTGTCTGCTCAAAAGGTATTTTTGGCTTCGCGCTGTTAGTCTCTCTCCCTAGTCTCTATGATATAGGAATCGTTTTTCGAATTAACGTGTTCTGAGTACACTCTTTCCTCATTTGAGTTACAAACTTGAATCTAATTGTTTATCAAACTACGAAGCACTGTACGTATATGTGTTAAGGTTATCGTAGTAAATCACCGAAATGTCCAACTTCAAACTGTTCACCCAACCGTCATCTCTGGAATGTTAACCATCCTGCTTATTTCCGGTCGATTTGACGCACTCTTTGATTATTTCGCAACCGGTGATCACCGGCCGTGAGTAAGCTAGTCGTTTAAAGGTAAATGATTGCCCCCTCCAAGGGATCGCAAATTCTTCTTGAGAGGAGTTTCTAAGGTGTGGTAGCAGAAAAAACGCCTCGCGTCAAAGAATTTTAGCACCTGCCTGCGAAAAGATTGTCGGCTTAATGGACTGAACGGAAATGTTGGTTATTTAGAATCATGACGATGCGACTGATCGTATAAAACTACAAATTTGCAAAATTTTATTCAATGCAATTACTCTCAATTTATTTTTGATTCCAAACAGTTAGCGGATTACTAAATTATCGGGTCATGCATGTGGGTTTCTTATGTGCCAATTAAAATATTTGATACGATCCAAGCAGTCGGGTTTTCGGAAGAGCCTGAATATTTTAAATTATTATTGATATTATCTCCCTCTTTCTCCCTCACTTTCTCTCTCTCTCTCTCTCTCTCTCTCTCTCTCTCTCTCTCTCTCTCTTGTTGTTGTTGAAATATCCGAATAAACGAATAACTTTGTTAAAAAAATCGTCAATTTCAAACCATAAAAAATAAATTACATTTTTCAATAGGTCCTAAGAGTAACTCTGAGAGACTCTCTTTCTCTTTCAATAATTGGGTCATTAAGCCATATGCTGTTTTTGGCTTTTCCGATGCAGCTGAACTTGAAGATACGTAGTCCAAGTTTTTTCGCTTTTTGTGCGTAAAGTAACAAATAAAAAAATATGAAAGTGAATTATTGCGACCACACTAGATATCCGCACAAGTATGACGTACGTACACGTCACATGACACGAACACTACATAAAAACGTGGTGAAAAATAATAAAGAAAGACGGCAAAAGCAAAATAAATTGTTTTCAATCAAGAAACTGCACTAGTGTTCGTGAGACCAGTCAACAAGATCTCAATAGGATGCCAGTGTTTTTTTTTCCTGAAATACGAGTTGCTAGTTTTCCGGCTTTTGTGTCCGCCTAACTATGAATATAGTAACTATAATTTAAAGTAGCTATTATTTTGATAGGTTTTCATACACAACCTCCTAAAGAATCAGAGATGCCAGATTTGAAGATTTGTCTTCATTTTGAAGACATTTGAAATGCTGTGAAGATATGTTTTCGCTTTAAAGACATTTTTTTCGGATGTCTGACTGATTTCTGGTAGAACTCAGGCTCAAAAATAATAACAGAATCCTGGCCGTTGAAGACAAATGAAGATATTTTTTATGAAATTTGAAGATATTTGAAAAATATACCTGGTATCCCTATACAGAATAGTCCAATGAGTATTCTTCGTTGTTCCAACGTTGAACGGCAACATGCGGCCGGTACAGTATCCGCCTTAGACGATTTTCAGGAATTTTTTTGACTGCTCATATAGAAAAGAATGTTCATAAATGAAATCTTTAACTCATTTGACAGATAAATGATGATTTTTTTTTTCTATTTTTCGTGTTTTCCATATACAAGTTATATTTCCTATATAGCGATCCTTATGAATTCCTTCATCGAGTGGCTCGATCACTCGAACAATAGTCCTAAAAATGCTCCAAACTGTTCCTCCCATTCATCGAACAAAGCCTTGAGACATGCAAAAAGCACCAGCTTATGAATGTCGATATTTGTTTGTTTCTTGTGTTTCTGTTTCCCCTAATTCTGATTCATGAAATTCTCAGAAGGATTAAACTGGCACTTCACCGATTCGCCGAGAATGGTAGCATTTTTTGCAACGATGACTAACAGATGGCAGCTCGCTTGGATTATTTTTTTGGATATCTGTCTGATTTTCTCTCGTTTTGGACGTTTCAAGCTCAAACTTTTTGGTGAATAATTCACTTCGTTCCAAGCAGACTCCTACTGAATACTAGCTTCTAGGTAAACAAATTGAAAGTTCGCTAGAATTCACACGAAGATACCGGCTGCAACTTTCCGAGAAGGATCCGAAATGTTAGCAACCCATCCCAAGAACCAACGACACGTTTTTTTGAACCGACAACTGTCCGCTGCCGCGTTCCACACTGCAGGAGGGTGAAAAGCGATCCGATCAATTGCTTTAATTTGTGCGTGCCAGTCTCCGGGATTCAATTGGTTAATCTGTTACTGCTCGTTGTACTGCACCGAGTTCAGTGACCGATTTATGGTCCGGATTGCTGCACCAACTGCCGCAGAGGACCAAGCCCCGATCATCGAGCACATCTGACGGATGGATGCGAAATCTGCGCTGCGAGGGTCTAAGGCCATGTGTTGGGACTAAAGCAACCCTAGAGGGTTTTTTTCTCTTCCTACTACGAACCAAACATACAACAGCTGTCATATTTACACGTCAAGGGTTCTGGTGGTGCGTGCTTTTTGTGCCTCCATGGCTTCTGTTTGTAGGACAAGTTTTTGCCTCCTGTCCTCTCGCTCTATCAAGCAGTCGTACTAATGGCTCACAGTGTCAAGGGAGCCAACCAGCCGTGAGTGTTTATGTAAAGGCTCTTAGCAGCAAGCCAGTTGTGTGGAAGGCTGCCTAACTGTTTCGAGTACGCTAATTGAAATATTTTAATATTGTAATAAAAATAAGGTAACACCACGCGGCAACCGAGCTTGGAAACAAAGTGGCGACGCTGCTGCAGTGCGAGTGACACAAGCGACGCGTCTCGTCCAAGTTTTTACGAGCGCGTTTCGGTTGCGTTTACACTTCGACGTGTAAATTCATCGAGGCCGTGACACACGACCATTTGTGCCAAGTCGGGTTTGGTCGCAACGCGATTTCCCAATCGAATCCCACCGGTAAGCTTTAGGTGAGAAAAATTCAATTTGGTAATGTTTGTAGATGAATTTTCAAGATAAACGATCAGATCGTTAGATTGGCAGAAAAAACGATAGGAATTGTATATGACGAATTCGCACCAGTCTGAGCTTATGGTGATCAATAGTAATAAATAAACTAGATCGACGACAAATATGCATAAGAAAATACACAAACAATTAGTCACCGAGGCCTTCCTCGGGCGACTATTAACCGTTTGGAAGGGAAAAAAAACTTAGACCGGTGCTCGTAAAAAAGCAATCGCTCAGCTGCAGCGGCACCAGACCGGATTGGAGACCCCATGCCGAAAACAAAGAGATTTATGGTTTTCGGCCCGATATATACCTGTGTGCTATAGGAGGATTTACGTTAAATTTTCGTTCCGACCTTGCCATCGATACCGGCCGACCCCCAGCCAGCTGTCGACGAGTTTTGTTTTATTGTGACACGCAACTCTAGGATGGAAAGCAGGTAAAAACGACAACGAAGTTGTTGGCCATTATGCTCGATCCGAATACGAAAATAGCGCGTTTAGGGTGTGCGGTGCTTTACCTCGGCACAGGCTTTTTTAAACCTACTTTAAGTTTCCTCGTCGAAATGTTTCGTTTAATTTTTGTTTTGTTTCATGATGTGTAATTATTTTTTAATATTCCATGTCTTACATCAGTTTAAATCGAGACACCTTTTGTGGTGGCCAGATGTTGAGCAGATGGTTCACCTTTTTATCGTCAAACAATTTTACAAAAGATTCTATTCATGTTCGTTTTTTACCTTTGGACTTGATCCGTTTTTCACCTATACACAAAAAAAATATGAACACCTCTGAACTTGAGCTGCGACTGGAACATACACATCTATGGTTGTCGTTTGCTTAATGCTCATACATTTTTATGTCATTTTCCTTGACTTTATTTCGCGACTAGTTGCTGGCCTGGCCCGGTGAAGTCAACTGCGGTTGCTGTCTTTTTACCTCTCTCGAGGTTCACCGCCCAACCAACCAAGCACTATAGAGGAATTACCGTGTGCTGAAGCCGGCTGTAGGCCTCGGCCGGTTCGGTATTGTAAATTAACAACCGTTTTAGTCCCATGGTCGCGTCCGACCATAACCGAAACTCTCCACATGAGCGAACAAATTGTCTATACGTGGGTAGATCTTTTATACTCTACGATCTCCGGTAGTTCGTCTAGTAAGACATGTGTATTTGTGTATCTAGTGAAAATGTCAAATTAATTATTATAATAGAAAAACCACAACGCTGTCGACGATTAAATGATACACGTCAAACGATGGTTGAGGTTAGTGCATGGAGGGGTTGACGGGAGGGAACCGAACAACACAAACGACGATTGTTTGTACACTGATTGCGTGGGAAAATATGAATCTACTAGCGGAAGATTGGTCGATAACTGATCGACGGGGAGCGCTCTTACGTAACGCAGAGCTTGATGCCATTTCAAGGAAGTAATGACACATAGAGTTACAGACAGTCACACCGATTCGGTGACACGATTGCGCTGCTGCAGTCGCTGCAAACACGGTACATTCTCGGTGGAACGCACTGCTTTGGCGATAAGCGCTCGACAATGTGCGTTCGTTCTGCAAACAACAAAAGTTCCTGTTCCAATCGGTGGATGGACAGAAATACGTTATCGGCATTCGAGGAATGTTGGCTATTTGCTTAGGCCTGATTGACAGCTGCTGCCAACGAGTGCACCGAATCAGACGAGAATAAGATTGTTGCGAGCAGAGTGATAAGATTGCCGAGTGATAGTTATTTCCTGATTGTTGGGATTTCCTGATTATTGGACAGAAACTGAGAGAATTGAGGGTTTTATTTTTGGGAACCGATTAATTATGTTTCTCTCGAGTTTCCATTTGACACGTCGGAGATAGTACGCCATCCCCAATCCATAGTGGAAGAGTCCTATGCTTCTCATATAAAAACAACAATCTATTTTGCAGACACTCCAATCGATAAATTATCACATATATAATTACTGTGTAAAAAATGGTTGAATTCAAATTGCAGAAACATATTGCTTGCCATACCAGCAATTTTTTCTCAAATTTCTCAACTTGAATCGACCTGTCTGCATCGCTTACATCCTCCCCATACGACAGCAGTACAATATTGAGGAACTAAATGCGTTTTTGAGTCCTTTTCACATAGGTCGCTCATTACAATGCTGGAAATTCACTCCTGGTCTTTGGTGCAGCTCGTTGCTTTTGTCCTGCATTTTAATGATTTTGTGGTCTTCAGGTCGTTCCATTTCTAGATACGTGAAATAATTCCGTAGAAAGAAGAATAAAGAAAAACAAAAAACTCAGGTTAAGTATGGGGATCAAGAGTACCAAGAAATCAACGTAGTCGAAAAAATTACAAAAATAAATTAAAATTTAAAATAGAAGGAGTTTTGTTGTGAACTGTTCAATATAATCAATGATGGGCTTTATGGCGATTTTCTTGAGAACAAATTTTGGTTCAACCGAAAGCTTGAAAATTCAATAGTTACAAGTTGAGCTAATTCTACTAAACTCGAAACCCATCGATTATATATTGCTTGTATTTTCAAAATGAGTACCAGGAACTCATGAGATAAGAGGAATGCGAAAATGCTTACATATTGTTTATTGCTTTGAAAGTTGACTTTTGGTGCACTTCGCTATCGCACTTTTTTCCACAGTTGCCAAAAGAAATGATATGAAATCGACAAAAAAATAACTTTTTCGATCAAATATATTACAAAAAACCGCGAGACTGGCAGCCATGCTAACCTACCGTATAGTAAAAGTAAGAAGAAGTCTGTTTTTGATATTTTTCAATGTCAAAAATATGTCAGGTCAAGGGAGTTGCACTTTTGATCACACTTTTGACTCATCGCACTTTTATACTGTGCAGTTCGATTTGCTATGAACGGTGCAATATTTGAACTAAACTGAACTGGTAAAATCTGAGTTATTCTTCCAGAGCGTTATTTGGGCGATCATTTGAGGGCTTGCACAAATTTCGCTAGCTAACTCGCAAAAAAGCGTCTTCCGGGAATCGTCAAGAAAAACAAAACCAGCTGTTCCCGATATATAAGCGTCATTACTAGTTCGATTCTTACAATATGTACTAGAAATTTAGTGGAAAATTTCATAGTAACGCTGTTACAATCGAAAAAGAAAGAAAAAAGAGAGGCTCTCAATGCGGTCGGATCAGATTGAAAACTTTCCCGAGAAATATACTCCGCATTTGAAAAATATGACTTTCCTAGTGTTTGTTTAAATACACAGTTTCTCTGTACTAGACATATCAATCTTTTGTTGATCAGTTATCTGTCAGTGTCATTCCATCCGAGGCCGAGATCAAAAGCATTAAAATCGAGGAAAATATCTGCTACTCCTACTTTCTATGTATGCGTGCGGCTGTCTTTTTTTCGAGCGAACAATAAAGATATCTCGTGTACTTATTGAAATAGACCTATGTGTAAATAAGAGATTCTCGCTGTTTATTTTGTCTTTCAATTACGCGCCACCAACTTTTTAATAATTGTCCAGTCCGTATCGAAAGACAATCATTTTCGATTTTCTTGATGTTATGTTCCGCAGTTCCGGACGCCATAAGCAATTCCATTAGCAAAAACCAACACAATCAAATATGACGAATGGTAACACCTATACTATAATACATCTCGTACTCGAAAGAGAGCTTTGCACGTACGTGGCACCCTTGCATCGTTTGTATTGAAGTGACAGAAGTCAACATATTATGAGCCCCACTGACAGATCAGAAATGTTCTGCTCGTTTCGCGCGAAGTTCAATCCGCACTATTCGGATCAAATGATCGTGTCCCATTTAAACCTGATATGGCGTGCTATACGCTTTAACATCCCAACTTTCTTGCTTGGAAATAAACAGTTTTGTAACCAACGACGGTTGTTGTACGTTTATGCTGGAGATTGATTTGTGCTATTCTATAAAATAGCACAAATCAATCTCCAACATAAATGTACAACAACTATGAATCTATCTTGACTTATGCAGGAAGGTAAAGCTTCTATCAGTGGGTCTCAATCTTTTTCGTTCCATGTACCCCTTTCCGAATATTGATCCTTATCATGTACCCTTTTGGTGAAAATTGCTTACCACCATGTTTATTGCATTAGCTCAAAAACCGTACTTCCATAAAGTAAATTTCTATATTGGAAAATTTCTTAACGCTGCCTTCATTGCATACAACAAGACAGGCATGACTAACCCACGTGAAATGCCTCGTGCTTGCATTCATGCAAATAAGGTTATTGACGCGTGCCTCATATCGGAGCTCACAGCTCGCGATATCTGTGAAATCACAGTTACGCTGACCGTCGGTAACATATACAAAACATGGAGTATTATTATATTGTCCAGCATATCCACCGCATAACAAGTCATCTCCTTTTGATGATTTCAAAAGCGTTGTATCAAATTGCAATGGCTTCCGCTCATTATAGGCAGTGATGCAACTGCTCACCACATCATTTAGGGCAGCTCAGACATCAATCTGAGAGGCACTGAACTGATGGAGATATTTGAAAAACTGCGAACTAAATTTCACGTTTATAAATATGCAGTATTCACTGCTACTACTCTACTACGTTTGACCCGGAGACTCCAGGTTTCTAGGTTTGACATCAATTTCTCTGGGTCTAGTAAGACAACGGACAATGTTTACTTTTATAATGGCGAATTTCAAACGAGTTCTTCCGGTGTGCACACAGACTGCTCCTGCAGCGTTCACAAACTAATGAGGGAAGCTGTGCTCCTTTAATAGAACTTCCATAATGACTGTCAAGAATAACCAGATTTTTTTTGCGATCTGCGAAGAATTTCGGGAGACACCCCAGTGTGTTTCCCACACTATGACACTTTCTTCTTTCTGTCAGCTCTGGTGGAAAGCAATAGCTTCTCCTCCACAGCGAGAGTAGTTGGTATTTTTATATTCTTTATGGTTTGCCATGGAAGTAAAATTCTACACCTATATAAACCAACGAAACTGTTTGTAAACGCAAAAAAAAATACAGCTTAACGGTGGTGTATGTTTTGCTAAAAATTCAATAGTGAATCTGACTTAATTTGGTAATTTTATAACCGGTGCTAACTTAATGACTTAAAGGGTTACAAAAGAAATTTGACAAAATATGTTTGTTTGCAACTCAATCGATAATAAAAATCGATTACCGTGCTCTAAAATGTGGAGCAATCGCTTTGATTCACATTTTTGTCTGGTTTTAGCGTTTGCTCATGTTTTTTCTTGAAGCGTATCCCAGGTCGGTAAAAATCTCCGCCTCATCAGAGGTCTAGTGGCGCTACCCAGAAAAGTTCAGTCGAAACTGAGCCGGAACTTTGGCTGGTTCTAGTTAGTATTCCGGCTGCATTGACACAGCCGATTCTAATAAGAATTACAACCGATTGTAATAAAAATCGGTTGTGTCTCGGGTTACCACCTTCACCCGGATATTTTACTTGACCTGGGATAGCTTTGTATAGAAGCACGAGTATACGTTGAAACCAGATCTACCTTCTGAGTATAAACAAGTATAAACTTTTTCATTATTTTTGTAACTCGTCGTGGTATCAATTAACAAAATTGACTCACCGCTTAGTGCTTTGTTTTAGCAAACCATAATGCATAGCACTGTTCTGAGCTTTTCTCATAAGGCTGTAAATTTTTCACATTTCTAAACTGTTTTGAAGATTGATATAGGCTAGAAGATGTATATAGGCTAACGACAAAATATCCAAAAGCTTCAACGTCTCTCGCTGTGGGGGATAAGCCGGACAAGGATTGTCCTCTACCACAGCTAGCAAGAGAAGTAAAGTGAAGCACGCAGGAAAGTGGCAACTGGGCGCAAATTAGGTTATTCATCGTCACTGTCGCTAAGGAGGTAGCAACAAAAGAACGAAGCACTTTTCTCTGGTCAACAGTTAATGGCCGCTACGGGTGCAGCCAATATTAATGTTAGAAGAACTCGTTTGAAATCAACAAATTCAATTAAAATTATTCATCGTCTCACTAGACCCGGAGAAATTGATGTTAATCCCGGAGGCCCGAAGATCGTCTCCAAAAACCGGAGTCAAACCCGGAGGAGTGGCAACCCTAGTTGTGTCACTGGAGCAAGAATACGAACTAGTACCAGTCAGCATTCCGGGTGAATTTTACTGAGTATGTTTGGCCAGACGTTGCTATTAGGTTGTGCACGCTGACAAAGTTGGCATAAGATTGACTTTTACTGTGAACCGTGTTTACAAAAATTGCTTCACAGCTTAATGGCAATGTTTTACGGCTTATGTCGACTTTTCAGTCGACTTCTTCAGCCTTACGTACAAACTTGAATACAATTAGCCTGTGCACGCTGACGAAGTCGACTAGCAAGTCGACATAAATTGACTTTTACTGTGTTTACAAACGTTGCTTCACAGTTTAATGGCAGTGTTGGTAAACACGGCTCACAGTAAAAGTCTTTATCTATGTCGACTTCGTCCGCGTGCGCAGCCCAATGGTGATTTACGCATACAAACCTTTATGCTACGATGATTTTCAGCGTACATATTTTAATTTGAATATTTACATAGGTTTTTTGGAACGGCTTGTTCTACCTTATAAGTCTGCTCTCTGAGGCAAGGGTGCGTGGAATGCATGTTTAAAGTTTGATCTGCAAGGACAGATCATCCAGGGAGAAGCAATTAAATTCAATAGATACCGTCTCAAAGCCGAAGAAATGACATACAAACTAGCAAATCGTTTTTCTGAATTGTTCGCCGGATATTGACTTAGTCAAAGAAAGGACTATTGAGTTCTTGTCGGGCGGTCTCTCAAACACTAAACTGCTTGTTGGTTCAAAACAATCCCATTTGCTTTTGCCGCCTTTGTTATTATTTTCCACCAAATAGTGTGGTAATATTTGTGTTATGGGACGTGTACGTACATGCACTGTAGAAAAGTCTATTACGCATAATTACATCAGTTGGGAAAGTCACTAGGAAAGTTTAGATTCATCAAAGTTCAATCTTTAAGTTTTTTGTTCAAAAACAACATTTGTAGCTGCAAATGCTAGCCTTTGTTTACATTCTCTTGCATTAAAAACGCGGTCGTTTTGACGTTTGCTCCTTAACTTGACAATCTGTAACTGTATTAGTGTGTTCAACGATTTGTTTTTCTACCCCTGTCATAATTTCTGATAGGTGGAGGAAAACAAATCGAATATAGCTTTTCGGTCGGATTATTTGCATGGTGGATCCAGACCAACAGGTATTGTACGTCTCCGGAATAAGTTTCACAGTGACACAGACTATTTAAACACCATCATAAATACTTTAGGCAAGCGATTGCAAACGTTTAAATTGACTGACAGTTTTACATATGACAGCTGGAGGAAAACCAAACCCCCAAGCAGTGTGAGTGAAATCATTTGCATAAAACTCTATTGAGATATCTGACGTTTAAAATACGCACACTGAGATCTCTCATTTTTATACTGCCGCTCTTCCCTTAAGCCCAGGGCGGTTTGTTTTGAACTAAGTCTTCTCTCAATTCAAACGTCAAAACGGCATAATATCATCACAGCTGGATAAGTATACATACCAAATATTTTGCAATAATATATATATATATATATATATATTTGAATGGCTGGCGTCCAAAAGGGGCAAACCCACATTTTTACATTTTTTGATAGTTCTAAGTAATCCACGTGTACAGCCATTTAAGAATTTTGAAAATAATTTTTAGATTTTTTGATATTAGCAGTCAAAGTAGACCATGGAGGTAACCCCAGCACTAGCTGGCGTCCAAAAGGGGCGTATCCCCACATTGAATCTTATGAAAATTGAAGTTCGTTGTCCGAAGTTTTAAGAAAAAGTAGTCAATCGATTCGCAATCAGTAAATTTTGTGTTGTAGCTCACATATCGGTGAACTCGATATAATACTGCTTTTAGTTGGATTGCATTGTACGTTGACGTTTCGGCCCACACAATCGTTGCTGAAGGTAATGGCCGCTCGTACACTTGTTATGTATGGCTAATATATATTTCTTGCACAAATGTATATTATTGAGCATATTCTTTTGAAAATTCCAGTCAAGGTGTCATGTCTCTACATTGAAAATTCACCGAGCAATAGGGGATTAAGAGAAAAACGGTACATTGTGGTCGGAAAGTTAAAAAAACATGGAATCAATTATAATCTTTCGTTTACATGGAAAAATTTGTGGACGACTTGAAGCAAATCAAAAAAAAATTCTAAGTTCATGTAAACAGTACAAGCGAAGTTCATGTAAACAGGTCAAAAATGAACACTCAGTTAATTTGTTACGTCACCGTAAAGTATATACGTATATAAGCAGTTTGCTCGTTTGACGTTTTCAGTTGCGTCGTATTGAAAATGAATGCGGCTGAATATGATCAATTATCATTCAATGAATTTGAATATTTGTTACTTTGGTTGAAAGTTTTATTACTGAAGATCGGTGTTGGAGATCGGATCTCGGATATATTCATCCCTTATCTCATTTACTTTCCCCTCAATACGATGAGTGATAAAAGTTTCTTGTTTGGGATGATTTTAGCGAAGTCAGAGTCGACTCTCATTGAATACGAGATAATTTTCAAATAGTTTTGAAACGAGACATTGCTCCACAGCTTGACCACATTCACCTGAACGTCTGTTTTCTGTGATGTGTAGGATCATTTATTCATTTAGTATATTCAATTCAATGTCAGAGATTTAGCAATCAACGTGAATATTTGCTACTAACAATAATCTGAGTCAGGTTCTAAATCCAAGAACTGACAAAATACATGAACGCACAACGGATAGAGCTGGAATCTGGCAGTTTCGGAGTCAAGCAAAAAAGCATTAAAAATGACATCATCGCATTCGGGGAAAAATTCCTATTTTAACAGTCACAAAAAAAATCAAACATCGAGAGAATGCCACACTGCCAGATTAAAAGAATCTGATCGAGATTGTAGGTTTGGGTGACCCTATCTAAGCCCAACTCGCTCCTAATCATAACCTTGCTCACTCGCAAGCCTACCTACCTCTTTCAGTTCGGTTGAGGTCAACGTCGGTCAGCGAGTAGTACGCCACAGCATAAAGTTACCCACGGCCGCCCGACCACTGTTGCAGTTGCAATGGTCCGCATCAATGATCCCGGCCCGTGCAGACTTTCGGAATAATTCGCAATCGCGGAGCGCAGAGTTGAGCACCTCTTCATCGACTATTAGCAAAAATTCCGAAAAGCGGTAAAATTTGTAAAATCATTGATTCCATTCATCGGTCCAGTGATGCGCGTATTTTTCCGCGCTTTCGTGAGCCTGCCCCGGACGAGGATGCGGGTGTGCAGCTTCACCAATCGAATTTCCATTCGGTTGGATCATGTTTCGGCTCTCAAGTAGTAGCGATAGCAGCAACAGCGAGAGTTGGTTGGAAAATTTCGCCTTCTATCGTCCAGCTGCCTGCCATATTAAATATTTTATATTTTTCGCGCTCGATCGATAGACAAAGAAATTTATTTTGAAGTTGTGTATCTTTTCGCACTCGCTCGCTGAGCAGCTCGCTCAAGTGTGAGTTTTCGCGTACCACCAGCCAGTAATATTCGAATTTAACCAAGTGTTGAACCACGGACCGATTGGCCGCTCCGCTGCTGACCACCGACAATATTCTATCCCACCTTCCTTTCCGCCGCCGCCGCCGATAGGTCTTGCGTCGATGCGTTCGATTGCGGACCTGCGTTCGCGATTACGCGATACCAAATTTTGAGCACTTTCCCGAGCTGGACGCGCTTTATGAATTTTTTCCGAACCATCCGGAGCCACGAAACCAATTAGTGCAAAGCATTTCGGTTCAAGCTCGCAACCGTCACTAATCGTCCACTACTCCCGCACTAGTGAGCAGTTTAGTGCTAGCGACTGACTGCTCAAGGAGTCGCCCTGCCGGAACCGTGGGCGTGGATCCGAGTGGAACGAAGCGAAAATAGTGCACGGTAAGCGGGGCGAAGATGCGTACAAGGATTCAAGTTAGTAGGGTAACGAACCTCTCTTCGTTGTTCTACACAGCCTTTACTCAACAGTTTAACGTAACTCTATAGAAGAGAATGAAAATGATATATCAAATTTAAAGTCAGCGATAGTTCATTAAAGAATATAATATTGAGATACGCTAGTAATACCGGTACACATAATAAATGGTCCGCAATGAAAGGTAGAAGAAACTCTTAATAGAAACAAAAGCGTTGATTTAAAGATTCTTTATCTGATGCCTAATTTTAGTTTGCTTCGAACTTAATTCAGATAATTAGAATCCAATACTTACTTCGCCTATATTGAAAATTAGAACAATGTTTTACTCATTTGTTCCACCAAAGCATTCAACCACGTACAAGTCGTCGCATTTGATTCACTTGAACATGATTTTGTCATTCTGAAATCGATATTTTAATAAAATTAAAAAAAAAAAAGTGGAAGCCAGTTTTTAAAGGACCTAGTAATAGTTGTCTCTGTCCTGGCATAGATCTGATGTGATATGACAGCCACCCATTTTCCTGATCCATTTCAATCAAATTTTGCATACCATCGAAATCGACCACCCTGCCGAAATGTTTGCCAACACAAAAAAAATGCAAATCCCAATGCTCGTCTTTTTTTCTACTATCGCAATTCTTAAAATCGCTAAATGGCCTACCATAAATCAACAATTCGACACCGATGCGAATAAGCAATCGGTCGTGGGTTTGAGGGATGGTTAGGTAGACCGATCCGTGAGAAGTGGCTTCCGCAATGGTTGCGAATCTATCAACGTAGATAGGAATACTTCACGCTTACCTCATTCGGGCCGACCAAAGAGTTAATGTGCTAATCACGCAGCCGATATTCGCGCCGGCCAGTGCGTGCCCAAAAAAGAACACCGTAAGTGTATGTGCTAAATGGTGGACGTGTCCCCTCTTCTGTTGTGGAAGAGGCGCTTCTTTGCACTTCGATTGGCTTGCTAAAATGTATACGCCACGACAGCGGCAGCGCGCGAGGACTTTGAAGGACACAGTTTCTTGAACCTGTCCCAGCGCGGAGTGGACCGACCGCTTTTTCCGGTCGGGTGCGTACGTACCGGCACATTTCGCTGAAATGGGTGCAATGATCTTACGCTACTGCTGGCTGTGGCTGCTGTAGGCAGCCACACCACGTGGTGTCACTTAAGCAATGCCAGAGGCGCAGCAAAGCGGTTTCATATTTAGAATCCGTTAAATTTAGATTCTGATTTACGGTCTGTTTATGCGTGCTGTTCTCCCGCTGAGCTGCGCCTGGAGGGAGATGAATGCACCGAAATGCTCTGACGCAAGTGCTTTCTTCCGCCTCGATTCTGTTCTGTTCGTCGCGTGGGTCGCCATCTTCGGATCTGTCGGTGTTGAAAACTGTTGCATAACTGGGTCGCCAACTAGTCTATACCAGGTCAGCACAGATCGAGTGACCGAGAGAAAGAACACACACGTGTGCTCGATCTCTAGAAGCGGAATTCCGCTGCAGACGGGGGTTCTTTCGCAAAATGCTTTGACTTGCAAAGCTTACAACTGCCTCGGGGTAAAGTGTTCAGTCAAAACAGATACCGACAGCGGTAAAAAATTCAATCAAATATTTATGAAATGAGGCAAGACGCAGGGTAGCTATGTTTGCACCCAGCATAACTCCGTGGGCAGACTGTCAGTGCTGACTGGAAAACAAGCCGAAAAGCTTATAAACGGTCCGAGGTGGCACTTGGACATTCGCCATCAGTCAGTTTCCATTAGGTGCTGTTTGACCGGTGTTTAAATCAAGATTGAAAGAGAACTCCGGTTCCAAAACTCCCGTACCGGCATAATGTACGCATTCTATCCGTATACATAAACTATCGACTTAACCGCCGCATATTTTCAAGGTTCTGTACCCCGCCTTCTCGTCGTTCCTGGCATCCGAGTGGGGTGACCAATCTCTACACTCAACTCAGCAGCGTGTCATTGGATAATTGAATTTCAAGAAATATACACACTGTACCTCTACCGCCGTGGCGTACAGATAGATATACAATTCAAATGCAAGTCTGTGTATTACCATAAGCCATCAGGCGGCTGTGCTCCGCACATATCTACAAACGCACAGACGGTTATTGTGCCTGCTGCTGCTGCGGCTGGGGACACTGCTGGGCGGGTTTGTTCTGAGCAAATTGCTTTGTGGAATTTGAATTTCAAATTTGACAGCTGTATGTTCCATCTCTGTCTCACACTCCGGCGGTGTACCGCATGTATGTGCGAGATAGAATCATGTGGTGGAGATGACTTCAAAAGATTCTGGTCTAGATAGTCGGTGCTGGAAGAATGGTTTGGCCGATTGGATTTCTGAAGACGCGTTTCAATTATCATTCTGGAGACTTTCTTGGACGGGATTTGCGCAAAACGATTGCTTTCCTCTGAGTAAGGGGCTTTTAGTTTGAACTATTCTCAAACAGCTTTCATCAATCTGAAAAAAGAATCAACTGTAAAAGGCAACAGACTAGTATGAGCTAAATAGCAATAGATAAACTGCTTTCTCGTAAAATACAATCAGGCCAAATGATTAAATACATTTTCCACGAGGAACTTCCCTTTCAATAATCATTCTCAGGGATAAACCGTTTTCAACATCAAATTATGGTCTTGTGAAACTGTAAATTAAATACGCTGATTCTCTCTGGTATAAAGGTTTACCATCTCTATAGCTTGTTTACCATTTCTATAGCTTGTTTACCATTTATCTGCCACTGTCATTTCAATCGAGCACGAGACCTGTCAATGGTCGTCGTTCGAGAAGGATTCCAATAGCTTTTCTTCAGATTAAGTAACTTTGACAGGTCTCGTGCTCGATTGGAATGACGCTGACAGATAAACAATAAACAAAATCAGAGAGACTCAGCGTCTTTACTGCAAATGGCGTGAGGACCCAAGATGACCACGATAAGGGCATGTTCAGGAGCGTTTTATTCTGTATAGGAGTTTCAAAGTAAAACTGAAACTGAAACATTCACATCCCCACCAGAGCGTTTTGTTTTATAATTTCGAACAGTTTTGTTTTAAAATTTATAACTGTTATACGACGCCGTTCTATTTGTTGCTGATTTTAAAACACGGTTAGAACTGTGTTTCAAATACATGGAGAGTATTTAGCACAGACACTTAGACCCGATAGACTGGGGAAAAATAAATTTGAATGTAGTAACGCTGAAGGCATGGCGAGACATGAATTTTAAACTGAATAGAACACCCGCTAAAACTGCTGTTGGGGACAGCAAGATCTAGTTTTAAAATTTTCAGTTTTATATTATAGAACTGTCAAAATTTTGAATCTAGAACTGAAACACCCCTGAACATGACCTAAGGTTTTACATATGTAACGCGAGAGTTTTAATTTTACGATTGGCAAGATCGACATGACGTAAACACTGAATGCTACCAAAAACAAGTCATGAAAACGAAAGCTTTCTGAGGTTTTCCGAGAGTTTGTCACTAATAATCTAATATGTCTACACCTTACGCAGATTATCTTGCATCAGTTTTGTGTTTAGCAAATCCACCATTAGGCTGTGCACGCTGACGAAGTCGACATAAATTTGACTTTTACTGTGAGCCGCGTTTACTAACACTGCCATTAAGCTGTGAAGCAATGTTGGTAAACACGGCTCACAGTAAAAGTCAATTTATGTCGACTTGCTAGTCGACTTCGTCAGCGTGCACAGCCTAATTCTTTGCATTCTTTTTCTGTTACGCACTTCTTCTCTTTGAGGTAGATCCTCGATTTTACACCAGAGCAAACAAAAAAAAAATCAGTATCGTCATTTGACGGATGCGAATAAGCTTACTAAATTGCGCAAATAGTCTTTCAATTTTCCGTGAAATTTATAGAACATAATGTCCTTCTAGCTCTAGATTCTTAGATTTCCAATTCTTGATTATTCCGATTCCTGAATTTGTGAATTGATCTATGAAATTTTAGCTTTATAGGAATACGGGACACATAATTCCTTGATTACTTGGTTCGAAAGTCTTTGGCTTCAAATATACTTATATCAGGTAATCCAGGAATGCTGAATTTTTATATTCTGGACAAATAGCATTCGGAAAGCTCTCTTTCTAATATTACGAGGCTTCCAATTTATGGATGATCCCCCTAATACATAGCCCTAAGAATCTTGGAAAGCTTCGACTTTCAAATTCCTGAATATTCTATAGTTTTGGATTCCAATATCTCCGTTTCTGATAATTTTTCCTTAGTTTATTTGAAAATTGGTTTCTAGAACTTTTGTAAGATTATTAAAATTTTATAATTTTAGATGTCACAGGTGAATCCCATATTTCCGACTTCTTGGGATATTGAAGGTTTTGGTTCCTAAAGTGAATCTCATAAGTCTGTTGTCGTTTGTTCGTGCTCCGCCCAGTAGAATCAGTGTCTGTTGGATTGTAGCGCTATCCATGCAATTGCTACAAAGGTCGCTTGCAGAGTGGCGGCGAGAAGCTGAGCAGGCGCTAGAACTGACATTAGAATGCGAGAAACCTGCTTGCTGCAAACCAAATGGGTGATGTCAGAGTGAAAGCCGAGCGAATCTGCGCCGACTACCCGCTTTCACTCTGACATCTTCCCTTTACTTTGCTGCAGGCAGGTTTCTCGCATCTCGCATTCTAATGTCAGTACCAGCACCAGCTCAGCTTCTCGCCGCCACTCTGTAAGCGGCCAAAGTCAGTTCAAGCAGAAACCTAGAAGCATGCAAAGAGATTCTAGTGCCAAGGCTTTGTTTATTTAATTTATTATTTATTTTGCGAAATTTTTGCTAATGGAAAACAAGATATTATAAATTTCTGGAATATCAAAGCCCGGAATGTCCGGATTCTTGATTTATGTATTACTCTATTCTTCTTTTTATTCGCTTCGTATATAACTGTCACAATTTAGTTTTAAATTTCCGATGTTAATTAAATTATAACTAGTAGCATTTGGGGATCCAATAGAATAGGTTTTAAGGTTAAATTCCTGATTCATTAAATTCAAATATAAATGAATTTCTAACATTATATTTGAATGTAGTTCATCCGCATCAGAACGTGATCGCCTGAAAACCTAAAGTTACAAAGTTGGCAATCTGGTGATAAAAGTTGCCTGAATGTTTAGTCCCTTCTGGGGAATATCCCAATGGGACCGAACAGGCTTCCTATTTCATGATGATAGTCCGAGGCTGTAATTGGTGTCGTTGTTCATCAGTTTACTATAGTTTGTGTTCTATTTTACTTTTACCATCGTTGTTCCTCTCTCTCTCTCTCCCTCTCTCTCTCTCTCTCTCTCTCTCTCTCTCTCTTCTGTCACTGCTGCTACTCCGATTTTGGGAGTAATGTCTTTATGAATAGTAGGTCTCCTTTACGAAAAGCAAATTTAAATATCTAGCTCTAGTTTTAATTGCTTAATTCAACAATCATTCTTTATTAAAAATGTCGCCGTCATAAAAGACATGAATCCCTCTTCCACTGTTCTACGATCAACGCCTAGCAGAAGCTAAGAAGCATGTTAGATCTCGTGATGAAAATCCGTACCTTCGCACATTAAAAAGCGCATCTCCCTGCATCAATCCATCCAAAATTAACAGCTACTCTCTGTACTGTCTACTGTCTAATACTGTCCAGTATTAAAATAATATTGAAGAGTAATGCTGGTGTATACTGAAAAGCCAATTGGAAACCTTAAAAATTAACTATTCAATAAGATATATTCAATGTTTACAATTATCACATGAACTACTAATAATTTTGACTAGTTCTTATGTAGAGTAAATTCGTAAGGATTCTGATTCACAGGTCGGTCTACCACGTTCAATATATCTTAGAAAAAAAATGAAAATTACATTTGACGTATTTTTCTATCCGATAATAGAATTTTAACATAATGTCCTTGAATTTTACATGCTATGAAATGTAATATTGAATATTGTGACTCTTTAGATGTAAAACTCAGACTGAATGACCTAGAAAAAGCCGAACATCTCACATTTTTATATGTAATAAAATGTAAATTTATGTGAATTGGGACGCTCATTTTATGTGCATCTGGCGAGACGTAAAGTTACATGATTTTTTTACTGTGCATCAATACACCAGTCTTATTTAAATGCACATCAACAATCCAAGCTTTTTCCATTACACCATTAATACTTTTGTCGATACTCTCTAGTATTGATAAAAACAATTAAACGTGTAACGGTCGCTATATCCAGGTTTTTAAGCGCCATAATTGACTTATTTTGCGTCTAGGACACATATACGTATACGTATACGTATAACGCGATGTTTACAATTCGCCATCTGATTTAACCTCATTTGGCAAAAATTCCACCCGATTTAACCTCAATCTCGCACTAACACAAATGCACATTGATTAGTAAATGGCGGCCAATGTCGTCCGGTTCGTAATTTGTCAACAGTGCTTATATTGACAATAGTTGTGTACGTCATCCGATGCGATGGATGTTTGTTCAATGAACCCTCGATATTCGCCATCAAGCTGACGTAAACTACTATTGTCAAAAAAGGATCATTAAACGCATTTCAAACAAGACGATGTAGACCGCCATTATGGCACGTAAAAAGCTGGATAAATTCCAAACATTGGATTACGATCAACACCCGAGCAATACGCTATGATATACTACTTTCTATAATAATCCAGCTAAATGATTTGTATTGTCATTAAAACTGTATTCACCTCTATTCACCTGCTTGGAAAAGTACAACACTACAAGTCTCGACAAACATATGATTAGAGCGTATAAGCCAACTGTCAAAATTCACTCTGAGTGGAAATTTCAGAAGAACCGTTACTCTCCAATCGCAGATGTTGGTAGTAAACAAAAGAGAAAAGTTTTATCTTTCATTAACTGCTGTGAACAGATTTAGGCCAGTAACGATTTGTCCAGAATTGCCTTTTAAAAAGAAGTTTGACAGTTGGCTTTTACACCGTAATCATATGTTTTCCGAGAACTATTTACGTTTGAGTATCAGTGAACTTACTTGATTAAAATAACATTCTATATTAAAAAAATCAATAACCTACGTTCCCTTGATGAAATTCATTGGTAGTAGTATTTATTTTATTTCTTGTAATTATAAATATATAAATAAAAAAATATTTCTTATAACGAATCCTTTCCGCCGCTATGTTGTTACAGACCCATTTGATTCACATCAGTGTTTGATATATCGACTTTTATTTCTAATTCGTTAGCGTTTATAACACTAGATAATCAAGCGATTCAAAATAAATATTCTAACCGTATTTTCTTTCTTATCTTTTTCCAGGTGAGCATTCAAAAAATTGACAAATTAGGCTCTCGTCGAACGGTTTCACAAACACTAGTGTAGTTTCATGATTAAACACAATTGGTTTTGCTGTTTTTCTTAGATTCGCCCTCTTTTTTAAAATAGTATTTGTGTTACGTAACTTCTTCGTATGTCAGCTGCAAAACGTTTAAAGTGCTGTTTGTATCAGTGAGTATTCAACTATTAAATGCTATCGTTTAGCATTTTCAACATATTATCAGTAACCAGTAACCAAGCCAAACGCACAGAAGTAAAATCCACAACAATTTCAAAGGAATCATAACTGGTTTAGGAATTGTACACAAATTGTGGTTGAAATTTTGATTTTTGCTATTATTGCAATGTCAATCTCAGTCTTGGTACAATGTTTCTACCAATACATCTTGTTTATACTCAGTGGTTTAATTATTAGTTACCACAAGTAGTAGGAAAAATTCAAAAAGCAGCTTTTTGCAGGATTAGGCAGATTCTGCAACAAGTTGAAGTCGAATCTGCCCTTTGCTCATTATGTTTGAATGACAGGAATAGGAATTAAAAAGGTGAACCAGCTGTGTAGGTCACCGGCGACGCTTCGCACACAGTTTTCAGTGGGGTACATGTGTACCCCAGTGCAACGTTCTAGGGTTAAAAATGAACGTTACGCAAAGAAAGCAAAATCTTTATAAAAGAAAAATCAATGCTAAACAATTGTTATATACCAAATCACGATATATGACAATTCTGAAAACCAATCACGAGCTGGCTCGACATTGATTCAACAGCAGGGCCAAAGCTGGCGGGTCTTGTCCTGTCCTGAACTGCTGTGCTGCTATGACGTAAGTCTTCGATAAGCGACAGACGATTATAATATAATAATAAAATAATATAATAATATAATAATATAATAATATAATAATAATTATAATAATTATAATAATTTTTAGTTACCACAAGTAGTTTTTTTCTGATGAAATCATCATTATACATTATTTGACAAAAAATTCATTGTTATTTTGTTCATTGGATGGCTTTCGCTTTCAGTTCTTACTGCAATCCTTCTATCCTCCTGACAGGTGTCTGTCAGTCAGGGTGAAGATTTACAACCAAAACAAATAAAATAACTCCGAAAACTCAAAACCCTTTCCCATTCATATGCCAAGCAGTCAACCATCTGCCGCAGACTTTTCGTAAGTCTTAAACTCTACCCACTCCACCTTCCGAACAGTAAAAGATCATCCGCTTGCCGATCACAACCTGTAACCTGCTGCCTGATCCAATCGAATCCAAAGCAGCTGAACCGTGTGTATTTTCGAATATCCTTGAAACTACCCTCCCAGCTGACTGATGACGATTATGTGAGGACCTTTCAACCACCAACGGAAGCAGCGCGGAGGGTGTTTCACTACAGCTGTCAAAAACTCACACTGGGTCGTCATTTTTTCCCCCTTTCCCCGTCGTCAGCTGCCTTTTCTCGACTTTCGTCTAGCCGAGCCTGACTGAACCTCGCCACCCCGCACAGCAAATAGCATTGTTCTTAATCATTAGCGCAAAATTAGCAGTCCATAACGCCGCCAGTTCTCCAGACCTTCGGGGGCTTCCGGGCGCAACCGACCAACCGATCGGCTGACTCTGACTCTGACGAACGATGGCGGGTCGATCCATCGGGGCAGAACTGGTACGCAAACCCGCGCGTGGTCGGGTATAAATTTCACAATTGAACAAAAAGTTTCCAATGAATAATTTGAGATAATGTGTGATTATCATATTTTCAGGCGTACCTACCAAACTAGAAAATGTACTAGCGCGCGGTTGAAAACCCGCAGATCCCGGTAGCAGCTGCAATGACTCCTCTATACGAGCGCGCGTAATGATACTTTTGTGCGTTGCACAGACCTTGGTTTCGGTGCCATTTTCGACGGTTTTTTTTTTTAACTCGCGCGACTCACTTGGCTGAGACCGGTACATTTGGCTGCGTTTTATGGATTCTAGGTTTTCCATTTGAGCTAACCGCCTGAACTCTCTAACTGGCAGAGTGTACGCATAGATTCTCCCCGGTTGGCAAGTCACATGGACCAGCCAGCCAGCCAGAGAACTGTGCAGTGTAGCCAACCGATGCGATGCCTCCGCCGCCGTTGCTGCTCGAAATTGCGCTTCCGTAACCGGTTTTTCGGTTTCGGTTTGTTGTGTCTGAGCTGACTCAGTGGCAGTTAGTTGGAAGCAGCCGGTTTCCAGGGCAGCAGCAGCAGCGGCGGAAGGGATTTTGGAGAGCGCCTTTTTTCGATGCGAGCCAGAGAGCGTCACTGTTCCGTACGGTTTCAGTTCACTAGCACGGAGCGAAATACAAAACTTGAAAATGCAGAAAACAAAAAAGTTAACCAGCGTGGCAGCAACAGCAGCAGCTAGAGTGGATACAGCCAAAACCCAAAACCCTCGGGGAAACTGTACCGAGCCGGTCCGCTGGTGAGAGAGATAGAGAGACCGGAGCAAAATAGTTAAGGTTCGGTGTTCAGTTCACGTTTCACTGAATTGAAAACAATACACATAAATGTGGTGTGCATGCTTCGGATCGATTGATCTCTCGAATGGATTTTTATGCTACGACAAGCGTCTGTTGTTTTTCACTGCTCTGCTGGAACAGAGCTTGCTCTAGTGAGACGGCGACGGTGAGGGCGGCAATTTTTGCGCTACATATTTGGGACAGCGTAACGCAGCTGCCCCGGTGGACACTAGTAGGCGAACATTGGCTGGCTGGTTGGCTGCGTCTACAGTTACACTGCAGCTATCCTAGCTCAATTGCTAATGTTCATGGTAGCGGTCATCTAGTTGATCCACTTCAGGATTGACAGCTGACTGCAAATGCACAGTGATAGGCTGACACTTGACTGACCTTGAAGATTGCTATCATGGCGAATCAGGTAGACATATTTGTAGTTATTTCGTACCGCAAATCAAAACATATTGCAAACACACAGTCCATTTTTGGATTTGACAAAATTAAATAGTAACTTTTCCTCATTAGATGAATTTTCATGAAAGCCCTTGAGTAACTTAACGTCGGTATAGGTATCGTTTTTTCAAGGGACAATGAATACGAAATTCTCTTACTTTGAACTAACCGAAAATCATTCTAACTGTGGATATAATCGTTTTGACCTTTTATTTCTATTAAAATAACTTGTCCAAATCATTCAACAACAAGAGCCCTCATCGTCTCAATCATTCCTGCTTGCTTCATCTTCGCCATTATCCAATTAACGTATTCAAATAAGGATGACGTGATACAAACAACGCTCCGGCTCGGCAGCATCCTAAATTCCAACTTTTATTTTCGTTTCGCTTATTCGCGATACGATTCTTTCGAAAACCGCCGCCATCAAGGTTAAAACTAAATTGCCTATTCTCAGGTTCACGAAAACTTGTTTGCTGATCTGCCAATCAAACTGGCAGCGTGGGGTAACATCCGGCTACCGAACCATTCATCGATTAGTTCAGTGACACTTTTGACTGCGGGTGCGCTGCCACGATTAAAAATACTCTTCGATCTGACTAATTAAACTCAGCACTGCACCACCGCGAGAATTCGCTTCCGATTCACTTTCATTCGAAACGCGAACTCGTGTGACGCTTTCCTAGAAATCCGTCCAAAATATCCTACACCCATGCATCATTTCCCGAGCACGCGATGTGGGAACCCAAAGTAGGCTGGGCCTATGTTTACTCAGTGAGCCGAACAGTCGCGGAGTAGGACGAGGGGTAGGTGCAGGGAAAGATTTTCCACTTGCTCACATCATAGCTGACTGCGTGAGAGATCTGGTTTTTGGTTTTTCTTGAGCGGATTCGAACATAAATTAAAACATCTATTTTCATTAACATTCCACAGTCGAGACTGTTTGCTTCCCTCGCGCGCTTGGGGCCTGCGTCGTTTCGGCCGATTGAAGTGCGCATATCGTTCAGTTTTAAGATAAATCAAGCATTTGCTTATTTTTTTTTTTGAAGGCCCCCCTCGCTCCCTGAGACGTTTGGTTACTTATTCCTGACACTTTGACTGTTGGCGCAAAGTGCAAACATCGACGGGTCATGGATTGTTCCTGTTCGGGGCGCCCTCCATCCGCCTGTAACGATGATGAGTGCCAGCGGCTCACATTAGAATATCTGAGGCGACCTGCATGACCGAGTAAACAGTTCACTGGCTGACAATAGATTTCCGCCGGTTTCGCTTCGCCGTTTTCCAGCCCGTGGTAAACGATGCGATAAGTGGAAATTTTTCGCTAACGACGCGTACATTTCGCTGTTTGGCGGAACGGTTGGCGGCTGCTTCCAATGTTGGCGGTACACTGCACCAATCAAAGGGTCAATCCTGTGTGCGTGGAACCGCCGCCAGCCCGCCCGTTCGGCGTTGGTGACGACAGCGCTCGCGCGCGACAGCAGCGGTCAGGAAGCGACGTGTCCGATTGGTCCTGATTAGAGAGGGAGGCGTTATGTCGGAATGCGCTGTGTCTTATCAGCCGCCTCTCAGGCGGCTTCTAACTCGTGGGGTCACAGACAATTGGAGATAGTACGAAACTAAATAGTGAACTACTAAATTAACATTCAAATAAATAGTCGTTATCACTTCTTATTGGTTACACTAGGCAGATAGAGTTCATAGTTTTGATTTTTTGTAAAGGATATAAATAGCACTGAGCTCCCAACACCCCCTCAAATCTGTTGTTGTTCTCTTCTTATCTGTAGAAAGAATGAAATTCTAAATATATTCAATTCAGAGAGCAATATAAAGCTGCCTCCGTACAGATAATGGATATTTATTTATGAGCGGATAGCATTTATACGGAATTGGAAGAAAATGTACCCAAGCGGCATATCAGTGCGTGCAGTATGTTATTGTTAAATCTCCACAAGGACACAATAGAATGAAATGGGCTACAACACACATTTGTGTTGTTTGGTGAAAATCTTAGATTTTCCAAATTTGGCTTGCGCAGAATAATTATTATAATGTTCATGTTTAAATAAATAGTGAGAGATGTGAATAGTAAATCCACGGAAAATCATTAAAGCTCACGAATGCTTAGAACATTTGATTTCCGAGAAATGATAAAAGCTTGCAATATTTTCTTTCTCTCATTCTCGGTCTCTCATATTACCTTACCAGTTGGTATAATGTAAAGTGTATTTGATCTAATGTCCACTCAGACTAACATTCTAATGGTATGACGTCTAATTCGGCCTAATGTCCTTTTGGTTAAATGACCATTGTCCATTCGGTCAAATGTTCATTCCCTCAAATGTCCATTCGGTCAAATGTTCATTCGGTCAAATGTCTATTATGTCTGATGTCTATTCGACCAAACTTCTATTCGGCCTAGTTTCTATTCCATTGCTCGGTCATCAACCATAATCCGCTACAAGAATTGTTCAAATTAAACAATAGATTAAATATTCTATCGATGTCTTTTCGAGCCACCATCAACCCGCTAAAACAACTACTTTTACCACCGAACCCGATTCCTCTCTGGAACTACTTTACGGCATTACCTCCGGGTGGGGTTATTTCATGTGCATAGCGCCTGCACTAGTCTAACTACTTTTTAGTTAGTTCCTCCAAAATTAATTACTTCAGTAGAGCACCACTCCTCGATACACCAGTCTGTGACCATCCCCACAAAATAGGCTATTTCTGTATGACAGTACGAAAACTAGCTATGGGTCTACAATAAGTGCTCTTCCCCTACGAGAACAATATGGGGGCTAAACCACACATTACCCAATTTGCACCCTTTGGCTCCCTTGTGTAACGTAACACCATAACTTCTTGAGGCCCTTGGCTCTCTGTCCAGTGCAATTTAGTATAGCAAATCTTTAACGCCCTTTGGCTTCTTGTCCAGTACCATTTTGTACCACTTCCTCGATGAGCCATTCAGCTGCCGACTTGTTCGCGAACCAGTTGGTCTAGTCCCCGACGATGGACCTAGCTTACTCCGACAAAGAATTCCTCGGCGAGAAAAGAAACCAGCCAGGTGCCGAAGTTGGTCCGGTGGACAAGGCGTTCGATTCGCTGGTGCTACGAAGACCTGCAACTGGTGGTGTCTCGTTGCGATCTAATCAGTGTAGTCTCCGGCGGTGAATTTGATTACACCGACGGAGAGTTCCCTGACGGTAGAAGTTCTCCCGACACCGATTCTACTTCTGTTTTCGCTCTCGGGCTTACCGGTAGGGTACCGTGGGTAGTCCAACTATTCCGGATGGAGTGTGGTGTCCGGTTCGCTGGCACCCCGATGACCTATATCTGCTCTTTACTCGTCTATTCCTTAGCGGTAGATCTAGCCTATTCCGGTGGATAGTTTCCCGGCGTTTATTGCTCGCCCGAAACCGTTGTTCACTGTTCATCACGCCATTTTCGCTGTAAGGCTGATTTGATCTGCTTCACCACTCTGTTGACCACATTCCACGTGATTACGCTGCTTATCATTCTGTGGACGACATTATCCGGGTTGATGTCCATCCCTCCCGTTTCAAGCATCTCCCTGCGTGTCGCTTCCAACCTCGGTCATCCGAAGACCACGTGCTCTGGTGTCTCCTTGATGTTCTCACACTTCGGGCACAACAGTGACGTTGCGTGTTCGAACCGATGAAGATACTTCCTGATTCAGCCGTGGTCCGACAGGAGCTGTGTGAGATGCAAGTTCACCTCTCCGTACTTTCTATTGAACCGTGTCAACAGTTTTAGGATGAGCTGGTAAGTCCACCTTTCATTCTACGAATTGGCCCTTTCCTGCAGCCACCTCGCCATAGAATCAAGTCTCGCCATCTTCCTCACGTTTCTGATGTTTCTCCGATTGTAGCACTCGATATCGTCCGCCAGGATGATGCGGATGGGGATCATCCCGGCGATAACGCTTACTGCCTCCGACGATATTGTTCTGTATGCGCTCGCGACTCATATGGCCATCAATCGGAACGTGTTGTTCAGCTTTTCGCGGTTCCGCTTGGTTTTCAGCGCTACATCCCAGGTCGCAACTCCATATCGTAGTATTGATGACGAAACACTAGTTAGCAGATGGCTCGTGCTCGGATATTCGAAGTATTCAACGGACATATAAGCCTATACGAGGCTGGATCGCCAATGACTTCCCTGGCTTTCGTAGCAATACCAGCTTCTATACCTTCCAGTTGTCATCATCTAGGCATTTCTGCAGCACCATCTTGAACATGTCTGGGTATGGTATGGGTATGAAAGCTGCGCAGCACCATCCGGACCGGAGGCTTTCTTTGACTTCAGTCGCCTCCAGGCTTCTGCGAGCTCAGATTGCCACAAGGAGCTGTACCGAAGAGTAGACGCCAATCCCGTCGACGTAAATTGAAATGTACCCTGGTAAGCTAAAAATAATCGTTTAGGGTCTCTTTGCGAAGCACGATCCAACTACCTGGCCACCGACACCGTACCGCGAAAAAGAAGGAAGTAAACATGGACGATCGGCATGTGACTAAGTTCAGTCCGGGAAGAGACCCTCAACGATTATCTTTAGCTTACCAGGGTGCATTTCAACTAACGTCGACGGGATTGGCGTCTACTTTTTGGTACAGCTCCTTGTGGCAATCTGACTTACCAAGCTCTCCCGTTTTAAAGCGACCCAGCTTCCCTAAACGCTTCCCTGCACTCCTCTCTATCTGGCTCCGATACAGCTCTCTGAGTCCGCCTTCTGGCTCAGGGACAAGAAGCGCCTAGCGTACTGAGCATATCGTTCCACCAGTAAGCTGGACGTCGTCTATGTATAGCTCCAGTATTCGCGGCATTGTGGCATCACAGGCCGTCATCATCCTTCTTCTTTTTTTTTGTTTCGATTATAGAGGTTTTAACCTTAAGGTCATTCGCCTCTTCGGGTTAGAAAAATCTCTAACCCTATGTGCGGGGTCGGGACTCGAACCCAAGTGCGTTGCGTACAAGGTAATCGATTTACCAACACGCTACGCCCCCCCCCCCCCTATCATCATCCTTCTTGTTAGACCAGCCTTATCAACGTTCTCCGTCCTGCTGTCCGGCCGAAGTGCCTCCACGAAGAGATCTTTGTTGAAGGCTTTGGTATTCAACTTTCGCTCGCTGGTCATCCTTCTCCCGTGCTGGGTTTCGTTGGTCGATATGGTAGTGAATCGCCTGGTGGTCGCTGTGGGTATACCTCTCGCTCACGCTCCAGTCCATGTTTGCCGTCAGAAACGGACTACAGAATTTGATGTCGATGATAGACTCCCTCCCGTTTCTCCGAAATGTGCTAACGGGACCATCATTGCAGAATCGTACGTCTATCTTCACCAGAGTTTCCTGCATTATACATCCTCTTGAGTTGGTTATTTATTGTTAGTTTATTGGTAGTTTATTGCCCCGCTGCACAGCCCAGGCATTGAAGTGACCACCAGTAACTACCGGGGTTTCGGTCGTTTCAACTGTTCCAACATTCGACTGAACCGCTCCACTATCCACGTTTAAGGTTGGTAACAGCTGCACATGAAGACGCCGTTAACTATGGCGATCGCGAAGCTTTTTGCATATCAGTTTTCTGCAGTTAACTCGGAGCCTCGCTTTATTCATGAAATGGCTCGAACTTTCATCCATTTAGTTTCCGACAATTCACTTGCATTCCTACATTTTTCCATCTATTACGCTATCTAGATCCTTTGTGTACTTGAGCCATTAAGTCCCGAACTCTACTCGGATATTACCCATCGGTAAGTTACCGCACGCCATTTCGCTCTGATTCCTGTGAGCCGTTTAGCTCCTGTTTCGTGAGCTATTCAGCTTTCATCTCAGTGATCAATTGTTGAGCCATTTAGCTCCTGTTTCTGTGAGCCATTTAGTTCCCAAGTATGTCGCTATCTCTTTGGATAGTCCCCGACGGTATACTCATCTTAATCCGACTGTGAGTTCCCTGGCAGCGGAATTTCTCCTGTAACTATTGCCCGTTTGCTTACGGCATTTTGCCCTCAGACGGTAAAGCTACCCAACTCCGACTGAGAGTTCCCTAATGGCGGAATTTCTCGTTACCGATGTCCGTTTCGTGATCCAATTAGCTCCTATTTTTGTCATGATACAAAGGAGCCATTTCTAGCCAAACATGTCAAATGGTCCTAAGTGTAAATGACAGTTTCTTTTTGTTTACTTACTCTTTCGCTAATAACTCGGCCGTTTATGAGTTTGATCTTTAACTCATAGCATAAAATGCTGCTCGAAATCAGAGTTTTTCGATGCATCCTGAAACAACATTGAAAAGTTTTATGAGGACTCCGTAATAATCGAAAGAGAAAGTAAACAATTCATTTGCACTTAGGACCGTTTGACATGTTTGTCGAGATTTAATTCGCTGCTTCATCGTGATCTATTCCATGTAGTCATCGGTGGAAGACCTAGCCTCCATAACAAGCCAACCAGTAGGTCTGTCGTACAAGAGAATATTCTCAGAAGATAACAAAAGAAACTTAGAACTTTGTCAAAAAAAACTTTGTCGAACATATTCCATTTTTCAAATTTCAATTAAAAATTTCGGGGGAGATATCGTTTCGCGATCATCACGTACACTCTCGGCCACTGCCGTCATGTTTTGTGCACTGTATGTTGGACGTGGCCGATTTGGTCGCTTATCATCCAATGACGTGAACTGCATTTCTAACTTTTCGATTGTATGGCGAATAGTGGACACAGTTGGCCGAAACACTTCCTCACAGAACACCGATTTTAAAAATTTAGTTCAACAATTAGACGACCGTGAACCGGTGTAAGTTGTTCTATTATGAAATAACAAACAATACTGAACAATAGCATGGCAGTTTTCTGTTAGTACTCGTTAACCACTAGAATATGGTCTGTTAAAGAAACCTCATTTTGAATCACCCTGCATTATGCGTGGTTTGACGTTTCGCACCAAAATGTTCTAAAGGCGCGTTTCCAATCAAATATTCAACATTGGAAACGTGCAGCTCACAGCCGTCTCTGATCGGCATGCGGTATTGTAAAATCGTCATTTCTTGAGCGTTTTTTTTCAAAAAGACATCAACAATGAGTGACTCTTTAGTAGGTAACTAGGTAAACTATTGGACAACTACACAGAGATGGAAGGATATTGAAGGATATTCAAATTCAATTTGGACAGATAAACTTTACTCCGGAAATGCACATTGTCTAATTCGCTACTTTCGAAGAAAACGCACGCTTCTTCCGTCCCCTTATCTATGGATCCACGCGACAAAAGTGTAACATTTTAGTTCGCGATGAGCAAGGCGTGGTTTAGGAAGGTCTTCTGATTGGTTTTGTTGTGGTTTGTTTACTCTTGGCAATTTTTTCCCAGCTTGTCTGGCTTTGTTTACGTGCCCTTATCGCACGTACTTGTCTTTAACCCCTTCTTCTTCTTCGGGGTCTTCTCCCAGCACCATACCGTCGTAACAACTGCTGACGATAACAGCGAGTTGTCCGAGCCGAGTTCCGTGTTTGTATTGCTAACATTATTTTCGACACATTGTCTTCTTTATGATGACCAGCGGCAGTCGCTGCAGAAAACGAAATTGTAGAATTATTGCATTGTGCCGTTTCCAAGCACAGTTCTTGCTACTTAGGGTGCGTAAATTACTTCTATTAACTGTCGTCATCGCGCGTTCGTTTGGTCTGCGCTGGAGGGACTTCTTCTCCGCATCGACGGGTCTCACAATAAAACAGCACACAGGAAGAACGTGACGAACGTTTAAATTAGTCAACAGCCATTGAAAGGAAACAAAAAAAAACCCTCGTGACCATTCTGTTATCATGGCGGTTAATTAACTTATTGAACGCTACTAATGCTATGCTGGTTGTCGTCGTCGTCGAGACATTTATCCGATTCTCAGAAATTTTGAAGTCGTGCTCGGCATGACATACGTAGGCGGTCACAGTCGAAACGCTACCACCCTCGTCGGACCGGAAGACGTCATCAGTTGTGAACTGCTGCGGCATCTCACAGCGCAGTTCGAACGTTCATAATCGACTCATTAGCGACACTTTGCCGCAGATCTGAGGAGTTAAATGTTAATTGGCTCTGACGTTTGCAAATGTTAACTGCAACTTAAACTGGTCGATCGCGCGATATGAGTTATTGCTCCGCCGTTGACGGATAAACGATAAAACTACCAAGAAACATTGTTTTCCTCGCCCACCTGGTTAGAGCAGGCCGCAGCCGAGGCCACGTGCAATGGCGGAATTTCTGCGAACGGCACGTTCGCTGCTGATCGCAGCGACCAGTGAAAATCCAGAACCAGTTGTTTCCACCATCGCGGGCACGTCCCACACACGCGTCGGCTTTACCCAACTGAACGGAGCCCCAGTCCTTTGTTTGTTTGAGACATAGTTGTGATGCAAACTAGGTGCGCACTGTGCGACTAGTTCCCAGCAAACAACGGCTACCTACGTCATGAATGATTAGCTCCGAGAATGGCGAGCTTCTTCTATTGATACTATTCCGAATCAATCCAGTAGATGAGGACAGATTTCGGCAATTTTCTGCTGCCGATGCATTGTTAGGTATCAATCTACCGCAAGGTTTGGATTCGATTACTAATCTGTCAACGTGACAGGAAATCGAAACAGAACGTGACTCAAACTTCGCGACTTGCCAGATTGGGCTAACCACGAGCCGAACACAGAACAACAATGGCCATCAACTATACAGTAGCTAAACTCATCACGAAGTGCAGTGCCGTCTTTTGGTAGTGTGTTGTCAAGCCAAGTACACAGAATTGGACACAAATTGACCATTGAGGCGATCAAATCAACTAAATATACAATGAAGGCAGCAAACAGAAACTGCAACAACAACGAGATGCGAGGAGTATCATTTTCCACAAAAATATGTGTGTGAATAGGTAATGATATTGTATAACAAATAGTAATAATTGCGACCTTGGCCACTTTATTAGCAACTAGTTATACTGTTTAGTAGGTAGTAGGTTGCGCGGTGGCAATTGAATAATCCCAACGCATCGAGCATAGCGCTTTTTCCTGCTCTCTCTCTCGCTCTCTCTCTCTCTCTCATTTTCGATCGTGTGCAGAAGCCGCCAAGCTTTCGTTACGGTTGAATTTCCTCTCCTGAAGCTACCGTGCGGCCAGCTGTGTTGTCTGCGATGATTGACACATACTTTACATGCGGAAATGTGAATTGATTGCACTGAGAGTTCTATCTGCAGATGCAGAATGTGTAATTAATGTACCGAACGTCTAATGTGTGGGTTGAAACGTGTAAATGTCTATTAAATTACAATACACATTATGCAATTTAAATGCAAAACTGTTTAGTTGTGCTATTTTTCACACGATGCAAAACATTTTTTGTCTTACTATAAATTGCAAATAATATTTATGTGACATTCTAGATACTATAGTCGGAAACCGATGATTGGGCTACAAACTCGAGGCAGATATTTTTTTTCAATTCAGTGGTTAAGTCGACTCGCGGGTTATTTATAGTGCAGTTTATTAGTGCTCACCCTTTAAATTGTTCAAGTATTTGGCATCATTACCAACTAATTTTCAACTGAGATACTGAGGACTGCGGCATCTTGGACGGAATGGTTGGGATCCTGCCATAGCGCAAACTGTAAAGCAATATCGGGAAAAGTATAGCTTGTAATTATTGCAAAAAAAACAATGAACCAATTAAAACTGAAATTCGTTGAATCTTAAGTTTTATTCGTGCATTCTTAGAAAATTTAGGATAAAATTGGACGATTTATAAAAATATTTAACAAGCGGTTTGCAACTACGATTTTAGATTCGTATAAATAAATCCAATCTGAATAGAATTGGAAAGGTTTGTTTCAATCAACCAATAACTTTCTTTATTGTCGTTCTCCCAATTTCGAAAGAATCTTAGGAATCTTTATATATTCTATTAACAACTATAAGTAAGTCAAACAGGAAGACATGAAATATTTTAATATTAAGAACCATAGTCCTCAAGGAACAGCGAGGATGTGAAGGAAGGAAGTGAAGAAAGCGTGAGGAAGGTTTGGAAACGCCAAAATATCCTGACTACTGTGGTAGAAGACAAAGGGTTAAGTCGTCGGAAAACTCTAAGCTTGCTTATATGAACCTATTCCACGCTTTTCTAAACTTTCTTCCTTCACATCCTTGTTCTTCCTTGAGTGCTATGGCTCTTAATATTAAAATACTCCATGTCTTCAAATCACTTGCTATTTGAATGTCGTTAAAACAAAAAGAATCTTAGGATTGAAATCTGAAAAATGTGGATTAATCGAGTGGAATTCTATACGACCACGCTGTTTCATGCGCTCGCATAGCAGCTCGGTGTTAATATGCGTTCGGGTCTATAGCTTTCGTAATAATAAGAATTGGATTCTGAAATTGTTCTAGCACATTTTTTCCATTTTTTAAGGGAAGCCACTTCCATAAGTGCAGATTCTACTTACTTTAAGTGCAGATTGTTCTTACTTTAGGCTGGAACAATTTTGTACCAAGCTGTACTTTTTCACAAAAATCTGAAATCTGTGCCGAATCTATGTCCATAGAATTGGAAAAATTTGTGCCTTTCTACCCTAATCTGTACTTGTGGCCACACTGGGTGACCAATCCACGTATACCAGATCTTCAACAATAAAGGTTTTGACAAGTTATATGGTCTGGAATCACTGCTTGGAAACATTTTAACTAGAACGCTTTTTAGTTGCACCTCCACTAGTTGGACCATAAATTCCAAAATCTCATGTTAAATTTACTTCGATAATCAAACTGTCAACAGCTAGATATGTGCCAATAGAATGCATGGAAACAAGTGACCATTGAGTTTGGGTTTCGGCTTGCTCGGGCAAGGTTAGGGAGCATTTCGGGGTGGTCGAGGTTCGGAGGTTTTCATCCGTAGGGTGACCATTTGGGGGTCGAAGTTGCGCTTTTGATGTCAACGGGTTCTGGAGTCATCTTCAAAGCAGGTTTTTTGAGAGTCGATTTTCTGGAGCCTCCAATTTTTGTGTTGAGGTGGAACTTGGGTTTGAAGGTGTATCTTTATATTTGCTTGTGTCGAAATTCCGGGAGAGGCGTGAGATGTCGATATCTGGTGTCAACTGCAAAAGGTGAGGAGGCTATCTTTGATTTGTTTTGAAAAATTTATTTGAAATGTTTTAGATTTCTCAGAGAAAAAATTACTGGGATTAGGACTGTTTTCGTCCTTTTGTGCATTTCTAGAATTATTGGCATCAGGGGTAGGGTTCTTCAGGTCTCGGCGTTTCTTAAATTTGTGAAGTATTTAGTGACTCTTTGGTGATTTTTCGCGGGTGGGGTTTTTTGGGTTTTGATCGTTTTTGGCGTTCCGTCCTTCAGTCTTCCCGATTGGGTTTGGGTTTTCGATGGGGTTTTTTTGGGTTTTGCAGTTTTGAAAATTTAGGCGCTCTACATTACATTATTCACGCATACGTATATCCGCAAAGACACAAATATGTAAACGCCTTGGCGAGTAAATCAAACCGTTTGGCACTTACGGATTATGCGAACATACAAACACGGAACGGTCCCACGAGATAAGGAATCGTACACGCTAAAAAAATAAAACTATATACCCATTTGTAACATCCGTTCATCGATTGAACCCACATCCTGAGTATGGGACTTGCACGAAGTTGTGTACCTTTTCCAAGTTCTAGAAATTCCGTATTTAGCCCCGGTCGTAATCAATCAGTAGTTTACAGCATGTTCGCTTTTAGCGGCTAGATTTTCTTTTCTAATGGGCGAACACGAAATTATTGCGACACCGAAAATGTCATGCCAATTTTCTTATAATGTTTAAAATCAAACCAAAATTTTAGGGTAGTTTTATACATATATTTACTTCAAAAATCAAAAGAAAAGTTAATCGATGGAGCCTTGAGTGTAAAATTGAACGCATTTTCGCTTGATGCCCTCCATCAAAGTCTTTACAGTGTAATCCGGTACCAGTTTCTCAGTTTTTTCTATTTTCTTAACATGTCCTTCTCGTCTTTGACTGTCTTCTTGCTCTTCCGAAGTTCCCGCTTCATCATTGCCCAGTACTGCTCCACCGGGCGCAGCTCCGGACAGTTTGGCGGATTCATGTCGTTTGGAACAAAATGGACAGAATTGGCCTCATACCACTCCAGGACACTTTTAGAATAGTGGCATGATGCCAAATCTGGCCAAAATAGCGGAGCTTCGTCGTGCTGCTGCAAGCACGGCAAAAGGCGCTTCTCGAGGCACTCAGATTTGTAGATCTCGCCATTTACTGTGCCCTTTGTCACAAATGACTCATTCCTCAGTCCGCAAGAGCAGATGGCCTAAATGAGATATTTGGAGGCGAACTTCGACATTTTCTGCTTCTTAAATTTGTCGTCCACATAGAACTTGCTCTTGCCGGTGAAAAACTCCAACCCCGGAATTTGCTTAAAATCGGCTTTTATATACGTTTCGTCGTCCATTACACAGCAGCCATATTTTGTCAGCATCTTCTCGTAGTTCTTCCGTGCCCGAGTTTTAGCCGTCGATTGTTGCCGCTCATCGCGGTTTGGGAAGTTCTGTACCTTGTATGTAGGTAGTCCAGCTCTCTTCTTTGCATTCTGGACGTAGCTCTGTGACATGCCGATCTTTTTAGCCAAATCACGGCTTGAGACGTTGGGATTTGCTTTAATCACCCGCTTCACGTTTCCCTCCGTCTTTTTGTTCTCCGGTCCCGGTTTTCTTCCAGCTCCTTTGCCGTGGTCCAACGTCAACCGCTCCTGGAACCGCTTGAACACTCTGGAGACGGTTGAATAGTGAATGCTCAACATTTTCCCAACTGCCTGGTGCGACAGGTCAGGAAATTCCAGGTGTTTGGAAAGAATTTGTTCTCTCGACTCGCGTTGGTTCACCTCCATTTTAGTTGAATCGAAAAACACGACTTCGAGTTTGACAGCATGTAAACAATACACATCAATGAGAAAGTGTGCAAAATTTGGTTGATTTTTACCAAATGGTAAAAAAGTTATGCCCTGTTGAATGTGTCTCAATAATTTCGTGTTCCCCCTTTATACGTGAGAAATTCCTAAAGGAATGAATTAATCAAATTAATCAAGACTGTCCGTCTTGCCTTACCAATACACATAGTTTTTCAAACGTTTGGACTTATTAAATCATAAATCAACTTACTTGTTATTTTCAACGAAGAGTTACAATATCGAAATACGGGAAACAATCCGCGAAAAAATTGATATATTTCACAATAAACCTTAAAATCTGAGTTTGACAGTATTAAAGGTCCACTGAGTGTTTCATAATTTGATGGGGTACACATACAGTTCAATTGGATTTTAAAAGTTATGTGCCCAAAATAATGATGTATCCGTCTCATCTCCCTGTCGGTCTTACCCACAGTTTCCCTACCTGAACCGCAAACTCGAAAGTAAACATCGGAATCATGGCCCACGCGATCATTAAAATCTCACGCACATATGCAAAAATTCACATGGTCATACAATCGAATTTATACACGACACAACGCCACACGATCAAACACATGAACATACAAACACTCACGACCTCCGCGATAATACAAAACTGCTTACAATCAATCCCGATCGCATAAGTGATCAACAAATACACGCCCGCATAGCAAAAATACTGGCGACTGGGGGAAGTAGTTGTGCATTGCTATTGCTCACATAGGACACTAGTATCTAGTCACCCCAGTGGGTGTGGGATCAATCCTATTCGAAGTCGTTAGGAATTTTCCAAAGTCTAGTCTCCTTGGTTAAATATGTATGGAGCTCGAAAGCATCCTTTTTCGGACCTAGTAGCAAAAAAAAGAAAGCAAATCGTTATATTATGTGCAATCAAAACACTCGTGGAAGTAACTTCCTGAATGCTGCTGTTTTGGATTTTTTTTAAAAGCAAATTTCATTATACTTCGAAGATACTCTGTTTTCAAGGGTTTTAAAAACTTTCTTTTTAGCTCCTAATCGCAATATTGAGCTACTTTAATCCACTAAAACCTCCATTTACGAACCCATCTGGGGGTTTCTAGTTTGAATTAATACATAAAAAAGTGTTCGTTGTTTTGGATTTAGTCCGTAGAAAATAATCGCTTCACATTTTTATTTCAATTTGTTTCGTCAAAGCAGTTCACGCTGTTCTTCATTAATGTCTATCTGTTATGTTATATGGGTTATATGAGAATTTTTGGAACGCACTTAACAGGTAGATGATGGAAACGGATGTTTGGCGCCATTTTAAAATCCAAGATGGTTGACTTCTGGTTGAGCAAAACTCTATAACCCTAACCATAAGAGTAGTTTTGTAATAGGCTTGACGAGTAGATGACGAAAATCAATGAGTGACGTCATTTTGTAGGCCAAAATAGCGACTTCCGGCTGAGCAAAATTTTCGATAACAATAATATCCATGTATCTATCCCTATAAATCTACTATACAGGGTGTTTGGTTCATGGTTAAGAATCTCTCGGGGGGTGATAAACTGCCATATTCGGAGAAAAAAATTGTTCTACACATACCATCAAATCTCAACCGTTACAGAGTTATTGAACTTTTTGTGTAAAAAACTTATTTGTCTTAAAATACCTCTAACTTTAAAAGTATACATTGTATTTCGAATGTTTCAGTTCCATTCGAAAGGTGAGAAAATTTCGCATTGAGTAATGCCCTGACATGTTTCAGCTAATGAGTTTAAGTAGCCTTTTCACAGTAATTTATTGAAAATTAAACAATTTTGAACGATTTTTCGTTCATTTCTTGAAAATCCTAATAGTTAACCTCATCCTTTTAATAATTCAGATTGTTAGTCTTGGTGAGCTGCTTAATTCGTTCTTTGACATGATACACTTACCTTTTCTTATTTTCATGATTTTGGGTTATTCAACAAGGATATTTTTATCTCATTTTCACTAGTACCTGCTCTAATTGAAAAATTATGGCACTTATTGTACTTTTTTTCTTTTTATTCGAAAGCCAGGAAAATTTTACAGTGAAAAAAGTATTAACACCTTTCACTTAAGTGAATTTAGTAATCTTTTGAAAGTAATTTAGTTTAAAGTTAGTGCTATTATTAGCATTTTCGTTAATTTTCTTAAAATAGTAAATAATAAACATCACCATTATTATCATGGAAATAATGCATCTCAGCAAGTTCTACAGTTCTTTCTTTGACTCCATTCAATTATCTCTTTTGGTTTCGACGCAAAATCGTTTTTATCACATCGTTTCATATGCAAAAATAACGATTTCGAACCCACTGCATTTGTGGCGAGCTCATGCTGTGTTAACTATTAAATAGCAGCAAAATGAAAAGTGATATAGACAAAGTGTTAAATAAAAAGTTATAGAGAACATTAAGGGGCATCAAATGAACAATAGTAACGATAAATTTTGTTGATTAATAATTAGAATAATTAAAAAATTTTCCAAAAACACAAATTTTGAGTTATTTCGTTAGTAAAAAATCATTTAGTACACTTAACTTAAAGATATTTGTACATACACTGATAGGAAATTTTCTCAGCTTTCCAATGAAATCTTGTAAATAACGATATAAAGCATATTTTTTAGATTAGAGTCTTTTAAGCACTTGCGAGTCGGTTACAGGAAAAGTATAGTAATGAAATTACAAAGAAATGAGAAGAGATAGAAATATGACGTCCAAGAACAAATTATGAATCGTCCTAAAACCCAACTTTTGGATAATGGATATTGCTATAATCATACTTCATTATTTCGAGAAAATTGGCAAAATCCTCCTCAAAAACACTAACTTTTAACTACTTTACAGCTAAAAGGTAATTAAAACTAATTACTTAAAAGATATGAGAACACCATTCAATAGGAAATTTTCTCACCTTTCGAATGGAACTGAAACATTCGAAATACAATGTATACTTTTAAAGTTAGATGTATTTTAAGACAAATAAGTTTTTTACACAAAAAGCTCAATAACTCTGTAACGGTTGAGATTTGATGGTATGTGTAGAACAATTTTTTTCTCCGAATATGGCAGTCTATCACCCCCCGAGAGATTCTTAACCATGAACCAAACACCCTGTATAATTGTCCCATTCCGGAAATACCGGAACCGGAAATTAATTGTTGGTTTTCAGAATGACTTCCGTCATCGATTTCCTTTATCTACTTGTCAGTCCCATTCTGAAAATTCTGAAATATTATAAAAATAACATTTATGATGCTATTGAGAATACATCTAAACCGGAAGTCGCCATCTTGGATGTTGAAATGGCTTCCGACGTCGATTCCCGTTATCTACTCGTCAATCATATCCTAAAAATACCCTCATCGATGAGTTTATAAAGATATTATCTAAACCGGAAGTCGCCACCTAGGCTTCAGACATCGATTTTCGTAATTTACTCGTTAACTTCATTCTGAAAATAGCCATAGTGTTGAGGTTATAGAGAATTCATCAAAACCAGAAGCCTCCATTTTGGATATCCGCAGCGGAATGCTGTACTTCTTAGTATCTCAACTACCGTAAACCATGGTGACATTGATCACTTTTCGAAGTAATCATTACATATTTTTAGACGCAACACATTTTTTCAAGTTTTATATTTTTTAACCATGTACTGATGTATGGAGAACAAGATAGGATGGTTTTACCTAAAATTCTCCGCTTCCAGCTATTTTTCCAAAAATGATTTCAGAGTGAAGTCCGTTTTCGTATTCCGGGGTGACTTTGATAACCTGCATGTTCATCCACATTAAGTTATTGATCTCAATGTTTTTCATGCAAATGTTTGTTTAAACTAATTCTGGAAAGATACTCATTGTTAAATAGATGTTAATTGGTATTATACAAAGTATTTCAATATACTGAAAACTTCGAGTAAACAAAATTCGTATAATTTGTGTCCAACTAGAATAAAAGATTCTGAAAACCTTTAAAACTTCTAAAATTGTTTTATTTCAGTGCTTTATCATTGAACAAAAAGTTTCATCCATTTTACCACGTTGGACTATTGAACAATAAAAAATATTGCGAATTTTAGCTTGAAATAATTTGAAATAATTGCCAACTAGTTTCAAAAAAAAATTGTATTTAAAATAAGCAAACTCTTAAAAATATATTTGGCACATCCCACTCTAAAGGAAAATAAAAACTCGCTTGTAATTTATTACTCTTGTTCAAATCTGAGATTTATTTGTTATAAAAAAATAGACACTTTATGAAGCTTCGTAAAAATAAGGTAAAGTCAAATTTCGTTTTTTGTAGTTTTTGTACGCAAAACCGAACAATATACTCAAAAGTATAACAAATCAGTATTTTATAAGTTTAGAGTAAAAATCATTTCAAATTAAAATGATTCGGTAGACTATTCTGGTTTAATAAGCGATCTACGAAAAAAGTTTCGAGTGATTAAAGTCACCCCGATGATCAAAGGCTTACAGTACTAGCCGATCCTGTAAAGTGACTAAATGATCTAAAAAACTCATATCTTGAGTTTTTGATTGGAAAAATCAATCATATCAATTCAAAAACTTCTGAATAATTGGTGAAATAATTGCTCTATTTTCATATCGAAGAGTTGGTCGTACAAGAATAGTTCTGGCTCGTTAAAAGTGAAAAGATTAAACACTTTTTGTAATTCCATATTTTCCCCAGCTAGAGAAATTAAGTAGCCGGCAAAACATTAATTCACTAATCTGGTAAGCAAAACGGCAATACCGACCCAAGTCATTTAAAGTCAAAATAAAACATACTTTTCTAACCGCACCACTAAGGTACTCGAAACTGAATGATTACGCAAATTGGCAACAATACTAGCAACCCTGTGACAGATTAACCGTCTATCGTTTAGATTGAGCACGTGTACTCTCTTTCGTCATCTCTAGCTGCGAACAAGATCGCGTAGCCTATTGATTCTCTCAACCAGCCCTTCTCTCTCACTCTTTCCCGAACCGTCGGTGCTTTTGTCTAGCTCGAACTATACAGCACCGCACTCTGCAATCTCAATTTACATAAAACAAAAGAGCGTAAAATTGTTGCTAATTATCAGGTCTGTCATCACACTTATCATCCTCGTAACGAAGCTTTACTTCCACGTTGGTTGTGTACGATCATTGTCATGGTATAAGCATGAGCAGGAGGAGGAGGAGAAGCTTCAAACGGCTGTCGTCATTCGGCCACCAACACGATGGTCGCGAGTCCGTCGATCGCAGCCACTCTGTCACGGTGACAGCCTTCGAATGATTTAACTGACCTAGTAAACTTTGTTGTCGCTTGCTGGTTGCACTGCACTTAGTGTAGTGACAATTCGTTGCGCCCTTGGTACGTCGCTACAAATACAACCTATCGCTGCCACATCAGCTGGACCTTGTGCGTTTAGGGCGGCGGCTGGTTTTATGCACTCGCGGGCATACCTGTACCGATGTTGATACTGGCCATTAGCACGGCAACCGATAGCATGTTTACCGATGACACCATCCGACTAATGGCTCACAAAGTGATAGCTTTATGATGTCACTTGGCAAACCGTTAAAATAGCACTTGATGTATATGCGGGATGGGGCATCGCAACTGGTTTTCGTTTCATTACTTAATGTGTGCTCCTCATCGCGACACATGCGATGGTCTATTTCTCGACAAACAGGGCTCTTTGCCCTCGGGGTCCTCCATTCGGCGCACGGTACCGCGCCGAAAATTATGGTTTGTTTTTATTTATTTATTGCTCTCCCCCACATCGAGATTGACCGTGGGACGTTCACAAACGTGGTTCAATGGAGTTCGTCTACCGGTTCGTATGCGATTATTATAGGCGCACAAGCACGTGGGATCTGAACCCAGCCCTGCCCCAGGTCGCTTCTTCACTCGACTTAATTAATCACGCTCGAACGAAGGACGGCGGCTTATGGTCGCGGCGATCTTGAAAAACGAACGAATATCGCTGCACCGAGAAATGTCAAACCACTTTTTTACGGTCTGAGCGCCATGCTGCCAACTGAGGGACATACTCGAACTCGGACACTGGTCCGAGCGCGAGCGCGCGCAAGGGTGCCCTCGTCATCTGGCTGATCGTGTGTGGATGAGGTTTCCGCGTGGAGGTCGCTGCAATTTGCATAAATTTCGATGGGCGGGTGGTTGGGGTTTTCTGTTTCTCAATGGTCTTTTGTTTTTGTTAAAAGGTCAACTCGGTATATATTATTGTTGTGATCGCAGAACGCACTTCGTGCCGTCAGAGGTAATAGGAGGGGGGCTCATGGGCAAACACACGCACTTTGGTGTTTTTATTACTGCAGCATACTCGGAACAAGTTTCCTTTTTTACATCGGCGGAATGATTGATGATGTAGTAGTTAGTTACGATTGAGAGATTTGGTATTTCGATAGTTTTGAATACGGCATTTACAACGACACTAACTGATAACTTTTCTTTTTTTCTGTTCGTTTCAGGTGAGTTTTAACGGCTTGTAACCAGGTAATCGGCGGCGGTTTGCGAAGATCAACATCCAACCAGGCTTGGCCAGACAGAAGTCCTTGTTGAGAGTTTGTGACTGTGCATTTGGTTTGTTCGAACATATACATGACGGTGTTGTCCATGTAACAAAGCTGAACATAATTGTGCAACGCACTGATGGGCTACCTTGTGGCCAAATCGCTGCAAGGGTAGGGCTCAGGGTTAGTCGAAAGGGTCTGTGGGAGCAGCTTTACAGGTTTCTAAAATTTTTAATCTACTCTATGAAAGATATTTATACTATTTCTGCGACATTCATAAAATATCAAAACAGCTCAATTTACGAACTGCTCCTCCCCCATCTTTTAGTCCACAAAGTACGCACTCTTATGTTTTTAAACTATCGAACCAAATACGCGGCAACGTGTGGTGGCTGAGAACATGAAAGTTCGCTTGCAAACTGGCCCACGAACCGAAAGCCCTGCTCAGCATCGGTAAAACAAGCGGTGACGGCGGCATATTAGCGAAACCTTGACTACTTTACGCCGAACCCTGGCAAGGCGGAATGACAATGTAATGCAATGGTACCCCCGGTACCGCAGTTAGGCGCGCAATGGCTTTTTTCCCTGAACAGAACTGAAATTACTTTCCTGACCTTTCAAGTGCGCTCGCGAGCAGGGAGACCGCGAGCTGGTGGACATTCAACTGAAACGCGATCGCTCGGCTGACAGCGGCACACTGTGTCATATTAATAGCCAGTGACACGCCTCCTTCCCGTCTCGTGCTTGGCTCAGACCCAGCGCCGATGATTAATCAGCGCCGCGGTGACGAAAGATTTCCCCCGTTAGCCGCTGGTTTTCCGCGTTCTCCCACCCACCGAGTCGCTAGTGTTTCGATCGATTCGTAAATTAGTGTACCATTCAATTGGGTGACCAGCGCGTAAGTTCCGTCCGATTGTAAAGGTTATGTAAATGTGGTCAGTTTGTGCGCCACTAAGGAAACGTGAAAAATGGCGCAAAAATGTAAACTTTGAATGAACATTTGCGCGCGGCTACACAAGCGCACTACGACGAGTGCCGCTGGTTGAAGGTTACCGATTCGATCGTGATGTTCGCTGACGGACCTTACATAACAGTCGCGGTGATCATGTGGCTCGAGGTAGCGGCTGTTTTTGCACACGAGATCGATGTTCCAGCAATCGAAACTAACACTAACGTCACCGCGACGCCGAGGCGGGAGACGAAACGGGAAACGATCAAATCGCAGTTATTTGTACAATGAGTTTGCAAATAAATATCCAGTTTCCCACACTAATGGCATAGATCACTTGATCTTTTGTCCCCTTCTCGCGATCGGTAGCCTTCTAAGTATCACTGTGGTAAACAGCTGTCGGGTAGCTTCTTTTTTCTGTTACTGCTGTCATACCTGTGATCATTATTTCCACCTTCCGATCATCATCCTTGCAAGAAACTGACTCGTAGCAGCGGCAGGTGAGCGATACTGTTTTGCTTCTGTTCAAGTTGAACCAACCGGCCCACGGTCAGCTTTGTGCGTTTACTGCCACGATGCCCTCGCCGCTGATGAGGGCTGCTTCCGCGACGATGATCACCGCACGCAGCGCAGCAGCTATTCACGGTGAAGACAACGGACACAGCCGGAACTAGCCAAGGTCAAGCGCAGGACTGAACCTTTTTTGTGGTAGCAGATGTTTTTTTTCTTTGTTTGACCCCAATCAACGGTTGGGTTTGCTGGGATTTGAATTGAATACGAAAGGATCTGAAAAGCTGCTAATTCGAGTATTCACAACTGTTCACAGCTAATTTGGAATTCAAAAACACTTCTTTCAACACGTATTCGGAATACAGCTAGTCGTTGTGTGTGTAAGATATTTGTTAGGCAGTTCATGAACGGCCACGTTGGGTTTCAAGATAAAGGCTGGAAACAAGTTCAGATATGACAGACTCACGAAAAATATTGTTTTTGGTGGGAGTTCTGGATGATAATAAGCTCATTTTGATAATTTTCCACTAGGCTATTGCTCACACAAAATGGGAAATTTGACAGATCCCTATGTGTCACCTTCAAGCACCGACGGGAAAAGAACCGCGATGCCTCTTGCGTGTACCAAAATCAATGGAACGCGGCGGATTTCAAGTTCATGCTTTTATTTTAGTGGTACTAAAGAGGACCGAATCTTGCCGATTATCGTCTGTTTTCTTTGGATGACGCTCAAAATGGAGTGCTAGAATAGTACGACCACATTCATCTCAGTTTATTGCAAGGCCAGCACTGCTTGATACTTGTCTGATAGACTAGGATTTTTTACAGGTTGATGGTTCCTAGCCGATAACAATCACTTTCTTCACTTCCTCAGTAATAATAATTAGTTATTTTCGCAGCTTTCAAATACAAGAAAGTTTTACTGCGAGCAATTTATAATCCTTGTCTTTAACAACCTACTTCGGTATATGTTGAAACAACGTTGAGAGCGTTATCAGTTGCAACATCAGTGGATGGGTTGTTGCGCGACAACATTCGCTCAAAACGTTGTGACTGAATACCTTAGGGTGTATCCGTGAGCGTTCTTGTTAATTGTTAGTCTGTGGTAAAGCGTATTCTTCAATAAATAACAAAAAATGAAGCAGACATATTCAAGACAAAATCATATGTACAACCCAACAGTTTGTATGAATTTCCTATGGAGTTTTACCACCTGAACAGGAAATCATTTTCTCTTTTAAATCAATGGGTTTTTCAAGCAAAAATAAACCTAGTGGGTTTCTATATAAATTTGTATGACTGTAACTCTACTACCTAGATTTCCGTTAAAATTAACTTATTCTTTTCTGTTTTATATAGGTTATATAAACCCAAATTTATTTATTTATTTATTGTCGTCAAACAAGAGTAGACCGTTTTGTTACAACGATAAAATATAGTAAACACTTAAAATATAAAATACTAATAACTAAACTAAACACTATCTGGTTTACATTGCATCTTCATCTCAGCTACTCTATTCATGTCATTTTCTGTTATCTCAACTTCAAACAAGGAAAACAACTACACAATTTCACAGAATCTAGCAGTTATCTAGCGAAAGATAACCCCTAATTTACCTCTAAGGGGGTACGGAATCAAATTGCATCCCAAGAAGAGGTTCCTCAAAATTTGCCCATTCAACTGATCGTTTTCAAATTTTCGGGGAATAAAATATACGTCAGTTCTACAGATACTTTATACACAGAATAGCGAAGTGTCAAAAACTGCAGCCAAACGAGCATGATGGTATTGTGAGTAAAGCACTCTAGTTAGAGTGTGGCCAAGAGGCCATGACGTATCCAAACGAACATGGAATTTGACGTATACACAATAGAAATACGTCAAATTTCATGTTCGTTTGGATACGTCATGGCCTCTTGGCCACACTCCAACTAGAGTGCTCTAATTGTGAGGGGAAGTACGGAAGGAAGCCCACGCAAAGCTTATGGGATCTTTCATGATGCCAGTAAATATTTATGGTTGTTAGTTTTACTGTTTTTGTCTCCAAGTGGTGCTGATATAGCAAGTCTGTATATAAAGTTTCTGTAGGTAGTTCCGAGGGTAGTTCTATGTACCCCAAAAATGTCTGTTGGAATTTCATTGTCGGGTTTCTGCCAGAAAAAAGACTCAATTATACAACCGATTCCGACTTGGAATTGTTTCTTGAGTCGGAATTTAGTATGAAACCAGCCGAATTCTCAATCATTTCGCGGATGGGTTTGGCTAGAATATTTTTCCGGAATACCAGGTACAATTTTCATATGATTGATGAAAATGATGAAAAATGTCTTCATTGATCTGCAATGACCAGTATTTGGGATCGGTTATTGATTTTGAGTCTAGAAATCTACAGGTTTCCGAAAAAATGTCTTCAAAATGTGAAATGTGTCTTCACAGCAGAGATACCAGGTATATTTTTTCAAATTTCTACACATGTCATAGAAAAATGTCTTCAACGACCAGGATTCTGAATCGTTTCTTGATTTTTGGACAGAATACTGCCAGAAATCACATATCCGAAAAAAATGGACCTGTCTTCACAGGCATGTCTTCATTTTGAAGACATTTGATCTGTTGTCATGTCTTCTTGATTTTTCATTTTTAACACAAATTTCTTCGGATATCTAACTGATTTATGGCAGTATTCTGTCTAAAAATCAAGAACCGATGTGAAGATATTCACATCTGGCATCGCTGATTCACAGCATTGAAGAAGTCTCGACAAACATATGATTACGGCCTTAAAGCCAACTGTCAAAATTCTCTTTGAAAGGAAATTTCGGACAAACCGTTACTCATCAATCACAGATGTTTGTAGTAAACAAAAGAGAAAAGTTTTCTCTTTCATTAATTGCTGTATACTGTGATTAGCCATTAACGGTTTGTCTGGAATTTCCTTTCAAAAATAATTTTGACAGTTCGCTTTTAAGCCGTCATCATAAGTTTGTCGAGATGTCTTCAATATGAAGAGATGTCTTCGTATCTGGCATCGCTGATGTTAAGGTGGGCGTCTGGTGTAGAGGGCAAAAATAATCGACATTTTTTAATCCGCTTAATTCTTAGTATTGAACACAGGCATTTGCTACGCCCCCTTGATTTCAAAGCCAACATCTAAAACGTCGCGTTAGGGTCGATCCACAATAAACAGAATCGATTTCATTCGACACAATCTTGTTCGCTTTTTAACAAATGTCTAAAAATTGAGTCATGCCGAAAATCGAGTAAAACGAGCAGAACAATTTGAACTGCCAGTGGGGTCCATAATTTGTGTGCCCGCTGATATGTTGACTTATGTCAGTTCAATACAAGTGGTATAGGGATGCCATATACGTGATTGAACCTCTAGAAAGGTATCCCGAAATTTCGGTGGCCACGCTAAACTTCTTTTGTTTTAAACAGCCATGCATTCCACGCGCGTATTTGCTATAACACACGCAGGTTTCAATCCATCGGCAAGAGTTTTCGAAAAACTGACAGCGATAAAAATACAGTGTAAACAATACACACTACTTCTACCTGTTTTCAAGAGAAAATACCTAATGCGTCATTTTCTATAGCGTTTTTTCCGTGATGCAATTTGATGATTTGACACCCATTAATAGCGTTTTTCTCGAATCAGTTTTTTCATTTTTTTTCAAATTGGCGAACACGATAACTCAAAAACTAATCAACGAATTGACTCGAATTTTTCTATGAGGATGCCCAATACGTGTAGCCTGTGGCGCTCCTCGATTTGGAAATTATTGGACGTCTACTCCTGGAACGCTCGTATGTGTGGCTGTGTGTGACTGAAAATGTTTTTTCGTACACAATGAATGTATAAAGCAATCCTAACATTACACAAAAGATCTATTGTTGCCTTGCCTTCAAAATCGTGAAAAAAAATAACTTTCGTTTTGAGCACTTTACACCAGACGCTCCCGTTAAGTGTGTAGTAAATGAAGCAAAATACGCCGTGTTACATAGTGTTACTTTCCAAGCTCCAGCTCGATCAGAATGACATGCTATTAAAATGACTAAAACAAACGATACAAACATGGTCAACCGATGTTCACAAACCCAGAATAAATCTTGGAAATCGTAGATAGTCAGCCTCCTGAAAGATGACAAGGTTAAGGTTCAATTAAGCCTAGAAAAGCGGCCATTTTTGGAAACGAAAAAAGCAATTGTTTTCACTATCCTTTGCACAATCAATGTATTGGTTTGAATACTACTGATTGGCTTTCATGAATTTGCTAACACGATTTTGCTAACGGTGTGGAAAAACGGATTTTTTCGTTTTCAAAGATGGCCACTTTTCAAAACTTTCTCAGTTAAACTTTAAATAAGGCATATTATTATCTAGTCTATAAGGGAAAACACGCTGCATTACAGAGCTTCATTTTGAGCCCCAACTCGACCGGAATAACATTTTCTGCGCTCTTTGTTTACTGTTGCTGAAAAAAATCAAACCGTAAACAAAGAGCGCAACAAAATGTCATTCCATGGGCGAATAATCATCTGGTTAACGCCCCCAAAAAACTAAATTACAAAAATTATAAAATGTCATTACGTTCTAACTGGGGCTCGGAAAGCAACGCTGTGTAACAGCGTGTTTTGCCTCAATCAAATTAGGTTCTTCCCAGCCCCGTGAAAACTGTTTGTTGCCTGAAACTGCCACCAAATGCCAGTAACGCTAGCTACGCTTCAAATGTTCAAGGTCTGTTCACATGAACTGTACAACACTGTTTAAAAGTTGGATCGAAACAAGTAAATATTAACAATATATGAGAAATTACGCTTTGTCTTGCATCGCTTCTTCTCCACCAAATTCGAACGCTTTTATTACCTGAGTACCAGTTAAGCACATCAAAATGAAGTTTGTTTGCATTCGATAACTTTCAGGTCGAGTTAACAACATTGGCTCGTAGCGATGTGAACGTTGCTTAAAGCGCGTTCGCTGTCATTTTTGGCAACTAGCCGAGCCAGGAAGCCAGCTTATGTTGGCTTCACTCATTTTTCAAGGAAACGTCAAAACATTCACCCTCTTGGTTCTTCCCTAAGACAGTTAACCTCACTTTTTCGACAGTTCACTACCCGGTCAAAAAATGCGGACGAACATCAGGCGGTCAGGCGATTTAAACAGTTCGACGTTTGACTCAACTCGCCTGTGCTAATTGCCCCTAGTAACAAATGCAATTTGCGAATGCGATTTAAAGGCAATTTTAATACTTAGACAAATTTTCTGGCGGCTGAAATGGACTTGGTTGTTTTTCGCGTTTTTGTAACATGACCGTTCACGTTTGGCTTAAGCTTAAAATTGTTTTTTGAACAATTTGCGTGTTCTCACTTGTACTTTGTTTGGCTAGTGCACTTCATTTAGCCAACGAATGTGGGAAATTGTGGAATCGTGTGTAAGTAGAGTTGAATAAGATCTCTGACCTAAAGTCTTAATGAACATCAGATGGTGATAAGTTTTGGTGTGCAATACCAATTTCCTCATTAATTCTTTCCTATAGTTTGATGTGTATTACCTAGTATACTGGTAAGTAAATGTGAGTAGATAATGAATCCGAAAATAAGTGTTATTTGTAACTAAGGGCGGTTAAATGGCGCGTTCCGTGGGCGATTTGGGGGCGATTTAAGGGCGGATTGGGCGGCAAAAAAATGACGGCGGCAAATTGCCCAAATGTTGCATTTGAAATAGCCCCCTAATTGCCAGCAATTTGCTGGCAAATTGAAGGGCAATTAGCGCATCCGAGTTGGCAAATAGCCCCCCGTTAGCCAGCAACTTGCCCTTTTGACTGGGTAATACCGTTTACATGGACATAGAAAAATTTTGTGGGTAGTTCGAAACACTCGAAATAGAATTCTTCTAAGGCTGTGAACCATTTGGCGATTTTTTTCAACTTTTAGTTAAAATTTGACAGTTCGAAAGTTATTTTCTCTTGAATAGAAAAATCTAACCGAGAGAGCGAACCATTTCAAAAGTTGACATATGGATAGTTATTTAGAATTGACAGCTGCGATGACCACAAGTTGGTAGAGGTGTGAATATTTGTCGATATTTTAAAATTAGTTTTTTTTTCTTATTACCTTAAGTATGACAGTCATAGCCACGAAAAGTAAACATCCACATCATGAAATAACCCAAACAAATCTTAACACAACACATTATCGTTTTCATCTTTATCCCTTAATTTTGTATTGAAAAATATTGATAACCTCAATTAGGTACAGGAAATGTTTTCACCTTTTTATTCTGCATCATGTGCAAAATTTTAACCATCGAGCTGTCCAATTTAACTATCGCTCTGTCAATTTTAACCATGCTCCAGAGTAGGGTTATTTTGCAAATAACTTTCGAAGTGTCAGATTTTAACTAAAAGTTAAAAATTTCACCAAATGATTCACAGACTAAGTCCACGTAAACGGCACTAGCGAATTTTTTAAAATAAACACACGAGTTCATTTGTGATGTTGCCGTTATATGTTCAATATGTACCGTATCGGAAATAAACAAGAGGGTGACGATGCCATGTTATCGTAGTCAACATAAAAACGTTGTTGAACAAAATACGTTCTAAATACATACGATGAAGTCCTTAGATTGCATTGCATCATAGAAAGTGCGCATTTTTTCTTTTGTTCACTGCTACTGCCGTTTGACGATGACATTTCAGACGATTTTGACTTTGTCAAGCTGACCCCAATATATCGGTGGAAAATTTACCTATGGAACATTGCAAGCTGACGTCATCTGTGTAAATTGCAGCTCAGCTTATTTACATGGTGTTAGAATTTGAAAGTAATTCGAACCAAGTTTTTGTATTGGGTTGAATTGAATATTATCCAACTCCAAGTAAACAAGCTCTCTCAACTGAACTCCACGGAAAAGTGAAGTTACCTATTTTTTCTATGATTTGGAGGAAACATGTGGATAACTTACTTTTAAACAGATACAAATTGCTTGCCAAATAAGCTGTTTCGATGATAATTTCGATATTGTGATCTTACATGTATCATGTCATTCGTAGCTTGCTAAACAAACGAGCAGGGCGTGGACTGTACGTCAACACCCACAGAATAATTGTGATTTGTTCTATGCTGTCATTTGATAAAAACGGAATAATTTGTTAATATCGTGCAAGATAACGACAAAAATTTGTTTTGCGCCATACCAGATGATTTTCGTAATCTCCAGTACCTTTCGCGAGATCAGAGAAGACACTATCCTCGTATTAGTCAGTATTGTATATGTTACAATTTCACAATTGAGATAGAAATAATAAACATTTTTTAAAGTATTCTCAATAAAATAAAATAAAGGATGGCATATAAGCTTACAATTATGTTTCATTAATCTGCATATCCCTTAAGTTTCATGTTGCTGATATAATGTTTCCAAATTGAAAGCAGCACCGAAAAAAAAAATCAAATTTCATAGAAATCTTTTTTCTTCAACTGAATAAAAATTTTGTGGGTTGACAGGCTACCCCTTTTTTAACTGAACAAATCTATATACGTTAAAAGGTCAGTTGTAAACGCTCATAAACTAAACTATTGCACGTAGAAAAACCATATGCCATCCCCGCAGGCTCAACGAGATTTCAAACCTTTATGTCACCAGCAGATGTCTGGAAACAAGTCCTCCGCCGCTCCGATCAAAACAACTTGTGAATGTTGATATTCCTATTTCGGATCCGATTCGATTGCGTCGATACGCCCCTCAAGGTGACTCAGGTCCGTACAATTTCACCACTCGCTCGACCATTTCCCGGTGCTAAATATGTCATTTTCAAGCTAAAATTAGCTCTGATGCGAGCGAATAACTACACATATGCAGGTAGGACCTCTGCCCCGGTCCCTCCCGCATCGAACGATTGGAAATTAAAAGATAATAATTGCAACCTTCTGGGTCCGGGTGTTGGACACGAATGCAAGCGTAACGCATTGCGGCTGCCAGGCGAATTCAGAGAATGAAAACACTACCAGCGACATGATGCTAATTAGCACTGTGAATCGCTGTTGTTCTGCCTCGATCAATTCGTTTCATCGTTTAAATGTCAAATCAATTTTCAATCGGTTATTCCAATTAACTGCCATTCGAAAACATTTCAGCATTCAAATGTCACACCCGGCAATAGCGAAAATGGGTATTAACTCACGGTTACTGAGGGAACCGCAATGAAAAGCGATAAATCAGAAAAGGGAACGAACATTAAGGAAGCAGAGAACTTATCGATTAAACGTCAGCATCCCCAAACCGCCAGCAATTACAATTTAAAAGCGATATGCCATCATCTCCTATGTACTGAGACTGGGACGTAGAGTCAATGCAGCATCCAGTAGCAGCGACTTTTGGTACATGACAATTTCTTCGTTCGGTAAATGGTTTCATCTCATTTACCATCCGGATATGGATCATGCGCAATGGCTTTGCCTTCGATCCGAGAACTCAGCATCACTACGGCATCCCCTTTATGTATTTTTCCCTGTTCAACATTCAGTGATACATACAGAAACCACACCATCGACCGTGGAAGGTAAGGGTAAGGGCTGATTTGGTTACGTGCTTTCTCTGCCTTCCCGATTCTAGGGGTTCTCAAACCGAACCCGGTCGATACTGTATGACAAATTTCCACACCCTAATAAAATAATAAAATTCTCGGTATGTTTTCAGCAGTGCCCAGAAAGGGAAGGTATGCTGAATGTTTCCGAGGGGTCTAGCGATGAGTGTGTGTGTATGTGTGCGCCTACGGCGCTGCACTACGAACGTGAAACAGTGTGCGTAAACAGAAAAAGAAAAACCTTCCGGGGTGCGGTTTCCGCCCTACCATCCGTCCCCCACCCAGCGATTACATTAAAGGTCTCTTGATATACCAAAGAAAAATTTAAAGGCCTTATAAGTAGAAAACAAGCTTATCGTTTATCTGTCATTAAGTCGAGTGCTGGCGTTTGTGTTTCAGCCGAATGAATGAAAATGGTCATGCCTGGACGAACGGCCCCATGCTGAATCCACCCCCACAAATGGTCAGCGTTGTTGGCTGACGGCGACGAGTGTTTAAATTACCCTTCGGCACGAGTCTGGCTGGGATCAATCAGGAAAAATTATGGTAAACACGCTCACCCCTTCCCCAGAAGTACACACCCTGCTTCACATATGATGAACGGACCATTTTTAACACCAACAATTTTGTAGCCGCCTGGCAGCAGGGGGTGAAAATCATCTGTATGCACGGCCACGACCGGGGTTGGGGACGGGCAAACTAGGGGGAAAAACTTTTCCCTATCGGCCAACAGAATAGCACAAACAGGGTTCTTGACCTGGTTGATGTATCGATTTCCGTACAGCGCGTGACAACCCCTTGTTCAGTAACGGTCCTTCGTATCGTTCGGTTTTTCCACACCAGAGGCGCTGTCGTCGTTATTCGCTGGACGCGCACGCAGCTGGCAGCCATGTCAAATTCAAACACGACGGCTAGAAATGTAAATTCTTATGAAATAACAACTCAACCAATTTGTCATTTTTCATTACTTAGCAATCGGACTGGTTTTTATTCATGTGCCTCGATATATGGCACAGTAAAATACACGCAATTACCAGCAACTGCTGGGTCGATTTTTTTTGCGGTTAGGATCAAGTCTAGGAGTGTAAAAAACAACGCTCCATAACCTTAAAACGAGGCAAGGCGAAACTGTCAGGCGTTAAGCTATAGGAAATTACGTCATGCTCGTGTGTGAATTACGCGAAGTAGCTAGGCTAACTTCATTTCATTTATTGACCATTTAGCGCGAGTCTCAAATTTTATCGAACTTACCGAGTTTAGTTCCCGTAGATAAACATCAATAATTCAAAGCCTGGCTTGCTGCGCTGGTACCGGCCGCCGCGGTTTGACTTTTCGATTGAGGTATTAATTAAAAATCGCTAGTTTGCTGCCAACGGCACGGGACACGAAATGTCACGCAGGTATTATGAATAATTGATCGTTATCTGTAGCCAGCGTAGCCCCCCAAGCAGGTGCGGTTTAAAGACGCCAGCCCGCGTACGCATCGAGCGGGCTTGATATGGAGCTGAATGCGGATTGGCGCGGGTTCGGACATTGCTCATTACGTACGGATTGTATGGGAGCCATAACAGAAGCAATCCGGCCGGTACGAATGGCATGACAGCTGGTAAATGATTTGCGCTTATCGATCGTTCGGTGAAGGGCACGACAATTACGTAGAGCACAGGATGCAGCCGGGATCGTGCGATGATAACCCTGTCCTCCCGGCGGAAGTTGGAAGTCATGCTATTCACAGTAAGAGGATGTTCGTACGGGAAAGGATGGCAAACTATCAAGTCGAAGATCGTTAAAATATCGAAAAGCTGTCAAAATTCTTCTACACTCATATTGATTTACCAGATCTGTGTCATGGTATACGACCGACGGATGGTGAAGCCGGCGATCCCCGCCAGCGCAGGTCGAGTTACAACGTTTTTTTTTTCGTTCGATAAACTCGACGAAACAGGTCGAAAAAAGTATCGTTTACATAATTATTCATCCGCCGTGGGACTTTATTTGGGTTACAATAATACGGTTCGTAGCATGCGGTTAGGAGAAAAAAATAAAACTAGAATTTCGAAGGAAGGGTAGAATGGGAGTGCGAGTCGATGTTAAATGAATTGATTAACATTCTTGCTCAAGCTAGAACGTGTTTTCTTAATCACTTTATAGTTGCTTAAATCCGTTGAATTTTCGTTTCTGACTGTACAAAGAATTTTGTTTCATTTCTTTGTGCATTGAAACCAGAGCAAATAGGAAAAGGAGCAAAAGGTGAAAACCTGCCGAATTCGATAGTAAAGTCTGTTCTTCTTAGAATCCGAACCTCACAGTACCTCATCGAAAACTCTGCAAGAAGCTAGAGACGCAATTTAACTTTTCGACGCAAGGAGTTGACCTGATTGAATCCTAAAGGGCGAACACGAAATTATTGCGACACCGAAAATGGCATGCCAATTTTATTATAATGTTTAAAATCAAACCAAAATTTTAGGGTAGTTTTATACATATATTTACTGCAAAAATCAAAAGAAAAGTTAATCGATGGAGCCTTGAGTGTAAAATTGAACGCATTTTCGCTTGATGCCCTCCATCAAAGTCTTTACAGTGTTATCCGGTACCAGTTTCTCAGTTTTTTTTTTTCCATTTTCTTAACATGTCCTTCTCGTTTTTGACTGTCTTCTTGCTCTTCCGAAGTTCCCGCTTCATCATTGCCCAGTACTGCTCCACCGGGCGCAGCTCCGGACAGTTTGGCGAATTCATGTCCTTTGGAACCAAATGGACAGAATTGGCCTCGTACTACTCCAGGACACTTTTAGAATAGTGGCATGATGCCAAATCTGGCCAAAATAGCGGAGCTTCGTCGTGCTGCTGCAAGAACGGCAAAAGGCGCTTCTCTAGGCACTCAGATTTGTAGATCTCGCCATTTACTGTGCCCTTTGTCACGAAAGGCTCACTCCTCAGTCCGCAATAGCAGATGGCCTGCCAAAGGAGATATTTGGAGGCGAACTTCGAAATTTTCTTCTTCTTAAATTTGTCGTCCACATAGAACTTGATCTTGCCGGTGAAAAACTCCAACCCCGGAATTTGCTTAAAATCGGCTTTTATATACGTTTCGTCGTCCATCACACAGCAGCCATATTTTGTCAGCATCTTCTAGTAGAGCTTCCGTGTCCGAGTTTTAGCCGTCGATTGTTGCCGCTCATCGCGGTTTGGGAAGTTCTGTACCTTGTATGTATGTAGTCCAGCTCTCTTCCTTGCATTCTGGACGTCGCTCTGCGACATACCGATCTTTTTAGCCAAATCACGGCTTGAGACGTTGGGATTTGCTTTAATCATCCGCTTCACCTTTCCCTCCGTCTTTTTGTTCTTCGGTCCCGGTTTTCGTCCAGCTCCTTTGCCGTGGTCCAACGTCAACCGCTCCTGGAAAAGCTTCAACACTCTGGAAACGGTTGAATAGTGAATGTTCAACATTTTTCCCAACTGCCGGTGCGACAGGTCAGGAAATTCCAGGTGTTTAGAAAGCATTTGTTCTCTCGACTCGCGTTGGTTCACCTCCATTTTCGTTGAATCGAAAAACACGACTTCGAGTTTGACAGCATGTAAACAATACACATCAATGAGAAAGTGTGCGAAATTTGGTTGATTTTTACCCAATGGTAAAAAAGTGTGTAACAATAAATACTCAAGAAGTAACGCTGTAATGTCAGAAGTACCGCAAGGATCAGTGCTTGGGCCACTGCTTTTCTGTTGTTTTATTAATGATCTGCCTACCGTGCTCAAGCACTGCTTCATACAACTATATGGCGACAACGTTCAACTTTACGTTACTAGAATTGGACAATGCACCAGTGAGTTAACCCGGATAAATAACGAATACCTTGACAGAGTAGCTAAATGGTGCCGAAAAAAACTGGTTAATCATAGCAAAGTTCTGTTTGTATTGAAAAACTTGACAGCAGAAAATTGCTTGCCAAACCATTGCCAGGATGAATTTACCGTTAAAAACAAACTTGAATTTTCTGGGAACACTACCCCGTGCTGTGGTCAGATAAAACTTTGGTCCTGGAACTTGCTGAAATTCTTGTCTTCCAGTCGAGAATCTGTACAAAGTTTTTCCGCAACTTTGAGGGTATAATTATTTGAACTTTTTAGCGGCTTCTTAATTCGACCTCAGATTTGATGAAAACCGGCAATGTTCCACATCTTCATTCTTCCGGTCACAGAGGCGTGCGAAGAACAAATTTGATTGCATTTTGATCGCTAGAATTTTCCATAACTTTAAGGGTATAATTCTTTGAACTTTTTCAGCGACTTCTGAATTAGGCCTCAGATTTGATGAATACCGGTAATGTTCCGGATTTTCAAAGCCTCATATCTCCGGTCACATTTGCCTGCGGTGAACAAATTTGATTGCATTTTATTACCTAAAAAAATTCGCAGCTTTTGGTGTGCATATTGTGATACTTTTTCAGCGGCTTCCAATTAATTGCCTTTTTGGTTGAATTTCTTCCACTGTGCAATGTTTGAAAAATGTGGAATACACTCAAAATGTTGATTTATGGCAAAAAACTATTTTTCGAGACTTTTTCCACTAAAAACAATTCTGCGCGTTCATTTTTCGCTTTTAAATATTTTTAGTGTTCTGGAACGAAAAGGAAATTACCTTTTCAACGGTATGCTATGTTATGGTCCTCAATTTTGCATATGTTGAAAAATGGCAGAATTATTAATTCTTTTTTCAATTAGAAACTTGCTCGCATGAACTCTTAAAGGGTTAGTCAGGTACTGTCTCGCACTATAAGATTCTATAATTATGTCTTCTGTTATTTTTTTCCAATTTCAAGTTTACAGTTCACACATATACTTTTAAATATATTTGTAATCGATTAGAGTTCGTAGTACCGACCCATTTTGGCGAGAGCCGGTACTGCGGTACTGAAGTCTCCAGTACCGGTAGTACCGGTAAAGTACCGGTACTCGAATATTTATTTCACATGATTCGAGAAACGCTTCAAAGTGAAATTGAATGTTCAAACTAATATCAAATTGCAGCAGAAGGCATTTTATCGAATGCGGAACCTTCTTTTATTTGAATATCTAGGCCACTTTTAATTCAATATCTGCTAAGCGATTGCGACTTTCGTCAACTTCAACAGATGGTAAATGTAAGAAACTCTATTATGAAAAGTAAATCGAAGCGAGAATGTAAATCCGTGTACGATGGTCGCATTTCCTCTCGGCTTTGCTGTGAATTGGTTTCGACTTTTTTGCATACCAAGGCTCCTAATTTCCTATAAACTATGGAGTTTTACTGACTTTTCCGATCACCAAAAATTACGAATCGCTCCATGCGAAGCAATTCACCCACCCTAAAATTGTAAGCTACTAAATCGCTGTTCGTTCTTTTATAGATTAAGATTTAAGTGCAACCCAAATACAGACATGGCTTAAGCCACAGTCTTGTTACGCGCCATCCAGTGAACAATTGGAACCTATCAGAATGTCGCTAATAAAATAAAATCAAATCGAATTTATACTTTTACAATTTTATTTCGATCAAATAGTGTAGGAAAATACCGGTACTGGTTTTTATTCAGTACTGGTATTTCGGTACCAATAATGGGTCGGTATTCCCGGGATTTTCCGGTACCACAACCCTATAATTAATCAAAAAAATCTATTTTTTGAAAATTTAATAAATAGGGCGTTGGATGCGGAATTGAAGTTTCTATCTAAATTTCTATTAAATCAAAGACGCTTTCTAATAAAAAATGTTAAGCAATTTTCATATTTTTCATGGAAAAATCGCAAAATAATGGTCACTTTCATATTGTTGTCCCAAAACCACATAGTACATTTAACGAAAGAACAAAAAAGGGCATATGGTTAAAAAGGTCGTTTCTTTTTCTTTACAAAACACTTAAAGAATTTAAAATCGGTTGAAAAATGACCGAGTAGTAATTTTTTTCGTGCTGAAGATCTTGAAAATAGTTTTTTGGTATATATCATGATTTTGAGGGTATAATAAATTGATCAAACGTAGTTTTGTGTTAAGGGAATGTAGTCTAGGTTGGGACGGGTTTGTTTAAAAGCTGATATCTTCTTTCCATGCCAATATTTTTGGCACATAATACACCAGTTGGCAGATAAATTGTTTGTGAATGGAAGATATTTACTTGCAATTTTAAATAAGACTCAGGATCAATTTTCTGTACGGTCGCAAAAGGGCCAACAAAAATTTTGTCGTATTGGTTGGGCCACTTTAAACAATTTAAATCAGTGATTCTTAACCTGGGGGCCGTGAAGCCTTTGCTGGGGGTCCGCGAAGAAAAATATATTTTCCGGTTACATATTGAAATTTCATGTCTTGTTTCCTAACAAACTGAAAATAACATGTTGATAGTATACAAAATCGATGTTTATCCGTGGGGGTCCGCAGCAACCCAGGGTGATTTCCAAGGGGTCCGTGGTACGAAAAAGGTTGAGAATCGCTGATTTAAATAACTAAATACAATTTCAATTTTAATGCATTATATTAATTTATTGGTTAATATTTATTTGTTAATTTGTAGTTTAGAATAAGAATAAGTTACTCAAAGACTTATTTACTTTTATTTGACCTAAGAGAAGAGAAGACAATCGCGTAGCTAATTTGATCCAGTCCTAACCTCAATATTGAACCAGCTTCCGATTGGTCGTTTTGCCAGTCATGAGCGTTCATTATATTTACAAACGGAATAGAAAACAGTGCTGCTGAATCTATTGTGGTTACGTTTCATTACGTTTCATATCTTCCTGAATGACGATATAGCTACGTGTATTGTAGGCTCCTAAAAAAATAAAAATAAAAATTTTATTAAATTTTTAAGCATTGTAAATTCTTGGTTGAGGTGCGATCTTTGAGATAAAATTATTTTCAGCAATTGTAAAAAGCATACAAAAGGTATCTGGCAACGATGAACGCTTGTTGTCTTTAGATTTACTGCAGGGCCTAGTCGAGAAAATTAAAAAGAGCAAGAAGCCTGTTGTCGTCTCTTCTCTTAGCATTTGACAAAGTTAATCGACTCACAATTTTTACATGTAAAACTTGTACGCAAGCTTGTACGCATGCGTAAGTGCATGGTGTCCAAACCTTTTGTTCGAAGAAAATAAAATCGAATGCAGCAAAGGCAAAACCCTGATCGATATTAACATTCCAGTTACTTCTTAACACTTTAAAATTATTTACGTTGCAATTTCAAAGAAAAAGATTTAATTTAAGATGGCCCAAAAATCTGCACCACAAAAAAAAACATTTCGATCGTTTTTTAACACTGCTCAGTGCAGCAGTGACAAGTGTGAACTAAAACTTTAACTTACCATAAAAAGTGAGCTACCACCGAGACTAGTATGTGCTAAAAATAACAGATGACAACACTGAATAGGAACGAAAATATCGCGCTGTCCCAACCTATACGACAATCCCCTATATTTGACCAGATCTACAACCTTTAACAGACCACTTTAAAAGTACATTCATATTTTTATTATGCAGCACCGTATAATTATAGATTACAATGTTCTTCGACAATTACGACGAATTTATATTTTCATCTTGAAAAACTCGAACATTTCTATTGATGCTATTCATAACATTCTGCACAATATTAGTGGTCACTTTTCGAGCAACTTTAAACCGTAGCTTTTGATTCCGTATGAACTTGCCACACCATTACCTCTTTACCGATTATTTTCGTCCTGATAAATATAGCGAAGAAAATTTAAGTTGTACCGCTTCTGCGCATCTACGAACTGCCTGCCAAATCAGAAGTTTAAGTATAAATTTCGTCATTCTCTTCGTTCAAGCATTCTAACAATATTTTTCTACTCATTTCTATTTAGCGTCTTATACACTTTGCAAACGTGTATTTTAGAATACCTTACATTTTCTAGCTCCGTCAAGGATTGTCATACACTGAAACCTCCATTTACGAACCAAACCGGGGGTTCGCAAATTGAATTAGTTCGTAAAAAAGTGTTCGTTATTTAGAATTTAGTTCGTAAAAAAAGTTTGCTTCACATTCTTATTGATATTCATTGGCTTGACAAATAGATGCTGAAAATGGACAATTGGAATCGTTTTGAAATACAAGATGGCGACTTGCAGTTGAGCAATATTCACGATAACCCTAACAATATGGGTGTTTTTGGAACGGGCTTGACAAGTAGATGATGAAAATTGGCAATTGGAACCTTTTCGAAATCCAAGATGGCAACTTCCGGTTGAGAAATATTCCCGATAACCCTAACAATATGGGTATTTTTGGAACGGGTTTGACAAGTAGATGCTGAAAATGGACAATTGGAAACTTTTCTAAGTTCAATATGACGATTGCCGGTTGAGCATTATTCTTGATAACGAACAATATGGGTTCTATTTCCGTCATGCACTCGTCAACCCTATCCCGAAAATACTCATATTGTTGAGGTTATAGAAAATTTATCTAAACCGGAAGTCGCCATCTTGGATTCCAAAATGGCTCAAGACATCGATTTCCGTCATGCACTTGTCAACCCCTTTTTCGAAAATACCCAAATTATATTAGTAAAAATTAACTAAGAATACATAAGTATATAACTTCATGCTGTAATGTACGAACTCAAACTTTTCAAACAGAGTTCGTTATTTCGAATGTAGTTCGTAAAAAAGTTACGTAAATCGAATATTACGTAAAAAAAAGATAATAAATGGAGGTTTCAGTGTATTCGGTTGGCATATAAATACTTTGAACTCTTCAATATCCGTCATTGTAACGAGAGTAAATTGTAACTTATAAAAAATCAAAAAAAATCAAAATCAGCATCAAAAATCCGTCGAAGTAGTGTAGCCTTTCTTATGACAAAGAACATGTTTTTAGGATTTTAGTTTCTATTGTCTTACATTTGGAATTGTTTTCATAAGGAACTTCATTTTGATCATGATATAAGATTTATGCAGTAGTTTTAAGGCCCCTCCCGAAACAAAATTCTAGCAACGGGTCTGTCGACCACAGCAAAAGAAAGTTCTAAATAAAACACGTTGTAAGAAATAATAATGGGGAAATTAATTGGCAAATTCATTTGATAACCAATCTAGCTTCATAGAGTTCAAATAAACCCATTGAATCAGAGAAATGTTCCAATTTTTTTCCAAATACAAGCTTCGGCTTATTTTATCTTCTACTAATCACGTGTAAATTACAATTTGCGGCTCCAGTCATTATCCCCCGAAAACAAGCGACGTCATTTTTTCATGTGCTGTTTATTTATTGATATTCTTCTAACGACCGGTTGAGAAATATATATTTGCCAGACTTCCCATGAACATCGACAAGTTTGTACCTGTGTGCAAAACTTTCGCGCACGCGTTCAACCTCAAACATGCTTCGTCTCGATGTACAGGTTCGCCTCGAACATCGAACCCAAGCGAACGATGTGCAAACTCAAGTTCAAACATCCGTGTACGTACACCGGGTGCGTACACGAGAACAATTCGCACAAGGCAAAAAGAGTCAACGCTAGTGATTATGAGAGTGAGATAGAGAAAACTAGTGCCTAGAACCTACGTGTACGCACACCGTGTACGTACATGGGGTTCGGTTGTGCATGCGAACATGTGCACGCGTTTAGGTACGAAATAGCGTGTTTGAGTTCGTACATGAAGTGTGAGTTTAATATGAGCACAGAACCAGAGCGAACCTTGTGTGCGATGTGCATATGGGAAGACAGATATTTGCCCTTCAAAGCGTGAAAATTGTTTTGGTTTGAATGGTAAAAATTGACCGAGAAAGTAATCCATTTCAAATGCTGAAATTTGGATAGTTATTTAGAATTTACAGCTGCGAAAATGAAGAGTTAGTGGAGGTGTGAACATTTGTCGATATTTTAATATTAGTTTTTTGCTTATTACATTAAGCATGACAGTCATAGCCTCGAATCATAAACATCCACATCATGAAATAGCCCAAAGAAATCTTGACACTAAATGTTTTCCTTTCCATCTTTCTCCCTTTATTTTATATTGAAAAATATTGACAACCTCAATTAGGTACAGAAAATGCTCCCACATTTTTATTCTGGATCATGGACAAACATTTTTACTAACGAGCTGTCAAATTTAATCATGCTCCAGGGAAGGGTTTAGGGTTGTCACCCCTCCGGGTTTGATCCAGAGAATTCAGTTTTTAAGGGCGATCTCCGAACCTCCGTGTTTTACATCTATTTCTCCGGACCCGCTAAAACAGATAATTTAAACTGTTTTAGTACTATTTTTCCAAAATGTCTAAAAAGTGTAAGCAGTGCTATTATCACCTCTAGGATTACATAATAGTTATTTGCTCGACTAACCCTTTGTTTCATTCGTATGAAAAACAAATTATGTTATCCATCATTTTAGAAAAAAAATATCGCCGCTTAAAATTTTTTATTTTACATCTCGCAGAGGCGCTCAAAATTGTTTAAAAAAGTTAAATACCTTGCATTTCGCCAAATCACCTCACTGTTGCTGATGCTTATATACATCTGCTGCTTGATAGGATGGCGGTTAGTTTAATTAAACCGACCGAGTCAACATCTAACTTCTCGTGCCAACGGCTGCTGCTCCTTTAGATCCCAGCAAAGGAGCAAAACTCATCTCCATAGCGAATATCTAAGGACCAATATTGGCTACGGAGATGAGCTTTGCTCCTTTGCTGAGATCTCACTAGCGACTGTAGCGAAAAACTGGATTCTTCGCTCCCTACAAAGAATCTTGGAAGACACCGCAGTGTGATTCTCAAGCAGTGCTGATATCCTGCTTCTCCGTTCTTCCTGTTCGCTGTGTTGGAGGGCAACGCTCGTTCGGCCTATCCTCCACAGCGAGAATGGATGGTGCTTTTGTATTTTTTGCGATTAGCCGGGGAAGTGAAATTCTATATCAAACTAAACCTGTAAAACCGTTACAAATGTGAAAAATTGGAACTTACTTAGTGTTAACGGCTCTGAGAAGCGGTGCGCATTATTCTTTAAAAAAACGTGAGTTTAATTTGGTAATATTTTAATCAACCAACGCTGAATTGATATCCTGACTAGTTTCAGAAGGAATGAATGAGGGCATATTTATCACTTTTAAGTTATTGGTTTTATTAAAGGAAAAACATTATACTACAGTGAAAACCCGTTTTTAATGAGCCCCCAATTTTGTCACATTTTCGACCCGATTTCGTCAGCCAGCCAGGATTAGAAGGTTATGTCTACGGACTTCTGTTGCATAGTTTATCAGCTTCGGTTTACTAAAGTGAATGAATAAATATGTTTTGTCAATGCCCCTATTTTGTCAACCAAAAACACACCAAAGGGGCTGATAAAAACGGGTCTTCGGTGCATTACCAACCTCCTAATGGACTGCAGCCGATGCTAGCGATTTCTTCGTAACACGCTAACCATTCTCAATCAGAGAGACATAACTATCATTTGAAAGCCCAGTTTCTTCTTTCACTGTTGTCATATTTAAATATTTCCTGCCATTCAGTTCTCAGAGCCAGGAGCGGATCTAGAAAAAAAATTCGGAGGGGGTCCGAAATTTAGATTTTGAAATGCTAAATGTACAATACGTACTATGTAATACCCTTTTTTAATTAATCACTTTTGGTTGTCGAATCTGGTTTGGAATGACTTGGAATTTAGAACGAATTTAAAATAGAAAGTATTTTAAAATTTCTCAAGGAGATAAAAATGTTCGGGTGGGGGGGGGGTCCGGATCCCCTGGATCCGCCACTGCTCAGAGCTACATATTGACCTAATGCTACCGCCCACGTCATGAGAGCAATAACTCGATGGATTGATTCTTGTCAAAAACCATCCGAGAGCGCCGAATCCGCTGGGGTGGTTTTGTCCAAAAAAGATAATAATGTCATAAATCTTTCAGTGGAATACATCCCCTTTGAAATAATCTGGCGTCTGTATACTGTCATGCTTCACATCGAAAGACCAACCACGCTACTGTCCTTCTGCACTTTGGCTGTTTTCTGCTTTTTATAAGTCTTCAGGTTGCTCCTTTTCTTGATACGTTGGTATATTCCGACACTTATTTCCGTTTAATTGTCCGAATCACGCATGGATTTGTTCTTCCTATTTGGATATATAATTTTCTGGTGTAGTTTTGGGTTGTTCTTGCCTGCTGCTGGAGTTTCTTGCCTGCTGCTGGTAGTTTTTCTAAAAAATAGTGCTCCACAAACTTGTTTGATTTTTAGTTTGCATGATAAATTCCAAAGCGCATCGTCAATTTTTCGTATAGTTACACCCTTTTCACTTAGTCATTATTCCTAGAAGTCTAGAATTTCACTTCATTTTTAATGCATTGCATGACATTTTGGAAACAATTTAAACCATACAAAAAAGTAAACAAGCGAAAGAGATAACAGTCAAACGCACAGCTTGCTATTATTAACATATTAAAATTATCACCAAACGCCAATAGGGGCCCTTACACGAGGTGCTAGTAATGTCATTAATGACATTACTAGTAACGACACTTTTAATGATCGTGTAAACCTAGCCTCAACATTCTACGAATAGATGGAATCGGAGTCGGAGAATACTTAGTCACTGACGGAGCGTCTAAGCTCTGTATGAAAACTCGGTCGAATCACGGTTGGCTATGTGCAACCAGTGCAAAGATGTTGTTACGATAGCTGTGATACTTTTCAAATCGGGTTCTAAACCGTGCTTTCTCTAAACTTTTCCTAGGGACATACAGCTGCAGAAAAACAATAAATAAATAGTCTCACTCAAACTCATTTACTCATGTATTCATCCAAATAAAGCATTGTTTATAAACAAACAGCGCCTATTTATATCATACATGAAACCTCAATATATCAGTCCCGATTTTTTTTTCATCCATAAAGCAACCTCCACTCGGAACACCGACCACCGTCTAGGAACATTCATTGGCCTAGGTCAAACACCGCGCTGCTTCCTTATCGCAATATGCCAAAACGACGCTCCCCGAACAAATTTACTCAACACCTCCTATCACCATCTATACGCGGGAAGCCTAGCCAAGATAACCTCGATTCCGGCACCGAAGTGCACTCTGCACAATCGGCAGATAATTGCGCTGCTCTCTAGAGCCGTTTGCTCCTCTCCAGGGCAGAATTAATGATAAACAAGCAGCATTCGTTCTACCTTTCGAAATAACAGTCGACCGAAAAAAAAGAGCCGCGCCGTAAAGCTCCGTCATCGTTAGGAGAACGGCCTATCGCGGACACTCTCCTCAGTCCGTTTCGAGTGCGGTGAAGTGCAGCAGCAAGTACAGCCATTCTTTTGACGCGGAAAAGGTATAAGCTTCAAATTCGAAAGGAACAATTCCTCCGTCTGGGACCTCGAACTGGAGCAAAGGGAATGGCCAGACTGGATACCAATCTCTCACTTGGCAGCCCTGGTCTTCCGAGCGATGGTGGCGAAAGGAACGACAAAAACACGTCGATATTGACTTTCATTTTATGTGTTTGTTTACCGTTTTCAAGCGTACAGGAGAGCGCCTTTCAAGAAACGTTCTTTTTCAAAAAAGCAACAAAAATAATTACGCATTTTCGTCCTCTCTTCTCGTCGCCGCAGTACGCGTGCTGGAGTTGACTCCAAAGTGGAGCACGCCATTCACAAGCTACTGCTGCTGTTGGCCGTGGGTCAGCTCGATAGCGGGTGAATGTTCTTTCGTACGTCCGTTGTTTACCTACTCGACGTCATTAACACTCGCTCACTCACTGACTGACTCACCGCTCGAGGGTTCGTGTTTTGCTGGCCCTATGACGAATGTTCCGTAAATGGAATCATTAACCTTGCAATTGATTTCCTTTCTTCATCTGACTCTGCTCCAGTTAAAGCGCGATTCTGGGAGTCCTGATGCACTCGAAATGAGTGCTCGGAAAGCCGAAAACCTCCTCCGCAATCGCGATCAACCGTCACGCAAGGATAGCAACCTTTCTTTATCCGTTCTCGGTTTAATTGGCCATGAGCAGTAGCCGGTTTGTTTTGATCGAGTACTACCTTTTAAGGACAATGCCTTTTACCGTCAAACCAACTGGCATATGTTCGCTTTTAGTTCTAACGATTCCGTCAAATGTTCGATTCTAATGAGGTTATTTTTCTGTTTCTTTTTTTTCTTGCAGATATAAAAGTAGCCGGGGTCCGGTGCTAAGGTCAAGCGAACGTCGCCGTCCACAAAGTATATCATCATCCACCTCCACACTGCTGCCCCGCGTGGTGCTAAACCGCATCGATCCCCGCGAGTTCGAGCGTATCCGCGTCTCGTACAAGGTTGCCATCCGAAGCACCCGCAGCAGTCGTACCAGCAGTAGTGTTCACACTGGTATGAGCATGGGCCAAAAGATCAGCGGAGGTGTTAAAACGGTCAGCAGCCGTGACCAGCCATCACCATTCATTCCGAAGATTCCTCGCGAACTGGCAGCGCATTTCCAGCGGCCAGCACGTCTCGATCTCCTTCTTGATATGCCCCCGGTAGCACGGGAAACACAGGTCAAATATTCCTGGAACTCGGAGGACCGCTCGCTGAATGTGTTTGTGAAAGAGGACGACAAGATGACATTCCACCGGCATCCGGTGGCGCAGAGCACAGACTGTATACGAGGCAAGGTGGGCTTCACCAAGGGCCTGCACGTGTGGGAAGTGTTCTGGTCGACGCGGCAACGGGGTACTCATGCTGTGATCGGTGTTGCCACATCCGAGGCACCACTCCACTCCGTAGGTTATCAAAGTCTGGTCGGCTCGAACGATCAGAGCTGGGGCTGGGACCTGGGGCGCAATATGCTGTATCACAACTCGAAAACCTGCCCGGGCGTGACGTACCCTGCGATACTGAAACCAGACGAGACCTTCCTAGTGCCGGACAAATTTCTAGTAGCGTTAGACATGGACGAGGGCACGCTCAGCTTCATCGTCGACGGCCAGTATCTGGGGGTGGCGTTCCGGGGACTCAAAGGACGGAAGCTGTACCCGATCGTGTCCGCCGTCTGGGGGCACTGCGAAATCACAATGAAATACATCGGTGGTCTCGATCGTAAGTATCTGACGGATTTACTCCGATTACAAATGTTTGACATCCAATCTTGTTCAATGATACCTGGGCGGTTCGTTTTGCACACTTAATCAGTTGGGTCAATGGAATACTCCAGTTTCTTTTTGCAAAACTATTGTCCTTAACTACCCTGGTGCCTCCTAATATTAATTTGCTACTAGAAAGTGGCTGTAGTCATTCCAGAAGGATGTGCCTCATTTACCTTTTAATCGTTTCGTTCCGTCATTTAACCTTTTATTCTGGTGCAAACAGCGCACTTCCAAACGCATCTGTAACGGTACGTCAACAACCATTCCCACGTTCAAGAACGTACCTTTGCTACCGATTTCGCGAGTCAGTTAAAATCGAATTTAATGCTGTGCTTTCCGATCCTTTCCCTTGTTTTTGTTTGGTAAACAAAAACCGGCTTAATTGGCAGAAAAGTGATTGTGGCGTCGGCCAAAGCTATTCAAGAGCCAGTCGCAACCTGCGCCGCAATTGATTACCATTTGCCAGTGAGCGATTCACGGCCAGCCCCCAAAATTACTGCTGGAACAACTTTTCCCTTCGGACGTTACAGTTGTGCGCACTTACCTTAGCCATTGCTAGTCAAGGTTGAGATTTTCTTGGGCGCTAGCAGACCGCGAATCGGTTCCTTTCAAATATTGGTTACTAAACATTTACTTTTCACTTTACTATCACTCTTGCCCGTACATTATAGTGTTCTGAACATTTTTGGATGTCAAAATAAAAAATAAACATAACCGCCTTTCGGTAGGCAACCCACTAGACAATTTACTAATAATGATCTGTTTCATTTTAGCCGAACCGCTCCCACTGATGGACCTGTGCCGACGAGTCATCCGCCAAAAGATCGGTCGGACGCACCTAGAGGAACGCATCGAACACCTCCAGCTGCCGCAGTCTATGAAAACCTACCTGCTGTACCGGGATCGGAGATAATAGACAACCCAAAAGCCGACTACTAATTATTTAATGAAAATAATTATTATCGCTTACTACTATTATTATTGGCTAGATATTAATTTCTCCTCTGATTAACAGACCGATAATTAGGGTTCACAATTTTTCTTTGGTCGTGTCTCGGCAACGATGTACGTGTAATTGATTACGTTTTAGGGAACGCATTCTATCTGAGTTCTAAGCATAGGGAATAATAAAGAAAAACAAAACAAGCGATACTTTTCAGTTCTGTTCGCAAGCTGACAGGATAATTTCCACCACCCCAACAATCTCATTTTTTTTACTATACGGACTCTGCGATAAGTAAACCTTAAGGAAAAATAGTAACACTAGGAGAAACACTAAGAGAAAAAAACACAGATGCAAAGTAACAGAAAATTAATTATATATATTGGAGAAAAATATATGGAAAAGGCAAAACATATTTTCACTTTTAAAAAGCTGTAAAAAGGAAGCAAGAAAACTTGTAAGATAGATCAAATTGAAATCAAAAAGCGCAACCACTTTATTGATTTTAGCAATTGTAAAAAATTAAGAGAGGAAAATGGCTGACTTTCCCTTCCAAGCCCCAAACCCAACTCCCACCCCCCATGTATTCCTTTGAGTAAGCTCAGCAAACGCATGATGTGTTCTGTTTTTTAAGCTTTTAATCTGTAACATATGTCGTCACACTTGAAACCCGCAAACTGGTTAATAAAATCGCAAAAAATAAGAAAACAACAGTTTAACAAAAAACAATGAAGCAAACCAATCGCTACTTTTTGCATTTATCATCCGAGGTTGGGATGATTGCCAGTCACACCCAAACCGAGGATGATCTGTTCTTCCAAATATATGAGAAAAAGGAAATACCATCTTTTGAAATACGCTAGGCCAGATAAAAAGTAATATTTATTTACAATACAGAACAATAGAAATATTGCAGGCCTCCCGCAGGATTCCTGATCGGTTTCGTGGGTGAATTGTAATCTGAGACTGAGGCTAAGAAGATGCGCACTCTAATATTTAGAAAACGGAATGTAATCCGTAGTTAAAGATGATTCCGGCACGCATCCACTTATCCACATTCGTGGCAGTCTGCCGGAAATTCAACCACCACATCACACACACACAGAACGCTCTTTCGCCTTTACCTTACGTGCGATACAAGTTCAACCACGAAATCCAATCGCCTCATTCAAGAGTCTGAGTCTCAACAAATAGAAAACAAACATCACCAATAGCAACCATTCTTTCTTTTTGTAGAAGTTTATTCGTATAACCTCAAGAAAGCGGAGAAGAATGGAAAAGAAAATAAATCAGCTGAATTGAAAGCAACAAACAACAAGGATAAGACAAACAAGAAATCCGTGTGATTTTTTTTATTATTTGAAGTGATTTAAATTTAGATTGAGTAATTACAACTTTATTAAAACTAACACGAAAGTGAGATATCGGGAAAATGAGTAATGAGAGTGAGTGCGTGAGCCAGAAATAGAGTAAAGGAAAATAAAAAAACACACCAACCGAGTGTAATAACATGAGCAAGGTGTACGAGTAAGTTAGGAAACCTTAGTTTTATAAGAATATCGAATGTGAATATGAGCGATGAAGCATCCGAGTAGGCGGGCGAAGAAAGTCCGTTTCTTTCCAATTTCGGCGGCTGACTGCGACTGTGGGTGAACGTGAATGCGAGAGGCTCAGTCAATGTGGGACTATTCTAGCAGTATAAAGCAAACAAGTAAAACAACACAAACTATCGAATTAGTATGAAAGTCAAGCAAATCACCGAATATTTGATTATCACTGGAAAAGAGAATACAATGTAGAAATCGAACAAGACGTAATCAAGGGGCTTCTGTCGACCGACTCGCGCCAATCTCTATAGGTTATGTGCTCTTGTTTTCGAAGAGCATCATCCTTCCACGAATATGAACGACACGAGCTAGAGCTAGCGAAATGGTAAAGAGGGGCAAACGGGCTCGACCAGAAGAACCTAACAGCATTAATGAGAATAATTTGAATGAAACCTCGTCTTAGATATTTCTTTTTCTGTTTTAAATTTTTGCTAAACATTTGACAGCTACTCAAAGTCTGCGAAACTAGTGTTCTTCTGAGCTGTTCCTTCCGCAGTGCCGCAACGGGCAGTAATCGACCATTTAATTTATTGTTAACTGGAAATTCTTGTTGCCATAAATCAAACTGAAACACCACAACACGTAGTTACTGTGAATTGCCAATAGGAAAGAAAAAAATGCAGTTGGTGCAGCTCAGACGTAAATCCGCTGAATAATTTTGTTTTATTATATTTTTTTTATAAATTCAAACATTCTTGTTTGGTCAAAGCAACAAATAAGACAAAACAAAAATTATGAAGTGATTTGACTTATGTTTTAGGTTTCTTTGTATAAAATCTCTCCTATGTTTACTTTTTCTTTGTTCAATTTATTTTCATTTTTGATTATATAGTATAAAATGCTTAAAACAAGAGAAATAGTCAAAATATAGATAAATGATTTTTATATGAATGTCTTCAGAGTTTTATTGTTTTCCAAATCCTTTATTTTTAAGATATTCCATTAGTCGTTTCCACCTCTTTCTAGTGAGAAGCTGGCAGTAGCTTGCAAGAAAGCTTCCATTTGAGGATATAATCGTGGCCATTGCGTCAGTTAGCAGAAAAAAAAATCAAAGTCACGCCCGCTACTATACGAAATGCACAACTATCTTCACTTTGGCTGCGTACGCATGCATGTTCCCGCCTACGGGTATGCAATCGAATAACGTAGTGGATAAATTGAGTAACACATGTGCAGATCACTTCCATTATAGTCGCACAAGCATGAGCTCCCGCAAAATACGATACAACCCGGAGATCCCTACTATGACGCAATAACCGACGGAACAATTCTAGTCTAACCACAATAAGAAAATGAGAGAGAAAGTGAAAGTGTGCATGAGGACTACAATCGAAACGGAACTTTCCAGCAATTATTAATCATTTTAAGTAGTATCAATACGCGAAAACAAAAACTAAACTGGAAACCATTCCCAACAATGCCAACGCACGCGGGCAGAACGTGCGAATAAAAGCCGCGAACTGAGAGTATTAATTGTGCTGTAACATTCGCTAAGAATTCAACAAATAAAGAAGATCGAATGGTAAATTAAAAACTTGCGAAACTGGTCAGTCAGAAAAGAACGACGTAAGCACAGGCAGGCACCAGAAAGATAAGCTAAGACTAACTGAGCAACAATTACTAGGCAAATGTGTAGAAGCTAGAGAACTAATCAAGAGCAAACAGAACAGCTAAACGATATTCTATCTAATATGCAAAACAGAACTATGCTACCGAACAAATGGAATAAACAGTTCAAGTTGAAACGATACTAACCAATAACCGTAACAATACGCAAACTGCTGAACACAGACGAAAGTAATGAGATAATTCTTTGAACAGGATAAGCATTATGGTACATGATAACAAGAAAAACCAAGTAAACAATAAATGTCTTTTTGTATAAAAACTGATTATTAAAAAATAAAACAATATTATAAAATATTTAGCATTTATGTAGTTTTGCCATTTGCCGAATCTGAAAAACCGGTTTAAGTGGGTTAACTGAGATTTTCTTCCAGTTATGAATGGAATTATTTCATGGACTAACGTACAGATTTAAAGTTAGTTTTTAGTTATTTAGTTTCCATAACGTTAGTACATCAGAGAAAAGTTTGGGTTGAATTGGATCTTCAACGTTTTTAGTATCATGGACCAGTGCTGGGAAAATCATAAAAAAAAATCAAACCCTAATCATGGCTGATCATTATCGCTTATGATTTTATTGCCAATTCTCACTGCCGATAAAATTATGCCGTGATCACTCTCTTAACTATCAAAAGATCATCTTACAAAAATCATCCGATTTTTTCTTGCTCTCCATCAGTGGTGATTTTGAACTATGGTTGCCAACGCCATTCAAATTAGCCGACTGGAGCGCGTTCAGAAAAGTTTTGTACGATTTACTCTCAGAAAATTGCTTTGGAACGACACTATCCGTCTTCCACCGTATAATAATAGATGCATGTTGCTAGATTTGCCAACGCTGGAGTCTCGCCGCACATTCTTGCAAAGATTGTTCGTTTTCGATATGTTGTCGAACAATATTGGCTGTCCCGACATTCTCTCAAGGATTCATTTGTTTGTCCCCCCTCGTGATATAAGGAATCGTCCGCTTCTGTGGATTCCCAGACACCGTACAGCATATGGCAACAATCCGGTACACAGATGTTGTAGCAGATTCAACGAAACTGTCTTAGTTTATGACTTCAATACTTCTAAATCTAATTATATGTTAGCAATTAGAAATTTTTAACATTGACACTAGCAATAGCATTAAATGTAATCTGTACGATATATATCGAAGATGTAATAATAATAAAAAATACACAAATTTGATAATTGAGAGGGTGATCAGGGCATGATTCTATCTGCAGCGAGCAATTCGGAAAAAAATCACAAGTGAGAATTATCAGCCATGACTGCGATTTGATTTAATTCTTGGATCAATGATCATTATCTATTTTCGAATATCATGGATATGTTAGGGGTGTCAACGAGCCAAACAGATTTTTTTACACATTTTGGGAAAGTTTTTTTTTAATATATTTGACACGGCTCAATGCGTTAGCACAACTGAACCGTGGATCTTCCGTGTATTTACAATATGTAAAAATAGAAAAAAAAAAATATCACTACAGTCTGTTCGTCGGGTCTTGTTGACGAATCTTACTGCTGCGTGTTGAGATCCTCTTCCTTGGTGGTGAAATATTAGGTGCGTTGTCTGCCGCACCTTGAGGGTCATTCAGTCCGTCTTCTCTCGTGTTTTAGTTTATGTCCATGTCGTCATCGGTACTGCATTTATGTTGCTCATGGTCGGATGTTCTTATTTGTTGTTTATGCTTACGGGTCGCTCTTGTAAATCCTTCTTTATCGGTATTTGATTCCTTATTGGTGGTGTTGGTTGTTGCTTTGGAAACACTTGCTGTAATCGTTGTTACTTCGATGTTGGTAATGGCAGTTGGTTTAGTGGTACTGGGTTCGATCGTTGTTGAGCTGGGGTTAGTGAATGCCCGGTCCGCAGTCGTTGGTTTACCAACCGGTTGTGGTTTAGCATACGACGACTGTACACCGTCTTTGGTCATATCACGTGAAATTTCCTTACTAGTCTTTGCGCAAGGTTCCGCGTGGTGTAGCGGCTGATCACAATATTGACATGTTGGAATCTGCCCTGGGTACGTGATTAGTGTTCGTTGAAAATATTCAACACCTTGGGGTGATGTGCATGTGAAATCAGTACCGCATGACGTAAATGATGGAATTGCACCACATTAACTTCTGCTACGTCGAACTTCATGTTCACTTTCAACATTTGCTCCACTTCACGAATTGATGGTCTTACCGGACATTTCGAGAAGTCTATAGCAACACAGTTTGCCCGCAACGGGACATTTTCTTGCTTCGTATTGTTTGTTGAAGTATCACACACTAGGCAGAAGGAATCAATTTTTGCCTTTGCAAATAGACCAAGCGGCGCGCGAGTAAATTTGATTACTTGCCTTGCTATAGCAGCGGAACGATTTCTAGCTTCTGGACTGAGCGAGATGAGAAAACGAACTGATTTAATAAAGGGATGTTCATATTATTGTATCCTGTTCAACTAATAATATGGTGTTTACTTTCGTTTGGCAATTTTTTTTCTTCTTTTCTGCTTTTAGGCTCTTCCAGCTGAAAGATTTAGCAAATAATTTTCGACAAACATGTCAAATGGTCCTAAGTGCAAATGAGAGCCTCTCTTTGTTTTCTTTCTCTTTCGATCATTACGGCGTCATCTTAAAACTTTTCAATACTGTTTCAGGATATATCGAAAAACTTCGATATATGATTTCGACTAGCTTTGAATAACAAACGTATAAATTGCCGAGTTATTAGCGAATGAGAAAGTAAACAAAGAAAAACTGTCATTTGCACTGAGGACCATTGGACATGTTTGACTATAATTGCTTGATGTTGTGACAATAAACAAAAGTTTTAAAATAACCAACAACGAATCAACAACTTAAATACTACAACTTATCTGAGATTGGACCAATTAAAAAAAGGCGCCCCTGTGCCCCAACAATATACGTCTATTTACTAATCAACAAAGATGATTGATACTTACTTTGTAAAATCCGTATAACATTTGCTTCAACACTAAAAGTCGGATAAAAGAAACTACTCTGTAAACAATTAAACTTAATGCTACGTCGAACAACTCATTACCGTACCCTTCCTCTCGCCACACTTCGTCACAAATTTGGTGTACCACCTCTCCATATCACCCAAAATGGTACGTCATTTATGCATGGCCTCTTATTCGACCAATGAAATTAATCAATGGTTTTGAATCATTAATCTAAGCATATCAAAATAAAAGAACTGGAAGCAAATGACCATCCAAAATAACGAACATACAATGAATTGAGACTAAAATCAAAGGCATTTGAAGTAAAGACACATTTTCAAAATCACCGAAATTAAGGACATGTCCTTGAAAAAGAGGACAATTGTTAACCATATGTGTGGAAATAGCTGCGCTGAACAAGTACAGGATGTGTCATCTGGATGTATCCTATTTCAACATTGAGCAACTCCGCCATTTTCCAGCCGATTTTAAAGATAAACTCAATTCTGAAACGTCATTTAGTTCCATTTTAGATATGAGTCGATTTACACCAAAAGAACGCGCTGAAGTCGTCGCGCTTCACATTGAAAACGCTCGTTTAATAGTGAATAAAATTTTAATGACGGTCGAAGCTTACTTCAGACTTTGCGGCGGAGTAAATAAACAAAATTGTCGAATTTGGGGGACACAGAACCCACACGTTATATATCAAACACCACTGCACGACCAGAAAGTAACTGTTTGGACTGGAGTGTGCTTCAAAACAATTATCGGTCCTTTGGGTAAAAGGGTATAATACGCCCCACCGGGGCAAAATGTCTCTCTTCAATTTCCAGGATTCCTGAATTATCTAAAAACGGCTGTTCGGCCATCTATGGAAGCTGTCCTTTAATGTCAGCTTCTTTCACCGAACAGCCTAGATAAGCCGTGTACTGATGAACCTGCCCAGAGGCCGTGTAGTATCCGGCCAAGAATTGGGCCACTGGGGTCCTGCTCCCATGTCGTAGGAGGCGACTGAAAGTAGGAGACCCTAAGTCAAGGTGTAGTTCCGTGCCGAGGACTTGATGACTGGAGGGTCTAAAATAGACCAGTCGCGCACTGTCTGTCGGAAATGTAGACAAATATATATATATATATATATATATATATATATATATATATATATATATATATATATATATATATATATATATATATATATATATATATATATATATATATATATATATATATATATATATATATATATATATATATGTATATATATATATATATATATATATATATATATATATATATATATATATATATATATATATATATATATATATATATATATATATATATATATATATATATATTGTGTTCAGCATATCTACCGCATAACGAGTCATCTCCTTCTGAGGATTTCAAAAGCGTTGTATCATATTGTAGCAGCAATGGGCTTCCACTCATTATCGGCAGTGATGCGAATGCTCATCACATCATTTGGGGCAGCTCAGACATCAATCTGAGAGGCTCTGAACTGTTGGAGAACATAAGTAGTACAAATCTCCATATTCTGAATGTGGGAGACCGACCAACTTTTGCGAGGTCTGGGAGGGAGAAGATGTTAGACATAACACTTTACTCTGATAGAATTTTGCATGAGCTGGGAAATTGGCAGGTTCCAAATGAAACTGAACCGTCTCTTGGATTATTTCCAACAATTAGTCAACTAGACGACTTAGATGACGACAAACTCATTCATATTAGCATCCTACGAAGAAGCTTGTCCACTTCGTACTGTTAAATCGACTAGGGGAACCCCTTGGTGGAGGGCTGAGCTTGAAAGAATGAAGAAAGTTATGAGTAGAGCTTGGAACCGGCGTCAGCGTGATGACTTCAGGGCTTTCAGGTCAGCTCGTAGTGCATATAAGAAATGTCTACGATCTGCAGAACGGGCTGGCTGGCAAAGCCTATGCACTAATATCTCTAGCCTGAACGAGGCTAGCAGGTTAAATAAAATTCTCTCCAAATCGAATGATTTTCAGATGAACTCCTTAAAAACCAGAGATGGTGTTTATGTGACGGACGAAAAAGATGTTCTTAATTGTCTCTTCGACACACACTTTCCAGGTTGTATCGATCCGGAGCTGAACAATGTTCACAGATCTCATTCTGGTGATTCGGACTCGTGGGCGTTAGCACGCACATTGGTTACCACTGAATCGGTCAAGTGGGCAGTTGACAGCTTTGCTCCATAAAAATCACCCGGAAAAAATGGAATACTTCCCGTGCCACTGCATAAGGGATTTGATATTCATAAAATGTCTTGAAAAAGATTTTGCTTTCCAGTCTTGCTACCGGATATATCCCGAAAGCATGACGAGCAATAAATGTAAGATTTATTCCCAAAGGGGGGCGCTCAATCTATGAAGAAGCCAAGAGTTTAAGGCCTATCAGCTTAAGTTCTTTTCTTCTGAAAGCTTTGGAACGGATAATCGATCATCATATCAGGAACGTTAGTTTAGTTGAATATCCACTGCACAAAATGCGTGTGGGAAATCCACGATCACTCTGCTTCACGATGTTGTTTACAACATTGAGAAAGCCTTCTCGCTCAAGCAATCTAGCTTGGGTGTATTCCTAGATATTGAGGGTGCTTTTGACAATGTGTCCTTCCAGTCTATTCTGGAAGCGACGCGCGGTCATGGGATACCTGCATGTATCTCGGGTTGGATAAACGCAATGCTTAGTAACCGCATGCTTTGCTCGTCACTGCGACAGGCTGAGATACGGAAGTTGAGTATTTGCGGTTGTCCTCAGGGCGGCGTTCTGTCACCTTTGTTATAGAACTTGGTAGCTGACGGTTTGTTGACGAAACTCAATGAGCTTGGATTTCCAACCTACGGGTTTGCTGACGATTACCAAATACTAATTACTGGATTTTGCATAAGCATTAAGAGCTGTCGGCAACAGGTATTAAGAGCTGTCGAACAGTGGTGTCGACAAGTTAAACTATCAGTTAACCCAAGCAAAACTTCAATGGTGCTTTTCACGAAGAAGCGAATAACAACCGGGGTTCGTCCCGTGCAGTTCTTTGATTCTGAGCTACTGTGTGCAGATCAAGTCAAATACGTTGGAGTCATATTGGATTCCAAACTGAATTGGTCTGCTCATATTGAGTTCACGAGTCAAGAAAGCGTGCATGGCCTTTGGGCAGTGCAGACGAACTTTTGGAAAGACCTGGGGTCTCAAACCTAAATACATCTATTGGATTTACACGACAATTGTACGTCCAATACTGTCATACGGATGCCTTGTGTGGTGGCAGAGGGGAGACGTGGTGACAGTCCAGTCAAAGCTAAACCATCTGCAAAGAATGGCACTCATGGCGTTGACTGGTGCGTCCACCACAACTCCGACTGCTGCTCTTGAGGCACTTCTAAATAGCAAACCATTACACATACACCTCAAACAAGAAGCACTATCATGTGCATACAGACTGCAAATTACTGGGCTTTGGAACAGTAATCATGTTAATCTTGCTACCAGTCATACACGATTGTGGCCACAAATGGTTACATGGGGTGAAGATATTCTTGCTTCCAGCGATATTACACTCACTTGTAGTTTTCCTTACAGGATATTCCATGTGAAGATTCCCTCTCGAGAGGAGTGGTTGTCTGGCTTTATGGAAAGACAACAACAAACGCAAGTGGTCTGTTACACTGACGGTTCTCTGATGGAGGAACGTGCTGGTGCTGGTGTCTACTGTCGTGAAATGAGATTGGAACAATCTCACTCACTAGGTAGATACTGTACTGTATTCCAAGCAGAAATCTTTGCGATTATGTGCGGGGTGCAATCGGCCCTTCAACTGAGTTTGTCCGGCAGAGTTATAAACTTCTGCTCCGATAGTCAGGCTGCAATCAAGGCCCTTATCTCAGACAAATCCCGGTCCAAGCTAGTTATCGCGTGCCGAACCCAAATCGAAGAACTAAGCATTGTCAACACTATCTACCTTGTCTGGGTGCCCGGACATTGCGGTATTACTGGAAATGAATGGGCTGACGAATTGGCCAGGGCAGGTTCAGCGATTGACTTCGTTGGTCCTGAGCCCGTGCTGCCAATTTCGACAAGTTGGATAAGGGAAAAATACGGTCCTGGGCTTCGTCCGAGCACCGCAATTATCGGATAAATCTACAAATGTGTCGCCAAACAAAGACGTTTCTAGAACAACCATGTCCAGTGGTTTCGAAATATCTCCTACATTTTTCGAAGCTCCACTGCGGCATGCTGACCAGGGCCACTGCAAATTATCACATGGCAACTATTCAGTGCGCTGAGTCTTTTTCATGTGATCTTTGTGAATCCGACTACGGAACCTCATATCATCTGATATGCAACTGTCCAGCGGTAGCGCAATTGCGATTTCGAGTTTTCGGCCGTCCTTATATAGACGAAACCATGTTTGGACGACTGAAACTCAGAGACATACTAAAGTTTCTCATCCAATGTGGTAAAGAGCTTTAGGCTTATTCGCAGGCAAGTTGAACTACTTGTGAGGTCAAATTACCTGTTGTTTATTTTTGTTTTGTGCTGCTATTTTTCCCACCCTTCCAATTCTACTTCCCCGCACCTCCTTGTCCTTTCCTTCCACTCAGGAAATGATGAAAACACACGGCAAGGCACAAATCCCAGACTATGTACGGGGAACGTGCTATTTGAGCCAATATATTCTGATTCCTGATTGGGTAAAAGGGTATAATACGCCCCACCGGGGCAAAATGCCTCTTCAATTTCCTGGATACTTGAATTATCTAAAAAGTAAAAATTACTGATAACAGTATCGTTTCATTAAATCAAAGTACATACTAAGTTAGTTTGGTATTTTTAATATGCTGCAAAACAACAATATACGCAAAAGTTTCAAAAGAGCTATTTTGATGTAAGCTCCCACTTTTTTCCAATAGCATTACAACCAATTAGAAACAGTCAGATTTGATAGAACTATTTCAAGCAGCTTACTAGAATATTATAGTTACTATCTTAGTTTTTAGCTTGGCTTAAAAATATGTGTGCGTGTAGAATTATTCATTCATTCACAGCAGCTCATCACCGACTAAAACGCCCCACCCATTGCTGTGGGGCATAATCACCGATATTGCTGTAGGGCCTACCATCCTCTTGTTGTGGGGAATATTACACTGTAACCGGGGACATTTTGTCCTGGGTGAATGAAAAAACTAGAATTTAGGTATTTTTGAAAAATGTTTAATAATACTTTTTTATGATTAATTAATTTATTTACACCCAAATGCGGTAGCTCGACGAGGCCGATTGTTTGTTTTTTTTACAATAAATAAAAAACAACTATGTTAAATTGTTGGTCTCGTTCAGGCGCAGCTTGCTGCTGCGTGTTGAGATCCTTTTTCTAGGGGGCGAAATATTGCCAGTGTTGTCCACTGCAAGTTGAGGTTCGTTTCGTTTGTCTTCTTTCGCGTTATCGTTCACGTCCATGTCCTCATCCGTACTACTTTCCTGCTACTCGCGTTCGGATGTTCCAGTTTGTGTTTTACTCTTAAGGGTCGTTATAGTATGTGTGTGGCACACGCTAACGCTATGTTGGGATTTATATAACCTTGTGCTTATTTCCGGTTTAATATCATGAATTGGGAGCACTGCTTCGACACGCACTTAAGCGTTAGCGACGACGAGTCGAAGGCCTCGTTGACGACAGTTACCCCGACTCGTCATCTTTTCGCTCCCGACCGCCTCACAGGTAAGACGTGCTCCAGCCTCCGGTATTTACTCGCATCACCGTGATGGGGGATTTCTAGTTAGCGCAATGCGATGGTATTTTCACATTGGCGATCCTGCCGGTTATTGTAATAAGAACCCGTGTAAATCCCCCACGCGGTAGCCAAATCAAATAACAGTAAAAGTGTGTAACTGAATGACTTCCATAAAAACAATATGGCCGCCCGAAGGAAAAATTATATGTTCAGTAAAGGCGTGTGAACTGCAAGTTTTTGTTTTTCAATCAAGTAAAATGGCTGTGTAATCGCATGCGAAGAAAGCTGCTATAAATGCTTAGTAAGGCGGATCGGGACGTCCGCGTTATATTTAACAAAATAATGTTACTTTGCAATCGAAAAAAATACTTTTCCGGGCATAAGTAGCATCTCCCTTGAGCGTTTCTTCTTAACAAGCTCCTGTAACAGCATTATTACGCCGCATAAATGTGTAACAGCAAAATTACGCAGCAAAAACGCATGTACAAAAGCAAAATGGCCGCCTAAGTCCGCAAAAAAAAATTCCGCTTTAAAAGCTTGGCATGTCGGATCGGGACGACCGAATTACATCCAGCGAAATATAGCTTAAGCGAAGTTATATTTTTGTGACTGCATTATTGCAACGTATAAATGTACATAATCATTCGCAATCCAGAATTAAAATGGACGCTAGCATAAAATATTGCCGCTATAAACGCTTGCTATGGCGGATCGGGACAACCGCACTGTATTCAGCTAAATAATAGGTTTCCTTTTTGTGTCTATCACAGCAGAGCATAAATGTGCAATTGCAAATCAAAAACAAATCGCTTAAATAATTCCAGGAACAAACCCGCAAACAACATATTGCTCGTATGTATATGCATTTCAATAAAATAAATAAATAGCAACAAAACCATATGGCACACATTTCAATGAGCTTTATTCCAACACAAATCCACTCACTACTACGGCGGTATCGCCACTCAGCAAGCTTTTAGTCACACAGTAACATGCTTATAATCCTATTGATTGAACTCCATTAATAATTGCAGGTAGAAAATAGAAATTCTGATAGTTGTCCCAACACAATCCAAACATGGCAAGTAACGGAAAATACGTGCTGGCAAAGAACGAATCCGAACCGCATTCAAATGATGTAGAACTAGAGCAGGAAGCGAGTTCTTGTAGCGTTGTTGGAAACAACAATGACGATTGTGATGAATGTAGCAAACGCTCAAACAGTGAGAGTTACTGTAGCAGCGAATGTGAGAGTCAGAACAGCGAGGATAGCGAAAGCATTAAAGACCGAAACAGCATAACTAGCTCTGGAAGCGTCCGCTCTCTTTGTGAAGCTAGGTCACCTAATCTCCCACAAAATAGTAAAGGAACCACAGACACGAATCCTGAGATTCAGGTCAGCACGAACACTAAACCAGTGGATGAAGCTAATTGTGGAAGTGATCGAATGCAGCGAATTGAACAAGTCCTTGCAGACCTGACAAAGGCCATTAGCCGCTTTGAATCAGGCACTCAACAACCAGCGAATCATGATGCTGAACAAAGTTGGAATTTCAGCCATGACCCTTCTAAACCACAATGCTCATACTCGAATGTTCGCCCCGAACATATCAAGCCTTTTCCCAGCGGCGTTCGCCCCAATCAAATGTTGGCGGAATGGTTTGAGTTCATCGAAAATTTCGAAGTTGCGATATCTTTGCACAACGCTAATGACCCCGCGTACAGGTCGAAATTGTTATACCTTTCCCTTGGTCAGGAACTACAAGCAATTGTCAAAGCTTCTAATTTGCGACCCAGTTTAAAGGATACAAACTGTTATGCAGCATTCATTCAAAACATTGAAAGCCACCTACGCTCAATGACGGACACAGCTGCCGAACACCAAGCATTTCTGCGCATGAGACAAGAGAGAGGTGAATCTACAGTCACATTCCATGCTCGATTAGTGAGAAACGTTAAACTTTGTGGCTATAGCATTAATGATCAAAGTCGGTTTGTGCGGGCACAATTGCTCAACGGTTTAAGAAATAAAGAGTTGGTTAAAGCAGCGCGCACATATGGATATGACACTAATTTCATCGTGCAGTCATCCACCCGTTGTGAAGCATATGAAGCAGAAACAGCTGATCAGCAGATTGAACCCAATATTTTTGAAATTGGTCAAGGGTATAAATTAAATAAGAGAGGTAGTTCTTATCAGTGGTCTGATCCTGGTTATGGCAAGCACCGCCGAATGGACCCAGGCTTCACACAAAAACAAGAACGACATGCAGCAACATTAAATCGCGGAAACAGTTTTCGTAAGCAAATAAAAGACGGCCGCTCAACTTCACAAACACTAGGGCGTCGTCAACGTTGTCCAAGGTGCAACAACGCTTACCACCGGAACCTCGAATGCCCTGCTTTGTCCAGAACGTGCAATACTTGCGGTCAACGAGGACACTTCAGCGCTACATGCCGAACAGGACGCTTAAGGATGGTGCGCACAAGACGCTCTGATGCTGAATCTTCTGGCGAAGAAATGCATACCGACACGAAACAGGTAAAACAAACATAATTGTCACTTATAGCAAAACTAAACAGTTAAATATACGTATAATACAAGCAATCCAATTCTCTACTACAACTTTCTTTCATTCCCTTCTAGAGTGTAAATGCTCTTACGCTGGATGACGCATTAATCAATTGCAGTATTGGAGAGTCTAGTCCCATATGCTTTCTTATCGACTCTGGTTCCGATGTTAACGTTATTGGTGGCAAGGATTGGTTATACCTAGAGCGCGAACTCAAAGCGGGTATAGCAAAATTCGAAATCATTCAAAGACTGACCCCAGGATTGCACGCTTACGCTTCCGCCAAACCAATGGCAATAAAATGTACATTCAAAGGAAACGTTGTGGTACTAGGATCAACGAAACCGTCAGTGGTTGCGACGTTTCACGTTGTTTCCGATGGAGCGAGATCACTTTTAGGCCGATCTACAGCAAACGACCTGAAACTATTGCAGGTAGGAAAGAGCGTGAACACTTTCGAGACTCTTGACGAAGATTTATTTCCTAAAATGCCGGGTGTAAAAGTCAAGTTTAGCGTTGACAACTCTGTTGCACCTACTAAAAATGCGTACTATAACGTTCCAGCCGCGTTCAGGGAAGCAGCACGACTAAGGTTGCATGATATGGAAAAACGCGGAATCATCGAAAAGGTGACGTCCGCGCCTAGCTGGATAAGCGGCATGTCAGCTGTGGCAAAAGGCAAGTCAGATTTTCGACTTGTTGTCAACATGCGAGCCCCAAACAAAGCCATAAACAGGGAATACTTTCGGCTTCCTTTGATTGAGGAAATGCGGGTCAAGCTTCACGGGTCAAAGTACTTCTCTAAACTAGATCTAAGCAGTGCCTTCTATCATCTAGAGCTAGCTGAAGAGTCGCGTGAACTCACCACTTTCCTCGCGGAAAACGGCATGTACCGCTTCACACGACTGATGTTCGGGGTCAACTGCGCTCCCGAAATTTTCCAGCGCGAAATGGTACGCTTGTTCATTGGCTTAGAAAACGTAATTGTCTACATAGACGACATCCTCATTTTTGCGAAAACGCTAGAAGAACTGAGAACTACTGTCAGCAGAGTTCTCGAAATCTTACAAGCCAACAACCTAACCCTCAACAACGCAAAATGTGAATTCGATAAGGATAGAATAAAGTTTCTTGGGCACAAACTAGATGCCGAAGGATTTCACATCGATGAGGAAAAAGTTAAAAGCGTTCAAAATTTTAGAGAGCCTACAACAATTTCTGAACTAAGAAGTTTCCTAGGTTTAGCGTCCTACATTAGCCCGTACGTGAGAAACTTCGCAGATATATCCCATCCATTGTGGGAGGCCACAACAAAGAAGATATGGAACTGGGGAGCGCAACAAAAAGAGGCGTTTGAGCAGATTAAACAGCGTATAGTCCACTGCACAATCGCCCTTGGATTCTTCTCGCATAGTGATAAAACCATCCTATATACCGACGCCTCTCCAAACGCACTAGGGGCAGTACTAATACAGGAAAGCAACGACGGGAAACCGAGAATAATCAGTTTTGCTTCCAAAGCTCTTACGGTCACTGAACGGAAATATGCTCAGAACCAACGAGAGGCACTCGGTGCAGTATGGGGGGTCGAGCACTTTTCATATTTCCTACTCGGAAGACAGTTTACCCTTCGCACAGATGCGCAAGGAGTAGCTTTCATTCTAAATAGGTCGCGTGAGGAATCCAAGCGGGCATTAACTCGTGCAGATGGCTGGGCACTCAGGTTAAGTCCGTACAGCTACGACGTAGAGTACGTGCGCGGGAGGGACAACATAGCCGACCCTTCATCTAGGTTGTATGATGGTGAAGACGAACCGTTCAACGACGAAATCAGTCCATGGGAAATAGCAGTACTTGAAGCTAATTCAGTGCACATCCTAACCGAAGAAGAAATCAAAAATGCCACATCGAAAGACAAAACGCTTCAACTTGTTCTGATTGCTTTAGAAACCGGACAATGGTCAAACGTTGATGCCAACTATAACAAAGTAAAGGACGATCTATCCGCCCGCGATGGTATCATAGTAAAAACAGGCTGTGCTGTGATACCAACAGAATTGCAAAATAAAGCTCTCAGAGTAGCACACGAGGGACACCCATCTATCGCGAAAATGAAAAGCATAATTAGACAGCGCGTCTGGTGGCCAGGTTTGACAAACATGGTACAAAGATGGGTAGAATCGTGTGAAATTTGTGCTACAAACGGCAAACCGGAAAAGCCTACACCTATGCGACGGATTTTTGCCCCAAAGGTTGTTTGGGAGGCCATAGCACTCGATTTTAATGGCCCTTACGTAATGTTTGGTGGTATCTCCATCTTGGTCATTATCGACTACAGGTCAAGATACCTTATTGCTCGACCCGTGAGGTCTACGAACTTTGAATGTTCTCGGAAAATTCTTGAGGAAGTGTTCGAGAAAGAGGGATACCCAAAAAGCATTAAATCCGACAACGGACCACCGTTCAACGGCACGGAGTATAAGGAATATTGTGCAGAACGAGGAATAGCAACAATATTCTCTACACCGCTATTTCCACAACAAAATGGAATGGTGGAAAGTGCTATGAAAGTAGTGAACAAAGCAATGATTGCAGCCTCATCCAATAAAACAAATTATATTGACGAGCTATGTGAAGCAGTACATGCGTATAATGCAGGAGCTCACAGCATAACTAAGCTTCCACCCGAGGAAATTATGCTGGGGAGGAAAATTAAACGAGGATTACCTTTGCTTGACCACCGACGAGCAATAATTGACGATGAACTCCTTAATAACCGAGATCGCAAGGCGAAGCTGGACGGAAAGCTGAGGGAAGACTCTCGCCGAGGAGCTCGAAAGTGTCGTGTGAAGCCAGGAGACACCGTAATTATCCAGCGGCAGGTTCGAAGCAAAGGGCAATCCAGATTTTCATCCAAAAGATATGAAGTCACGGATGAAAATAACGGAAGCTTAGTTCTGAAAGATTCAGATGGTCAAACCATAAAACGGCACGTCTCACAAACGAGAAAAATATTGCACGGCTTGGAACCCGACACACCTAGAGCAACCGAGGGTGAAATACCGAAGATAGTAGAGGAATCCTGTTTGAATCGCCGGGGAGAACGTACAAGAAACGCGCCGGAATATTTAAAGCAATACGTCCGGTCTATTGATAAAAACACTACGTCCTAAAAATAAAATTCATGAATAACATGCATAAATATCGCATTATATACCTGATGCTTTCTTATTGAAGTTTTACTAATTTAAATAATGAACGAAATGCCACAACAAAATCCTCTCTGGCATTCTTTATCTTATGCTTGTTGACGTTTTCGGTAAGTATGGGTTTGGATCTTTACGCCTACCGCCATTCTACTCAACCCTCCCAGACTACATCAAGGCCGGTGGCATGAATGGGTTGCAATTTCTGACACATGGTTGGAAAGCTGTTATGGGAGAAGACTCCTACTATGCCGGGGCCTACAAATAAGATTTGTTCTAGCACTGCTTGAACATGCATATCACTTTTCAGAGCAGACAATGCACCCGTTTACTCTCATTTGTGACAGGAGGCAAAAGAGCGATAGGAACAACACTTATTCAGAGTTTTGGAACGATGTATAAAACTAATATTCTTGAGATTTTTTTTTGAAGAGAAGGGGAGATGTGTGGCACACGCTAACGCTATGTTGGGATTTATATAACCTTGTGCTTATTTCCGGTTTAATATCATGAATTGGGAGCACTGCTTCGACACGCACTTAAGCGTTAGCGACGACGAGTCGAAGGCCTCGTTGACGACAGTTACCCCGACTCGTCATCTTTTCGCTCCCGACCGCCTCACAGGTAAGACGTGCTCCAGCCTCCGGTATTTACTCGCATCACCGTGATGGGGGATTTCTAGTTAGCGCAGTGCGATGGTATTTTCACAGTATGTTCGTATTTTTCGGCATTCATTTCGTTGTTGTTGTTGTTGGTTGTTGGTGCTTGATCCAGAGATGTTGGTTTTGCAGCTGTTAGTGGTTTAGCGTAAGATAGTTGTGTGCTGATTTCAGTTGGATTTGTTGAGTTTTCCTTAACAGTTTCTGCGCAAGGTTTTCCGGGGTGCAGCGTCTTCGTGCAGAACTGGCACATAGGAATTTGCCCTGGGTACGTGACTAGTGATGTCTGATGAATGAGAACATCGTCACTTCCTAACACTGTGACGGTTATGTATGAGGGAATTGGCTTGATCACATGCATTCTCACCACACGAACACCGTTAGGGATGCCCGGGAAAAAATCCTCCATGTATCGTATGTAACGGAGTCTACTTCTCCGTATTTTTGCAAGCATTTTTTAATCACGCTGTCAGGGGTACGCGTAGCCAAATCATGAACACGAACTTCTACAGCGCCGTTATCGATGTATACGGGAATGCTATATTTAACATAGTCGCATTCTGTGGTGTGCTGCATGTTGTTTCGCGAGGCGAATGTCTCAGCTTGGTTAATGTTCTTGAACGAAATCAGCACGCAACGTTTGATATGATGCATTTGTATGGTTTTCAGTTCAGCCAGATTGAGTTACATCTGCACTTTTAAATAACTGTTCCACTTCCCGAATGGCTGGTCTTACGGGGCATTTCGAAAAATCAACAGCAAAACAGTTCGACCGCAGCTGGGTTGCTTTTTGCTGGGCACCGACACTCATCACTAAATCGCACAGTAGTTATAGGCTATTGTTATATGGACTGCTTGTGCGATAGCCACCGATTGATTTATAGGTAGAATTGACTGTTTCAATTGCGCGGGACGATTTTTTGCTTCTGCTCAAGGCGAAATGTGAACTGATTTAATAATACTTGTATCGGGATGATTTTAATAAAAAAATGAAACGGGAACTAATTTCTAACTAATATAACAATAAATTAGAGTAGTTGGTGCGGAGATCATAGTGTCGAATGGTGATTAATATAGCAATTTTTGCTTAAGGGTGCATATTAGACCTGTTTACCCTATTTTTAAAAGAGAGAGGGCATCAATGGCGCATGCTACCGTTGGATTTGGTCTGAAAAACTTCTATTTTCAACAAAAAGGGGCACCTTGCCACACCGCAGTCGCTACAATCAATTTCTTGCAGAGCAAATTTTCAGAACGCGTTGTCTCAAAAAATAGTGATTTGGAATGGCCTCCTCGTTCTCCGGATTTAACGGAACCAAACTTTTTTTCTGCGGGGTTACTTGATAAGTAAAGTTTATTCTAGCAAACCTAAGAACCTCAAAGCCGCAAAAGAGCTGTTGTTTCTGTATCAATTGGGGGTGGTCATTTAATCGACGTTGTGTTCTAAACCTGGTTTATAATAAATGACATAACACATCCTTAAAAAAAAATTACCTGTGAAATCGGCTGAAAATGGCGGAGTTGTTTAATGTTGAAAAAGGATACATCCAACTGGCGCCCCTTGTAAATTTTAGGGATTTCTCATTGCTGAGAACCACACAGAAATTCAGATCAACCCCCTTCGACCCAACTACATTAAAAACACAAAATTTTACGATTTGGTACTATTTATTTTCCAACACAGAAAACAAAAACTTACAAATGTACAAAATATCGAATCACTGACACTAGAACAGCAAATGTGTTTATGAATGTATTTCCCGATTTCATTTGTTTTGTAGATGAACAATAGCTGTCACAGTTTCTAATCTAGCACACTTAACGACTTTATTTATTCCTTCTCTTTTAACTTTTTGTACAGAGAAAATTCGAACAATTGTTGAGTTCAATTTTTTACATTAAAATCATAATTACAATACAATAAATAGTAAAAACGCGATTATTAACGTAGGATTTGTTGCTCCTCTCGCTTTTTTCTTTTGTTTTTTTAACGATTACTTCTTTACGTTTAGGATTTATGCTGCCAAATCTGAAGCTGCCATCAAGCGGATTTCGCGTTTCATCTTTCGGTTATAAGAAACAGAATTTGATTTTTAAGCCGTATATTCACTTTCGATTGAACCAACAACTGAAGAGAAATTTCTACTATTCTTTTATCAATACGGAACGCGCTAATTGGTGGCAGCTTCGTGCTTGGCGACATCTTAGCTGGGGACTTGATTTGTTTGATTTTTTTTTGGGTGAGTGATTTTTAAATATTTTGGACTAACGCTTAATTAGAGACCGGATACAACGTGTTCCTTTTTAAAACGATTTTTCTTTACAGACGCACTCCAGGGTTGCGGGAGCGGACGAAGTTCAACAGCTCGTCGGAATCTTCACACACGAATGGCTTCAGATGGTGGCATGCGACGTCGTGCCACTTCAGACCATCGTTGTAGAAATTGTTCAAGATCGACAGGCAGGATTCGTCGTTACCCTAAAAGATAAAATAGATATCATGTTGATTTATTCACGTTACTTGAACTCGGTTTATTAAATTCGAACCTGAGCAGCCTCACGGTTATCCGGCTGTTGCTGACCGTATCCTCCGGTGTAGCTCCAGTCTCCGGTGTTGCGCTGGGTGGTCGGTCCGATCTTGACACCCGAGCCAGACCAGAACCATCCGTTCTCGTTCGGTGGCTGGAGATCGGGGCGGTCGCAACCAGCAAAGTTGCACTTGCGGCCCGAGGTCCAGATGTAGCGTACGTTTCCACGAGCAATACGCTGTTTGATGAACTCGTTCTCCTGCGGAGTCTCCATCGAGACGGCGTCCATGCAGTGCCGGCGGCAGATATTACGTGCGTCGAGCCAATCCACCTCTAGGTTACGGGTCGGGTTGTGTTCCCAGCTGAAGAAGTAGGAATGTGCTACGCCCCGGGCATCTCGGTAGGTCGCGTGTCGCACGCCTGGGTGATTGAAGTGAGTGGTTAGAGTAGGATGGCAACAATCGATATCTTAAATCTAGCGAGGTTTATAGTTTTGGTGTTATTCAGAAGTTTGTTAGTATAACTTGTGTTCCGGTTTAAAGTTTTCGCCACTCAAGCACTCAAAAAGGGAAGAGGGCGGACAATAATGACAGAGAAGAGAAGAACATCAATCTTGCAATTTGTGGCGAATGCAAGATTGACGACGTTAATCTGGCGGAACGATACTCGGCAAACGCTCAGACAACATGTTCAATATCGTGATAGCCGTCACGATGCGCTGAAGTATGATTTATTAAAAGATCTTCACGGGTGTCTCTTTTCAAACCCTCCTAACTCCTTCATCCCCAGTTTTAGAGAGATTGGCTTAAGGTGTGATATTTTTTGGTTCTCTCCGAGTAACGAACAAAGCAGTGCCTGACTGAAACAGAAATTGGAGGAGATAAGTGGGAAGACAAATTAAATTCGTTTATTAGCGAATCATATAGCCTTAACAGAATAAGGTATTCCTTTACATTCCGTTGAATCCCAAGGAATGTTTGAAGAGTACTGATGTTTTTATGAAGCTAGATTTCCATAATCCTAGTTCGGGGCAGTTTGCTAGGAAGTTCTGAGGACCAAGTGGCTTACTGAAAAACGCAGCAGTATTTTTGCAGTATCGCCGACTATGGCTTCCAAAAAGTCACGGCGCAAGTTTATAAACCTAAGTTTGCTTAAGCCGAATTTAAATGACTATATCCCCTCGAGAGTGTTGATATATCAGCTCATCAAGAAGTGTCTTCATTCCCTTGGGAGCGAAGAATACTTCCGTATTGACTATCTCTGTGTCGTTATTTTCCTTATCCCTAACCTTACCAATTCCCCAGTCCTGTCCATCAGGGAAATGATGAAAAGGCAAATCATGGCAAGGCACAAGTCTGCGATCAACATCGTGATCGTGCCAATAAATGTTTTCTTCAATCCAATTAATTTTGGTTTGGCAGCAAAGGGTTTAATTCCCAAAACTCCTTATTGGCTACGACGCTACTTGGAGTTATTTGTTAAAGAGGCGACAATGGGTTATCCTCAAACAACATGATAAAACTTTTAAGGTATTCAAGATAGATATTTAGTGTCTCCATTAAAGTTGTTCGCAAAAGTGACAGCTACAAATTTGCTGAAGGCATCATCTCAATACAATCGCTTAGAAGAAAATTAATGGAGTGAGACCTGACACTGAGCTGAGCCAGACGATAGTCATCGGAGGAGATTTCAATGCTTGGGCAGTGGAGTAGAGAAGCACATAAGAGGGTATAACCTGTTGGAAATTTTAGTCAAGCTGGATGTTATGATATGCAATGAGGGCACCAGCACAACTTTCCACAGGAGTGGACAAGAATCCATTGTCGACGTTACTTTTTGTAGCCCGTCGTTAGTGCCAAACATTAGCTGAAGAGTTTGCGAAGACCACACTCATAGCGACCATCTAGCAGTCTGGTACAGTTTTGGTCAACGATATATGTGGAATCACTTCAGGCAGCGAGCAACATGAATGCGGAATAGTTAACAGAAATGCCAGCAAGAGCAGGTGACACTACAATACCAAGAAAACTAGAGCCAAGGAACAGATGGTGCCCAGCGTACTGGTGGAACGAGCAGCTTGGAGCCTTCCGCGCAAGCTGCCTTAGAGTCAGATTCGACGCTCAGAGAGCTAGCACCAAAGCGGAAAGAGAGGATCGTGATATAGTGTTCCGCGACGCAAGAGCCGCATTGAAACGTGAGATAAAGCGGAGCAAATCGATATGCTTTAAAGTGTTGTGCAGAGGTGCTGGCGCCAACCCCTGGGGCGGCGCACACCGTGTTATGATGAGGAAGACCCATGATTCCTTTGGACATGTGCCCTGATAAACTGAAGGTTATAGTAGAAGGGCTCTTTCCGGAGTGCGATCCAATGATATGGTCGATTATACCGTACGGCGTTGTAGAGCTGATCAATGCCGAAGTGATACAACAAGTCTCCAACGAGGAACTCGTTACTTTGGAAAAAGATGTAAAGGTTCCCAAAATCGCATTAAGAGCGGTAATCCAGACACCCCTGAATATGCTCAGAAAAGTGTTCCAAAAGCTTCTAGATGAGAGCCATTTTACTGACAAATGGAAGATACAAAAGTTAGTGCTACTGCCTAAACCAGGTAGGCCCCCAAAGATCCATCGTAGTATAGACCAATATGCCTGTTGGATATCCTCGGAAAACTCTCGGAGAGGATTGTCTTTAACATGCTGAAAACATTTATGGAAAGCGTCTAAAAACCAGTTCGGGTTCCGGAAGGGCAAGTCTACGGTGGGCGCCATTCGGACAGTGATCGAGAGAGCCAATATGACGCGTTAACAGAAAAGAAGAGGAAATCGGTGCTGTGCGGTGGTAACGATAGACGTCGAAAAAACTTTCAATAGCGCAAGCTGAGAAGTCATAGCAGAATCCCTGCACAAAATGAGAGCCCCTAACTACCTGTGCAGAATCATAATCTATGAGACATAATCTATGAGACAAACAGAGGAAGAAAACGGTTAGAATTACGGATGGAGTTCTGATCTATCCTTCTGGGGTCAAGATCGTCGGCTTTGCCGACGACGTAACCTTGGAGGTGTACGGGGAGTCAATCCCTGAGGTAGAACTAACCGCAGAACACGCGATCAACACGGTGGCGGAATGGATGGGGCCTGGAGCTCGCTCAGCGTAAGACGGAGGTGGTTATCGTCAACAACCGCAAGTCGGCACAACATGCAGTTATTCATGTGGGAGAAGACGCGATCACTTCACAGCGGAGTCTGAAGTCTCTCGGAGTCCTGGTCAAGAGCAGTGAGGGTAACCAGTTATCTGCAGAAACTGGAGAGCACCTACCGCGTGATGTGCCTCAGAGTGAAATCTGGTTGATTGTTTTATTTGGGGTTTTAACCTTACGGTCATTTACCCGAGAGTGATATCTGCTTACCGCACGGTATCATCCTGCGTGATAGCGAGCATGATGCCAGTCGGGCTGGTTATCTGGGAAGATGAGGAGTGCTTTGAGCTGCATGCCACTAGAGGAGCCCGCGAGCGCACCAGAGTGGCTTCGGTCGCCAGATGGCAGCGTGAGTGGGATAACTCCTAGAAAGGTAGGTGGACCCACCGGCTGATACCTAACATGTCGAGCTGGGTGGGTAGACCCCATGGGGAAGTTCACTTCCATCTGACACAATTCCTGTCAGGCCATGGCTGCCTCCGACAGTACCTCCACAGGTTTGGGCACGCGGAAGTCCCCGTCTGCCCTGACTACCCAGGCGTTGCCGAAACTGCCGAGCACATACTGTTCGTATGTCCTCGACGTCGAAAGGAGACTTGACGTATGTGGCTAGGACACAACCCCTGATACCCTTATTCAGCGGATGTGTCAAGCGGTGGAGAAGTGGAACGCAGTCTCGACTGCAACCACCCAGATTGCCTGCAGGCTACAGAGAATCTGGCGCACCGAGCTACAGACGTAGGGCACGACTAACTAGTGGTTGGTTAGTTGGAGCGAAAAGGGCCGAGCGCGAAAAAGTGAGGCAGGTTTGGCGTAGCGACTTGCAACTGCATAAGGGGTAAACCCAGCCACCCCGAAGCAAGGCAGAAGAGCCTCACATGGTATGTCAGAAGTGGGGCCTAAGGAAAATGTCCCACATGGGATGCCAGCGGGAGCGACAGGGCGTAATAGAGTGGTATGATCGAGAGTGAATCAGGTGATAGGGTGAGCATCCAAGTCAGCCTCACATGGTATGTTCGAGGTGAGCACACAAGTAAGCCTCGCATGGCGTGATAGAGGTCAGCACAAACGTAATCCTCACATGGAGTGTTAGAGAGTGAATCAGAGTGTGACAGAGCGAGCACCCAAGTAAACCTTATACACGATGTATGAACGCGTGACCGAGAGTGAGTGAGTACATCAAGTACAGCCATCCCCCCAGAAGCAATACCGAGAGGTAGTCCCTGGGGAGAACAATGGCGGAGCCCAATGGAGTTTAGTCAGTATTACCTTGTCATAGTGGAGCCCGACACTACAGTGCACTCCGTGTGGTAGTTTGGCATCTGCGTAAATTGCATTCTCCATTGTAAAAAAGGATCTATCCTGGGTCCAAAGCTTTGGAATGGGATGTATAACGGCGTGCTGATGCTTAAACTGCCTACGGGTGCAGGGTCCGTTGGGTTCACGGACGACATCATAAAAACGGTACTGGGAGAGACGCCGGAAGAGGTGAAAATGGTGGCTATGGAGGCGATCGACAGAATTGGAAACTAGATGCAAGAACTGAACTTGCATATAGCCCACCAAAAAAAGAGGGGCTATTGGTCAGTAACTGCAAAATACTGTAACAGGCAGAAATCACTATCGGGGAGCATGGCATAGTCTCGAAGCGGGTACTGAATCAGCCACCGCCAAGCAGTAGCAAGAGGCGTCTTCTGGCTAGAGTATCTTCGTCGCTATTGAGGTACAGAGGCTCTGTCTGGAATTCAGTGCTGAAGACACAGCGGAATCGAGTAAAGCTGAATAGTAGGTTCAGGCTCAAGATCATGCGGGTCGCGAGCGCATACAGGACTATCTCATTAGAAGCAATCTATGTTATCGCTGAAGCGAGTCCTATCGGGATCATCCTAGTAGAAGATAACGAATGCTATAAGCGGAAGGGGACCGGAAAATACGAATAACACTGAGAGCTGGCTCGATGGTCACATGACAGCAAGATTGGGACTCGTCTGAAAAAAGAAGGTAGACTCTCACATTCATACCGGTTCTCTCGACTTGGGTAAATAGGAGGTATGGTGAAGTAACCTGACCTTCTGTTCCTGGTTGTTTCAAACAGTACCTTCATCGCTTCGGATACGCGGTGTCATCCTTTTGCCCGATGTGCGTAAACCTCGAGTAAACACCAGAGCATGTGATTCTCGTCTGTCCTGGATTTGCAGCAGCGCGAAGGGAGTTGCCTTCGATTAACGTAGAGAATATTCTGGCAGATATGAGACGAGGGCACATGTAATGCCGTCATCAGAGTAGTGGCACTGACGCTGTCGGAGTTTCAGCGAAAGTGTCGAATAGAACAGCAAGCTGACAACACCAGCTACCAAGATATGGGCGAGTGGATCAAGTCGGTTATAAACACTGCGAGTGTGGCCGTGAAAAGACGCGAGTCAGGCCTTTAGGCTCCTTCAGATCGGTTCACGTCCCGATGGGTTCCAGCGTTGGCGACGGTCGTATGCTACGCAGCGGCGGTTTGCCAGTAAGCTGGCTCAACGCATACAGAGGGGGAAATGGGTTCAAGGAAAGCTGGAAGCTGCTGATCGACATTTTATCCAAAGCGGAGAAACAAGAAACAAGTTAGCAAACGCGAACTGGTACTTTGAAGTTGGTGAAAAATCCTACAAGGGTTGCTGTGAAGGGATGTGAGTTAAGTTTTTCGGCATCTCCAGATTGGGTCACGTTTCTGCGGGTTCCGGAGTTGGCGTCAGTTCCGGGGCTGATCTGATACTCAGCGAAGATTGGATAGCGACCTGACATAACGTACGCAAAAGGCCAACGGGCTCAAGGACAGCTGGGTGAGTTAATGACAGTAACACTAATTCGGTCGGAGCTCCAGCGCAGCGGAGAAACGAACACTAAGTTGACAACACCAACAAGTAGTTACACGCCGGTTAAAAATTCAGCGAGGGTAGTTGTGAAGGAATGCGAGGTAGGTTTTCAGTATCTCTGGATCGGTTCACGTCTCGACTGGTTCCGCAGTAATAGTAAAAAATAAATACTAAAAATAAATAAACAAATAAATTAAAATAATAAAAATAAAAAAGGAAGAAAGAAAACAAATTTAGGAGCCAAGGGGCTCTAGGAAAGAAAAGGAGCAAATGTACAATCCTCTCCCAAAGTAAAATCCAGCGGTTGTCCCAGGAGGTAGAGGATACGGAGATACAAGAGGTTTGGGTTTAGTCGGTAGGCATTTACTATGACATATCACTCTTGAGATACACACTCTCCCCAGTCAGGTTCTCCACTTCGTATGCAACTTATTACCAGTTTGGGCCTTGCAGTTTGAATATCAAAAGGCTCCAGCGCTTCCCAAGTGGCACGCTTTGTTACTGTATAGTATTTGTAACTCTCTTGGTAACAACTATGTTATGGAAAAGCGCACTTTGTTTGTATGTTGTGCAACATGCTCCTAATTGCAGCAAAATGATAAAAACAATAGCTGTGCCATTTGTCGAGCACTCGGTAGTTGGACAGTTCTGTTTAAGGGTGGAATGGCAAACAAAGAGGCATTTGCAACTTGTTCGATTGTTTGTGCAAGTTAGCAAAGTTCCTGATTAGTTGCATACTTAACACTATTGGCCAGCTCTATAGTTACATAGTTGCACAATTATTTAAAAAACCCGTGGAAATTCTTTTCAAATATATCCAACAATAAAAAATATTGTGTAGCAGTGCTGCAACATTTAAAACTTTCAACAAGTTGTAATTGCTACTTGGGTTCTTTACCGAGGGCGCGTAGTCTGCGTTGTATTAATGCACTGCATTCACAGCCCTAGTAACAATTCAGGTTTTATGGTACTCCTGAAGCCTTCCTTAAAACATAGATTGCACTTGTAGTGTGCTATAAAACTAGAAATGCTGCTTGGGAGAGCAGATATTCTGATGTTTCTTTTGCAGATCCAGACGCGGCATGTATTGTTTGTAAGTTTACCAATCTCTTAAGATGGTATTTATTGGGTCGGTGTGCAGGAAGTAGTCCTGTTGCGCCAGTCTATTTTTCTTTGATTGTCGTAGTCGAAACCCCGATTGAATTCCGTATATCTGTGGTTTCCCACTTTTTCAATTCAATTTTATGGTGTGACTAGGCGAATGTCTATCACTGGATAACATAAAATTTAATCAGTTCATCAAAAGTTGCGAATGAAACGATATGGAAAATGGAAGCAATTTTTTGCATTTTATGACACTTTCTTTACTTTTCCAATTGTTGTGGTATACTTACGATTGGCACAACTCCTAGGATCGGGTAGAGCAAGCCGTCGTTGTGCCAGTACCAGGGTAGCGCCGATGGCCAGTAGCGCTAGTGTTCGCAACACGGACATCCTGCAACAGAATATAAAGAAAAGAAAAAAAACCCGAGTTAATGGCTATTAAATTTCCCATGGGCTTCTTTTTTAACGGTTATCGGGTGGCGGACCTTTCGATGATCGGAAGGCGCGAAAATCGTCATCGATCGATTTGCGGTTTCGGTGGGAAGCCGCTGCTTTTGTAAATGCGCTCCCGAAACAACCATAACGAGCACGCGGTTTATATTATGTCGAGCCAAGCCTATTTCCTGGTGCTCGGTTTTACTATACCGTTGCGGCTTTTGTTGTCGAATTCCACCGAAGCGGTTACTGTTTGGGGCATTGAATTTCAATTTCACGTTCGGTTCGGAATGTTCGGTTGGGTTATTGTTATGGTAATGTACTTTTCCAGTAGATGAAATTGATTAAACTACTTGACAAGCCGATCTGACATGTCAATCGTAGATTGATGAACACATTGCCTAAATAGATAAATGATTCAATGTCAGTTGTAAGTCTAGCGTGACTTGCAGTCTGTTGTCAGTGAGGTTCCAGTTTTATCACAGTACACTACATTTACCCATCCGCACTGGGCGATTATGCAATTGCAACATCATGGCAGTCGAAAACCAAAACAAAAACAGGTATTGCATAATTTTCACTGATAAAAAAATCGTGCCGAGCTCGGCCAACGAAAGGAACTGTTCACAACAACAGGTAAGGGGGGAAAGAAAACAGCGAAAATACCGATGCTACCGGCCAATGGCTATTCACGAACCAGACATAATTTACTGCCTCGATTACATTCACAACTGCTTTCTCCCTCGTCTGGATATGTACACGGAATCCACCCCGCTTCGATTGAAGATTGTAAACTACTTTCGCCAACAACACGCAGCAAAGTTCAGCAGTGTGCTAGGTTTTGAACCAACTCCCCCAAATATCACAGCCAGTTCTTTTGTACACTTCTCGTAGATTCTAATACAAATCTAGTAAATTTGGGCTGTTGATGTTGAATTCGAATATTCGGAAAGAAATTAAACGTAAACGTTTGTTTTAAAATTTGATTAGAAATGCTGGCTGGACGCATTCAATTCCGAAACCAACCAAACATGTGATGGATTTAATTGACTGCCTTCAATGATGATATAATACTGCGCTTCTTCTTCGATGATGTTACCGTTTGGAGCACTGCTAAAGATTGTCCTTTTTATCGTCGATTTTTAGGCAATGAATTTTATTAATAAATATTCAGTAAGAATCCCCAGCATTCCCATATTTACATTCCAATTTCCATGATGATCCGAGTTGTTACTGTGCATTTATAGCTAAAATTGTGAAACATTCCGCGCTATAATTTTTGTGTTTCACGATTTTCGCAGCCATTATAGTGCACAATTTTGTTTTGACGAGTTATGCATCAACGAAACGTAGGATCTAGGCACCAAATGGATTGATAGGTATTTTCAGAACAAGTAGATGACTAAAAACGATGTTTGACGCTTAACCAAAATTCAAGTTGACGACTTCTGGTAAAGAAAAAATATGTAACCCTAGAAATATTTTCCGAAAAGAGTTGACGTATAGACGTGGGAATTCTTTGCCCAGCACTTTTTTTGAAATTCAGCATAGAGACTTCAGCTTCAACGAAATTCTCTACCATAAGAATATGGGTGCTTTCGAAATGGGTGGACAAGTAAATGTCGGAAATCGATGTCTGGCGCCATTTTGAACGTAAGATAACGACTTTCGATTAAGCCAAATTGAAAAAGTTGTCTATAAACCCTACAATTAGGAATGACATGCGCATCAGAGCAAATAATGATAAGAATAAAAACTCGCGCACTTTTCACTAACCGACGCTTTTCTCTTGTATGTGTTCTCTCCGTTATGTTTTGCTTCCACATATGCATTCTAATGTATGACTCTACACGCAAAAAAGTGGTTCTTTTTTGTGCATCGCTCTACCCTAGGGGAGGCTACTGAAACGATTTCAAAACGGTTCGAACTGTGTTCGTTTATTTCAGCTCGAGAATGATCGCTTTGCTGGAATATTGAAATGTGGACTGGACAGTAAAAACTTTCAATTTAACTGGTTTTGTTCGAGGTCTGTTGATAACTTTTCTACGTCAGGTACACAGAAAAAATGTATCCAAATTCACTGCGTTGCGTTGTGACGATGTTTTTGATGAAACACACACTGGATTCAGTATATTTGACTACTGATTATCTAATAAAATCTGTTTGTGAAATGGTAAGTAGGACTAATCCAAACCGTATTAAACCCTTTACAACATGATAGCCACCATTGCCGGCCGCGTCCATCTCCATCGTTCATGGGAAAGGGTAAAGGATAGGATAAACAGGAAATGTTGATGCTTTACCTACTTAACGGAAGGTAGACGACTCATTAGACTCTCGCACAGGTGTCGCGGAATCGGAAGGTAGAAGGTCGGATTCGCTTCAAGCAAGCGATGCGACCTGTAAAACATAGTTAGTTATCTGGATGTTTAGTTAGTCTTCGAATACAAGTTTACTCGAAAAAACAAAAAAATTAGATTTCGAGGTTTAAAACTCTGGGTAACCGGCTACCGCATCAATAGCTTTCGTTAGTGTATTCAGACAGCTCTACGTTATATTTATTGGGTGCTGAACATCACCGAGTGATAACACGGAATATAGACATTGTGAAAGTACATTCTAAAACCCTGTTTTAATCCACCTAGCGGTGCAATTGTGCCTTTCTCATTAATCCAAACTACATAAAAAGGTTCCCAAAATGGTGAATAAAGTGCCATGAATCATCCCAGAACACACGTTTTTACGATGTGAAAACAGGACCATGAACAAAAATCATGTGTTCTAAATTATGCTCAATTTCCCTTCAGTAACGTCCGCATAACGCTTATTTTAGTGGAACTATTTGTTTTTGTTTTGTGAACTTCAGTCACGGTTTCCGCCAAGTCATTTCTAATGCGATTTTCAGTACGCGAACTAGTTCAACTTCATGAAAATTATTCATAAAACCAAAGGTTGACTCATGATAAAATATTCCGGATATGTTATGAATCCATTTAATTCTCGTGAACTATTTCATGATTTCTAATATATTAGGTACGATATTCACGAGTACGGTGAATTAGTTCACAAATTCATCAAATATTTTTCATGTATTCGTGAACTGGTTCATGATTCTTAATATATGTCACGATCTAATATCCGTACTTGTGAAATAGTACACGAAATCATGAAATAGAATTCATGTATTCGTGAACTGGTTCATGATATCTAATATAAGTCACAACTCACATTAATTAATATAAAAAAGTTCACGAAATCATTAAATATTATTCATGTATTTGTGAACTGGTTCATGATGCCTAGTACATGATTTACAATCAATTTTGGGTGCTGGTGATATTTAGAAGATATCGCCAATCATTTGCAATTTCATGCAAGATGATACTGAAATTTTACCGTGAACTCTTTCACAAAATTTGGAGAATTATTCGTGGAATTATTTTTATTTCATGCACTGTTTTATGAAATGTCCAGCGGCTAGCGACCATAGTAATAGACACGAGCATTAGATATAAAAAAGCTATTAGGACCTCGAACATAGTTATTCACTTGATAAGGTTAAGGGAGATGTCTGGATAGAAAACGAAAACTGCGCTGAGAATCCCAAATAGTGTGGGTGATGTAATTCACAGAACAAGATATCGCGAATCAGTCATATTTTTATGATCCAGTTCATATTGCCACGTTATTCCAAATAAAAAAAAATCGATAGTAACCAAAAAGTAGATCACAATTAGGCGAAGAGAATTTACGAATACCGTGGTAAAACTGCTGATATCATGAACATTAGTCATATTACTCTTCGTGTCAAATTTGGAAGTAAGTTTTAAAATAAAACATTACGATAAAATGAACAGAAATTACGAAAATCATGACTAAGATTCTGAAATTATAAACATGAATTACTCTATTTATGACTAAAATATTACGATAACATGAACAGCAGTTACAAAAATCGTGACTTAGATCCTGAAATCATGAACATGAATTACTCTACTCATAATTAAAATATCACGAGAACGTGAAAAGAAATTACAAAAATCACGACTAAGATCCTGAAATCATGAATTTTAATTCCACTAGTCTGACAGAAAAATGCGATAGTAAACTCATGAATAAGATAGCACAATAACGAAAAGAGAAATCACAAGAATCGCGAATCAGCTCTTCAAATTATGAACATCATTTGACGGTCGGCTGTATATTCCCAAATCATGAACTAGAATCACAACAAAAACTAAACATGTCTAGGGAACAACAACAGTACCCTAACCAAACATAGTAATGTTACGCCATATACCTATTTATTCGGGGCGAACTAGTTTTTTGAAAACACAAATAGTTACATGGATTCGAAGTATATGGCTGGTTATGTTTAATATTATGGTGGAAATGTCCATTACATATTCAGTACGATTTGCACATACATACAATGGATCGACAGCCACGAACTTGAGAAGCTATGTGTCGTAGCTGAAACACTTGAACTCAGCAGCAGATCCAGGAGGAGGGTTCGGGGTTCTGGACCCCGCCAACTTGTTAACAAATTTTAAATTAGTTTCAATTTAAAAGTAGTTTTCAAACTCAAAATCATTTGAAACCAAATTTTTCACCGGTTTTACAGACCTACTAGGGAAGTTTATTTAGGATGAACTAGGATTTTTTTTCCGGAATTGGAGGGGGGGGGGGGTAATTGATGTGGGAAGGTGGGTTTAGGGAAGGATGGATGGTGGATTAAGCTTCAAAACAAACGATAACAAATTGGTGCAGTTTGTTTGAATAGAAAAAAAGTTATTCTGAGAAATTGAATGAACGTATAAATATGGGACACACTGTATTTCCCATAAAACCGATGTCAAAAACTTCAAGCAAAGTGGACGGAGGTCTAAAATTGTCCAAATAATATGAAATTTGGCATCTGAGTTTACTTTGCTATTTGTCACAATAGGAGGCCAATGCTCTAATGCGGGTGCGAAGGTGGCCGGGGGGGGGGGTGATGAAAGGCGGAGGTTTTGGGGTAAGTGGGGGGAGATACTACACCAAACTGCATATTATATCTTCTATTTGAGACCTGTTTTGAGAAAATCGGTTCGGTCATCTCCGAGTAACCGATACGCAATTGTTGGTCACACACAGACATACACACATGCGAATGCACATGTTTTCCGAACTCAACGAAGTGAGTCGAATGGTACAAGAGTGTCGGCAAACAATTGCCAGCAATTTATAACTCATTTTAATAATTTTCGCATCATTTATACATAGGTATATTGATTACTGGTTTATAAGGAAATTTTGCATGTGGCCACATACTTCAACCTGTAACACAGGAACCAAAACTCCGATTCAAAGGAAATTTAATAACATTCAGTAGGAATATTCTAGCTTTCATTTGAGACTGATTTTGTGAAAATCGAGTCAGACATTTCTGAGAAGAGATGTGAACTTTCCCGAAGCTTCCGGTTCCGCCGAAGTTGTCCAATGTGGTCAACGTGGGTTTGATTGGGCATCAGTGAGCTGAAACTATAAATCCAAACATTTTCGAACACTTTTAATGAAGTTTTGTTTCTTTTAGATACCATGCTTATACCGATTTATATGGTAATTTCATGCGTGACACCACTCCTCAACCTTTAACTCCGGAACCGGAATTCGGAATTAAATGAAATTCAATAGCAGCCTATTTCATTTGAGACTAAATTTGAAAAAAATCGGTTCAGCCATTCCTGAGTAACCGATGTGCTTATTTTTGGTCACATACATACATACTAGACCTCTCCACAGTTTGAAAAAGTTTTGAAATATACATGGGTCAGCTCAAATTTTTGTTCTAGGTGTGAATTTAAGAACTTTTGCCAAAAATGGCTTAATTTGGATATGATTTAGAGTTGTCTCCAATCAAAAATCGTGTTTTTGCAATGTTTCCATAGGAAGATCACTTATACTCTGATTTAATAGGCCCTACATGCCCACATAACATCAAAGGTTGTTCCTTAGACATATCTTAACATGTTCTAACAGGTGAACTAATCGCAATATAAAATTTGTTAACTGGATTTTCATATAGAAAAGTATATCAAAACCAAGGAAAATTAGTAGTATTTTTTCTTGATTTTGGTACTCTTTTCTATATAAAAATCCAGTTAACAAATTTTCTATTGGGATTAGAGCTATGTCGACCTGTTAAAAAATGTTAAGATATGTCTAAGGAACAACCTTTGATGATATGTGTGCATGTAGGGCCTATTAAATCAGAGAATAAGTGATCTTCCTATGGAAACATTGCAAAAACGCGATTTTTGATTGGAGACCAGTGCTGGGAAAATCACCAAAAAACAAAAATCATCAGTGATAATTATCACTGCTGATCATGCTGTGCTATGATCACAACCATAAAAAATCGCAAGTGATTTTCTCTGAAGCGATAATGTGCTAGCAAAAAATCATTGCAACAAAATCACCGCCTGTGATCACGGCCTGATTATGATTTGATCAGGATTATGAAGTTGAGAAAATCAGGTACGATAGAAAAGATGCAAAATCGGGGTTGATGGTATTGTACACGATTATTGTAAGAAACTCCTTATGATGATGATTTAGCCAAATGAGTGAGTGAGAGCGATCCAGCACACATGTAGGGATGCAAAATAATCCAAATGCTAACGATTTCATCTTTTCGGGAAAGTGTTTTATATTGAAGGACAAGTTGTTAGTAGTTGAAAATCAATAGTTTTGGACAGTTTCAATGCACAGGGGGTCCGCCGATGCGTTAAAATTGAATTTTTCAACTTTTCGGGCCCTCAACTTGCCCTTCAATATAAAACACTTTCCCAAAAAGTTGAAAAAAATCCATTTTGACACATCTGCGGACTCCCTTGTGCATTGAAATTGTCCAAAACTATTGGTTTTCAATAGCCCTCAACTTGCCTTTCAATATAAAACACTTTCCCAAAAAGTTGAAAAAAAATCCATTTTGATGAATCGGCGGACCCCCTGTGCATTGAAAATGTTCAAAACTATTGATTTTCAACAGCCCTCGATTTGCCTTTCAATATAAAACACTTTCCCAAAAAGTTGAAAAAAAATCCACTTTGACCCATCAAAGTTTTGAAAATGTCCAAAACTATTGATTTTCAACAGCCCTCAACTTGCCTTTCAATATAAAACACTTTCCCGAAAAGTTGAAAAAAAATCCATTTTGATGCATCGGCGGACCCCCCTTCTGCATTGAAAATGTCCAAAACTATTGATTTTCAACAGCCCTCAAATTGCCTTTCAATATAAAACACTTTCCCGAAAAGTTGAAAAAAATTCCATTTTGACACATCGGCGGACTCCCTTGTGCATTGAAAATATTGATTTTCAACAGCCCTCAACTTGCCCTCCAATATAAAACACTTTCCCAAAAAGTTGAAAAAAATTCAGCTTGGCTCATTGACACCCCTAACATATCCATAATGTTCGAAAATAGATGATGATCATCGATCCAAGAATTAAATCAAATCGCAATCATGGATGATACTGCTCACTTGTGATTTTTTCCGAATTGCTCGCTGCAGATAGAATCATGCCGGGATCACCCTCTCAATTATCAAATTCAACAACAGATCAAAATCACCACTGATAGACGGCAAGAAAAAATCGGTGGTGATTTTTGTGAGATGATCTTTTGATAGTTAAGAAAGTGATCACGGCATGATTTTATCGGCAGTGAGAATTTTCGAAAAAATCATAAGCGATAATTATCAGCCATGATTGCGTTTTGATTTTTTTTTTGATTATGATTTTCCCAGCACTGTTGGAGACACCTCTAAATCATGTCCAAATTAAGCCATTTTTGGCAAACGTTCTTAAATTCACACCTAGAACAGAAATTTGAGCTAACCCATGTATATTTCAAAACTTTTTCAAAATGTGGAGAGGTCTAATACATACACACGCACACACACACACACATACGCACATACATTTGCCTAACTTGATGAACTGAGTCGAATGGTATAAGAGACTCAGCCCTCCGGGCCTCGATTAAAAAGTCGGTTTTCAGAGTTATTGCATAGCCTTTCTATAGGAGAAAGGCAAAACATGCGAAATGTTACAAAATAAAGAAAAATATTTCATATTCTTCATTCCCGATTGTTTGTAAAATACGCGTATGCGAGCGATAATAACAACCATTGAAGGGAAGTACATGGTATTGATAACCTAATGCAACTTACTAGAAATAACGAAACTTTTAGATTCATAAATACAGACGCGTTTTATTTTCAATATCTATTGACTCGTGATCATCGATACTATTCAGATTAAAGTCGTATTGGGACTGATCTCCGATCAACTATTCATTTTTACGGTAGTGTTTTCACGCCTAGATCCTATCCTTACCATCTTATTCTACTATTATCAGCAGAAGACTGGTAGTACCCAGTCTTCACCGGTCTAAGGACCAAATGCGATTAACAGATTTAGACTTGCGTGAAGGTATTAGATGGGGGCTTGTGGGAACTATGTTATCTCACTGCTTGACGACCCAGAAAAAAAGTGTTCCCAAATTCGCGAATAAACTACTCTGAATTCCGGAACAATCACGACTTTATGTTACGAAAACAGGACCATGAACAAAAATTATTCGTTTTATAATTATGTTTAATTTTCCTTCAATTTCACGAAATTTGGAAAACTATTCATGAATCCATTCGTAAACTAATTCACGATTCCCAATATATTAGTCACGATTCACCATACTTGCTAACGATACAGTCTACAACATCATAAAATACGTTTGTAATTTATTAATGTAGTCAATGCAATATGCAATTTTTGCATGATACCAAAATTTTCACATGAACGATTTCACAGAACTTGGAATATTATTCATGGTTTCGTAAACTGATTAATAATTCCTAGTAAAATAGTCACGGTTCATTCATTCGTGTTTGTGAATTAGTGTACAAAATTATATTTTTCATGGGTTCGTTAACTGGTTCTTGATTGATAGTTCATCATTCACAATCTATCTAGCGTGTGTGAAGAAGATATCCAATCATTTTCATTTTCATGTAGCTCTGGACATGAAGTTGAAATTTTCACAAGAACTATTTTACAAAATTTGGAATATTATTCAATCGTCGTTATCGTTTCGTGAAATCAGTAGATATAAGAAATATTAAGGGATTTGCGTCAAGCCGGCGCTAATCTATTCCGACAATAAGTTAGTGTTGGTTTCTGATGAGGCGAAGCCGAAACGCAACGGTTTTTACCAACAAATTTTGACTCTAGCGAGAAATTTTGATTTCTGCCAAATTTTCCTCCTTAGGGTGAAATATAGCATAGTGCTTTCGCATAGGCCTGCTAAGCCAAGACAAGTTTCGGTTTCACTGTGTCTCATCGGCATAAACAGAACTTCTGCTCGAACGGGACATCACGTTTGATCAGTCGTTCGATTGAAACACAAAGTGTGTTTTAGTTTTAAGGGATTTGCGTCAAGCCGGCGCTAATCTATTCCGACAATAAGTTAGTGTTGGTTTCTAATGAGGCGAAGCTGAAACGCAACACAGTATGAAATAAGGATTTGTGCCCTCCTGTACAAAGACTGGTTTTAACCAACAAATTTTCACTCTAGCGAGAAATTTTGGTTTTTACCAAATTTTCCTCCTTAGGGTGAAATATAGCATAGAGATATAAGAAAACTTTTACGGCCTTGAACATCTTTACTCATATAATAAAGTTCAGTGTGATATCCAAACCGAAATCAAAAACTGCGCTGAGCACCAAAAAGACATTAAAGAGTCACAAATCGTATTCGTAAAATAGTTTACGTAAGAAGATACGCATAGTTACACGTACCAAATCCGAATGAAATATAATGACAGTCTGCTTCCTCATCTCGTACAGATCAGAAGCCAAAAAACGCTCCACCTGCGCACAGCATACAAACAAAAATACTACCCGCGCCGTGCCGCTCTAACGTGTACGTGTAACATATAGACACAGGAATGTTCCGTTGCAACTAACTGTGAGTAAAATGAGTGTACCGCAAAATAAATTTCGCCGGTTACGGGAGAACACAATCGCGATTGATTTTTCGCAGACTCGTCTCAGACCTTCATTACGCGAGGTGGAACAGTTGGTCAAGGTGAAAATGGAACTTAATCTTACAGAGGTTTCACACGTCCAGCTTCACCACACGAGGCAAGTAGTTCTTATAACGTTCAACTCCTTAGCCGAGGCAGAAAACTTCGTAGCAAAGAACAATATGCAACATGACGTTGAATATGAAAACGTCAAAACCAAGATTCCCGTGTATATGGACCTCGATCTAACTGAAATAAAACTCCATGATTTGGCACCTCGTACTAGTGCGGATTGTATTAAAAGATTCATGTCGAAGTATGGAGAAGTGGAATCTGTCACAAATGATACTTGGAGAAACTTTTTCTCTGGCATACTCAACGGTGTTCGGGTGGTGCGAATGCGGCTGTACCAACCTATACCGTCTTACTTGAGTCTCGAAGGCAAATCATCCCAAGGTGTTAACTACATACAAAGAACCCTATGCACATACCCTGGGCAGACGGCTACGTGTCAGTTCTGTAACCAGACGGCACACTACGGTAAGCCATGCGCCAAAACAACTAAAGCAAACTCATCTACAACCACCACTACCAAAGAGCCTTCAACATCTTCTGATACACAACAGACAGCCGGTCTAAAAATGAATTCCGAACAAACAATATTCCACGGCATCTCAAAGCCAACAGTTAACGTGCGCAGGGAAGAAATAAACCAGAAAGAAGAAGGCTATATCAAAGTCACTCGAAAACACAACAAGTACCAAAACAACAGTGACAACCAGAGCCAATCTAGCGATGACGATATGGATACAAACACGAGCAAGGGGGAAGGCAGACAGAATTATCAGCAAGCGGCAGAGGGTACACCCGACCATCGCTCACCACCAAGAAAGAAAATCAACACAAGAAGCGGAAAGTAGTGCGCCCAGGATAGTCGACAGAAATGATATTCGGTGGTTTATACATTGTTTTAAATTTATTTTGAAGTAATATTTGAATTTTTCTGAAATGTATATTATTTTTCAAAAAGGCGAATGACCCTCGAGGTTAAAGCCCATATAAATAATAAATAAATAAATAAATATAATGATAACGTAATTAGAAATTACAAAAATCGTTGCTAAGACTCTGAAATCATGAACATCGTTCAACTGTCGGCCTTTTTAGTGGATATAGTTTATAAAAACTAGTGCATCCCCAAATTATGAACAAAAACCATCATCCCTTTTCTGACCTCGCACAAAGCAGAAGCAATCACTACGCTTTGTGCACCACTGAAGTAAGCCAGCGCTTTGTTCCATATCCAGTGTACAAACAGTATTGTATCGTTGCCCCAGCTGTGCAGTGAAATGATTGTGCCAAAGAGAACAAAAGTGCCCGTGCTACGGGATAGCACAATTTCGATTGATTTTAATAAAACTCGTGTTAGACCCACAGTTCTGGCGGTGGAACAACTATTTAAAGATGAAATAGAGCTTAATCTCGCTGAATTTATGTACATTCAGCTACACCACGGTAAAAGCTGTGTTTTGATTGCGTTTATAAGTTTAGCACAGGTTTGATTAAAATGTTCATTTTTTTAGATTTTGGATATTTCCTAAAACTAGTTAAAATGCTATGGTTACTCCCCTACTGCAACCAGATAAAACCCAGCAAAACCATATAATCATCGACTAAACAATTTGTTCTCTGCTGACAATTTCCAGAATATTAACTAAGTGATTATCTTCGGTTTCGTAATGATCACCGGTTATTTGGACCGAATCTTCAGTACGAATCACAGCAGCGACTCAAATCAAAATTAAATAACAAACTCTAATAATTTCGTCCCTGACATTATAGTGTACATGTAAACAGTAATTTGATTTGCACGGTTCATTATGAACGAGAATCGTCTGAATTGACAAATAAATAATTCGAATTTCAAACGAAACTAGAAATGCATGTCCCGGTCACGATCTTGCATAACAACGTACAGACCGTGGAGAATCAGATGATGATCGACACTCAACAAACGCAGCGGAATCGCACGTTCTTTTTTTTCTTCGTCGTAGGGTACAGAAACCGCTACCTACACCAATGGATTCCAATGTGCCAGTCTTTTCGGCGTCAGATGCGGTCGACGATGTTTGGAAATAAATCATCTTCTCAAGGTGCCGTGTTTTTTCGTTTTATGCCATTCACTGTCTGCTGAGAGGAGGAAGAGTATATTGGCACTTTGATGGCTAATAATGGTGCAGCAGGTCCACCTGATCTGCTGCGGCTGAGCTCGGTTTATGGGGAAGCTCTTCGTCGAAGACAAAAACTCCCCTGCACTTTAGCGTGATCATGTGAGGACCGAATGCTCCTTCCTATATGATATGAGGCTGAGTAGTCAGGGCCAGAAAAATATGTAGACACTGACTGCTGCTGGTATGCTGTAATCTAGGCTATGCACGGATGAGCTCCGAGTAATGAAACATTACGAAATACACCTCGATGCTTGAGAGTTGAGTGATGCTGTGCAAAAAAACGTTTTTAATCCACCTAACAGTGTGATGAGACATTTCTTATAACTCTTATCACTCTCTTCGGATATTATATCGTTTGAGAACATTTAGAACTTGATGTTTCGCGATGTTTTTGATAACACATACTACATGGGATAGTGGCAGGACTCAGAGAATCGCTCAAATCAGCATAGGACAACATCAGTGCTAGAAATCTCAAACCAAATCAATGGGAAAGCGAAAAAATGGCCCATAAAATAGACATTCCAACGATTTATTGTTAATGCTCTGTTAATAAAATATCCAAATTGTGGTGGGAAAACTGAATTTTCCTAAAGGGGTTATTTATTTATCATTCGCATGTATGAAAAAAGCCTTATGTTTACATTTGTAAGTATCGCCCTTTTCACAAAAAAAAGCGTTGAAATGAAATCCCAGCTCCTGATATCACGTTATCTCTGAAGTGCATGCGTGCATAGTTCCAAATTTTACTTCGACATCGACTTTTTCTAAAGGTGACTTCCCAGTAGTATCCTTGATTTGAATTATTACCGCTAATCCTAATGCCAAAGAACAAATAAAAACCTCTCGAAAACGAACCGTTTGGGGAAATCATCATCATTACTGGAATTTTCATTTTCACGAAACTTTTCGATAGCCTTCCGTCACATGCGTTAATGCACTGGGTGCACAGTGCTCCGAAAATCTAGCGAAGTCGTCTTAGGGCACCAGCGGGTCTAATTCAGAGCTATCTGCGCGGCGAGTTAAATCTGTAAAGAACACTAAAAATTATTTTCCATTCCATAATTTTCAGTTCAGCAATTCGAGAGATCGTACTCACCGCAAGCCATGAAAAATAGACTACGTTGTGAAGCGATGGTCACTATTTATTAAAAAATCACGGTTAAATAAACAATTAAACTATTAAAAAATTTCAAATAGTTTATAATTTTCACAAACTTATTAGGATAAATTGTTTAATAAGCTTTCGTAATATTGTGTAGGAAAAAAGCTGAAAATTTCAGTATTTTCTCTATCTGCAACATATAAACCCTTAAGTATACCAATTAATAGGTATACGAATTGGAATAGGTTCGCCAAATTTTGGAAGAAGTCTATAAAATAACCTCTTGAAAGCTACCTAAAAATTGTTGTAGTTCGATGCAATAAAAAATCATATTTGGCAATTCATATTTGGCTGATACAATTGGGGTGTCAATGTATTATAATAGATATTCAGCATTCGAAGAAGTTTCTTGTGAACGAGTATAGAACGACTTTGTTTCTACTTACTTGAAGTCAGCGGCGTAGCCAGAAATGCGGTTTGGCGGGGGTTTGGTGAAAATCGATCTTACTGTCTAAACGGCATAATTCCGAAACCATAATTTTTGAAGTTTTAAAATTATGCAGAATTATTTTCCAGAAAATAGTAACAAGGTTCGTGTCTTTAGCGAATTTGTTGCGACTTTATTGTAGTCATGAATATTAACCTGAGAAAATTCACCATAAATACTTCTTGGACGATATACCGTCAAAATTGTTTTATCAAATGATGCGCTGTTTAACGTTTGTAAAACTCATCGAAGATACTAAACCTCCGAAATTGGCGGTTTCAAAATGATGTTATCTTGACCTTAAATAACTGTTTTTAAACATTTGACCTATACATACAATTGGTCATACAACAAAAATCAAATGCTCATCAAAATCGATCAGAACCTGCTAGAGTCGAATGGAAATCGTCATTTTTCATAAATTTCTCTCTACATTCGGGAAGTGTTACCCTCGTTATTAATCATATTACGTTTTCGTCTCAACTCGACGCATTCCCAAAATAAAAACCTGTTTTAATCCATCTAGTGGTGCAATTGTGCTTGTCTCATTTGTCCAGACTACGATTCCATGGCTGGTTATGTTCAATACAATAGTGGGAATGAATATTACATGTTCAGTACGATTTGCACATATATACAATGGATCGACAGCCACGATCTTGAGATACTATGTGATACTGAAACATCGCTTGAAACCAGCGGCGGATCATGGAGAAAGATCCGAGAGGTTCAGGTCCTGCCGAAAATTTTCAACTTGTTAAGAAATTTTAAATTAGTTTTAATTTTAAAGTAGCAACCCCTCACTGCATACTCCCTCCGGGCCGGTATAATTGACGATTTTTGGAGTGATTGCATAACCTTTCTATATGAGAAAGGCAAAAATGTACCAAAGTCCAAAGAAGTCAATTTTTGTCAAACATCTCAATGTTTCATGCATTTTAAAGTCATTTGGCATCAAAAATACAAATTTGATTTTGAAAATTTTTCATTTCAGTTTATATGAGATTTTGCTGTGTGATTGCACTCTTCAACTCGTAACTCCGGAACTGGAATTCCAATCAATAAAAAATTCAATGGTAGCCGATGGGAAAGTTGTACCTTTCATTTGAGACTAACTTTGTGCAAATCGGTCCAGTCATCTCTGAGAAACTGAGGTCACATTTTTTTCCACATACACACATACATACACACACAGACATTTTCCGATCTCGACGAACTCAGTCGATTGGCATATGACACTCGGTCCTCCGGGTCGGGATTAGATTGACGAATTTTAGAGTGAATGAGAAAGGCAAAAACATTTTTGGCATGTTGAAAGTTATGCATTTTTTTGGTGAGTTCTATGTTTCATATACATTAAATCAATTTTAACTTCGCTTCCTATTAAATAAAGACCCTTATTACAATACATTTCTAAAAAAACGAGATCAATTTGAAAATAAATCTGAGGATTATGATTGATTACAGAACTCTGGAATTTTCTATTGGAATGTTTTCAGGCAGGAATTTGATATTGATGCAATTAGACAACTGTGAAATCAAAACCAATAGATCAGTTACATATCAGGACCCCATTCCTACAATTTATCAAAAGTCCTAATGATGTTAACAACAACAGGTTATCAATCCACGGATCAGATAATTGTTATTGTAATATTGAATTAAATCAGTCTGCATCAATAAATTTTCAACTTCAATCCAATATTTTTTTTGGTGTTGTGGGGGGGGGGGGGGTGTTGTACGGTGTTAAACCCCAAAACCTTCTCTTGGCTACGCCGTTGCTTGGAGTTATTTTTTTCGCTTTTCATTTTCCGATATGTTTCAGATCGATCCGATGGTTATAAGTTAGAAAAATTGCAGTGAGAAGGTTCGCACAAATGAACATTTTTGTACTGATAAGGTATCGAGTTCCTTCCAGACAACTTGGAAGTGTTCGGTGATTATTTCTAGCGGTTGTAGATAGTAAAATGAAATACAAAAGTCGTTTTATCGAAATAATGTTTGGCTTATTTCAATGGATTATTACTATATTGAACAATAAATGGGCGACAAAGAGTAATCAACAAACAACAAGCCATAACTTTTAAAGTATTCAAAATAGATATTTAAAGTCTTTAGTAAAGTTATTCGCAAAAGTAAGAGCTACAAATTTGCTGAAGGTATCATTTCGATATAATCACTTCCAAGAAAATTTGTGAAAATATCTCACTCATAGGGGGATTAATCAGCAAAAGCACAATTCCAGAAGAAAGGCCATATTACCTCCATTAAATTCTCCGAAGATACTATTGACCTAAAATAAGCCGTTTTGGCGTTAATAATAGATTATATGTTTTAGGTCATATTTCTGGCAATGGGAAATGATAAAAATCTTTCGTCCGCATTTAATGTTAAATATCTCTTTTGATAATAGTCCGATTTCTACAATCTATAGCTTGTTCGAAAGGTATTCGTTGAAGCTGTCTAAAAACATATAAATTGTTAATCTATATTGTCAATTTTGGCAGATAATTTCAAAAAACTGCGAAAAACGCCATTTTTACGCATTCAAACATTCATATCTTGGAAACTAAACATCAGAATCAAAAACAAATTAATAGCGATCATACTGTTTTTTAGTTCTTTCATTTAAAATTGGTTTGGATAAGATCGGTTCAGCCATTGCTGAGAAACACGAATGAGAATTTGTCCGTTACATACACACACACACACAGACACACACACACACACACACACACACAGACATTGTCCCAAATCGTCGAGCTAAGTCGATTGGTATATAAGACTCGGCCCTCCGGGCCTCGGAAAAAATCTTGAAAGTTTGAGCGAATTCTATACATTTCTTTTATAAGAAATGTAAAAACATACAGAACATGTGCTGATTTTCGGAGTTGTCTAACTCTTTGGTTTTGATTTGCGGAGTAAAAGTGAATGCATAATAAATTATGGGTCGTGTTCGTGGCCATGCACTGGGATTATATTACTGGTAATTGCTTATTAGTTAAATGGCTGTTTAATGATATGGGGACTGCACCTTGAAATTTTGAACATTTTTTATGATTTTTCATGACATTTTAGTAACGTGGGTTTAATGAATCCTATCTGTATTTTATTTCTTAAAATTATACATTTTTAGTTGTATAATTTGACACTATGGATCCTGCATCGATTCATTGAAATTTCATCTAAAACTCGAAAACATGCACAGATGCAACTCGGAACAAAAGCCTCGTATTAACGAAACTAGGTAATTCTACAAAAGAAATAAAACGCCGATATCTTTCATAATGATGAAACAAGTCTTGCGCTAACAATCTCAGAGCACCGTTAATATTATTGCTACCTACCATTAGTCCTAATCAATCCCAGCGGATATCGCTATGACGGCTACTGCCGCGAAGGGGTTTAAATCAAACTATCGCGATACATTTACATAACAATTTTCATGTTGGTCCGAAACTCAGCTTTCTAGTATGCGCCGGCCGCGTTGACCCCCATTCGGGAGCAATGAGTCCACGCTCCGTCGTCCGTGCGTTTGTGGCCAAACAAGACTGGTGCGCTTTCTTTGCATGACGAATTGCCAAACGGTCTCTCTCTCTCGTTGAGTAAACAATCGCGCAAATAGCACTTATCAACGATTTCGTTCGAGGTGTACACACCGCCCTCTAGGGTAATTGGAAATTGACCCGCAGCCCAAAAAAACGCTACCATCAACGACCGGCTGTTTCGGTATTGGGTAAATGCATGGTTGACGTTCACCATGGCAGTTGATTCGCTAATGTACATGAACTACCTATTACGGTATGTATTTACATTGGCATGATGCCCAGCGGCTGGTGGAAGCTAGATGATAAGGCTTCAGAGCTCAAGTAGGTCAACAATCGCTGATGTCTCAATGTTTTGCTGCTAAATGTGCTTCTGCGTGTGCACGATGTTAGTTTTAGCCTGAACGGGTGAATCATGTTGAAATTAACTGACAACACGCGATCTTGCAATAGGGAATCGGTAGAACAGCAATTGATAAATGTTTTCCGTAATTGGGAACATCACTGTTTTGGATATGGTATTCACTTTGATTTTAACATTGGAAATTGGAGAATATGATGAAATAAACATTTTGAGAAAATTGTTGAATTGAATATATTTTTACAGTCTTGCGACATCAAGGTGTATCTATCATGGAATTGGTGAATAATATTCGAAATTCAAATTAGCACAGACGCGTTGCTTTGCCCACACACTGAAACTTCGTAAAACGAAGAAAATGCCGATTTCTTTAACATTTTAGCAATACTCTATTTTTGTTTGTAAATCCCCCCCCCCCCCTTTCATTACAGAGATGATGCTTTCCTTTGTCTAAAACATGAGCTATTTTCTATTGTAGCCTACTCCCAAAAAACGAAGATTCATTGGGATTCCTTCAACTTGGTTGATCCACCATGCTCGCTGCATACTTCTCCTGCCGCTGCTTGTCGATTTAGTTTCGAGAGCCATGTTTGCCGGTTTGTCGTCTGATATTCTGACAATATATTCAGTCCAGTGAAGCCGCAAGCGATTTCTTTCGTGATTCATAAGCTATCTTAACGTTCCTGCTACTCTCTACATTCTATCGAAAATCGTTAGCCGCACCCATGGCCGGTGGAACAATTTTTCCAGAGTGGGTAGTAAGATTCGAAATGATTTCTACTTGTACTGACGAGAGTTCAGATATGGCGTGTGTTAGTGAAAATAAAAATTTCCTGATAATAGGTGGTGATCATTTGGAAACATTCTTTGTTAACGGGCTGTATGACCGACAGCTCAACGAAAATATGTTTGTTAGGTGAACCGTAGGTGAGATAATGTGTGGCCTACATAATTCGGTAAGATCTGAGATGATTTAACTACGAAGAGCATAATGAATTTGCTTATTAACTATTATAGCGTGAAGTAAAAGGAATAAGTTGGATAGAAGTGAAAAGGTGAAGGGAATAAGGGAAACTAAACGTAAGTAATTGTGAACATAACCTAACATAAATAAAACTGAATTTGTATGAATGTTAGGATGTTTTTAATCCTTCCGCGTCAAATAAAAGGAGAAATCACGGAAAATCCTTGTTCCTTCGACGTAAATCCAAAAAGTTAAAAACTTCGTTTATTGTAGTAACCACACAATGCAAAAACACTAAGCAGGTGCTACCATCCAGCTGAACTGTCATTGCAAAATCTGTAACAGGGAAGATCATAGCCGAATGGTCCAGTGCGATACATGCGACGGTTGGTTCCACTTTGCATGTGTGGGAGTTACACAAGACATTGAGCACCATGACTGGGTTTGCTCGTACTGTCCAGCAGCCACGGGAGCACAAAGGAACACGTCGAATATCAACTATAACCTCTCCGCATAAGGCGGGCACACATTAACAATAGCAACCATTATACCAGGGGCTGTTGAAACGCTTACAGCTCACGTAGTGCCAAGTATATTTTCTATTCCAAATCGCACCAATCCGCTCTACACATCATGTTCGGCATGGAATGGCAGACAATCGAATACTTTCGTATCGTTCGCAACATGAATACCCGTTGACAGTCCTATGGTAGTGCCAAGACCATCCCTTCAATACAACAATGATGCAGATCGCTCTAATAAACCATGTACACCCAGAATGGTAACCTCACCTATTACGCAATCTACCACCCCTAGGACGGGAATGTTGCTTGCCAAGGACGATGGCCCCAAACCCTCTGAAAATTTCTCCACACCGCTAACAGCCACTACGAGACCGGTCTCTTGTGGGGATACAACGACGTACGTCTACCGAATAGCAAACCCTTCGCATTGCACCGGTTCCGCTGCCTAGAGACGAAATAAAACAATCAACCGGAACCAGCAGATACAATGCGAACAAGGATCAACGATTATCTCCAAAAGGGTTACATTCGAAAACTCACAGAAGCTGATTAGAGATGGTCGGGTTTCAATTTTTTCGAACCCGAACCCGGCCCGAACCCGAGAGCATGAAAATTTAGAAACCCGAACCCGACCCGAGCCCAAAGTTATAAAATTTGAAAAATCCGAACCCGACCCGAGCCCGAACATTTTAAAACTTAAAAACCCGAACCCGACCTGTACCCGAGAATGAAAATTTTGTAAAACCCGAACCCGACCCGACCCGAGAATTTTAAAATTTGAGAAGCCCGATCCGAATTTAACTTGCTACGGAGAATCAACCAAAGATCTCGAAGATTTTTAATTCTAGGCACCCGATCTGGACCCTAGGCTCATCAAGTAGAATCACTTGAATCTGAAGTAGCAACATACGCATTGAGTTATATCTGCATATGGCAAAACAAATCACTGCCGAGTAGAATCCGTATTTATATGTACTATTATTGAACGTCGAATTTGTGATGTTCTGAGAAACTCGTCGATACCTTAACCGGAAATTAAGTTAAATCGGCGGCATGGGGAAACAGAAAGCTTGTTCACAGTTTCCAACAACCTTGTCCGTCCTCCTTAACCAAAATTTCTAATTTTTTATCAGAAACCATTCCTGCAAGGCAGTTTCATATAATTTATTACATGTATTAAATTAAGCTATGGCAATTGGCAATTCGTATTTGACAGTTTTCATGATGTCACCCACGTTACTACTTGGTAGGGTCAAACCTGTAACGAAGGGTATCAATCAAGATTTTTTGACGTGTACTTGATGTCCCATCATTAGCGTTAGGACGATCTATGATGGGGTATCTAAGTTATTTTATGCTTCAGATTATACGGTAAGCGCGCCAGTAGAGATGCTTCGACTTCTCCAATGGAGCTCTCGGAACGACTCCAAACTTTTAAAAATCCGTTAATTGCTTCAACAGAACACACAAAATTTCTGCGATCAATTCCTTAAGTTCGTGGAAATTCATGTATTTTCATGAAGGAATCCGGATCATGCAAACAGCTCAGCCCGGGAACAATCTGACAGAAAGTGCTTGTTTCATATATGTACCACTGATTTGACAGTGGTGCTATTATACAATCACCATATGAGTGTCATGAACAACGGAACCTGGCGGAAGTGAAGCTAGGTTTAGGTCTGATGGAACAAAGACAGTCTCTAGAAAATAAATTTGGCCTAAATTATCCGCTTTTAAAAAAATAATGTGCCCTTTTTAAATTTGAGCCTCCCTAATGACACCAAAGTACCACCAAATCCTTAATTTTCCGTTATAGTTTATTTAAATTGCAAGCAATCTTTATCATAAACCAATTTGATTATTAAACTTCCGTTAAAGCAGGTACAACCTATTTGTTTCATTTGACCAACTTAACAGTGCTCGCTTAAAGTTTGTTTGGGGTACAAATGTACCACCTAAACCCGTTTGCGTTAGTGTTTTGTCATGTGTACATAATTAAAAAAAAAATTTATCTTTTTTTCAAAGCAAAATATCGATACATAGAAAGCGAGAAACTTGTGTAAAATTGTATAAGTTCCAACTCTGCCGAATAATAGTATCTGTTATTTCAAATATAACTTATTTGATATAACAAAGCACTATACCAAAGTAACTAGAAAATGTGCTTGGATTGATATCGTAATTTTTGCTTTTGCGGATTAAAGAGGCAAAACACATTCATGAATATGATTTGTATATAGTATGCAAAACGCATCATTCGATTTGGTATCTTCTGCAGCCCAGGCTCTGGAATATAACTACTTCTATACACCTATAATGCACCGGCTCTACCTGTTCCTTCGACGCCTTCCTGTTTCATCTCCGTTACTGCATATTGCTGTATTTTTAACGTTTGTATTGGCGTTTGGTTTTCAAAAAAGCATCGGAATAAATACGCTTTTTGAGCGGTTTTTGAAAAAAAAATTGTTCAAAAGGAAATTTAAAAGTCTTTACAAGATCGTATAAATGGTCAAAATCGATTTGAAACTACCGGAGTTATAGCAATATGCAGAAAAAAGGGAATTTTGACGTATTTTAAAGACTTACTCTATACAAAATGAAATATTACATAATTAAATAGTCAAAACGCGAATATTTTTAAACAGGTTACTTTACGATTGATTTTAGAATAAGACTATACAATTTAATTATAAATTTAATAAAAATTAGACATATTAGAGCGCTTTTAATTCTGAGGTACGAATGTACCCCACAAAACCGCTTACGTAGAGAAAAAGTCGCCGCGGCCTAAGTATCGGTTTTAAAGTACCTGTCGAAATTTATATTCCATTATAGAAAGATGAACAGATATTTTTCGGTGAATTCCTGTTGACTTGGTTTATTACTAATTATCATGAAAAATAAATCGCAAAAAGATTTTAGATGCGAAACACGTATTGTTGAATGCTCTCTCATGAATGTTCGTTTAAAAAATTAAATAATTCAGGTAGTTTGCGAGTCTGAAGAGACAGAATTTTATGCAAGAATGAAAAATACAATATTTGAGCACCAGAAAATAGGACGAATTCTAGCGATTCAGAGGTGCCAACATTTGGTATGGTTATATGTGTCATCCATTCGTATCACGAAGTATAATTCATTAATACAAAAAAGACTGTCATGAAATGGTTGGGTTGTTTTGTTCAAAACCCGAACCCGACCCGAACCCGATAATTTGTAATTTGAAAAACCCGAACCCGACCCGAGCCCGAAAGTTCAAAATTTCAAAAACCCGGACCCGACCCGAACCCGAGAATTTCAAATTTGAACACCCGGAACCCGACCCGAAACCCGTCGGCAAACTAATCATAATCAGCGTATATGGTATCTGCCCATATTCCCAGTTTTCAATCCGAACAAACCCGGCAAGATGAGAATAGTTTGGGACGCCGCAGCAACTGTACATGGCGTCTCATTAAATTTTCTGCTCCTGAAAGGCCCGGACCAGCTGACGGCGCTCAGTTCTGTTCTCTGTAGGTTTAGAGAGAATCGGGTAGCGGTTTGCGGTGATATCGCCGAAATGTTTCATCAAGTCATGTTCTCTAAGCACGACCAGAACTGCCAGAGATTCCTGTAGAGGGAGAAAGCAGCTGATGACGAACCTAGCATGTATGTGATGCAGGTGATGATGTTCGGCGCAAGCTGCTCCCCGAGCTGCGCGCAACACGTAAAAAACTTGAATGCAAAAAAACCATTCAGTCCTATTTCCCAGAGCAGCAATTATATACGACCACTACGTGGATGACATGTTAGTCAGTGTAGAGACTGAATCTGAAGCTATTCAATTAGCACAGGTAGTTCGATATGTTCACGCTCAAGCAGGATTTGAAATGCGCAATTGGATTTCAAATTCTCCTGCCGTACTGAAATCCATCCAAGGGAAAACAACGGAGGAAAAAAGTCTCAATATCGGAGCTCAGATGGCTACTGAGAAAGTGCTAGGGATGTGGTGGTGTACGGTAACTGATTGCTTCACTTATAAACTGTCATCAAAACACAACGAAGATCTGCTCCTAGGGAAAAGAAAACAGACTAAGAAAGAAATCCTTCGAATGCTTATGACCCTCTTGGACTTACATCAAATGAATTGATCTGCCTGAAAATAATTCATCAAGAGGTATGGCGGTCACAAATTGGTTGGGATGATCAAATACCGGAAGTTCTTTACGATAAGTGGGAACAGTGGCTAGTGGTTTTTCCAGAGGTGCAAAATCTAAGAATTCCCCGTTGCTATTGAACTATAATGACCTTGGGAACAGCAACTACAATCCAAATGCACACATTCGTCGATGCTAGCGAGACAGGATACGGTTGCGTCGTGTACCTACGTTTTCAGCAAGGGGACAATACAGAGTGCTCAATCGTTGCAGCTAAATCGCGCGTTGTGCCACTCAAATTTCGTTCCATACCCCGACTAGAACTACAGGCAGCGGTAATCGGAACCAGATTCGCAGATACCGTCATGAAATCGCTTTCCTTGAAAATAGAACAACATGTATTTTGGACCGATTCTAGCAATGTTATTTCTTGGTTTCGGTCAGACCATCGCCGATATACCCAGTTTGTCGCGTTCAGAGTTAGCGAAATTATTGAAACCACTAACATAGATAGCTGGCGATGGCTGCCAACAAAAGATAATGTCGCTGATGAAGCTACAACGTGCAACGACATCCAAATGTTGCAAACGACAGCAGATGGCTTAATAGTCCCGAATTTCTGAGACAATTGCCTGAACGCTGGCCCACAGAGTCAATTCCACATACGAGGACCCCGGCCCAATCTGATTCATCACACAGTAAATACTGGTCCAATTATAGAGGTTGTTAACTTTTCTAGATGGAAGCGCTTGTTAAGGGTTGTAGCGTTTGTGAGGAGGTTCGTGACTAATGTACGCAGCAAATTAACCGGCATGCATCGTTCTATAGGCCCCTATCTAAACGCGAACTCAGCCAGGCAGTAACATATCTGATAAAACTAGCACAACGGGAATCATTTTCCCGTGAATTACATGCGCTTGAAAATACCGAAGCAGGTGCCGATAGTCTTCAGGAATCCAATTCGATTTTTTTGCGAAAGCCGGTTCATCGACAATCTAGAAATGATTCGCAGACGCGGTAGAACCAACTTGTGCGAATATGCATCCACCGACGCTAGAAATCCAGTTATTCTTCCGCTGAATCACCATGTTACGAGATTCATTGTACCGAATTATCACGAACGATACCACCATCGAAATGTTGAAACAGTCCTAATTGAGGTAAGGCAGACGTATTTTATCCTTAAATTGCGCGTGCAATATAGACAAATATGAGCACAATGTCAACAATGTAAAAACCGAACAACAATTCCACGAGCACCGCCAATGGCAGATCTCCCCGCAGCCCGTCTGGCTGCATTTACTAAATCATTTGCCTAGGTCGGGGTGGATTATCAGTCATCGTAGGATGCAGAACAGAGAAACGATGGAGTGTACTAGTTACATGCATGACAGTACGAGCGATTCACCTGGAAATTACCTACTCCCTAAACGCCGATTCATGTGTAATGGCACTTAGAAATTAGTCCCTAATCAAATTTATGGCGACCGTGGCACGAACTTCACAGCAACTAGCAAGGAACTAGCAGTCGCTTTAAAAGAGTTGGAACAAGATAAAATGATTAGCGAAATTATAAGTCCTCACACAGAATGGACGTTTATTCCCCCTGCATCGACTCACATGGGAGGATGCTGGGAGAGGTTGGTGCAGTCGGTGAAAAGAAACTTAAATGCAATTAGACCTGAGCGAAACCTAACCGACGAAGTACTTCGCAATCTCCTGGTTGAAATTGAAAATACCATAAATTCTCGCCCACTAACACATGTTCCAATAGAAGCCCCAGTTCTAACCCCAAATCACTTTCTACTGGGCTCCTCTAGTGGACTGCGTTGGCTTCACGACTACTTACCTGACATTTCGAAACGCACAAAACGGTTTAGGAATGTCAAACCGTTAGAGATCAACGATATAGTAATTATAGCAGATCGTCTACTTCCTCGTAATTGCTGGCCAAAGGGACGAATCATATCGTTAAACAAAAGCAGAGATGGTCAGATAAGATCAGCAGCGGTACAAACATCAACCGGGATCTACGAGTGACCGGTGGTTAAATTGGTGGTCCTCGACGTTCGGCGCGAGATGGCAGTAAGCCACGGAATTGGCGTACCCGGAGGGGAGTGTTGCGATCCCTTGGTCGGCACGCCTCGCGATACCTTACTGACAGGCAGAACCGTCACCACGAACCCGTCTGCATGACAGCTAGGACAGACGAAAAAGAGAGGACAACGTGTTGGATTGTTCCACATCTTGTTACCCTTAAGGTTACTTAAAGCTAATTAACTACAAAATAGTGGAATCTATTAAAGGTATAGATATAATTACTTTATATAAAATCACCTGTTGAAAATATTAAAATCGGTAGAGGCATTACGATTAATTACTGATTACCGAGAGAGTAGAAGGTTAGGTGAACCGTAGGTGAGATAAAGTGTGGCCTACATAATTCGATACACGGTGTTCCTAAAACCGTTATTAACAAAAACAATGACCATAAATTTGGCATATATTATCTATTTATTGATGTAGACAACTCTGTTTTATAATCTTCTTAATGAAAATTAACGATGAAACGTCTATTTGTTCAATACTGAAAAAAATAGAATCGGGCAACAAACCATTGAGATATGGCCTTTTGAAGTAAACATTCCAACATTTATCCATATTTTTTTAAATTACACATTATATTTAACGTTTGGTAGACAACCCTATTTTCATATTTTTTTTCAGCACACCATATCAATAACACCGTTTGTACATTATATTTATGTAATTAAATGATAAGGTTCGCGACACGTATAAACGATCTAAATAGTCAATGGACACACATGGATTCACGCTTGAAGTCTGGTAGAAAACCCATCTATGACCGCATACCACATCCAAACCGTTATAAATTTCGATTCCGTCAATGAAATATTTTCAAACTTGCAGGGGATATACTTGATTACTATATCTTTCGAATGCCATGTACTAAATAAGTAGACAAAAAAAATTTGTTTGTAGAGATAGGACCAAACCCGTGGGTGTTTGCTGGTAGCCTTATGAAACGTGTCATAAAACTTCAAATTGCAATTTCTCTCGAATCTCTCGATGGATCATTTTGAAATTCACTGAGATGTTTGGATACTGTATCTTTCGAATACCGTATGACAAATTTATGGTCATTATTTTGTTAATAACGGTTTTAGGAACACCGTGCATGGCGATGGGTTGCCTGCTGTTCAGTATAGCGCTGGAAGGTGTAATGCGAAGAGTGGGGTTCAACATGCGGGGCACGATTTTCACGAGGTCCGGACAGTTCGTGTGCTTCGCTGACGACGTGAACATAATCAATAGAAACAAGGAGACGGTAGGAGATCTGTATACCCGACTGAAGCGCAAAGCAGCACGAGTAGGAATGAAGATAAATGTGTCTAAGACGAAGTACATTCTGGCTGGCGGAACCGATTGCGATAGGGAACGCTTGGGCAGTCGTATTACGATCGACGGCGACAAGTTCGAGGTGGTTGAGGAGGTCATCTATCTAGGCTAATTGGTGACTGCGGACAATAACACCAGCCGGGAGATCAGAAGACGTATTATCTCTGGAAGTTGTGCTTACTATGGGCTCCACAAAATTTTGAGATCCAGGAAGCTTCACCACCGCACGAAATGCGCCATGTACAACATACTGATTAGAGCGGTGGTTCTCTACGGGTACGAAACGTGGACAATGCTCGAGGAGGTCTGCAAGCACTCGAAGTCTTCGAAAGAAGGGTGCTAAGAACGATCTTCGGTGGTATGCAGGAGGATGGCGTGTGGAGGAGAAGGATGAACCACGAACTTGCGCAACTCTATGGCGAGCCAACTATCCGGAAAGTAGCTCAAGCTGGAAGGGTACGGTGGGTGGAGCATGTTGTGAGGATGCCGGACAACAACCCCACCAAGTTGGTTTTCACCTCCAACCCGGTAGGTACAAGAGGGAGAGGAGCGCAGCGTTCCCGGTGGCTGGACCAAGTGGAGCAGAACCTGGCGAGTATCGGGCACCTGAGAGGTTGGTGACAAGCAGCGAATGACCGAGTGACGTGGCGGAATATTGTGGAACAGATTAACTACGGTGACGGTACTACAAATTATGAACACCTATCGAACTATCTCGTCAGAGGCAGCCTACGTGATAGCAAGAACGATTTCCATAAACCTTCTACTCGAAGAAGACAGTGAGTGTTATTAGGATCGAGACATGAGGAGTCCGTGAACGAAACCGAGCTGATACCATATGCAAGTGACAACATGGGAAAAATGGGACGCGGTGAACAGAACTGTGGTGCAGATCATGTCAGCGTTGCAACGAAGATGGAGGAACGACCAGCAACGTAGCAGTACAGGGCTTCGAGTCGTCGAGGTACCGATGAACCGGAAGTCACACTTCAACCGGATACATCGAACCGGCTTTGGCACTCGACACGTAGTCTACTGAAGAGAGATAAAGGAGACCAGCGAACGCGACTGGAGTAAGCTAGATCCACCGCCGAGGCTAGACTGAGCACAGGTATCGTAGACAATAGATCGTCGGGGTACCAAAAAACCGGAAGTCATCGGAATCGCAGGACTGACCTCGACCCCTAACCGACCAGCATTGAGATCCAAAGATATAATAAGACTAAGTTATTCTGTTTTGATAAAAACATAAAATTATTGCTAAATTTGTATTACACGGGAAAAAATTGTTCCCAAAATCGTGAATAAAGTGCCATGAATTCTGGGACAATCACCTTTTTACGGTACGAAAACAGGACCATGAACAAAAATCATGTGTTTTGTGACTATGTTCAATTTCCCTTCAGTAACGCCCGCATAACGTTTTCATTAGTGAAAATATTTACTTTTGTTTTGTGAATTTCAGTCACGGTTTCTTCCATGTCATTACCAAATCGATTTTCTGTATGTGAGCTAGTACACAACTTTATGAACAATATTCATAAAACCAAAGGTTCACTCATGATGTTATTCTTAGATTTAGGAACATTAGTTCACAACATTAAAACATTCTGGACATTTTTTCGTGAACTATTTCTCGAAATTCGGAATTTTATTCATGAATCCATTCAATCCTCGTAAACTAATTTATGATTTCAAATATATTAGTCACTATTCAACATTCTTGCTCGTAAAATAGTTCCCCAAAATCATGAAATATTATTCACGTATTCGCGAACTGGCTCAAGAATTCCTACTGAAACAGTCACGACTGACCATGCGTGTCTGTGAAATAAATGTGAAATAATTATAAAATATTGTTCTTGTAAACGGGAATTGGTTCATAGTATCACAGTCACGACTTACCATTCATGCTCGAGAAATAGTTCACAAAATCATAAAATATTATTGATGTATTCGGGAGCTGGTTCATGACTCCTAATATATTATTCACGATCTAATATCTGTGTTCGTGATATAGTTCACAGAATAAAACTGCTGAAATCATGAGCATGAGTCACATTACTCCACGTGTCAAATTCGAAAGTAAGCTCTTGAAGAAAATATCACGATAACGTGATCAGAAATTACGAAAATCATGACAAAGGTCCTGAAATCATGAACACAAATCGCACAACTAATGGCAAAAAAGTCAAAAACCATGACTGAGAGTCTGAAATCAAAACATAAATAAATATAAATCTCCACTCGCGACTTAAATTTCACGATAACGTGAATATAAATTATGATAAGCATGACAAAAATCCTGAAATCATGAGTATAAATCACATTTCTCGAACTCGAACATAACTCGCTACTCATGACTAAAATATGACGATAACTTTTTAAGAAATTACGAAATTCTCGACTGAGAACCTGAAATCATGAGCTTAAATCCCGCCAGTCTGACACACAAATCCAATAGTAAACTCATGAATAAAATAGTACGGTAACGTGATGAGAAATTACAAAAAAAAAACGCGAATAAACTTCTGAAATCATGAACATCGTTTGACTGTCGGCTGTGTATTCCCAATTTATGAACAAGAATCATAACAAAAACTAAACATGTCCAGGGAGCAACAACAATAACTCAACCGAACATTCGAATGTAACGCCATTTATACAGGGTGTTTGGTTCATGGTTAAGAACCTTTCGAGGGATGATTGATTGTCATATTTGGAGAAAAAAATCGTTCTGCACATACCATCAAATCTCAACCATTACTAAGTTGTTGAACTTTTTGTGTTAAAAAAGTTGTCTTTAAATAGCCCTAACTCAAAAAATATACTTTGTATTTCAAATTTTTTGTTCCATTGGATAGGTAACTAAATTTCCCATTGAATGATGTCTTCACATGTTTCAGTGAATGAGGTTAAGTAACCTTTTCACAGTAATTTAATTAAAATTTAACAATTTTGATCGATTTTTCGTTCATTTCGCGAAAATATTAATAGTTAACATCACCATTTTAATAATTCAGATTATTAGACTTGAAGAGCTGCATAATTTGTTCTTTGACATGTTACACTTATATTTTCTTGTTTTCAAGTGTTTGGGTTATTGAACTTGGATATTTTTATCTCATTTTCAATAATAATAGCTCTTATTGAAAAAGTATGGCACTTATTGTACCTTTTCTTATTTTTATTCGAAAGTCAGGAAAAATTTTTAGAGAAAAATGTATTAATATCTTTCAGTTAAGTGAATTTAGTATTCTTTTAGAAGTTAATTAGTTTAAAGTTAATAAACATCCATAGTATCATGGAATTAATGCATCTCAGCAAGTTCTACAACCTTTGACTCCATTTAATTATCTTTTAGTTTGGAAGCAAAATCATTTTTATCACTTCGTTTCATATGCAAAAACAACGATTTCGAACCCACTACATTTGTGCTGTGTTGACTATTAAATTGCAGCAAAATTAAAAACGATAGGGATAAAGTGTCACATAACAAGTTATAGAAAATGTTAAGGGGCACAAAATGAACAATAGTAACGATAAATTTAGTTGATTAATAATTAGAATAATTACAAAACTCTAAAAAGGCTAATTTGGAGTTATTTTACTAGTAAAAACTCATTTAATACACTTAACTAAAACTATTTTTGTACATAAATCGAAAGAAAATTTTCTCAGCTTTCCAATGAAGCCTTGAAAATAACGATATAAAGCATATTTTTAGATTAGAGTCTTTTAAGCACTTGCAAGTCGATTACAGGAAAAGTTTAGTAATGAAATTACAAGGAAACGAGAAGAGATGGGAAGATGATGATGAAGAACAAACTATGAATCGTCCTAAAACCCAGCTTTTGAATAATAGATATTGCTATAATCATAATTCATTATTTTGAGAAAATTGACACAACCTCTTAAAAACACTAACCTTTAACTACTTTACAACTAAAAGATAATTAAAACTAATTGACTGAAGGATATAAGAACACCATTCAATAGGAAATTTTATCACCTTTCCAATGAAACTAAAAGATTTAAAATACGTATACTTTTTGAGTTACAGGTATTTTAAAATAAATAAGTTTGTAACTATGTAACGGTTGAGATTGGATGGTATGTGTAGAGCGATTTTTTCTCCAAATATGACAGTCAATGACCCCTCGAGAGGTTCTTAATCATGAACCAAACACCTTGTATATTCAGGGCGAACTAGTTTTTTGGAAACATAAATACTTTTACGAATACAAGGTTTATTGTTCAAAATTTCAGGAACTTGGTTACGGTTTTCCATAATCGTTCAGTTCACGAAATCGTGAACTGTTATTCATGAATTTTTGATCGGATTTTTTTCCGTGTATGGGCCACTGGTTCACTGTTTACGCTAGTACACGCTACCACAAAAAAAACAAACATTGAATGAAGTTTTCAAGTTGTCTAGTACAGGTTGTAGTCTTAGTCGAATGCAACACAAAATCACGTTTGATCAGTTTAACATACCCACAAAAGCTTGCTTTATAGCAGAAGAAACAATTTTTTGGAATCTTCGACACTAATAAAGTAACTACACAGTTATTTTTAAGTCGATTTAGTTTAAGATTCTCGCGCACTCTAAAGGCGAAAAAAGCATTTTCAGAACAACCACTATGGTGTAATTCTGATCATAGTCTTAATGCTACATAAACTCTTTAAGAGTCATGGAAGATAATTCTTAATTTTGGGAAAATTGAATAATTCCGGTAGTTCTGGACCGATATTTATAATCAAAATGTCGCTGGACGCTGAATTGAATGTTCTTTTGAATTATTATTAGAACCAGGACGCGCCTTTGGATAAATATTTAGCAGTTTGCATATTTTTCTTTAGAAAATTTAAAAAAAATGGTAGCGGATTTTGTCCCAAAATCGCACATTATTTCTTAAAAAGGGTATAATTAATATAGCATACTGATGGAAATGTCCAATGTCTAAATCGAATGAAAATTACGACGTAGACAGTTTTTTAGCCCCGAGGTCCCAAATAATGCATTTTTTGCTATAAATCTAGATATTGGGGGTACACATTTTACCTACAACCTGTAATCTGCACTAGGTCTCATGAAAAGTTCAAAATCACTGTAGCATTTTGTTATGTGACATTCAACTTTGCACAGTTTACAATGCAACATCTCGTTAGACAGCATGCAATGATCATTATTTCATCAGCCTCCTGCCTGACCTCCCTGATTTGCTGGACAGTTATGATGTAAAAGAGAAACCATTTTCTTCCAGCAGGTATCGTTGCAACATCGTACCGCCAGTGAAAGGAAAACCAAGACTGTGCGTGCAAAAGAAACAACTTTTACAAACATATCTACAGCATTCTACGAAAATTTTCATCCACTTAATATCTTCGGAACGGATTCACGGTACCGGTTCCAGGCTGCCCCCTAAACCTGTTCCAAAAGCCGTCGGTGATCGACGGGGAGAAAATTAAAGAGAAAATTTTGTTCCCTGGCTACTTCGAACCAAATCAGGAACTCGTCGTCGGTCATCGCAATTCCGATGATGGCTCGCAACAAACCAATCACTCCCGCTACATACCAGTTACGTTGGCGCGTGTCTAAATAACGAGTTGTTGGACGTGAGTTTTACAACGTACACATCCTGCAGTATGCACAAATTGACTCATGCAAGCACTGTTAAAGCCCACGATTAATGAACTTGAATGGTTCGGATGGTGGATTAAATAAAAAAAAATGTTACCACTGTACGACTGTTGCGAAACTTTCCAGATTAGTTTCCCGCCGCGAAGCCGGTTGCCCAAGTCAAACACCTGGCAGATGATGTAGTGAGCCACCACAGCTCCATCACCAGTCTTGCGAAACGTTAATGGTCATTGCACCTCGGTCGCTGATGCTGGATTGCAACAGAACGCCGCTGTTCATGGTATACCAATTAACCTTTCCAGTGGATCTCGTCCGTCCCCGCCGTCCAGATAATACATTATCTTGCGCTCACTAGAACTCACCTGAAACGGAAAGAACAGGAAAAATTACTGTCATTAGGTATCACTCAGTTCAAGCCCAATGTTTATTATGTAGATACATGGTTTTCTAGGGATTGCGCAAGTTCTCCGTTGGAATCTCCCACAGAGGCAGTAAGGTGACCGTAATTGCTGATGGTGGATCTGTGTTCCGTGAACTCACGGCACGTTATGTGCGATTATCAAACCAATACTGCGAATTTGCATTAGTTTTGACGCGTTTGCACAGCCGCACCATTGTTCGGTAATTAGTACCGGCTGCTGAAAGATTGAGATCAGGTACACACACACACACACACTCGCTGTTTGTAAATTTCCGTGCGACATACAAGCTAAAATTTGCTGCTTGTGCCGCGACAAGGCGCGATCGCGTGCCACTAAACATTTTCATGAAATCGAAAATTGGGATAATTTGCCGGGTGGGATCGACGATGTGTGAGATTGATGTGAGAAATGTGTGAATATTTATTCAATTACTGTTTCAATGGTTCGGCTTCTTTAAAAGTTAAGTTTACTATGGAATAATTTATTCAATGTGTATAATAGCTCGTTGGGGCAAATAGATGGAGAACGAAACAGTCAGCAGAGTACATACGCTGTGAGAGTACATTGTTTGTGTTTGAGGTCCGGGTTTTTTGCCAAAGCAGAAGAAAGTAAGTGTGTAAGTAAACGTGAGAATCTGCGAAAGGCGCTGGCCTGCTTTTCAAGATCGACGAAATTTTTGGTCTTGAGTTTTTTTTATTGATGTAATTTTTAATGTTTTGATATAACGCATAAGTCAAATGTTTATCTCAAAAATACCCATTTTTTTAAATCATCGAATAAAAATTACGATTTCACGAATTTCTATGGATTTCTGTATGTGATGGCTTTAGAATGTGGCGTAATAATGGCCATTTGAAAAATAACAAAACATTTAAAGGCTTGAAATATCTTTGTGTGAATTTCTCTTAACTGCATCCACATATTAGTATCCGCTGTTGGCAGTATACTGGCAGAATTAATACGTTGTAATCTGGCCTTATAGTTATAAACCGTTGTTTGAGGATGAAGAGTGCATTGGTCAAGAATGAGGAATAAAGTTGCAGCGAGGACAGAACACATGTTCATCATTCGTACTTCGTTGACCACGACAGCAAGGATTTTTTCGTACTTCATGAGATGTTTAAGGTTGTCTTCCTAAATGATGCGTACAGTTCTTTCTGCTTTCTTCAATATTTTGAGTAGTACGTTTTTCATTTGCATTCTTCCAGGATTTCTATGGCAGTAAATGCCAAATTTTGTTGACAGACGGGCGAACATTACTACTTGAAAAGTCAATCAATCTGGTACTTTTTGTTCTGCACAATGAGCACTAAATTCGAAAACAATTATCTGTTGCCCAATTTTATTTGTTCATGCAAACTGTCATTCAATTTTTGGAGCTCTCTTCTCTCTAAAAAAAAATTGTCCTACACACTAAGCTATCTAATAACTTATACACACGATATGAACCAAAATATGTGTTTGACGTGTTGTGCTTTACTACGTACTGAGGTAACGGAAATCCGAAGTGCATATGTAAAAGATTCGTTTGACTACTCCATTCGACCATTATTACAACTAGTCTGACATTACACAATGACAATTTATGAAAAACAAATAGCAGTATGTGTTCTAAATATGTATCGCTTTCGATTCAAACAGTGCTGAAACGTTACTTATGTGATTAAATTCGGCACAGCTAACTTCGAAAGCTGGAAAGAGCCATGCTCTTTCAATAAACATTCCACTTCACTAACAAATGGCCAAACCTTGAGACCCTTAAATAGTTTACGTTGGTTATTCTGCTTGTTGTTGCACTCACAATGGTATGCCCAAATACAACCCTTTTTGAACACGGCTCGATTCGCGCACAATATGGTGTGAGCGCAGCGCTCTTGAAAAAATCGATAACACACACTCATATATAAAATAGACTTCGTTAGTATTAGGTTTTGTATCCATTTCCTGCTAACGAAGCTCACAAAGATTGCATGTCCTCTACAGCTTACACTACCACCTATCCGTCACTCTCAATCGTATCATTGCTGCATTTTGTTGTTACATTCTTTCCTCCGCTTCTATAAAAACCTATTTTAATCCACCTAGTGGTGTAATTGTGCCTTTCTCATTTCTCCAAACTATGACTGCATGACTGATTATGTTCAATATAATTGTGTGTAACTAACTTCAAATCCAGGCCAAAATAGAAAAAAAAAGTTTTTGTTTTTTGTCCATATTTTTATCTTAAATTGTTCTTTGAAACATACTCTAACCCAAAGAAAAGCGTTTTCTTTCGATAATTTTTATATGCAAATATTTTAAATCTGTTATTTTTTAAACATTTTATTAGATTGAAAGCCATTATTACACAATTTTTCAAATTGCTTAAAAATAAATTACCCAAAGTCGATATAAAATTCAAAACGCTTTTAATCCACCTAACAGTGTGATGAGATATTTCTTATAACTCTTATCACTCTCTTCGGATATTATATCGTTTGAGAACATTTTGAACTTGATGCTTCCCGATGTTTTTGATAACACATACGTACCACATGGGACAGTGGTAGGACTCAGAGAATCGCTCAAATTAACATAGGACAACATCAGTGCTAGAAATCTCAAACCAAATCAATGGGAAAGCGAAAAAATGACCCATAAAATAGACATACAAACGAATTATTGCTATTGCTCTGTTAATAAAATATTTAAATTCCTCAATCAATGCATTGTGGTGGGAAAACTGAATTTTCCTAAAGGGGTTATATATTGAACTGAGCCAAAAAAATCGATTTTTTTAATCGAAATCAACACTTTATCTTGAGAAAAGCGATACTAGCATTGACACCATTCAAGGAAAATCAACAGTGAATATTTCCAGACTTGGTTTTATTTCCTATTTAAGAACTATTGTGTTTTTACATCCTAGATTGCATGATTCAGTGATCGAAACCCAAAACTTCATAAAGTATTTGAAATTATTAATATAAAATTTGTTTTTGCTATTGAAATTGACAAAATGATAGTATTGCCCCTTTGGCGATTGTTTACTTTTTCGGTCCCACCTATCAGCATTGAAGTATCGCCCTGACGTTTTTTATAATAACTACCGTTTTACACCACCGATTTCGTCCGGGTTTTTTTTTCAATAGTGATCATTGTTACTATTTACAGCTGGTATCAGCTTGATAATCCTAAAAAAATACGAAAAAACAGTTTCGCCTCTAAACTGCTAGCAAAAAAAGTATCGCCCTGTTTGTTTGCATGGAGCGTGGAGGGCGAAACTTTAAATAAACAAACAAAAATACAGTATCGCCCGTTGTATTTTTTGCTGTAGTTTAAGAAAGCAATATCGTAGAATCCAAATTTTTACGTTAATTTGTTGCGTTTCAAAGCCCTCATTCGCATGTATGAAAAAAGCTGTATGTTTACATTTGTAAGTATCGGCCTTTTCCCAAAAAAGCGTTAAAATGAAATCGCAGCACTATTTATTAAAAAATCACGGTTAAATAAAAAATAAAACTATTAAAAAATTTCAAATAGTTTATAATTTTCACAAACTTATTAGGAAAAATTATTTAATAAGCTTTCGTAATATTGTGTAGGAAAAAAGCTGAAAATTTCAGTATTTTCTCTATCTGCAACACATAAACCCTTAAGTATATCAATTGATTGGTATATGAATTGGAATAGGTTCGCCAAATTTTGGAAGAAGTCTATAAAATAACCCCTTGAAAACTACCTAAAAATTGTAGTACGATGCAATAAAAAATCCCCAAAAATGAAATGTACCTATTAATGTGAAACACAGTGAATAATACATACAATAAAGACCCATTTTTATCAGTCTCATGGTGTATTTTAGGCTGACAAAATGGGGACATTGACTAAATCGGGCAATTTTTTTCTTTATAATAAACTGAAGCTGTTAAAATATTCTTCCCGTCCCTTGATGTAGTCTGATAACTATTTCTGATTATGATGAACTTTTTATTTTTGCATATTTCCATCTTCATGATAAGGAAAACATGTTCAAGAAAGGATTTCAATATCAATTCTTCAATAGGGCTAATGAGATTTTTGTAAACAAACTTATTTCGCTCATTATTTCGCTGTCTTCAACTCGTGAAAGATACACATGAATCAACATCTTTACCCTTGGTAGAATCAATTTCAAATGTCTTCTGTTTTGAAAATATAACAAATTAAGAGTAATCGGCAAAACAAAAGTTTGCTTACAAATCTTATTAGCCCTATTCAAATGTTGATATGGATTTACTCGAATTCAGTCTTGTTCGTCTGCTAGAGCCCATAAACATATGTTCATATTTGGCTGATAAAATCGGGGTTTCAATATTATAATAGATATTCAGCATTCGAAGAAGTTTCTTGTGAACGAGTGTAGAACGACTTTGTTTCTACTTACTTGAAGTCAGCGGCGTAGCCAGAAATTCGGTTTGGTGGGGGTTTGGTGAAAATCGATCATACTGTCCAAACGCCATAATTCCGAAACCGCGAATTTGTTGAGACTTTATTGTAGTCATGAATATTAACCTGAGAAAATTCACCATAAATACTTCTTGGACGATATACCGTCAAAATTATTTTATCACATAATGCGCTGTTTAACGTTTGTAAAAATCATCGAAGATACTAAACCTCCGAAATTGGCGGTTTCAAAATGATGCTATCTTGACCTTAAATTACTGTTTTTTAACATTTTACCTATACATGTAATTGGTCATACAACAAAAATCAAATGCTCATCAAAATCGATCAGGACCTGCTAGAGTCGAATGGAAATCGTCATTTTTCATAAATTTTTCTCTACATTCGGAAAGTGTTATCCTCGTTATTAATCTTATTACGTTTTCGTCTTAACTCGACGCATTCCCAAAATAAAAAAAAACCTGTTTTAATCCTGCTACAGAGTACGATTCCATGTCTGGTTATGTTCAATACAATGGTGGAAATGAATATTACATGTTCAGTACGATTTGCACATACATACAATGGATCGACAGCCAAGATCTTGAGATACTAGGTGATACTGAAACATCGCTTGAAACCAGCGGCGGATCATGGAGGAAAATCCGGGAGGTCCAGGTCCTGCCGAAAATTTTCAACTTGTTAAGAAATTTTAAACTAGTTTTAATTTTAAAGTAGCAACCCTCACTGCATACTCCCTCCGGGCCGGTATAATTGACGATTTTTAGAGTGATTGCATAACCTTTCTATATGAGAAAGACAAAAATGTACCAAAGTCCAAAAAAGTCAATTTTCGTCAAACATTATTTTTTTCGAGTTTACATCAAATCAATGTTTCATGCATTTTAAAGTCATTTGACATCAAAAATACAAATTAGATTTTGAAAAATTTTCATTTCAGTTTATATGGGAATTTGCTCTGTGATTGCACTCTTCAACTCGTAACTCCGGAGCCGGAAGTCCAATCAATAAAAAATTCAATAGCAGCCGATGGAAAGGCGATTTGAGACTAACTTTGTGCAAATCGGTCCAGCCATCTCTGAGAAACAGAGGTCACATTTTTTCCACATAAACACATACATACACCAAGACATTTTCCGATCTCGACGAACTGAGTCGATTGGCATATGACTCTCGGACCTCCGGGTCGGGATTAGATTGACGAATTTTAGAGTGAATGAGAAAGGCAAAAACATTTTTAGCAAATGTTGACAGTTATGCATTTTTTTGGTGAGCAGTTCTATGTTTCATAGACATTAAATCAATTTTAACTTGGCTTCCTATTAAATAAAGACCCTTATTACAATACATATCTACAAAAGCGAACTCAATTTAAAAAGAAATCTGAGGATTATGATTGATTACAGAACTCAGGACCCCATTCCGACAATTTATTAAAAGTCGTCATGATGTTTACAACAACAGGTTACCAATGTTCGGATCAGATAATTGTAATATTGAATTAAATCAGTCAGCACCAATAATTTTTCAACATCAATCCAATATTTTTTTTGGGTGTGGTGTGGGGGGGGGGTTGTATGGGGCTAGACCCCAAAACCCTCTCTTGGCTACGCCGTTGCTTGGAGTTATTTATTTCGCTTTCCATTTTCCGATATGTTTCAGATCGATCCGATGGTTATAAGTTAGAAAAAATGCAGTCAGAAGGTTCGCACAAATGAACATTTTTGCACAGATAAGTTATCAAGTTCCTTCCAGACAACTTGGAAGTGTTCGGTGATTATTTCTAGCGGTTGTAGATAGTAAAATGAAATACAAAATTAGTTTTATCGAAATAATGTTTGGCTTATTTCAATGGATTATTACTATATTGAACAATAAATAGGCGACAAAGAGTAATCCATAAACAACAAGCAATCACTTTTAAAGTATCCAACATAGATATTTAAAGTCTTCAGTAAAGTTATTCGCAAAAGTAAGAGCTACAAATTTGATGAAGGCATCATTTCGATATAATCACTTTCAAGAAAATTTATGAAAATATCTCACTCATAGGGGGACTAATCAGCGAAAGCACAATACCAAAAGAAAGAGCGTATTGCCTCCATTGAATTCTCCGAAGATACTATTGACCTAAAATAAGCCGTTTTGGCGTTAATAATAGATAACATGTTTTTGGTCATATTTCTGGCAATGGGAAATGATAAAAATCTTTCGTCCGCATTCAATGTTAAATATTTCTTTTGATAATAGTCCGATTTCAACAGTCTATAGCTTGTTCGAAAGGTATTCGTATAAGCTGCCTAAAAATATATTAAAAGTTAATCTATGTTGTCAATTTCGGCAGAGAGTTTGTCCGTTACATACACACAGACATTGTCCCAAATCGTCGAGCTGAGTCGATTGGTATATAAGACTCGGCCCTCCGGACCTCGGAAAAAATTCTTGCTTTTCTTTTTCAATTTTAGTAAGGTTTTATAAAAATGCTCACATTTTCAACATATTCGTTAGTAAAAAAAGTACCTTGTTGGGCAATGTCAGGTAAATCCGTTAAATGAAGAAGACTATTTGGAGTGTCCTCTCACTGTTCCACGAAGAAAATATTCCCAATTAATCCCATTCGATTTTTTCCAACTGTTTGAAAATGTCGTGTTTTTTACTCAAATATAAGAATAAAATTTAAAAAAAGGTATACTTTGGGGATGGGCATAGCGTAGTTGGTAAATAGATTGCTCTATACGCATCTCACCATTTTGTCTTCAACTTGTACTAGAACTTTTTTGTTAAAATTATGCATTATTTACACAATGTTGTAAATGATGATCGTTTTATTTATGAATGCTATTTTTAACCATTGACAACATTGTGGTTTTCCAGATATCGATCCAAACACCAAAAAATTTACGAGGAGATATTAAAAGCAAAAAAACTTAATTGTCCTAAAAGAGAATGCGGCGCATTTTGTCGCAAATTGGCTCATTTTAAAAACGAATATAAGCGCAAGATGATCGCTAGCAATTATTCCAAAGGCTATTTTCTTTAATCGAACAATGCTTGGTTAAACACAACCACAAGTCTCCCCAGGTGGAGAAAATCTACAAGTTTAGATATAGGAAGACCCTGTAAAGAGTTCTATGGATGAGTGAAAGCTCAAAACGAAGAAAAACCCAAGAACTTAGGGAAAACACGCCTGCCGAAGAGTTGGCATATGCCACTCAGATGAGTCAAATAGCTGCGGGAAATTTGGCGACCGCTAATATAATAAAGAGCATTACCGAACGCCCCACGGAAGCCACTGTGATTCAAAAAGCACTTTCAAAAACCAACCCCAACGTAGTGCAAAAGCATACGCCTTCGCAGACACTAAACATGTTCGTTGAAGCTAATCTGACACGGAAGCAATGGAAAGTAATTTCTTCGAACAACAAACAAATTTTCCCATCCTATTCTACAATTTTGAAGCAGAAAATTAAATGCTACGCTACCGAAACATGCATAACGGTCACGGAGATTTCTGCTGAAACTGAGCTACACATCGCACAGGTTGTGTGAATATGTACAGGATGTTCTGGGCAGGTTAACAAGTGTTGAGTTGCTTTATTTGGAGTTGTTCACCAAATGGGACTGCGGTGAATCAGAACAAGATCAATTAAGTTAGAGAGAAGTTAGAAAACAGCTTAAAAAGCGACGCAAACGTTTTTCTGAGTTCTCTTGTTCCACTAAGATTGTATATTAATTATGAACACAAAAAGATTGTTTGGCAAAATCCTGTCCCATCCTCGCCTAGGTTTTCTCGACCTATTCGCATTCAATTTATTCGTGAAACTACCGAAATCACGACAGCTTAAATAGCGTATATTGAAATTAAAAAAAATTGAAAACTTTGTTCTATTCGAACATTGCATTCACAACGGCAATTCAGTTCGCATAAAACATTGCCTAGTTCCGACAATGGTAGACGCCAAGGTATGCAATGCTGCAACTGGTACCTCATCCACAATGCGGTGTTATATTTGTGGATCAACGTCCAAATCATTCAATGACTTGGTTAAAACGAAAGAATGCAACGCAGAAACATTCAAATTCGGAGTGTCAACTTTGCACGCCAGAATAAGATTTTTTGAGATGCTTGGCTTGTAAACTACCTTTGAAAAAGTGGTAAGCGCGTACTACAGAAGAAAAGTTGATTGTTGCTAAAAAAAAATGATGCAAGAGCAATTCAGAAGTAACATGGGATATCCTGAGCAGAGGCTCACATGCAATCAAACTGCACACTACGGTAAATTATGCACCAAAACAGATAAAGAAAATAAATCTACTACACATTAACAAACAGCCTTTGACTGCTAAACCACGAATAGCCGGTCAAATAATAATCATCCTCAATAACACTGAACCAACATCCGGTACACCTGGCGAACGGATAACCAAAAAAAAGCGGATACACCAAAGTCACTTAAAAACATAAGAAGCATAAAAACATCCAACATTGAAAACCATGACTGCTCTAGCGACAACGAGAACGAGCGAGGGGTCAGACTGAATAACAATCAATCAGCAAAAGGTTAGTCAATAATAGACATAATGATTCCCCTTCAAAAAAAAAAAATCACGTGCCACAGCAAGTAGTGTGCTCGGGATAGATGACCGCAATAATTTTCGTTATTCTCTCTGCTTGAATTATAGTAATTTAAAAAATATTATATTTCAGAAAAAGTTGAGTAAGGGTATCAGGGGTTGTGTCCCAGCCACAGACGTCAAGCATTGCTCTTCTTTCAACGTCGAAACGAAGACATGCGAACAGTATGTGTTCGGCAGTTTCGTCTACACTTGGGCAGTCAGCGCAGGCGGGGACCTCCGCGTGCCCGAACCTGTGAAGGTACTGTCGGAAGCAGCCATGGCCTGACAGGAATTGTGTCAGATGGAAGTGAACTTCCCCATGGGGTCTGCCCACCCAGCTCGATATGTTAGGTATCAACCGATGGGTCCACCTACCTTTCGAGGAGTTATCCCACTCACGCTGCCATCTGGCGACCGAAGCCACTCTGGTTCGCTCGCGGGCTCCTCTATTTCCACGTAGCTCGAAGCACTCCTCATCTTCCCGGATGACCAGCCCGACTGGCATCATGCTCGCTATCACGCAGGATGCATCGTGTGATACCGTGCGGTAGGCAGAAATCACTCTGAGGCACATCACGCGGTAGGTGCTCTCCAGTTTCTGTAGGTAACTGGTTATCTTCAGTGCTCTTGACCATGACGGGCTGCCATACCTGAGAATAGATACGGCAACGCAGTAGCCTACGTCTACTGGCGCACACCTTTGAGCTGTTGGACATCATTCCCGATAGTGCCGTAACAGCAGTCGACGCTCTCTTGCATGTATAGCGACGTGGCGGCCGAAGGTCAGCTTGTCGTCTATAATGACTCCGAGAGACTTCAGACTCAGCTGTGAGGTGATCACGACTTCTCCCACATGGATAACTGCATGTTGTGCCGACTTGCAGTTGTTGACGATAACTACCTCCGTCTTACGCTGAGCGAGCTCCAGGCCTCTCGCGCTCATCCATTCCTCCACCATGTTGATCGCGTGTGCTGCAGTTAGTTCTACCTCAGGGATTGACTCCCCGTAGACCTCTAAGGTTACGTTGTCGGCAAAGCCGACGATCTTGACCCCGGGAGGGAACTTCAGTCTCAGAATCCCGTCATACATGAGGTTCCATAGCACCGGGCCTAGGATTGAGCCCTGCGGGACTCCGGCGGTAATAGGAACCCTTTTCTGACCGGCATCGGTCTCGTATAGCAGTACGCGGTTCTGGAAGTAGCTTTCCAGGATCCGGTACAGACCCACCGGTAGGCTAAGCCGGTGTAACGAGAGTGCGATGGCATCCCAGCTTGCGGAGTTGAATGCTTTCTTCACGTCAAGTGTCACTAACGCACAGTATCGAATGCCTCGTCTTTTCCGCTGGATCGCTATCTCGGCAGTCTTTATCACTGAGTTGATAGCGTCCACCGTGAACTTACTCTTCCCAAAGCCAAACTGGTTGCTTGACAGGCCGTCCGTACCTTCTTAGTACGGGGTTGGCCTGTTGAGGATGATCCTTTCAAGCAATTTGCCAGTTGTGTCGATCAGAAAGATTGGTCTGTACGCCGATGGGTCGCCTGGCGGCTTCCCGGGCTTCGGCAACAACACCAGTTTCTGCCTTTTCCATCTATCGGGGAAGCGGCACTCGTCAAGACATCTCTGCATAGCTAGCCTGAACATGTTCGGGTTCGCTATGATAACTACCTTGAGAGCGCTGTTTGGAACTCTATCCGGCCCTGGAGCTTTGCCACCATTTCGGCCGCGCCCGCACTGTCTCGTGGTGCAGGTGGCCAGGGGCTTATGGCTCGAGACGGGAAGAGTGCTTCGATAATCGTCGCCAACCGGTCCGGAGACCGTTCTGGGGGTAAAGAGCCCCCTTTGGTCTTGGCCATCAAAATGCTGCAGGCGTCACCCCACGGATTCGCGTTGGTACTCTCACACAGGTTGTCGAAACACGCTCTCTTGCTGCTTTTAATGGCCTTGTTAAGGGCCAATGTCACCGAATCGTGAATCGTAATAAAATATATGTAGGCTATATACAGAAAAAAAAACATTGACAGCTCCATCAGTTCGTTTACGACAACCATGGTGAAATCGGTGAAGTAGCTATGTTCGATGGTTTCAAATTACTGCCAGCTCCACCCGGAGCGAAGAAATCCGTCATCGTGACGCACTTTGTGGCGGCCGGATACAGCACAGCATCCATATACAAGATTATAGTGCTCCTGAAGAAAGATGAGGGCGTCAAACGCAAACTGACGGTAATGACTGGTAGGTGACCGGTTATTTCACGCACCCAGCGACTCTTGTGGCTGACAATCAATGAAAAGGAGATATCAAAGCAGGCAATCTGCGGTCAACGGGTAGATGTACAGAACGAAGTGCTTACCGGATGTTACGGCCTTCATTAAGAAACACCACCCGAAAGACGATGTCGTGTTCTGGCCGGATCTGGTCGCGAAGTGCTCGCTGTAGGGAATGGAGCATTGGAAGATTACTGTCGTCCCCAAAAATGGAATCGGAATCAAATATATTTGAGAATTTTAACAATTTCGACCAGGTGTTTTCAACGACATCGATTCAAGAATCATCTCACGCAAGCAATATCAGTACACAGTTTTCAACATTGTTAGCTAAAACACTAACGGTTGATCAACCAGTGCTCATTCAACAACGACTGTGCTTAGTACCTCCAAAACTATAGTCACCACAACCAGCGAAAAAGTAATCGCCAAAGAAGAGGAACGGACTAACGTATTCCGCATGCGAAAAAAGAAAATAAAAGCACTATGCAATACCCAAAGAGAAAAAATTGATAAAACCACATTGCGCAGTAAAGACCAAAACCTAGAACTAAATTATTCATGGAATTGGGGTTTCGACTTATTCTCATCGCAAACGGACGCTAACTTAGTAGAGTAAGGTGGGGCAAGCACTAGAAAATCGGCATGATTACAAATTAATACTCTCATCACACATCTTCAAAACGTAATACTAGATATCTCTTGGTTTTGCTTGTAATCCGAGAAATAATTATTTTCTTATGAATACTCAAATGCACACTTTTGCCCCATGGTCGGGGCAAGAGTGCGCATAGCCCGGGGGAAAAGTGCGTACTGATTAAATAGCCGATTTATTAGCGCTCATAAATTAAACTAATAAATTTTAGGATATCCATCCCCTCTTACTCTTCCTTCATAACTAAAAAATACTCCTCCCTCTGCCTCGGCTGATGTTGTTCAGTTTTCCATTATGTTGAAAAAACTTGGATGTTTCATCTTTTAGACAATGTCGTTCATGATCAAGCTGTCACCCCTCGTAACATCATTATTTGTCATAGTTGGGTGGATCAATACAAGAATTCTTGCGAATATGCTATTTATATTTATAATACATCTTTATTTACATATTCATAGTTTTTTGTTTCTTTTTTAATTACTCTGAGCTTTCGGCACTCTATTTTCCCTTGGAACCAGTTATGCTGGTGCTTTTGTTCCTAAACCGCTCATATCAATCGTAATATGACCGGTGAGTTCGCAGTTATTGAAGATGCTGGTCCCTTCTTTAAACCATGGAAGAATTAGTTCAATTTTTATATAAAAAGCTTCATTCGCGTCTTTTTATTGGGGTGGATATGCTATGCGCACTTTTACTCCACCGTTAGTTTTTTAACTTATTAAATTGTTACGAAAATTACTGATTTTTTTTCATCAAATAAAATATATCTCGCAACAAACCATATGTTGAAGATTTTTAGGATACTGTAGTTTTATAGATCCTGATTTATTCAAACAGCCAATTTATGATTCTCAAAATTCAAAAAATTACATCAAAGCAGCGAAAAATGATGCTTCTAAAAGTCCTATGCGCACTTTTTCCCCACCCGCACTTTTACCCCACCTTACTCTACCATTAGTTCTCATGAGCCTAACAGAACTCCTTTACTTGCGTTTGACTAGGGGTTTGCTCAGGAGCACAAATTGTATCTCCATTTTTGTAGCTAGCGTCAATCCGGCGCTAGTTTAGTATTGGCACCAAGTCAGCGTCGTATTCTGATGAGACGAAATCGAAATGCAAATTCCATAACTAAACGAAAGTATCCGCCAGGAACGAATACGATAAAAATGAAAGAAACATACTGGATGGGATCAACGCAGCCAATATAAGAGATCTACAGCTCAGTTCAAATGACAATTATCAATATACACAGAGAGGATAATGGAATTTCTGAGAAACAATGCATGTCCAATAATTGAAAAGCCTCAAAAATAGTATTAATGCGTAGCTGATCACGTTTAAAAACTGGGAAATTTCAGGAATCGAACTTGTCTTTTTGATGTCAAATGTATTTAAAATGAATGAAATGTCGAGATTTGAATGTTATAAAAAATGATGGAAATCGACTTACTGGGACTTTTGATTTAGCACATTTTCGACTTCAACATCAAATTACTCTGAACATCGACCGTCTAAATTTGTTTGACTAAGATAGGTTTTCTGAAACTTTTTCACCCTTTCACACCCCCCATAACTCATTCTATGCTTCTAGTTCATAATATCGAGGCTTGAACGATCCAGTTCACGACTTCATGAATATTGAATGATTTTGTAAATTATTTCAAGTGCACGAATGGTAAGACGTGAATGGGATCATGAACCAGTTCACGAATTCATGAATAATATTTTATGATTTTTTGCACTAATGGGGAGTCGGGACTAATTTACTTGAAATCTTGAACCAGTCGCGAGGTAAGAATCCATAAATAATGTTCCGAGTTTTGAGGAATAATTCACAAAAACAAAACAAGTCTGTTTTGGTTTTGTGAACTAATTCGTAACGACGATTTAGTAGATTATGACCAAGATTTAATAAATCACAAATCAGTTTCCGTTCAATAGTCAGACCGTAACAAATGTTCCCAAATTATGAGATAGAAACACGAACTAGTTCACGAGCATAAAAACGGTTTGATAGTAATAGCGGAATCCGTGACATCTTCATAAAGAAAACTGACCAAAATTATGAAACCCGTGATATTTCTTCACGGTTTTGTGTTCGTAACGAAAAAATATGATTATTCCATAATTCGTGGTACTTTATTCACGTATTTAGCAACAATTTTCTTTTCCGTGCTCTTCAGTCGGGAGTACATTTAGTCAAGTTTTGCAGCACTCTGAACTCATACTGGTACTGAATATTTATATATAACCTCCACAATAAACAAGCTTCTACCATAATTTACATATTTTCATTGGCACCAAAATATCGCAATGCAGATAACATTAAAAGATAGAAAAGAAGCACAATGTCATTCAACATTCAATATATCTGTCAAATGGCCAGATGGCACACTTCAACAAAGAAGGCCATGCAAGAAAAACTTCAATTACCAGGCACTTCGTCAGACAGCATACAAATTCAACATCCTCATCAGGTTTGCTTGATCGACCGTCGAACTCTCTTCCCATTGTTATTCAAAGCTCGCAATTACTGACCTTCGGTAGGCACTGTTCAATGCTCATAATGATTGCTCTGGTATTTATGGCATTTACACAATTCGAAGCATTTCCAATTGAATGTTTTCATGTAGGTTTGGTGGGTCGCATTATGCCTAACACGGTTTCCACGTTCCCTTTTTCGGTTGGTTTATAAGCATGATAATGACGATCCCATCTTGGTCATAGCAAAGAGCTGAATAGATCACAAAATGTACGCGTCACAGACAGGTGCGCATTGATTTGATGAATTTTGCTTTCCGTAGGCTTGCGGTCTGCCATCCAACTATACCCCGAACGATCGCTCCCCAGACAGCCAATGATCCGGAAACAATAAGGTGGTGGCGCTGCTGATGGGATGGTTTTGGGGAGAGGGAGTTTTGTTTTTATGATATTTACATGCGTGAATTGTAAACTGGTTCAGCCGAGTGCACGCATTTACTCCGGAGTCGGATGCAGCAGCGGAGAGTGAGTGAGCGTGAAGGAGAGAGAACTTGTTCCGGATTTCGAACCTTGGCAACGGTTTCGCTTTCTAAAGAGAGCGGGGTAGTTGTTGATGCCCTCATCTGGTCTTGTCACTTTCTATCTTTCCACGTCTGGCAGCTTTGCCACCGGCAATGCACTGTCAGCCAGGTAAAGTTTTGACACTTTTCTCCGCAAATAGCATGGCTATGCTGCAATGCTAGGTCGCGCATCGATGTTGCACCGCTTGCTCCGACGGCCGAACAGACCCTAATGACCACGTTCGGCTGCAGTGGGTGGGCAGACAGACATCACTAATGTTGTGATTATTAGCCATGATTACAAAGTGTACAATAATGGGAAAGGAAAATGCAGTCGACGTTTCATTGGTTTCATTGAAGAGAACGTTCGGGTATTCGTGGAAGGAGTAACACCAACCAACTTGCGTATATCTATATATGTGACAACAAGGTATGCAGCAAACAAGAGTCTCGCAAACGTCACGCTTGGAATGTTCGAATAAGCCTTTTAAGAAACGGATTCGGAACGTCCAGCCGGCAGTGACGAGAGTGAGAATCGTGCAATGGAACCGCAAATAGGCCGATTTACTGTTCGCCTCAGGTAGTACCGTTCGTATATGCAATCGCCATTTTGCATGGTAACTGCTAAAACTAAAGTTCAATTTGGATGGCGCGGGTGCCGCACAGTAGGCACAGTTTTTTCTTCGATTACGTCGGGTAACTCAATCGGCTGACAGGGGTTGACAGGGGTGGGAATTTCGTGTGCACTGTACCCATCTGAAAGCCAAGTAGCCACCTCGGCGAAGCAGGTCGAACAATGAAAGGCGTTGCACGGGAAATGTGCGCAAAAAATAATGCAAAAGAATCTAGGTTTACAGTCGATGTAATCGCTACTTTAGCTCTTTAGAAATGCCATTGTGTGACTGTCGCGTGTGAATGGGAGCTGCATGCATTGATGTTTTGCAGTCTTGATTGCGTTTAACTTCTGTGCATGGATTTTAAAATGTAGGGGTTTCTGTGCAAAGTGTTGTTTATTCAGATAGGTTCGTCGCTTGACCAGAATTGAAGTCTAGCTTCGAATGTTGAAGATGCCACTGCTCAAATGTCCTACGCTGTGATATCGGATTGGCATTTTCACATATTTGCATGAGAGTACAAGCAATCGAGTTACCAAACAGATGATGATTTCGTTTTTAGACCAGAGTCGCTCTAGGCTCGCTTGGAATTGTCATTTTGTATGGATTTTGTAACCAATAGAACGAACCTAGAGCGACTCGGATCTAAAAGAGTACAGCTATAAAAATATGTAGGGATACCCGGGGCTATTAAGATCGTAGGGGTAATTCGGACCCCTCTCGATTTCTCAGAAAATCATAAGATTTTCTAACTGTCGTACATATTCGTGGAACCGCTATTCTAAAATATTAATTTTGATAGCTGAATTCAATTCTTTGTTTTTTTAGAAATGTGATACGTGTTTCATTTTTTGATATCCTCAAAACAAAAATCATTATAATGGTAAAACCGTGCTTAAAGTAACAAATAAAAGTGAAAAAAATACTGTAAGTGTAAGTGTTTTGGAAAGCTGGATGCTCCTATTTTATGGAACGATTTTTGTTTGGGTAAAAACACAGATAATTTCAAGACGCTCACCACTTTTGTGCGAAATGAACGTACGAGGCTATGCGGACCCCCTATTCCATCAACCACCGTTCAGCGGCTTGAGGCTACGCACACGATTTCACACGCTAGAGCAAATAAAAACAATAATTTTTAAAAACAGAGCATAATCTCTTCGGCTTTTATGCTGTAGGTTTTTAAAACGACTCTTACATCGAAGAACTTTTATCCAACGCATGAAGTTTATATCCGATTTTTACATTCTAATATATTTAAAGTAGCTTTTACGAAGCATGTTCTGGTTTAGCGACTTCTATTTTTAGTCGTTCATATGACTGTATGCTAGTAGTAAATTCTAAATACCTCAGATGGCTCCACTTTTCCAAAAATGGAATTCGCTGACAATTTGTTCATCCAATTTGCCAATTAGATATATTTTAATAGGATATCTTTGCATCAATCACTGGCAATTGACGCTAGGGACCATTACCATTACCGAGTCATTATGCCTTGCAATTTTACAGTCATAAAATCAAAACCCATCAGCTCATCAGTTGCAGTTACGCGTCTCTTCATAACAATCATATGCGAATGACGACCACAATATCATCTGGAAATTGATTTATAAAAAATTCGAAAGAAGATCTCGTTACACCGCATCTAATTAGGTTTATACAGTATCTTTTATCCGCAAGAATAAACCCTTAGTGGTGTCAAGACAAGACAGTTTATGTGTCCATACTAAAAAGGATGCAATTTGCTGTTTATCCAATCAAGCCTTATTACTTTTATTGCGTCATTGAATAAACTGGCTACTGTGGAGTGTGTTTTTCTCTGACTATTCCTATGATCGTTATACAATCGAACACAGTCTTTCAACTCCTAGTGCCATCCATTCGATTTAGTCTTATGCAATCCTTACCACACCCGTGTTAGTAGGTGACGACCCACTGTTATGCCACCCAGTTGAACTTACTATTTTTGGAACCCCGAAAATTAGTATTCAATGGCATGGAGCCGGGAAACGAGCGTGCAGCGAATTTGCCTATTAGCGAAGATTTTTTTTCCGTTTCGCGAAAGGTCGCTAATCACACTTTCGATTTTGTTTTGATCCGTACTTCTGTGCACCTTAGGAGAAAGGTTTAAGTATGTGGCATTTCAGCGTCTTCCTGGTGGGGTTTGTACAGATTATGCCATGCCACCAACCGAATCCTAAATATTGAAAAAAAACATTAGATAACACGATGATGGTCTAACGGGTTTACTCTTGTCACAATTTCGTGTGAATTTGAAGTAAGCTCGTTGCCTAGAGCCTTAGCGCTATTACTGTGTGAACTTTCTCTATAAAGGTGAGTCGGTGCCCCTTTGGGAAAATACATCACGTAATAGACTGTGGTTTGCGGTGAAGGAAAAGTGAACAAAAACAGCAACAACTTGCGCTAAACCACTATTGTCTGAAGTTACGATCCTTCTGTAGTAGTGAATCTTTCCGATACGATCGTCGGTAGGGCGGTGATGAAAAGCCATCGTTAAATCGATGATCGATTTACTATCCCCTCTGTATCAATGGAAAACACTGAAAGGGTCGAGTTCGAATGTCGCGATGAGGATGTAGGACATGAAACGTTGAATCATATTATCAGCAGGGGAAAGCTCAATCATCATAAAATGCAGATCTTTATTTGATCTGCCTCCGAAAGTTGTCTGTTCAATGGAAGCCGTTTCGTTACGAGGGCGCAAAGTCGGTCATAAATAGTCATCCTAATTAGAGTCATCAGGAAGATTATGCAAATTTGCATCAGGGTTAGATATATGGTCTATACTTCATTAGTGAGAACGGTTTGCGCTCGATTTTTGTGACTAAATTAATTCCAGATTCGACATTGACTGGCCGAAATTTCTATTAATTCATTTGATATTGGTTAAAAACACTCAGTCAATTGTTGCTCAATACAGGCGTCATGATCTGATCAGGGCCCAACTGAGCTCAGGGGCCCCTAAAATTGAACAGGTGTAAACTGCTGTAGAGTAGGATGATCGAAAAATGATCGCCAGCATAAGGCTCTCAAAGTGGCATAGATAATGCCACCTTGAGATTTATTTTTCAAATTTAACCCAAATCATTCAACCATGTTAAAGTATTAAAAATACTGCAGGAATTAAAATACATGCAGAAAAAAATTAGATTTCCATCACTATAGGTGACATTTGAAAAACGTAAATGATTTTGATGGATCATTTCTGACCAATCTGGCCGAAAGTGGCAAAGGGCCTAACACTATATGCGGTTGTGGGAGTGCAAACTCAGGTGAGCTGCATACAGTGTAATTGACTTACCAGCTGCACTATTTCATCCCCATATGATATAATCTGACCTTTATAGTTGTATGACGTTGTCTTAGGCTGAAGAGTTCCTCCGTCAATAATGAGGAACGATGGAGTAAGGTGGGTTAAACGTCAACACTAGAATGTCGACGATTCATTCAATAATTGTCCTAACACTATGACAATCTAGCAAAAAAAATTAGCAATATGCCAATACAATTCAACTTGTTAACAGATGACGACTACGTGATTTAAAAAAGGTTACACTGATTTGTACAATGTTGTTCTCAATTTTTTTTCCTTTTTTTTATTTCGACTATGTTAGTCACATTTTCTTTTTTACGTTTTAACGACATTCAATTAGCTAGAGATTACTGGGTAGGGAAAGTTATGAAACTTAGAGCCATAGTACTCAAGTGAGAGCAAGGATGTGAAGTAAATAGATCGGAAAACTAGAAGTGGTAGGGTCATTAGAACAGGCTTAATATCGTACGGGCTTAATCTTTGCCTTCTGTTAATGAGGGTCGAGCTTAGGCAGAATAACTACGAATCACCCGAGTTCACTAACATGTGTCCTGATAAAGGTAGACGTATCTATCTTTACCGTGACAACCGACAAAAATTAAGCCACGCAAGATCTTGTTCTCAATTTCTTATTGTTCCTAATATGATGCAGCTGGAATAAGACAATTACCAGCTTTAAAAAAGCAACATTTGGTCAATCATAATTCAACTATATTTATAGATGACAGATGACAGATTGAATATTGCAGTCATTGAAATCAATCGATATGTCGAATCTAAGTGCGTTTCTCGAGGTTCATTCATTTTAGATATTCACATTTTTCGCTGCAGGAATAGAACTATTCTTTGAAATAGTGTCGCCTCAGGCACAAATTTTTGGTGAGGTAAATTTTTATTATATATTCTGGCAGAAGTTTTATGCTTTCTGTTATAGTGAAAGGATCGGAGAGACGAATTTAGCAAACAAGTACATTATAAGTAATATTACCATTTTCGTATTCAACGAATTAGCATCTCAAAGACTGCGCTGATAGTTCAGTGGCTAGTCTACAGTTTTGATAGTAGAGTCGTCTTTCTAGTGTCAGTGATAGGCACTCAGTGCCGAAAGAGACACCAATAAATAAAATTAAATAATAACAATAATGAGTATTTTCACCTTTCGACAGTATAAATGTTCAACACAAGCAAATGCTATATCACTTGGACTGCAATATTATACATAATTTTAGCCCAAACATAAATGATTAAAAATTCAACTTAAAAAAAATTCAATTCATGTAAAACAGCCGACATAGAAAAAATCGAATGCACGCTGCCGTGAGGCACAAATCCTCGACTGCCTGCGGAATACGTTCCATTTGAGCCAGTATATTCTGATTCCTGATTCTGACGGCCTTAAATATTTTTATAAAGCGGAGTATCGTACAAAAATAACATAATTGGTTCTGTACCAGACTACGACGGCATAGTGGAAAATGCCTAATCTGGCTGCGAAAGTGTCGTGAGACCTCAAGAAGTCCAGGAATCATTTTTAGAGGTTTTCATGTAGATGTGTCCATTCACTATTCCTGATGTGATGAAGAAATTAAAATTTGCCACATGCGCGGATCGCTTGCCAAACACGGATTGTGTACCGAATTTCTACATCTTCTTCCACTTTCTGTACAACTTCCTTGTGCAAATTCTGCCACCTTGTTGGTTGTCGCTCCTGATTGGTGCCTTTCGAACTTTCTATATGTGTTGTAGAAAACATTTCGTTGTTTCTGCTCAAAATGAATAGATTCTTGAATCGAAATGTTGGATTGACGTTTAAATTGGTCCAACACCATCCTGGTCATGCAGTGCCTCATATCCTACCGCTACCATCACTCCGCTTGATTGTCTGATGCTCTTTAAACATCACATGGGATAAGGTGCAATCTGAGCAACTGATCCATTATTACACACACGCTAAAGAGTTGTTAACAATTGAGTGCTACTATTTTTGAAACATAGCCTTCAGAATGATCCTATATTCATCCTAAGTTGGGGGCCCTAAAAGCTCGGGGCCCCTGGCCCTGGCGCTGTGTGTCCATGCGTAAAGAAGGCACTGGATCTGATTCGACAGAATCGTTATTTTCGTATTGATCATTCAATCAAGACTATTGATCGGATTTTATCAAACGATAAACGTATTACTTTGAGCTGCTCAATAAAAGGAGGGTGCTTTCGTCATTTCTAACCCTTGGTGTATAATTGTGTAACTAAGCTGTAACACAAAACTACAGGAAATACATAAGTGAAGAATCTTAATAAGAAATACAAACAGTGGGAAATTTGCATAGACTTTTAATTCGTTCCACGTATACTAGTTACTATCCTAATTGTAGACAAACTGTATTGAGTTATTTTGGTTGAGCTAACTTTTGCGATTTAATTTTTCTGAATTATCCTCCTTGACCCATTTTATGTTGGTTCTGTAACCATTGTGGAAATTATTTTAAATTCGAAAGATGAAACATTATTCAAAATTGAGGCATTCGTGTAAGCAGCACCGTCTTCACTTATTGGCACACAAGTCTAAGGCCAGGCCAGAATTTAAGGTCCTCCGCACTGAGGCTATCCGGCAGAATTGAGTCCATGCAAGAGCTTCCTCCGAAAGAAGAGTATGGATTCTTGACCGCCTCAATTCTCGACACCGTGACTCAAACTCAGAATAAACGCGTGCCTCGCGGACGTCATCCCAACCCATCGTGGGACAAAAAGTGCTCAGACATGGACGCGAAGAAGGCAGACGCGTATAAGACTTTCCGGGACGACGGCCTACCCTATCGACAGTACGCGATTTTAGAAACGTGAATGAAGAGTTTGATGAAAGCCAAGAAATCTAGCTACTGGCGGCGGTTCGTTGACGGGCTAACGAGAGAAACATCGATGAGCACTCGTTGGGGCACGGCCCGGCGCTTATGAAACCAAGACAGATCAAATGATAGCGTGGAATATACAAACCTTTGGATATTCGAATTCGGCACAGAAGATTTACCACGTCGCGTCCCCCCATAACGCAAACGAAACACCCTTTTCGGTGATGGAGTTCTTACTTGCTCTCTTATCCTGTAACAATAAAAGCCCAGGACCAGACAGAATCAAATTTAACTTGTTAAAGAATCTGTCAGACTTTACCAAGAATTGTTGAATTTATTTAATAAATTTCTTGAGGGTAACATTGTCCCTCATGACTGGAGGCAAGTGAAGGTCGTCGTCATCCAAAAACTTGGAAAACCAACTTCCGACCACAACTCGTGTCGACCGATTGCAATGTCCTGTATCAGAAAGTAGTTCGAGAAAATGATTTTGTTTCGCCTCGACAGTTGGGTCGAAGCAAATGGTTTACCGTCAGATACACAATTTGCATTTCGCAAAGGCAAAGAGACCAACGATTGTCTTGCATTGCTCTCAACAGAAAGTCAGATGGCCTATTCTAGCAAAAAGGTTGTTAAGAGGGCTTTTGATTCAGTTTCTATCATAATTCTTTCAGCGAAGCTGCACCAGTATGGTCTTTCACCGACTCTAAACAACTTTTTGCTAAAATTGTTGTCTGAAAAAACACATGCATTTTTTGCATGGTGATCTATCGACATCACGAATTAGCTACATGGGTCTTACCCAGGGTTTATGTCTTACCCCCGTCTCTACAACTTCTACGTGAATGACATTGATGAATGACTTGTCAATTACTACACGCAGGACTGTTACAGGTCTCAAAGCTGTCGATTTACAAAGACCATTGCAAGATATCTTGGACAATTTGTCTGCTTGTGTCCTCCAGCTAGGTATCGAATTCTTCACGTTAAAAAACTGAGCTAGTCGTATTTTCAAGGAAGCATTAACCAGCGCAGCTACAGCTTCAAATAATTGGTTAAACTATTGCTCATATTTTAAGATTCAAATATCCCAGGACCTGGTTCGACTCTAAAAGTACCTGGTGATGTCACATTAGGTATCAGAAACAGAAGTACCAGCTAAGGATCAACTTTCTCCGTAAGAGTTACCAGAACATGGTAAGGCACCCATCTAAGAGACCTGATCACTCGACACATACCATGAGTCTAGAAGTTCTGGCGGGTGTCCTTCCGCTGAAAAATCGATTTTGGGACCTCTCATATCGATTGCTCATCCGATTCGATATCTTGAACCCGTTAGTAATTGAAAATTTCGAGAGGCTTGTCGAGCTCAATTCTCAAACCCGATTCATGTCCTTGTACTTCGATTACATGGCACAAAATATCAATCCTTCTTCATATTATCCCAACCGTGTTAGTATCCCTCATGCTTTTGAATTCAACTGTATTCTTCGACACATCCATGAAAGACGAGAATCGTGGAATCCCGGAACACAAACGTCCGCAAGTGATCCCAAGCATCTTTCATAGTAAATTTCGAGAAGTCGACTGCAACAAAATGTTTTACACCGACTGGTCAAGTCTTGGCGGCTCCACTGGCTTCGGTATATTCAATCAAAACCTCGCCGCCTCAATCAAACTCAATGATGCTGCTTCAGTTTACGTTGTAGAACTTGCAGCTATTTAGTATTCCCTTGGCATTATTGATATTTTCCCCACCGATCATTACTTCATCATTTCGGACAGCTTCAGCTAATAGAGCTACTTCTTTCGATGAATCCTAGAAAGCACATTCCGAATTTCCTAGGGAAAATATGGGAGCTCCTGCTTGCTTTATCTGTTAGATCTTTGTTTGTGTTCCCTCGTATTGCTCCATCGCGTGTAACGAAGAAGCGTACTATTTAGCTAAGATGGGCGCCAACGATACCTTAGTTTAGAGAAATGGATGTGGGTCGTGGTTTTATTCATGAAATGTTTTGGCTCATGTAGAATCACTACACGTTAAACGCTCATTTCCGACGTATTGGGCTCGCGGATAATGATATCTGCGCTTGTGGCAACGGATATCACGATATCGAACATATTGTCTGGGCATGCGCCAAATGTTGTTCCGCCTGATCTCAACTATTGGACTCCCTACAAGCCCGAAGAAGATCATTTAATGCCTCGATTCGGGATGTACTGTCAAGCCGCGATCTCCCTTATATGTCATCGGTGTACATCTTCCTAAAAACCATAAATATGCCGATTTAACTACCCCTTTTCGTTTTTCTTATCCATCCCAGAAGTACTCTTCAGCCTGTAACGTACTCCATCGATGGTTGGATTCTTAAATGGATATAGAAGAGAAAGAAAGAGATGTTCAAATGCACGTAGCATATAAGCGAACTGTAGTCCACTTGCCAGAGAATTTGGTAGCCAAACAAAAATAAAACCGATTCCAGTTGTGGACCTATAAATGTCAATGAAACGATGATTACCAAAACTTCTTCTCGGCTTAAATTGTCATTCATTCATTTCATATCGACGTTTCGGTGACACTACTTCTTCTTGAGTTCTCTAGCCAGTGCTTTTTTCATCTTATTGGAAATCCGCGAACGTGTTTCCAGTCCATAAAAAGGGAAATGACAAAACATCCATAACTATCGTGGAGTAAGCAGCAACATTGCTTCAAGACTGGACACTTAACAGCGACTAACCTGGCGAGTCTAGCATTCTACATATCAGGGAGCTTGGAATATGGCTGATATTAGTTACAACAGTTTGCATATAACAATTGATAAAATGGAAAAATTTGGAATCAACACAGCCGATTCGATCCTAGCTCTCAGATCTAGAGATAATGGTTGTCGTTAAAAAATGCCCGGTAGTTTGTTTATCATCAAGAATAGTTCAGGGAAGCTACTTGGGACCGTTGATGTTTCTGCTTTACTTCAATGGCCTGTATTTAGTGTTAAAAAGTCATCCCCGGTCCTGTGCAGACGATCTCAAAACATTTCGCCCTATCCATTCAATCCAGGATTGCCGATTGCTCCAACAATAGCTTGGAAACTTCGCCGATGGTGGTGTAGCAAGAACTGCGTGTGTGTAAATCCGAAAAAATGCTCGGAGATCGAATTCTCGGGAAAGATTTTGTGGAAAGCTTTGTCTTTTACGAAATTTTGAATGTAAAACGAAGAAGCTGGCACTTTTAAGCTAACGCAAACGTACGTTATCAAAATAAACGAATTGAATAACAAAAAGCCAAGGACACATGCATATAGCATTTTCGTTTTGGCCTTGTACTACATCGGTGTAGTGTAAAAAATGGGATAGGCTGCACCGGTGCAGTGCAATGTCAAAAACGAAAATGCCAATAGTTACGTGGTTAAAGTAACAATGGACATTTCCTGATACGCAAACACCTTACTGATTCCTTTCGACGCAAATAACACAAACGGGTAGCTTCAAACAAACAATCTAATTGTTTGTTTCGTTTCCCTTCACTCCGTTCAGTGTTGAGTGCATGCACTAGAAAACTACGAAAGAGCTTCCCTGTTTTTATTTATTTATTTACTTGTTTTGCAACTTGACGTCAACTACGAATAAAATCAACCTATTAACAACATGCCGGACGAAATGGCCTTTTTCTTCATTTTCAAGTGCAATACTTCTCTACCGACTCCCCCGCGGCTTTTACCAAGGTGGCAAAGATCTCACCGTACGACAAGCAACGCGATGTGTTTTTTTTATTTATTTTATTACCCCAATAACGTAAAGGTTGAGAGAAATTGAAAGTGTTCACCCTGGCCAATCTCGGGTTCACCGGCTTAAATGCTGTTTTGTTTGGTTTGGGTACTGGGTTCGAGTGCTGTGTTGAAATGGTTTTCCTAGGACAAACACGGCGGAAACCACGTACCTACATACATGCAGTTCAAATTGCGTGATTCAATCGTGCATGAATTCGGTTCATTGTAATTAGACGAGACACGATTTACTACTGTCTGCTGAGTGTCTTACATCATTCGTATTAGTTGAAGGAACTGATCGTTGTGTATCTGCATTCCATAGCTATTTCGGATAGGCGCTTCAACCCTGCAAGCGTGGGTGGATGTTCGTGATGTGCCAGTTGTCAGACGATACAACTATGGAAAAGGTTTTTCGCAACTATACTCAACTATAACTCATCGGTTATTTCGACTTCCGTAGTGTGTATTTCAGTTTTCCTTTTATTCCTTATATTCGGAAAATCTAGACATGTTTGATACATGAGCCATCCGCGATATTTTCGAAGAAAACAATCCTGTCCTTCTCTCTTAACAAGGATAGCAATTACTGCGAAAACACCAAACGCATTGTTTTGAACCGATCTGTTATCAGGCGATGCTCCACTTTCACTATGGATGGTGCTTTTTTAGTCATATCGCAAATGGCACGTTACCTATGTTATTCGAAAAAACGCTTTTAATCCACCTAACAGTGTGATGAAACATTTCTTATAACTCTTATCACTCTCTTCGGATATTATATCGTTTGAGAACATTTAGAACTTGATGCTTCGTGATGTTTTTGATAACTCATACTACATGGGATAGTGGCAGGACTCAGAGAATCGCTCAAATCAGCATAGGACAACATCAGTGCTAGAAATCTCAAACCAAATCAATGGGAATGCGAAAAAATGGCCCATAAAATAGACATACCAACGAATTATTGTTAATGCTCTGTTACTAAAATATCTAAATTGTGGTGGGAAAACTGAATTTTCCTAAAGGGGTTATATATTATACTGAGCCAAAAAAATCGATTTGAAGTTTATACTTTACACAAATTTCCAACGCGACTGAGAACTAAGATATCAACGTTTTCTCTTGAAAATGGCGATACTAGCAGTGATACCATTCAAAGAAAATCAACAGTGAATATTTCCAGACTTGGTTTTATTTCCTATTTAAGAACTATTGTGATTTTTACATCCTAGATTGCATGGTTCAGTGATCGAAACCCAAAACTTCATGAAGTATTTGAAATTATTAAATTAAAATTTGTTTTTGCTATTGAAATTGACAAAATGATAGTATCGCCCCTTTGGCGATTGTTTACTTTTTCGGTCCCATCTATCAGCATTGAAGTATCGTCCTTACGTTTTTTACAATAACTACCGTTCTACACCACCGATTTCGTCCGGGTTTTTTCCAATAGCGATCATTGTTACTATTTACAGCTGGTATCAGCTTGATAATCCTAAAAAAATACGAAAATAACAGTTTCGCCTCTAAACTGCTAGCAAAAAAAGTATCGCCCTGTTTGTTTGCATGGAGCGTGGAGGGCGAAACTTTAAATAAACAAACAAAAATACAGTTTCGCCCGTTGTATTTTTTGGTGTAGTTTAAGAAAGCAATATCGTAGAATCAAAATTTTTAGGTTAATTTGTTGCGTTTCAAAGCCCTCATTCGCATGTATGAAAAAAGCCTTATGTTTACATTTGAAAGTATCGCCCTTTTCACAAAAAAAGCGTTGAAATGAAATCGCAGCTCCTGATATTACGCTATCTCTGAAGTGCATGCGTGCATAGTTCCAAATTTTACTTCGACATCGACTTTTTCTAAAGGTGACTTCCCAGTAGTATCCTTGATTTGAATTATTATTGCTAATCCTAATGCCAAAGAACAAATAAAAACCTCTCGAAAACGAACCGTTTGGGAAAATCATCATCATTACTGGAATTTTCATTTTCACGAATCTTTTTGATAACCTTCCGTCACTTGCGTTAATGCACTGGCTGCACAGTGCTCTGAAAATCTAGCGAAATCGTCTTAGGGCACCAGCGGGTCTAATTCAGAGCTATCTGCGCTGCGAGTTAAATCTGTAAAGAATACTAAAAATTACTTTCTATTCCATAATTTTCAGTTCAGCAATTCGAGAGATCGTGCTCACCGCAAGCCATGAAAAATAGACTACGTTGTGAAGCGATGGTCACAATTTATTAAAAAATCACGGTTAAATAAAAAATTAAACTATTAAAAAATTTCAAATAGTTTATAATTTTCACAAACTTATAAGGAAAAATTGTTTAATAAGCTTTCGTAATATTGTGTAGGAAAAAAGCTGAAAATTTCAGTATTTTCTCTATCTGCAACATATAAACCCTTAAGTATACCAATTAATTGGTATACGAATTGGAATAGGTTCGCCAAATTTTGGAAGAAGTCTATAAAATAACCCCTTGAAAGCTACCTAAAAATTGTTGTAGTTCGATGCAATAAAAAATCCCCAAAAATGAAATGTACCTGGGTCATTCCACGCGAAGTGATCAAAAAAAGATGCAAACTTGAAATCGACCTTCACGGATTTGAACAAAATTTGGAGGAATTGTTCATCTAGGGCCAATATATAAAAACCCAAATTTTTGTGTTCATTGAACCACACCTCGGTTCATGGGAGCACCCCCCGTTTTGGCAAATTGCCAAAACCCTTGATTTTCTTTTAATCATATCTCCGGTTCTATTTACTCAAGAATCAAACCACAAGATGGCTTTTGAAGAAAATTGTTCAAGGAGTCTATAAAAAATATTATTTTTTGCCGAGTGTTGCCAACTATGCAATTTTTTCAGTTAAATATTAAAAGTTAATTTTTCTCTCAATATGTATATTTTTATTTTGAAAATTTTAATGCCGTCGCGTTCCTCAGACATTTTTACATAAAAACACTTATCGTCCCAATATAATATGAGCGCATCCTGAGATATACCGTTTTGAAGGGAAAAACTCCGGTTTTCTCATATAAAAATCCATTTTTGTTGGCCAAAGTTGAGAAAATCTTAAAACTGTCATAAAAATCGACCCTGATCTGCTAGAAGCATCATTACTCGTCTACTTCACGAAAAATTATGTTTGAACTCAGAATACTCAAGTTGGTTTTTTAGTGTTGTGCGCTTGCGATTTTATATGGGAAATTGCGGTTTTTTCTCTTCAAAACGGTGTATCTCAGGATGCGCTCATATTATATTGGGATGATAAGTGTTTTTTATGTAAAAATGTCTGAGGAACGCGATGGCATTAAAATTTTCAAAATTAAAATATACGTATTGAGAGAAAAATTAACTTTTAATATTTAACTGAAAAAATTGCATAGTTGGCAATACTGTCGGCAAAAAATAATATTTTTTATAGACTCCTTGAACAATTTTCTTCAAAAGCCATCTTGTGGTTTGATTCTAGAGTAAATAGAACCGGAGATATGATCAAAAGAAAATCAAGGGTTTTAACAATTTGCCAAAACGGGGGGTGCTCCCATGACCCGAGGGGTGGTTCACTTGTCACAAAAATTTGGGTTTTTATATATTGGCCCTAGATGAACAATTCCTCTAAATTTTGTTCAAATCCATGAAGGTCGATTACACGTGCCTTGATCACTTCGCATGGAATGACCCACCTATTAATGTGAAACACAGTGAATAATACATACAATAAAGACCCATTTTTATCAGTCTCATGGTGTATTTTAGGCTGACAAAATGGGGACATTGACTAAATCGGGAATTTTTTTCTTTATAATAAACTGAAGCTGTTAAAAGATTCTTCCCGTCCCTTGATGTAGTCTGATAACTATTTCTGATTATAATGAACGTTTTATTTTTGCATATTTCCATCTTCATGAAAACATGGGCAAGAAAGGATTTACTCGAATTCAGTCTTGTTCGTCTGCTAGAGCCCATCAAACCTATGTTCATATTTGGCTGATAAAATCGGGGTTTCAATGTATTATAATAGATATTCAGCATTCGAATAAGTTTCTTGTGAACGAGTGTAGAACGACTTTGTTTCTACTTACTTGAAGTCAGCGGCGGTGCCAGAAATTCGGTTTGGTGGGGGTTTGGGGAAAATCGATCATACTGTCCAAACGGCATAATTCCGAAACCGTAATTTTTGAAGTTTTAAAATTATGCAGAATTAATTTTTCAAAAAATAGTAACAGAGTTCGTGTCTTTAGCGAATTTGTTGAGACTTTATTGTAGTCATGAATATTAACCTGAGAAAATTCACCATAAATACTTCTTGGACGATATACCGTCAAAATTATTGTATCAAATGATGCGCTGTTTAACGTTTGTAAAACTCATTGAAGATACTAGGTGCCAGCATACACGGAAGATACAATGATGACACACCACAGAAAAAGCAGAAAGCTCTTTTTTCAGAGTTGAATAAATGGATTGGCGTCGGGGTGGTTTAGTGCGAGAACCGCGCTCTCTTGTTCTTTAAATTATATGTGGCGTCAGATGCGCGCAGAGTGCACCGTGATGAATTTATCTGTGTGTTTCCTCTGACAAGCCGTAGTGCGTACTGGTTGTTTCGTTGTGTAAAGGAGATGGTGTTGGCTCATTGGATACTGATATGATTTTTTGTTGATGATTTGATACGAGTTACTTCGGAAAGTTTATTTACGAGTTTATAGAGCATTTTTAGACTACCAGGGTAAACTTAAAATACTCGGTCCTCGGAGCAAACGGAGAAAAAGTTTTACGTATCATCATGCTATCAACACATTTTCCATAAAACAGATTAATTGTATCCACATTCAGCCCGGCTTATTTTATGTGCGGCTAAATGACGCAATGTGCATTTTACTTATTTTGTTTGCGAATATCGCGGCTACACAAGTGAAAAGCTCCATTATTGTGAAAACTCCACTCTAAGATACCTGCTTGGTTAAGGTTCGAGTATATAGAAATATGATCATAGTTTAGCTGTAGAACATTAATTGGGAGAATTTAATAAATATCATTCAACCAACATTTCCCCCTGTAATCGCAATCATAACGCTTTGAAAAATGTTCAAAGTTTTAAAAATTCGCAACAACAACGGGACAAAAAGCTCATTGGACTAACGCGTAATTTTGTTTTTTGTCGAGATTTCACAAAAGTGTAGCTTTAAATCGTCTTAGGTTATGCAATTATTAGGTTTTCAAAACAATTGTTCTTTTTTGGATTAGAAAGATGGGTAGGTAATGTCAACGACATAACCGAAATGAAGTAGCATACATTTTAAGTTTTTAATACGAATGCTGAATTCAGAAAGGTTTTATTAAAATAAGTTATTTCGGTATTTCTAATGGAAATAGCGAAATAACGGTACCAGTATGTACGATTCTCTACTGTTGCCAAATGAATTGTTTCACTCTCATTAAATGCTATTTTCAGGGTTACCATATGAGGATAAATATGTTGGCATATTTTAGGTTTCGATGTACGGGTACCGATATTTCGGTATTTCCATTAGAAATAACGAAATAGCTGGTTTTAATATATCCTATCAGAAGATAGTCAAAATTGTAGCATTCGCATTAACAGCCTAAAGTGTATTCTACTTCACTCCGGTTATGTCTCAGACACTACCCACCCATCTTTTCATGTAAAAGCGAGTTGTTGTTTGTCATAGGTTTAGGGAAGTGTTTTGTTTGCACTCGTTTGATGCGGCAAGCACCGAAAAATTTGTAAAACGAACTGATCTCAATTATTTGGTATTTTCGCCAATTGAAAGAAGAGTTGTTCAATGCTTTCTTTGCTAGGTAATGTTTGTTTAAAATTGCTTTAAAAAAAACATCGAAATTGCTCGAATCTATAAATATAAACGGTTTATCTAATCAAAAGCCAATCGTGTATGATAAACGGAGTATAAAACGCGTCAAGTGTATCATGTGTAATAAACAATGTACCACTTGTGTTCGGCATAGAAGAATGATTCCCCATAATTCCAGAATGCTTGAGAAAATATTAAAGTATTATTCCTAAGCCTTCAACACAGGGCTCCGTTCCATGCTTTCGAATACATACATTTTTACGAAATTTCTCAGCTTATTTTTGGGCAGAGTCGTCAATAAGATAGAAGACTCTATTAAACGGTCAGACACGGATGGATTGTCTGATGTTATGCTGACGAATTTGTTCCGTTTCATTCCTATAGAAGGCTCTATTATTAATGTCGGATAAATGCATTGTATCTTGTTGCGAGATCAATTGTTTTCTTGAAATCTTAAGGCAGTTCATGCGATAATCTAAAGAATATATTTAATATGTTTTCCATTACCAATATTAATATGTATATTCAATATTTGGCAGTGCGCATTAATAGTGAAAAAAGATTTTCAAAAAATATGTCACAAGGGATGCTCTGGTGAAGCCATAACTGACACCATGAAGTGTTCATCTTAAAGTTTTGTATATCTTTATATTATCCATTGAATTATACATAATTTCAATGAATACCAACGGGCTTTTGCGTCCACTCTGAAAAATTCCTTTATCGCGTAAGCCATACCCATACTCTCTTCGCTGCTAAGATTATTTAGCACGTTTGAAATACTATAAAACAGCAAAATAATTAAATAATACTCTCTGCCGAAAAAATTAAAATCCGATTTAAATCTTATAGTTAGAGAACTGCATAAATGTCGAAAAATTACTTAATATGATTTTCAGATGCGTCACGTCAACATTCCGCACCCGAAATAATAGCCTAATGTAGTGTATTATACTAATGCCGCTAGCTAGAATAAGGGGAACCCAAAAAATCTGCGGTTTCTGGCCTTAACCCAGAGTACCCAAGCGTAAAGACGGTACTGTGAAAAACTCAAACATGGAATCCTACCACCACTGCCAGCTATGTAAATAAGGAAGTTATAGATCTTTCAAGTTAATAAAGCAGGGAATATTTAATATTACTCAATCAGGGTCCGATCGCATTAGAAAATAGTTTCAAATATTCACAATCAGACCTATCAGATACAAAAAATGTTTCCGGTATGCTGTTACGAAAAGGGTGTTTCTTTAAACGCATGATTTTTTTGTACTTATAAATAATCACTAGCAAGTCTTCTAAGTTTTTACGTAAGTTTCGTATGAATTATAACTTTCGTTGCGTTCATGATTATATATGTAATATAATTGACAACTAAATTTGTATTACAATTTTTCGTGAGGTGTACGAATGTTTTATCAATATAGCGAATAGAGCATACCTAATTCTTTTATTAACTATTATTTAAAGACCTATTAAAAATACTTATAAACGTTGTCTTGCTCAAGAACAAGTTTACAAATTCCACTAGCATATGTCACATAAAAGCAAACAATTTCGATGTGCAAACAAAAACGCACCAAAAAACTAAAAATTTCGTTGAACCGCCCAAAAATGCATATCTTATTCATCAAATCATTAGTACAATGTATATACATGCAATACGTTCTTTACGGAAAGGTACACTGGATCAGAGCCAGTGGCCCCGCGATTTTGGAGACCCTGCACGAAAGATATAAAATTATCTAGCTAAAAGCCTTAAAAACTCACAAACAACGTGCGTTCCTATTATTCATGGAGTTATATGGGTGGGTAATGTCAGATGCACACTCAGAGCTAAGTAGAATAGTAGTATATTTGATTCCATGACAGGATTTGGCACTCCAAATACCGTCTACAAATTAAAAAATAATCCTCCATAACAATGAACACTCCAGCATGGTCGAAGTTCAAAACGTCAAGATGTCTGCTCCGCCGGGCTGTAAATGGTGTGATGATACAGAGAAATAATATTTTGACCTAAATCCAGTCTGAGGGTGTAGAGCAAATTACGGCATGTTTATAAAATTTATTGTCGCGTAAGTTACTCCCACATGAGATTCAATACTAAAAAGGCCTATACGATTTTCCTTAGTACCTCTTGTAAGATCTAATGAAACAAAATATGAGTATTCCAGATTCTAGGCTAAGAGAATCAAATCATAAACGCCTTGTTGGCAGCGAATATAATATGAATTAGGCTTATACGTTAACATAATTATATCTACTAGAGGCACAGTGTTTTAAAACCGTCGCTATTGTTTGTAAATATGTCCAAAAAATTGTTGACTACAATGAAAATATCCAATCGGTTAAATCATTACCATAATGAATATCAGGATATTTCATAGTGCCAGTTATGGTTGGACTTGAGCGTAGCTTCGGTAAAATATTTTGAATATCGTTTTTAGATATTTATGTAAAATTTCAAACATCAGAAGAGATTATCATTCACTAGCTCTAAAAGTGTACTTTTTATGTAGGAGAAATCAATGATTCCGCAGCAGAAGTAAATGCAGGGTCATTCACCTCTTTTTTGGATTAGAAAAATATCTTTAGAAAATTATCATACTCTATGTGCAGGGTTGGAAATCGTACCCAAGTAAGCAGGGTACAAGGCAATCAATTTACCAACTACGCTATGACCTCTCCTAATCAAGTCAACAAAACTTTTTTCGGGGGGTCTAGGGTTAACCTACACTCAAATTTTGGCCTACCTCAAAAATAGCTTATGAATGGGTTATTCCGCGCAAAGTGGCCAAAAGTTTTGAAGAAATTACTCATCCAGAGCCAATATTGCTTGTGGCACTAAAAACTGGATTCAAACCGCTTCCCAAAGATCTGGTAGAATCCTGCTAAAAATAGTATTCTGCTGAAGATTATGATTTATTCAAGATGCTGATAGAATCATGTTCCTATTTTCAATGAAATGCTCTGAGCTCCAGTGGACTTTGACACAATATTGCTCTTCTTCCTCTATTCCCTTCAACAATTGATTCCTGATCATAATTCCAATGGCATCTTTATCCCATTCGACAAGTAAGGCTAATAACTGGGATTAATATCTTTCATTCGAGCACAAACAGTTATAAATATTATCAGTAGAAGAGAAGTTATTACAATTAATCTGATTTGGTTGCGCTGAAACAGTGCTACCAGGGATAGTTTATGTTAATCATGAAAATGAAATTTTGGAATATTTTCATAGCCTAATATGAGTAAATATTATTTTAAACTGATAGAAATTTCTAATTTAGACTGCCTTAAACTACCTATTCCATGAAATTGGACTTGATCGGAAGGTGAATATTGAGCAGCTTCTAGCACTGCGAAAGAAGCACCTATTTGTATTAATCCAGGTTTCTCGTGTTAATGACACCAACAGTTCTAAAAAAAATAGTTTTAAAGCCCTATATGCGGTAGAAAAAAGTTGGTCGAGAAATGGTTAACAAGATTCTGATAAGAGACTCGGCAGTCACTGGAGGCGAGCTCAATTCATGGGTAGCTGAATCAAAAATGGATGTTAGGCTATGTAAAGAGGGTGCCAGCAGTACTTCTCGCTGAGGCCGCCGGGAACCCATCATCTACGTAACCTTCTGTAGTTCTTCGCTGTTGACAAACATGAGTTTGCGAAGACTACATGCGTAGTGATCACCTGACAATCCGGTACCACATTGATATTGGGCAACTAAATGATGCTACAAAGACAAGGTTCACTTTTTGGATGCACAATGCGCCCCCTTCTAATGAGGGTTAAAAGAAACGTTAGCTGTTATATGTGACACAACCAAGTAAATTAACCTTGATGCAATAAACAGACGACCCCAGTTTACTTACTTACTTTTTTTTCTAGTATACACAGAAAAAAATATTTTCTAATTTTAAATTTATTTTCATGCACATATTTGGAGCATGAATATAAATATAAAGTTCCAGCATAAATACACACAAATTGCCGTGCTTTTTCCGCGATATTTATTATAATTTTACACGTTGATTGCAAATTATAGTTTCATTAAACCAATGCATTTGAATGTATTTTTATTCCAATATTGCTGTAAAATAAATGACATGTAATATCACACGAACGACAGTGTAAAATCATGGCCTTTCTGATGACCCATTGAGTGCAACGAATTCAGCTTGATTTTCAATCAAATTTTTGATTCAAGCTTAGTATGTTTACATTCGCATTGATTTACATGTCGTTTAATTTTCATTATTTTTTGGTGTGTACGAGTAATCGAATTTATCTCGGAAAATCTTGTGTTTACACACTTTATTATAACAGTTTATTAAAAAGTTTGTCTTAGAATTCTTGCACAAATAGCTATAAACAACTAATACATACTGTTTTCTCGTTACGAATATAAATAATAAATTAAAACCATCTAAAAATACAAATCACACACAATGAATCAAAATGAAAATTATATTTGACGTAAACAACATTGCGACGTATTTTGCTGCCTAATAATGGAATTTTACATTTTTTGACATGTGAAATAAAATATTGTGTCACTTTTGAAGTAAAACTCGGTTGAATAGAGATGCAGAATTGTGAACAAAGCGCGTTTTTACATGTTCTTGAATGTAAATTTAAGTGAATTGTGACGCTCCTTTTATGTGAATCTTGCAAGATGTAAATATTTTTAAGTGTGCACCTTGAAATTCTGAAAAATCTACTGGGGTCAGAATAGGTACATTTACATTTACCATAATAGGAAAATTTAACCTCACCATTTTATTTCCAATTTCTTCGCGAATAATGCTTGAATTCATTAAATAACACAAAAAAGTTTGATTCGATTATCCGGAGTGAGATTTTTTTTTGAAATCCCCGGATAATCGAGTCCGACCTGTATAATAAAGAGCAGAAGGCTCTCATAATTTCAATTAATTAAATACACAAAATCAACTTATAACAATGAACCAAATTTCTTCGTCGCAGAAAACGACGAAAAGGTTCGTGTGCTCTTCTTTCATTTCTGATCTATTAATTAATTAATTTATTAACCCTTGATTGCACAGAATTGAAAAGTACGGTAATATGAAAATATAGCGAATGTTCGTTTTCTAGCTGTGATCAAAAACATCGAGTTTATTCTTCGGACCTAGATCGTGACATATCACTGTAAACTTGGATTTACTTGTACACAGATCGTATTGTGAACGAATCATCAAATAACCAACAGTAGGAGTGATCTGTGACTCTCTTATTGTAATCCTGTGGAACACCAGAATGGTTTGGATGCAAACTAAATAATTTTTACCACGCGCGACTGATTTTAGGAGCGTCATTTTGAAAAAACTCATGCAAAGTCGGAGAATTCATCGATACTGAAAACGATAGTAAAGCGATACGCAGAAAAATCACTTGAATATCACAGCTAATGTGTTATTAAAATAGAACATGGTACCACGAAGACCTTTGACTTTCGTATTTCTAAAACCACTTAGCCCTTATAACTAGCTTTAATATGTGTGGTCTTCTGATTAGTTCATACTAGCTCATTCCCACAACAATATAGATTTTTGAACTTTTGAAGCAAACGGAACAACAACTGTTGACTAACTCTCGAATCAAGTATATCAAACACAATTTTAGGTCAATGATTCCATCAATGAGTCACCAAACTAAATGTTTACGGACACCATCGGTTTTCACGTACTTTCATTTTGCAGCTATCATTTGAAAACCGTTTAACTTTCATTGGCACAAGCGCATCTATTCCATTGAGCTTCAGATTTCAGCTGTTCACAAACTGAATATGGAATCTATCACTTTTACCGTGAATCTGTCGAGAGAACCGATTTCATAGACCCGGTGCACTCAAAAAAATGCTACGTTTCATCCGTTGACACTTATTTAGTTGCACAAACAAAACAAAAAAAATTCCACACACAAAACCCCCGCACGATGTTATTTCGATTCGTCACTTTGCACTTTCCGAGCTTACGCGCGGGTTTCTCTTTTGCACATGCCCGTTTCGCCACTCCCGGTCCCGGTTGGGGGAAGACCGGAATTTCGAAGAAACCGCTACCAGTTTTGAATTTTTAATTGAATGGTGTTCGCGGCAATAATCGTTGGAGCGAAAGAAATGTAAGAACTGTTACGAGCACCACTACCGCACATAGCTTTCTTGTGTTGGTGGCCAGCCACCTCTGTTTGCCCGCGGTTCATCCCAGTCCAGACCAGCCCAACCCAGCCCCTAACGAATGGAAGGAATTTAATGTTTTCAACGTGATTCTCACCACGGTCGCCGGTAGGTAAGAAGGCAATCTTTACTTTTTCTCGCTTTACATCACTTGAGGGAAAATAGTCCCAGTTTTTGCTTCATTCCACAAAGCGAATTTATAACGGGTTGTTTTGATTCGATTTCACTTGGTCACTTTCGTGAGGTCCATCTCACGGAAACAGTTCGCCACAAAAAAAACAAAATATGGCACTCAAGTGTGACACAGCGGTTATCGGGCAGACTTTTAAACTTACCTTAAAAATTACACCAAAATGCACTTTTGTAATCCAAAATCGAGTCCCGCAGATTCCGGACAGAATACTTTAGCTCGTCAACAGACGGCACACACTAGGTTTCACTGGGCACTAAAAAGCACTATCAATATCGCTGATGTCTTCTGGGCTTGTGGCCAGGAGAGATCAGTTCACTTCGGCTGTTGGAAAGATGACTGAGCGGCAAAACGTTCTGGTATCGGTTTATAGCTGGCCTAAATGCGCCCGAACCACTCGCGAATCAACGATTGTAGGACCCCCTTTCGCGCGACGATCACACCGACGATGGCGACGACGACGACGACGACGACGCCGATCGCTATGACGACTTCAACAACGACGCTGGAAACTTTGATGCCAATAACAACAGCAAGCTGCATGCCATACTCTACAGCGGCGCTACGGCCGAGGGCACTTGCATAGACTCGGACCCCTAACGAAACGGACAGGCTGATCGATGAGTTGAGAGAATCTGTGGGTAATGTGGAGAGCGAGATATTTGCACGTTCTGAAGTTGTAAGCTTTTTGATTGCACTTTTACGTTGCACATGGTAGGATAGAAGATTTTGAACAAGCGTTTGTTGGGCTTAATTAAAGTAATTTTATTATTTTCACATTTCACTATGATTCTCCAATAATCCTAAAAAAATTAAAGAAGCATTTTTGAATTTTGATTTTTTTATTCGCTTATTCGAGTTACTTAGAAGCATTTGTTAATATGTCGACGACGTATTTTATCGACAACTTTATGCAAAAATGGCATCTCTTTAATTTCAAAATATGGAATTATAGACTTCTCGTCATTGTGATCAAAAACTGATTGATCGGACAACGTGGATCCCTTGCAGTGTCAAGGGAAGTAGACGTTTGTGTCCCCTGAAATCGGCGATTCAAAACATGGTTGCGTCCTTACTACCCATTCAAGGGTATTAGATATATAACCATTAGACGTTTATAAGACAACGTATAAGCATTTTTTTTAATTGCGTGAAAACGGAACCAAAAGTAATAATTTTACTTTAACAAATGTGGCTTGACGGGTATATAGACAAAAATAGTAAAAAATTGCATTTTTTAATTTCTTTCATTCGGTTCTCACGGTAAAAAGGGACGAGTCTGTCTTTGCCAGAAGACATGCTGGTAGACTTAACCGATTCGTAGTTATGCTGCCTATACTCGACTCTTGCCACCAGAAGACAAAAGGTAAGATTTTAAACTTATTTCTAATGACCTTGCAACTTCTAATTTTCCGATTTAACATTCTGTTAAAAATTTGCGAGTATTTTTTTATTTCGTGGTATTTGATAAGTTATTTTTCCAGTCCACTGCCCCAAACTTGTTGCAATTTTTGCTGCAAATGATTCTGATGCGATTCATGCTTTGATTTTCCAAGACAAGAAAATTGAATACTGCTACCAAACCAAGATTACTATCTAAGAAGGTGCAATTTGGTCTATCTACCCTAGAAAAGCAACCCTGCTGTGTTGCTTATCCACTGCACAAATAGTACAGTATCGTTCCTCCAGCTGCGCAGTGAAATCAGAAAACTGCAGAAGTGGAACGGGCCTCTACTGTGAGAATTACCATTGCGAATGATTTTAAACAAACTCGAATTATATCAAACGTGCGGTGGCAAGGGTGGCAGAAGTTTAACCGAGGCTGGAAACATGATTGGGATACCTATGTATATGGATGATGATGAGGTCGAGGTACATCGCACACTAAGGGGCCATGCATAAATGACGTAGTATTTTGGGGGATAGGGGGAGTATGCCAAATTTGTAACGAAGTGTGATGAGGGGGAGGGTACCCCCCAAACCCATTCAACTTTTCACGTGGTTTTTCATGTTTCAATTTTCTCTTCGCTTTTGGAAACAAAATTTTGTAATTCAGTTGAAGGTATGCTTCTTAGAATTATTGGCAGCTGCACTGCCCTCTTATGCAATTCTGACGTTTGCGCCAATAGGAATATTTTTCAAATTTTTGTGTTTCGTGATGTTTTCAAAAGCACGAATAATGTTTCATGTTCTGTGCAAAATGTGTACAATCCATCGTAGATAATAGCCAATTGCTTAAATTTTCACTTTTTTGCAAAAACCTTGTAAATTTTAGCTAACGTCACTTTTGCAAAAAAAAAAATAGCGATTTCATTTCACTGTTTTTATGCAATTCTGACGTACGTATACAAACCAATAGTACCTAGTAAAACGTGTCGTATATTATCAACCGTTTCAACTGAATTATCTGCAAATGATTATGAATTCATTCAAGTTTCCGAGGCTATATATGGTGGTCTGGACAGAAAGACGGTTTTGGATCCATACGGATGTTCTATGGGTTATGTCTGAGGACCATTCAGTACATTTTCATTAATTTTTCAAAGTTTAGCTGCAAGTCAGGCATCATTATAAAATGTAGGGGAACATGGGGAGACTTGACCAAGTTTTCAGCTAAAATTGCATAAATCTCTAAAAAAGCCTTCAATCCACCAAAAATCATCCAGATATAATGCGCAAAGTTATTGCGCGTCTTCATGATTTTTTGCAGAATTTTTAATTTAATTTTTGAAAAGTTACAAAAGTTTTTCTGTGATCCTTTTTTCTGGTCAAGTCTCCCCATTGCGGGGAGACTTCACCAAGGCGTGGGGAGACTTGACCAACAGAATTTTGAAAAATCATAACAAAAAATAATGACATAAAACATACTGTAATTATTTTTTTTCCCTATTGTCGAAATCCTTAGGTAGCAGTAAAAAATATAAAAGAGTTGCATTTGATAAATTTTGATTTTTTTAAATGCATTTCTTTTTAAGGATTAACTGTACTGCTTGCATTGCATGTTCACACGTCACGAAATCAGTCCTACCATTGCTAACTTTGCTTACAAATTTTAAAATATAAAGACTTATGTTTGGGGTGGGATTTTTTTATGGCGTGATTAACATTAACAGTAGGTACCAAAGCATAATAAATATTAGGAATTTTGTATCTTTCTTCAGCTGATCGCCACTTGGTCAAGTCTCCCCATAAAATCTTGGTCAAGTCTCCCCAACATTAGTTATTGCGTTCAATTTCATGCGAATTCTAGTAATAACTATTCCAATGTTCCAGTTTATGTAAAATCATTTCACTGGTTCACAAGGATTAAGATGGTATATTAGTCCTTTAATAGTAATTAGTAGTCGAGTAGATATGTCCATACAAAGTTTGATAAAAAATTACATCATTTTATTGCAAATTTATTAATCACGTAATATTTTTTGCAAGGAAAGGATTTTTTACTCGAAACTTTCAAAATTACCTTAAGGGATCGAAACAAGTATAAAAATATTTTTGAAAAAAAATTAAGAATCGAATAGAATACGCCATAGCCGAAAATAGAATTTTGCGCTTGGTCAAGTCTCCCCATGTTCCCCTATTGTATATTTTATCCTACATTTGAACAATATGACTTCATTTTGCTATCATGTAGGCCTTTTTTGGGCAATGTGGAAGCGGTTGTGGGCTGGAAGTCCTAGTGAATACGGAATGCGCTACCCATGTTTGTGAAACATTTATACTTGAAGATACCTGTCATGCGGCACATTAACGATAATCTGCAGACATGTAAAGTCATCTGGAAACACGGAGAAACTTTACAACCGATTCGATGATTTTGGATTCCTTTTCAACGGGCGAATTTTTAAGTGAATATTACTGCCACGCGGCACATCAAGGTGCACCAGTTCGGTTTTCTACGAACAATGCTTTCACATGTCAGCGTCACAAGTCATTCGGGATGAAATGTTTTTGTTAAACATTTCTGACATGCGACATATCAAATAATATCAACTCTATAATTTATGGACAATGCAAATTCAATGTCAAATAGGGACATTTTATTAACAATTCTGAAATATGGAAGTTCGAACCAAACAATTCTAGTAACTATTTCTATCATGCGGCACATCAAATTCTGTGATCTGTGAAAAATACAATCATATTTGAAGACATTTGGATACAGCATTCCACTTAACGACTGGTCCCGGTAATTCCGATTTCTCGCTTCTTTGGTAATTTTTTTAGTGAATATTCCTGTTACATGGCACATCAAAATACATCATATAGGTTTTCTATAAACTATTCAAGCAAATTTGAAGTCTTCCTAATATACCGTTATTCTGGAGTTGGTCTTAATGTGATTGCATTTTTAGTAGATCAAGTAGATCATGTTATATTAATACCAGTTTTCATGCCATACTTTGAAAAATTAATGAAACAGGATTAACATTGCCTCGGACTGACCCCATTAAATTTTCGTGAAAATTTGGAGCCGGATATGTGAACAGTTCAACTCACGGTTTATGAAACTTGAAAAAAATCCATTTCATTTGCAGGTGTTTGGTTGGAATTGGTTTTAAAATTAATTTGTTGGGTACCAATTGCGCACTAAAATGATGGAATATAGAACAACAGCGGTAAAGGTTTTGAACAAAAGTTTTCACCAAGATACATTCGTACATTATAGTGGTATCAAAAATCCATGTTGAAAAAGACTAAGCTTGCTGCTTTAAAGAAGCATTCGAACTTGCACAGGAGACTTCTTTATAAAATATAAATGGTTAAAAAGAATTGATCGTACTAAAAAACTAATTTGAATGCCACCCTAGCCTAATTATAATACTACCCTAGCCATTTACATCACAAAATGGTGCTTATCTAGTTCCCAAAATTACTTATGATACAACAGCTTAAGAATAAATTGTTGAATATACGTTCAATACTATATTGCACCGGTACGTCACTTTGGTAAAAATGGCGTCTACGTCACTTTGTTTTCCTCGTTTTAAAAGGCCATTTTGCATAATTTTTTAAAGACAATTACACTAAAAGACGTGGATTTTTGTGGAGAACTCAGAAATATGAAAACATTATATTTGTCATGAAATGGGCTTATTTTGTACGCAGGAAAAGTGAAATCCATTATCCGAAGAAACTTTTTCCCTTGTATTTTCAACAGTTCATATTGTCAGAATCCAGATGACGAAACATATTCCTTCTTTTACTTCCATCGTGCCTTTATTGATATTTTGTTTTTCTTCCCACCATGTATCATACCCTACATCGATGACATATTGCAGAACATTTCACAGGATTCAGAGCCATTCGGTTGCTTTCGCGCCATCTGCTGAAAATGTCAAATTACTCGGATTTTAATTATATTGGAGATTTTTAGGTCATTTTCCTACTTCCTCCAACGAAAAACGAAAGAGAGGGAGTCCAAACTTACCCAAAACTAATGAGATATTCCCCAAAGCCGACTTAACTTCATCCCATTAATTTTGAGTAAAAAATCATTCCCTCTCCCTTGATTTCCGGTAGTGAAATAAAGACAGCAAATTAAAATTACCTATTGGTAGGTAATGGATTTTAAGTGTGTAGATGACTCGAGAGCGAAGGCATTCTGGTAACTATTCTCAAGGTTGGTTTCTTTACAATCGGCCGTGCCGAAAGGTTTTTTTGAAAATTGTTGCCCGATGTCGGAATCGGACGATGGTTTCAATACAATAGCGACAGCGATATCGTGATTGATTTTGTCGCAGATAGGTCACACAGAAAAAAATATTTTGTAATTTTAAGTTTATTTTCATGCACATATTTGGAGCATGAATATAAATGTAAAATTAAGTTCCACCACAAATACACACGACTTGTCGTGCTTTCTTCAACGAATTTTATTATTTATTTTATTTTCTTTAAACGGAAAACCAATGCACTTCAATGTTTTTTTACTCGAATACTGTTGTAAAATTAATGACATGTAATATTACACGAATGAAAGTGTAAAATTGTATGCTGTTTGATGCTCCAATTGAATTTAATGTAATTTTCAATCAAATTTTGGATTCAATCGTTGTATGGTTACATTCGTATTGATTTACATGTCGTTTAAATTTCATTATTTTTTGGTGTGCAGTAAATATAATGATGTCCTATCCTGTTTCTGGATCTGTTTTTGACGATTTTGAAACAGTTTACTTGGTTTCTCAGTGTCGATCAGCTGACTATAATAGACTTCTTCGACTTAATTTTTTTCCGGGACAAGATGTTTTACCCTCAAAATATACTGTATGTATGCAATGCTCATGTTTCACTGGGATATTAGCAATGCTGGAAAATTCATTGTGCATTGCATACATAAATACCAGAAATACATTTGTACAAAACATTGTCACGGGAAAATTTTCACGTTAAATTATTAACCGCAAACTTGGAGTTATCCAAGGGTGATGTAATTTTTAGGATCTGTTGGAGAACAGTGGAAACATAGCAATTAAAATTAGCGTAACGACTAATTTAGAAACTTGGAACTTTGCGTAACTTTTATGGGCTTGGTGCTAGGAGTGTTTTTGTCGCTTGAAATAGAGCATCTGTGTAGTCATTCGATAAATTTTCTCTTTGGGATGGTTTTGGTTCAATGCCAGCTATCCAACTATTCTGATTCAATAATGTATCCAAATAAACATAATCTTCGTTAAGAAGATTGTTGAATGACTGCTTGAGAAACATTATCCACAATTCTTTGAGAGTAATTGCCGCGACCTTCAAGTTGTTTTTAATCCCTTGTTTTCGGATCCATGAGTGATCATCACGTACCGTTTCAATCCATTATTCATTTTCATTGCTCCAATGACATGATGATCCCTTGGTTGGATTAATTTCGTTATATTAGTAGGCATAAACATATTCTCAATCCTCCATTTTTAAACTGCGTGTTTAATCTAACACGATGCTAAAGCGGTGCAGTGTCACAAAGGGATTGTACATTTGGAGTAATGATCCTATTTTGGCCGTACTAGGAAGAGTGTCGTATCATTTTAGCATTGAGAATGCTGGTTACATTTAAAGCTAAAATTTGTCACTAAAATTTGGAATTTATCATCACGAAACTGGCATAAGTTTAAACGACTATAGCATTTTTAATTGTTGATGGATTCCGTTATTTACCGACCGATTTCATAGTAGTTCAACTCAAAAATTGTTTGCGACTTTATTTTAGTGTTTCAATTCTACACTACCAAATGTGGATACGGGTTTTGCAAACGTTTCGGTAATTGTTAATTTATATTTATATTTCGACCACCAATCGATTCAGATAATCGTCTTTTCTGCTCTGTTCAAAGAATAAGTAAGATTATTGCTGCTGCTGATGCTGTAGCGGTCATGTCATATTCAGCAATATTTTTCAAATTTAGTAGAACCAGTCTGATTTGTTTACGCCAAGAGTTAGATAACCTACCGTCGATCGACTCTTGCGCAACACCCTAGCAAATACTCCTCTCCGCGAGGGTAAGAAATTAAATTGCCTGTTGAGATTTTTTAGCTCGTAGACCCAGCACAAATGGCACAACAGATAGCGAGTAGCCGAATTACTGGTTCATACCGTGCGTATGAGCCATAACGAAAAGGTTCAATCTGAAATTTTCGAGAATCTGTGATTTGGTTCATAAAATCTGTGATATTTATTACAATAAATCGATGAATGTGGTAACCCTTTCACCAAGCGAAAGCCGCACCAAAAAGAAGAGGAGATATTATTGTTGTTATGAGGAGACTAAAATAGTTTCTTTTACGCCTTTAAAATGATAAATATTAGATACTATTCAGCATACTGAGTATTATTCGTGCGATTTTTGTGAATCCGATTACAAAACTTCATATCATCTACTTTTTAATCGCTTAATTGTTAGTATTGAACCTTCAATTTCGGTGGCTACGCTGAGCTTTCTCGCACATATTGCAGCAACACCCGCAAATCGATCGTTCTCCGAAACCGCATTTTTCACATTGGCGCACACAATAGCGCAAAAACTATTCAACGTATTGACTTAATTTTTTATGAGAATGCATGTCCCTGGTAACTATAGAGGTGTTATCTTACTTTTAAAGCCACTCATAAAATTTAGATAGCACTTGTAGCGTGCTATAAAACTTCAATCGTTACTTGTTAGTCAGTCGATGATCCTCTGAAAACTAAATAATAAAAACTTCTCCCCAGTAATTTGAAGAAATATGAGCAAATTTTACTTCAAAATATGAGGTTTTTCGGTGCCATTTTCCATAATTTAAACATTCTTTTCAATTTTTTTCGGTTTATCAAGTAACTACAAATCTAAATCTTATTGAGTTTCTTGTTTCGGGCAATTGTGTCAAGAGTTATCATGCCTTCAGTGGCGCTCCTCGATGTGGAAATGTTTAGATGTCTATTCTTGGAACGCTCGTATGTGTGGCTCTGCGTAATTGACGAAACTTTTTTCGAGCATAATGAATGTATAAATAAGCCTCAACATTACACAAGAGGTCCATTGTTACCCTGCCTTCAAAGTCATAAAACGAAATCACTTTCGACTTGAGTACTTTACACCAGACACCCCCTTAAGCTGTATTTGAATGACAATATCTCTCCGGTGGTGTGTGTAGTCGTTTGTTATCTCAATATCCCCTCGAGGGTGTTGATATATGTGCTCATCCAGAAGTGTCTTGGGAGTGAAGAATTCATCTGTATTGTCTATGCTCTCTGTGTCGTTATTTTCTTTATCCATAATCTTACCACTTTCCCAATCCTTACCATCAGGAAATTATGAAAAGATAAATCACGTCAAGGCACAAATCTCCGATCAACATGGGGAACGTGCTATTTGAGCCAGTCACTATTGATTCCTGATTGTCATTTGAATCACAAACTCAATTTCGGCTAAGATGAAAACGCTTCTTTTGTAAACGCCTGCCAGATGGTTCATAAAATAGGATAGAACTTACCTAACTTACGGCGCCAGGGAGTAATCGCGCTTTCACTACGTAATAGATTGAAATCTAACTAAATTTTTCAGGATGATATTCTGCTTGACTACTAAACTCGGTATGTTTCATCATTGGAGGTAATATGTAGTAGTTGAGTTTTAGTAAGGTCAGGTGAGTTATCCGATTGATTATTGTCAAAAATGGAGAACGTTCGGTTTAATTCCAGATTTAATCAAGTATTTTCCTATGATGGAAATTTTCTTGATTGACTTTAGTTGCTTGCAAAATATTTTACATGTATCTGGTTACAGTTTCTTCAATGCAAAATCTATTACAGCATTTTAAACCAGTCCGTATTGATTTTGTTTATTCTTCATGTGTCAAAAGATTAATCGAATCGTTCAGCTTATAGTTTTGTAGGGGTAGGAAGTTGGACCATAATCATTATCACCACACCCGTGTGAGAAAATGAAAGAAAAAAAAAGAACTTCATATGAAGCATAAAAATTGTGGTAGCGACTAAAATACGTTTGAACACGACAACCTCCACTCGTAATAATACTCGATTGATGTTTTGGTGCTTCTCTTTAACGATTCAGCTGCTTCTATGATACCAAACTGAAGCACACGAATAACTATATAGATAATTTGGCTTGAGTTACGTGAGGAGTGATAACTTTACGTATTGCATGATATGGGTACTAATTCGTGATATTCGCGCAGCAAAACTGTGCTTCCGGTCGATGAGGTTAATAAACTTCATGTGTAATGCAGTATTTACCTACAACGGAAGAAAAGATGAACCTATATCAGCTTGAAAAAATGTTCGTGCTCAGTAATGAGTATTATTAAGTTTTGGTTTTTTTGGGTTTCGAATTCATCTCGTCAGTAACTAACACCATCTGGGTGTCTAGTTAAACGATGTATCTAAAACTAGTACCCAAATTAGCACTAGTTAGACACAACAAGTTTTTTGTGAAACACAAAAAAGCAAAACTTGATTTAAGTTAGGTCTTGTACCCTTAACGCGCGAAACGGTTTAGTCCAATTTTCCCTTTTGGGAATTTATTGAATGAGTATTATATTTTCCAAATGTAATTAAAGCAAATATGTAAAATGAAAAATAAGCCATTTGAAATTATTATCAACGTATAAAGAAATTTTCATCCTTTCGATAGTATATATGAATTGTTTCACAAGCTACCACTACATTCAGCAAAACTTTCGTCACTAATTATTTCAATGACCTAGGTACCCTTGGTAGGATAACACCGAGTCCTTGACATTAAGGTTGAGCAGAGAAACGGACAAAAATTGAAAACGAAAAAAGCAGTATTTTCCGCACTGTTTGTTAGATCTTCCTGAAAATCAATCGGCAGTACTGTAACAACATTCTACATAAGCTGATTTATTTTCACGAATATATAACAAACGGTGTGGAAAAAAAACTGAATTTTTCGGTTTTCGATTCTCGTTCCATTGTTCGTTTTTCCTTAAAGGCTTCGCAACCGACTCAAAGCAATGCATAACATTTGCAGAGCTAGTCCTAACATTAAGAATCATATATACGACATGCTTATTAAATTAGCGCCTAACCTTCTGTACCACCGCATAGTGTAACACTAGTAGTTCCACATTTCTCTCTGCGCCTAATTCAACTATCCAGTTCCATAAATAAGACAGCTCACTCCAAACTGAGGATGCTTGCAGAATAACGCAACAATTAGACCAGGCTTTGTTTGTTTGCGAAAAGTGCACAAAAACATCTTAAAATCCAATTGAGAAATAATAAGTACACAAGTCGACCGTCAAAGCGAACATGATGTCAGTCAGTGGAGTGGCACGCGCGGTCCACAGCTCCTAGTTATATCGGGTCTAAAACGCCAACAATGGGTAATAAGCTCCTGGGTGAGATCTTTGATGTAACAGTTTTCACTTTATTAGTCGCATAAGGTAGCCAATTGTTAATTGCAATGGACTGGTTTACTGAGTGTTTACAAGCTGCAAAGAGGTTCCAGTAATGCGTCACTTCAATGTTATTTCCAAATTTTTCTGCTCTCATCCCCAATTCCGGGCTGGATTGCTGTAATTTCGGTAATACTTACCATTCCCTTCATTTTAAAAGTCGATTGGTAAATCGTATATATCTAGTTATCGAAATGATACCAAAGTTTTATAGTATTTCAGTATTAATTTCAGCTTACCTACGTCGATTCAATTTGCTGAATCGATATCTAGTCCAGATAGCGAAGTAATAAAAAAATTAAAAAAAAAAACAAAATGAAATATTTCACTTCTTATTACATTTGGATTAATAATTAATCAAAAATATTTCTTTATACAGTTCTCTTCACGTATAACCAATCAACATCGAATGGTACATATTGAACCAAACCGTCTTGTTCATCAGGTCATTTTATTTATAATGGACGATCGGATCCAATTAAACTTATTTAAGAAGATGTTAAGAAAGCAAACAGAAAACTGCGATCGAAATTCCAACTAATATCTGAAACTGTTTTAAATCTTCATGGGATATTCTCAGCCTTGAAAAAATTGTAAAAGCTTTTCGACGTTATTGTAATTTTCCTAAAGTGCACATACAAATGTGGCGAATGCAGTGGTCTTAATCATATAATGAAGCAAAACATATACAAGAATCGAAAATAATTTTATATATGAACTTAGATGTGTTTTGCAACGGTTTTTAGAGTAACAGTGTATTCATTCATAAATTGGCTTTGAAGTACCTTTGTATTAGGAGAATCAAAGTGGGATAGGTTGAGTGGAAATGAATCTCGTGGAATCAATAAATTGATGGAACGTATTATTTACCTTCGTTGCGCTTTCCATCAATTCGCGTGTATTTGTTGCTAAGAAAGTTTTCGTCTCCTTAGCCTGTGATGGAGATGACAATATAAAACGTTTTCGCTTTGCGCAACGAAATCTCAGAGACTCAGATGTCTATTGCGAATCTTTTCTAAAATCCACATCGAGACACTTTATCCATGCGCCATCAAGCCGTGCGCCGAATTACGCACATTTTCACTTTGCATTAGTGCAAGCGAAAAAATGGTTTGACTTTTATTTTTATTTCGTTCGCACTCATTTGGGTCACATATAGCAAATCGACAAATCGACGAAACGCTAGTTTATCTCGGGATAGGCAATATCATACACGCATACCGCAACAGCTTGGATATACCTACAAATTCACCTCAAACAATAAACCCAAGCGAACGGTGTACAGTGATCGAATTAAACAGCTATATCAGTAGTACTGATTCAGTACATCGTATCCGTACACGAATGGAAGATACGCACGCACGTTAGTGATGACATGAATTAGTGCTTTCAAGATTGTACATTAAATGTGCTTAAAACGAGCACGACACAAGAGAAAGCATGGTGTTCGATCGGACAAGCTCAGTCGCCTGTTGAACTATACTGCGTAGCGTGTCTCCACAGCCAGTGTAACAGACTTAACAGTCTGCTACACTGGCTGTGAAAGCACGCAGCGCAGTGCTCTGCTCTGCCTACCATTCAACAGGCAACTGAGCTTGTTCCACCAAATCTGTTCTTTAAATAGTCGATGATGACGTCATCATAGAAACTTTTCGCGTTAGGTACATAAATCTGTCGTGCCAGACTAGGGAAGCTCAGCCTTCTGTATGTAAATGCGTAGTATTTTGAATATGTTATACATGATTTAAATTTTCAATGTCATGATATTAAAAAATCTTTGGCTTTATCTATTGGAATCTATTCTTCGAAGCATTTCTGAGCGATATGCGCAAAAAAATTGAAAATTTGCCGAGAGATGGCTGAATTATAAGCGTTTAAAATTGGAATACTTTTCGTTACATACCGTTTTTTGTAGAATTTACAAAGTGCACCCCCATATCGAAAACAAAGGCGTAGTCCTACGTCAAAAATGTGAAAGACTATATGCGGCTGATCAAAAGTAGAATTTCTTATGCAAAACATTCTGAGGCATCAATTGAAGATAGTTTGAATGACCGCACGTTTGTATCCGTTTTACCACAATTCTTCAAACAATACAAGGGTGGAGTTATACCTTAGTCAATATTTCAGAAAGCGTCAGTAAGTGACCGATGGAAAGTAGTAATTATGTAACAAATTCAGGAGAATATATTGAAGACAGTTAGAATGACAGTACGAAACGTTTACTCAGTTTTACCCCAATTTTTTCCATAGCACAAGTGGGAAATTAAACCTGGTTGTGCTTCTCGGAAAGAGACTAAATGCGGCTAATAGAAAGTAGCAATTCTTATGGAATCAAATTCCGGGGAATCAATTGAAGATAGTTAGAAGAACCGCACGAAACGTGTATACCCGTTGTTACCCAATTCTTCACATAATGTATGTGTGAAGTTATACCTTACTCATCATTTCAGAAAGAGGCTGAAAGCGGCTCACCGAAGTAGTTCTTCTTATCTAATACAGTTCAGGGAACCGATTGAACATACCTGGAATCACCGCACGAAACGTGTTTACCCGTTTTACTCCAATCCTTTCCGTTATAAAAGTGTGAAGTTATACTTATCCCACATTTCTGAAAGAGGCTGAAATCGGCTGATAAAAAGTATTAATTCTTATTATATAAAAACCCGTTTTCTTAAATGCATTTAATTTTAAGGGAAGCGTCTGGTGTAAAGGGCAAAAATAATCGACTTCTTTTTTATTCGCTTAAGGTATTGAGCCTCTGGAAATGTCTCCCGCAATCTCGTTGGCCACGCTGAACTTCCTTTGTTTTAAACAACCATGCATTCCACGCGCGTATCATTCCATCGGAAACAACTTTCAAAAAACTGACAGCGATAAAAATACAGTATAAACGATACACTCTAACCTACTTTTACCCAAATTTTCAAGAGAAAATACCCAATTGGTCATTTTCTACAGCGTTTTTTTCCGTGATGCAATTTGAAGTGGAAAACCCTTTAATAGCGTTTTTTCTCGAAACCGCGTTATTCAAATTGGCGAGCACGATAACTCAAAAACTAATCAACGAATTGACTTGATTTTTTATGAGGAGCCTGATGAACTACAAAAAACTGAATAAAATTTTTTTCTCCCTATTATTTTGAAGAAAAATGAGCGAATTTTACAGTAAAATATAAGATTTTTCGGTTTTCATGAAGCCATTTTCCGAAACTCGAACTTTGTTCTATTTTTGTGGTTCATCGACTAACTATAAGTTCAAGCTATACAAAAATTGAATTTCCCGTATCAGCCAATTTTATCGAGTTATCGTGTTTGCCGCGGCGCTCCTCGACTTGGAAATGATTGGACATCTACTCTTGGAATGCTCGTATGTGTGGCTCTATGTGCGCGAAAATATTTTTTTTTTCGTTCACAATGAATGTATAAAACGATTCTAACATTACACAAAAGATTCATTGTTGCCATGCCTTCAAAATCGTAAAACGAAATAACTTTTCATATTCTGACAAATGGCAAAGTAAGCTCAAATGCCAAATTTCACATCATTTGGACAATTTTAGCCCCCGCCCACTTCGCTTGAAGTTTTTTAAATTGGTGCTATTGGAAAACAGAGGAAAAATACATTAAATGCTATAACTTTTGAAGGAGCAATCACAAAATTACAATTCATACCTCTTTTTAAATGAAATCACCTTAGCATTTGAGTGAAGATAAATGCGGGAAAATGGGGTACTGGGTCATTTTGTCCCCGAAATCCTCTATTTTTAATAATTTTTCTGCTCCCTGCTGCAAGTCATACATATTGTGCTGTTTTTCTAATGTAAAAAAATCTCAGAAATCAAACAAACCTTTGCTACCTTCGTCCGAATATCTGAAGTTGGGGTTGTAGGGCCTCTTGTCATTCACATTAAATTTATTCTTCAATCAATTTTGATAAAATGTACCTTATTGAACGTGAAAAATTCTTGGGAACAAAACAAAAATAGATTCGTTGCCTATAAAATTCAGAAACATAAAATTTTTTGACATTAATTCTACGAGCCACATTTTTTTCACAAACCTTCTTTAGGTGTTGGGGTCAATATGACCTCAAATTAAGTTTGAAAATGCGATAACTTTTTAAGTTTTGCACCTAGAAGTGTAGAATTTCTTGACTTTTCCTATTTCATGGAGAGCAACCATTATCAATAGAGTTCAAAATTTTCACTCATTCCTGAAGGGCTGTACAAAAAAAGTTACGAATGTGGTGTTAGCGGGTCATATAGACCCCGATTTCGAACACAGCTTTAAAATACATTTTCAAACAAATCTATATGAACTGGTACTTAAATTGTTTGTTAGAGTTTCAGTTTTCAGTAAATATTACCGTTTTTCACCTTGTTGGTCAGTGGGAATCGTTGCCGAATGGGGTCATGTTTGGCATTCATAGATGAATGAACAACCGTCATCATAAATCACAGGTTTATCGACAGAATACTAATAATAAACACAAAAAATACAAAAAATAGAATGTATATATTAAATTTGTACATGATACGATCGATCTTGGATGTACCGGATTACGATGCCGATTCCGAGGGTACAATAGTATACCGCCAGAATCGGCCAAACATGACCCCATTCGGCACCGATTCCCACTGACCAATAAGGTGAAAAACGGTAATATTTAACAGAAACTGAAAACTTACAGTTTTACAAAAAATTTAAGTACCATATAGATATCATATAGATTTGGTTGAAAATGTGTATTAAAACTGAGTTCGAAATCGGGGTCAAAATGATCCGCTAACACCTTGTTCGTTACAAAAAGTTAACACCTGAAGAAGGTTAAGTGTCCTACCACCCGAACTTCCTGTATTTTTCCAAAAATGAATCTTTGCTCATTTGATCCCTAAGCGTTTTTTACCCTTGAAACGGTAAATCAAAAAATAATTTATTGTTATAGAGTTGATATATGCTGTTTAATGATAAAAATGTAGAATCGAGACTGAATGTCAAAAAATCTGATGCTTCTGATTTTTTTTAGTAAGGAATCTATTTTTATTTTGCTCCTAAAGATTTTCCACGTTCAACAAGGTACATTTTATCAAAACTGATTGAAGACTAATAAAGATATACAAGAAAATTATGAAATTTAATGTGAATGACAAGACGCCCTATAACCCCAACTTCTCGTACTCGAACAAAAGTCGCAAAAGTTCCGTTCAATTTCTGAGATTTTTTTAAATCAGAAAAGCTGCAAAATATGTATGATTTGCAGCACGGGTAGAAAAATTATTAAAAATAGGGGATTTTGGGGACAAAAAGACCCACCCTAGTAACAACTGTGGTTTTATGATAGTTTTATAGCCACTGATAAAACTAAGATTGCACTTGTAGCGTGCTATAAAACTTCATTTGTTACTTGGACAGTACCCAACTTTCCCGTATTTTCGAGAAACGTAACTATCTTCACTCTGATTTTTAATGCGTTTTTTCGTGCGGTTTTTTACGATGTTTTTTTACGAGGATTCCGCAAAAAAAAGTTGTGGTAATTTGAGAATCCGCGTGAAAAACCGCGTTAATTCAAAAATCGGCGTAAAAAGCCATCAGCCAAAGAATATTTTTGGATTTTTTTTGCATGCATTTCGCAAAAATATTTCAAGTCCTTTTAAATGCAAAGAACTTAAACTTTTTTTCTGAAAAAAAATCTAAATGTTGTTAAATGCAAATAACTTAGAACATTTTTGGCAGTTTTTTTTGCGCAGATTTCACAATTACCACGGTTTTTGCAAAAAATATTCTAAATCCTTTGGAATGCAAAAGACTTAGAAGATTTTCGGAAAGATGGAGGATGGACGCATATGAAAAGTATGAGTATTTTCGGAATGGACTTGATGAGTAGGTGCCAGAAATTGATTTTTGACGCCATTTTGATATCCAAGATGGCGACTTCCGGCTTAAGGAAATTCTCTACAACTCAATCAATGTGGGTATTTTCGGAATATTCTTGACGAGTAGGACACAAAAGTCGATGTTTGACGTCATTTTGAAATTCTAGATGGTGATTTCCGGTTGACCGAAATTCCCGCATAACAAATCTGGGCGATCATCAAAAACTTCCTCGAATGTAAAAGATCTAATCATAAACCAGCGAAATGTTGCAAGAGAAAAGAGTGCGATGAGATCGCAAGTGAGAGGAGAAAGAGAAAGAGGTGGTGTGAGTTGGAGGTTTGAATTGATTCAAATTAAACACATTGCTAAAATTCTAGTAAAATCAACTGTTTAATTAAAACTATTTGTACTACAACTTCAACTTCCAAAAATACCCATATTGATTGGGTTATAGCAAATTTTACTAAACCGGAAGTTGCCATCTTAGATTTCAAAATGACGTCAAAAATCAATTTTTGACGCCTACTCGTCAAGTCCTTTCCGAAAATACCCATGTTGTTGAGGTGCCTTATGGAGCCTTCCAGTCCCGTCTCTTCCATCTTTCCGAAAATCTTCTAAGACTTTTGCATTCAAGGACTCCATGCAAAAAAAACTTCCAAAAATATTCTAAGTCCTTTTCTGAGGGTTTTTTACACGCATTTTCGAATTACGCTATTTTGTAAAAAAAAAACTCTGGGTGTACTAAGGTGACTTCCTTTAGAGAGAGGTATGAATTGTAATTTTGTGAGTTCTACTTCGAAAGTTATAGCATTTTATATTTTTCATCCATATTTTCCCATAGTACCAATTTCAACAAAAACTTCAAGCGAAGTGGGCAGGGGTCTAAAATTGTCCAAATGATGTGAAATTATGCATCAGAGCTTACTTTGACATTTTCACAATATGAAAGGGGTAGGGGGTACTTTGAGAATTACAAAAAATTGCGATGTCCTAATAAATATTGTAAGTAACACAAAGCATGTAGTGATAGTAATATAAGATCAAAATTTGATGGCAAACATTAACTGGGGTCAAGATAAAATTTCACGTTAATGCTAACATCAAAAAAGGGATATACTGTTTTTTTTTCTTATCTTACATTCCTTTAGTATTTGATCTGTTCCACAATTATTCTCCATGGTCCGCTTCCAGAGCAAAGTCGAACATCAAAATTACAACAAGTAGAAATCATATTTTGATAATAGTATTAAATTGAAATCTTATTTTGCTACCAGTTTTAGATTTTTTAAATATGACATCAAATTTTGATCTCATTTTGCTATCCTTCTTTCTTAGAAAAATTTTCTATGTTCGTATTTCTTTGATGAAACATCAAAGTGAATACATATTTTGTTATCAAAAAAAATTTCAACATCTCGATGAGCTTTCAATTTACTCTCACTGATAGCAGAATTAGTTTTCTGTTTGATGTCATAGGACAATTTTGCTGCTCTCCATTTTGATCTTTTAACCGTTAAAACGACTAAAACGACAACAACCTGAGTAATCATTTGCCGAACATCACAACATCAAGTTTAGTGTTCAATTTATCAGACTCTTTTCGGGTTGTCTCCAACCTCTCAGACGACCACACTAACTTTGACTACTTCACCATTTAAAGGATACTTAATCCCATTAATTGAAAGATACGGGAACTTTGTTTATTGGGAAGTTCTCTCAGTTTACAAATGAACCTACAAAAGTGTTCCTTTTGAGCTACAGGTATTTTAAGACATACAACTTATTTACAGAAAATTATAATATCTCTGTAACGGGTAAGATGGCATGCGCAGAAAAATTTTTTGCTTCAAATATCCATCGTCTCTCGAGAGATTCTGTTACCGTCCCTTTTGATTTGTAACTATTGAGAGGCATCTATGTTGGAATTTATTTGTAGTATGAAGGAAGGTATTAGCAAATACAAATATGTTAATACTTAGTTACTAAGTTAGACAATATCTTCTTACAAACTGAGTTTTATTGGATTCTGGGATGATTATGATTTTCATTGGCTTAGTTTTCGATAAAAATACACTAAAAAATTCAGTTTTGACAAGGAAAAGTTTTTATCAAATAACTTTTTTTTCCTTAAAGTGCCCAACTTGAATTTTTGACAGTAGGTAGGGAACATAATTGACTATCTTGGAACAAAATTTCATCCAAATCAAAAATGGGTTTTTCGACTTTAAATTTTTAAGTGTAGCAGTCAATGAAGATTTTTTTCAATATTTTTATTCAAAAATTTGATTAATTTTGTGAAAATCACTCCTACAGTTTTTTTGTAGGATTTACCATTTTTAGACAGTCTAGATCATTTTTGGAAAAACAAAGTATGCAAAGTGGCTTTTTGTGACAAAGTTCTTATGTACAGAAAATTTCATTAAAATCTGAGAGGGTGCTGCCAACATTTGTTCGAGTAGGCGCGAAATTCGTCTTTTGTTCTTCTGGCTTTGTAAAAAATATATATTCTCGTTAGCGTAATTTTGTTGTTGTAATATTTTCTGTTTTTTTTTTTTTGATTAACATGACATAAGTTTACTAACCGCAATAAAAAATAAATCTCTAATTCAGCAACGTAGATTTTCGAAAAAAAAAATACTACTGTGAACGTTACTGGTTGAGAAACTACGGACCCACTGCTGCATCCTAACCCCGGAGAAGGACAAGGACAAACAAGGACGTTTTAATAGTCATCATCGTTTGTTTCGGTTTGTTATGAAACCCGCCGTATCTAAGAAGTGTCTGTCCCGCCAAAAAAAAGGTCATTTTTACCAACTGGGACTCAACGCCGGCTGGGTACAACGTTCGGAAGCGGTTGCGTGATTGAAGGAACCATTTACGCTCGAAATCGGACCAAATCGAGCCAACTTCAACAGAATACGGATTGGAACCCCTCGTCGCCGCAACCAACGGCATACCTACATCTCACCATCTATTTGAAACAAGTGATCGACGGAACGGGGAGTTCCACAATAGGCTTATCGAAAAGCAACATCTTCCGGCAGGTAAAGCAGCACATCGACAAAACTACCAGGTATGACTCCTCTCCTTTCCCACTTCGTCAATCATCAATGGCCCCATTATTTGCTTCACGTGCACAGTACTGAACAGATAATCCGGAATCCGAAAATAAAACAAAAACCTTTTCATTTATATTCAGAGCCAGTATTCCTCTCATATTTGTTTCTCGGTAAATCCGCTTAGATACACGGTAAGTTTCGAATTGATGGAGTCCTCCCTCAGACTGTTGCCGATCCTGAGAGATAATCTAATTAAAAAAATAAAAAAATTTCGGAGGGGGTCAACAATTTCGACTTTGAAACGTCCATTGTACAATACGTAATATGTAATACCCTCATTTAATTAAAATCGGTTTTGGTAATCAAATCTGGTTTGGAATGACTTAGAATGAATTTGAAATAAAAAATTATTTTTAAATTTCGCAAAAAGTTAAAAAAATTTCAGGGACGCCCAAGACCCCTGGATCCGCCACTGTAGTTGGGTCGACTGTGTAACCCACATTTACAATTCTTAATCATGAATCAAACACCCTGTATAACCCCTTGAATACAGTAGTTGGGTGAATATCTAACCAAAGTTATTTGCTCAATACAAAGATATTAACACCAGTTCCAATGTTTCTATTCAAATAAATACTACACATTTTACCACAACATCCGGAATGCAATTAGCTGCGGCAATCCAGAAATGCAACATGATCTACCGGAACCAACATGTTGCAAATACTGCGGTTAACATTCCTGACGATCAATCGATTAACACTAATGTAGATGAAGCAGAGTGATGGCACAGCATCGAGTGTCATTCCGTGCAGTGTGGTTGAACTTGTTCCTTTCACAGAGCACTCACAACAGCATCACAACGTGGCTGACGAAGGATTCGTTTGCGACCATGAACTTGAACTTATCATCATCACTGCACGTGATTTGGAGTGGAACCACATTTGAAAGGTGCTCGAATGGTAGTCGGTGCACTGGATGATCTATCTGTCTGTTAAGCAATCATAGATGGTGCTTCTTGAAAAAAATTAAACATTGTCGAATTAAATAAATTGCTACGAATAAGTTGTCGGATTTGGTACCATCAGGGTCAAGTGAGGCAAGGGTCCAACAAGGCCCAAGCTTCTGATGACATATGATCCAGTAATAAAAAAATGACCGGATTTCAACTGGGGCCCCTAACAATAAATCCATTCATATTTAGTAGTATGTATTTAGATTCGAGTGTTGTTAAAACTGTCAATACCCGGCACTATGATTGCAACTCCACGTTGTGCAGAAAGCTATGTTATGACAGATCATTGCACATGAATTGAGTTCTTGTCGCCCGGTCTCACGAACACTTCTGCAGCTTCCTGGTTGAAAACAATCCCATTTGATTTTGCCGTCTTTGTTTATTATTTTCCACCAGCTAGTGATGTAGTGTTTGTGTCATGTGCCGTGTACGTACATGAGCCGTAGAAAAGTCTATAGCTATGTACATGGAAGCGCAGTCATTTCTTTAGTTGTGCCAAATTGAATAATGCATCATGAATGTGCGATGAATTAAAAGACAGCGGTCCGATGAATTATTTTTTGCCCTACAAAATATCACTCGCTGAAAAAGGCGCAACACAAAATTTGCCCATTTTCTTTCTATTGCTTCAAATGTTAAGGCTAACAATATGTTTAATTGCTTTATTGCTGTAGATGCTTCACAGCAGTGGTTTTCCGATGTCTTTATAATGCGAGTCACTTTATCAATTCCACAATTTGAGTAGTAATTGGAGGCACATTTTCGCTTTCTTTATATATATGATTTTCGCAGGCTAGTGCGCAAGGGAGGGGGGTGGAGGGGGGCTGGGGGTTCAAACCCTCTCCCATGAAGGTTTTGAATCACTTTTATAAGTTTATTAACTTCTTGTTCAGGAAAAAAATATACTGCAAACCGTCTTGACCAATAAAATGTCATGTGAGTTCGGTGACTCTAGAAACAAGTCAATGAAGAAACCAAGGACGAAACTTTGCGAGAGTGGCTGTAAAGGGATGTATGTCAAGTTGGACGGCTTCTCTGAAGGATCGGTTCACGTTTCGCTAAGCTTCGATATTAGCAACAGTAGTGAGTAGACAGCAGATGTCGGTCAGTGGGCTAGTAACGGTAGCTAAGGAGGAGAAAAACACGAAGTTGGAGAAAATCGGGATATCATTGTCTAGAGAAATTTTACCACCGATGGATATTCCGTTGGAATGGAAGCGAAATGGATCGCGAAAATATGCATCGGTATAAAGTGAAATACGGCCGCCGGGAAGTTCTCAGCACCAGATAGCAGATAAATAGAAACGACTAGCACCAACAAGGATAAGAAGCCCGACGAAGGTTGCTGTAAGCAGATGTAAATCCTTTTAGTCGACACCTCCGGATCGATTCATGTCTCAACAGGTGACGATATTTGCAGCAGACCTGAGCAGGTCAGATGTATCGCGAAGGTTTGACAGCAAGTAAGGAAAAGTAGCTTTGGATAAAAACATGACGGCACAAAACAAAATAAGTAAGAACACAAAGCAGTTTCCCCGGGTGGATGAGGTTCGCGAGATACAAGAGATTTAGGTTTAGTCGGTTGGCTTAACAACTACTACAGACCAATCCAAATCCACCGCGAGCCAGCAGGCAGCGCACAATGGTCGGAAATACCAAAAACGTTCACTGGAGGCCAAACCATCGAATATATTCACAGGATGTCTTTGGAGGAATTGTTTGTATGAATATTCCCCACAATCTGAGAAAATTAAATTGAGGCATGGCCTACTATGATTGAACTAGAAAAATTATTTTTTTTTACTGACGAGGTAGAAAATTGGTGTCTTCGACAAAGTTTTAGAAATGCTCATAATGAAGAATTTTATTGAACAACTTGAACTTGTAGGACTTAATGTTAGCGATTTATAAAGTGTTTTCTAGGGCCCTCCACTTTTGTTTGGAACATGGTTTGCACGAAAAGTCAGTTATATTAAAAAAGTTATATTAAAAAACCTAATTAAAGGGTGTTGCTATAGAAAACGCTTTATAAATCGATAACTTTAAGTCCTACTAGTTCAAGTTGTTCAATAAAATTCTTCATTACGAGCATTTCTAAAACTTTGTCGAAAACACCAACTTTCTACCCCGTCAGTATAAAAAGTTAATTTTTTTTTAGTTTGATCGTAGTAAGCCATGCCTAATTTTAATTTTTATCAGGTTGTGGGGAATATTCTCACAAACAATTCATCCAAAGATACCCTGTGAATATATTCGATGGTTTGACCTCTAGGGAATTAAGTTCACGTTTTTGGGGCTTCCGACCACTATGCAGCGGTGTCTTTTGATGACTTCTTCTCGATAACAAACATTTACCCAATTTGTTGAGCTGAATCGTTTGGTTCACAAGACTAGGTCCAGGCCTCTGAAAAAATCTTCAAAATTTGAGGGTTTCTGTACGTTTCTTTTAAAATAAACTTTAAAAAAATCTCAAAAATTTCAAAGTTTATATGGAAGTTTATATGGAAAATTGGTTAACATTGAAAACAAATTCTTAAAAAATCACCTCATCAATCAAAACACCACCGTTGTTCTACTGGTCCTACTGCTAGGTTCTCGGAAAGGCTCCCCATCAGAATCACTCACTACAATTGCAGACGAGACGGGGTCTGTCACCCACTAAAACATTGCTTATAGCCAATTGCAGCGGGCCGTGATTCTGAATGTGATATTCATTGTACGTTTCACATATGCAAAGGGCTCGAATGTTTGTACGTTAGCGTGTTCTATCGCGTGTCCGTTTGAATGTCGCGCGTGGTAACGTGTATGTAACTTCGCGTAATTAAATTCTGTTTTATAACGGTGCGCATTTCCAATATTCGCGTGTGTTCTTAGATAATTGCACGCGAACCGTGAATCTGATACATAATTTTTGGTGTGCGGTTTAGATGCTAAAAGAAAATGAGTTCTTAATAAATTCATTTGTGCGTCCCGGCGCTAACATATTGCTGGGATAGATTAGTTCTTAACAGAACTTCTGGTCTAACGGTACATCACATTTAACCAGTCGTTTGATTGGAAATATAAATAGTTTTTCAGTTTTGGGATTTAGCGTCAAGTCGGCGCTAATCTATTTCGACAATAAGGTAATGTCGGTGTCTGATAAGACGAAATCGAAACGCACCCGTGACATTACTAAGTTAGGATCTGTGCCGTAAACGTACAAAGAGTGGCATCACCAAAAATTTTCGCCTTTAGGAGGAAGAGGTGCTTACCCAATTTTTTCTCCTTTACGCAGTGGTTTTTTTCGCCAAAAACGTTTAATAATATGATATCAATGTACGCATACAACGATGATGTTACAGTAAGTTATATATTCTTTCACAATTATCATTGAACGCTAACGGTTACACAAATGACAGTCGATTTGCTTATACACTGAAGTCTCTTTTTATGCGTCGTAATTCAACTTTTTAAAGCGAATTTTCGAAGTTTTTGATTTGCGTCTTCCACATGGATTTTCAAAATTTCGCGTTTTGAGTATAGACAAGTTTTAGATACAAGTGGTCGGAGAACTTGTCAGTGAGGTGTTTGATTGACTTAGGCCGCTTACAGAGTGGCGGCGAGAAGCTGAGCTGGCGCAGGAACTGACATTAGAATGCGAGATGCGAGAAACCTGCTTGCTGCAAAGTAAAGGGATGACGTCAGAGTGAAAGCGGGTTGTTGGCGCAGATCCGCTCGGTTTTCACTCTGGCATCACCCAGTTGGTTTGCAGCAAGCAGGTTTCTCGCATCTCGCATTCTAATGTCAGTTCCTGCGCCAGCTCAGCTTCTCGCCGCCACTCTGTAAGCACCCTTACTTGGTTGGAGTTGGATTAAAAGACATGGCCTGTTTTCTGAGACACTCGTCTGACACACAACTTCGAATGGGAGGCGTATGATTTAAATCTTAGCCATTATCATAAAAAGCTTTAGAATCGTTAAGTTATCAAAGAGCTTTTCTAAAGATTATAATTTTCCTATAAAACTTATTTCGAAGAATATGAAGGAAGCAGTCCAGATAAAATAAAGAAACGCGAATTGAAATCGAAAAGCATTTTTAATCTAGTTTTTATAGCTTAGTCAAATGAGTATATAATAACTTTTCCTCTAATCTATGCTGCATATTACGAAAACGAATTTTCAGGTCACAAAATACTATCTGATATATTATACTGATCTCCAAAATTTTCGTAGTGTATTTTGAGGATGTCATGTTGCCCAGTGGATATGAAAACTTTTTTTTTAATTGGTCAAATTGAAGGCATGGACTTAGACATAGGCATGCTGGTAACTAGGGTTCGCAGTACCGACCCTTTTTTAGCGAGAACCGGTACTACGGTACTGAAGCCCTCAGTACTGGTAGTACCGGTAAAGTACCGGTACTCGAATATTTTTTTAAAAAAATCGAAAAAAGCTTCAAAGTGAAATTGAATGCTTAAACTGATGACCTTATTCTCAAATGATTGATTTGTGCTGATCAAAAAACATGTTTATTGTTTTAATTGCTTCGCTATGGCATGACTCATTTCAGCAGAAGATATTTTTCGTATGCAGCACCTTTTTTATTTCGAAATCTAGGCCACTTTGAAATCAATAACTGCTAAGCGGTGAGACTTCTTCGATTTCACAGATTGTAAATGCAAGAAACCCTTTAAACAACAGTAAATCAAAGCGATCTCCGCGCAGGCTGCTCGCATTTCCCCTCTTGCTTTTCTGTAAATTGGTTTCGACCTTTATGTCGAAACCAATTTACCAAACCAATTGTTCTCTAATGTATACCAACGCTCTTTGCTTTTCTGTAAACTATGGAGTTTTGCTGTCATCAATAATTACAAATCGCCCCATTTGAAGCAGTTCACCAAGTCTAAAATTGTTAGCTACTAAATCGCTGTTCGTTCTTTTATAGATAAAGGTTTAAGAGCAAACCAAATAGACATGACTTAGACCATAGTCTTATTACGCGCCACCCAGTGAATAATAAAAACCAATTAGAATGTCGCTAATAAAAAAATCATAGCAAATTTTTACATCTCTGACACTAGATGTGAATATTTTGAAATTTAGTACAAGATCGTTAAAATTTAATTACTCAGCGCATTCGCGAATAGTTTTTTTTCTTCTTGTGTTGCCTTTTTGTCGTTGAGAACTGATGTGTCCACTACCAGGGGGTTCTCTGTGCGAGCCTTTTGGTGTGGGGGTGATAGGCGGGCCTATTTAAAAAAAAGATCGGTAAAATTTAATTTCGACAAAATAGTTACCGAATTTGAACATTCCGTTCAGTACAACGGGAGCTAGCAATGTTTAACTTCTAGAATTATTATGATCATGGCCCCACCTAATTCCCCCACAAAGGTGTTAGCTCAACGATATATCTAGAAGGTAATTAATATAATTAAAAGTTATCTTGCAGACCGATATTCTGAAACAGGTCCCCCTAGAGAGTCCACATATTTTTCATAAAAAAATTGTATGGTACCGAAAATACCGGTACTAGATTTTGTTCAGTACCGGTATTCCCCGGATTTTCGGTACCGGTATTACCAGTACCACAACCCTACTGGTAACTGGGATGCCGAAAGTGACCGATTCATGATAGTGCGAGCGCGGGAGTTGGTTGGTTCACGCTTGAAAACGCCTTTGAAATTTTGTAAGTGCTGAGACGTTCACCTTATCACAGGGATGTTATCATGTTGCGAGATCGCGGGCGTAGGTGTGCATGGATGATCGCGACGGACTCGAGCGTATGTAAGTTACCGTTTTTTGTCGCGTGTGCAATCGTGTATGTAACTTGCCGTGTATTAACTATTTCCTAAAACCGTGGAACCATTCGCATGGATGATCGCGCACGAATCATAAATCTGATACTTAATTTTTAGTGTATGGTAAAGATGCTAGAATAGAGTCAGTTTCACTATATCACTAGTGTTCATGTTACCATGGAACGTGTTGTCTAGTAGCACGAGCGACATTTTTTAATTGATCCAACTGAAGACTAGGCTGCTAGGACCGAGGGTAGGAACTTCCGGACGTGACTGATTCATGATCACGCGAGCGGTGGGTTAATACTTAAGACCGCGCTTGGAAATTTATAGGTGCTAAAACGTTCATTTAATTACCGGATTGGCGAATTGCGGAATTAAGTATGTGTGAATGATCGCAATTGCATGTTCGCATTTGAGACCAGGTTTGTGTTATCGCGAAGGCCACGGGCGTTTGTACGTTTGGAGTGGGAGAGATTGTGAGTGAGAGAATATGCAATTAATTGTGTTAGTGAGAATATGAATCTAATTTAAGATACAGTAATAGAAGAAAACATAACATGTCTAATGAGAAAAAATATGCAAAGAGGTTAATTAGAAATACATTTTCTTTCCTTAATCAGCCTGTGCACGATGACGAAGTTGACCGATAAATTGACACACAATGACCCACTGCAAGCCGTGCCATTAAGCTGTTGAGCAAGGTTTGCACAGAAAAAGCAAATCCACGGCGACCCGCCAATCGGCCAAGCCAGTGTGCACAGGCTGTTGATTGACCATTAGTTTGGGTTGATGCAGAGTATGAAAAACACAAAACATAAAAAAGGCCCATAAGCCCTCTCGGTCTCCTCGATGCATCACTATCGATGCGTAATGCAATAACCATCTTAAGCAGTTGTCTGTCAGAGGTTCTTTAAAACTAATGCCAAAATATGCTTCATGATGTTTACAATACCGCCAAACCCGTTAACCTAGGAGAGGGGAGGTATTCATCGGCTTTACATAACAATAATGTAGGAAATATCTATTGCCTCGACCTCATGAATTCATTATATCTGATTTAGTCAATTCACTATATCTAGAAATTCAGTCAGGACGGGAACATTTCAGAAATTAATCAGCATGAAGATCATTTTGCGTCTTAAAAAAATTATTTCATAGATCTTTTTTTTTCTTTTGGGTCAGGCGGTAAATCGATTACCTTGTACAGAGCTGAACTGAATTTAGTTCTCAGTCTTGCCACATAAGATTTTAAATCTTTTAAACTCGAAAAAGGAGGTGTGTGACCATAAAGTAGAAACCTCTATAATCAAAATAAAAAAAAGATTTTGTACCAAGAAGAAATATAAATTTGACCGCTTTGTAGCACCTATAAGACAGGTTCGATTAGGCCCATGCTTTTAATAGATTTTTTTGACAATAAACACTTTGCAAAGTAATACGTTTCTTTTCAATTCGAGATGAGTATTTTGTTTATCCAATCACGTCACGTCCCATCGTCACGAGGGCTCTTCGCGTGACATAGAAATGTAATGCAAGCGAACGGGTTGAAAAGGCTATCTATGTTATGAACTGCAAACAATGTTATATCACTATTCTTCGGTCAACTTTGACCATCAGCTACCATTTGGCGGCACGTGTGTAAGGTTTTTCGTTTGGCATGTCTTTTATGAACAAAAAAAATCATTATCCTACTTATCGCTCTAAAGGCAATGAATGAGAAGTTTACGGATTATTCGGAATGTTTCTCAAAAGATTGGTATTCGTCGCGATTCACAAAACCTCTCGGCTAGGGTAGACTATCCATTATTTATCTCAGCTCATTCGTGCATCCTATAAATTTGAATTCCTTAGTTAGAGTATTAAAAAAATTCGTTTCGTACTAGGATGGGGGAGATAAGGATTTTTTTTTTTTGAAAATTTGTGACATGGGGGTCAATTTGGGCCAATTTTTGTGTTTTCGAAATTTACGAATGGTTTCTTTTTGTACTATTTCATTAAAACAAAGTAAAGATCTCGATAATTGTTTAAACATAATCCATTGATCGTAAGCTGTGTAATGAAACAGTTTAGCAAGTTGAGTAATGAAATGAAGAAGGGATCATCTACCGTATTACATGATGTGGCCTTACATCTATATTCATCTCGTGGGTATGAAACTGGAATGTGAAGTGGTGTTTGACTGCTATGCGAGTCCAAGGGATTTGAGCCCTATGCTTGGGCAAACTAGAGAAGGGTCTAGCATCAGTCTCATCGAAATCATTGCTTGGTGCCGCTTGTTAAGTTGATACCGTTGTTACCTATAACTGTGCTATTTGTGCAATGTCAACCCATTTGCACGTTTTTGATTCAATTGACGTTAACTGGTGTTTGTTGGGAAAAATCAACTTGAAAATACCAACCTTCCAAGAGAGTTGTCTAGCACGAGGTTTTCCACACTCCATTTTCCATTCTAATCACGTAGTATACTTGCGAAACGAGACCGCATCTGAACACTTCGAATCCGTTCCGGGATGACATCATAGAGATGATAAATTACGAATTTTGCGTCACACATCGCTCTACAAGTGTTTCGCGGGTCGCATTTCAAGATGAACAAGATGCAATTAAGTTAATGAATACGAAACAAGCAATCTCCGCGAACGTGCTACCGAGAGTGACTTCTTCCATCTGCTTTGCAATGAGAAAAAAAACATTATATTCGTAGCATAATTACAGGGTAAACGTCAGGTCGGTCGACTTGGCAACACACATTAACCCGTTATGGGTCAAACTTATACGAAACTAAATAGTATCCTAGGATTCCTAATAGATGTACCGATCGTTTTGGTCCAACTGATACTACTCTCCAGTAAATAGAAATTACTTCAACAAGGCAGACATTTCTCGTTCCAACATGTTATAACTAAACATCGTAATGTAGTTGACTTTTCCGACGGATTTTAGTTCAACTAACAAGAGACTGACCGTTACTGGGTTAAAGTACGTGCACTGCGGGTCTGTTGATGGTGCACCTAAATCATTGAAATGCAATCATTTTCAATAACTTGCGCCGATGGGATGCTAGCCCCTTCACTCGAATCAATTCAAGAGAACCGCCATGCTAATGTCAGTAAAGGTTCATGTGAAAACGCAGATTTGCAAAGCAGGTGCAATTTAGCGTCGTAGTGTATCTGACTAGCAGGATGGAAGAATCTATTGTTTGACATTTTGACAAGCAAATATGCACGACTATCGACACGGTTACCCTAAATGGAGTTCATAGAGCGCAAAGCGCATAACGAAGATTTAAAAATACAGCGATCGGATGCACACCAGTGGTAACTAGATTCTTGATGGAGGTGGTGACCTTATGGACTATGGCAAGCAAGCTTCCCACTAGCCTGAGAATTCTTTTTATTTTTAGATGAGATTTTTATTAGTTGGTTTGTTGTATAGTATAGACAGATGATTGTTTTTAGTTCGTTTGGGGGTTCGGAAATAATTTCCTTAAAGACAATGTTGAGTTATGGAAATTAGAAATCAACCTGCTCGGACCTCCGGAATGTATTAAAAACCTAGTATTGAATTTTCCCATTAGTTTACGGTAAGGTAAAAAATTAAACAAAACTTAATGTATTGCCCCAATGTGTATAGGTTCGACATTGCCTATGATCGCAAGCAGTGTTGTTAATGTTGAATTCTACGTTACCGCCGATAACGATCCGCGCCATTTCCGGGTTGAATTTCACGTTAATTTCATCATCATCGTCAACGCACTTCGTTGAATGCAACGTTAGCGGTATCTAAAAAAATTTATTTGAAGTGTTTTTTCGCTTATTAGGAATTTTCACATATAGTTTAATTTTATGTTAAGCAATATTTCTGTAAGTAAGTATATTTTTAATTTTATTCAAAGTACAGATTCTGAGGTTAGTTATTTGAGCATTCCTAAAGAGGACATAGATCTAAAGGAACAAATCTAAATTGCGCAATCTCGGTGGCCAGTATATGTTTACCCTTTTCAAGTTCACAGGCAATGGAAATTGATCATACAAGCTTCGTGCCCCCTTGCTAAATTTCGGGCGTAAGGGGCCGTACACTAATTACGTAAGGCTTTTTTAGAGCTTTTCAACCTCCCCCTCCCCCCAGATAAGAGTTCGTAAGATTTTGGTGAACTCCCCCTCCCCCTACATAAGATCTTATCATGATTATCGTAATTAAAAAATCGAATTGTTAATTCATCAAATAATAAAATAGCGAAAACGATATGTATAGAATTATTACAATAAAATGTGACTTTTCTACTGTGTATCCCGGTAAAGCTCAGTAGCAAGAGCCCCCTCGAACTGGGTCTCAGGGTCGGCTTACTACTGGGTAATCGGAGGGGTTTCGTGAACAACTGTGCAGGGTACTATCACTTGACTAAACTGGGTTGTGAAATAAACAAATTGAAAATGGAATCTAAACTTCGGAAAACTGTTTTATTAATGAAAACTATAACTTTAAAATATTTACTTTTATTTAACTATTGCTTGTGTGTGAGTGTGTATGTGGGTTGTGGGTTTATACTGGTACGTACCGCTGCTGTTGCTGGAAGTTGCTGGTGGTTCGGGGTCGCCCTGCGAGCGCTCGCGTTGCTGCTGCTGACGACGATTGGGTTCGGGAACTGGTGACAATGGATACTCTATTTCGCTGGTGGGTTTGACGGGTTCTTAACGGCGTTGGTGGAGGCTGGCGTCTTCCCTCATTGACTAGTATCGACAGGCCCAGGACGATACCGGAGTGACCGTGCCGAGAGGGGTAAGTCCTTCTTAGCGGTTATGGCCCAAGGCCAGAGGACGATCGCTGGTCTTTGACGGGTTAGACGTAGCAAGCATCCAGGGCTCGCTAGGCCGAATCGTGTGCTGCCGGGTGGTGATGATCGAGTCACCCAAGGCACGGAAAATTGTATAAAAAACCAAAAGAAGGTCCTGAATGTATCTGGTTCACCTCACGCTTTAATTCACTTTTTGAATTATTAGTTTTTTTTTAACTTACTTCACTTTTAATGTGTCGAGCACACGAACGCCAGACAACTTGTGATTCCTGCGGGGTTGCAGCGGGATGTTTTATGCCTTAGGTAGCGTAACATTTTGGCGGTTTTCCACAGCTTTCTTGGGGCGAACTTTGGGTGTGTCGCGCTACCATTTTTCGCCTGCCGTATAACAGCTTTCCTCCCCCTTTCGTTAACTGTTCTACGGTTTGGTGTTCGTTACTTTTACCACCCACTTGTACCCACTGTGTTGTTTTAGTGTGATGACAATAATTTGTGCGTTTATTCTAATCCTACTAATCCTAATTTTAACAATTAACAAATAATTTATAATTCACATTTTATACTACTAACCCTACTAAACCTACTAATAATTAACCCTTTTACATTTAGTGACGTGACAGTACAACTAAACATTTAGGCACATATTTAAAACAAATAGAGAATTTTGTAACAAACGGTTACAAAAACTCATGACAAGGTTTAACTGTAATTATCTGCAGAATATTAATTGCATGCCAATCTCGCCCAGTAGAAAGAATAACTGTTGTCAGATATTCAGTAACTCCAATTTGGTCCACATGATCTGCTTTACTATATTCCACTTCCTTTGAATCTATTTTCTTGTGATGTAGAATTTAAAAGAGTCTTCTGGCATGAATTTATTCTGAGTTCCAGCTGTGACGCTTATCGTACGCATAGCTCCGAGTTAACCATCTTCGAATTTTCTTGAATTAAAATACAGTTCACACTCTGGAAATATTCGACATTCAAGATCTTTGACAATCGCATGTTAGACCATTTTCCAGATACCTTGCGGGTTTGAATCGAACGTTTGAAAAGAACAAAGTCGGTCTAACAACACGAAGGGTATCAACACTTCTTAACTTGTAAGGCATATTCTGACTCCAGTTCCCGAACAAAACAATGTACAACCAAGAGCCAAAAAATTATTCATATTGTTTGATATACAAGGATTATATGGTACAAATGAAAATAGTTCCCTTTTCTTATTAAAAAGAATATTTTCCTTATGGATTTATTTTTTTAAGCTTGTTTTATGATATTACGTAAGAAAGAACAAACTCTCCCTCCCCCTCAGATAAGAATTTGTAAGATATTTTGAAACTCACCCTCCCCTCATATGCCCTTACGTAATTAGTGTATGGCCCCTTAAATCCGTTCGAAATTCCGTGTAAAATTCCGGGCAAAATTCTGCGTTGAATTCCGCGCGAAATTCCGTGTGAAATTTCGCGCAAAATTCCGTGTAAAATTCCACCAGAAATTCAAGATAAAATTCCGTGCAAAATTCCACGTGAAGCTCCATGCGAAATGCGGCGTGAAATTTCGTGCGAAATTCCACGTAAAATCATACGCTAAATCTCGTACAAAAATCCCTGCAACATTCCGCGCAAAATTCCGTGTCAAATTCCACGGGAAATTCCACAAGAAATTCCGCGTTGAATCCTGCGCCAAATTTCGTGTGAAATACCGCGCAGCATTCCACGTGAAATTCCGTGTGAAATTCTGCTAGAAATTCCGGGTGTAATTCCGTGCGAAATTCCACATGAAATTTCACGTGAAGTTCCGCACGAAATCCCGTGTGAAATTCCCAATAGAATTGCGTGCGGTGTTCCACGTGAAATTCCGTGCGAAAATCAGCGCGAAATTCCGTGTGAATTTCCGGGCGAAATTCCACGTTAATTTCCGCTCCGAATTCCGTGTAAAATTCCACGTGAAATTTCGTGCGAAATTCAGCGTAAAATTCGGCGCAAAATTCCACTTGAAATCCGGTGAGAAATTCCAAGCAAAAATCCGTGCAATATTCCGCGCGAAATTCCACGTGACTATCTTAAAGCTACTCGCTGCCTCTGCTCACTATTGAACTGAGGGGTGAAATTTCACGTGAATTTCCGCGAGAAAAACCCCGCGCCGAATTCCGCTCGAAATTCCGGACGAAATTCCAGGTAAAATTCCGGGCGAAATTACGCGTTAAATTCCGCGTTAATTTTGCGCGAAATTCCAAGCGCAATTCCACATGACCTTCCGTGCGAAATTCCATGAGAAATTCCTTGCAAAATTTTTCGTGAAATTCCGTGCGAAATTCCCATGCTTTTTGTTTTGTGTTGTTTGTCAGGGTGATTCGAATTTTACCAAGATCCAAAATGCACTTTTTAATCATTCCAGCTAGAGCCAAACGACCTTCAGCGAAGTTGTAGAACGATAAATTTTGGAAAAGTTTGCTGAAGACATGTAAGCTCTAGCTATCATATTTTTATTTTACAACAAATTTAAAATCGAAGGTTAGGGTGTTTCTTAGAAAAACTGTTTTATTAAAATAACTTTTGCGGTATTGATTTCAAACAGAAGTAGTCTTCAGACAACTTTAAGATTGTTTTAAGGCGAATAATGTATTTCGAAAATTGAGTTAAAATAATCTGTTTTTGATATATTAAGTGCTTATATCTTTTGAACGATAGAAGTCAGAGTTTTGATGTGTTAGAAGAAAATGTTCGTCTTCAAAAGCTTCGAAAAACATCAGAAGGATAAGTTTGGAAAAAATGAAAACTGAAATAGTTATATTAAAAAATTGGTTTTCATGAATTGACCCTTTGTAATATGTTCAAATTACTTTCATGGTGGACAAAATAAAAAATATAGTTTCGTTTTCATGATAAAATATTGCACCTTACAATAATTTTCTAGTATTTTGAATAGTGGGTAGGGTGGTTAGAAATTTATTAAAATCAGGAAACTAACTTTTTATTGGTTTGAGATAGAGTTTCGTTGACTTCCAGTAAATTGAAGAAAAAAATATTTTAAAAAACTTTGTCGAAAACCCTGAAAGTCTATGTTTTGTACTTTTCATTTTATAAGAAATTTACCAAAAAAATTAGAGTGTTTCCAAAAGAATGGTATAACTTTTGAGGGATTCCATGAGAAACCGGCCGACCGCAAAATATGACCATCGTCGATTCGAACGAAACTTTGCAGGTGTGTTCGCTATATGAATCTCCATGATATTCTCTGGCAATTGGAATATTTTGATACAAGAGTAATTTTTCAAAAGGGCGTAAACGTTTCTAGGTGTATGAATTTCAATTTTTTTTTTCGATTACTGTATTTTATACAGCAAAATTATCTGAGAACAAGTTACAGGGAATGAATACTTCTGTCCGAAAAAAAATATACACTGAAAAAAATGTTGTGTCATTTTTCAAAAAAAAAACAAAAATTTATGATAAAAATTTAAATTGCGAAAAAACCCATTTTTTAAATTTTTTATATTTTGTTACCAAAAACCTAAAGAGAAAAGAAACATTTTGAATGTGATTGCATGATGGAGAAAAAATCGGTAAAAAAGTTTTTCTAACAATAACTTCGTACATGTTTTTAAATTTCATACTAATTGACATACAAAATTGTAATATTATTACAGAATATAATTCTAAGCACCATTTAAAATCAAAATGCATTTAGTAAAAATCTTCCAAAATGCGATAGTTTTCGAGATATTTGAAATTTTGCTACTTCAAAAACAATTAATTCGTGTAATTATGTTCTTTTTAAAAGTTATTCGCGTTACCCCATCAAAAAATGTCAAAAATTTAATGTTTGTCGTTTTAAAGACGCAAAAGCAACCTTTTTAGTGTATTTGGATCATGGAGAAGCTTTCAAAAAAAGTTTTCCTAGCAACAACTTTTGACATTTTTTTATAATTCTTACTATTTGCAGTCAAAAATACAATTTTCTTTTTGAATATGATTCTAAACGCCATTTTAAGTCGAAATGCCCTTAACAAAAATTTTCTAAAATGTAGTAGTTCTCGAGATATTTTAACTTTTGTTTTAACAGCACAATTATTTTGTTTTATTACGACATTTTCATAAGTTAGTCGCGTTTCTCCATCAACAATAATAGGTTTTTCAAAAGGCACGTAAACTTTCTCTTTGACATCAAGGCGATATTGTAAACCATTTTAAAGTTACATGAAAGCAACCAAAATATATTTCAACCATAGGGTCTGTTGATTAACCTATATAGCTGAATCATATGTTGGTTGTTTTCATGTAACTTTAAAATGTTTCACAATAGCGCCTTGATGTCAAAGAGAAAGTTGCAGGAAAGTTTTGAAAAACCTATTATTGTTGATGGAGAAACGCGACTAATTTATGAAAAGGTCGTAATAAAACAAAATAATTGTGTTGTTAAAACAAAAGTTAAAATATCTCGAGAGCTACTACATTTTAGAAAGTTTTTGTTAAGAGCATTTCGATTTAAAATGGCGTTTAGAATCATATTCAAAAAGAAAATTGTAATTTTGACTGCAAATAGTAAGAATTATAAAAATATGTCAAAAGTTGTTGTTAGGAAAACTTTTTTATTGAAAGCTTCTCCATGATCCAAATACACTAAAAAAGTTGCTTTTGCGTCTTTAAAACGATTAACATTAAATTTTTCACATTTTATGATGGGGTAACGCGAATAACTTTTAAAAAGAGCATAATTACACGAATTAATTGTTTTTGAAGGAACAAAATTTCAAATATCTCGAAATCTATCGCATTTTGGAAGATTTTTACTAAATGCATTTTGATTTTATATGGTGCTTAGAATTATATTCTGTAATAATATTACAATTTTATATGTCAACTAGTATGAAATTTAAAAACATGTACGAAGTTATGGTTAGAAAAAAAAATTTCCGATTTTTTCTCCATCATGCAATCACATTCAAAATGTTTCTTTTCTCTTTAGTTTTTTGGTAAAAAAATATAAAAAATTTAAAAAAAGAGTTTTTCGCAATTTAAATTTTTATCATAAATTTTTGTTCTTTTGAAAAATGACACATTTTTTTCAGTGTATATTTTTTTCAGACAGAAGTATTCATTCCCTGTAACTCGTTCTTAGATAGTTTAGCTGTATAAAATATAGTAATTGATCAAATTTTTTTTGAAATTCATACATGTAGAAACGTTTACGCCCTTTTGAAAAGTTGCTCTTGATTTAAAATAATCTTATTACCTGTGGAAAATATTTAGTCTTCCATGACGGTGAAACGTGCAAAGTTTCATCGGAATCTAAGATGGTCGGTCACGATTTTAATGATTTTCGGACGGATCTTCGTGGAATTCCTCTTTTGCAGATTTGATTCTTCATTAAGATCACTTTAGAAATACTTTCAGATATTTTTAAGGAGAACAATTTGTCTTAATATACCGAATCTCTAGCTAGCTAAAAAAATATCGAATTTGCCATTTTTTGGTGATCTATACTACAAAGCATGCTATTTTCATATGGCAGCAACGGTATTTAATATTAAGTGCACTAATCGAAGATAATGATATTTGAAAAAGTTATGTTTTTTATGTAAAAGGTATTAGAACTTTGAACGAAAAGAGTTTAGTAGTTGGTGTTTTAAAGCAAATTATGCGCCCTAAAATAATCTTCAAGTTGTCCATAGAGTACCTTAGTGTAAAATACAAAATACAAAAGTTACAGAAATAAAACCATTTTTTTAAGAAACATCCTAAAGCTCATATTTGGATTTCTCGTGCAAAGGAAAGGATAGAAGCTAGAGCTTGCATGTCTTCAACAAATTTGTCTAAAATGTGTTACTCTACAACACAGTAAAGCTCTATCTCGAACAATTAAAAAGTTCAATTTTAAATATTGCTAAAATTAGAACCACCCATCTGTTCACACAAAAAAAAACTTTGCAAAATACAACAACTTTACCAAACATCTTGTAAGGCCAGGTCATTTAATTTTAGCAATAAGTTAAAATTCCTGCTAAATTTACATTCTGGACCACTGTGCATTCCGTGCGAAATTCCGTGAGAAATTCAGAAATTACACACCATACTCTTCCGTGCAACATTCCGTGAGAAATTTAGCATGAAATTCCACGTGAAATTTCGCGTGAACTTCCACAAGAAATTCTAATGAAATTCCACGCGAAATTCTGCGGCGTGTAACTCCAGGTTAAAATTCCGCGCGAATTCCACGCGAAATTTCATTTGAAATTCCGTGCGAAATTCCTCGAGAGGTTCCGCGTGAAATCCGGCGAGTAATTTCACGCGAAATTCCGTGTAAAATTCCACACAAACTCCCACGTGAAATACCACGTGAAATCCCGCGCGAAACTTCATGCAACATTATGTGCGCAATTCCATACGAAATTCCACGTGAAATTCCGCGCGAAATTCCATGGCAAATACCACGTAAAATTACACGGAATTCCACACGAAATTCTAAGGTAAATTCCGCGTGTAATTCCTGGTGGGATTCCTTATGGAAAAGGTTCTATTAGATAATTCGTGGACATGCAAGTCTCCATTGAAAGTGTTCCAGAACATTGCCCCACATGCTCTTGTAAACATGGTTTGAATGAGGAATCAAGTGTCAAGTGTCAAATTAGGGATCGAGTCTCCATTAATCTAAGTAATTTCCATTTGTTCGTTGTTTTAAAGAAATGCTTATAGGTCTTGTCCACTGCAATATTTCCGTGTAATTTTTATGATTATTATTATTATTTATCCCTAGAAAGCAGCTAAAACTACATAAAATACTTAATTTATTGTCATTTCACCGAGTTGCATTGAAAAACTGAAAAAGGGATCGACTTTACCCAATCCTCCTATATACAAACGCTCAGTATAGAATTGAATTGAATTGGAGTTGATATAGTTTTCGATTTTTTATCACATGAGTATCGTTTCCTTCATCTGTAGGGGAAAGCAGGCTTTGAAAATAAGTTCAGTTTTCTCATAAAACAAATATTTTCAAATTTTTGACAGAACTACAAATATTTTCGTTTTTTAAGTGGAATGTAATATTAGGTTTGTTTTTGCGGGTGGTTCTGCTCTACACTAAAATAGCAAATCTATTTATAGGGAAGCAGCAGACAAAAATAGTTTTGTCTTCTTAAACCTATACAATTAGATCGCAAACAACAAATTAGTTTGGACATTAACAAATATTCCAGATTAATTGAAGATCTTATGACACAACTTAGAAATGGATAGATTAATGGCAGGATAGATGGGAGTGTGACAGCTGCACATTTTGAACGTCAATGTCTTTCGCTACCTGAAAGTAACGATTTTTTTAATTTTTAAACTATTTACCAGAAATCAGTTACAACATTCTTGTAATATATTTTGAGGTGTGCTAACACACCAACACAATTAACGGAAAAATTCATATGTTTATAGGATTATGAATGTTTTCGAAACCAGCATAACGTAAAATCCAACCGCAATCCTTATTTGAAGTTTGATCCATGTTTCGCAATTTTTTCCATTTTTTGTTATTTTTACATGAATTTTTTTGTTTTGTTAAAATTTTATTAATCTATTTTTTCCACTTATGGATTATTTTGTATTTCTGCAATTCAACCATTCTGCCTCTTTTATCTATTTCCATTCTTACAATATTTTTATTTTATCTATTTTTTCACGTTCTTGATTTTTACATTTTTTTCCATTTTTATACTACCGCTTACTTTAATTTATAGGTTTTTCTCTATTATTTCATTTTATTAGCAATTTTTGGAGGGAATTTTACTTTCTTTATGTTATTTTTCCTATTGCTTTATATTTTAATGCCCTGATTTTTTATTTGTTTCTTTTGTCATTCCATCCAATTTTTAAAACTTGTCTATTTGTTCCATTTATTTTTATCATAGCCTTTTTCTATTTTCTTTTTTTTTCATATTTTTTGCATCTCTACAACATTTTTAATTTTTTGAAATTAATTCTAATTTTATTATTGTCTCATTATTTACCTTTCCCATTTTAAAAGTACTTTTTTGTTGTTTTTATATCCTTTTCAAGAACATTTGATTTGTCTTTTTTTGACACTATGCGCACTTTTTCTTCATTTTACATTTAGTCCGTTGTTTGAATTTATTTCAAATTTCATTTCAATTGTTTTTTTTCATTCTTTAAATATTTTAATCCATTTTTTTCATTTTCTTCGTGTTATTTTCTTCATTTTGTGTGTTTCTATAGTATATCATTTTGGCTTTTCTCTATTACAGCTGAGACCCGATTTTATCAGCCCCCCATTTTGTATATTTTATCAGCTACTTGACCCTTTTTTAGCCTCATATAAAATTGATAGTCGTTAGTTTAATAGTCTCTAGCAGACGAACCATTAGAGATCCGAAATCTGCAAATATCAAAAAAAAAAAAAAAATTTTGCCCTGTAAGGGGAATTTAAACCAAATAATCCGAAAGGGTTATAATGCTATATCTAGGGATTAAGGAAAATTATTTTAAAAGCTTTGGTTTATTGAAGTGAAATAAAATGATATGTCACGATTTTGTCAATGACTCACAGTGGTGGGGAGCCGCACGTTGGGCCCCCGGGCTCGTATTTTCTCTCTACGGCCCTGCCCGTCCCCCTGCAAATTTGTTTAATCTAGCGGGTAAGGCATTCCAGGACCTATCATGACACTACACTGGCTTTTACCTCGGAATCTTTAGTCAGCAAACCTTCGTACCTATCAGATCTAAATGGGATAACTACTTGTAATTACGCAAATTATCGCTAAATACATTTCAGGTCCTCATCGCGTGGCCACAGTGAATGCTGCAAGGTGTGGTCCCGTATTTATTTGCACAAAGCCTATATTTATTATTCATTTATTAACGCAACATTAGATATTTATTATCATCCAATGTTACGTCATTGGCTTCCAATGAAAGTTTACATTCAACTCACTGGAATTAGTCGGCTGTCTTACGATATCCTCTTCCAAAAGTCATGAGTCCACAATTTTAACACCCCCCTGAAAAATAACTTGGTCCAATCCACCTAGCGCCGAGGAAAAGAATGTTGTACCTTTCATTATAGTTCACAATAGGCTGCAGCATTCGAAATAGAGGCGAATCCTAAAAAGTTGGACTCGAATGTACGATGTCTATTTTTTAATAAAGGTAGGTACTATAATCCTTGAGGAAGCTTGAGCATAAAATTATTACTATTACTTTACTACTATTATTTAAAAAAATCGCTGCTGACGCGTATGGGTAGGTTAAAAATTAACTAATTAATTTTGCAGATAATTAAACGACCTCGTCAAATTGGAAAGGAATTTTTATTATTCGCAGTTTTTGACAGAATTATTTGAATTGAAGGATTGATAAATGATGCAGAGCTCCCAAGTTTTAAAAACCGAGCGAATTACAAAAACGGTTTCGTATCCTTTCTTTGGAACAAGAATTGTACAAACCGCATTCATGCGGCAACAAAATATTTCCATTGCATGTCAACCGGCTGCTGGCGGTCACAGAGTAGATATATATTTATAAAGATGCGATGGAACTAGAAACTAAAAAAAAACAAATCGCAAGATGTGATAATAAAAGAGAAATTTTCCACATCGCGGAACACGTTTTGGTTGCCAATTTATTGACAACGACGCTCCCTGGCAAGGTTGTGCAGTTGCACACGGACGTCGTAATATCAATTGCAGAAACGACGCCTCCCGCCGGCCAAACGACCCTCACGCGACGAAACCCAAAGTTCATTAAATGTCTATGAGAGTAATAATGGCCCATACAGTGGTCCCAATTAGCACACACACGTTTGTTACAACTGTGCCTCTGGGGTCACTCAAAGGGGGGTATTGCATTCGGCCTAAACCATTGCATACATACCAGGAAATCTCTGTCGGCAAAAAGAGTCTTTCTTGGATCAAAGCTTGTCTCACGGTTCAATATGACTGCGAGGCATTGTGTCGTAATAGCTTTCCTTTTCAATAGCCTTTTTGATGTAGAGACACTCTTAGGCTTCTTAGATGATCTTAGGTGAGGTGCAAGGTTACCCCCAGGCAAGAGTAGGTTAATAAGATCTCCTACATACTCGTCCGGTCGGGTACCGTAAGTAAATGGGGACAACATTATGCAATACAGCATACCATTTTTGCATCAGTCACACAAGTCGTCGATCAATGATTGGGTGTGTCCGATGTACGGATAGTTTGATAGGAGTGTGTCGGAATACGAGCGTCGTTTAATTTCTTTTTCATAACAATACATGAGAGATAGAGAAACTAAATGCAATTTTCTTTCGCCAGGATTAGTAATATGACCGTTGAGGATTATAATTAAGTGTCGAAACTTGGATATAAAATTTTCTATTTGTCTCTATCGTTGATACCTGGACGATAATAATTGAAATAACAAGAAAATTATTTCAGAGTTATCTTGATATTAATCGTAATGAAACAACACAACGTTCACGAATACAGTGCATACCATACCATTCGGCTTAAACCGTGATACCCTATATTGAATCAAGAAGTCAGCTCTAGTGAACTCGGACCACGGTCATTTGTGACCGTCACCCCAAAGTGATTGGTATCGTAAATGATCTTCAATTTTATCGATTCGCCTTATCTACGACTTAACTCTTTTTTGTTTAAAGCGCAGGTCAAACTTGTCGTTTTGAAATATGCCAGCACCTACTACGCCGCTTTAAACCGCCACTTCAAGAGTTGGCTATAAACGATTTTTAATTAATTCCTGTATGAAGGGTCACTAAGGGTGGGATCAATACGCAAAAGTTCAAATACACAATTCCCAAGGACAATTCAGAGCGAGAATAGCCTTCTATCAACTATCGAATCCAGTCGTTTGAATAGCTGGTGTTGCAATCAGGGCCGTCTTGAGACCACTCGGGGTCCCTGGATACTACTGAGTTAAGGGGCCCCATAGTTGAACAGAATTCCTCGTACTTCATGATGTGTTTCAGGCTATTTTCGTAAACAATAGCCCGGTTATGTGTAACTGCGTGAATATTTCAAAATCTATTATATATGTCAAAAGATGCCGCACAGAAAAAAATTGTTCCCAAAATCGCGAATAAAGTGCCAAGAATTCAATCACGTTTTTACGTTACGAAAAAAGGACCATGAACAAAAATCGTGTGTTTTATAATTATGTTCATTTACCCTTCAGTAACGCCCGCGTATCGCTTTCATTAGTAGAAATATTGGTTTTAGTTTTGTGAAATTCAGTTATGGTTTCCGCCTTCTCCCTACCAAATCGATTTTCTGTACGTGAACTAATTCACAACTCTATGAACATTATTCATAAAAACCAAAGGTGGACTCATGATGTTATTCATATATTTAGGAACATTATTTCACAAAATCAAAACATTCTGGATTTTTTCTCGTGAACTATTTTACGAAACTCGGAATTTTATTCATGAATCCATTCGATCCTCGTGAACTAATTCATGATTCCTAATATATCAGCCACAATCCGATAACTAGTTCACAAAATCATGAAATATTGTTCATGTATTCGTGAACTGGTTCATGATTTCTAATATATTATTCACGATCCAATATCCGTGCTTGTGAAATTTTTCATGTATTCGTAAACTGGTTCATGATACCTAGTATAATAGTCAAGACTTACCATTCGTGGTCGTGAAATAGTTCACGAAATCATAAAATATTGTCCACGTATTCGTGAACTGGTTCAGGATTCCTATTGTATAGTTTCATCTCACCATTCGCGCTTGTCAAATAGTTCATAAAATCATAAAATTAACTATTATTCATGGATTCTTGAACTAGCTCATGAATCCTAGTACATGGTTTATGATCGTTTTATGTGTAATATTTAGAATATTTCTAATTATTTTCAATTTCGTGCAATATGGTTATGAAATTTTAACGTGAACTATTTCACAAAATTTGGAGTATTGTTCGCGGAATATTTTTATTTTATGCGCTTTCTCATGGAATACCCAGCTGCTAGTGACAAGTAATAGTTACGAGCAGTAGATATGAGAAAACTATTAGGACAGAGAACATCGTTATTCATTTGATATGGTTCAGTATGATGTATAGACAGAAAACGAAAACTGCCTTGAGCACCACAAATTGTGTTCATAATATATTTCACAGAATAAATCTACTGATATCTTGAACATGGGTCACATTACTCCACCTGTCAAATATTACGATAACGCGAACAGAAATTACGAAAATTGTGACTAAGATCCTGAAATCATAAACATGAATCATTCTACTCATGATTAAAATATGACGATAGCGTGAATAAAAATTACGAAATTCGCGATCCTGAGATCCTGAAATAATGATCATAAAACAGCAAGGTAACGTGCTGAGAAATCAGGAAATCGCGAACAAGCTCCTCGTAAACATCATGTGACTGGCGGCTGTATATTATCAAATTATGAACAAGAAACATAACAAAAACTAAACATGTCCAGTGAACAACAACAATAACCAAACCAAACATTCGAACGTAACGCCATGTATAAATTCAGGGCGAACTATTTTTAATGCAGAATTCATTTAAGCTTTCAATATAGGGGTCCTGTTTCAAAATATCGGCTGTCAGATTTTGAACGTTAATAACTACCATTATACTAAACAGAATGATTTGATGTTTGGGTCATTTTCTTGAAAATGTGTTCATGTTTTTAAAAATCTTTCAAAAACTAGTCGGAAATAGCGAAAATTTTCAGCGCGTCTCGGTCAGAGCCGTCATTATGGTGCACTAACCGAACACTTAAATGATGAACAGTTTTAAATATAGGCCCGCTATAGATTTGTTTCTATTATCATTCGTAGTTGGCTGCTTGGTGCGAATACCCGATCAGAAGGGCATAACTGATTTATAACACCTGGAGTTATTTAGTTCAAAAATATTTTGGAACAGAACCTGTTATAAATCTGGCTGGTTAGTTGTTAAAATAACAAAAAATAAAATAAAAACCTGACTAATTATAATAAAATTGTAACAAAATTTGATATGATTTATCAAAGTTAAAGCTAAATGAGATATATTTTTTTCCAAAAGTATATAGGTATTCTGTGAGAGAAATGTATTAGATATAATCATCTAATGACAGTGACCTAGTAACAAACGATCAATTCATAAATTGATGGTCTCATAAGTTATAATATTGATAGTATAGAAAACTGTCCGCAATCCACTTTCAATTCCGTTATCTGAATATAACTCCAGTTGTTATAAATATCAACCATAGTTATAAAAGTGTTATTGTTTTGTTATGCTCTTCTGATCGGGTAGAGGGCTGTACAATACCGAGAAAGAAATATTTGTGAGCTGTATAGCTGGTCGATGTGTCAGTTTGGGTCGTTGCGTGCTACTTGCAGAGGCTATCATTCTCATTTCCGATGGTTGGAAGATATCATACACACATGAAAAACCGAATTTAACAGTTATGTGTCCAACAAAAAAACACCTTTAACAGGCCAACGATAACTAACATAACGATAACATAACTAAGGCTTCCTTTAACCGATTTGGACACTTTTAGATGTTTTGGATTCAGGAACTCCACTTTTTGATTCTGTACAATAGAACCGGAATAATGGATCTGGTTTTTGGTAATCCGGATTTTCCGGAGTAATGTTCCAGTACTAGGACATGATTTGTAAATTTTAATAATGCCCTAGCAATATGAGTATCAAAACTCTTCAAATTGACAAAATTTGAAAAATGGAATTGGAATGGAATAGCCACTCACTGCCCCACAAGAACCTGCTCCGGAATGTCCGTTCCGGGGTCAAATCACCAACTGGTTCCAAAACCACGAGATACAGCCTACTGATGCAATTCCGAGAATTTTGATACCCATATTGCTAATATTCCATTGAAGTTCGCAAATAGTAGCCCAGCACTGGAACCTGCTTCCGGAAACCCGGATTCCCGGGAACTGAATGAAGTAACCCGATTCATTTTTACCAAGTTCAAAAGTGGATGAGCTTCTGAATCCAAAACGGCCAAAAGTATCGAAATCGGTTGGATATTACCTTAGTTATGGGCATTTTAGTTTTGTAGGTACCCGGGTACCCACGTCGGCCTGTTACGTAGTAAAAAAATTCAGGAGCCCCTCCTCACTCCCACCCTTACTATATCAACAATATTATTAACCCAAAAGCTTGACTTAGTGAAGTTCTAAGATGTCACAAAATTTCAATTTCCAGCTATGGATAAAACATAGGAATTTAATTAATTAAAACTTAAAAAGGTACACACTAAGCCAGCCAAAAGTTGTTCGGTAATTTCTTTTGACGACAACCACAGTAAAGTGATATTTTTACGGAGCTTTCAGCAAATTATTTAAAAAATTGCGGTAAAGTTTTCATTTTTAACGATTTTCAGTAATTTTTCGAATAATTTGCTGAAACCCGCAATATTTTTCACTGAATTTATCAGCACTTTTGTTTTTTCGGTATATAAACATTATCCAGTAAAAAACTGACTGATTGTTCGGCAAAATTGTACCAACATTACCGAACCTCGTCAAAAACTTACAAAACAGGTACAGCAAATCGTCTGTCAAATCGAGGAAACTACTGACTGACCAGTATTTTTTGACGTTTGGATAGAACGGATTGCGGAGAGTTCGGCAACCGAATTGTTTTACTGAATTGATTACCGCACGGTTTGCTGTTCAAAAACCCAGTAAAATTTTACTGTACCCAGTAATTTAAATTAAGTGTGTACCCGGGTACCGCGTCGGACACACAACGGTTAAAACATCCGACCGAAGCTCGTTCCTGATTGGTTCCCGCTAATTTCATGCACCGAACCGCTAATCTTCAGGAAGTATTGATTGGAATGGTCGGTTTCTATTAGTTAACCTTGTTGGATGGACTACATTTCAACATCGGGAGAGAAGGTGATTATTAAGATTTAGCCGGCTCCGTGAACTGACTGTAACAATAAGTTTGTGCTAGTAACGAGGACCAATTGGAACAAAAATCGTTCGCCCAGAGAAAGGTTCTTTGGAAAACTAATTAGCCCTTATCAGCGCTATCAAACAGGCAACCAAGAACTAAGTTTGAACATAATTTCCTTCCCCAACTATTATTTTCATTTTCGACGGGTCTAAATTAGCATACACACACGCACACACACACACGAACAAACCCGATTTTTAATCATCTGACTGAAGCCAGTCCTTATTAGTTACCGCTAACTACATGCACCGATCTGCAAATCTTTAACAGTTTTTGTCCGAAACTCCTCCTCTTTCTCGATGCAAGTGAACTTATTTCATTTGATGGTCTGCCCATTTGGCGCAGAACGCAAATTGAACCGATCACAAACACACTGTTGGAGAGGGGTAGTATGCGAGGGACACAAGCGCTGATTTCCTTTCCTTTCGATGGCCAGAACCGACCCGTACCCGGATTTTATTAAAACACAAAACCCGAACCCGACCCGTACCCGGGCCTGTAAAAAATCCGAACCCGAATCCGACCCGCACCCAAATTAAAATAAATTAAAAACAGTGTACAACCCGAACGCGATTTTCAATAAATAAAGAGTAGGGAAGCCCGGTTCTAGTTGACGGAATTTTCATTTTTCATTTCATTTATTTAAGTAGATTGTGTACTATTGAAAAATATTATCATTCACGTAATAGAATAAAACTCACCGGAAATCACCCAAACTCCACAAAATTAAGGAAATTCGTTTGTTACGTTCGAAAACGGTAACCCAAGATTTTTACAAAACAAAATCAAATGCAACATATGAAAACAGATTTTTCATCATTTGTGGTAAAAAAACGAGAGATGTCTAATACAAACGAAGCCAAAGGAACTCTGCCGACTTACGCCTTCCGCAAACTTCTCTTATTACACTAGTTTACCAATTTTGGGGTGGTTGCAGTAAGCTAAGAAAAAAAGGCGTTTTCTATGTCAATTTTGGGTCGCTGAGCGTGGAAATCAAATCCATTTTCTTTTTCGTAGAATCGTTTTTGAGCTTTTTGAAAAACGTGTTTTTAGAACTTTTTGCAGTCTTTTACTATGTTCACACTACAGAGTTAAAACATGTTATAATATTTAGCAACAAGAACAATGTCATCAAGATAGCGTTAAAACACGTTTTAACTCTATCTTTTTTCTTTTCTTTTTTTTTAACAAATAGTTTCATGAATACGAGGTTTATTATTCACTATTTCAGGACTATGTTCACGATTTTCGAAAATTGTTCAATTCACGAAATCGTGATCTTTATTCATGAATGTATGAACGGATTTTTTCCGTGCAATCTTCATTGATAGAGAGGCAAACATTGCTAGGTTAGAAATCTAACGCTTAAGTATAAGACTTTTTGAAACATTAAATACGGACAAAATACGTTAGCTTATTTAAATAGATATTTATCCATTTTGATTTTTGTTGGTTAAAACTATCTTCAGATTTTTAGGGTTTACTACATAGTCTCTCTAAACAAGGTCCTAGCATGCGGCAAAACAATTAGTGGTAGTGAACAGAGACAGCCTACAATTAAGGCAGTTTATGCCTCACGGGACAAACAGATGGACGAACTTTGTGCAAGAGGATGTAGTTCGATATAGCAGACTCATCGAAAGGTCAACCGATAAAAACTCGATCTGGGGTATGATTTATTTCCATCCTTCACTATAAATACTGAATGCAATCGTTTGCAATCCAATATTTTCACTGGCTAAAGTAATAGGTCCCTTAAACCGTAAACTCCTTACATCACCAAATATTTGCAGGTCAAACTATCATCATTAACCACGCCATCTATCTCTACTTTGTAAACAGGGACACAGACAACATATTTATTAGTAAAGTGTACGTAAGATGACAGCTTTTCACGGCTGACCAACATGATTTGGTTCGGGACTAAGAAATGTTTCGCTAGGTATTGAGAAACTTGCAGTAGGTTCAACATTTTGCTTTAGGACAGAAGATCACGCAAAGACCATTCGTAAACCCAATATTCTATCCTTTGAGGAATTTTAGCCCTGTCCTCAGCAGAGCCTGTCGGAATCTTTGCAGCTGAATACCGTTCGACATCCATGTCATTACCAAACGGAGTATCTTTATTAAGTGCATCGACGTTTCATCTTTATTAAGTGCGTTTTCAATAATATACGCAAAGAGGAAAAGATGAAAGAAGATACAGCAATTGGCTCGGCTGGTCACAATAGACCGAAGCAGTATTGTTTCGCACTACAAACACAGTATGCAGAAAACTTTGAAGAAGCTGGACCTCTAACGCGTCTTTGTTGTTTCACACGGTATTAAACGGTCGAAGCGTCCGAACGGCACGAGTGTCACAATACGAATGTGACCTTCGAACATAAATTATACCTGCAAAAGTTCAATTCTGTAAAATTCCATCATTGCGTTGCATTTTCACAACCTGCTTTTAAAAAAATGAGGTAAAAAATCAAGTGAAAATCATGTCTACGTTTTTAATAAGATCGATATAGAATGTAATGCTAAAATTTTCATCTCCTCAACTTCGTGTGAGCCTTAATGGGTTGTGCACGCCTCGGACAAATTCGAGTTTTTTTGATTCACAAAAAAACTGCCTATTAATTCGGTGCCATTAACGAATGAAAAAGCATTGGAAATTATATTCGCTATGAGGAAATGGGGAAGGTGTGTCAGTAGGTTGGTGTGCGTTCATCAAAAAGGCAAGGGTTACAATTTTTTAAGTACAAGAAACTTCTGATTAGTTTAAATTACACCAAGCCTCAGAGGCGGTGCTTTTAAAAAAAATCGAAACTAATATGGCTTCGCACTTGGAAGGATGGTCCCAACCTTGTATACCGGTGACTACCGCAAAGCAATATGCATCCATGTACCGCCGATTAGTATCGTTGTGCAATTGCAGCTCCGGTTGCACCCTACGCCACCTCTTTAATGGCAATTACGTGGTCGATTCGTACATTGCATATTATTTACGGATGGGCTCATAAAAATTTCCTACCGATGAGCATATGTTAGTACAGTCGTTTGCTAATCGACTCTCTTCAGCTTCACCGAACGCTAAGCGTAAGCTGAGCCGGGATGGTCACCTTAAGAGTATTGGAAATCGACGACGCAACGCCACCGTGCCAGCTTTTTGTGAATCGTGAATAATTAGTGAAAGTTTTGATGACAATTTACCATAATGCAGAGGACAATCCCCGTGTATGGCGACACATAATTTATCAATGTACTTACCTAAAGATGGGGTGTATTTAACTATGTACAGGGCAAATATTACAATGAACAATAGAAATGCTAATTGCCTATGAAAACTGACGTAATATGCTCAAAAGCCAAATAGCTAGGTTTGAAGCACGATTACCCAGCTGGGCACGGCAGGAGGTCATCTACAAATGAAGATTAAGTAGTTCACATGAACGAGATAAATTTGTTTGCAGATTAATCAATGCTGCGGGTTTACTTGTCTGTTGAACCAAAAGCAGGATAACATGTGCGCGTTAAGTGACGTACAGGTCATGGCTCAAATGATGCGTCATTCGGTCGTAACTATCAACAACATTAATTCACAAAATATTGACTGGTTATCTCAAGGTTTCACGTTTAGGCCAATTATTGTAATCAAAATCTCATCTTATCCGGGTTCGTGTTATCTCGTACGTACAGATCAGCTCTACTTTATTACTTAAGTTCAACTTTGAAGATGACATTGAAACGGAAGGAAGTTTCCAGATGATTCCTCTCACCAAAGCAAATAAGTTCATGCGCGATCATTGGACAGTGCGATCAATCTAGAATCGTGTGTGCCTCGAGGGGCCCACGATAACTTTTTTTTTGTAAGCCCTCTCGTCTAGACGTATGAAGGCACATAGCCATCAGATGGGATCGTGATGCAGCATCACCAGCAACATCGTCGTTCTGCAAAGAAGAAGATTCAAAGCATCCAACAAGCCACCAACGAGATCCTACATGCGGACCATGTGGCCTAGAACTGATTCACTTTTGTTGTAGACCTTGAACTAATCAAATGATCACCACATAATAGCATGCTGTTCTGCTCAAACGAGCGATTGTGAGCCATTAGTTGCATCCAATAATGGGCTCTAATGGGGGGTAATCACCTGTAAGATGATCCAGTACTTACAGTAAGTAGAGGGCATATATGGAGACTGCAGAGAGGAAATGCATTAGCCTGAAATTGGAAGAATTTTTAAATTTGATTTGGTTACGCGAACAAGCTTGTTGCCAAGCATGAGGTAGGAAACAATGCACTGTGAATGAATTTGATGGATCATTCTGTCTGATTCACTTGGCGCGTGCTCGTCGAAAGACATGACCGTTGAATACGGATCAGTTTTTAACAAAAAACATCGTCCTTCTAGGTAGCTTAGTTCTTTGGATATTAACAGAATTTCAACTAGTTTTAATGATGTAATTAGCACGTAAAATTTGCAAAGTATTTGAAGCTATAGAAGAATAGGGAACCAAACTTTCTTAACTGTGTCGTAGCTAGAAATTTGGTTTGGGAAATAGAAGGAGTTGATAAAAATCGTTGATTTTTCTAAAATGCTAAAATTCAATGAAAGTTTGAAAAATTATTGACAGTTCAGTAACATTAGTAGTCTAACAAATGCCATTTCACTGTACAAACAAGGAAAATCAATATAGACCAGGTTTCAAACCTCTATAGAATATTTTCTTGTATAATGAAGTCAAAGAATGAGCACTTTTAAAATGGAATAAATGTTCGAAACGGTCAAGGTCACATAATTTCGAAACCATCCACTTTGAAGGTTTACCAACTTCGAAGGAGTTTTCCAACAACGCAACTTTTGATATAATAAGTTTAGTGATTAATTCATCTAGAAGCAAATATGGAACCTTCAAAATAGTAAGAGACTTGGTGTCTTCATCAAAGTTGTTGTGTGATTTTAATATATAAAACAATATTTAGATATTTTCTTGTAACCAGTTACTTTTATTGTAAGCTTCACAGACCCATACCTTGAATAGAATGTGTATTTTATTGTTTATAAACAGCAGAGGACAATTATCAAACCCAGCAAAATTAGAATAACTTGATTTGGAGGTTTTCTTTCACATTTCGATACTATTAATCAAAGTTGTTAACGTTGAATTCAACTTTAGCGCGGATAACGATGAACTTAGCGCCATTTCCGGCGTTGAATTCAACGGTAATTTTATCGTCATCGTCAACGCACTTCGTTGAATTCAACGTTAGCGTGATCGGATTTTTTTTTCGTTGGTCTCTGTTTGAAGTACTTTTTTCGCCAGAGAAATTGTATAGTCACATGAAGTTTTATTCTATATATTTTGTAATATTTCTGTAAGAAGGTGTATTTTTAATTTTATTAAAAGTACAGATTCCGAGGTTAGTTGTTGGAGTGTTGGAGCATTCAGTACATGTCTCTTTCTTTCAAGTCCACATACTTTGGAAATTTATCATGCAACCTTCGTTCCCCTATGTCTGAGTTTCAGGATGTGCCGTACTATTAAAAATATACATCGTCCAGAGCCGTCTTAGAACTGCTCAGTGCCCCTGGGAACTATTGAACTGGTGGGCCCTCATCACAGTTCAGATGCGAAACAGCTCAATATTTTCAATGAAAATGATTACGTGACGTTTCACAGAGATGATTAATTTCAGCATACCATACTTAACCCAAGATTTCTAAAATGAAACATATTATAATGGCAATCGAGAGGCCAACAAAACATTTGAAGGCTAGAAATATCTGTGAATTTATCTTATCTGTATCCGCATAATGTAATGACGGCGCCAGTGGTTGAGGGGTAAGCGTGACCGCCACTCATTCCAGTTGGCCTGGGTTCAATTCCAGCCGAGGTCGTTGAGATTTTTCTGAGGTGAAAAAATCTGTGGTCACGTCTTCCTTCGGCAGGGAGGTGAAGCCGTTGGTCCCCGGTCTATGAGTTTGGTGGATCGATATATAGTCCAGATAGTGAAGTCACCTCTCTGGCGTCGGTAAAGAAGAAGTAGATCCAACTTCTATGCCTCTAGCAAAAGCAAGTATTGGACTAATCATTCCTTCCCTTTCCTTCTGCGATCTACGTTCAAGCCTTGGCCGGTGCCGGTATTGATCAATAAACACTTTAGGATTACCAGGAGTTGCGCATTGAAAGTTGTTTCGCTACTCCCAAGCATAATTATCTACTTATTCTCTGTGCAACTTCAGGTAGTCCAGATCGATAACGGACTAGCAGCCAGGGGTGGTCGCACAAGCTCCCCAGCTCAAGCTTAAGCTCTGTATCCGCATAATGTGATGAGCAAAAAAAAATTCTTTATAAAAAAAATTTTCCGGCCATGCGAACTGAACTATGTACACTTCAAAAATAATAATCCATGCATAATTATTCTACATTTCAAAAATCGCAAGCAGAATATCCAATGGCTTTCTTTGGTAGAGACGGAATAGAAAATTTTGCATATTTAACTAGTATTATAGTGGAATGAAACGGAAGACATTTGTCTTAAATATGAATTGAATATTTAATGCCGTGGCCCTTAATTTACCTTAGCGATTATCGTTTGTCCTTAAGAGCGAGTAAAGACGCTATAACTTAGGCTCATTAGCCAGGACAGGGCTAAATACTGCTGTCCCATCCCATCCCAGGAACCTAGGACCAAAGAAGTGACATTAACCCTCTTAGCCAAGTCACTTCCAACGAATTATCAAATCCCCAGCCCATCAAATTGAAACGGTCGGTACGGTTGTCCACGTTTCTTCCTTATTCAAGGTTTGAAATAGCTCGTTGATTGAATTCTTCATTAAATTAATAATGCAATTGCCGTATGATTTTGAATCATCTTCACTTTGTACATTGCCCAGTTGGCCTGGCCGCTTTAATGATTGTGTCACATATCATATGTGCTACAAACATTAATATTGAAAAGAAAAATTGTAGCCGAGCGTCTGCAATTTTTCAGGATCCCTACATGTATTGGCTGTATATGTGCAGACTAGACTAGACTAGACTAGACTTAGCGATTATCGTTTGTCTTTAAATTGCGGTTATGAATTGAACATGGGGAAATTGAACACTATTTTTAATTCTTTTTATTTTGCAACATAAGAACGTTCTCCATGGTAAATTTCTCATAACTCAAATAGTCTCATATACATATATCATTAGGAAACTTCTAAAGTTTCAATGAAACCCAATTTAAAAATTCTAAATTTCTTTCTAAAATATATCAAACGAATATGCCAGAGGTTGGGTAATCTAGCTACAGTGTAGTATCTCAAATGGTAATAGCTTGGGGTCAAGTATAGTATCACAGATGGTAATGCATTAGCAATTTAAAGAGGAAATTTTTCAGATATTTACTAAAAAGTTTGCATATCTTAAGTAATTTAGATGAGTATGAACAACAGACTCACAAATTTATATTACCCGTGAATTCGAAATTCAACCGGGATTCCCCTGGAGTAACGCCAAAACCATCCATAAAGATTTCGGCTACCAAATTTGGTTCGCTCGGCTTACAATTTTTCCTCCATGTACTGCTATTAAAACACAAATACCGTAAATATACATCTATTATATATTATTGGCAGCATTCTATCAATGTTCATAACAGACATCTTCGCAAAATTTTCGATAACGTTAACGTTACATTCATTGAAGTGCGTTGACGATGAAATTAACGCCAAAATCATCGTCTTTGAATTCAACGGAAAAATTATCGATTCAGCGATAACGTTGAATTCACCGCATTAACAACCCTGCTCTGAATACAACGATACAATGGTTTTGTACAAAGTTGTTTGAAATATTATTTTCGAATACTTTGCCGAAGACTCGAACTAAATTTGCTTGAAAGCTAAACTCTATAATCTTTTGATAACATAATTTAAGCGGTTAATCCTCAATGAAATGAGATTAAGATCTCTAGCATTTGATAAACAACACCGATCAATCCATCAGATCTGTTCTGCGGATGTACACGGATGTTCCTGAATGACAACATTTCTTTACCTGAACCATATAACCCTTGAGAAGACGGATGTCAACTTTCTTTTTGTTTTAAAAGCAAGAGTTAATTCAGTCATTTTCAGTATTTTGAACATTTGGCCCCCATGTGGGTTGTCATTATGAAGGGTTTTGCTTAAATTGGCCACACCCCAGAATGGTCTTGGAACCTGACTCCACCGGGAACGATACTTTTCCATCCATTCTAAACCCGTCTTGCGACATGTCAAACTTCTTGATTTTGTAAAACAAGTGAACTACAGTTCACTAGAGGACATTTTGAAGGTTTTTTGGTCGAATTGCTCTGGCTGACTTCCCAAATTGCCCTGGGCCTGGGCGGAGCAGATCACTGCACTGTGTGTTTTCACAACCAGTGTAGCTGAGTTAGAAGTCCGTTACACTGAATGTGGTGGTACGCTACCCAGTGCCGTCCAACACTGAGCTTGTCCATTCAAACACTATGCTTTCTTTCATGTTGTGCTGGTTTCCAGCACACTTTTATGTACAATCTCGAACACAATTATTCGTACACAAAATCGCTTGTACATACGTGCTCCATTTACAAAAACGGTTAACATAGTGTCGTGGTACTAGTTGTCTCTTTCGCTCTACCCTTCATCATCAGCTTGCTTTGTGCGCTTGGGTTCAATGTTTGGGGCGAATGTGTAGGTAGGTATATCAAATTTGTTAGCGGTTGTATGCGTAATCTGAATGATAACAATCTGTGCTTTCGTTGCGCAAAGCTTTCTTAGCAACAAATTTACGCGGATCGATGGAAAGAACAACGAAAGTAATTATTTACGTTCGATCAATTCATTGATTCATTTCTACATCACGTAATTCATTTCCACTCAGCCTATCCTATTTTGATTCTGCTTATAGGTACATACTACAAAGCCAATTTATAAATGAATACACTGCCGCTCGAAAAACCGTTGCAAAAACGCATCTAAGTCCATTGTAAAATTGTTTTCGATTCTTGTATATTTATAGTTTCGATATATGATTAATACCACTGCATTCGCTACGATTGCATGCGTACTTTAGGAAAGTTACAATAACCGCAAAATATAACTAGAAAACTTGGTCTATACGTGAAATGTATATAAAATGTTAATGTAAAATGAAAATATTGCCTAAAATTTTATTTTTTTCGCCGGTCCGGGTTTTTTACCACAGACAATTTTTAAAAGCTGATCTTGTGCTATAAAGATTTAGTTCCAGATATTAGTTCAGATTTTCTCAAATAAGTTTAATCGAATTCAATCACCTACTACAAATGAAATGACCTGATAACCAAGAAGATTTGGATCAATATGTAACATTCGTTGTTGATTAGTTGTGCTTAAACTGCACGTTAGAAATATATTTATATATCATTACTCTAAATGTACAAAGACAATAAATATTTTACATTAAGTAGTATATTCCTACGTCTACAGATTGTGCAACAACCTTGTAGTTTTTTTTTTTCTGAAGTGACATTTACGGTATTGTGTATAAACAGTTCTGCGCAAAAGTACATGAAAGGTCCGAATTACCCCAACCCTGTTCCTATTCGGACCACCCATTTCTTATCGATTTTTTGCAATAGAAATGAATTCCTATTTTTGCCTAAGTAATTCCTATTGCATTTCCACTAAATTTCGAATTGTGAAATGAAAGGTTCTCTTTGATGTATAAAACTTTGTACTAAATATACAATAAAAAGGTAGAGCTGGGCAAAACTATCTAAAAATAGGGTATGAGATATAACGTCAGAATCTGTCAACCGGTTTGCGAAAACTTATGTTTTCCTGACAACTCGACCGGCTTTTCTCACAAATGGTTTTTCACGATCGCTTATCAGATCGTATGTACGGCAAAAGCTCCGATTTGGACCAGAGCCCATAAGCGCTCCGGAACAAAATTCACCCCTAGCGCATGCACACGAAAACTGAGAACTGCAAAATTTTGCGAGATATCTCAGAGCTACATGACAGGCATGAAAATTATACATACGCTTTTCATAATAATATCATAGCTGAGAAACAGCAAGAGGTCCGAATTGGCCCACTTCCCCCTTTATTTTATTGTTTCATGTTTGATTTTGCTATTGGTCACGTAAGCCATTTGTTGTATGTTCGAGCCCCAGCCAGGAAGGATTCTTTGTGACCAGTAAGATCGTTGCACTAGCCCTGCAATTGTCATGTACACTGAGAATCGGCTACAAACCCGATCAGAAAGAAATAACAAAATTATTACAGACTGAGTTACTTTGTTATGATAACAAGTTGTGTTATAACTTTGGTCTCGTTAGTTGGTAAAATAACAGAAAACTTAACAGAAATTCTTCTAGTATATATCAAAAATATAACAACCTGTGATAGGCTTCTATCAGAATTATAACAAATTTTGTTAGGTTCTCCCACGCGCCAAATAGCATTTATTACCTATTGTATAGTAGCAACGAATTTAACGTGCAGATCTTAAAATAGAATAGAATAAAAAATATATAGCATAGATTAAGGCGTTTTTCGTTTGGAAGCAAAAGCTTCATGTAGCAAAAGTTTTTTATAGTTTTGTCAAATGATTACATACATGCTGGCTGATTGTTATTATGAATATATGACACGCTGATTGTTATTTGTGGATATAGTGATTTGAACCCAAATATTCTGAGTTTTATGGGGATGGGGATGAACCAACGACGTTGCTTTCGAGCGATGTTTAATGTAAGCATAATATTCTACGCATTCGTCAAGGGCAAAACAATTATAGATGGAGAAGATGTTTCCAGCACGCACACATTGAACCTTGCCAAAGCCTATGACGATGACTGTTTGTTTTCCTTGCATAATACGCTTTGTTTTCATACAGTTTTGCTCACTACTACAGCTGCCTATATTACGATAGACTGAATAGCTTTATATATTTTCAGATTATGAAAGTGGGGCTATTTTTAGATTCTGAATAGTGCGCTTCGGTGTTTCTCTTGTACGTTAACATTATTTGCACGATTTTTAGAAATAATGTCAATGCGATACCCAAGTAACATTTGAAGTTTTATAGCATGCTATAAGTGCAATCTAAGTTATTGTTACTAGGATATGGTAACATTGAGCGAATAATTTACCTACATTATTTTACGGAGAATACAACAAATGTTACTTATGATTCCAAATAGATTCAAAGAAACAAATACCAAAGTTTTGAGGATTGCATTTTGAGATTTCAAGTAAAGTTACTTTCGGGGTTTTGTTATTGGTATTTTTAATATGGGGAAGATTAAGCAAACCAGTACAATTATCTCACATCTAATAAATTCGCAGAAATACATTTTTTACAATAGTTCAATCTATCAACTGCAAATATTATAACAGATAATCATAAAATTCCAGAAATTGTTGAGGACTCTTCGATGTGACGAATTTTGGAATATTTCATGTTTTCTAAAATACATTTTCTTTTCTAAATTTTATTTAGTTTAAAGGAGGTAATTATTCAATATTTTTACATTAAAGTTTTTACCAATTTCAAGCACTATCTAAAACACATATTTAAATTGTAACAGCAAACAATAATACCAGCTGGGATATGTATATATTCAGAGATTTCTAGGCCATTTTGAAATATTGATAGCTTTATGCAGCATACTCACAAATAATAATCTTTCGACAATTTGAACAGGTCGCATTATTCCTTTTTTAACTTTCTACAAAATGAATCAAGTATCTTGATTATTACGAAAATTTTTTAGTTCTATGATTTTTTAAGACGAACGAAGCAGCATCGAATACAACGGAAACATTAGTACAAAAGAGATTATAACTACTAGAGGTCGCATGTCGCTGTTAACACTGAAAATTTATCATCTCGCTCTTACATATGCTATGCCCATTAGTTTGACACATATTGCCCAGGGTACACACATGTCAAAGTAATGGGATACAAGATGCTAAAGCGAGACCCCATGTTTCAGTCCGTGAATACATGGAGACAGTAGCGCTTTGCTCTCTCTAGTAATTATAATCTCTTTTATTAGTACATATGCGTATTCAAAGTAATTGTCAGTTCATTGTAAATGTCAAACTGTCTTAGGTGGAATGAAAAGATACAACAATCTCAAACTCATTTATTTAACATTTTTATGCGGGGGTTTAAATAAAAAAAATTTGGTAATTCGGAGAACGCACAAAATCAGATACCCATAAACTGGACAAGCTTCGGTTGTTTATGAAAAACCCGCATAAATTGGAGAAATCGGAGTGAAGATCCTCGAAGATCCTTAATATTCATAACTGTATTGTGGAAAGCAGTATATATCAAATAGTTCTTTTAAATGTGCACAATTAGTTAAAAGAAAATTATTTATATAATCATTTGACTAAATCATAACAAATAGTTTAAAAAATGCTTTTTTATTGGAATTCGTGTTTCTTTATTTCATCTGGAGTGCTTGATACTTCCTGCATCTTCTTAAAAATAAGTTTTATATGAAAATTATATTCTTTAGAATAGCTTGTTGACAACTTTACGATTCCAAAACTTTTTGAATAAAGGCTTCAACATTGAAATCATAACCCACATATTCGAAATTGTGTGTCAGACGAGCGTCTCAGAAAATAGGTAATCTCTTAATCAAAATGCAAACAAGTAAGTTAAACAGCTTACTTCAAATTTTCCGACTACTTGCATCTAAAACCAATCTATTCTCATAATCGTGGAACTTTGAATATCCATTTGAAAAACGCAAATATAAGGAAATCAATAAAAACTTCAAAAATTTGCTTTGAAAAGTTGAATAAATACGCATAAAAAGAGGCTTCAGTGTATTAGCAAATAGAGGGTCATTTGTGTAATATAATAATCACTCACAGTTGATTGATTGATTTGTTTATTGGGGCTTTAACCAACTGGTAATTTGCCCGCTTTACAGTTTACAGTTAGCGTTCTAAGATAATTGTTAAAGAATATGTAATATATTGTAACATCGTCGTTATATGAATACGTTAAAATCATATTAAGTCTGTCGATATTGAAGGTCAGTCCCGCCGTGGAATGTAGTACCAAGGCTTTGCATTGCTCTTACTCAATACTCCACATTAATGAAAAAGAAATTTCTGTTGTGTAGGTACATTTTTGATCAAATTGAAAAAAGTTATATCTCAGGAAGACCTATGTATCAAAAAATGAATTAGTTCAAAATACATAAATGCACATAAATCTATAGTTGCTTTCTTCAGCATTTGCTAATCTCCAAACAGAAAACAGCAATCGCGTGCGTTGGTTTTTCCTTCGGACACAACAATTAATGTATTACGCAAATGCGGACACGTTCGGAACACATTAACCCGGCATGATTGCACCGAAAACTGCTGTATGCTATAATGTTTAAACTAGCGTGAAATACCTATGGTACGCAAGCAAGGTTTGCTTTGTACCGACCGAATTCATTCTCTTGACCCCACCAGCACCCCTCAGCAATTCAATTCGAAGCAACGTGCTGCGACAAGCTACTACTAATAGGTATAGTGGCCTATTCACATCGATTCCCCTGGGCGACGGGGAGTGATGAATGGTTACATGCCGAGGCATTCGTGCGAATAAACGCAGTTAATCGCGCCTGACATTTACATGCGGTGGGTACCTATATGCGTGTAATGATTGAAGCTTGAACCACCACCAAATGAAAGAAATTTGGATACTAATTCAGAGTGACCGGTATCCGAACGCTGGGGTGTAAATCTGTTAACAATGCGGCGAACCTTCAATGAACATGCCAAAAGAAACCACCTAGTGCGCTTGCACTGAACCAAAGTATGGTTATTTGTATGATTTTATGATTGCAATATTAAAACTTGAAGAGAAGTTGTATTTACATTTTTTTAAAAACAAAACTTTTTGAGCGACTTGGTGGAATGTCACAATTAACTGTATTAAGCGGGGCTCACCCTGTTTCGGCCGAAAACAACACTTTTTGAAATTTTATTTTGGGAAAATGATGATAGCATTATTCATTCCGGATTTTGTAGTTGTGCCGTGCGGACATCTGTCGTGTGTTCCGCAAGATTTTTGAATTGGAATCTCAGTCGATGATTAATATAGTTTAGACTTAAAGAAGCATATACGTATAAACAAATTTAAAAAATCTTATCTGAAAATTTTCGGAGTTCCTATAATTTTTGCGGTGTTAAATAGTGTAAACGATATCACGCATATGGTACCTTTAGTACGTAGTCTAATTTTTCGTTCACTAAACATAATCATTATTACCGTTTTTATTTGTAGTCGCTTTGTATCAAAACAACAAAATCAATAAAACATTAACATTTTGGCTAGCAACCCATAGTAACAAGTATAGGTTGAAGATGCGCACACCAATGCAATGACTATAACTCTGCTAACCAGTAAATCCTACTCCTCGTCCTGACGCTACAAGATGATATAATGATTTTGTATCGTTTCGATGGATTCATTTCAGCCATTAAGTAATTGCTGTAATTGTAATAATTTTCTATACCCGGATTTACATGATAATTTTGCCGCAGCATTGCTAGCCTTAGGAACCGTCACGTTACTACGATATATCGGATCATTTACAAATGGCTACTTAAGGAACCATTGATGATCAAAAAAATTCTAAATAAGTTAATTGAGTGGTTGTATAACATCACTCTTGCAGCCAATGCTTGAAACCACTGTGAATCACTACAATTAAAAGTGCTACTGCATGAATTAAGTGGGCAGGAGTAAAATATACACTCCTCAATATTTCTCTTACGATGTGCAAAGTTTATAGGTTGCAGTACAAGTGGTGACCTGGATCAGTGTGAATCAACGAAATTGTGGTAGAATGCAATATAATTAAAAATGTGTAACAATTGTGGTTAAGTAAGTAACAGAATATAAAAACAAATATTAATAAGGTGTATCATCTTCTAACCGGGTTACACCTTCGAAATAAAAACGCTTTGTAACATACCCCGCACTACCCTCGAGGTGCTTCAAATGTACCGAATCGGTCACTTGAAACTTAGAATCTAACAAAGCAAAAGTTAACTCACACGCGGAACTCCATCTAATTGGAGCCGGCAATTTCTTATAGCAGCATATAGTTCCCGGCAGCTATTGAAGTGAGAAAGAACATCCAAAGGCGGATTTGTGAACTTACTGGCAGTTTATTAATTCACTTGAGCCAAGCACTCCGCACGCAAATATTATTTTTTATCTAAAACATGGGTGAGGAAATTGTGATTTTGGAGGAAACATTAGGATCACTGCCATGTCCGGCCTACTACGCGATTAAAATTTAAACTCCGTGCGTATATTTTAACGGAAACGGAATTGAAAACCAGAAAGGTTCGATCATGTTTCCTTCACTTAAAAGCATGTAACAAGGCTGGGGAAAGGTTTTGTGTAGAAACCCCTAACCAAATCTATTTGGCATGAAGAATAAATTAAAATGTTGATGAAAAAGAATTAAATATCATAACAATTATTTTTCAGGAATATTATCTGACAAACATTTTGGAATCCTTTTCTTTTGAACATTGTAAGGGCTTTCGGATAATTGCGGGAATTTTTTTCTTGAAACTGATGAACATGGGAATACTTGACCAAGCGCTAGATTCAACAATTATCAATGATGTGTTCTATTTAGCTCTAAAAAAAATTAAAAATATTGTTCTACTTGTTTCGATCCCATCAGGTAATTTTAATAGTTTAGAGGGATAAATCCTTTTGTCATAGAAAATTTTCCGTAATTCATGAATTTACGTTAAATCTCCATAACATATCCCCTAGAGTAATTTTTTTATAGAACTCATATACCATATGAAATAGTGAAATTACTCAACATTAATCTGAATAGTGGAATAGTTATTTAAAAAATAACACGACATTGAACGTGAGAACTACTGTTAGGGAGATTTGACTTGACCAAGTGGTAATAAGCTGAAAAAAGTTACAAAATTTCTGATATTTACCATTCTGTGGTACATACTGTGAATGTTATTCGCGTCACAACCCCCCCCCCCCCCCACCCTTAAACACCAGTCTATATTTTCATAGTACTAGTCAACATAGTGAGCAATTATATGGCTGATTTTGTGACGTGTGAATATTAGACTGGTTCAATTTTTGACTTTTAGCTCCACCAGGCTTTACTGATTGCTTTTATGGCCTTTAGTAATTGTGCAAATTTTGGTACCGATCGGTTGTGTCTACGGACCCTCCAAACATTCCAGTTTATATGGAAATTAGTATGGAAAAACGGTTAAAGAAAAATAAATTCTTAAAAAATCACCTCATCAATCAATTTATGAGAACACTATATATTTCTAAAGGCATTCTTCTACTGAACACATTCGGGGAATATTGTAAGTTTGTGAAAATTCGCTGAGAAAAGTTATTAACTAAAGAAGCAGCATGACTTCAAAACAAGTGGATTTTATTATTAATCATAGCAACTCCTCTAAACTCCACCATTTGCCTGATCCCCCGGATTCCATTTGAAATGACTACTTTGGGGGGAGACGTGCTAATGCACTTCACTTGATTCCAGGTCTAGCTGGTCGTGCTAGATTTCGCTTGTCTCGTAACCGCCATATCAGTCCTGCACGGCATGATATTCTACATGCCTTCCTCTCTACGTTGACCAGTTGGATGCCGTGGTCGATCTGGCGATTCCGGTTGGAGGGTGGCTTCCGGTTCACTGGTGCCCCAACGACCAGGGTCCGTCGCGTTCGGTGTTACTCGGCGTAGTTCCCGACAGCGGAGCTAGCCTACCTCGGCGGAGAGTTCCCCGACGAAAGAATGTCTCCTGTAACCGTTGACGGACACGTTATTCTTCCTTAGATGCAGTCCGGCAGAATGTCGAGGTCAGTCCAGCGATTCCCGGCGGAGGATTGCGTCCGGTTCATTGGCGCCCCGATGATTGAAGCCGGCGATTCGCTACGGACTACTCAGAATAGTCCCCGACGGTGGATCTTTCCTACTCCGACGAAGAGTTCCCTGGCAGTGGAAGATCTTCCGAAACCGATGCTACCCGGGCAGATGCCGAGGTCGGTCCTGCGATTCTTGGTGAAGGGTGACTTCCAGTTGACAGCCGCCCTGACGAGCATCTGCCGGAGCTACTTCCCGATCTATTCTACTAGTCCCCGGTGGTGGGCCTAGTCTACTCCGACGGAGAAATTTCCCGACGTTGAAATTTCTCTCGAAATCGTTATCTCAATGCTGGTCGGTTAGGTGCCGAGGTTAGTTTTGCGATTCCGGGAAGTCACGGTTCCGACAGCATAAGTCATTAAGTGACTTTACGCTTGTCTGGACATGCCGCAGACTCAGGTGATTCGCATTTAATGCCAAAAGATCTTGACTCCTGCGTTGCAGAAGAAAAAGAGTTAAGTAGCCGGGAAACTCTAAGCTTGCTCATATGACCCTACTCCACGCTAAACGTTCTTACTTCAAATCCTTGCTCTTCCTTGAGTATTATGGCTCTTAATATTGAAAAATATTTCACACCTTATGTGTTTTTTTATGCGGATTTTCAAAATTATGCAGTTTTTTTTATGCGGATTTTCAAAGTTATGCGGTTTTTTTTATGCGGATTTTCAAAGTTATGCGGTTTTTTTTTATGCGGATTTTCAAAGTTATGCGGTTTTTTTTATGCGGATTTTTTTTATGCGGTACGTATCCCCCGCATAAAAAAAAACTTCAGTGTTAACGAGTTTAAAGGGATTGAAAACTTTTTAGAGAGCTACGTAGGTTTAACTGAAAACCTGGTCAAGTCTCCCCATGTTCCCCTATCTCAAAATTGTTCAAATCCATCAAGTAAAAATGTTTCCGATCTTCATTCTACCTAATAAACCAACTTTTTATTTGGGAAAACTTTTCTGAATTGCGAACATCGGGTCAATCTGAACACTCTAGATAAAACCATTGTTGAAGAGAGCATAATTTGTATGTGAGGTTTAATGGTTGATTTCCCTAAAATTTGGATGCAGAATTTGTGTTTTGAATAAACAGTAGACACCAACACGCTATGGTGTTACAGTTAAAGTGATTTTAGGCGAAACAACAACGTGATGTGAAATATGCATTAAGAGACAAATGTGGGTTAGTAGCACCGATAGTACCGATTTTATTAGCAACAAGAATAAGCACGCTGAAAAAAAAATTAAACAGGCTGGCTAGTTATCGTATGCTTGATCCCCACCCAGAACGGGCTTTCAGTGTCAGCAAGATTATAACACTATCCTTGCAATAAAACTGCATGCTTAGAAACTGCTGTGAAGCATATTGAAACAGAATGTTGAAAATTTAATTTTGCCAAGAGATTGTATTGATTTTTTTGATTCCAAACCGCTTACTAGAATGGATTTAGTTACAATATTCACGTCACATTATAAGGAAAAGAAATCAAATGAGAATAACTTTTTGTTTTTGCATTAATAATAAAGTTAGTAAGCTTAAAATGCAGTTATCACTCACTACTCCAGCTTTCGTGATACTAAGTCGTGGCAATGCTTATGCTCAGACCACGCTTTATGACCAAGAGATTCAAACAGCTATGTGTGAATTTTATAAACAAAATACACATCACGGAATCATGTAGAAGAAAACACACTTCCAGGATGCTCGATATTGCGCCGCCACTCTCTAGGATCCTTGTTCACAATTGCATTTTCTACGATTGCACATAGCCAGCGTAGTCGCCGATCATTGCTAGATTTTCTGATGAAAATTGCTTATCATGTCTATGCATGGAAATGTCTGAACCCTTCCTGATTCCTGTCCCGAGTGCCCGTTTGCGACATGTCGGACATAAAAGTTGTGGTTCCGCCAGGCACTCTTTTGTTGTCTCTCCGACTTGAGCTTTCGATTTTCCTCCAATTGTCAACACACCTTCCAAGAATACTCTTATAAAGTTGGTGACAGTTGATTTGTGCTTTTTTGGTGATTTCACTAACTCGGTGTACGAGTTGCCCGGACAAATGCTTCTCTTGATTGCGTAAATCAAATTAGACATCTGCAGGCACCTACACCTACATTTTTTTTATTAGCTTTAATAAAATGCGCCCAAATGCGGTAGCTCGACGAGGCCGGTTAGTTTTTTTGACAATAAATAAAAAACTATATTGTTAATTCTCGCGTTTTTTTTAAAAGGATACTGTCAAAATTCACTTTGAGAGGAAATTCTAGGCAAACCATTAATCGCCGATTAAAAATCACAACAGCAGACGAAAGAGAAAACTTTTCTTTTTCATAAATTGTTAACATTCATTCTCGGCGTGCTACGGTTTGTTCGGAATTTTCTCTCAAAGTGAATTTTGACAGCATGCTTATTGGCCGTTTTCAAAAAACACGCGAGAATTATATTATTTGTTTCGTTCATGCACAGCTTGCTACTGCGTATTGAGGTCCTTTTATAGGGGATGCCAGTGTTGTCCACTACAACATAAAGTTCGATTGGTTTGTCTTCTTTCGCATTATCGTTCACGTTCATGTCCTCATCTGTACTACTTTCCTGGTGTTCTAGCTTGTGTCTCACTTTTATATGAGTCACTATTGTATGTCCGTCTTTTTCGACATTCGCTTCGTTGTTGTTGTTGCTGGTTGTTGGCTTAGAAACATTAGGCGAGATGGTTGTTGAATGCATATTTAGTCGCGATTGTGCTATCTTATGACAAGCAAGCCCGATGAGAGGGGGAGGCAGTCAGGGCAATGGCCCTGGGGCCCGGATCATAAGGGAAGATGGGGTAAAACGCACCCCCTAAGGAAATATGATCATAACTAAGCTATAGAACATCAATTGGGAGAATTTAATTTATGATATCGTTTAGCCAACATTTTTCTCTGTAATCAAAATAATAACGCTTTGCAAAATATTCAAAAACATGAAAATAATTCAATTCTTCAAAATCATTAAAAATCACCTTTTGAAAAATAAGCAGGGCAAAATGCACCACAACAACGGGGCATAATGCACTACAACAACGGGGTAGAATGCACCGCAACAACGGGGCATAATGCTCGGCGAACAAGCAAGTAGCTTTGTTTTCTAACGAGATTTCACAAAAGTGTGCCATTAAATAGCCTTAGGTTATGCAATTGGTAGGATTTCAGATCGATTTTTCTGTTTTCGATTGAAAGCCAGCAAAATCAGAGGAGGGCATTTTGCCCCCGATGGAGCAGAGATATAAATTTAGCAAAAAGTGAATTATTTAATAGATTTTTCATATTTAGTGCGACAGAATAATGAGCAACTGTATAAATAGAACTGGAATGCTCTAATATAATAGTAAAACAGTATTTATAAGAGCGGAAAATCCTTGTTGCACGGGCCACAATAATTACATGAGAAGAGCACGTTATTTTTTTTGTTTATTTCTCGAGCTGCTATTGATGTGCGGTTATCAAACTTTGACAGTGTATGTTTACTATGGCGGACTTCCGACTGGTATTACAGTTTTCTAGAAATTTTCAGCTGTTTTTGATATAAGTAGGGGTGCATTTTGCCCCGGGGGTGCGTTTTACCCCATCTTCCCCTATTTGAGGGCCCGCGATCTTACCCGAAAGATTGGCGAACAAGTCCGGTATTCATATAAGATAAAAAAGCAAAAGTAATTTCTTTGTAATCATTCACCGTAATAAATAGTTATATGATGAAAGCGTATAAAAATGAAAACTTTATTTGATAGTTGACATTTGTTAAAACAAACGTTCTTAAGGGAGTTGTCTACTTTGTGTACATGTTTAAAAAAACGAGTTTTATTGCTTGAATCGACGGAATAAACTACAAATATTGAAAAGCCAATTTAAAGTATTTTCGAAGAAAGCAATAGAGCGTCAAACGGAAATGCAAGCGCACGGACAAACGCATCTATCCTCTTTTACGTTCGCTTTTTTGCTGGTGGTGCCGGTTGTTGGCTTGGAGACACTAGGCGTGATTGTTGTTGAGTGAATATTTGTCCCTGTCAGATCCGTAGATATTGGTTTTGTAGCCGTTTGTAGTTTGGCATAAGATAACAGTGTGCTGTTTACGGTTATAGTGGGTGTGCTTTTCTTTGCTGCTTTTGCACAAAGTTTTCCGTGGTGCAGTGTCTCTTTGTAGAATTCGCGCACAGGAATCTACCATAACCAGTATTGTCTGATGAAACGTCCCGTCGTTACGTATGCATTCTCACCTCAAAAACAAAGTTAGGGATACCCGGGAAAAAGCGAAGTTACCGCTCTTATGGAAGCCACTTCTCCGTATCTTGACATAAATTTGTTAATCACGATGTCAGAGGCGTGTGGAGATAATTCGTGTAAGCACATCTCTCTGGAGCCCTTGCCTATGTATAACAACATCATCGTTAACGTGGCAGCTTTCGTTGGTGTGCTGCACGTTGTTCCGCGAATGTTTCTTAATGTTTGATATGGTGCATTAGCAGGGCGGTAACTTCTCCCGGATTGAGCACAATCTGCACATTTAATAATTATTTCACTTCCCGAGTAGCTGGTCTTATGGGACATTTCCGAAAATCAATAGCAATAAGCACTAATTTAAAATTCCATTGCTAACTAGCCGTATACAAGTATTTTTAATGCTTAAATGCACCAAAAATGTAAAGCATAAAATCTAGCACTATATCGACATACAGAACAAAGACATTGTGCTAAAATGCTTTAGAAAATAAATACTATGAAGCTTTTATAGAAAACTCTAAGTGCTAATATAGAATCTTCTTATAGTGCTTTGAGACACCGGACAATATCAAATATACGTATGCGTTCCAATAGTCACCTAAACTCGTATGCCTCTTCATGTAAAAAATGATGATGCAAAAAACTTAAAATCAAAAGGCAAATTCTGCACGATTTTTCGAAAAAAAAATACATTTGAAATTATAATCCACAATAGACGTTTGCGTAATTTCAACCAAAATCTAGGTAGAGTTTGGATTAAACCAAGTATACAAGTAAATCTTCTCACAGATCAGTGACCAAACGTGTATACCAAATTGAGACGAGGTTTTCGACTGCGGATCGAATCTCATTTCTATAGGCACTAATTCGTCAATTTAAACAATCGGTTTGTAAAAAAAAGGAGAGTGGAAGGGTGGGTGGAGATTCATGGCAAGGCATAAATCTCCATTCAACATGGGGAACGTGCCATTTGAGCTAGACGCTACTGCTTCCTGATTCCTGAGTACCCGCAAATTGAAAAACTCGTAGCTATGGCAATTTTACCCGATTTTGATACTACGGAATAAGAAGCTGCCGAAATTCACCTGTCTGGCACGTTATCTGTGGATGTGGCAATATGAGTCAACCGGAGACTAATAGAAACCACGCACTCACGAGTTTCCCATCGCTGAAGAGGAACTAACTCATACTGAACTAGAGGGCTTAGGTTTAAAAGGGCCCGGCAGTAATACAAGCCTTGGGCCCGACGCGGCTCTCGACGGCCCTGATGACAAGCGCCATTTAGCACGTTTCGAGAAAAACGATTTTTAAAGTTTGAGATTGAATATCTTGAAACTTATTAATGGTATAAACAATCCAAACAAGACAATTGATGCTTCTATCTATTCTGTATTATTCTCTCAAATATTACGAAGTTCGGTTGACTATATTGCGAGTTTTTACTATGAATGCAAACCAAAGTCGCACTCACACGTGTCATAGACGTTTGATGACAAAATTTGTATGACATGTCATAATCGTGCATGAAAAATTTTCCATAGAAAAAAATCATCAATTTTTAATTTCTATTCATATCGTTGGTTTCATTTGGTCTATACACAATTGGTGGGATGCATTTTGAAAGAAATGAGTCAGTGAGTCTAGAAAAAATAGTTATTTTTGGTTTCAGTGATGCCAAATATGCTATATTTCCAGTGATTTGTTACTGCTTGATCCGGAGATTTTGGTTTTGCAGCTCTTAGTGGCTTAGCGTAAGATGGTTGTGTGCTAATTTTAGTTGGATTGATTGAGTTTTCCTTAACAGTTTCAGCGCAATCTTTTCCGAGATGCAGCGTCTTCGTGCAGAACTGGCACCTAGGAATTTGGCCTGGCTACCCGACCGGTGAATAGGAACATCGTCGTTTGATAATATTGTGACGGTCATGTATGAGGAGGGCATTAGCATGGTCACACGCATTCTCACCACACGAACACCTTTAGGAATACCCGAGAAAAGTTCCTACATATATCGTGTGTGTAACGAAATGTATTTCTCCGAATTTTTGCAAGTATCTTTTAATCTCGCTGTCAGGGGTACGCGGAGCCAAATCATGGACACGAGCTTCTACAGCGTCGTTTTCGATGTATACGGGAATGCTATATTTAACATTGCCGCTTTCGGCGGCGTGCTGCATGTTGTTTCGCGAGACGAATGACTCAGCTTGGTTAATTTTCTTGAACGTAATCAGCACGCAATATTTGATATGATGCATTTGTAGGATTTGCACTTTAGCCAGATTGAGTTCCCTCTGGACTTTTAACAAATGCTCCATTTCCCGAATAGCTGGTATTACGGGACATTTCATTTGTTGGGCGCCAACACGCATCACTAAATCGCACAGTTGGTAGAGGTTATTGTTATTATTAGAACTGTTTGTGCACCGATCAGTTTGTAGGTAGAATTGACTGTTTCACTTGTGTGGGACGATTTTTAGATTCTGCTCAGAGCGAGATGTGAAGACAAACTGGCATAACCTGCAGTATGAGCAGTGTTCAGATTTTTATTAAAACAAAGACTCTTCCATATAAAATTGTTGAGCAATTTTCTTGTTTCATGAAAAAATCACAAAATAATGGTTACTTTCATGTTTTTGCCCCTAAACCGTATAGTACTTTTAACAAAAGTACATGTGATTTCTTCTTCTTTCCAGAACACTTAAAAATTGAAAATCGGTGCAAAAATGACAGCGTAGCTAATTTTTTAGTGCCGAAAGACCCGAAATTTTTTTTTGCTGTAAATTAAAATTTTGATTAAACGTGATTTTGTATTGTATTTGACCAGACCTAAAACCTGTACTAGATCACTTGAAAAGTACATTCAATTATTTTACTTTTGTAGCACCGTGCTATCCTTTCAAAAAAAAACATCAGGGTCGTCGCTATTCTGACACAATCAATATGAACAAATTGTTTGAAATTAATGACTAAATAGGTTCTCTGGGTATCCGAAACGTTTCAAATTATCAACTTCGCTTCGTTGCTCTACGCTATACAAAGCATAGGTATGGCCATAGGAATAAATTTATCTATGATCTATCGATTATTACAACTGCTTATGTTGCGATAGGTTCCATCACCAAACATTCTACATGAATTATTAAATCGTTGACCTGAATACATCCATTAATGATCGATCGTATTACGCACTCATAAGTAGAGTATTGAAGCACTTCGTTACACTAACATAAATAATCATAAATTAGATAGCATGCATTGTAGATAGATACCGTGACAAACATTTACTTAAGGGGGCATCCTCATAAATAAGGTGGGATTTCAGTATGAAAATAAAAAGAGAAACAAGTACATATTTTTGAACGCATATTTATTCAACATAAACCAAAGTTTATTGAACGTCAAAATTAATAGAAATGGCGGATTTATTAACAATCTCGCGCAGCAGCTCGCCGTGAACAACTCAAACTCCGTACATCTATCAGTCCGTAATTTTTACCTGAAACAAAATACTGAAATACTTCCTTATTCGGAAGACTTTTTGCACAGGATAGACTATTGTGGTGGTTGAATGGTTGATGGTGAAAGTTGTAATTTTAGGTAATGTAGTCATTTTTTAAATAAAATGCTCGATTTTTCTACCTTTTTTAGCATTAAGTGCGTTAATAACATTGTAAAATGAGATTTTTTAAATACTTTTTATTTCAGCCTGTGTACAACTAAATTATTAAAAAACTTAAAAATTGAAAATTTTATAGTTTATTTTTTGCAAAAAAATTTGAGTAAACTTATAGGCATGAGATATTAATCAGCTATACCCTAAAACTTGAATATACTCAAATAAAAATTCTGACGATTGAAGCAATGAAAAAAAACTAAAGGGTTGTGTACAGGACACGACCACGGTGGCATTAAAAATACAACTTTTTCAAGAGCGTGCGTGCGTTCAGTAATAACAGGCTACGGCACATGCTAGCATACTCCCCGATTCCATATATTACAATAGCAAAATTATGAAACCTAGTTCAACACTATGCTCTCTTCTATGCTTTCAAACTAATCGATTATTTCATTTAAATAATTATCTATTGACATTAACCATCCGGTAGTCGCGCAAATGGCCTACTGAATGAACAACCGCTGGTGCGCAAAGACGATTTCGCTAGATTTTCAGAGCAGCGTGCACTCAGGGCACTAGCGCGACTTCCGGAAGGTTAAGGTAGGACAGAGAATGGGCAAAAATCGAAAACGAAAAAAGCAGTTTTTTTCCACACCGTGTGTTAGATCTTCATAAAAATCAATCAATTCATGTAGTAGATACAGAACACTAGATTAGGATTGTCGCTGGCATCAGTGGTAGAAACATCATTGTTTTGATTCCGGGATATACCTGTCAAATGGGCCAAATAAAAAAAGCAAAAAAATAATCCTCTATCGTCGTTTCATAGCGACTAATCATTTTTGTTTCTTTTAGCCAGCAAAACAATGGCCATTCTTGGCTAATGTGTTTTCACTAATTAGAATGCACAAATTGTCTAAACTTGTACTGAATTTTGATAAATTTTCATTTCCTTGTGCGGTATATACAAACTCTTTCATTTCATAACTGTTCGACTGTTATTCGAAAATTTACACCGAGAAAATTCGTTATATTGAATATATTGATTTCACACATATTTTTTTGCAATTTGTAGTAGCAGATAAAAATTACCTGTAACGCTTAGATATCATGGGAAAATTAATGAAATTATAATAGTATGCCACATAGAAATTTGTTACATAGCAGATATCACATCATTTTTTCTGTTTGCATCTCGTTTATTCTGTTGCAATTTTCATGCATTGGACGTCTTCGGTCTTGAATGCATAAAAATCACAGCAGAATAAACGAGACTGAAATGAAAAATAGGCAAACTCAATTTGAAGTTCAACTAAACGGTTTGTGGTTAAAAGCAGGCCATATTTTTCTGCGTGTACCAAAAGCGCGGACCAAAGACTTTTACTAGAGAGACTTTCGATACTTTGACAGATATATACCGGAAGCAAAACAAACATGTTCCGAGGCGAAAACAATGGGAACACCAGCGACAATCCTAATCTAGTGTTCTGTATCCACTGCTTATGTAGAATGTTGTTACAGTACTGCTGATTGAATTTCATGAAGATCTAACACACGGTGTGGAAAAAACTGCTTTTTTCGTTTTTCATTTTAGCGCTTTCTCTGTTCAAACCTTAATCGTTTACAATTAGCAACTATGTGAAAAATCATCGATACACTCAGCGCTCTGCTGACGGTAAGCCAACGCTCTCTAATCAGTATCAGAATATATTGGCTTAAATGGTACGTTCCCCGTATGTAGTCGGGGATTTGTGCCTTGCCGTGTGTTTTCATCATTTCCTGAGCGAAAGGAAAGGTGAAGGAGGTGTGGAGAAGTAGAATTGGGAGGGTGGGAAAAATTACAGCCTGCGAGTAAGTCTAAAGCTCTTTACCACATTCGATAAGAAACTTTAGTATGTCTATGAGTTTCAGTCGACCAAACATGGTATCGTCTATGTAAAGATGATCGAAAACTCGAAATCGCAATTGCACTACTACTGGACGGTTGCATATCAGATAATATGAGGTTCCGTAGTTGGAATCACAAAGATCACATGAAATAGACTCATCGCGCGGATTAGTTGCCATGTGTTAATTGAGTTTGCAGTGGCCGGTCAAACCAGTTAGCATGCCGCAGTGGAGCTTCGAAAAATGTAGGAGATTTTTCGAAATCACTGGGCACAGTTGTTCTAGAAACGCCATTGCTTGGCAACTCGTTTGTAGATTTCTCCAATAATTGCGGTGCTCGGACGAAGCCCAGGACCGTATTTTTTCCCTTATCCAACTTGTCGAAATTGGCAGGACGGGCTCAGGACCAACGAAGTCAATCGCTGAACCTGTCCTGGCCAATTCTTCAGCCGATTTATTTCCAGTAATACCAGAATGTCCGGGCACCCAGACAAGGTAGTAGGTAGATAGTGTTGACAATACTTAGTTCTTCGATTTGGGTTCGGCACGCGATCACCACCGGACCGTGATTTGTTTGAGCTAAGGGCCTGACTATCGGTGCAGCAATTTATAACTTTGCCAGACAAACTCAGTTGAAGGGCCGATTGTACCCCACATATAATCGCAAAGATTTCTGCTTGGAATACAGTACAGTATCTACCTAGTGAGTGAGATTGTTCCAATCTCATTTCACGACAGTAGACACCAGCACCAGCACGTCCCTCCATCAGAGAACCGTCAGTGTAACAGACCACTTGCGTTTGTTGTTGTCTTTCTTTATAGCCAGACAATCATTCCTCTCGAGACGGAATCTTCACATGGAATGTCCTGTAAGGAAAACTATATGTGAGTGTAATATTGCTAGGAGCAAGAATATCTTCACCCCATGTAACCATTTGTGACCACAATCTTGTATGACAGGTAGCAAGATCAACATGGTTACTGTTCCAAAGCCATGCAGTCTGTATGCACATGATAGTGCTCCTTGTTTGAGGTGTATGTGTAATGGTTTGATATTTAGAAGTGCCTCAAGAGGAGCAGTCGGAGTTGTGGTGAGCGCACCAATCAACGCCATGAGCGCCATTCTTTGCAGATGGTTTAGCTTTGACTGGACTGTCGTCACCTCTCCTATCTGCCACCACACATGGCATCCGTATGACAGTATTGGACGTACAATTGTCGTGTAAATCCAATAGATGTTTTTAGGTTTGAGACCCAGGTCTTTCCGTCTGCACTGCCCAAAGGCCATGCACGCTTTCTTGACCCTGAACTCAATGTGAGCAGACCAATTCAGTTTGGAATTCAGTATAACTTCAACGTATTTGACTTGATCTGCACACATTACCTCAGAGTCAAAGAACTGCAAGGGACGAACCTCGGTTGTTCTTCGCTTGTTCGTGAAAAGAACCATTGAAGTTTTGTTTGGGTTAACTGATAACACTGGTCGACAGCCATTTTGGTGCAGGGTTGTGATAGTAGTTTTTAGGGTAAATCGGTTGCGCTGAGTTCAAAAATGACCATAGTTTTTACCGCTGTGCTCCTGTTTTTGAGATTTCTCCATTAATTTGCTTTTTATTACTAGTCAGTATTATTTTTTTTTAATTTTTCGAATTTACAAACTGTATCAAATCTATTATTAAAAGGTGCTACAAAAACCTGACAAATATGTGGAAATCTGGAAAGGCATATTGAATACTGTCAAATTCGAAAAAAACATGCGTGAACAAAAAATTTGACATTTCGCCAAATTCAAAATGCTACCATTTCAAAAGTTCTGAATGGATTTCGATCAACAATAGCTTTATTGGTAGCTGTAAGCGTCTTCTTTCAGACAAAAAAAGTTCAAGCTAAACAGACAGAGCTCTGATCAATTAACCCAATTGAAGAAAATCTTCAAAATCAACTCTTTTTGGTATTACTACAGACACGACAAAAACTTCGGAAAATCTATTGAAAATAAATGTCTTTTTTGAGACTACGATGCTCTGGATATAAATTAAAAGTCAAAGTAGTTTTATGATCACATTTTAACATAACCTAAAAATATTTTTTTTTTGGCCCCTACAAGGCGGCTATTTTTTCCTAACCAACATCTGCCTTTGTTAAAATCAAAACAACCCAATGCAATAGCATGGGCAACATGGGCCTAAAAGCAGCTAGGCTCATCATAAGTTGACTACTGTCGAAGTCTGCATATCTACATGGCGGATGACAGGAATGACACCCCCCTGAGTTATACATTAAACAAAAACACGTGCTTGAAGAGTTAGAAAGAGACAGCAATTTTTGCACATCGCCTCATTACGATCAAAAGCGTTTGGCAGTTTAACTCTATAGACTTATCCAGCTGCGTTGGTATTGTGCCGTTTTGACGTTTGAATTGGGAGGAAAACAAATCGATTGCACGGCGAATTGGGAGGAAAACAAACAGCTTCTGTGCTTGAGGGGAGGGTGGTAGTATAAAAATGTAAGTTATCAGTGTGAGTATTTTAAACGTCAGATATCTCAATAGTTCTTGGCGTTTCATTTGTGTTACCGTTTGAGTTTGTTGCCTGCATATTTCTTGGGATGTGCAATCAAGAAGTAAATGCGAACAGGTATTTATACATTGTATTTATTCCGTACTTTATGTCTAGGACACCGGAACAGAATAGCTTCAATGACAAATATGGCGGCTTCACGTAGACAGTGTAAGAATGATCCAAATCATGGAATACTGGCCGACAGTGTTTCAAGCAAAAATAAAGGTCATTCTAGAATGCACTTACGTATATCTAAAATGAAAATAACGGTGCGCAAATATCTGCATTTTATCAGATAGTCAGGCTGCGCTCAACGCATTAAGGGCTAGGGTTCGTCGCGGTGCGGATGTGGGCGGTAAATGGATTGTCCGCACCGCAACCGCAAAAAAATAATAAAACCGCACCGCTTACCGCAACCGCACTTTATTTACCGCACCGCACCGCGCGGTAATGCGGTAAAATTTTTATATTTTTAAAAATAGTGTTAAAAATTGTACAAACCATATATAATAAAATGTTATTCTTATTCACACGAAATTTAACTTTAAGAGACTCCTCAGAATGTAATGTTTATGAAAAAAATGAACTTTTGTAATTTCTGTTAATAAAATTCCGTTTATTTTAAGGCAAACATTATATATTCAAAAACGTTCTACTGCAGTAATAGGAAAACTTTTATTTTAACAACCCTTCAGTTAATTGAAAAATGTGGAATAAAAATTTAATAAGAAATGAAGTTGCATATTTTTTTTAATCAATTTTCATATTTTCAATGTTTTTGACATATGAAAATGAAATGAATGATTTTCGCATTTACGTAATAAAAACCACCTTTCATGCTTTAAGGAATCCTACCAAAAAAATTTAAGTCGAAATACCAGTACTTCTATATAGTAGCGCATATATTCCAATACAGTGAAATAAAAACATATTGTATTTCATTAATAAGAACGACGCCAAATTTGACGAAAACAATTGCTCTATACATTACATCTAATCAGGAGTCCGGTCTCAACCGGTACAGAATTATTGAACATTAGAAAAACTGCAAAATCCTAATTTGAATCCCACCTCATTTTGGACGCTTTCATACATTTGTATCCTTTACTGCCAATTACTCCAAATTCGTTTGGTTTAATGAAGAGGGTTGTGTTTAAGTCCTAGCATAATTAGTTCATCTCTAATTCCTTTAAATTAGTCAAAATTGATATCGAAATCGATTCATAATTCCACGATTTCCAACAGAAATCGGGAAAAGTTATGCACTTATAAGTAGGATTCAAGAGTATAAATTTATTGTTTTAAATGATCTAATAATTTTGTCTCTATTGGGTTCTTGAATTTTATGTATTTGAAATGGTTAGTTTGTGAAGTTTTGCTTAGAAGTATAAAATAACAAGTCCAAAATATGTCGTAAAAATAATAGCGTCGAAAAATTTCGGGCACAGCTAGATTTTCTTTCGTAATAGCAGTCTGTTTATCAATTTAGAATAATCAAAATTATTACTTTATCATTTTTTTTGCGGTGCGGTTGCGGCAAAACCGCGCGGTAAAAGCTCTTTCCCGCACCGCATCTGCGGGAAAAAGTGTCTCACCGCACCGCAAATTTCGCGGTGCGGGTGCGGTAAATACCGCAACCGCGACGAACCCTATTAAGGGCTACTACATGTCGTTCAAAACTAGTATACTCCCATTCTTGCTCTCCGACAATTGACGGAGGAAAACCATGTTAATTTATACTGGGTTCCAGGACACAGTGGCGTTCCAGGGAACGAAAAAGCCGATGAGATAGCAAGAAGAAGGTCTTCCACTAATTTTTTCGGCCCTGAACCATTCTGTGGAGTCTCACCGAGTGCCCTCAAACTGCAACTATAAAGAACAGTTGGAGTACGACAATCAAAGAAAGTTATCTAATTCATCGAGAAAAAAGCCTGGAGTTGCTTAGACTAAACAAAAAAGAGCTATGAATCATGACAGGACAACCTAGTGGACACTGTCTTGGTAAATATCATCTTAAAAAATTTGGTAAGCTTACAAACGATACATGCCGCGTCTGCGGATCTGAAAGTGAAACACCTGCTCTGCGAATGCGGTGCATCGAAGTCTATAAAAAAACATTTGTTTTTAATACATTTTCTGAAGTTTTCGTCGTGTTTGTAGTAATACTAAAATGCGTTGATTTTGAAGATTTTTTTTTCAATTAGGTAAATTCATCAGAACTCTGACAATTGTCTGTTTAGCTTGAACTTTTTTTTATCTGAAAGAAGACGCTTACAGCTACAAATATAGCTATTGTTGATTGAAATCCATTAAGAACTTTTTAAATGGCAGCATTTTGATTTTTTCAAAACGTAAAATTTTCGTAAAAGGTGGCATTTTTTTGCTTACGCATGGTTTTTTTCGAATTTGATAGTATTCAATATGCCTTTCCAGTTTTCCAAATATTTGTCAGGTATTTGTAGCACTTTTTAATAATAGATTTGATACAGTTTATAAATTCGAAAAATTGAGAAAAAAATTTAACACTGTCTGGTAAAAAAAGCGAGTTAATGGAGAAATCTCAAAAACAGGAGCACAGCGATAAAAACTATCATCATTTTTGAACTCAGCGCACCCGATTTACCCTAAAAACTACTATCACAACCCTGCACCAGCAAATCGTAGGTTAGAAATCCAAGCTCATTGAGTTTCTTCAACAATCCGTCGGCAACCAAGTTCCATAACAAAGGTGACAGAACGCCACCCTGAGGACAACCGTAGATACTCAACATCCGTATCTCAGCCTGTAGCAGTGACGAGCAAAGAATGCGGTTACTAAGCATTGCGTTTTTCCAACCCAAGATACATGCAGATATCCCATGACCGCGAGTAGCTTCCAGAATAGACTGGAAGGACACATTGTCAAAAGCACCCTCAACATCTACGAATTCACCCAAGCTAGATTGCTTGAGCGAGCAGGCTTTCTCAATGTTGTAAACAACATCGTGAAGCAGAGTGATCGTGGATTTCCCACACCAATATGCATGTTGCATTTTGTGCAATGGACATTCAACTAAACTAACGTTCCTGATGTTATGATCGATTATCCGTTCCAAAGCTTTCAGAAGAAAAAATTTAAGCTGATAGGCCTAAAACTTTTGGCTTCTTCATAGCTTGAGCGCCCCCTTTGGGAATAAATCTAACAGTTATTTCTCGCCATGCTTTCGGGATATACCCGGTAGCAAGACTGGAAAACATAATCTTTTGCAAGAGATGTGTGAGATGTTTCCCGTGCAGTAGCATGGGAAGTATTCCATCTTTTCCGGGTGATTTGTATGGAACAAAGCTGTCAACTGCCCACTTGACCGATTCAGTGGTAACCAATGTGCGTGCTAACGCCCACGAGTCCGAATCACCAGAATGAGATCTGTGAACATTGTTCAGCTCCGGATCGATACAACCTGGAAAGTGTGTATCGAAGAGACAATTAAGTATATCTTTATCGTCCGTCACAAAAACACCATCTCTGGTTTTTAAGGAGTTCATCTGAAAATCTTTCGATTTCGAGAGAATTTTATTTAACCTGCTAGCCTCGTTCAGACTAGAGACGTTAGTGCATAGGTTTTGCCAGCCATGCATATATTATACATTTCTTTTGCTTGCATTTTTATCTGCGAAAATTGCGTTTAAACACGTGGGGTACGTTTGTACCCCAGTACAACGTTCTAAGGTAAAAAAGTAAGTGTAACGTTCTATAACTAAAAAGTATACTCGCATTGCACGCATTCCCCAAACAACTTACGGCTGTTAAATAAATTGTATTTCTTCGACGGTTTGTGCCACAATGTCGATCAAACATAACCCGTTTTAAAAGAAAATCAGGTGAAATAAGCAATAGAATGAAAAAATGAATATAGAATAATCACAATATCCCACATTACTGCACCTTTTGGAATGAAGTCATTCTCAGAATTACCCTCACACATGACTATTATTAACAGATTAACAAGAAGCAAACATTATACATTTCATGCACTATCCACCACTCACACCTTTCCAGGTACGCCTTTCCCTATGCAACGTGCTCAACTGTTGAATGAATTGCATGGTTAACCCTCAAGCTACCATGATGGATTCTCCTTCGGCAAGTTAAGCACTGCGATAGTAGGTATATACTGCATAGTTTAGGTAAGCATTGGTAGATTGTATCATTCGTTGGTGATGAGTGGTGTCACCGTCTCCCGTCACACCGTTTATTATACATTTGATCGGCTGTGTACTGTACCATTTGTTAGACAAACATAGTTTTTGCCACTTAGGGTAAAACCGTCATCATACGAAACTTTTGGTTCGTTAAATTGCGATAACAAATATTTAAATTCTATTTCGATTATTCAAATACAAACTCTAATTTTATTTTAAATGAGTATATATTATATAATATACTGTCTCTCAAATGACTATTCTACCCTATGGGAAAAGGACGCTTCACTTGCGTGCGCGAGGGACCTGATGCTATCTGGCGGAAGGTAAGAATCCACCCGCATTAAAAATACATAAGAGCAGGATATTAAATTCAACTACCACCGAAGGATCCACCCAGAGCCCAGTCATTCTTTGCAGGTTGACGAGTAGTGTCGCTTTACTCCGGTTAAAAGTGATCCACATCGCAATGTTAGGCGAAACATTTCGCGAATTTTTCAACCCGAAAAATTTCTACGCGGCTCAACGACCAATTTTACGAATGACTTTTTTCACGGGATTAACTCCCTTCACAGTCTTACGAGAAGGGTCCGAGGTGGTGCTAAAATGTACCACTTTCGGTTACCTTAACTCCTGCATTCATATCGTCATCTTCTGCACCTGCTATGTCATCGCGTTGGTCAATCAGGAAAGTGTAACTGCGTATTTTTTCAGCACCGAAATCAGTACCTTGGGAGATTTTTTGCAAATAATGATTGGATTAGCTGCACTTGTGATGGCTTTTTTCTACACAATTTTCCGGCGGAACAAACTGATTCAAGCCTTTAAATCATTGGCCAGAACCGACGAACATTTCAAGGAGATTGACGTCGAAACAAACTATAAAAGTACACTTCTTCATAATTACTTGATTGTTTTTATTCAGATCTTTGTTCAAGCTTCATACTGGGGAATCTCCTTCACTGTCACGAATCTGTCCAATGTTCGACCAAGCGCAGCAGCGTGGATTTCATTCTTGTTACCGTTCACTCTTACATCTATGATCATCAGTCTCTTTCTTTGCTTAGTTAATCAAGCCAAGCATCGATTCTATTTGTTGAACAAAATCCTTGGTTCATTGAAAGAAATCAGTATGGAGAAACACCTGGAAAAACGAGATTCAGCAAAAGTCATAAAGTTCCAGAAACCACTAGGCATATCGTCAGTATTTTCAAACACGAACCGATACCTGCCAGATGTGATTAATCGAGTGACGCGTATTCAGGATGAACTCTGTGATGCCTGCAGTGGCGTAGAAGAATACTTCAAGGAACAGATGTTAACTATTGTGACGATCGCGTTCTTGATAGTGGTGTTCGATTCGTATTACATCTTGGAGACTATTTTCACCGATACGTTTGTGCACACGTCGTTCAGCAGAGTCCAGTTCGTGGTATTCTTTCTCTGCCAGGCTACACTGCATGCGTTCGGAGTGCTCAAAATCGTCTACGTCAGCAGTCGAGCAGTAACGGAGGTACGTTCAGTTATAGGGAAACCATACGAAGTGCTTTCATAAATGGGCCCTGAGCAGCTCTAGAAAGGTATCCTTTGCTTTTATTTGTTTTAGCATTGAAAATGCTTTACTCTTCTATATGGGGATGGGGCTAGGTGTAAAACTAAAATCTGATTTCGAACTACGTAACGAAAATGTGGCATAATTTTAAACGACTGTAGCGCTTTTAATTGTTGATGGAGTTTGATGGTGTTTGCAAAACCTTTAAGAAAATAAGTGAATGTGGCAACCCTGCAACTAAGCGAAAGCCACGCCACAAAGAATGATGGAAATATTTTTATTTATCGTACAAAAGGATGGTCTTCCATCCGCACCAAAAAATTGATAAAAGAGATCGCCTTGTGTCACATAGTGCTCATTTGACATGTGCCGCGCGAGGGGAATCTGTTTTCGTCGATGTGTACGCAGCAGAAGCGAAACGCCGGCAAGGTTCAAATCGTTTCAAAAGATTCTCGTCCTGTATCACCAAAAATAGTTATCTACAAACCGTCCTTCCGTCCATATTAGGACGAATACATAATGGAAAAAGAATTGAATTAGATAATTCCTTTTATTAATCATAATATAAGCAAATATTCTTCAAATCAACAATGTACAAACCCAAAGGGTTTTGCAAAACCTTCAAGAAAATCAGTGTATGTGGCAACCCTGTCACTAAGCGAAAGCCATACCGTAAAGGATGATGAAAATATTTTCGTTTACTATACAAAAGGTGGTGCTTCAAAGTACATCGCAAGGTTGATAAAAGAGCTTGCCATTTTTCACATGTAGTCATTTTGCATGTGCTGCTAAAGAGGGACGTTCATCTGCCTGTACTAGAACGATTTTGTAAATCGTACTTTCCAGTGATGATAGTACAACATAAGCAAGATTGCTAATTGCTATTTTATAGCATGTGCATGAGCCATGACAGCAAGGTTTGCATCGTTTCAAAGGATTCTTGTCCTTAATTACAAGACAGTTATCGGCAAACCGTCCTTATTAGAACGAATGTATAATAGAAAAAGAATTGGAAAATTTCTTTTATTAGCTTGTTTTAAATGTGCTTGTTAATGATCAATTCTGTATCTTTTACCATTGAACAATAACATTAAAAGTAACAACGTAATGTGTGTGTGCCCTGAAAAATTATGCAATATTGATACGATGAAATAAATTCGCGCATGGTGTTCGCTAGTCATGCTGCATTTTCAATGTAACAATGGTCGCGTATTGTACACAACCTTCTAATATTTTTTTACTCGGCTGATATAGTCACCCTAAATTTATCTAATTCAGCTAGCGAATCAGTCAACATTCTCCAACACACTGAAAAAAGATTTGTAAGTTCAATACAAATATGAACTTAATTCAATAAATAAAATTATTGGTCGGGAGACAATAAATTTATGCATTGAATTCAATAAAATTTATTTATCGTTTAAAAAAATATTGTTCCAATTTTTAATAAGTATTTTATTGAAATTAAAACAAAATTACTAAAATTAAAAATGTTTTTATTGAAAGCAAAAATTTATTGTTGTAATAAAAAAATATTTTCAGATTATTGGTCTTGTTGTTTGAAGTAATAAACAATAAATGATAAGATTCAATAACGCATATTTATGGTTTAAATATGCTTAATTTTTCTGCGCAAACATTAGAACAGTAAATGTGCTTTTATTTTTTCCGCTATGAAATATTTGACGAGCGTTTTATCTACTCTGAGATGATATTATGCTCGTGAGATTTGCTGGAAATATATGGTATGTGATAAAAAATGTTAAATTCATTAGTGTAAGATAAATTTTGACGAATTTTTTTTAATGAAATGGGAAATGTCAAATGTGTATTTGACTGCTCATGATCGCAAATCAGTCCCATAAAGGTAGGAAATCGCATAGAAAATGGGATAAATATTCGATCATGGGCAGTATAGCAGTACATATAAATATGATAAAGAAATTGACTGCACTGACTGCATCATCTACCATCAATTATTCAGCATTGCACAAGAGAGGCAAGAAAACCAAAAATAAAAAGCCGGTTGTTTGGGGTGGGTGTAGCGTAGTTGGTAAATCGATTGCCTTGTACGCAGCGCACTTGGGTTCGAGTCCCGACCCCGCACATAGGGTTAGAAATTTTTCATAAGAGATTTTTCTAACCCGACGAGGAGAATGACCTTAATGTTAAAAACCTCTATAATCGAAATAAAAAAAAAAACCAGTGGTCTCGTCTTGTCTTAAAGCCCAACCAGCGAATCATGATTATAAGAAAGGTGTGGAAGGAAGTCTTTTTAGAAATGAAAGTCATCTCCATCACCTATGTCCGGAGATCACATGTGATCGTAAATCTCATCATGCTGGGAATATAAACGTTTTACAGTAATATACCCGATTTAGCTATTTTCTCAGACCAGGTACAGGTAATGTACTGTTCAAAAGGTAATTGTTTAGATTAGAGACTTCAGTAATAGAGATCCATTTTTAATTTGTTTTTTTTTTGCCACAAGAGTGTATTTTAGCTTAAGGGGGTTTCAGCGTGAATAAAAATACTTTTTAACGATTGTTTTCAGAAATTTTGGTGAAGCGAATTGATTAAAACTTTCGTACATTATAATGTATCATTTCAATAACATTCTGTATTTTTTTAATGCGAAAATATCGTCAAGCGACTTGGCGACAAAGCTTTTTGTAGAACGTCTCTGAAATAAACGCGATTAGCAGTGACTGCCATTAAAAAACTACCAAACCGATTTATTTTAAACTTTGCATACACATTCCATGTATAAAATACCTAACCTCTACATTGATTTTCGACATTGTTTTTCAATTAAGGGGGTTTTTTACTCATAACATGCGGGATTATTTCGAAAAAAATAGAGATTTTTATTTCAATTGAGAACTGAGCAAGTTTTCGAAAAAGTAGAATCGAAATTCCGTTTAGCTTGGGCACCTCTTTATTTTTGACGAGTGGATCGCATGTATTATAAGAAGGTGCTGTTTTTTATTTCCTTACGACGCAACTGAAGTTTTGATGGCTACTTTTGTCAGCCAAATCATATCAACTTTGTTTAACGATGAAAGAATAAATCATTGCAACCATTCGCTCTCTTATTCGGGTAATTCACCTATTGTAATTGATGTATTCATCATCATATTTAAACATAATGAAACCCTTTATTAACTTACTTATGTTTATGTTTGTTTATGTTTATTACCTTCACCAACAAGCCCCTTGGCCCCAATGGTGGTTGCTTAAACTAATTACATTTTAAAATTGACAACATTTTCGCTTTTATAGTATTCCGCGTCCGGTTGAAGTCAAAGGCCGTCGCCACACTGTTAAAAATTCGTTGGAGTCCGGTTACAGCGCTCTGGCAACCATAGTTGGTTCTCCTGAACGGAACTCGCAGAAGGGAGTTATTACGTAGAGCTCGAACGCGGGCTTGAAGATCCAGACGTCCGAGGATTGTAGGGCAATCCACTCTGGCAGAGAGTAAGTCCGAGACGAACAGGGCTCGGGAGCAGTCCCTCCGAATGCTGAGTGTATCGAGGTGTATAAGCTGGCAACGGTTTTCATAGCTCGGCAGCTGAAATCTGTTTCGCCATGGGAGATGACGAAGGGCGAAGCGTATGAACCTGCGTTGGACAGCCTCGATTCTGTCAATCCCGTTCTGGTAGTACGGGTTCCAAACAGCTGAACAATATTCTAACGTTGAGCGGACCAACGCTAGGGTGACCATATCAGACGAGTAAAAAACCAGGACAGTCGAAAGGCCCCCCGCTACCTCTTAATCGACCTTGCCTTTTCCGCATGTTTTCGGCAGTTTAAAAGTTCTGGGGTCTGGGAGGTTGAGCTTTTTCGGATATACACAAAGGCAGTTCTTGCTACACCACCATCAGCAAACGTTTAATGCTGAGATGATCGGTGCAGGACCGGCGAGGAGCTTTCAGTACTAAAAACACGACATTGACGTAAATCAGAAACATCAGCGATCCCAAGTAGCTTCCCTGCGCTATGCCTTACAATCTCCAATGACAAGTATTATCTCTCGATTTGAGAGCTACAAAACCTACCGTTGTTACCAAAAATTTCTCCGTTTAATCGATTGTTATATGAAAACTGGCGGATAGCTTGGTGTAAATATCTGTTTGAGCCAGAAAAAATTGACATCTCTGCGTGAACTTCAAAGAAAACAAAATTTAATTCATGCCCGTCACGATGAATGAAATATTTGGTTCGTTTCCCTCGTCATTTGTTATCCCGACACAGCATATTCAGGTTCGGGCATGTTCAGTTTCAGAAGCAAACTGAATTCTGTTTCCATTCTACCTATGAGAGGGATTATTGAGCAAAAGTGCACCAGATATAGATTATGCAGTTCACTTATGCTCGAAAATGTAGAATATGCCAGCTTCTGCCTTCAAACTGTCCACATGAAAACAAATAAATGCTTTGGTTGGTAAAGGAATTTATATTTCCTCTGCACTCAATTCCAATCTGCATGAAGTTTCAGTCAGTTGGAAGGTTAATGAATGAGGGAGGCTGTGAATCTGAATTCTGGTTTCGGTAAATACAAGCAGAAATAAGTAACTGATTCTGAAATTTCACAGCACTGGTTTGAGCGCGACGTTCCATACTACCTGTTATGTAGGATGCTAGACTCGGCGGTTAGTCGCTGTTCAGCGTCCAGGCGTGAAGGCATGTTAATCGTCTATTAGCTATTTCATTTATTTGACACGCCTCAATGCATTACCTGAGTCGTGGATCTATTGATATCAATGTGTAAATAAAAATAAATAAATCGAACTGGGGGTAGGCGTAGCAGTAGTTGGTAAATCGATTGCCTTGTACGCAGCGCACCTGGGTTCAAGCCCCGACCACGCACATAGGGTTAGAATTTTCGAAATTTATCGGTTTATCGTTTTCGCTCATGCTTTGCTCGCTGTTAATGTTGTATGGGCATTCACGATTACCTGGTTTGAGTTGTTTGTGGGGCCTACGGATCACGATAGCGTGTCCGTGTTCTTTGTTATTTACTTTATTATCGGTGGTGCTAGTAGTTTATTTATTTATTTATAAAAAAATGGGAAGTAGTATGCGCATCACAATGATCGCACACGCTGTGCGTAGGTTCTGTTGTTCCAGTATTCGTTGGTGCCTGAGCTGCAACTCCAGTGGTTTTTGATTTAGTTGATGTTGATGAAGGGCTGTGTGATGGGTATGCTTGCAGTTGATATTTTTTCGTTAGAGGTTTGTGTACATAGTTTCTCGTAGTGTGTCTTCTTGTGTAACAACATAGGGCACGCAGGGGTCTGTCCTTCATCCGTGCATAGCGTGATTTGAGATTTGGTCACGCGTTTTGCTTTGAATTGAAAGTTCAGATATGACGAAATAGGTTGCGTCACTCGCATTTTCACGAAACAAACACCGTTGGAAATAACTAGAAAAGATTTCTCCTGGTTTCAAACTTAAAGGATTCCATCTAACGTATTCCGACATTATTAATAGTACTCAGGTGTAGATCGTGCAGACGCATATCAATCTTAAAATTGTCAATATAAACGGGTATATTGGTCCCAACATTATCATGCTCAACGACGTATTGCATGTTGTCTTCCATAGTGTAGCTTTTCGTTATGGCCAAAGTTTTAATCGTTATCAGTAACGAGTATGGTGGGCTACATACAATAACAACGAATTCCGTTAGTCTGAACTGCATTTGCAAATTTGCTGTTGAATTTTGCTGTTGAGTTTCAAACATCTTGAAATGAATGATCGATATCGATATCGCACCGATGAAAGTAACGGTGCTTTATTGTTCACACTGGCTTGGGACGAATTTTATTATTCGATTGCTTTGTTTGTTTAAAATACTGGCACGGTACATATAGGCAGCAGAATTGCAAGACGGATAGGTATTCTAGAGCGAATCAAGTAGGAGTTGGGGGTTGTACCCAAGTCTACCGCATGGTCTATGGTAGAACATAACTCATCATCATGTTTTACCGTCGACGCCGGCGTCGACGGTAAAACATGATGATGAGTTATGTTCTACCATAGACCATGTGGTAGACTTGGGTACAACGCCTAAATCCTACTTAGCAGAAGGCAAAGAATTCTTCACATTTCCTTTCATTCATGTCCATATGAGCCTGCCTAGTCCTAGTTTTCCGTTCTAAGTTTATGACTGATTCGCTCTAGAATACCTATCCGTCTTTCAATTCCATTGCTTTCGTTTCTCTTAGTCTCAAATTTTCCGAAAATAGCCAACAAAATCGATACAGTAGAACCTTGCGGCAATTAAAACATAGTAACATGTATTAAGTTTTGTTTGTCGCGTTCCGATGGAAGATGAGTATACGTAGCAGTTATGGTTGCGGTCGATCCTAACTGCGATCTGGAGCATAGTGAAAAGCGAAGACTGAATAAATAGAAATATATTAGGTTTCCAGGAGAAAAACCAGGACAAATCAAGCATTTTCCTGGACTTCCCAGGACACCAGGACAGTCAATGCAAAACCAGGACATGTCCTGGGAAACCAGGACGTATGGTCACCCTAACCAACGCGCAGTAAAGCGATTTAAGACAATATACGTCCCTGAAGTTTTTCGCTATTCGGAAGATGAACCCAAGCTGTCGTGATGCCTTATCCACGATGTATGACGTATGTGGTTTGAATGTTAATGCCGAATCCATGATGACTCCGAGATCTTTGATGTGAGAGTGTCTTGGAATGCTCGAGCCGAAGAAATGGTAGTTAAACTGAGTCGGTTGGCGTTTCCGCGTGAACGTAACGATTGAGCATTTGCTCGGGTTTAAAACCATTCTGTTTTGATCACACCACGTGCTAAAGCTGTCCAGATCCCTCTGAAGAAGCTCGGCATCGGTTTTATCCCGTATTTGTTGAAAAATTTTCATGTCGTCGGCGAAAGAAAGGCGGGGTCCTTGTAATGTGAAATTGACGTCATTAAAGTAGAGGAGGAATATTACTGGACCGAGATGGCTTCCTTGTGGTATGCCGGATGTAGCGAAGAATGGTGCAGATAGACAGTCCTTAATGCTGATTTGGAGTTGCCTTCCATCGAGGTAGGAACGAAACCAGCGCAGAAGTTGTCCATGAATGCCGAGTTTGTCCAGCTTCGCTATTGCGATATCATGGTTGATTTTGTCGAAGGCCGCAGATAGATCCATATAAATAGCATCGGTTTGCAATCCGTCAGCGAATCCATCCATTACATATGTTGTGAACGAGAGCAGGTTTGTCGTTGTCGATCGTTTAGGCATGAAACCGTGTTGGTCATCTGCAATGTAGTGTTTGCAGTGAAAGAAAATAGGATCTAACACAACCAGCTCGAACAGTTTTGATACAGCATTTAAACACGAGATTCCCCGATAATTGTCAATGTTCGATTTGTTTCCTTTTTTATGAACTGGAAACATGTGCGCTGCTTTCCAGCAGGAAAGGAATGTACCAGTAGTGAGTGATAGCTCGAAGACTCGCCGAAGTGGTTCAAGAAGCCCGCTGATGCACTTTTTGACAAAAATCGAGGGAACACCATCTGGACCTGGGGAACAAGATGCTTTCAGTTTGGCATTTGCTGCAAGAATGGCAGCATTATCGACACAAATTCGGTTGATGGTTCGTCCTAGAGAAGGAGTTAAATTAGCGGCGGCAGCGACTTGTTGTGGTGGCAAGCGCTCGTTGGAAAAAACGCTTGAAAATTTGTCGGAGAACAGTTGGCAAATTTCCTTAGTGTCGGTGCTTAAAACTCCATTAAACGACATACAAGATGGCAAACCGGATTCCTTTCGCTGCTCGTTAACATACTTCCAGAACGACTTGGGCTTGGATTTCAGTTGACGCTCGACGTTTCGCTGGTGTCTAAAAAAGGCGCGTCTGCTTTGTTGTTTGTATTCGTGGTTGAGTTGAAAGTAGTGATTTCGTAATGCAAGTGTCTTATGCTTCGAGAATTTTTTAAATGCAGCTCGTTTGGCAGATTTTAAACGTCTTAAGACGGTTGATTGCCAGGGAGGGTGTTCATCGGTACTAATTGTTCGTTTTGGTACATGGCGGTCGATAAGGTAGTTAAGAATACTAGAAAACGTCATCGCTGCTTCGTTCGCGTCGTCATTGTTAATATTTTCGTCCCAGTTTATATCCAACAGCGTGCTAACGATGCTGTCGTAGTCAGCGTTTTTAAAATCGTAGACGATAGAGCTTGAGACGTCTTCAAAATTCACTCCTAAGTTACCAGCGAATACAAGATGTAGTGGGGGATGATGACGCACCTGCTTGACTAAAGGAGTCGGTGCAGTGCAGCAGTACGGAGCGCAGTCCCGGGCACTTACAAAGCAGAGGTCCAATGTACGTCCATTTTCGTTGGTGACATTATTAATTTGCCGAAGAGTTGCGCTGCTGTAGTTGTCCAAAATACAACTGGCATTGTTAATAAGCGCAGATTTTTCGATATCCAATCGTATAAAACCATTACTTGCTTGGCACCACGTCAAGCCATTATTACAATCTCAGAAATGTCCGTGACTTTTTAAGATGGCCTCCCATGGGTCACCAATCATCAATAGAATATAGTGCCGTATCGAGATATATGGGCTTCATCTTTCGCACTTTTGCGCCAAATGATTCACATGCATGTTTTTGAAAATAGCATTCTGGAGACGCCGCACAGTGGGACGGAATCAAAAAAAGCCGGACATTGATATTTGCGACGAAAATATTGGTTATAGCACTTTGATGTCCTCGGAAAGGTTTCTTTATTTTTTGAGCAGTTTAATATAATGCTGTAAAATTTTGTTTAAGAGAGTACATACGCAGATAAAAAAATAACTTTGCAAGTTGTTGCCAAAATTGATAGTCATGTATGGAAAGTTTGTAGACGAAATAATTTTATGAAACTTTGTTAAAGTAGCGAAATGGCTATCTGTTAAGCGAAAAAGTTATTAGATGAAATTGAAGTACATGTCAGAATACCCCCTTAAAAATGTTTTTTATTGTAACTTTTTTATTGGATTTTTTACAGTTTTTTGATGTTCTAAAAAGTTGTAGATGCTTTCAAAACACACCTTTTTGCGGAATAGACCAACTCGCTCGAAGAGTCGTTTTTAGGATGCATGCCGGTTCTTTTTTTTTTGCTAACTTTAAGGGGCTATGGTTTGTAGAGTAGCAGGTAGTAGCAGCTAAATTTATATATAATTCATAGGGGTATCTAACGGAATCCTTCGAATAATGTGGGAAAATGTCGGTCTGCAAGATAACGTTTAATTATATTAATTTGCCTTCTAGATAAATCGTTGAGATAACACATTTGTGTGGGAATAAGGTGGGGCCATCATCATAATAATTCTAGAAGTTAATGTTTTATTAGCGACATTCTGATTGGTTTCTATTATTCACTGGGTGGCGCGTAATAAGACTGTAGCTAACAGTTTTAGACTTGGTGAACTGCTTCAAATGGGGCTATTTGTAATTATTGGTGATCGGAAAATTCAGCAAAACTCCATAGTTTACAGGAAAGTAAGGAGCCTGGGTATGCATTAGAGAATAGTAGGCAAACGACATAAAGGTCGGAACCAATTTTCAGAAAAGCAAGAGAGGAAATGCGATTAACCTGCTCGGGTTTACTGCCATTCTCGCTTTGATTTACTGTTGTTAACAGAGTTTCATACATTTACCATCTGTTCAAATCGACGAAAGTCGCGCCACTTAGCAGTTATTGATTTCAAAGTGGCCTAGATATCGAAATAAAAGAAGGTGCCTTGTATGAAAAATATCTTCTGTGAAATAAGTTTTGCCATTCCGAAGCAATTAAAAACAATATTTATCAGCACAAATCAATCATCTGAGAATAAGATCATCAGTTTGAGCATTCAATTTCAGTTTGAAGCCTTTTACAATTTTTTGTAAAAAAAATATTCGAGTACCGGTACTTTACCGGTACTACCGGTACTGAAGGCTTCAGTACCGTAGTACCGGTTCTCGCCAAAAAGGGTCGGTACTGCGAACCCTACGTCCCACTGTGCGCCGTGTAGCTTATAAATCTTCTTACGAAATGGTTACCTAAACAACTTCATATTTTTTTAACAAATAGTGATTTTTTTTCTCCTAACAGGTGTGATTGGCTGCTATTATCGGCATCTATATTAACCCTTTAACGACCCCTTCAAATGAATGTATATAAAAATAACTGAAAAAATATATACATTAAACTATGGAATTTCAAAACTGATTTTTATTACAACGTTGTCACAACTTTGTATGGAGAGGCGCCGCGGACAGCTCAAACTCCGTGCACGATTCAGCCTGTAATTTTTACCTAAAAAACTGTTTTAATCCACCTAATGGTGCAATATAATATAATATTTATCTAGCTTAATCAGCGTGAGTTCAATGTTGTACTTATGTTAACTTCATGATGGAGAAGGGAAGGGATATAATTAGTGGGAGGGGGAGGATGCGTGGGAAATAATCTAACTTATTTTAGTATACGGGGTGGATGAAGGGAATACAGGTGGGAGGTTGGTCTGAGAGGGTGGAGGGTGAGAGAGGGGGGGGGGGGGGAGATGAGAAGTAGGTGAAGGAGGGGTAGATGGAGGGTTCAACATCGAACTTCATATTATACCGTCCAATTGAGACTAGGTTAGTGAAAATTGGTTCAGTCATTACCGAAGTGGCTTTAGATCTGGAATATGCCCGGAACGTGGGGCTTCCAGAATTATCGGGACAATATATTCCAATAATCTTTGCTTCGCCATCAGTGATCTAGGCCTGCGAATCAAAATAATTTGATGTTAATTTCAATAGATTTTAAACCTATGAGACATTACGATTGTACAGGTTTATATGAGAAATTCCTATGTAACCGCAATAACCACTCTGTAACTCCAGAACCAAAGGTCAGATCCGAATAAAATTCAAAAGCAAAAAAGTCAATGGGAGTATTTTATCTTTCATTTGACATTATGCTGGTAAAAATCGGTTAAAACCCAAACAACCAGAAGTTCGAATAATACTTAAAAAGCACACTTTAAAGTTCACATAAAGTTCTTAGCGAACTTCCAAGCTGCTTAAGCTTTAATGGAACTTGAAAGCTGCTTAAGCCGCTATTAGAACATAAAACGCACTGAAAAATTGCTTAAAATGAGAAGCTTATGCAGCTCCCTTATACGAACTTTTGGTTGCTTGGGAAGTTTGCTGGGAAATAGGTGTGACATTAGCTCAGGAACTTGACGAGTTCCCTGGGGGCATCAAGAACCGTCGTAGGTGGCCAATATGTTCAAAACTACTTTGATTAGTCATTAGTGATCTAGACATGCAAATCCAAGTAATGTTGAAACCATTTGAATATGTATTACATCATTCGGACATCATAGGGTTACCAGTTTATATAGGAATTTGCTGTGTGACCGCACTCTTCAACGCGTAATTCCGGAACCGGTAGTCCAATCAATTAAAAATTCAGTAGCGTCTTATGGGAGCGTTACACTGTTCATTTGAAACTAAGTTTGTGTAAATCGGTTCAGCCATCTCTGAGAAAATCGAGTGACATTATTTGACACACACATACATACATACACAAAGACATTTGGTGATCTCGACGAACTGAATCGATTGCCTATATGACACCCGACCCTCCGAGCCTCGGTTAAAAAGTTGATTTTTGGAGTGATTGCATAGCCTTTCATTATATGAGAATGGCAAAAAGGTTAAATACTTCCTTATTCGGAAGACTTTTCTGCACAGGATTGACTATTACGGCAATTGAAATATGAAATTTAAAATATTTTAGTCATTTTTAATAATGTACTCGATTTTTCGGTTTTTTCTGAAAACAGTTTTTTTATTTGTTTACATAGTATTTATAGATCTTTTTTGTAATCGTGCACGGAGTTTCGTTGTAATAAATTTTAGAAAAAAAATCAAATTAAAAACAACAGGCATAAAATACTGTTACTGGAGGTTGCAATGCATACTGACTTGTGCACCCAAAACTGATGTACATCATAGGACTTTATGTCGCAGGCTCGCTCTCAGATCCTACGACACACCCCTTGTAGGTCATAGTATCCCAGGCGCTATTGCACAGTTCATACCAAATCGAACTGCACAGTTTGAAAGTGTGATCAAAACCTGACAGGTTTTTTACATTGAAAAGTGTCAAAAACAGACTTCTTCTTACTTTCACTATCTGGAAGGTTAGCATGGCTGCCAGTTTCGCTGTTTTTTTTAATACATTCGCAAAAGTTAATTTTTTTGTCGATTTTCTATCATTTCATTTGGCAACTGTGAAAAAAGTGTGATAGAGAAGTGCATCAAAAATCCAACTTTCAAAGCAATAAACAATATTTATATGCACTCCCTATTGGGACTTTTCAACAAGAGATGTTGTAACGCAGTAAATACCTCTTACCGACGTTGTGCTATCTAAATGATTTCGGATCTTTTAACGCATTATTGCTTTCGGGTGTCGAAATCGAAAGAATCTGGGACAGGGAACAGCTACCGGAGGAGTGGAAGTGCCGATATACAAGTGAACAAGTGAAAACTACAGATCGATCACAGTGACAAATGCCGCTTACAAAGTGCTATCGCAGATTCTGTTCCGGCGCCTATCACCGCTGGTAAATGGATTTGTCGGGCGTTATCAGGCCGGTTTCATCAACGGCAGATCAACAAACGACCAAATCTTTACCATACGGCAAATCCTCCTAAAATGCCGTGAATACCAGGTCCCGACACACCTGACACCGACACCTGTTCATCGACTTTAAAGCCGCATATGACACGGTGGACCGTGTGGAGGTATGGAAAATGATGGATGAGAACGGCTTCCCTGGGAAGCTGACAAGACTGATTAAGGCTATGACGGATGGTGTAAGGTGTTGTGTCAAAATTTCGGGCGGCCTCTCGGGTCCTTTTGAAACACGCAAGGGACTAAGGCAAGGCGATGGGTTGTTCTGCCTACTGTTCAATATAGCGCTGGAAAGTGTAATGCGAAGAACGGGGTTCAACATGCGGGGTACGATTTTCACGAGGTCCGGACAGTTCGTGTGCTTCGATGACGACGTGGACATAATCGGTAGAAACAAGGAGACGGTAGCAGATCTTTATACCCGACTGAAGCGCGAAGCAGCATGAGTAGGACTGAAGATAAATGTGTCTAAGACGAAGTACCTGCTGGCTGGCGGAACCGATCGCGATAGGGAACGCTTGGGCAGTAGTATTACGATCGACGGCGACTAGTTAGAGGTGGTTGACGAGTTCATCTATCTAGGCTCATTGGTGACTAGACCTGGACAAAGTAGAGCAGAACCTGGCGAGTATCGGGCAAGTGAGAGGTTGGAGATAAGCAGCAAATGACCGAGTGGTGCGGCGGAATATTGTGGAACAAATTCAAGCATGATAATATGATGTATAATCAGGAAATATCAAAATAATATAATATATGCTTCCAGGTGTTATGACGCACTTCTTGTTGTAATGGTGGAAATGAGTAGACACGCAATAAATAGTTGCAATTTCACAGAATTGTTCAATGATTTTCAAATGAAATATGTATTGTGTACTATGTCATATGTAAACGTGAATAATTCGAAGGAAGAAGCTCTTAGTCTCCTTAGGAGTCTTAAATATTTTTGTTTTGAATTTTTAAGCCATTTCACATTGTAATTGTTTAGAAAGATTCGAAATTATTTACATGGAATATTACGGTATTACTACTTTTTTATGAAAAAAAATTAATCCAACAGTTAAGATAATACTATTCAACTCGAACTGACAAAATCATTGGAAAAATAAAATAATTTGTTAGCGTGGTGTCGATTATTCTGTCCGATTTCAATCTAATGTGCATTAAAGTACAGTACTTCATTAGGGAAAGTTCAAAACTACCTACAAGATAAGGAATAACCGTAATGAGATACGAATCTCAGTTTGGAACACCTTCTGTGTGCCATGCCATTTATAACACAAACATTTCTTCATTTGCGCGACAGTTTCTCATGGTAATGCTAACGAAAAGAATGATTAATTTGGTGTAGGGGAGGGGCCACGGAAAAAAACGCGATGCTATCAAATCTAGGAAAATTCGGAAAACTCACATCATAAAAAGGATACGGTTCGAGGCATGGTGCCATTCGATATTCGTTACACAGGTTAGTCCTTTCAGCGCTGTTAACAAATTAAGTTCACTCTTATCGAAGCAGTAAAATTGCGATGGCTATCGGGTGGATTCGGGACTTTTTGAACCCGAATAACTTTTTCGCGGCTCAGTGTCCGATTCTGAGAATAACTTTTATCACTGGCATGACACCTTTCACGGTGATAAGGACTGGTCGTGAAGTTGTACTGCGCTGTACTATCTTCGGGTATCTTAATTCCTGTATTCAGATCATCATTATTTGTTCCTGTTACGCGATATCGGTCATAAAACAGGAAAGTGTTACCGGGTATTTCTTTACCACCGACATCAGTACGCTCGGAGAAGTTCTTCAGTTCGTAACGGGACTAACTGCACTTGTGCTGACATTTTTCTATAGCATTTTTCGGCGAAGAAAGTTGATCCATGCATTTCATGCTCTGGCCAGAACGGATGATCATTTCAAGGAGATAGGCGTAGAAACGGATTACAGAAGCACTCTCGTGTACAACTGTGTCATAATGCTTTACCAATTCATAATCCAATTACTGTATTGCGTTATATCTGTTGCAGTTCTGGCTTGTTCTGATATTTACCCCAGCTACACTGCATGGGTTTCATTTTTCGTACCTTATCTCATGATGGCGATGGTTATCGTCTTATTTTTATGCCTTGTTAATCAAGCCAAACATCGATTCTATCTCTTGAATAAAGTTTTGCGATCACTCAGAGAAATTAGTGTGGCAAAACAGTTACCAACGTACGAGGAAAAGCAAAAAGAAGTAAAGGTAATAAAGTTCCAGAAGCCTCTGAGAATATCCTCGACGTTCTGGAATACTGATCGATACATGCCGGAAGTGATTAAACGGGTGGCCTGCATTCAAGATGAACTTTGCGATGCGTGTGACAATGTACAGGAGTACTTCAAAGTACAAATGTTGACCATTGTAACGATAACCTTTCTGACAGCGGTTTTTAATACGTACTACATCCTGGAGACTATATTTTCCGACAACTTTGTACACTCGCCATTCAGCAAAATGCAGTTTATTCTGTTTTTCTTTTGGCAAGCCTCGATTCACGGATTTGGAGTATTGAAAATCGTCTACGTAAGCAGCTTTGCAGTAAAAGAGGTAGGTTGGAAGGACACAACAATAATCTATTGATTGAATTGGGCTATACGAATTGCAAAGGTACAAGTTACGAAAGTTTATAATATACAAATTACAAGCGTTCGTAAATTTTTTCATCCATGAGCTAAAAAATTCACAATCTTTGAGGTAATCGAATATATAACCGAGGACTAACGGGCCGAGTTTCACGTTTTATTCAACTCGATTCGGTGAGGCATATGTCTGTTTGTGTGTTCCTGAATTATAATTGTTTATATCGGTTGGAGAATCCTTATGGACAAGCCCGACACACTATTTGCGGAGTAGCCTAGACTATTGGTGGAGTGCGGACTGCCAACCTGTGCTGCTGTCAGCTTTCTCCACGGGTGTGCATCAAGGAATGAAAACTTGTCCGCATCGATTTTAGAACACTTTCATATAGTTTTTACGTATTTATTGAACCCTAGAAGATTGACTTTCATGGCATCTCAAACTTACTACTTTATTTAGTGGTACAAAAAGTTACATACCCTTGTTCAATTTGATAAAATGGCGTCGAATCAAATGAAAGGACACAAACGCATTTTGTATAAAAGTGGTAAAGAAACATGGAATGAAGACATACAGAGTGATATTGGTATCCTATCGCTACGATAATCAAAATATCACTGCGAGTAATCAACGATCAGGAACTTTTACCCAGATTTTACCAAAAAAAAAAAATTGGAAAGTTGTGTACAAGACACAACCACAGTAACATTGAAAATGCAGTAATTTTCACAAACCAAATAAAGTTAACCTACCAAGTCAAGACTCCAGAAATGGCTACAGGCAAACTTTTTTTTGGTTTTTTGCGCCAAACTATTTTTTTGTATGTAGGGTAATGTGCTTATTTTCACCCTAATAGGGATAGTGCCACACTAATTCATTAAATACTCGGACTACAATCGATGGAATACTACAACTTGACATCAACAGCTTTGCTTCTATGTTAAAAACCAAGAAAATAACTCAAATACCCTGAAAACAGTGAAATCCTCGTGCTTGAGTGCAACAAAAAATCGAATCGAGTGTCCCTTTTGTTGCCCTACCATTTGACTCAATGCGTTGAAGTAAGATGGCAGAGCTGCTCAAACCAACGGTTTCAAATGAGTAGGGTGATAATAGAAACATGGCGAAAATATACTCATTACTCTATATGCCCTCTAATATAAAGCAATTTGAATGACCATTTATTTTTGTAGGGATAATGTTCTGCTTCCAATCTCTCAAATATTTATCAAGCGGTATATTTACGACTACATATAACGTTTCGGTGTCATATATTGGAATCTATGACAAAAGGTCGAAAGACAATAGGTCGAATTTGATACCGAAATCCAAGCTAGGACCTTAACAACACCCTTGGCGCTAGACAGCGCAAAACAGCCGCATCGTCGTCGAATAGCTTTCATCAAATTTGGTGCAAGCAGCGGGGTCATCAACGTTTTAAAGGTGTGAGTGCGCATCGATAGCAGCAGCGCGAGATGGTCGGGTCCCTGCGCAGGGTAACAAAAATTCGAGTCAAATATTAAAAACTATGGCGTAGAATAGATTCTCCACCCGCACATGTTAGGGCCCTATACCGGCAAAAAAGCAGGAAAAGAATATTTGAAGAATTATGTTCGTTTTGTGGAATAAACATTAAATTTCGATTGCGTGCCCCACACACCAATGTTTAGGTGTTGGAAGCGATATATCTGTTGATTTGTCTATTTGAAGGGTCTCATATTTTGAATCCTTTAGTTTTACCCGGTACTCCGGGTAGGACCGTTCGGCTTATTATTGGTAGTTTTAAGGGACTCTGTCAGTGATGAGAACCAGGATTATTGTTTGGTGTCGTCCCGCGAGACGGAGTACCCTTCAGCTAACCCGCCCTGGGGTTGGGTTTCTGGTCCGACAACCTTGAATGTGACAAGTGATTCTCGAAAGAGGTGGCGCTTAAACCACTTGTTCAGTGATCCGGTAAACGCTAAAGCAGACAGATTCGTAGCTAGAAAAAAAATCGTTTAGCAAACTAATTTATCGACCCCAAATTTTCCATTACAAAAACGTGTAATGATTTTGTTCATATCGTATGATAATTTTAATTCCACCTAAGAATTTTTTTCAGTGTAAACAAAATTGCAGTTTGTTTTGTTTTTTTTCGATGAGCGTCAAATTCACAGAATATAAATAGTGATAGTGGTAAATAAATTGACCCAAGCATGTTCATAATTTGTTCACGTCATTCTCCCTTACTACCTTTTTCAATGCTTGGGCATTATTTTAGTTTGATATGTATTTTTGAACTTCTTACCACAAATTTTTAATATATCTCGCTGTTTAAGTTGATGCACCGAAACATCAAAATGCCTAGCTGGTAGTGTGTCTTATTCGGACCTCAGTCGCATGATGGAATGTATTATCTGCAGAATGAGTTATTCACAATTATTCTTAGATTAAAGACCATATTTAATATCTAAATAATTGTTTAAAACAACACAACTTCGGAACCGTTTTTTGTCAAATCTTTTGGAAAATAATCATAGCGAGCATTGCATTGAAATTTTGGTTTTCTGGTTTTTTTCCAGGAAACTAAACGCTTCCAAAAGTAACAATTTTTTTCAGTACTCACCCAAGCGACTTGGCCAGGTTGTAGCAAACAACGATTTTGTCGGTGCTGGAGTACGGGAGTTACTGTTTCCGCTTCGCTGCGAACAAATATTTCAACAAACTGGAGAGAACCCAGTATCGTTGCCTTGGGTTGCATGCGATGAGTCTCGAAGTGCTGGTGGGCGTTCTCCCGCTGAAACATCGATTTTAGGAACTCTCATATCAATGGCTCATATGACGCGACATCTGGAGCCCGTTTGTGATTGAAAATTTCGAGAGGCTCGTCGAACATAACCTGATTTATGTCCTTGTAATTCGACTACATTGCACCAAGCATAAATCCTTCCGTAGATAATCCAAACCGTGTCCGTTTCTTATATGGAATCCCAAATCATATAAGTGATCCCCAATATATTTTATAATAAATTCCGAGAAGTTGACTGTGACAAAATATCCTACACTGACGGATCAAATCTCGATTGATCCACTGGCTTCGGTATCTTCTACAATAACGTCACCACTTCATTCAAGCTCTACGTCACAGACTTAGCTGCTATTCAGTATACCGTTGAGATCATCGACACTTCGCCCACAGATCACTACATCATCATTTCGAAGAGTCTATCGAGGCTCTTAGTGCGATGAAGCCCAAAAAGTAATTCCCGTTTTTTTTCTGGGGCATATATTCCCCAGAAAAAACGGGATCCCATATTTTCTAGGGAAGATGCGGAAGTCCCTACGTACATTATCGGAAAAATCTTATCTTACCTTTGTTTGTGCTCCAACCCGGGTAATGAAAAGGCCGATTATTTAACAAAGGTGGGCGCATTTTAAAACGGCCATGTGCGATAAACCAATTTGCTTCGCTCCATCGACAGAGGACACTCAACAGCTAGTAAACCACGTGAAGTAATGGGGAACCCGGAAGATTATTGCTACATTCTATTATCCCGATAGTATCGATAAAGTCTTGGTTCAGAGGGACGGATGTAGGTCGGGATTCCATTCGTGTAATCCCCCAATGCTTATGCCCAACCACTATACGTTGGATGCACATTTGCGACGCATTGGGTTTGTAGAAAGAAGCCTATGTGTTTTAATAAGTATTATCAGGACATCGAGCACGTTGTCTGGGTATGCGCCGGGTATTGTGACGCCAGATCTCGGTTCAAAGATTCCCTTCGCACCCGAGGTAGACCACCCAATGTTCTAGCTCAAGATATCCCAGCAAGTCCCGGTCTTTTCTATATGTCCCTCATCTACCTTTTTATTTAAACGATAGGTAAATATCCTAATCTAGCCCCCCCTCTTCTATTTATCGTTCTGAGAAGTACGCTACACTGCCTCTGTGGAGCCGAGCTGTACCAAAATGCCATCATGTGTTCGGTTTGGCCGTCATCACTACGCCGGATCTACCTAAATTTAAAACGAGCATGACTGACAACGTTTGGAAGATTCCCTGCAGTTTCTGGAATACCACTCGTCCCCCTCTACCATCACTGTCCGCCTTCTCTCCCCTACCCCTGATACGGATGCTGCTGTTGGTAGTGAGTTAATATCTTGCCAAGCGTAAGCCCCCAAAAAACAAACATGATTGTATTTTCCTAACTTAAAATATATCTTGGTGAAACCCTGGAGCCTATACTTATATCTTTTGCTAACTCCCTCCTCCACTTTCTCTTAATAAAAATCAATTGTTCCCCTTCTTGTAAGTAGAACTGTACAGTCGTGAATCACTGGTTGGTCACTTTTAACTGGATCGCTTTTAGTTGGACCTCCACTAGTTGAACCATTGTCCAATTAAAAAGCGTATGAATGTCAAAACCTCGTGTCAAACTCACTTTGAATCACTACTGTATTCCTAGTTTCAAGATAGATTTTTTCCTCTTAAATCTAACATTACAAATTATTACAAATTGTAATTTCCTAGTTTTAATGTATTTAACATGCAAAAAAGAAACTGGCACCAAACGCAAATGTGCCTATCAAATAAACGAACTGATAAGTAGGTCAAGATTTCTCCGAAAGGAACGTCTTTGTTCTAATGATAATCCGAAAGGAGGTCCGCGTCCAAGGATATTTGAATCTTCAAAATCAGTCTAAAAGGACGGAGTTATTCATTTTTTCCCAAATTAGGAATTGTCTTGACAAAAAGACCACAATATCCTCAGTCCCGTAGCGTGCGGCTGGCTGGATTGGCCCCGCCAAGGGCGCCAGCTTTGGTGAACGGTGAAACACTAAATTGTTGTCCGAAAGTCAAACTGAAAAAGAAAGCCAATGTGAACATCAAAGGGGCGCACAACTGAGACTCCGTCAAAGGCGACAAAAGACAATGCCACCGCCCTGCCATTATTCAAATGTATCCAAGCGGATCGTCAGATTCTTTCGGGAACGCTTCAAATTATCCAGGAACTTTTTGTACGCTGGGTAGAGTAATAGACGAAGTCGACACTTCCCACAGTAGGTACAGTCTTGTCGAACAAGACCTAAATGGGAAAATCAGTTCCATTAATCGTCAGCCGACACGAGTGTATAGGAGCATAATTTTTGCCCTGTCCTGTGCGGTTACTATTCAAAATCTTCGAACGCCAATCCCGTTCTTTAATAGAACATCAAAATCTAGAATCGGTAACCACACCGTCAATCTCAACTTCGTGGGCGGGCATGTAGGTGCAATAGCCACTCACTCAACAACGACACTACCTAATGTATGCAAATCAAAAACCAGTACAACCAACAAAGCAGCCAACGCCGAAGAAGATCACTACACAATAGTGACACGTAAGAACAATAAACCTACAAGAACTTCCGAACATGAACAACAAGAAAGCGATAAGCATTTAGCAACGCGTAAAATTTTCAAAATTTTAGGTAAGGTTGTTTAAACTTTTTAGCGACGTCGTAGCGATGAGGCGAGAGAAAGCAGATCGATTGACCCCTATGATGTAGTGGTTAATGCAGCTAATGATTCACCACCAACAAAAAGAATTGAAGGGCTTATATACTAAGTTGTGGCGAAAAAGTGAGCTAAATTTGTGATTTTTTAAAAGTATTTTATGCAATTTTTTTTGATGATAGCAATATCAAGAATAGAAAAAAAGTTGAATGAAAAAAAATATTCAAGATTGTCGAAGCTATGGCCCATCCCTCGATGCGTGGTTTTGGGCAGAGGTTTGCGGTGAACGCTCTCCAAACCAAACCGCTCAACTGAAATCCAAAAACTTAAAAGGTTATTGAAGCAAAATGTATTGTGGTGTACTTGAACTTGTACTTGATTTCACACCCAAAAATTTTTTTAAACAGAAATTCATTGTAAAGAATCGATTTTTTTCATTAAAAAGGAACTGTTCAAATACTCAAGAATGCAAAATTAAAAAAAAAATATGAAAATGGGCTGAATAGTTTTTGAGCCATCACGTTCACCGCAACGGCACTTTTTAAAAAACTTAATTCCGTGATAATTGCGTTTAACGTTTTGTGTTAACTTGTCTCGTGGAAGAACCAGCGCACTGCAAACGTTTCTAATATATAGTATAGTGCATCGATCTGGATGAAATTTCTCACAGATATTTAGTACTTTTTGAATATTCAATAAATTTTTTTTGACATTAAAAATGTCTTACTCCACTATCTGGGGCTAGGTGTCATTCTAAAATCTAAACTGTCTCCCATGTAACGAAACTATGTAAGGTTTGCACGCTTATAACTCCGATATTACTAGATGGATTTTAATCATTCATACACCAACCGACTCAGAAACACCTAGCTTAAATATTGGTAATAATTTAATATCTCCCCAATAAAAGTAGACGTTTGGAAATTGGTAAAATTAAAAAGTTCACGAAAAACGGGAAAATTACCACTCGTGAGGCAGATTTCTCAGACACAGCCGTCAAGAGAGGGCAGCTTAGTTGCTCAATGAAACACGAAAAGTCATAAATAGAAGCAACGCATGTCCGCTTAAATCAGTTGTTGCTCTTATCCCATACGAGCAACAACGTCTCCCGGCGATGCTATAAGCGCTATCGATTTTCGGTAACGTTGGCATTTGCACACACTCGCACCTAACCCTCTAAGAACGGTTGGTTTCAAAATCGTCCAATGAAGGACGTTCGTTGGACCAATTTGGACAACGTTCAAATAACCGTTCAACGAACGTTCATCATTGGACCCGTGTTGAACGATTTTGAAACAATTTTTTGGACGTCTCAGTGGGAAGTGACTAAACCATATTCGGTTAGTTTATAAATAGAGGTGACGCGTACCCGTTTGAATCAGTTTTTTGTTCTTATGTCGAACGGGTAAGATCATAGTTGCAGCGTTCGGGCACTACAATAACCGGTAGACGCTATGCATTTTCGGCAGCGGTGGCCGTGTGCGGATTTTTCGGGTACCAGCACGGTGTCACAGAATGATTTTCAAAGTGGGTGGGCGGGGTGGTTTGGATTTAATTCAATACGGTGTGTGCTGCTTAAGGCTCAAGTTACCTCAAGGCTTGGTAGTATGCGTAAGAAAAATTGTGTTCAGCTTTGCCACCAGATTATCCATTTAAACCTTTTCAAAACTCAAAAAGAAAAATATCAGTCGATTTATTAGATCATTACGATTCAATTCATGCAAAATACCTGCTGGAAAAACCATCGGCTTAGCTAAATGGTGCTTTTGAAAAAGTGGCTGTGATTTTTTATCACACTACCACACCGAGCTGGGGTACGCAACACAACTGCGCAATGAAAAAACCACAGCCACTTTTTCAAACGCACCATTTAGCTAATCCGATGGTTTTTCCAGCAGGTATTTTGCATGAATTGAATCGTGATGATCTAATAAATCGACTGATATTCTTCTTTTAGAGTTTTAAAAAGGTTTAAATGGATAATCCGGTGGCAAAGCTGAACACAAATTTTCCTACGCACACTACCAAGCGTTCAATTCTAACACATGCTTAAAAAAGGTAACTTGAACCTTAAGAGTGTTGCGTTTGAAAAAAATATATTTATTTTTATGCATGCGTGTGCGTTGTAACTTGTTAATCCATGTTTTCGGCGCTTTGTAGCTGCGTAGGGTAAAGAGCCTATTGGTTTTCATGTTTCATATTTCGGTTATATGTTTTTTATCAGTAAGGCATCTGACAACGTGCTTCTGTAGTTATTGCACTGTTCAGCAGCATAGTATTTTATATAGGAGAGTACACTCAGGTTTTTTACGCGGATTTTGAAATTTACGCGGCTTTCATTAACGCGTTTTTTCAAAATTTACGCGGTTTTCATTTACACGGCCTGTATCCCCTGCGTGAAAAATCTGAGTGTAATTGCATCGGAAACAATCACATTTCCAGCAGAACATTTTGTTTCATAATTTCAAACACTTTTGTTTCGTACTGCACACAACGGAAAATTTTAAAACAGAACTTACCGTCCCAGCAGCAGTTTAAGCGGGTGTTCTTTTTCGATTCAAATTCAAGTCTTAAGCGTTACTGGACTTTTGTTTTCCCAGTTTATCCAGTCAGAATATCTGTCCTGCCCAATGTATTTAAAACACAGTTCTAATTGCGTTTTAAAGTATACAACAAATAGAACGGTTGGGTACACTAATTTAAATTTTAAAATAAATCTGTTTTAAATTATGAAACAAACCGCTGTACTGAAGATATAATTATGTCAGTCCTATTACCACATAAAACACCTATATAACATAAAACGCTGCAGAATTGGTTTAATAATACAATGTTTATACTACAGAGTTATAACACGTTTTAATAATTAGCAACAAGAAAAATGTCGCCAAGATAGCATAAAAACCCGTTTTAACTGGTAGTGCGAACGTTGCATAACAATGTAATTTATCAAATAATTTCATTTTTTCCACCACTAATCGATCAAGAAATACTTAAACTTAAGATTGTTTACTTAAGTTCATTAGTACATTATTAAAAATTTAAATGGAAAAAAAATTCATATTTCATGGAGAATCTGTATATTTCCGTTGGCGGGCGTGGGCTTCCTCATCACAGTTCTCAATATGGAACTTTTCTTTTGAATATATTTTCTGGACAGACCAGCCTATTTTTACTAGATGGATCAGCCAAATAATGCCAATCACCTAGTGAGATGGGGAGGGTATATAGCAAATTGTAACATATGAAAACAGGCGAGTGAACAAGAACGTGAGTCGATATGTGTGATCGATAAAATTCATTTTCACGCTCTTGAAAAAAGCTACATTTTTAATGTCACCGTGGTCGTGTCCTGTACACAACCCTTTTTTCGATTTTTTGAGTTCCAACTTTATATATAACCCCTTAAACACGCAGCAGCAAACTGAGTCAACAGGAGCCATCTGACAAGAAACAATTGTAAGTTGTCACTGCTCGGACGCCTGCCTTTGGAGTGCGCTGAAATCTTTACCTGCTTTATAAACATAGTTAGGATAAGTGTGCAATTTCTTTATCATAATCAGTGTTAAAAATATTCGAAGCTCTTTTTTGACGGATCAAAATGAATCTGATGCGGCTCGTAGAGAATAGAAAAAATCTTCATTCAAAAATCCATGTTATTCATTCAGTTCAGTTGAATATCGTACAATATATTATAATAATATTATAACACAGAGAACAGACATCCATGATCGAACAAAAATATTTAAAAAACGTGTGTAAACATTTGAATTAATATACTAAAAACACTAGCGCCGCCACACCAACCTATCCCAACTATCCGTCAAATCGATTCCGGAACCGGTTCGAAATCCTGGATGGATTCTGCATGGAATCTAGCTCAAAGAAAACAACCGATTCCGACTCTATCGGTTGACGCATTTGAGCTGGAATTCATGCTGGAAGTCCGAATCGGTTCCGGACTAGTTTGACTGGGTAGAGGAATAACCGCTGTCAATTCTGTCGCACTCAGCCACAAAAAAACATGACGACAGTAGCGCACCTGGTTTAGATATCCAAACTACCTTCGAAACCGTTAGAGATTTTACACAAGTTGAATGCTGAAGATGGACGTCTGTTCTCTGTGATTATAATATTCATTTCGCTAATTATCTAGGCAAATGTTTTCAAATGGCGGTAAAGCATGTAAAATAACACTTATCATCGCTTACACTGTGCTAGGGCCTACTTTGATGCGTTTGATTCTTTGCTGTACGTTCGCTTCGTCTAATAATCGGAGATGAATGAAAATCTGGATGGATGAATGTATGGTTTCTTCCAAGGTGCTTAGAGTTCTAATGCTGATTTCGATTTTAGATCAGAGTTGCTCTAGGTTCGCTCGGAGCTGTTACTTTTGTATGGAAACTGTAAACATTAGCGCGAATCTAGGGCGACTCGATTCTAAAACCGAAAACAGCATAAGGTGATTCGTCTTCGGCAGTAACTAGGCGAGGAGTGAAGTAAGCATGCAGCAGACTGCGGGAAAGAAAAATGACAGCGAACAACTTTGTTTACCCTCTGAAATCAAAGCAAACATATGGAGAGAACTAGTAAACAATTTTGTTAGCTGTCGTTTCTAAAACCAACATGGCTGATCAGCGTTTTTGAGGATCGTATCACCTGAGAATAAAAACTCCTTGGTTTGTTTGTTTGACGTTTTCAGTTGCGTTGCTGAATATTGAAAATGAATGATCAATTTTCATTCAATGAATTTGAATATTTGTAAGTCTGATTGAAATAAAATATTGTTCGAAAGTCTAACTGAAAAAGAAAGCCAAAGTTAACACCAAAGAGGTGCAAAACTGAGTCTCCGCCAAGGTCACCAGAAGATTACGCTATGGCTCTGAACATTCTACGATAAAAGACAAAGGATTAAATTGTTGGGAAACTCTAAGCTTGCTTATATGACCCTATCCCACGCTTTACTAAACTTTCTTCCTTAACCTTCTTCTTTCTCCAGTATATAGCTTAATTTAGCTTAGCTTACAAACCTTATATTTGTCTATATATTTCGAAACTGACATCTTAGTTTTATTACTTATCTTAAGCTGCAAATTATCTTTTATTACAGAATGACAAAATTGCTGCAAATGTTCACAAATTAATCAACGTGAACAGTTATGATGACGAAGTAGTCAAACAGGTAAAATACAATAATGCCCTAAGTCACTCTTCCGAGTACTAAACAAATCTCACTTTCAGTACAGTTGGCACACCTTTCCATGCAACTTACCCACAGAAAGATCATGTTCACTGCCTATGGGTTCTTCAATTTGGATTTCACTTTGTTGTTTACGGTAAGTTGCTGATAGCAAATATTGTTTTCACATTCATATTGTCGCTACACCGACTGAATATACAAAAAGTAATAGATACATTACGCCCAAGCTTAAATTTGTGTAGGAGCTCGCGGGGCTTAAGCATATCGCTGCTGTCTATCTCTACGCCTTCCTAAACCTGATTGATTGATACCTGCTGTTTCTCCAGGTTACATTACTCTATTAGCGCGCTCCTCACTTCGTCTTCCGTTGTGATCTCGTCCAGATTCCTGCACTCGACCACTGATTCCTGAACTAAAGCTCTCACGTTCACTTCTCGTGCCACCGCATCTGCCATGAGTTCCCGATAGGTCGAACTCTTGACGAATGGATCCTCCTTCAGCTCAAACAGCTCATCTTTCTGAGTGCGCCTGGTTTCAACTACGTTCTCCCCAAAGCTTAGGATCTCCTCTTACCGTACACAATGTTCGCTCTGACTCTGCGCTCATATTAAACCCACACTATTCATGTACAAACTCAAACACGCTGTTTCGTACCAAAACACGTGCACACGTTTGCCTGCGCATCAGATCACGATATTACATACACAATGTGCGTGCACATAGGTTCGTGGTACCAGTTTTCTCTTTCACGCTCTCATCATCACTAACGTTGCCTCCTTTTGCCTTGGGCGAATCGTTCTCCTGTGCACGCACCCGGTGTACGCACATGGATGTTTGAATTAGAGTTTGTACATCGTTCGCTTGGGTTCGATGTTCGATGCGAACCTGTACACCGGGACATAGCATGTTTGAGGTTGAACGCATGCACGAAGTTTTGTACACAGGTACAAACTTGTCGATGTTCATGGAAAGTCTGGTTTTGAGGATCGCAGCATATGTCACGCCGTCAGTTGCTTCTACGACTAAGGCGTCTCCCTTATACCTCTCCTGGTGCAGTCGAAGGTCTTCTTTCTTCTTTTCATCCTTTTCTTTCTTCTCTCTTCTACGGTTTCTGCGATATGCCATCGACTTTCTATTTGTCGCCTTTTCGCTGTCCTTTACCGACTTTCTTGGGCTCCTTCGGTTCCTCCTCCTCTCCTGGTAAATCCCTTACTCTTTTCATGGGACGGAAATACCGGTTGCCCTTCGGCGTCTCATAGGCTTTTGATTTCGATTCCTCCGTGGTCTTCAGTGCCTTTTCGGCGTTTTCAACTCTCCAGTAACGTCATCTGTTCGCATTATGTGGCTACAATGACGGATTTGATGCTAATCACTAGATCCCTGATCAGTCCGTGCACGTTTCCCTTGCACAGAAGTGTGAGAAAGCGGGTGTGGTCGTCATCACGCTCAAGTGCTGAATCTTGCACAAAACGTAATGTGCGAAACCGGGTTGGGTACTCACCACACAAGCGTTTTGTATACCGAATCTGAAAGCATAAAGTTTATTTTCATCAATGCTGGCATTCTAAAAAAAAACTTTTAAGTGAAATAAATTGCCCCCCTAACAAGTGAGGCATTCTATTCTAGCGATACATATGTTTATGAATGTACGTGAAAAGTGGCAACGTCTCATTTATTCATTCTATTTGCACTAACCCGAATGGATACTACGTCCTGTAAATAATAATGCTAAATTATACATAAACAATATTGTTAATATTTCAACACAACAAAACAAAGTATAAGTGATACGGGTCCCTCCTTTGTATGATACGCTAGTACAATATTTTTTAAGCTGGATGAAAAATTCTTTTGCCCGGCTTTTTGCAATGGAATTTTATTATCTCGTCATAGTTGCTTTACTTTTCATACATACGATTTTGAATGTTCAATGTTTCTCACGGTACTTTTCAGCAGTAACGTTTTTGGAAGATCGTTTTTGATGGCGTGTTTACAAAATGAGTTTGCGTACTTCTACTTGCTTTACCGTTATTTTACAACAAAAATCTTAAAATACCACGAAATAAAGTGGAGAGCATGTTATGTCGTTTTTGCTTGACCTCGAAACTGAGCCAGGTTTCAATCCTACTGTTTCAGCCATTCATGAAATATTTAGACTGAAAAAGAATTATCTGCAGTTTATCGTGGACAGCTTGTATTACAGAGTGAATTATAAAAATTTAAACGATTATAAAAATCAGTTCTATTTAGATATGAATGACAATTGTAGGTGAATGCATTAGTGCAATTTTGATAACGTTATTTGTTTTTCAATTTTCAGTTGGTTGGTGCAGCTACCACGTATCTGATAATTCTAGTCCAGTTTACTTTAAACCAGAACGAGCTATGCGGCCAAAAATTGATCAACTCAACAATCAAGTCGCTGGGAAAAAATGCATCGCATAATTAATGGACAACTATCACAAAACATTCCTGGAAAATTTCGTATGTGTACCAACATTGTTTGAAAGTAAATCAAAAGCTGCCTTGTTTGTATGAGACGCAGATGCAACTAATGACACTAAATTTTAAGACCAAATACATAAAATAAAAACTTTCCCTAGATTTTTCTTCGACTATCTTGTAATTTTGATTTCGCTTTTATACCAGCTGTTATTTCTAATATCTACGTGTACGTTCGAAAATATAGTTGAGAGTATTTACATAAAATCGAACAAAACATATCGTGTCTTCAAAGAGTAGTTCTTTAACCGAATTTTCACACGGTTCACAGTGACACTGGGGCGAAATGAAGTAGATAAAATTACGTTATTTTTGCACTTCCATATAATATTTGTAATTTGGTTTCGCATTTTTTGTTATTTTCCAAAATTTTAGAAGGATTGTGTGAATATTGTGCAACATCCCTACAGCCCCATACATTAGCTTACCATTCACAAAAGATTGAAACTGCACACCAAATGTTTTTCACTGAACGACAGAATTTCACAAAATTTTCTATATTCTATTTCTATATAAATTTTCAGATATCCAAGATGCCAAAAAAATCAACTATTTGAATTTATCCCATTTGTCTTATTCATTTTGTCGTTTTGTCAACTGCAGTATTCTAGTCAGGGCACAGACTGGACATTGCAAACTCAATTATCACATGGCCACTATTCAGCGCGCTGAGTATTATTCATGTGATCTTTGTGAATCCGATTACGGAACATCATATCATTTGATAGGCAACTGCCCTGTAGTAATGCAATTACGTATCCGGATTTTTGGTTTGCCATACATAGATGAATCACAGAGAACAGACATATAAGCTAGAACTAACATTAATTGTTCTGTGTCGTTATTTTCCTTACCCCTAACTTTACCACTTCCCCAATCCTTCCCATCAGGAAATGACGTAAAGACGATTCCTGGCAAGGCACAAATCTCCGATCAACATGGGGAACGTGCCATTTGAGCCAGACGCTACTGATTCCTGATACCTGCCATTCAAAAACTATTTAACCGATTCCTTCAAACTTTGCAAATACATTCTATGTAAAACATACCTAACCCCTACGTTGAGTTTTCGAGCTAAATTTTCAACCAAGGGGTGTTTTACTCATTTTAAATACAAATTTCTATTTTTCATGAAAAATTTCGCCTTTTTATAAGTAAATACCTCCTTAATCGAAAAATTATCTCGCATTATCATCACATCACACTGATTTTGTGCCCTCTCCCATAAACCCTTTTCCCGAGACGTTAGCTTATAGGGCCCCTTTCACGCACAATAAAAGTGTCATTACTAAGTAATGTCATTTCTGGAATTGCATGAGAATTCCGTCATAACTCGCTTTACACGAACATTAAAAGTGACATTACTGCTCAGTAATGACATTACTCGCGTCTCGTGTAAGGGGCCCTTATAGTTCATCCGAGTGAACACTTTTGTTTACAGCAGATGATTGTGACGTTTATTTTGATCTCTTTCTCGGTGTTGGGATGTTTTTGTACCCTTTTCAGTTATAGTCTTTTTCATTAAGAAAATGGCACACAATTTTTTACGTTTTGTTGTTTGGTGTAAATGAACCGTTAATTTTTGAGGGGTTGTGAAAGGGAGCATACACAAAACAAGTTGTTTTGCTTATGTGCCTTTTCGATAATCAATTATTTCGCGAACAGCTAGGCTTCAGAATCGGATTATTTAACGTGTGTATAAAAATTTGTTAGTGGTCATTTGAAGTAACATGTTAAGAGTGCTGATTCAAATGGTCCTTAGTGACAAAAGTAAACCAACTGAGTTATTTGCAGCACAGCGTGTGAGTACAAGATAGCTAACGAATATCGAACACCAGGACTCATTATACCCAGTATTTATCAAAATAACAAGCATTATATAAAAAGTCGCAAAGTTTTCATGATCATATTTTGAAATTTTGCAAATTGAAAAGTCATATGCGTGAAATATTTCATAACCTCTGCAACTGTTCATAGGCGCCATGCAAAAACGACGCAAGATTCATTTCATTCTAGTTTTTCCCACTGCACATAGGTACCTAGTAAAATGTCCTAAGCATCAAAATAAAATAAATTATTTTCTTCTGTTCATGCGACTTATTTTTGAAGTTATTTTAAAGTAACATGCCATTCGTTGGTTTTAACCACTTCCAGCCAATGGTTTGTTAATATAAACTAAAGTTTCCCGTAATTTTTTTTTCTGCAAGACTTCTTTTAAATCCAGTGCAACTATTTACCATAGTAATGAAGAACATTCGTATTACCGTGCTAATTTTGTCGAAAACTTTGAAGAAATTCAATAGTCGTCGTAAGAGCTACCTTCACTGAAAAAAGCATTATGTGTAGTGTCGTACGATTCTTGGGCCCGAAAAAAGACCTATGTGAAAGGTCCTATAATTTTCAAAAGGACGCATCATACTAAAGCGCTTAAAAACTACATTAGCACTAAATCTTTCATGTTTTTAGTATTATTTACATAAAGAGCATAGTCCTTAGACTATATTGGCATTATTGTTCCATCAAAACACATATTTGTTCTCTAATAGGGATTTATTTTAGGTCCATGAAACTTCAGCCTTTCTCATATCGAGCTCAATGTCACTTAGGACCTTTTGAATAAGTACTCTTGAAGTAAGCATACACGGTAAAAAACTTTACCCATTTTATGTATTCAAAATTCAAATTTTCGGAAGTTATTCGAGCTGTCAAAAAAGGGGTATTTTTTGTTTCTAACAATGAGTACTTCTTATCCATTTCACAACTACTCGATGAGGTAATGTCAATAGGTATATTAATCTTATTAATGGGTGAAAATTTCAAGCGAGTTAACCTGCAAGCTAAGGATCGTAGCGGAACCTGCAAATTATCGGCCTGCATCGGAATCCGTGGCGGAAACGAAACATTTCGGCAATGCTCCGAAAATAACGGCTGTTTAGACTACTGAGGATGTTGCAAATATGCACCAGTTCGGCATTTTTAGAGCAACCAAAAGATCCAGCCATCAAAAATATATCCAATTGGCGGTTTTATTTTGTTAAGGAGTTTTGGAATAGGGTCTCTATCTAGATTCCCATACTTTTATAAGGAGACAATAATGTGAAATGAATGTTAATTTATGTTTTTTTTTAAATTCAGAAATAATTCTATTGAAAGTATTTTTCATTCTGGCGCGATTTTCATGAATGGGTATTTTTTACGCATTTTGTTGTTTCATTTCTGCGAAAAATAATGTGTAAAACATCCAGGTTGACGTACAAGGTCTGTACTCATTTAGGGGTACAAACTCTTTACCCATTTAATGGGTTATTCCACTTTTATTGAAAATGCATAGTTTTCTACGCATTAATGGGTACTTTATTTTATCAGTGTAAGCCTGAATTGTTTACGTTTTGTTTATGTGCCCATTTGAAATGTTCTCGTTGACTTGTCAAAAATGTCAATCCGAAAAAAGCGTTTCGAATCCTTCTGGAACGAGAGCCATTGGCGATTTGCGGCAAAACCAAAATTAGTCATGCGACACCTATGATTCAGCTCATGAACTGGCAAAGTGATACAATTTGCTTTTTTTCACCCGTAAGTTAGTCGTAGCTTACAACAAAATCTTTATTATCTTCTCGGAAAAAGCTAACCACTGCCAAAATATGAATGAAACGAGTAAGAAATTTAGTTTTATTTGCAATTATTCTGAAATTACAGCCATTTGCAACTATTTGACTCATACATTTCTTCGAAATGTAATCGGGGTATTATTGTGGTTATAAAAAATCGTTCCATAAATAAAGTTCCAACTCGAAACCGAGACCCAATCAGCACCAATGTCAAACTCCTTTATATTTTGAACTACGTAGGAGATTCAGTGAAGACTATCGGAGAGAAGGATCGGCTGTGCATGATACAAAGCTGACACTTTCCTATTAGCCGGATATACTCTTTCCTCGCGTGATCTAGAGAGTTTCATGAATTTACACCATCTCATGAAGGTTTAGCTTAACTTAGGACGGACGGGAAATGCTGTTGCGGCGGCTACGGTGCTCAACAAATTACATTTCGAAACAGCGCGCATATAGCTCTGCGAATAATATTAGAAACCACTATGTTTTACACTCTTTTCGCAAGATGTTTACTCATCATCTGATAAAATGATGATTTTCCTCCATTTTCATAAACAATTATCAACCAATTGATCGGTAATTTGGTGTTTAAAAGTCATTTTTTACCAATGTTTACAGAAAATATATGCACTATGACAGAACAGAATAAAATCAGCAACACTTTCCTTCCAGCGCTATCTGCGAGCGGTTTCAACGTAGAATCGCCAATTGATGCCATTGATAGTTCTCGTGTTCGATTGGAATGACACTGACAGATAAATGGTAAACAAACGATAGACGTGTCGAGTCTTTATCTAGAGGGATTCAGCGTCGTTAGGTAGAGTGTAGACTTCAATCAAGGGGAGCCTATAAATAATAAACAACGCCTTTGGTTCGCAACTGTTAGAATAAACTGTGTGCAGTACAATAATACAACGTTGTTGAATCCTTGGATTGAATCCGTGCAGAGTGTGCAATATTCCCGTACTATGGAAGCGTCCTTGGGGATAAAGCTTGAAGCGTTTTTCGAACAACCAGAGATCCAGTCCACCGATAATGCCGATCAAACGATAGAATCCAACACATCCGCTATCGAGGAGTATTATTCGGATTCTTCAAATGCGGATTACGGTAGAATCGATTCTAGAAGCTGCAATGAATACTTTAAAAGGTGAGTTTGTGATTTACTTTCACGTAGTTTGTAATTGTTCTAGACTATACATTAGGCTAAGGAAATTTTCCCAAAACATTCCATGGGAATGTAATGCTAGAGCAGTCTCAAATAGTGAGTTCAGCTTTGCCACCGGGTATTCCATATAAAACATATATTAATTTCAAAAAGAAGTATATCGATCGATTTATTAGATTATCACGATTCAAATTACGCGAAATAGTTATTGGAAAAACAGTTGGCCGAGCGGAATGGTGCTCTTTGACAAAGAGGCTGTGACTTTTCATTACGCAGTTGTGTTGGCCTGTAGCAAGGTATTTACTACTAGCTCTTGTTTTTCGACCACGTACCTTTCGTACAGATCTTCACAACTTTCAACTTTTCTCAATTTGTTGAATGATGAAAAATTGAATTCCTACCTACTAAGGAAGAAAAAGATGTGCGAATGGCAGGTTCCGTGCAAACGAACGAGTATTTCTCCGAGCAGGATACTGATACAATGGTCCCAGTACTGAAATGAAAAAAAAAATACATAAAGTTCTATTTATTTTTGAATGTAATATGTTCGTTTAGTTAATTAGATTCTATTGTGCTTCGAAATATTTTCAGACGCATTAATACCGCGAGCATCCGTGAAAAGTATTTCATCTACGATGAGGTCGCCAAAGTATATAAATGCAATATTGATGGATGTAAATCTAAATTATCTAACGTCGATAGCACTATCAAGAGACACATTGCTCATCAGCATCCGCATATCGCCACTGAAATCGGACTGAAAGGATACCACAAAAGAACAGCCAAACTTGTAATTGATGAAACTGCCTCCAAAATAGCGAAGATCGTTTCTGTGGGTGCAGATACTGATAGTTTTTTGGTTGGAATAATGCAAATGGTTGCAATACATTCAATATCTTTTAGTTTTTTTGATAGCGAGCATTCCAAAGAACTTGTGGGGTGTTGGCAAATGCCTTGAATACTAGGGTTAATCGAAACGTAGTTGCTTCATCGGTGCATGATGTTGCTAAAATTATTCGAAGTATGATCTCCGATGAACTGAAAGGACGAATGATCTGCCTTAAGTTCGATGGTGCAAGACGAAATAATCGTAAAATACTGGGTATCCACGCCCAGTATATCAAGGATGGTGAAATCGTTATCCGCACTCTCTCGATGGAAGACATGACGGTCAAACAGACAGCTGCAAGTCTCAAAATGAGAATTGAAAAGGTTTTGGCAAAATATGCTATAAATGTACTCAATATATATTCGTCAACTACTGATAATGCAAAAAACTTTACAAAATGCAGCGATGAACTTCGATATGAACGTGGCAAAACTTCGACACTCAATTCTAGTCGAGAGTTTGGCTTAGAAGAAATAGTTTGCGAGGATCGATGCACCGATACCGTTGATGAACATTCACTCGTTCAAAATTTTGCTGAGCACAATGATGAAGAATTGACCCAAGATGCGATTAAGATAGACGATATGCTAGTTGATGAAATGCTAAACTCAATTGAACACATTATACTTGATGGAAGTGAAACATATCTAGCAACCGTTAAATGCGCTGCATATACTTTGAATCTAGTTGTAAAGGATTCATTGGACCTGGGAAATAACGCATCCGCCAAAAAAATTCGCACGATGGTAAAATCGTTAAAAAACGTTGAACATCGAAAATATTTTGAAGTTGCAAAAGTGCCTCTGCCCCAACTAGACGTTGAGACACGATGGAGCTCAACATATGACATGATGCTAAGTATATCAACGCACAAAGAGTTCTACGTCGAAATGGGAGAAAAATTTACGGATCTGCGTCTGACGCCGGAAGATTGGAGTTTTATTGACGAATTCAAAGCAGTATCAAAACCATTGTGTACAGCAACAAAAGCATTACAAGCGGATAAGCTAGTTATGGGTGATGTATTCAAAATTTTTAAAATGTGCCAGTTTCATTTACGACAGATCGATGCTGGCAATCGGTTTAAAAGTAAGGTACTTCACGCTCTGGAAAATCGATCACATGCTATGTTCGAAAATAATGCTTTCAAAACTGCTCTTTTATTTGACCAACGCTGGTGTTTCCTCGACTCACCATTTATGTCTAACGAAGACAAACTTATAGCAATCGTAAGTATGCAGATCTATCCCTCCGCTAATCGAGTAATCCACTCTGATGCTAAATAAATTCCGAGCTAAATTGTGCTACAAGAATTGTATCAAATCTCTATAATTTGTACAGACATGTGATATTTACATTCTATGGTTTCCACCAAAAATGACCAAGAACAAAAGCCTTCAAAAAGTTAGCTCATCGTTTATTTGACATTTGGGTGATCGATAAAATAAGAAAAATAATTTAATCTATTTATTATATTTTCAGGACCATATTATGAAAGTTATAAACTCGAATAACGAACCAGTTTCAACGAATGAGCCATCAACCTCAAACACACGTCAGATTAGCGAAAACGATGAGTTCGAAGCAATGCTTATGGAAGAATGTAAACGGGCTTCGGTTTCACAAAAAACAGTGTCAGTGAAATCGAAATTAATGCAACTAGTCAACACAAAAACTCGGCTTCCTGCGGATACGGATGTTCTGAAACACTGGGAATTGAGAAAGTTTAATGAGCAAGAACTGTACAAATTGGCAATGATCGCTCTAGCTGTTCCAGCGACGCAAGGAACAGTGGAACGTTGTTTTTCAGCCCTCAAATTGCTATTGGACCAACATCGCCTAAAGTTATCCTCTGAGAGACTGGATGATCTGATGACTCTTCGCTTCAACAGGGATCTTTTGCACAAAGCAGTTAATAGGATGAGAAACTAGTTCACATATAAATGTTTTGTATTCTTTATATAGTCTTTAATTTTTTTTATTCTAGAACTTGTGTTTTGACACATGTATAAAGTTAATTTAAGGAAAAACTGATCATGCAATCGATAAAAACGATTTTATGATTTTTAACCTGATTTTTAAATCTTTGAACATTTACGAAGCTCAATTTTAATTTTCTTAGATTGTCAGTTTGAAATAGTTCATTTGTTTAACATTAAAATGTAGTAATCTTTGAATCACTGAATTTGCAAAATTTTTAAATCTTAAGCTATTAAATTTTAAAATTTATGGATTTCACTACACTCAAGTTTTTTTTACGCGGTTTTTTTTTGCGCGGTATTTTTTTACGCGGTTTTTTACGCGGATTTTGAAATTTACGCGGTTTTCATTTACGCGGATTTTGAAATTTACGCGGTTTTCATTTACGCGGTTTTTGAAATTTACGCGGTTTTTATTTACGCGGTTTTTGAAATTTACGCGGTTTTCATTTACCCGGATTTTGAAATTTACGCGGTATCCATCAATGAGGTTTCCTTTATCGCGGATTCTTAAATTTAAGTGGTCTTCATTTACGCGGATTTTGAAATTTACGCGGTTTTCATTTACGCGGATTTTGAAATTTACGCGGTTTTCATTTACGCGAATTTTGAAATTTACGCGGTTTTCATTTACGCGGATTTTGAAATTTACGCGGTTTTCATTTACGCGGATTTTGAAATTTACGCGGTTTTCATTTACGCGAATTTTGAAATTTACGCGGTTTTCATTTACGCGGATTTTGAAATTTACGCGGTTTTCATTTACGCGGCTCGTATCCCCCGCGTAAAAAAAAACCTGAGTGTATTTCTAAAATTGATAATGTTTCGGTTTGCTAAATTGTCTAAATCTATAATTTTTAAATTTAATATTTTTTATTTTCAAATTTTACGTATAAAACAAAGTTTTTCGTCAAGTTAATCCCAAACAACCAAAAGTTTCTATAAGGGCGCTGCATAAGCTTCTCTTTTTAAGTAATTTTGCGATACGTTTTATGTTCTAACGGCGGCTTAAGCAGCTTGAAAGTTCGCTAAAAACTTTATGTGAAGTTTAAAGCGTGCTTTTTAAGTATTACCTATCTGAACTTTTGGTTGCTTGGCCGGGTTTTGTATAACAGGGTATACATATATATCAATAACGAAGACCACTGCTCTATGCACATCTGGCCCAAAACTAGTACACAAATCTTCAAATTTAGTATACAAAACTTCAGTAGATATGGAAAATATTGGAAGTTGCACAACAATGTGTATGGTAGTTTAATAGTTGAAGTATAGAGATTGGAATAGATCGGTAGTATTCCCAATATCACAGAGAACAGACGTCCACCTTCAGCATTCAACTTGAGTAAAATCTTTAACGGTTTCGAAGGTAGTTGGGATATTCAAACCAGGTGCGCTACTGTCGGCATGTTTGTTGTGGCTGAGTTCGACAGAATTGACTGCGGTTATTCCTCTACCCAGTCAAACTAGTCCGGAACCGATTCGGACTTCCAGCATGAATTCCAGCTCAAATGCATCAACCGATAGAGTTGGAATCGGTTGTTTTCTTTGAGCAAGATTCCATACTGAATCCATTCAGGATTTCGGACCGGTTCCGGAATGGATTTGACGGACAGTTGGGATAGGTTGGTGTGGCGGCGCTAGTGTTTATCGTATATTATTTCAAATGTTTACACACGTTTTTTAAATATTTTTGTTCGATCATGGATGTCTGTTCTCTGTGCGAATAGGGTGAGTATTATGTGAATAGCTCAAACATTTCCAGAATGGTATTTATTTAAAGGGGAAAACGGTACAAACCAGATGACAAATCCTAGAGGTGTGCAGCTGTCCTAAACCTTACAACACGTCAGGATAACAATTTAACATTGAATGGAAAAAATACCCAAATTTGTTTTGTTCACTCCTTCGAGTTGATGGCGGACACTAATGCAGAGTAGCAACTAGCGGAATATGCAACGTATGGGAATTCGGATTAAAAAACCGGCAGACTAATAAACACGCGGACCTGAGTTTATACGAACAGGACTTTTATGCTTGCTTTTGTTTGAACGTGAAGCGCGAAACTATAATATTCTGTGTAGCAGTGTTGCCTGTTGGATTGACCTAACTGAGGGGTGCGTGGATGCGCGCACAAATAGTAGTGAAGGTAATCATCGCTTTCCACACTCCTCCTCGATGAGCAACCTTCATCACACCACTGTCATTCCAATCCCAGTAGGCCACAGAAGCGGTCATGCTTCATTGGACCTAGCGGCTTCGTCAATATATCTGCAGTCATCAACTCGGTAGTACAGTATTCCAGCGTAATTTGCTTCTTAAGGCAGAGTTCCTGCACGAATTTCTCCCGAGTATCGATATGTTTGGATCTGCGGCTCGATCTCTCGGTCCGAACAAAGGCGAGACATCCTTGATTATCCTCTCGTATCATCGTTGGTTTTGTTTGACGTTCTCCAAAATCAGCCAGAAGTTGCCTCAGCCAGATGGCCTCTTGGCAAGCTTCACTGAGCGCTACGTATTCGGCCTCCATGGAGGACAAGGTGACACTCGTTTGTCCGCGACTGGCCCACGATATTGTGGATCCACTGAACATGAACACGAACCCAGATGTTGATCTGCGACTCTGTAGATCACCAGCCCAATCAGCGTCGGAGTAGCCTGATAGCGGCTCATCGAACGCACCACCTAAACGTAAACTGTAGCTTTTCGTCTTCTTGAGGTAGCGCATAACACGTTTGGCAGCGGTCCAATCGGATTCTGTGGGAGCAGCAAACTTTCGCCCGAGAATGGCAGCACTGTTCGCTATATCAGGTCTTGCAACCACAGACAGATACAGCAGGCTTCCTACACAGCTTCTGTACTTTGCAGCATCATCCAACACATTGCTCTTGTCTTCGACCTTCAAATATCCCGGATCCATCGGGGATTTTGCAGTTTTCGCTTCGATCAGTCCGTGAATCTTCAACAACTCGTCGATGTAATTTTGCAGACGTATCATGTATACACCTTCCTTTCGAGAAACTTCCATTCCAAGAAAGTGGCGCACATCACCCAAATTTGTTAGTTCAAATTCTTCTTCGAGACTCTGAAATACCTTCTGCAGTTCGTTGCCATCGGTTGAAGCAACAAGCATATCGTCCACATATACTAATAAGAAGACACTGATGTTCCCACAGTCCTTCACGTACATACACGGATCAGCGCTTGATTGCTTGAATCCAAGTTTAGTTAATGTGTCGTTAAGGCGCTTGTTCCAACAGCGCGCTGATTGGCGCAGTCCATATATGCTTTTCTGGAGTCGACATACTAGCTTCTCCTTCCCTTTTTCTTCGTATCCTGGTGGTTGTTGCATAAAAACCTCCTCATCAAGTACTCCGTAAAGGTAAGCGGTTTTTATGTCCAAATGTTTTACAATCATCTTGCGTTTAGCTGCTATTGTCAAAAACGTCCGAAACGTCGCGTGACGGGTAACTGGAGCGTAAACCTCCCCGAAATCTTCACCAGGTCTTTGCGAGTAACCTTGAGCTACAACTCTAGCCTTGTGTTTTACAACGTTTCCATCCTCATTGCGTTTTAGCTTATACACCCACTTGGACCCTACCAGCTTTTGCCCTTTCGGCAACGGTACAAGTTCCCATGTTTGGTTCCGATGGTGCGATGCAAGCTCGTCTTCCATTGCGGCTCTCCATTCAACACTCTTCAATGCTTCTTTCAAATTAACCGGTTCCTGTGTAGCGTACGCCGCAGTGCCAACTGCATAGTCCAGTACGTAATCCTCAAGGTGTTGTGGTGGAACGCCACGTGTTTGTCGTTGCGAACGTCGGCAGTTTTCTTGCTGCGAAGGCTCCACATCTTCAGCATCTTCAAAATCTTCAGCATCGGAAGCATCTTCTTTAAACGGGATCAACTCTATCTTCTTTTCACGGGAAACAGGACGTTCTTCGCTTGTCGAGCTCGACGTCGGGAAATCAACTGTCGAAGTACCATTCCCCAATTCGAGAAAGCGAGCATCACGACTTACGGTTATCAAATCAGTGTCGCAGTCTACAAATCGATATGCCTTTTGCTCCATAGAATACCCTACAAACTTTAACTTCCGTGATTTACTGTCTAACTTGCTGCGCTTTGGTTCTGGAACATGGACATAGGCGTCTGTACCAAACACTCGAAGGTGTGCCAAATCCGGTTTTCGCCCCCACCAGAGCTCATAAGGAGTTTGCTTCAGTGATCTTGACGGTAAACGGTTCTGCAGGTACGTTGCAGTCAGAACAGCTTCTCCCCAATAACGCTTTTCCATACCAGCGTCGATAAGCATACAGGTAGCCATCTCCGTTATTGACCGATTCTTTCGCTCAGCCACGCCGTTTTGTTGAGGCGAATAAGGTGCTGTAAACTGCGGTTTGATTCCTTCTGCTCGGTAGAAAGCTTTTAATTCGTTATTATTAAATTCACCGCCGCCATCGGAACGGATTACCCGAACCTTCCTTCCAAATATGGTATGTGTCCATCGCACGTAGTCTATAATCAGCTCCTTCGCCTCCGATTTATTCTTGAGCAAGTATGTAACTGTGAAGCGACTAAAGTCGTCGATCAGATGCATCACATAACGATTGCCGCTTGGTGTCGTTGTCTTCATTGGTCCGCATAGATCTGTATGCACGATGTCAAGAACTCGATCTGCTTTCCGTTCAGTGACCGGAGGGAACGGCAATCTGGCCGACTTTCCTTCCATACAGCACTCACACACAAGACGTAAACCACAGTCGCTTACCTTGATACCTGTAGCAAGACCCTCCTTAACGACTCGCTCAGCAGCGGCCCAATCTCTGTGGCCCAACCGCCGGTGCCACTGATGCTGGCAATTCACGTTATGCTCACCCGATGACGCTTTGTTTGATTCTTCGATCGTCCGCAAATAGTATAGACCACTGTAACGGAAGCCTGTTGCCACGACAGCTCCTCCTGCATCTATTATGCGACAACCATCAGTGCCAAAATTTACATTCAATTTCTTCTCTGCCAATTTGGCCACTGAAATTAAGCTGGTAGCCAGACCCGGCACGTATTTCACGTCACTCATTTCGATTCGCACCGGTTCATCGCGATCACCTACTCCACGTAGTATGCCACTACCCTCTCCAAGTATTTCGGTCTTCTTACCATCGGCAAGCGTAATCCACCCTCCGTCAAACTTTTTCAACGAATTAAAGAATTCACGATCGTTCGTCATATGGGCACTTGCCCCACTATCAATGATCCACGCGCGCGCTTTCACTTTATCCGCACCGGTAAACGCAACACTTCTTCCCTCACTTTGCACCGCTTTCGCCTTGGGAATTTCTTTTTCATTTCTTGCATTATTGTTTTCCTGAGACGATACCTTGTACTTCCGGCAGTCACGGCGCAAGTGACCCGGCTTTTTACAGAAATGGCACACGCGGGTTTCTTTTGATTTACTTTCCACTGAACGCATCGCTTTTTCAGGTTTCGAACCAACACTTTCGCGTTCTAAACGGCGATGGAACTCATCCATCAACTTCGATTTAACGATATCAACCGAAATATCTTCATCAGCACGGTTATCTAAAGCGGTCACGATTCCGTCGAACGAGGGAGGTAAACTACGCAAAATCATACATATTTTGGTGTCTTTGTCAAGTTCGGTACCCGCGGCATCCAACCGATCGAAAAGATCATCAACTTCACGCAAATGTTCTTCTAGATTACCACGCTCCGACAAATTAGACGAACATAACTTTTTCAGTAGAGAAACTCGCACCGACCGCGTCGTCTTTTGGTGGTACAATTTCAACGCCCCAAATACGTCACGCGCGAAAACACTGTTTTTCACAAGTGGCAATTGATTATCCTCTATCGATAGGATTATGGTTGCTTTTGCTTTTCGGTCAGCCTTGACCCACTCATCATTCCGGTCATCTTCATCCGGAACGTCTTCTTCAACTATATGCCACAAATCTTCTCGCTGCAACATCATCTCAATGCGCACCTTCCATGTCTGCCAATTAGTGCCATTAAGTTTCGTTATGGCAAACTTGGCTTCAGACATGATTTTTTTTTTTTTTTTTTTTTGATTCGTCGCACGAACACAGCAAAAAACGATTCCAGCAGCTATTTACACAAAAGCGTTTTTCCCGTTACTTGCCGCTTGCAAGTCAACGCACACCAATACAAGTAACCGCTTTTTCACTTCCGCGATACTCCGACCGACGCTATCGACCGGATTATTTTTACCACCGATTCTGTCTCACATCCGAGCACTCACTGGGCCCATAACCTGATGGCGGACACTAATGCAGAGTAGCAACTAGCGGAATATGCAACGTATGGGAATTCGGATTAAAAAACCGGCAGACTAATAAACACGCGGACCTGAGTTTATACGAACAGGACTTTTATGCTTGCTTTTGTTTGAACGTGAAGCGCGAAACTATAATATTCTGTGTAGCAGTGTTGCCTGTTGGATTGACCTAACTGAGGGGTGCGTGGATGCGCGCACAAATAGTAGTGAAGGTAATCATCGCTTTCCACACGAGTGTATTGTTATTGGAACATAACTCACCGCTGTTAATTATGCTCGTTTGTTTTTTATGTTTTTTTTAAATATGTCCGTGAACGGTATTAACCTAGGGGCAAATCATTTGCGATGCATTTTTAAAAAGCAGAGAAATTAAATGCATTTCATTCCATCAAAACAGAAGCTCATAATGCATTTTGCGTTGCGTGCAATATACAAAAAACTTGCCTTACATTAAACCAAATACAAATTTGAATTTGATTAAACAAAACGTCGAACAAAGTGGGTCAGCGTAGAACTTTTTTTGAACAAACTTTTTTTTTGTGTGGAAGTACAAAGTTGTTGCAAAAATGGAAACTAAATACATTTTTTCTAATTTGATGCATTTTTTATTCATTCGTAGAGTGAAATGTGCCTACGTGTTGACAGTCCAGATAGCTGTTGTAATTTTTGTTGTATATTTGTAAATAAATTTCATATGGCTTAGATAGGCCACTTCTCTCCTCTTACAAAAATACGTGTGCGCTGGTTATGCAGCTCATCGGCGATAAAAGCGATACGGTTTGACTCCCAAATAAATTATGCCTTTTTTCGGGACAGTTTCTCGCCACCATAACCGGTTCGGCGAAGTCAGCTTGTGCGACGTTAAAGATACCTGTCGGGATTGCCGACCTGTGGTTCGGGAACCCTCGCTTCCCTGGCTAATAGTGAAGAAGGAAAAAGTAGGCCAAGAAGAAAGAAGTAGGGCGGACAATGGTTCCCTCTAGAAAGGGCACAGCGGTGGTTGCCAGAATCGTTTACGGTGGGTGGAAGATCTGGCCGTAGTTCACCACAGTCACTAGGGAGGTTCCAACAAATAAGCTTTTCTCACCTCACTAGTTAAAAGCACAAGAAACTAATTAAAAAGACTATCCCGGACAGCCGGGCGAAATCGCCCTCTTTTCGCCCAACGTTAGCAACATATCGTCGATCGGAGTAGGGTGTAGTGAGAAGAGTTTGGAGTAGAGTATAAAACGGTAAAATTTAATGTTCACCTTTTATTTATGTATGAATATCCGAAATTCTGGAAGAAGCATTCAGGTGACCTGTTATCAAAGTTGTATCTTGATTTGCACCAGTTATGTCGAGCTCTTGAACCGCATCCGGGAGTTTCGTTACCATTTTGAGGAGGCTCAACAATCATTCGTTCAATGACAACTTACGCGTATTTGGAAAACGGGTTGTCGCCAATGCTGGTCGACGAAGAGATTGCGATACACTTGGGCATCAAAGTAGATTCACTCCTCTTGTGCCTGCAGTGGACGGCTAACATGAAACGAATTGAGACCGAATCTCATCGGATTGCGTTGATGATTCGTGGAGAAGCCGATGTGACAAAGTTCATGGTGAACGACGTGCGCACAGTGGGTAAGCTGGGCCTACCCCAGCAATCCCTGAGATACGCGAAGTTGGCTGAGTCGTTCCCATATATGAGAGGTCTTCAGATTAAAGATTACGGGAAAGTTTTGCCTCGCATTCTCATCAATAACGATAATGCTCATGTGACTGCCATGCACAAGATACGAGGGGGCCAGCCTGGAGAACCGATTACGGCGAAGTCGCGGTTCAGATGGACTGTACGGTAAACAAGACAAATCTGTGGATCGCACGGACAGTTTCCATATCTGTGAGTGTCAGGATGAGCGGTCACTGCATGATCTCGTTAAACAATTTTTCCCGGTGGAGAGCATGGGTAGTAGAGCGGCCCAAACTTGTACAAAAATATGCAAAGTACGCAATTTCAAACCTTGCATCTGAAAATGATAGTTTGGGTGGCTAATAAGCTTCCGTGAAAATATTTCAGCTTATTTGGTACACTGGAAATGGTTCCGCAAACGGCTCAAAGTTTGTATGGGAAAAATTGACCAAATGTATTGAAAAACGCAACAGTGAACTGTACACATAATTTATATTTGCTAGTTGTTATAGAGTCGGATTTTATGTATGTGCCTTATGAAATGTGAATGTAATCACAAAAAGTTTTTAACTGTGCGGGTAACGCAGAAACCCAGTTAAGCTTAGCCGGAAATGAACTGGAATTCTGGCTGGTTCCAGTTCGTATTCCGGCTTCAATGACACAACCGATTCTAGTTAGAAGCGGTTGTGTCACTCGAGGGTCTGCCCCAAAGGGAAAAAGAGCGTGTCCGGATAAGAATAAGAAGAGTGGCAGATTTGACAAACGCAAAACAGATTCAAGATAATCTGCATAAGGTGTATGCATGTGTGTACAATAATATTTTTGGTGGCAAACGCTTTGAGAGGCTGAAAGCACTAGTTTCTATATTCAGAACATTGTTTTAAATAATTTCGTTTTTATTAACCTCTTTTTTGGGAAGTGAATCAGTATTTACGCACTGTAGATCTTGCCAATCATAAAACCAAAACTCTCGCTTTACGTATGCCTATACCTTATCTGGTACCATCTTGGGTTTCACGTCATTTGCAGTTTGACAAGACCATAATTTCCATAATGAATCTGCTAAAGGGCGAATAAGATTTGTAAACAAACTTTTATTTTGATGGTTTCTCTTAATTTACTATAATTTCAAAGCAGAAAATTTAAATTACTTCTACGAAGGGTAAAAATTTACATTAACGCTTATTTTTCATGAAATTCCACTCTGCAGCAGACTAATGAGCGAAACAAGTTTGTTTACAAAAAACACTTTCGCCCTTTTGACGAATTAATATTGATTTGATGTTGGAACCAGCGATGCCAGATTTACAGACATGTCTGTATTTTACAGACTTTTGATGTCTCCTACAGATGTAGCCAGAGATCTACAGACTTTTAAAAGGGTAATAGTGTTTAGTAAAATTGCACTAGAATAACTGTTTTCGAATACGAGTGATTCTTTTACAATAGAATTCTACTTTCAATCTATTTTTAAAGTAAACTTTTAGTGTAACTAGGATTAACATTGTTGAACTGTATTGATTTTGTAGTGTACACTTGATACACTTTGTTGTTAGTTTAACTTTAGTGTGTACGAGCCGGAGAGTGAAATAGTTTTCAGTGTGAATTAAACAATACGCGGTAATAAACGTGTTCTCGAATCGTCTGCGTGTTCTACTTTTCTTTCGACATCACGCGATTTACGACAATCCCGGTGTTACCCCATTAGTTGGGATGTCCGCTGCATAACCTGTTTGCCGTTTCCAACAGGTTATGGGCCCAGAAAATTAGAAGGAAAAGTGTTTTCGGCGAGGTGAAAAGAAAAGTGCATTTCGGAACGTGTTCGTTCATGTGGCTTGGTGATTAGGCTGTGTACGACTCGTTCAGCGGATCTGCTGTTAGCGGTAAAAGCGGTATTGTTTTTTGGATTGGCTGTTTGCGGTCTGAAATTGGGCTTGTCTGCTGCTGATGCACCTGGAGAACGCCGTGGAATATCCTGTTTGTTTTCTCGTACCTTTGCGGAATCGCACATCAAAATTGATTGGAACCAGAGAGGAATTTTGTTTGTGCAGGAGCAGTAACTGAAATTTTGCGATTTGTTTTGTGATTTCGCGCTATAGTCTGAGAAAATGACTGATGCAAAAATCACGTTCGAGCGACTGAATAATTTCAACTGGGCGAGTTGGAAATTTCGACTAGAGTTGCTGTTGCTTCGAGAGGGTTGGTGATCGGTTGTGAGCGAGCCGAAACCGGAAGAACCATCTGTGGATTGGATCAGAAAGGACGGAAAAGCTCGAGCGACTATTGGGCTGGCACTTGATGACACGCAGCTATGTCATGTAATGGGTGCGGAAAGTGCGAACGAGATGTGGACCAAGTTGAAAGGTTATCATGAACGAGGATCTTTGACGAACAAGATCCATGTCCTTCGGAAACTGTGTTCAATGCGACTGGGAGAAGGAGGAGATATATCGGACCATCTGATGCAAGTTTCGGAGTTAACCCATCGATTGGTAGCTATGGGAGAAGGCTTGCAAGAACATTTGGTGATAGCGATAATCTTGTCAAGTCTACCGGAATCGTACAGTTCTTTGATTACGGCTCTCGAAGGGCGTCCGGAAGATGAGCTAAAGTTGGAGTATGTCAAAGGTAAGCTCTTGGATGAGTGGCGACGAAAGAGCGAAAATTGTGACATAGATAAGGCTTTGAGAGCGACGGTCCAACGGGTTGATGGAATCAATGTGAAGCGATCCTGTTATTACTGCAAGCAAGAAGGGCACTTCCGGAGAAATTGTCCTAAGCTAGCAGCGGATAGACAGACACGAGACATCGAAGCACAGAGTCAAGTGAAAGTATCTGTAGCGAAGGAAAACTCACCAGTATGTTTTACGGCAGTCCGCGAGTGCGAAGCAGGTTTTGGAGGTTGGATGATCGACACTGGATGTACACGGCATATGACTGGAAGAGCTGATTATGTGAAACGTGCAATTAGGCCAATCGAAAGTGTACTTTTGGCTAATGGAACCAAGATTGCTGCAAAAGGATTGGGTGAGGGGAAACTGATGGGGTTGAGTGCAGGTTATAAGCAGAGGGAGGTAAAATTGAAAAATTTGTTATACGTGCCTTCGTTGACAGGTAACGTACTATCCGTAAGTCAGATGACTGAAGAAGGCTACGATGTTAATTTTTATAATGGAGGTTGCAAAATTTCAAAGGAAGGTCAGGTTGTGTTGATAGGTGAACGACGAGGTGGTTTGTTTTTTTTTCTGAAGGAGCCGAAATCAAACATTAGAGAAATTTCAAGGTGTGAATTGATAGGAGGAGCTTAATGACAGGAATTTTTTTTTTTGGTAATCAGATAATGTTAAATTTTGATTGATGAAGTAGAATTTTCTAGTACTAGTAAGTGTACACTAAGGAGGAGTGCTGAACTGTATTGATTTTGTAGTGTACACTTGATACACTTTGTTGTTAGTTTAACTTTAGTGTGTACGAGCCGGAGAGTGAAATAGTTTTCAGTGTGAATTAAACAATACGCGGTAATAAACGTGTTCTCGAATCGTCTGCGTGTTCTACTTTTCTTTCGACATCACGCGATTTACGACAATCCCGGTGTTACCCCATTAGTTGGGATGTCCGCTGCATAACCTGTTTGCCGTTTCAAACAAACATAACCATCTACAGACTTTTACAGACATTTTAGTTATTCTTCTACAGACATTTAAAAAAAACATGTGGCATCGCTGGTTGGAACGGTCTATCCCAGGCTCCTGACAACCCTATACCATCATATGGAGTTTGACAGCGACCTACATATATGGGGTGTTATAGCTATAAAGCCCCAAACAAAGAATTATGTTCGGCACTATGCTCGATATTCAAGCATTCCACACGACGTTTTGCATCTTGTGGGATGATTTAATATCATATCATTCAGAAAATCGACATTTTGTAACTAAATACAGCTTCCAATCATTCGGTTCAAAATCAATGTTTTGCCTTTCATGGCAGTGATACTGGCTGTACAGAGACGTCGTCCTTGACAGGAGGCTGGTCTATCCCTGAGAATGATCATAGGAAGGGCAATCCCTCGGTGTCACTGAAGCCCGTGTACGAACTGGAACCAGCCAGAATTCCAGTTCATTTCCGGCTGAACTTTACAGGGAATCGTCTTACTTTGTCGATTAATTAGCCTGTCGACATCGATAAAAAGCACCGTTTAGCGGAATCCATCTCCCCGCTTGTTTTTCGTTTTGACAGCTGTCTTTTTGTTTATGTTTTATTTTGATATACTGAGGAAATCGAAATATCTTTTTGCATCTGCAATCAATCCTTCTGAATAGCACCGGCATTGCTGAGAAACAGATATTCATGAGGTAAGAAAATTGTACTTGATTTGGTAATACATGCAAATACTTATTTATCTTGTGGACTCGACAGTCGAAGAGAATGGCGAAAGGCGCTGAAGAAAATGCGTCGCAAGCGTGTGCGTCAAAAGTTGGCTCGCGAGCGAGATCTTCAGCTTGAACAACTCGAAGCTCTGAAAATGACCGATCCGAACTATGTTGCTTATCTGAGGGAAACAGAGCAATTAGAGCAGCAGGCTCAGCAACGACTGGAGGAGCGCAGCCGGTATGAAAATGCTCTTTGGATGGACCGGGAAAGGGAATGTCAACTAGCGTTCGAAAAACGCCGGAGGCTGATAGAAGATGAGCAGCGCGAAGAAAATGCAAAGCGTGAAAAAATTCGTCAGGAATTTGAGGAGCAGGAGAAAAAAATAATGGCCGCAAAACTGGAGAGGGAGCGGCTACTGAAAGAATTTCGGAAAAAGCTGCAAGAAAGGGAAAGAATGTGGGCCGAATTCTTGGCCGGAATCGACGATCATGTTGCTACACTTTGTGAAATGAACCAGACGCGACCTGGTGGTAACCCATGTGTATTTTTTGGGAAGGTTGGCGCTTGTCGATATGGTATTCGATGTTCTTCCAACCATCAGACACCGGGGTTGAGTGAGGTGAGAAAGAATGAAGCCTCTGTTGTATGCAAAGTTGTAAGTCACTTTCTTCGGATAGCTCATAATGATGGCGAACTTTTTCGCTCATCCTGCACTGGACGACCAACAACATAAGGAGTACGGGAACGATGCAAGTTTGGAATTCGATGAAAAAGAGTTGAATCGATTCTACAATGAGTTCTTCTTTGACATCATCGACGAATTTGAGTCATTTGGTCCAATCAGGGGTATATTTGTTTGCAGAAATTACGAGCCGCATCTCAGAGGCAATGTTTTTATTGAATATGGCGATATGAGGTAAGCTTATGCGTTAATTCTATATCCCTCAGTAAATTTTATGCTTGATTACAGAAGTGCAGCAAAGGCTTACCAAAGAATGAACGGGCGTTTCTATGCATCAAAACAGCTAAAAGTGGAGTTTCGCTCACCCATCACATGGACCTCAGCTGTTTGTGGTAAATGGGGTCACATGTATCCTTTTGCAATTATTCATAATTCTACCAATCATTATTCTTTTTTGTTATTGTCAAACCTTTCGCTAATTTGCCTTAACTCGTTTTGTTTATACTCGCTTTCAGTAGCTAATGGTACAAACGAAACGTTCGTTTTTGATACTTCTTAACAGTGTCACTTATTTGACTCTTAGGCCTGTTTGAACAATCGAGATGTCAGAAAGGAAAAAAATGCAACTATCTGCATTTGATGGTCAATCCGGTCCGAAAGTATAGATACGAACACATAAAGGAGCTAAAGTCTGTGCGAAAACCCGACAGATTTTCTGAACGATCAACATCGCTACAAGGACGGTAAGTTTTTTTTCTAATAATTAACAACTAAATTAAATATTGAACAACTTTTAGAAGCTGGGATGATATTGAAGTGTCATCGCCATACAAAAGGAATTGGCGTTGGTCGGAGACTCCAGAAGTGGATATAGTAGCCCAAAACGGTAGATCCTCGTCCAGTTCCATGTCCTCGCGGAACAGGTCATCTTCTCGACGTGAGAGTAGACGAAGATCGCGAAGCCGCGATCGCAAAGCTGACTCAAATAGTAAGCCAAGTACTAGTCGAAGTAGACATCAAGAAAGATCAGACTATCAGCGTAAAAGAAAAGACAGAAGCCGTAGTTCTGATCGGAAGAAATACAAAAAACGATCCAAAAGTAGAGAATCTATAAATCACACCAGTCATCGATAGTCGATATCGAAGCTAGGAACGATATAAATTCACTTGTTATTAGGAATTTAGCAAAAGTTTGCTTAGTGGGCTAAACGCGCAGCCCAGATTAAAAAAAAATCACTCGTTGACTGAACTGGCATTTCAAACGCCAAAGTTACTAAGGCAGCTTTAATGGACTAATCAATTATTAGCACTTATTATTAACGATATCCGCGCTTAACGGCCAGTACTCTACACGAAAGACGCTCATAAATCATAACATTTCAGATTAAATGGAATATGTGAGATTCTCAGTCTAACCCTCCGGCACTCGTGCCGTTCTATTTTATGCAACACCTTCAGAAACTCTAGCGAAATCTTCTTACAGCACCAGCGGCTGCTCATTCGGGGAGCCATTCGCACGAGTGCCGGAGGGTTAAGAACGGCCTACTTACAAAATGATATATTGAGATATATCGGAAAATGGAAATAACAAAATATTTGTTGAATCAATCGAAAATAAACGCGTTTTTTTAACAATATAACTTTTTGTTATTGTAATTAGCTTTACGTTTTGTCCAGACATTTGTCATGAATGTTTTTACACCTGTTTTACTATTATAGCCGGATGGTATAATAGTTTTCCGTCGGTTGATCACCAGAAAGGTTGGTTTGATGAGATGATTTTTTTTTCATTTTTCTCGATACTTCATCATAGACATAACTGAAGTAGTTCTTAAGTTTGAGGTTTCTGAAGAGGTTTTTTGCCAATTGGGGCTTCGAAGTCACAACGTCCAAAAGATAGTGCATCCCAACGCATAATGATGCATTATAACATCCGAAAAACGGATGTGCATAATAATTCCGAGGACTTTATGATGCTCATTTGTTTTCGGATTTTATGACTCACCCCTTGTGCATCATAATATTCGAGACGTTACGACTCATTTATTTTCGGGATTCAGTGGAAGCTGTAATGTACTTATAGTTTCGGATATTATGATGTGCTAGAACTAGGATTGCCACTGTTTATAAGTTAATTAAACTATATAAATCTAAATTTAAGTTGAACCAAATCTAATTAATTAAACCTAAATACCTAAAAATAATAAACTAAATTAAATTCTATGAACTTCACCAACAATTAATGCTAAGCCAAATCTACCACCATGAACTGCTATACAAAAGGGTGCGCCACCCTACTGAGCGATACACAATCCCGCAATGCAGCAGAAAGTGATATTATTGCAGATCGCACCAAACAGTGACCGTACAATACCAGTAAAAAACCAACGATCGTGATACACTGGTCCGTAGGTACAAAACAATCATCAGCTGTACAACCCAGCTGACAAAGGAGTTGACAAAATTACCCCGATCGAGACAGTCAGGGCGTGTTGCCTTTTGCCGCGATTTGATAAGGTTGTGAATAATACCCCGGTCGAAACAGACACTGTGTATCCCGTTAAGTCAGCCGTCGCGAGTGAATAATTTAATCGCAGAATAAAATTGTGAAGATTCCTTCGTTTTACACCGCGAGTGCAGTAAAAAAATTGCTAGTTCCCTAGCGAAGAAAGGCTTGTGTGTGGGACAGAAAACCCTGTCCAAAAAGGGTTAGTGCAGTGACGTCCATACGGACACGGCTAAAGACAAGTGATTTGTGCGCCGTATATTTCGAGGAAAGCTTCCCTGCTCATCGACGATCGTTCTGGGCCGTCCTTCTGCGGACGGAAGCAAATCCTTCGAGCAAGGAACCGGAAAATTTCTGGTGAGTCGCCCCAACATTTGGTCCTTCGAGCCGGATCGGAGGAAACCCCAACCAGAAAGGATCGGTGCGGTGAGTACACCATTGCAAATTGCTGCTGACGCGACGCTACGGCAAAGACACTGCCCGTCCCAGCCCCCTGAAGGTGCCTACCGTTAAGGCCATTTTGGACGCTATCGCTGCAGTTCATTGCGAAGTTTTGTAATCGCAGCTGATTTGCGCCTACTCGGAACAGAATTTTTTGATAATTTTCTGTTTGCGAAAAAATTTGCATGTTTTTGCTAAGGTGGTGGTGAGTGGCAAATTCGCGTAGATTGGTACGCTCGCGTCGGGAAGGATAATTTCATTCGATTTGCGTACCATTCTCGGTCGTTCCGCGTAAAGGTGGCATATCGCGACGGGAAGGATTTTTTTTTCGTTCGAATTGTGCCATTTTCGATTCCGTGTCGTGTAGGAACGGTACCCGCGCCGGGAAGGAGTCCGAATTTTCGATTGGTACCGTTTTTCCCGTTTCCGATATTTAAAGTGGTGGTAGTGAAGATCAGTGTAGTGGTACAATAATGGCGACCAAGACCGAAAAGAAGCTGTCAGAGTACGTGATCCAGCGGAAAGGGATCCTTGTAGTGCAGAAGGCAGTGGAGAAGTTTGCGGAGAATTTCGATTGCGATCGGGATGCCTGCCAAATTCCAATTCGCCTCGATTCATTGGACCGGATCTACAAGGAGTTCCTGGAGGTACAAGGACAGATCGAGTTGTACGATAAGCCGGAGATGTTGGATACCCATCTGGAAGAGAGAATGGATTTCGAGACGCGTTATTGTACAGTGAAAGGATTTCTGCTGTCCAATCGTGCTACGGACCTCAACCCAACCATGCTGAACAGCACAATGGCGGCACCTGTTCATGCTTCGTCCTCGTTCCATCTACGATTACCCAAGATCGATCTTCCCAAGTTTAACGGTGATTTTTCGCGTTGGCTCGCATTCCGTGACACGTATACGTCGATGATCCACAGCAATGCAGATATTCCGACGGTTGCGAAGCTGCAGTACTTGCTGCAGTCGCTGGAGGGAGAAGCCCGAAAACCATTCGAGTCCGTAGACATTGAAGCGGACAACTACGCATCGACTTGGGAAGCATTGCTAAAGCGGTACGACAACAAGCGGTTCCTGAAGCGTCAGCTCTTCCGTGCTCTGTACGACCTCCCACCGGTCAAACGAGAGAACCCTCCAGAAATCCAAGGATTGGCTGACGATTTTCACCGGCATGTGCGGGCTTTGGCAAAGTTAGGCGAGCCAGTCCATTATTGGGACACCCCATTGGTCAACCTCCTTTCCTACAAGTTGGATCCAACTACGCTACGTGCTTGGGAGGAAAAAACCAGCAATAACGACGACGTTACCTATGATATGCTGATCGAGTTCCTCTACCAGCGTGCCCGAATGCTGACGTCTGTCGTAACTGACCTACAGTATCGGTCCCAACAACCGGTTATAGCCAAGGTGGCCGGTCCGATTCCAACCCCGAAGCCGTTCAAGGTGGCGTACAAGGCAGCTACCGTTGAACCGAACTACAGTGCTCCCTCGTGCCTCGCTTGTCCAGAGAAGCATTTCCTCTTCCAATGCCCTGCATTTTCCGAGGTGTCCGTCCGCCAGCGCCGTGAGCTGGTTTCCCAAAAGCGCTTATGCTGGAATTGCTTCCGTACTGGACACCAAGCCCGGAACTGTACCTCCAAGTTCTCTTGCCGTTACTGTCACGAAAAACACCACTCCCTGCTGCACGAGTCAGAATCGTCGAAGATGCTATCGACTCCTGTTAACGAGGAAGGTCAGCCGATTCCCTCGACGTCCGCCCACGCTGACCCTTCAAGCTCGGCGAAATCGAACAGCCAAGTAAGCTTATCGGTTCAGGCTCAGCATAGTACAGTTTTACTGGAAACTGTTTCCCTCTTCGTCGTAGGTCAGAATGGCAAGAAGATCCCCGCACGCGCACTTCTAGATTCCGGATCCATGTGTAACTTCATCACCAAGAAGCTTGCAAATTCCCTGAACCTTCATCGCACCAAGGTGGATATCGCAGTAGCTGGTATAGGAGAATCCACCAAGCAGATTAAGTGCCAATTAACTGCTATGATCGAGTCGAAGTCGACACCGTACTCCACCAAGCTTGAGTTCCTGATCCTCAAGAGACCGACGGTCAACCTTCCGACCGTTCCGATCGACATTTCCGCGTGGAATCTTCCCAAGTTGTCGTTGGCAGACCCCAGATTCCACATCCCATCCGACATTGACATGGTTGTCGGTGGTGAAGCGTATCATGAGCTGCATCCTGGCAGCAAGCGTTCCCTGGGAGAGGGACTACCGTTGCTAATAGAGACGGTGTTTGGATGGACTGTTTCCGGGAAGATATCCATCAATCATCCCACCATTCCCCGCATCTGCCATCTAACCACTGTCGATCGAAGCTTAGAACAAGCGTTGCAGAAGTTCTGGGAGCTAGAAGCTGTTGAGCCGTGTTCTGTGTATTCCGTAGAAGAAAAACAGTGTGAAGAACTTTACGCTACTACCACCACTCGCGATTCGTCCGGTCGTTATCTCGTTCGTTTGCCACTCACCCGTGATCCGCTAGTCAACCTCGGCGAATCCAGAGCCATCGCCGAACGTCGGTTTCTGAGCCTTGAGAAGCGACTAGAGCAGGATCCACCCACCAAGGATGCATACTGCAAGTTCATGGACGAATACGAACGAATGGCGCACATGAAGAAGCTCGTCGATCCAGTAGACGATGTGAACCCGCACTGCTACCTCCCGCACCATCCTGTGTTCAAGGAATCCAGCACAACCACGAAGGTCCGAGTTGTTTTCGACGCGTCGTGTAAAACATCGTCAGGATTTTCCGTCAACGATAAGCAGCTCGTTGGTCCTGTCGTCCAGGAGGACCTGCTGTCTATCGTCATGAGGTTCCGCACACACCCGATCGCCATCGTAGCCGACATCGAGAAGATGTACCGACAGATTCAGCTGCATCCCGAGGACCGACCGCTTCAACGCATTCTCTGGCGTTCCAACCGCGACGATCCGCTCATATCGTACGAGCTCCAAACCGTTACGTACGGTTTTGCATCCGCGCCATTCCTGGCAACTCGCACCCTCCTACAAGTTGCACAGGACGAAGGCGACAAGTACCCCGCCTCCGTAGATGCTGTGAAGCAGGATTTTTACGTCGATGACTTTTTATCGGGAGCTGACGATGTCCAATCCGCAATCCGCCTTCGCCAAGAAGTTTCCACCATGCTTACGTCAGCTGGCCTTCCGTTAAAGAAGTGGGCATCCAATTCCTCCGAAGTCCTTGCGCAAGTCCCGCAAGAAGATCTCGCTCTACTACCACTGCATGATCTCCAGGACGAACAATCCATATCCACCTTAGGACTCGTTTGGGAGCCGAAGTCCGATACGATGCGCTTCAAGGTCCAGTTGCCGTTACCAGCACCCGTCCTGACCAAAAGGAAGGTCATGTCCTACATTGCGCAGATCTTCGACCCACTAGGGCTAGTTGGCCCGACAATCACCGTAGCGAAGCTGTTCATGCAGCGCCTGTGGGCATTGAAGACCGACGCAGGAGATTCATACGAGTGGGATCGTCCGCTGCCTCCGCGTCTACAAGGCGAATGGAAGGAGTTCCATGGTACGCTAGATGCAATCTCCAAAATCCGCATTCCCAGATTCGTGTCGCAGATCAAGACCGAAACCATCCAGCTCCACTTTTTCTCCGATGCTTCAGAGAAGGCATATGGTGCATGCTGCTACGTCCGTTCTGAGTCAGCTGCAGGGATTCGTGTTCAGCTGCTAACGTCAAAATCAAAGGTCGCACCGTTAGCCACCTGCCAATCGATTGCGCGCCTAGAGTTGTGTGCCGCTGTGTTGTCGGTTAGCCTATATGAGAAGGTGATGAAGTCCCTTAAGACATCGTGCGAAGTGTTCTTCTGGGTTGATTCGACGATAGTCCTCTACTGGCTACAATCGTGCCCGTCGCGCTGGAAAACGTTCGTGGCAAACCGAGTGTCCACAGTCCAATCCTCTACCGCATCTTGTTCCTGGCAGCACGTTCCCGGAGAATCCAACCCAGCAGACCTTATATCACGAGGTGTCAATCCAACCGATATCGTGAACCTCGAGTTTTGGTGGATAGGACCGCAATGGTTAGGGGTTTTGCCACACCATTGGCCACGCACTGTGCTGCCAGCGTTCGATTTATCCACAATGCCAGAGAGCAAAAGCAATGTCGCCGTGATGTCGGTAACGGTAGCCGAACCATCGTTTTCCGCTCGACTGTTCAGTCGCTACTCCAGCTTTACAAAGCTACGACGTTCCATCGCGTATTGGATGCGATATTTCCGCTCTCTACGAGTTGCCGTGCAGAAAACCAAGCCAGAGCCGTTTGACTCGCTTTCAACGGCCGATCTACGCGAGGCTGATTTAGCCTTGTGTCGCGTAGCCCAACGGGAGATGTTCTCCAAGGAGCTCTCTAAAATAACCAGACGTGAACCCCTTCCCGCATCGTTAAAGTGGTTGAAACCGACGATGTATAAAGATGGCGTTATTCGAGTCGGTGGGAGACTCAAATACGCCGTAGTTTCGGAAGAAATGAAGCACCCGATAATGCTGCTTGCGAAGCATCCGCTGTCCGTGTTGTTGACCGAGTACTACCACAGCAATCTGCTACATGCAGGACCACAACTGACGCTAACTACACTGCGTCAGAAGTACTGGGTGATTGGAGGACGCGACCTCGTTCGCCGCACGTACCATCAGTGCCACACGTGTTTTCGCAGCAAGCCCCGTTTGATCCAGCAAACCGTAGCAGACCTGCCGTCCTCGCGAGTCTCGCCAACTAGACCGTTCTCCGTATGCGGTGTAGACTATTGTGGACCTGTCTACATTAAATCGCTGATACGCAACCGTGCACCTACGAAGGCATACATCGCAATCTTCGTGTGTTTCTCCACCCGCGCTGTCCACATCGAACTGGTTTCTGACCTATCCACGCCAGCCTTTCTGGCTGCCCTCCGCCGTTTCGTCGCCCGCAGAGGAAGAATGAGGGAGATCCATAGCGACAACGGCACCGCATTCAAGGGAGCGTCCAATGCACTCAACCGAATCCACCACATGCTAAAGTCCGATCAGGGTGGACGAAAGCAGATCCTCGACTGGTGTTCCGAGAATGAGATCATGTGGCGATTCATTCCACCTCGCGCTCCGCACTTCGGCGGTCTGTGGGAAGCAGCCGTCAAGTCAGCAAAGCACCATCTGCTTCGTGAGATCGGCAGTGTGAATGTCAGCTACGAGGACATGATAACCATACTCGCCCAGATCGAGATGTGTCTAAACTCCAGACCTCTCACTGCCATACCGTCCGATCCGTCAGACCTGGAAGCTCTGACCCCAGGCCATTTCCTGGTAGGAACCAGCCTACTAGCCGTTCCAGAACCGTCGCTGTGCGATGTACCGGACAATCGACTGTCGCATTGGCAGCTCACCCAGAAGCGTGTCCAAAGGATTTGGGCAAGGTGGTATCCCGAGTACCTTCAGCAGCTGCAGTCACGAGCCACGAAGCAGCACCCCACAGTCACCATTGAACCCGGACGAGTTGTGGTGATCAAGGACGAATGTCTGCCGCCAACCCAATGGCCACTTGGAAAAATCACCCAGGTGCACCCGAACAAGGATGGAGTCGTTCGCGTCGTCACTCTGAAAACAGCCACGTCCGATTCAGTTGTCCGCGCAGTCGTCAAACTGGCCTTGCTTCCGACACCGGAAACGCAGTCCACACCGTCAGATCCCAGTTCAGACGATGAATAGAAGAAGAAGTAGAAGAAAAATGTGACGAGTGTTTAAGTAGCCAAGCCACTTCAAGGTGGCCGGAATGTTTATAAGTTAATTAAACTATATAAATCTAAATTTAAGTTGAACCAAATCTAATTAATTAAACCTAAATACCTAAAAATAATAAACTAAATTAAATTCTATGAACTTCACCAACAATTAATGCTAAGCCAAATCTACCACCATGAACTGCTATACAAAAGGGTGCGCCACCCTACTGAGCGATACACAATCCCGCAATGCAGCAGAAAGTGATATTATTGCAGATCGCACCAAACAGTGACCGTACAATACCAGTAAAAAACCAACGATCGTGATACACTGGTCCGTAGGTACAAAACAATCATCAGCTGTACAACCCAGCTGACAAAGGAGTTGACAAAATTACCCCGATCGAGACAGTCAGGGCGTGTTGCCTTTTGCCGCGATTTGATAAGGTTGTGAATAATACCCCGGTCGAAACAGACACTGTGTATCCCGTTAAGTCAGCCGTCGCGAGTGAATAATTTAATCGCAGAATAAAATTGTGAAGATTCCTTCGTTTTACACCGCGAGTGCAGTAAAAAAATTGCTAGTTCCCTAGCGAAGAAAGGCTTGTGTGTGGGACAGAAAACCCTGTCCAAAAAGGGTTAGTGCAGTGACGTCCATACGGACACGGCTAAAGACAAGTGATTTGTGCGCCGTATATTTCGAGGAAAGCTTCCCTGCTCATCGACGATCGTTCTGGGCCGTCCTTCTGCGGACGGAAGCAAATCCTTCGAGCAAGGAACCGGAAAATTTCTGGTGAGTCGCCCCAACAGCCACCTCTCCGGACTTTACCCGGATATCCCGTTTTTTAATATTTGTTCAAAATATGAATATATATTATATTGATTGATTTTATCTGGCAATATGATGTGGTAGTAGTCACTAGTTTCATATCCCATGCTTCCCCGTGAGTCTACACGGATACGAAAAACTACCAAAAGTTGAGCTGTTTTGACTCAATCTCGGGGTACAGTCGTGATTCGCTGGTTGGACTCTAGAGTGGCTCGCGGTTGTATGGGAAAACTTCAAAATGATTTAAACTAGCGGGCACAGCACTTTTTGAGTTCCTTTTGTGGTCCCAAATGCCTGTGCAAAATTTGGTAGCGATTGGTTGCTTCGCGGGTTTGCGCATTGCGTTCAAAGTTTGCATGGGATTTTATATGGGAAAATCAATTATTTTGCATTTACGTTAATAAAGATCGCTATTTCACTGAATATGAACAACCAGCTTTATAAAACTATAGTTCAAACCTTGGTTAACAACTTTGTCGAAGACCGTAACTAGCTACGAGTTTTCAAAAAATAGTTAGAACGATTTTAAAACTTATGGTAAAATTCAAATGCAGAAATTGATTACTTTTTCCAACACTGCCGGTGCACCACCGACATCAACATTAAAAACTTAAATAAATGAGAAGATATTCATCGCAGAGACTTGGTACCTTCGAATGAAATGTTCAGAATGAATTTCTGAATATCATAGACGTGAAAATGAAAAGAAGAGGGGGGGGGGCATGTGTACTCCCCAGTCCCTTTTTTGATTGTTTTGTATAAGACAAAGAATCATTACTCCTGTCAACGACTGAACTTTCTTAATATTTTGATAGACCCAAATATGAATCATACTACAATCTTTGTTGTGGGAAATAACAATTTACAATATTTAGAATTTACACCTACAAATTTATGTATTGTTTTTGCTTGGGGCAAAAACTAACTCCGGTCTGGAAATCGCGTTGGGTTCTAACCTGAAGTATATTTCTGGTTCGCCATCATCACCTCTGTTTTGCGTGAACAACTTAACTCAATTTCATCAAATAACGCTTGTTTGAAATAACTATCCTGATATCGTTCCTAGATTCTCAAACGAAAACGTCAATAGAAACAGTTCCGAGACTTCAAGAAATCTAATGTGGTTTTCGTTTGAGGCGAAACTGAGTCAGTTCCTAACCCCAACTGCTGTCAAAATGTATGAACTGACAGCGGTTGGGGTTAGAACCTGACTCAGTTTCAGGTTCAAGCGAAATCGCCATAAGGATATGCATTTTTTTAAATTTTGACTCTGAACGGCCAAGAAATAGGTTTTAAAATATGCAAAACTTATAAACCGCTGTACCATTTTAAATGAGATAACAGTAGATCCCTTAAATAGTAGCACTCAAACACGTAAGATTAATTTTTAATTCGGCGGTATATAACTGCGTTGATGATGTGCTCCTTATGTTATATTAAACTATCTAAACAGGGAACTGGGGAGTACACAAACCACACCCCCTCTTCTTTTCATTTTCTGACTACGTCTATGTTATTTAGCAATTCATTCTCAACATTTCATTCAAAGGTACCAAGTCTCTGCGATAACTATATTCACATTTATTTAAATTTAAAGTATCGGTGTCGTGGTGTACTGACAGTGTTGGAAGAAATAATGAATATCTGCATTTGAATTGAACCATAAGTTTTAAAATCGTTATAACTATTTTTTGAAAACTCGTAGCTAGTTACCGTCTTCGACAAAGTTGTTAACCAAGGTTTGAATTATCGTTTTATGAAAATGGTTTTTCATATTCAGTGAAATAGCGATCTTTATTAACGTAAATGCAAAATAATTGATTTCCCCATATAAAATCCCATGCAAATTTTGAACGCAATGCGCAAACCCGGGAAGCAACCGACCGCTCCCAAACTTTGCACAGGCATTTGGGATTGCAAAAGGAACTCAAAAAGTGCTGTGCTGAAAAATGTCATTTTCGAGCCACTCTATTGGACACTTTTTAACTGGACCGCTTTTTAGTTGGACCTCCGCTAGTTGGACCATTGTCCAACTAAAAAACATCTGAACGTCAAAATCTCGTGTCAAATTTACTTTGACAATCAATCTGACAATATTTAGAGATATGAACAGATGCATTTACACTGCCAACATCTCCTTTGGAGAGTTTTTGACATTTTCCAGTCGGTCCAACTAGCAAATCAAATTCGTTAGTTGGACAAGGCTGTGGCCCAACCAGCGAATCACGACTGTATCGTGGAATAAGGTAAAATTAGGAAAAGCCGTGTTGAAGGTAGTTTCCCTTTAACCACGGCAAAAATCACAACTCATTGTCAGGTTTTTTATACTCAACCTTGAGTTAAATATGCTTAAATTTAAGTTGAATCTACCTAATTTTGGGTATACATACCTCAAACAACTCAAAAGTACCTTATTCCATGGAAAGCCTCGACTTAATCGAATCTCTCTCTTTGTTTTTGACAACACTAATAAGTGCGAAAGCGACTCAAAACTCAAAACTACCTAAATTTAAGTTATTAGAACTTATTCCGTAGTGTGGGCGTAGCGTTTTTGTAAATCGATTGCTTTGTTCGCAGCGCATCCCGACCCCGCACATAGGGTTAGAAAGTTTTCGTAAGGGATTTTTCTAACCCGAAGAGGCGAATGACCGACCTTAAAGTTAAACCCTCTATAATCGAAATAAAAAAAACTTATTCCGTGGGTTGTTTTATTTTTCCGTGTACCGATGACATTTAGCAGCTAGATAGGCGTGGGCTGGGTGCTATCAGCCTTCTGTTGTAGTAGCGGAATGAGAAGGTGCCAATGGGCGGGTCTCAACGCCCGTACCGTAAAATGTAACTCAATACAAGGTGTGACACGACCTAGGACACGACTCGTGCCGAGGGATGGATTACGGGGAGGGGGCCTCAACACATCGAACCCCAGCCCTAGATAAAACGAGGACTAGGTTTCGAAGAGATGACAAATTGCCGACCGGTCTCACCACGAACACTAATGCAGTTTTCTGGTTGAAAACAATCCCATCTGCTTTTGCTATCTTTGGTAGCGATGTAGTATTTGTGTCATGTGACGTGCACGTACATAAGCCGTAAAAAAGTCTATACCAAGCCCTGCACGGAGCTTGGCTCTGACAGGTAGGGTTGTCACCCCTCCGGGTTTGACCCGGAGACTCCTATTTTCGGGAGCGATCTCCGGGCCTCCCGGTTTTACATCAATTTCTCCGGGTTTGGTGGGAAGAAACATAATTTCAATTTTTGGAATTAATTGATTCTTTACAAAATATTTAAAAAGTCTAGGTTAACTATTACTCTGATTCAGATTTATTTTGCCCGACTAACCCTTGATTTCAAGGTCGCGACGATGAGTTCACCAAATATTGCTGATTTCTTACACAAAGCAATGAAAATAATAAAAAAAAACAAATCAAATTTACTACAAATTAAGGAAAGTAATATTTCGCTATATCCTACAATTGAAATATTGCATCCCACTAAGTCTCTCAAAATGGAGCAAAAAGTTATTTTGCTGCAATTTTACCAAATCACTTCACTGTTAGTGGTACTTATCACCAGCTGCAACAAGATATGGCAGATTTGTTCTAATCCAACTAAGTCAACATCAAACGAGTTCTTCTGGTGTTGTTGTTACTTCTGCAACGACCCTTAACTGTTGGCTAGGGAAGTGAGTTTTTCCACTTTATTGCGACCTCTGGTGATGAATAACCGACATCACATAGTGGTTCTCATGTGATACCGCAGCCCTGCCTCCTTTGCTCTCCTTTTCTTGTTAGTTGTGGAGGAGAGCAATGCCCGTTCGATTGTTCCTCCACAGCGAGAGTAGCTGGTGATTTTGTATTCTTGGCACTTAGTCGGGGAAGTGAAATACTACACCAGATTAAACCGATGAAATCGTACTCAAAAGTGAAAAATTTACAGCTTTACTTTAACGTTGTAATAAAAAGCGATTAAAGTGCTCTAAAATGCCGAGAAATCGCTTTGATTCCAATTTCTGTGTAGTTCCATTCAAAATCCACTACCCCCTCGGCCAACGAAAAAATCCGGTCAAAGCCTCTCCAGAGGTGGCAACCCTACTGAGATGGGTTGACTTACTTTCCTTAGCTATTCGTAGAAAATAAACGGAAAATATCAAGAACACTATAAACGTGAGTTTGGTGGAGATTGTGATGATGGAAGTGAAAGAGGAGAAGGATTGCGCGGAAAGCAAATTTTGTGTGTTGTTGTTTTGATGTGTTCTGCACTTCATCCATTCTTAACTCTCCAGCTAGAGACGAGGGTCGTACAGTGGTCAAAGAGGACACAGACCAGTCCGGCTGAGCGACCGGTGGGTCGGAGGGCTCCGAGATAAAAACAAAAGGAACACGAGAAACTCGTCGCTGAAGCGGAGAAACACTATGGGTGGCTATTGAGAAACGGCCACAAAACCGTTGAAATGCTAGAGTTGGCAGATGTCCCAATAGGAAAGGCACCAACCAAGCGACAACGTTCGATAGACACTGAGTCGTCAAACAATAGTGGGTACAGCAAGGAATACCAAACGACTAATCGATCGATAGCGATCGATCGATCATGGAGTACAGTTCAAACAATACGAGACCCAGGTTTAGGAAGTACACCTACAAAAAAGGTAACTCGAAATCGCCTGTGCAGACAAAGACATACCCAAGGTGCTTATAGTTCTAAGGTGATACACACTGAAATCCAAGAAAACAAATGAAAATGTGTATATGAAACTAGTAAACTATTTTTTTTAATTGGTTTATTTGACACGGCTCAATGCGTTAGCTTAGAGGAGCCATGTGTCTTTTATATATTTACAATATGTAAAAAAATAAAAATTTCAATACATTTTATTTTGAGCCTGTAAGATCCCGTGCGCGCAACTTGCTATTGCGAGCAGAGATCTTTTTTCGCGTCGGGAAGATGTTCCTTCTTTCGTCAACTTCAGGGTTATCCACGTCTCTCTCGTTGTCGTTTACGTTCGTATCATCGTCTTGATTACTGCCTTGATACTCGCGATCAGATGTTCTTCCTGGCTTCTTGCCCTTGTGGGTCACGAATGTGAACACTCCATCCTTGGTGGTAGCTTCTTCACTGGTGGTATTAGTTGTTACGTTCGAATTACTTAACGCAGCGTTTGCAGTTGTCATTATTGCCTTAACTGCAGACACAAATTTGACAACCGATTGTGGTTCAGGTAAAGATATTGGGGCTTGGGTGTTGGCATTTTTTCTGCAACTGAGCTTTCCTTAGCAGTTTCTGGGCAGGGTTGTCCGTAGTGCGCCGTTTGTTCACAGAATTGGCACGTTTTAGTTTGTCCTTGATATGTACAAAGAGTTCGCTGTGTAATGGTATCACCCCCTTCTGTTTTTTTTTTTTTTTTTTTTTTTTTATTTCGATTATAGAGGTTTTAACCTTAAGGTCATTCGCCTCATCGGATTAGAAAAATCTCTTATGAAAAATTTCTAACCCTATGTGCGGGGTCGGGACTCGAACCCAGGTGCGCGTCGTACAAGGCAATCAATTTACCAACTACGCTACGCCCACCCCCACCCCCTTCTGTGTTGTACTGCAGGGTAAGGTAAGAGGGAATGGGTTGGTCTACCCGCATTCTCACCACAAAGACACCATTTGAAATACCTGGGAAGTAGTTTCTCCATGTGTCCTCCATAATAGATTCCACTGCTCCGAAATACGACATAAATCTTTTAATTGCCACTTTGCAAGTAAGTGGAGATAAATCGTGTAATTTAACTTCTATATTTCCATTATCCATGTATATAGGGATCTTGATTTCAGCGTTGTCACAAACAAGCACGTGTTTTAAGTTGTTCTGCGAAATTAATCTTTTCGCCTGGGCGAATTTGTTGAAGGTTATCAGCACCGCATGCCTGACGTGCTCAAGCTGTATGGAGGTGACTTCCGAAAACCGAAGCTGCATTTTCACCTTCAGCAGATGTTCCACATCACGAATACTTGGTCTTATGCGAAAAGACCTGAAGTCAATGGCCACTGTGTTAGGACGAATAATCATGTTTTGTTGATGAGACACAGTCATCATGATAGGTCACGCGAGAATAAAAATAACGGTATCCTTTGTTGTTCAGACAATGCGCACAAGTAACTGTTTTTTTTTTCGTTTGCTTTGCACTGGCTCGGACAGAAGCAGGAGCACACTGAGTATCGTGACCGATGTGTTTGAGGGTTGCAAATAGACTGAAACTAGTAAACTATGTTGTTAGCTGTCGTTTCTAAAACCAACATGGCAGATAAGCGTTTTTAAGGATCGAATCACTTGAGAATAAAAGTTCCTTGGACACACCTAAGTGGCTGCAGGATGCCATAGCTACGATCAAGCCCTAGGAAAGCGCTTCATTGGAAGCCGTTGAAGCGTCGCAGATCCCAAAACAAGCGCTTCAAATCGGGTATTTCCCTTACAGCATTGACAGGTCCGCAGTAAACACCCTCCGCTTGGAGCAGAATCAGAACGAAAATTTCTGCATAAAACGCTGTAGAGTCCTTAAAACGGCAGAGCTCTTGTTGGCGGTAGATGAGGCTTCAGTGAAACTGATTACCTCCCAAAACAATCTGCTGAACTACATATTCGGTAATGCTAGAATATTCCAATTCAAGGGTACCCTGGTCTTCGCCGAAAGTGGAAATTTTAGGCAAGCGTGGACTGAAACAGCTTCTGTGGGTATCCAACACGGAACACCTCACGACGGACTTCTGGTCATAGCAAGATTGCAGCAACGACTCACGAGCTACACAAGGAGAGGATCGAAAACACCTTGTAGGCGAAGGTGTGCAAACGGTAAGAGCCTAAGCAAATACTGGACCAAAGAAGACCACTGCAACGTCGAACAGCACACAGCCTGCGACTAGCCGGCCACACAATAAAGGAGATGAAGCATTGGCCCCGAAAATCGACGGCAGAAAAACACCGAAAAAATGAACAACATTCACTGCATCCAAGTGAACCTTCATCACACAAAAGGTGCCACAAGCGTCCTTGCCCGGAGATTCACCAAAGAGCGCCTAGATATCGCATTTCTAAAGGAGCCATGGGCTATTAAATACAAAATCTTTCGTTTAAATTCTTCGGCTCACAAGTTAGTATATTGTAAAAACCAGCTGCAGTTTTGATAAACGGAGCAATAAAATTCCCTCAAATTACATGATTCAATCAACGAGAGATCGTTGCAATAACAATGCGGGCACCAACGGCTAGAGACAAGCAGGAGATTGCGAAACACTAAGGTGTAATACAGTCGTGATTCTCTGGTTGAACACTTTTTAACTGGACTGCTTTTTAGTTGAACCTCCGCTAGTTGGGCCATTGTCCAACTAAAAAGCATCTGAACGCCAAAATCTCATGTCAAATTTAGTTTGACTATCAATCTGACAATATTTAGAGATGTGCACAGATGCATTTACACTGCCAATATCTCCTTTGAAGAGTTTTTGACATTTGACAGTCGGTCCAACTAGCGAATCAAATTCGTTAGTTGGACAAGGATGTGGCCCAACCAGCGAATCACGACTGTACTAGATAAAAAAGACCTAATTGGAACTCACTCGGTATATCGGTATTGAGGTTAAAAATCGGTATCAACACCGATAAATCTGTATATCTGGCAACGTTGCACCTAACATATGCCGGTGATAATGCAACTACAGCACTGTTGGCGTGCTGAAAAATCTTCGGAAAAATTTGGGGTCTCAATCCGAGGTTGGCTTACTCGTCCTACACGACCATCGCCCGACCACTATTAACTTATTCCTCCATTGTGTGTGGCCCAAACTAAACTAAACTAAAGACCACCCAAACTAATCTAACTACAGCTCAGAGGCTAGTGGTCACCTGAGAATAATAAAGGAACTCATACTAAGCCCTGTCTTGGCACAGTTCAAGATCAAACCGAACTTCGATATCTGATATGAGGTCCACACAGTAGATAGTACAATATGGGATCTAGTGGGTTCCATACTACCTCAAGGTACAATATCTTTCTATACGGATGGTTCTCAAATGGATGAGCTGACTGGCTCGGGAGTCTACGGACCAAGAACTAAAGAAGCGATATCAATGGGAAAGTGGCCTACAGTTTTCCAGGCAGAGGTATATGTGATTTATACCTGCTCGAAGAACTGTATGAAACGAAACTACAAAGTGGTTTGGGAGTGGCCACCAAGGAATCGATGGTAACGAAGTGGCCGACGAATTATCCAGGCATGGTTCATCAAACATGTTTGTTACACCTGAGCGATTTCTAGGCAGGCTTGTTATTTACTCACACAATGTGCACAAAGAGCGAAATGCACCAATGAAAAATAGAGCAGCACAAAATCACTGCGATGTGCAGAACGAACGCACAAAGAGAAACTTGAAAACGAAAAAGAGAAAGATATGTGCACCAAGAGCTGCACAATTTCTTTCAAAGAGTCACCTTGAAGAGCCACTTTTTTGTGCCTCCCCTCACTGGCAAACAGGTGGGAAAACGAATCAAACTACAATTCAGATAAAGTTTGATCGGAAGAACGTTTTTTAAATGTTTTTTGGTTGCCTTCTCTGCTTCCGTGGGTGTGGGACCAAGATTCACACTAAAAAGCCTCTTTATTTCTACTCTTTGAGGTGTGCATCCATGGAGTAGAATAAACGTATAGAGGCAACACACATCGGAGTGAAGAGGTTTATTGTGAACGAGAAGAGCGGTGGTTCGCATGAAAAGTGCAAAGAGCGTTTTTATTCTTCTCTTTTTATTTGCTCTGGGCAGAGGCGCATCCAGAAAAAAATTTCGGGAGGGGTCCGAAATTTCGATTTTAAATTGAACATTATACAATTCGTAATACGTAATAACCTTATTAAAAGAATATCAGTTTTGTTAATCAAATTTGGTTGGGAGTAATTTTGAGTTTAAAGCTAATATAAAATTAAAACTAATTAAAAATTTCTCAACAAGTAAAATAATTTCGGAGGGGGTCCGGACCCCCAGGACCCTCCCCCTGGGTCCGCCACTGGCTCTGGGGTAAATTACATCCCTGTTTCTAGCTATATCTACCTGTCCCCTCAAACTAGAACTTTCGGCTTGAGCAAGAGAACAACTACTAAACGACTGGTGAAACGTAGAAGGCGCTCGACAAGCCAAGAAATTCATACTTCCAGATACAACGAGAGCCAAAAATCTAATGGATCTAAAAGGTTAAGGCTTATGTATAATCACAGGTTTATTTACGGGACATTGTCCTGCCAAGTATCATCTGAAAATATAGGAAAAAGTCAAAATGACATTTTTCGAATCTGTAACTTCGAGCCCGAGAGCTCGGAACCTTTGTTTTAAATTTTTATTTTAGAGCTTTTAACCTTAGAGTCCTCAATCGGAATGCGACAAACAAAACTTATTTCGGTCGAATGTCCCAATTGTACCTTCCGATGGTTTTTTTAATCTCTCAAGAGTGCCTCGTCAATATCGATGAAACAATGTTTACCAGTTTCTTCTCGGCTTAAATCATCTTTCAATCCGGGACCCGAAGAATTCCCTTTGGTACCTCTGAAAAGGCACATCGGCGTTTTGGTGCTTCTGTTTCTACTTGAGTTCTCTTGCTAGTGGCTTTTTTCGTCTTACTGGAAATCCATTCCATAAAAAGAAAAAATACTGGAAATCCATTCCATAAAAAAAACTATCGTGGAATAATTTCATTGAGCGCTTTCTCGAGCTGGGGTCATGGAATTACTACAGAGTCGAACGGTGGAATCCTTTAAGTTTGAAACCTGGAGAAAATTTTTCTAGGTATTTCCAATGGTGTTTGTTTCGTGACAATGCGAGTGATGGAACCTATTCCTTCATATCTGAACTTTCAATTCAAAACAAAATGCGTGACCAAATCTCAAATCACGTTGTGCACGTATGAAGAACAGACCCCTGCGTGCCCTACGTTGATAGACAAGAAGACACACTACGAAAAACCATGTACACAAACCTCTAACGAAGCAATATCAACTGCAAGCATACCCATCACACAGCCCTTCATCAACATCAACTAAATCCCAAACCACCGGAATTGCAGCTCATGCACCAACGAATACTGAAACAACACAACCTATGAACAACGTGAACGATCATTGTGATGCGCCTATTACTTCCCAATCAACTGCCAGCACCACCGATAATAAAGTAAAAAACGCTTTTAATCCACCTAACAGTGTGATGAGACATTTCTTATAACTCTTATCACTCTCTTCGGATATTATATCGTTTGAGAACATTTAGAACTTGATGTTTCGCGATGTTTTTGATAACACATACTACATGGGATAGTGGCAGGACTCAGAGAATCGCTCAAATCAGCATAGGACAACATCAGTGCTAGAAATCTCAAACCAAATCAATGGGAAAGCGAAAGAATGTCCCATAAAATAGATATTCCAACGAATTATTGTTAATGCTCTGTTAATAAAATATCCAAATTGTGGTGGGAAAACTGAATTTTCCTAAAGGGGTTATTTATTTATCATTCGGATGTATGAAAAAAGCCTTATGTTTACATTTGTGAATATCGCCCTTTTCACAAAAAAGCGTTGAAATGAAATCGCAGCTCCTGATATCACGTTATCTCTGAAGTGCCTGCGTGCATAGTTCCAAATTTTACTTCGACATCGACTATTTCTAAAGGTGACTTCCCAGTAGTATCCTTGATTTGAATTATTACCGCTAATCCTAATGTCAAAGAACAAATAAAAACCTCTCGAAAACGAACCGTTTGGGGAAATCATCATCATTACTGGAATTTTAATTTTCACGAAACTTTTCGATAGCCTTCCGTCACATGCGTTAATGCACTGGGTGCACAGTGCTCCGAAAATCTAGCGAAATCGTCTTAGGGCACCAGCGGGTCTAATTCAGAGCTATCTGCGCGGCGAGTTAAATCTGTAAAGAACACTAAAAATTATTTTCCATTCCATAATTTTCAGTTCAGCAATTCGAGAGATCGTACTCACCGCAAGCCATGAAAAATAGACTACGTTGTGAAGCGATGGTAACTCTTTATTAAAAAATCACGGTTAAATAAAAAATTAAACTATTAAAAAATTTCAAATAGTTTATAATTTTCACAAACTTATTAGGAAAAATTGTTTAATAAGCTTTCGTAATATTGTGTAGGACAAAAGCTGAAAATTTCAGTATTTTCTGTATCTGCAACATATAAACCCTTAAGTATACCAATTAATTGGTATACGAATTGGAATAGGTTCGCCAAATTTTGGAAGAAGTCTATAAAATAACCTCTTGAAAGCTACCTAAAAATTGTTGTAGTTCGATGCAATAAAAAAAATCATATTTGGCAATACATATTTGGCTGATACAATTGGGGTGTCAATGTATTATAATAGATATTCAGCATTCGAAGAAGTTTCTTGTGAACGAGTGTAGAACGACTTTGTTTCTACTTACTTGAAGTCAGCGGCGTAGCCAGAAATTCGGTTTGGCGGGGGTTTGGTGAAAATCGATCTTACTGTCTAAACGGCATAATTCCGAAACCATAATTTTTGAAGTTTTAAAATTATGCAGAATTATTTTCCAGAAAACAGTAACAAGGTTCGTGTCTTTAGCGAATTTGTTGCGACTTTATTGTAGTCCTGAATATTAACCTGAGAAAATTCACCATAAATACTTCTTGGACAATATACCGTCAAAATTGTTTTATCAAATGATGCGCTGTTTAACGTTTGTAAAACTCATCGAAGATACTAAACCTCCGAAATTGGCGACTTCAAAATGATGTTATCTTGACCTTAAATTACTGTTTTTAAACATTTGACCTATACATACAATTGGTCATACAACAAAAATCAAATGCTCATCAAAATCGATCAGAACCTGCTAGAGTCGAATGGAAATCGTCATTTTTCATAAATTTCTCTCTACATTCGGAAAGTGTTATCCTCGTTATTAATCATATTACGTTTTCGTCTCAACTCGACGCATTCCCAAAATAAAAACCTGTTTTAATCCATCTAGTGGTGCAATTGTGCTTGTCTCATTTGTCCAGACTACGATTCCATGGCTGGTTATGTTCAATACAATGGTGGGAATGAATATTACATGTTCAGTACGATTTGCACATACATACAATGGATCGACAGCCACGATCTTGAGATACTATGTGATACTGAAACATCGCTTGAAACCAGCGGCGGATCATGGAGAAAGATCCGAGAGGTCCAGGTGCAGCCGAAAATGACGATTTTTAGAGTGATTGCATAACCTTTCTATATGAGAAAGGCAAAAATGTACCAAAGTCCAAAGAAGTCAATTTTTGTCAAACATCTCAATGTTTCATGCATTTTAAAGTCATTTGGCATCAAAAATACAAATTTGATGTTGAAAATTTTTCATTTCAGTTTATATGAGAATTTGCTGTGTGATTGCACTCTTCAACTCGTAACTCCGGAACCGGAAGTCCAATCAATAAAAAATTCAATAACAGCCGATGGGAAGGTTGTACCTTTCATTTGAGACTAACTTTGTGTAAATCGGTCCTGACATCTCTGAGAAACTGAGGTCACATTTTTTTCCACATACACACATACATACACACACAGACATTTTCCGATCTCGACAAACTCAGTCGATTGGCATATGACACTCGGTCCTCCGGGTCGGGATTAGATTGACGAATTTTAGAGTGAATGAGAAAGACAAAAACATTTTTGGCAAATGTTGAAAGTTATGCATTTTTTTGGTGAGCAGTTCTATGTTTCATAGACATTAAATCAATTTTAACTTCGCATCCTATTAAATAAAGAACCTTATTACAATACATTTCTACAAAAACGAGATCAATTTGAATATAAATCTGAGGATTATGATTGATTACAGAACTCTGGAATTTTCTATTGGAATGTTTTCAGGCAGGAATTTGATATTGATGCAATTAGACAACTGTGAAATCAAAACCAATAGATCAGTTACATATCAGGACCCCATTCCGACAATTTATCAAAAGTCCTAATGATGTTAACAACAACAGGTTATCAATCCACGGATCAGATAATTGTTATTGTAATATTGAATTAAATCAGTCTGCATCAATAAATTTTCAGCTTCAATCCAATATTTTTTTTGGGTGTTGTGGGGGGGGGGGGGTGTTGTACGGTGTTAAACCCCAAAACCTTCTCTTGGCTACGCCGTTGCTTGGAGTTATTTTTTTCGCTTTTCATTTTCCGATATGTTTCAGATCGATCCGATGGTTATAAGTTAGAAAAATTGCAGTGAGAAGGTTCGCACAAATGAACATTTTTGTACTGATAAGGTATCAAGTTCCTTCCAGACAACTTGGAAGTGTTCGGTGATTATTTGTAGCGGTTGTAGATAGTAAAATGAAATAGAAAAGTCGTTTTATCGAAATAATGTTTAGCTTATTTCAATGGATTATTACTATATTGAACAATAAATGGGCGACAAAGAGTAATCAACAAACAACAAGCCATAACTTTTAAAGTATTCAAAATAGATATTTAAAGTCTTTAGTAAAGTTATTCGCAAAAGTAAGAGCTACAAATTTGCTGAAGACATCATTTCGATATAATCACTTCCAAGAAAATTTGTGAAAATATCTCACTCATAGGGGGATTAATCACCAAAAGCACAATTCCAGAAGAAAGGCCATATTACCTCCATTAAATTCTCCGAAGATACTATTGACCTAAAATAAGCCGTTTTGGCGTTAATAATAGATTATATGTTTTTGGTCATATTTCTGGCTATGGGAAATGATAAAAATCTTTCGTCCGCATTTAATGTTAAATATCTCTTTTGATAATAGTCCGATTTCAACAATCTATAGCTTGTTCGAAAGGTATTCGTTAAAGCTGTCCAAAAACATATAAATTGTTAATCTATATTGTCAATTTCGGCAGATAATTTCAAAAAACTTCAAAAAACGCCATTTTTACGCATTAAAACATTCATATCTTGGAAACTAAACATCAGAATCAAAAACAAATTAATAGCGTTCATACTGTTTTTTAGTTCTTTCATTTAAAATTGGTTTGGATAAGATCGGTTCAGCCATTGCTGAGAAACACGAATGAGAATTTGTCCGTTACATACACACACACACAGACACACACACACACAGACATTGTCCCAAATCGTCGAGCTAAGTCGATTGGTATATAAGACTCGGCCCTCCGGGCCTCGGGAAAAAATCTTGAAAGTTTGAGCGAATTCTATACATTTCTTTTATAAGAAATGTAAAACAAAGAACACGGATAAGCGAGCATGACCCGTAGGCCCCACAAACAATTCAAACCAGGTAATCGTGAAAGCCCATACAACATTAACAGCGAGGATAGCATGAACGAAAACGATAAACCGAGAGAAAGTAGACTAAGTGATCCACAAGCAACAAGAGGCAATGAAGTAAATAGATCTTCAACAAGAAATAAGATCTTTAGGCAAAATAACAAATCGCGTACACAAGATCCGATGGATATACAATAAAATTCAATTTATTTATTTTTATTTACAAATTGATAATATTAAAAGATCCACGGCTCAGGTAATGCATTGAGACGTGTCAAATAAATGAAATAGCTAATGGACGATTAAAATGCCTTCACGCCTGGACGCTGAACAGCGACTAACCGCCAAGTCTAGCATCCTACATAACTGGGAGTATGGAATGTCGCGCTCAAACCAGTGCTGCGAAATTTCAAAATCAGTTACTTATTTCTGCTTGTATTTACCGAATTCAGATTCATCGCCTCCCTCATTCATTAACTTCCCAACTGTGTGAAACTTCATGCAGAATGAAAAGCTTGAGCGCAGAGGAAATACAAATTCCTTCGCCAACCAAAGCATTTATTTGTTTGTATGTGGACAGTTTGAAGGCAGAAGCTGGCATCTTCTACATTTTCGAGCATAAGTGAACTGCATAATCTATATCTGGTGCACTTTAGCTCAATAATCCCTTTCATAAATAGAATGGAAACAAAATTCATTTTGCTTCTGAAACCGAACATGTCCGAACCTGAATGCGCTGTGCCGGGAGAACGAATGACGAGGGAATCGAACCAAACATTTCATTCATCGCGACGGACATGAATTGAATTTGTTTTTTTTTTCAAGTTCACGCAGGGATATCATTTTTTCAAGCTCGGGCTCAAACTCATATTATTTACACCAAGCTATCCGCCAGTTTTCATATAACAATCGATTAAACGGAGAAACTTTTGGTAACAACGGTAGGTTTTGCAGTTCTCAAATCAAGAGTTAATGGCTGTCATTGGAGATTGCCAGGCATAGCGCAGGGAAGCTACTTGGGATCGCTGATGTTTTTGATTTACGTCAATATCGTGTTTTTAGTACAGAAAACTCCTCGCCGGTCCTGCACAGACCATCTCAGCATGAAACGTTTGTTGATGGTGGTGTAGCAAGAACTGCCTTTGTGTAAATCCAAAAAAGTTCTTGGTGATCGAATTCCGATAAAAGACTTTCTGGCAGAGCTCTTCCTCCCAGACTCCCAGAACTTTTTTACTGTCGAAGCTCTGCCTGCCAGACCCCAGAACTTTTTAACTGCCGAAAACATGCGGAAGAGGCAATGTCGATTGAGAGGTAACGGGGGGAAGCAGTACCCTTTCGACTGTCCTGGTTGTTTACTCGTCTGATATGGTCACCCTATCAATCTGAAAGTTTACAGAAGTTTTTAGGGAAAATTAGCTCTAGCCTAAATGTTTGTTATCTGTGGTTTTACTTTGGCTTTTGTGAAAAGAATGGTACAGTTTCTAGTCATATTCTATTTTCTTTTATAGTCACGTTGACTTCATTTCCTTCTTGAACTACGCTCTTGATGAAAATTTCTTAAAAAGATAACAAACAAGGGGGAAAGTTGTTCACAATTTGATCGTGAAAGTCAAATGAATGCACAGTGGTTTTTTTCGTGCCTTCTATTAATTACGCTTAAGTGGTCAACCCTTTATAAGGCCCAGAGTTTGGGGCTATTAATGGATGTTATATTAATAGAAACACGGTTTTTTCACTTAGTTTAGAATATATTTACATTTATTTCGTAATAAAATAATGTTTTGAAAATATGCTTGGTACCGCCCGTACCGCCGTTAGAAAACGTCAGTCTTCGTAATGTTTGATGTATTTCCAACAAGATTGGTGGAAATATAAAGTCAAATCGAGCAGGATCGGAAATTCAGAAAGAAATTAAGGTGAGTTACTGGTTATTACCTGATTAACAGTAAATAACCCCTGGATTCTGAGGATAAGTTGAAAAATGAGATAACAATATAGTTGCCACTGCCTTATAAAGGGTTAAAGTCAATGCCGTCTTCGGAAGAATTTGTCGACACTTTAAACCCTTTCATATAGTGTTCATATAGTGTCGAATGTCACAACATTGAACCGCAAATTGACCCATTGGATTATATAAAGAAACTAACGCCAATAACTACCATGTATCGAAAGCGTCCAGCAAAAGCACTAGACCAATACTATCTTGCCAGGGAACCGGTTGCAAAGGTCGTGCATCATCCGGTGAGTTTCAAATGTGTTGCATGGTTCAATATGTTCATATGCCGGTTTTCGGTCCATACAAGATGCACTTATGCGTTGTATTGTAACGAGTAGAACAGTGCAGAAAAACTATCGTTCGAAAAAGTTGATGGCACCGCGAACCCGAGTTTGAAATGTGGTTAAACTTTAAAGAAAAAAAATCAATATCAGCTGCTCGGCCACGGACCCGAACCTGAAGTTTATTATCTGGTAGTGTGGCTCAATTCGTCAATATACAAGCCAACTTTTTTCTTATACCAACTGAGCACAATTCCATCACGGAGATTGTGTAGATCCGTTTGGTAATTGGTAGAATATGTTGTCATTTATCGTGAGCCACACTAGTCCATAAACCACTTTTGTGACGACCTATAGCGGAGGTTGTGGAGTTAATGAAGCATCTCTGATGATGCTTGGAAGCAAAACAGCGGAGACTGCACAGCCGAACTTTTGTGTGTACATTCTGCATTTAAAGACAAATCTACAGTTCGGTTATAGCGCGTCTTAGCATAAGATTGTACACATTGACGACAGAGCTGGATCTGAATTCATTTTGAATAAATTGTACAATTCTTTACAATATGGCTGGGTGCGTAAAAGCTTCTTCACATTGAGTGAGGTCAACAATATTGAAGGGTAGCTAAAAGTGATTTCATGATCGCGCAGGGAAGAAAAGATCTCCGTTGCTTTGATTTAGCGGGGGCAATTGAATACCGAGAACGAAGACTCAAAACCTTTTATGAGTGATTTGTACAATATTAATGTTTCTGTGGTATTTAGGAAAAAATAAGAATTTTGGAAAATACTTTCCGGTACGTCAAGATGTGCGGGACAAGACCTTTAAGTCCGGGATTGTCCCTGATTAAGTGGTTGCTTTATTGAAAATAATAATATTATATTACAACTTTGTCAAAGACTGCAACTTTATCAAACATCCTTAGAAAAATTACAAACTAATTTGTATTGCGGAAATGGCTGGGTTTAGTTACATTAGATGGCGGTCTATGATGTAGCAGTCGGTATCGGTGGTTTTCGGTTAGTAGATTGTAGTCACGGTGTCTCTGACGTATAAATCATATGAAATTCACTATCGCTGAAGTACTCATCAATCGAAAGCGTAGATGCTCCTCTGCCATATGAGACTAAATTTGAAATGTAAAATCTAGAATATTATTTTCTTTTAAACATTTGTAATTTTGAAATATAGATACATTTTCGTTAGTTGGTTCAGTGCACGGTATTCAGTAATGGGTAGTGTTACAGAACTGACACATAAGAGTTTGACCAGTGTATATGATCTGCGTTGTTTGAAAAAGGGTACGCCTTCCATAAATGATTTCATTCAATAGTCAGGTAAGAAGGAAAGAGTCAATTACCGGCATTCGAACGGCAATGCGAACGTCGTTGGAAATACAGTAAGATTCCGTTTTTGGCACGTTCCGTTTTTGGCATGCTCCTTTTTTGGCACACTCCGATTTCGCAATGTTGTTTTAAAACAGTGTTATGTATTTAAGGGTTACCAAAATTTTTCACTATACGTGTTTTATTTAATCATTACAATAAGTGTAGAGATGCATTTTGTTTTTGGCTCACAACATTACTCCAGTTAAACAATATATGGGAATAAGCATACCAATAGAAAGCTAGAGGCCTTAGCTAATAACTTATCGAAGAATTTAATTTCATTTGTCAACTTAAAAAAAGTTATTAACAATTTAGTAAAATGATAACTGTTTACCATTTTGAAAAATGTGGTCGGTTGTCGGCACCCTAAAAAAATTACTAAAAATGGAAAAATATGAATGATGATCATCACGATTCAAAGGAAAAAGGAAATTTATTCAGTTCAACACCCATCAAAGGCATTATGAACATCATTCTTCATCAGAACCACAATATGTGTATGTGAAAAACTAGTGCGAATATTACGCACTGCTAATGCACTGACGGATCGCATTCACTGCCATTTCAGGCACTCTAGTTTTTTACCAAAGCTTCAGACAGATCAAATAGAAGTCAGTCAAAACGGTAGTGGGACTCCAGGGTAACCCCGAGCCCCCACCAAATTATCTGGTCGTGACAATCTGGTATATACGGTGCTACCTATCGGTGAAAATACGACCAGGTGGGCTTTTTTCATGTAAATGTAAAACGCTAAAGCGGAAGTCGCCTTCCTGGTTTTCAGAATGGTGCCAAAGATCGATCTCTGATATTTATTCGTAAAGCCCGTTCCAAAATACCCATATTGATTAGGTTATTGAGAGCATTTGCCACAAAAAATTGGGTGCCGACAACCGATTTTCGTAACCTTTTTGAAAACTGATCAAGAGAAAACTTGTGGCGAACATTTCGGCGCCATTCAACGTTGAATCACAAAATAGAATAAATTCACATCGTAAATATTCAATGCGCATACTTTTTCGATCGATTTACTTCTTTCTGTAACACTAAGCAAATCATCAAAAAAAACCTTCGAGTAGAGTTTCACTTGTTCAAAAAATATATTGGTTGTACATAGAACAGAACATTCGAGTCTGCTTCACCAATCGGCACAAAGAGATCGCGCTAATATATAACACAAATAATATTTATCAGAATGTCCATATCTGGTTCCTGTCAAAAGCTACATAGGGGTGCCGACAACCGACGACTTTCCCCTATAATATGGACAAGTTGCAAGTGATTTTTACAACAAAAATGGTTTTCTTCAAACCTAAATATCGTCAAGCATTGCAGTTCGATTTTCAATCTATCAATTCCATTTGAAAGATCAACGATGGGTTAGTTATGGAGAAGCAATAAGTTTATTAATTTTTTAAAAGAGCTGTGTTTTTAAACAAAATTATTCAATAATTTTCAGAAAGAAGACATAACAGCCCCAGGAGCGAAATCAACACTACCATTCAGTGAACTGTTCAAGTTTTGACGTTCAGTGGGCCGAAGAAAAGCGATTCGAACTAAATGCTATTTTACATATGCGTAATAAGGGGAATTGCACTCGAGAAGTGCGCGAAGATTGTGAGAATTCTACAGGACGGCACAGTGGGCAGAATGCTACTTTCGACGCTCAAATCCTCTAGCGCCCTGGGTATGTATCCTGAAGGATTTGTGTCTTCGGAAAAGTATCTTGGATGAAAATGAGCATTATTTTGACAACTGACTGATAAACCTTTCTTGCAAGGAATAAGCACAGCCTTATGGCTGAACTACAATTCGGAAAACTGCAGAAAGGACTAGACATAGCAGTGATTTAAATAAGATTACTTGATAAATTTATTCTCAGTTCGAAATATTATATTTGAATTCGAAAACAAGAAAATATTTGCATATATTTTAGTTTACTCAAAAATTCTCTAACGAAGTAGGAACTATTTAACTTGAATTATATTTTTTTCCTCATTTCATTTGTCTGCAAAAGGCCCACCTTGCCCCACTTTTTTCTCTTCGTGATTATAAAACTAAAGGTTTTTACTAGTCACAAACAAAATTCCAGCTGCCTCCATCTGCCGCTTCGTGGGTTATTACAAATTTTGTAGAACATATTTTTTTAATATTTTTGATGAAAACAACCTTAAAATGTCATGAGAACATTTATCACTCTTTTAAGCATTTTTATTATTGTATATTTTCGAAGATTTAGGAATAAAACATTTATTTCTAAATATATTTTTCATAAACAAATGTTAAAATTCATTTTCTTGAGTATTTTTTTAAATGTCTTGTAGCGCCATCTACATAGGTTATAAAGTATAAATGTCTTCAGTACCAGTACATGTGTTACGAATATCAAAACAAACAACTTTGCCGAAGAAAGTTTTTTGATAGAACCCCTCTATTAAAAGATAGAACTGATCTAGATCAGTTTCTACTTATCTAGATTGAAACCAAAGTTGTCAAAATAACGATCATTTCCATTTAAGATGCTTTGCTAAAGACACTAATCCTCCAGGGTATATACCCAGGGCGGTAGAGGTTTTGAGCGTCGAAAGCTTGCCCCACTGTACGACGTTTGAATTTGATATAATCATGAACAAAATTGAATTTGTATATTTTTTCTTTCATCTCATTTCATTTAACATATGATTAAAAATCCTTGAAACATTTTTGAAGTCGTAAATTGAAAATCCAAACTTTAAAAATAAGGTTCCATTTTTGGCACGGTTCCGGTTTTGGCAACTGAAAAAAAATAAAATTGTTGCCAAAGACGGAATCCTACTGTAATTATAAGTATATCTTCTGAAGACATCAGCTTTATAGGTCCTACAGGTTTTGAAATATTTTTGAAAACATGATCTGTAAGTAAATGTTTTAACTAAAATCTATCTCAAAACGTACAGGACCTACAAAGTTTGCATCTTCAGAAGATATGTTTAAAATGATTGCACCTACAACTTTCTCGAAGACACCACATTTTTATCTAGTTTCATGAAAAAGCTAATAACAGCACCGCCCTAGCGACTGAATTCTGAACTAGAGTGATTCAACCAAATAAAGCACTAAGTGCCATACAGCAACTCTTCCGAAGACACCATAACTATAACGAAAGAAATAATTGATTCCACGTTTTTTAACTTTCCGATCACGATGTACCGTTTTTCTCTTAATCCCCTATGGCTCAGTGAACTTTCAAAAGACGTGACACCTTCACTTGAATTTTCAAAAAAAATATGCTCAATAATATACATTTGTGCAAGAAATATATATTAGTTAGAAAATAGCTATACATAGCAAGTGTATGAGCGGCCCTTACCTTCAGGAACGACTGTGTGGGCCGAAACGTCAACGTATAATGAAATCCAACTAAAACAGTATTATGTCGAGTTCACCGATGTGTGAGCTACAACACAAAATTTACTGATTGCGAATCAATTGACTACTTTTTTCTTAAAACCTCGGAAAACGAACGAGAAAACTTGAATTTCCATTGGACGCAATGTGGGGTTAGCCCGTTTTGGACGCCAGCTAGTAGTACTGGGGTTACCTCCATGGTCAACTTTGAATGGTAATAGCAAAAAATCTAAAAATTAGAATTACCTGCTTTCTCTGGTTTTCCCGGTTTATCTCAGAGAGTATACATCAAGATTATTAAACTGAAATGCAAACAAGCTGGCCATTTCATAAAAAAAACAAACTGTTATGAAAGTCAATTGTATTTATAAATACGCAGTATCGCGTATGTACACCGTAAATTAGCAGCTTGTCAAAGCAGAAATATGAGTCAAGGTTAGCCGACTTCTTTCTGTTTTTTCCCATTTCTACTCTTCTGCTTGTACTCAATACCAAGCATCCATCACCTCGACAGCTATGAGTTAGTTGTTTGTGATATACGCAGTAGATTAACCCTATTTCGAAATGCGATCAATTAATTCAGATGTGATTCTAAATCTGTGATTTATCATTTTAGAGCATGTTCAGGAGTGTTTTAGTTCTAGATTCATAATTTTGACAGTTCTATAAAATAAAACTGAAAATTTTGAAACCAGAACTCGCTGTCCCCAGCAACAGTTTCAGCGGATGTTTTATTCAGTTTAAAATTCATGTCTCGCCATGCCTTCAGCGTTACTGCATTCAAATTCATTTTTCCCCTGTCTATCGGGTCTAAGCGTCTGTGCTGAAAACTTTGCATGTATTTAAAACACAGTTAAACGTGTTTTAAAATCAGCAACAAATAGAACGGCGTCGTATAACAGTTTTAAATTTTAAAACAAAACTGTTCGAAATTATAAAACAAAACGCACTGCTGGGGATGTGAATGTTTCAGTTCCAGTTCTACTTTGAAACTCCTATACACAATAAAACGCTCCTGAACATGCCCTTAGGTATCTTTTGTCTATTATTCTTCTTTCCGGAAATATTAAGAAATTTAAAATCGAACTATGCTACAGTTCTCCTTGGTGGAAAAAATATAGGTAGAAACTATTTTTTCTCCACCAAAGAGAAATTTTTTTAAAACACTTTTGCGCGTAAAGGGCACAAAACCATTAACTAAATTAGTGAGAAGCGTTTCGAGTTCTTCTCATCAGAATCCGACACTAACTTAGGGACAGGACTAAGCTAGCGCCTGATTGCCGCTAGCTCTCAAAAACGAAAACATTCGGCACAAGCTTAGTCCTCTCACTAAGTTGACCAAATTTTGCGCATGAAGGCACAATACCTAACTTGACTGTCTGTTTTTAGTGTTCTCGGATTGACACCAACTTAGAACCCGCCAGAGAAATCCAAACCAGCACCAAATTAAACCAGTTAAACTCTAAAACTAAAAAGTCACGCGTCTTGTTTTGCTTTTTTGAAGAAAGAATGCTTGGTGCCAGGCGTTTGGTCCTCGTATCAAGCGACTTGTTTTTGGATTCAACTTCCTCATGAGCGAACCAGAATTTCTGTGCTTACTACCGAGACATCACACAGTGGCGGATTTCCCGAAAAACCTGGTCAAAAGTGGAAAATGGTTGTCATTGAACTGCAAAAGTACATACCACGGTTTTTTGAGGTGCAGATTACGATTTTTATGTCAGATTTTCAAAATTCAAAATGACGGATTCAAAATGGCCGACATTTTAATCTAAATATGAATAAATTTTCACGAATGAACACTTCATGATTCCATGGCGTTCACACAAGACGTTTGATTTTTTGGATTTAGTGTCTAACTAGCAGGCATTTGTTGCTGGTTTGGACTTATCTAACGGACTCCCAGTTACTGTCAGTTACTGACGAGGAGAATCCGAAACACTAAAAATTAAACTTTCAACTTTCACTAACGCGTTCTACTACCTCGAATTGAGTAAGGACTCTACAACGTTTCTTTCCGAAAATAATATGTTACGGTTTTCTTGCTTGATGTTCGACGTGAATTGCGCTCCGGAGATATTCCAGCGAGAAATGGCACGTATTCTCAATGAGTCTAAGAATAGAATAGTATATATCGAACACGTGCTATTATTCGCTGAAACCATTGAAGAACTAAAAAAGAAAATTTCACACGTTTTGCCAATTTTACGGTCGAATAAACTCACATTGAATACCAATAAAAGCGAGCCCGACTGAACCTGAAGTTTTTGGAACACAAACTCAGTGACAACGGTTTCAATATTGAAGAATCAAAGGTAAGAGTTATTCAAAAATTCCGGCAACCGACTACTGCTTCAGAGGAGCTTCCTTAGCCTAACTTAGTTTGTAAGCCCGTATATTCACAATTCTTTGGTCACTTCTCTAATTTTCCGATCGTACTGCGCACAAAGCGGTATGGGATACGATCGCTCTGAATTTTAATAAACGGATAAACGGTATCTGAAGTTTGGGAGCTTATCTATTTTGGTCGTTTTTTACCATTCTTTTGTTATCCATTTTTTGTTACCGACCTATTGAGTCAATTTGTGAACTGTTGTTACGGCATTTAATTAGCAAGGGACTAGAAGGTGAAGTATATTTTTCAATATTAGGAGCCATAGTACTCAAGGGAGAGCGGTTCCGACAGCATGAAGTAACAAGTTGCTTTACGCTTGTCCGGACATGCCGTAGACTCGGGTGATTCGCATTTCTAATGCCAAAAGATCTTGACGCCTACGGTAGCAGACAAAAGGTTAAGTCGCCGGTAAACTCTAAGCTTGCACATATGATCCTTCCACGCTTTTCTAAACTTTCTCCCTTCAACTCCTTGCTCTCCCTTGGGTACTATGGCTCTTAATATTGAAAAATATACTTCACCTTCTAGTCCCTTGCAAATTATTTTGGTCGTGTTTGATTTAAGGTCCACATATGCAATAGTACGACCTGTGAAATCAACCAAGCTCGAATGCACCAAATATGTTCTAGATTCGATTTTTGAGAGGAACGGATTTCGAAGAACAATCAAATCGGATAATGGACCCACATTCCATTGCAGCATATTGCCCTGATTGTGGCACTCAAACTGTATTGTCGGCTCTCTATTATCCACAATAAAACGGATTCGTAGAAGGATGCATGAAAATCGCCATGTATGCCGCAGGGTGTACTGGCCCAAACTATCTGAGGAAATTGCAATCTTCGATTCAAGCGTACAATGCCGGAGAACATACAAACACATAACTGCCACCCGAAGAAGTATTGATTGGTTGCAAAATTGGGCGGCGGTTGCCACTTCTGCAACACAGAATTAAATTATTAAATAAGGATGAAAAACCAATTTGTTTAAGCGAGATCGCGATGAAACTGCAATCAAAAAGCCAGAAGATGTTCGACGTGACACTATGTACAGAAGAGCATCAAAAAGCTGGCCAAAAATATTAAGATAATTTGGCCTGTGTTAAGCCAAAGAGAACCAAGCGCCATTTGGAGGTACCTTCCTAAAAACCGCTATCGCATCCAATGTAGCACTGTAAACACCCACATCAATTTATTTCTAAGAACTTAAATAGTAATCGAAAGCAAACAAGTACCCTTTAACTTTCTATGATAATGGTAAATTATCGAAACATTAATTTTTACATTAACAATACCAGGAAAAAATTATAATTGGCTTAACGCAGGTTATTTGTTTCATGAAAAATGATCCGGTAATGAATAGAAACTGGTGTAATAAGATGTGCTAAGTAGTTTTCATATGGAATTATATTGTAATTATAATTGTATGCATCTTAAAGTGCGGTTATAACTTTCTGTAATATGGCCCGAATGATTCGCAAGCGCCGCACAGTGGCACCTGGTCATACAAAGTTGTGACAAAATTATAAAAATTGGTCTATGTGGCTAAAAGGGTTTTAACTAACTTTGGGTCGCTGAATCCATTTCTACTATCAGTTTTGATATTCCATATTTCATTTCTTCGACTAATTTTATATAAACCCATTTGAATGCGTTGGTCGTTAAAGTGTTAATATAAACATTAATCATAGTAGCTAATCTCATCGGATAGTAGAAATGGTTGACAAAACTAGTAAAAATCACTAATTTTTCAGTAATATGATGTTGTTTCGGCAATTAATTTGTAAGGAGATTTATGAGCTACAGGGCGTCTCCATATGGGTATTTTCAAAAACAGATATACTAACTTCGGCGCAAAAATGCGCAAGATGAGCTCTATATATCTTGAAACTACAATAAATTTTGAGTCAGATTCATGATAAGTGACCCATAGGAGACCATCTCAAAAATTGGAAGACGTATAAAGATAAATTACTGATATGATATAAAACTTTTTAATTGGATTTTTTTTTATGCAGAACAAACGTAAATCAGTTTTGTACAAAAATCTCCCATCTTTAGTTTAGCATATTCAATCTTCTTTCCAATGAACTTAACATTGCTCCAATCTGCTGTGTAGTTCTTGAGATATCGCCATTTGAAACTCTAAGGTACTAAAAATTCTAATGAATTGAATTGAACAGAAATCCTCGACATCACTTGTTTCAACGACATGTTAAAAATTCATTTTTCATCCGATTATAGTAAAATTTTGAGATATCTTTATTCAAACTGAGAGAAAAATAAAATAAATATCTACAAAAGAATTACAAGACATTGATTTTTGGGGTTTTGTCACTCGTCGTGCCACTGTGCGTCGTTCCGAGCAATGGAGATCGTTTTGCTACGCGTGATTCGTGCTCCGTCTATTTCGTTCAAAACGTTGTATCTGTTACAATATTTGTAACAAACCGCTCAAATTGCACAGCTTTTGCACAGATATTCTCTGAAAGTAGAATAATCGTTTAAATTAATTGAAAAAGCTTCGAGCGTAAATAAATGGTATCAAACTGAATAATACATCGTTTTGTAAAATACCTATAAAACACAAAATGGCAGAAAGTGGCAGCAATTTTACTCTTGATTCACTTACTGGGGCACTGATATATCAAATGATATTGAAGTTTGAGGTGAGAAATGGTGAGAACATAAATAAATATCACCTTATAATTCCAAAATCTTTGGGAAATATTATACAATATATTCAGCTCAATTATAACTGTTATATTCATTGAAATAATGTGGTTAATTTCGATTAGGACTAGCCAATAGATAATACTGGTTCTTAGATACAATGAAAGTAATTATCATGACTTTTTGACGACAATTTACCGCTTTTATTTTATTTTAATTCTGACGGCTCATGCTGGTTGAAAATGAAATAAATAAATCAAACAAGGTTTCCAAATTATTGTAGTTGCTGCCCAGCTTTTTGGGTCAAATACTCCTCTGTGCTATGGTTTGCAGAGTTAATCCAAGAGACACGGTAGTTGTAGAACACCAATCCAACAAATACATTAAAAATATTGCTAAAATTCATAAATGAACTTATGGTCTCGAAAATCATAATAACTAGAGAAAGATTATGTCTTCAAAAAATATGTTTCGAATAAATTCTTCTACAACGTTGATGGAGAGAATAGTTGATTCGCAAATGTTTAGTGTGTCGGTACTAAGGTACTAAGTTATTTTACACTATCCGGACATGTCGTAGACTGAGGTGTATCGTATTTTATACATTCTGACTCATGCGATAGAAGATAAACGGTTAAGTCGGCGGGAAACTCTAAGCTTCTTAATCTGACTCTATTCCACGGTGCTCTAAACTTTCTCCCTTCGCCTCCTTGCTCTGACTTGAGTACTAAGGCTCTTAATTATAAAAATGTTTCGTGTTTTTATTTAGTAGATCACAAGTGTTTGGTTTTCAAAACAGTAAGATCTGTATGTGTTAAATTGCTACATCAAAATGGCAAGAAAAACATGTTGTGCAACGTAGTAACTCTGGTGACAATGAAGATGTCATCGATGATCACGAAACATGTGGCCAACATTAAATTCTGTTTTCATAGGGATAAGTATTTGTGGAGGATTTCGCTCAAATATATGCATGTGAGCACAACTATCAACATCTACAGACCAGACATAATGAAACACTCAGCGAATCAAACATTCCGTGATGCCCCTCGAGTATTGTTTCTGCAAATATTAGTCGTCTTAGAGATCGGGCACCTTTGCTGGTGATAAATTTCGCCTAGCGTGTTGCGGTTTAGCAGTTCGAGGGTGTTTGCTATGGTAATTTAATGCCCGAGTGGGGAACACCTCTCTTCGGTGGTTACCCCCATTCAAAATACGAACTAGGAAGTGCTTTCATCGATTTATGCACACGAGCATGTCCTTGAATAGAAGTTGGAACTCATTCGGAACCTGATTCATATTTGGATTCTTTTCAATGCATCAGATTTCATCAGTGTTGGATTGCTTAATTTCGTCGGAACTATTTCATTGGTTTCGTTAGTCAATGAAGAACAATTGTTCTAACACCTATTGGGAATATTCCACGTTCTAAGTGGACATACATATTTTTGAAATAATTGACCTGCGTTCAGCCAAAGCGAACTGAGTGCCATAATTTTTTCCTGGTATTTTTAATGAAAAAATTAATTTTTCGATTATTTACCATTATCATAGAAAGTTTAAGGGTACTTATTTGCTATCGATTACTATTTCAGTTCTCAGAAATAAATTAATGTAGGTGTTTATAGTGCTACATTAGCTGCGATAGCGATTTTAATTAAGGTACCTCCAAATGGCGCTTGGTCATCTTTGGCTTAACACAGGCCAATTGTGATATTATACTACGTGGCGTTTGGCATCAACACAAACAAATCCTTGCTAGTACATCCCGTAATGGATCTTTTAATTTAACAGTTATGTGCCCAACAAAAAAAACACCTTTAACAGGCCAACGTGGGTACCCGGGTACCCACAATTTGAAATGCTCATAACTATGGCTTCCTTTAACCGATTTGGACACTTTTAGATGTTTTGGATTCAGAAACTCGTCCACTTTTTGATTTTGTAAAATTAAACCGGATGAATGGATCTGGTTCTTGTTAATCCGGATTTTCCGGGGTAATGTTCCAGTACTAGGGTATGATTTGTAAATTTTAATAATGTCCTAGCAATATTAGTATCAAAACTCTTCAAATTGTCTCGGAAGTCTGTTATTTATTGTTACGGGACCCTATGGCAATTTAAAAAATGGAATTGGAATGGAATGGCCACTCACGGCCCCACGGGAACCTGCTCCGGAATGTCCGTTCCGGGGTCAAATCACCAAATGGTTCCAAAACCACGAGATACAACCTACTGATTCAATTCCAAGAATTTTGATACCCATATTGCCAGTATTCCATTGAAGTTCACAAATAGTATCCCAGTACTGGAACTTCCGGAAATCCGGATTCCCGGAAACCGAATTAGGTAACCCCATTCATTTTTACCACGTCCAAAAGCGGACGAGTTCCTGAATCCAAAACACCTAAAAACATAAAAATCGGTTGGAAATTACCTTAGTTATTGGTATTTCAGTTTTGTGGGTACCCGGGTACCCACGTCGGCCTGTTACGTAGTAAAAAAATTCAGGAGCCCCTCCTAACTCCCTCCCTTACTATATCAACAATATTATTAACCCAAAAGCTTGACTTAGTGAAGTTCTAAGATGTCGCAAAGTTTCGATTTCCAGCTATGGATAAAACATGGGAATTTTATTAATTGAAACCTAAAAAGGTACCCGGGTACCGCGTCGGATACACAACGGTTAACATAAGGAAGGGAAGTGATTGGAAACTCTGGGAGCATAGTTCATATATTAGAGTATACAATATTTACATTGATCGCGCGTACCGAAAGTTTGCTTTTGCTTGATCGACGAATAGCGTTATTACACTGTACGATAACCTTGAATGTCCGAGTTTGGACAATACAAGTTTTCCAAAAAAGCATATTTTGCACTATATTACTGTCTGAAATGACAATGAAATTAATTTTCCTATCGCATCAATCTATTCTAATAATCAATCGAAGTTGTCTTTAGCAAAGTCTCTAAATATTTGTTTTGAAAAGTTAGTGTTCCGTAATAATTTCCAGGGAGATTAAACTACAAAATTATTTTTGCGGTGGATTCGCTATATTGTTTTCTAAAACTTCTTCGAAGATACTAAATCTCTAAAGTTGACTTTTCTTACGATATTTTTTTGTTTATTTTCAATTCCACTGAGATGCTGTTTCTATAATTGATTGTGCAAAAAAGCTTCAAATGCTCGTAATAACAGATCTTGACGTATTATAGAGAAACGGAAAACGTCGTTTTTCTTTATTGTTTTTTTCTTTCGGAAAACTGTAAAATAAGGGAGGGTAACAGTTCGCATGGTACAATAGTAAGCATTGAACAATTTTAATCATACACAAACGCTAGAAACGGCAATAGGTTGTCAAACGGTGAGATAACATAGCTCTCACAAGTCTCAAATCCCATGCCTCCGCGCGATTCTAAGTCTATTGAAGATATTTGGTCCTTGGTGTTTTAACCCTAGAACGTTGCACTTGCGTTTTCCACCCTAGAACGTTGCGCTGGGGTACAAATGTACCCCACGCTTTGATCGCAATTGTCGAAGGTAAAAATGCAATCAAAAGAAATGTATAGTTCGCCATTTTCTTCGTTTTTTAAATGCGAAAACAGCTGTGTAAGTGAAAGTACGGAATATGTAGAATCAATGATATATAAATTGGCTTGAACAAAAAAAAAAAAAGAAAAATTCGCGGTTTTGACTTTGTTCACAAAAATTACTATAACTTTGCGAATTTTCAACCGATTTGAGAAAAATCAAATGTTTCTAAAAGTTCAAAGAATGTTCTAGAAATGGGAAAAAATGGAATTTCGATATTTTTGAAACAGTGCAATTACTTGGAAGAGTGAAAGTTTTGGAAAATACCACGAAATGGGGTGGAAATTGGTAACACGCAACGTTACTGTCACAGCAATTACTGTGCGCAAATTATACTTGCGAGCCATTGTTTTGAAAAACTATAAAAAATAAACACTACAACAATAAAATCAGCAAAAATAAGAACGATTTTTTTCTATTTCAAAATTAAATTAAATTAATTTAATAAACGATAAAAAACGATTTTATAATACTAATTGTTACTTACGTAGTAAAACAACCAGTATTTAAACTGGTATTGTCACGAGTCACATTTTCACTAGCCACACAAAACCTGACTAAAGGCTAACGGCAACCGTACACTGGGATACAAATGTACCCCATGCCAACTTTGACACCTGCTTCCACGAAGGCTATAAGCAAACTGGCTATACAACCTTTTCCTACTCTTACTAAGAACTCTAAATTGAATTATGGTTAGGGTCCCAGGTCGATAAATGCCGAATTCTCGTCTTCACACGGTTCCAAAGAAGGCGTGGGGTACCCCAGTGCAACGTTCCAGGGTTAAATCGTCGTTATCGTGCTCAAAATTAATAGCGCCTATCCGCTTATTTTATAAATATAGTTTGCTTTGAGAAGTTCTTGCCTTTATGATTGCGCATCTATAGAAATATTCCGCTTTGTGATTATATTACCTATAAGTGATATACGAAATGTCAAATTAATTAAGATATAGATTTCAAGTCTTCAGTAAAGTTGTATTAGTAGTCAGAAATCTTTACAGACGACGGTTTTAGATTTATTTTTGTACAGAAACTCTCTTCCCGAAAAATTAGAGCGAACATCAGGAATGAGTAGTAATATATATATATATATATATATATATATATATATATATATATATATATATATATATATATATATATATATATATATATATATATATATATATATATATATATATATATATATATATATATATATATATATATATATATATATATATATATATATATATATATATATATATATATATATATATATATATATATATATATATATATATATATATATATATATATATATATAGTAATATAGTAATATAGTCAAACGGCAAAACTGTGCCATTACACTAATTTTGCAATTGTTCTAAACATAGCATGCACCTGACAAACCTTGATCAATCACATCAGATTAGATCTTAATCATCAAATTTATTTATAAGCGGTTATTTTTCAGATCTATCTTCGTGGTTTGCTTGTTTCGTCACCATATCGAAATCTGACTCAAATTTATTCTAAAGCGGTGGCGGATCCAGGGGGAGAGTCCTGAAGGTCCGTATCCCTCCCGAAAGATTTCAACTTGTTGAGAAATTTTTAATTAATTCGAATTTTATATTAGTATTAATCTCAAAGCCATTTCAAACCAAATTTGACCACCAAACATCATTTTCATTAAATGAGTGTTTTTGCGTATTACGTATTGTACAATGTATCAAAATTTCGAGCCCCTCCCAATTTTTTTTTCTGGATCCGCCCCTGATCTAAAGTAGAACGTACTATTAATGTAAACGCAACTATCGAAAAGACAAACACACTACGTCTGACCTAGTGCAGTGTCATTGCCATAAGAACATTGTTCATGGTTTTCAATCCATGTACGACGAGAAATAAACCCTGCATGTTATCGAATACCAATTGCATTAGCCGGTATGTTAACTAAATAACTGAGTTGAAGATCCGCTGGCACAGTACCTAATTGACTACCTGCGCACGGCGCATTTTTTAATCATTATCCAAATTAAGATACCGGAACGCATTTACTGGTACACCATGAAGGGAGCCGCTTCCTACTACTGTGGCCTTTCTATGAACATTATACTTTTGCTATCGTTATATGCTTACTTGATACTTGATGGGCAACAATTCGCTTCGTTGAATCTACGCCGAGTGAAGAATTCTCCTCCACTGGACCCGGTCCTGAGCCAATCTCTTCCAGTCACCCTGGACATTGAGTGCTTTTAGGTCCTCTTCCACTGCAAACAGCCATCGTATACGCGGCCTGCCACGGAGTCGTCGGCCTTTTCCCGGTTCTCTCGGCATTCGTGCCACATGACCAGCCCACCGCAGCCTGCCGTTTTTTATTAGCTTGACAATATTCACTCCTTTATATACTTGGTATAACTCGTGATTCATGCGACGCCGCCAGATGCCATTTTCTTCTTTACCGCCGAGTATTGTTCGCAACATCTTACGTTCGAAGACACCGAACGCTCTACGATCAACTTCCTTTAACGTCTAGGTTTCATGGCCGTACAAGGCAACCGGAACTATCAATGTCTTGTACACCGCGAATTTTGTCTTCGTCTGAAAACTACGGGACTTCAGTTGGCTACGAAGTTCGTAAAAAGCCCTATTCGCAGCTGCAAGACGCCTTTTCACCTCGCGAGTAACATCATTATCGCACGTCACTAGAGTTCCAAGGCACACAAATTCTTCCACTACTTGAAATTTATCACCACCTAACACCACTTCACCACCAACATCACTATTGGACCCACGTATTCTTCCGGCTATCATGTACTTCGTCGTGCTGGTATTGATTGTGAGACCGATTCTTACTGTCTCCCTTTTAAAAGGCACGAATGCCTCTTCCACGGCTCGGCGGTCGATTCCAATGATATCAATATCGTCCGCTAATCCTAGGAGCATATGCGACCGAGTGACGATGGTACCGTTCCTTTGCACGCCTGCTCTCCTGATGGCACCTTCAGGAGCAATGTTGAACAGCAAGTTTGACAGCGCATCACCCTGCTTCAATCCGTCTAAGGTTACGAAGGACGTCGAAATCTCATCCGCAATCCGAACACTTGATTTCGATCCATCCAGCCTTGCACGAATCAGCCTAATCAGTTTCGTCGGAAAACCATGTTCTACAATTATCTGCCACAACTCGTTTCTTTTCACTGAATCGTTCGCCGCTTTGAAATCAATAAACAGATGGTGTGTCTGCAAGTTGTATTGCCGGAATTGGTATTCGCCGACGAAAGACTCCTCCAAAGGCCTCAATCTGTTGAACAGAATACGTGACATAATTTTGTACGCCGAATTGAGGAGCGATATTCCTCGATAATTGGTGCACTCCAGTCTATGTCCCTTTTTGTATGAGGCCCTCTAGCCAGTCAGCTGTTAGTTTTTCTTTTTCCCATACCTTCAAAAGAGTACGGTGAAGTATTTCGTGCAGCTGCTCACTACCGTGTTTGAAAAGTTCGGCCGGGAGCTCGTCCTTTCCAGCAGCCTTACAGTTTTTCAGCTCTTTGATTGCCTTTTTCACCTCTTCTAGCGTCGGAGACTCCACTGCTTGTCCATCGTCACTTATCGTTATTCTGTTCGTTGACGCGCTATCATTCTCTCCATTCAACAATGTCTCGAAGCTCTCTCTCTCCACCTGGCTGCTACCATAGTTTTATCTGTCAGCAAGTTACCTTCACGGTCATTGCACATGACGGGAGACGGCGCTGTTTTTCTCCGTACGCCATTGACAGTTTCATAAAATTTCCGCATAACATTTTGTTCTATACTGTTTTGCGCCTCAGTAATGACGTTCTCCTCATACTACTTTTTCTTTCTGCGGTGAATTCTTTTTTCGGCTCCTCTTGCTTCCTTTTACCGCTCTCTGTTCTGCCGGGTACCAGACACTAACATCCGGCTTCTGGCAGCATTTTTCTCATCCGTCACTGTCTGGCACTCCTCATCGAACCAACCGTTTCTGGGTCGTCTATGAGCAGTACCTATTACCTCTCGCGCTGCTGTGCTCACCGCTCCGTGGATTGACTCCCACAGATTGTTGAGGTTGTCGTCTACGTTGATTCCCCTTATCCGCTCATCAAGCTTCTGGCGGTACTCGTCCGTCACACCTTCTGCTAGGAAGCGCTGGATATTGAAACGCGAATCTTACTGACAACGAGATAGTGATCAGAGTCGATATTTGGTCCTCTGAAGGTCCTCACATCTATAACATCCGAGTAGTGTCGGCCGTCTACCAGGACATGGTCTATTTGATTGCAAGTTTCGCCATTCGGGTGCATCCAGGTGTACTTACGGATGTCTTTGCGTGCAAAGTAAGTGCTGCTGATGGCCATCCCTCTAGCTGCAGCGAAGGTCACTAGTCTCAGGCCGTTGTCATTGGTTACAGAGTGAAATCTATCCTTACCAATGATTGGACGGAAAAAGTCCTCTCTACCGACCTGATCGTTGGCGTCCCCGATAACAATTTTCACGTCATGCTTTGGGCACTCTCCGTAGATTTTGTCGAGACACTCGTAAAACGCGTCCTTCACGTCATCGGGTTTATCGTTTGTCGGTGCATAGACAGCTGTAGTTGAAGAATTTGCCCTGTACCCTCAATACACAGATTCGCTCGCTAACCGGTTTCCACCTTATAACACGCTTCATCTGCTTGTCGATCACTATGAAACCGACTCCATGTTCTGCCTTTTCGCCGCCGCTATAGTAGATGTTGTATTAGAAGGAAGTGTTGGCGGTGGGATTCACCGCCCTGAATTCACGTTCTCCAGTTCTAGGCCACCGCACCTCCTGAATCGCAGCCACGCTCACGCCAACCGTCTGCAGTTCGCGAGCCAAAAGACTCACTCGTCCGTGTTCATTCAAAGTCCTGACATTCCATGTTCCGAGTTTCCAATGTGTTATGAACATTCATTTTTTATGTTAATATGTTTAATTTATTTTTGATGGTTGATCATTTGATGTGTAGCATCATGCCTACTGTTTGATTTTGACATTTGCTCTTCAGTTGTAAAAATGCAACCGAAGCAAGCGGAGTAACGGAGCAATATTTTGCTTGCGCATCGCAAAAATTCGAAATACTTTCATGTACAGCGGTCGGAAATTAAAAAACAACCTGAAATAAATTAAAAACACGTTGAGGTTACGTTATAGAAGGATAATGTCTTAGAAGAAGTTTTAGAAAATACTACTTGAGCAACGGTTCTGAAGGTACTAAATATGTAGTTATGTATCAATTGTGCTCTTTTTAAAATAATTTCAATAGTTAATTTTTACCAAAAACTTAATTTCAGTCCAATATTATAGCCTTGTTTTTTCTCGGTATATCCAGGACAACAACTATATTTATGGTGACATTAGCATAATTTAAACCCAAAACTATTGAAAAAATAACCTATTTTGAAGAAGAATTTTTTAAAAAGAAGAGGAAAATAGGATATTTTTATTAGATTTTCATTCGGAGTAGCATCTTTGGGCTTGCTTGTAACTAACTTCATACAAAGCTATCTTCAAGCGATTAAATTAAGTTTCATTCAATTGTTATTAAAAATAAACATCTCAGAGAAAACAAAAGTGCAAATATTCGTCCAACCCTTTAAAACCACCCACATTGGGATTGACTGTATAACTTCAATAGTAAAGAATTCCCCAAAAAGAATTAATTCAATAATTTACTAAACCGATAGAATTTTTGTAAATCAATTACATACCTATTCTTATACGAATTTTATGATAGTTCGTTTCAGATTCAAAACATTCACCATGTTGCCAAAGCAGGGGAAAACTTCAGACAGATCTATCATTCTACTTTCATCTCAGCTTGTTAGTAGCTGTTTGCGATGTAACGAAAACAAATCTATTAAATCATCTTGATTTATTTGTCATCACTCAACGGTATGTCAGTGGGAATTCAAGTGACTAGATGCACTTAATATTTGCTGGTTGTATTGAACGATTCACGCACACGGCAGAGCTTGGATGAGCGAGAAGGTTGGAGCAAAAGACTAATATGATTTATGACAGGAACCACAAAGCTCCGATGAATGAGCGAGAAAAATTGGCCCGCGGTCGTTGCTCGCTTGTGGTACACGAACGCCGTTCGATGAGGGTCATTCATAAATTATGTCACACATAAAGCATAAAAATAATGCTCCCACCATCTTCTCGCCTGCTATCACTAATTGTTATAATCTTCCGGATGCCTCCTAGTAAGTATATCTTTCTCTTTTTTCCCCAGGACTTGTTTTTATTTTGGTTTCGAGTTTGTGGTCGTTTTTATTGTGGTTGTAGATGCGAAAAAAACACAAATAAATTTATTACTTTTTTCACTCAGCTTGACAGTCTATGTCGCGGTATAGCTAAGATCTTCCATAAAACGTCATAATTATTCTTACCCCTTCTTCCTACCATTAAGCCATGACATAATTTATGAATGGACCCTGACGTGTCGTCGGACACAGTCTTTGCCAGTCAGTGCCACTAAAAGATGGCACGATGGTGTAACAATCAAACAATCAATAAAGCAGATTGTTGCCTATTTCTTCGGTCTTCGTTTTGTTTAGTCTGCAAGCTTGCCAATGGTTCATTATGTAAGGTGTGCAAATCTAACCAATAGTCATTTCTAGCTACAGTTCCATATCAGAGCTAAACGGTCACATGCTCTAAGGTTTGGCATAGATTACATTCTTCGACGTATTTACTTATTGCGCCAAAAAAAGGATTGGCATGCATTCTGGTGATTTTGGTCAGTTAGCATTCATCCCTTCATTGCATGTTTATCAATCGTCATTGTTTACCAACTGTTATTGTCAGTGCAATCTGCGAACTTTCTACTTTTTTATCTTACAACTGGTGTAAATTTCTACTAAATCTTAAAGGCAGGCGAAACGTGCTGAACCCACTCGAATAATTTAAAGTCCTATTTTTCATACACGCTATTTTTATTTTTTCGCATAAATAAATGATAAAACCTCTCAGATAAGATATTTTACCGCACGTCCAGAAAATCATTGTGTTCGTATAAACACGCTTAGCAGCCAAAATTTTTAAGACTGTGTAGCGCAATGTTACTAAACGCTCGGAGTAATATTGTTGTATGCCCAAAACCAACAAATCGTGATTGGAATGTAGATAATCAGGAGGACGGTATCTGCGTTTGCTCACGTGCTACTGAGCTGAGGTCATTTCTTGTTAATTTTTCATGATTTTGGCTTAACATTCGTCATCATCTTATTTCACCACATAACCTTAAAACCTGTCTCGAAATTGTTAAACTGTTAATTGTCACTTCACGTGTCCACCCTTTGTAATGGTGCAGCATTGATCGAGTGCCGAACTGAATTTTTGTCAATCACCAACTCGACCGAATTGAATTGCACGATTTCAATGCCATGCAAACCTGGTAATTTACGCAAGGAATCGAATTCAGGATGGGATGTACCGGCATTTGCATTCTGTATGCCATCACCATACGTGCTTTCAGTGCATCGTCATGCTATTGATTTCGCAAGGACAACACTGGTGATATCTACTCCTACACGAAAAATTAAATATCCGTGCCCGTTTACATGAGCATGTATGAGTACAAATATGTTCATAAATTTATGAAAAAATCATGATTTCGTAAAGGGAACCGTTTACGAAAATCATGTCCAAGCTCCTGACATCATGGATAATAAACCTCGTGTTCATCGAACTATTTGTGTTTTCGCAAAACTTGTTTATGCCAAAAACTACATAGCGTTACACGAATGTTATATTGGGTCACTGTAGTTGCTTCCTGAACAAGTTTCGTTATAGTTGTAGTTCTTAATTAAGGATATACTGATTTGTATTGATCATGTCGACTAGAAAAGACGAGAATTAAACAATATTCATGATTTCAGGGCTAAGTGATTCAGTTTCGAGAGTGAATCGTGTTCGACTCATTCATAAATCACAGAAATGAATCGGCTCTTTTGATTGATTCGGTGACTCATTTGAATAGATGAGAGGAACGCCCGGCAGAATAATGTGATTCATGTTCATAATTTCAGGAACTTAATCACGTTCTCTTCGTATTAACTCGATATTTTAAAACCATAACCCCAAGAGAGCAATTGAAAGTTTCATACATTTTTTGCTTTACCATGAAATTTCATGCTTGAGCTTACTATCAAGCTTTACACGCGGAATAATGTGACTCATGTTCATGATATCCACCGGTTTATTATGATTTGCGTAAATTCTTTACATTTAATCGTGATGCATTATTCTCGAGCTTACTGTCGGATTTTTAGCCGGAGTAACGTGACAATATGAACTAAATAATGAAAGTGTAACCGATGGGCGGTACCCTAGGGTTTTATGGTAGTTTTGTAGCCTCTCATAAAACTTAGAAAGCACTTGTAGCGTGCTATAAAACTTCAAGTGTTACTTGGGTATCTAATAGTTATGTGAACAATTTACCAAACACGATTTGTATATTTGAAATGTATTTCTAGCGCTCAGTACAGTTTTAGTTTAATCCCGGACATCACACTGACACTATTTAACCCTACAACGGTTTCATCATTTCTTTTTATATATATTTATATTTTTTCTCATATAAAGAAAGGCTATGCAATCACTGTGAAAATCGACACCATTCGATTCAGTTCATCGAGATCGGAAAATGTCTGTGTGTATGTGTGTGTCATTTAAACTCACACAATTTTCTCAGAGATGGCTGAAACGATTTTCGCAAACTTAGTTTCATCTGAAAGGTATAACGCTCCCATAAGCTGCTATTGAATTTTTAGTTGATCCGACTTCCGGTTCCGGAGTTATGGGTTGAAGAGTGCGGTCACACAGCAAATTCCCATATAAACTGGTACCACCATGATGTTCAAATGATGTAAAACATATTAAAATTGATGTAACATTACTCTAGTTTGCGGGTCTAGATCACTAATGATCAATCAAAGCAGCTTTGACCACATTGGCCACCTATGACGGTTCATGACGCCCCCGGGGAACCCGCCAAGTTCCTAAGCTAATATCACACCCATTCCCCAACGAATTCTCTACCGATTTTTACAAACTTGATTTCAAATGAAAGATACAGTAATACCATGGACTGCTGCTGAATTTCATTCGGTTCTGACTCTTGCTTCCGGAGTTACAGGGGTGTTAGTAAGGATACACTGGAATTTCCTATATAAATCGGTACAATCGTAATACCTCAGAGGCTAAAAACTATTGAAATGATCACCAAATTACTTCTCATCGCAGATCTAGATAACTGATTGCCAATCAAACGATCTTTGAAAATAGTGTCCACTATCGACGATTCTGGAAGTCCGGAATTCCGGGCATATTCTACAATTAAAGTCACATCGGTTCTTCAGTGATGACTGAACCGATTTTCTCAAACCAAGTCTCAAATGGAAGGCAAAATATGCAGTTGAGTATTCCGTCGCCGCACCTCCCCCCCGCCTTGCCCTTACACCTCCTTCCTTCATCACTCCCCTCCCCTTGGACCACCCTCACGCCCGCATTTCCTTCGTCCACCCCGTATACCGAAATAAGATGAAGGATTTCTGACGCATCCTCCACTCCCACTCTACTAACCCCCATTCCCTCCACTTTCAAACCCATTCCACTAACATTTCAAAATATAATCACATGAAGATAACATTGAACTCATGCTGATTAAGCTAATTAAATATTATTATTTTGCCTTGCTCATATAGAAAGGTTATGCAATTGCTTCAAAAACCGACTTTCTAACCGAAGCCCGGAGGGCCGAGTCTCATATAACATTCGACTCAGTTCGCCGAGATCGCAAAATATCTTTGTGTATGTATGTGTGTATGTATGTATGTATGTATGTATGTATGTATGTATGTATGTATGTATGTATGTATGTATGTATGTATGTATGTATGTATGTATGTATGTATGTATGTATGTATGTATGTATGTATGTATGTATGTATGTATGTATGTATGTATGTATGTATGTATGTATGTATGTATGTATGTGTGTGTATGTGCGGATTTGTTAACAAAATGTCCACATCGGTTTCCCGGAGATGGCTGAACCGATTTTTGCAAACTAAGATTCAAATGAAAGGTATAATATTCCCATAGGTTGCTATTGAATTTCATTTTCAACCGACATCTTGTTCCGGATTACGAGTTGAAGAGTATGGTTACAAAACAAAATTTGTTGATTTGTCCACATCGGTTTCTCGGAATTTTCTGAACCGATTTTGACAAACTTGATTTTAAATGAAAGGTCCATCAGCTGATGTTCAATTTTGTGTGGATCCGAGTTCTGGTTCCTGAATTACAGGGTGATACGTACGATTACGCAGCAAATCCCGATTCTAACGAATTCTGCGATGAATGTAAGAAGGTGAAATTTTTTCCAAAATGTAAACACAACTGTTGATTTGTAGATCTAGGTCACCAACAGTCATTCAAAGTCTCTTTGCCCACACTGGCCATCATCGACGGATCCGGAAGCATCCAAATTCAGAATAACGGTTATATTGATTTTCTCGAAAATGGCTAGACCGATTTGGTCAACTTAGTCTCAAATGAAAGGTGTTGCGTTCCTGGAAACTGATATTATATTCCATCTCCATTCGACTTCCGGCTCCGGAGTTACGGGTTGTGGAGTGCGATCACAGAAAACTCCGATTCAAACCGATACCGCGATGAATGCAAAAAGGTGCTCTTATATATACTTACCAAGTGTAATAAGAATGAAAGACATTTCCATAATGTTATATTGTACGAACCAGCTATTAAATCATAGTTTGGAGAAATGAGAAAGGCACAATTGCACCTCTAGGTGGATTCAAACAGGTTTTTTGGGGTACATTGGTACCTCACTCTAGTATACCCAATTTTCATTGAATTTATAATCCTGCTCAGAATTATTCGTATTTTGTCTATTTTATTATGTAATATTTCATTTTTTATAGAACAAGTCTTTAAAACTGTGTGTATGTATGTGTGTATGTGTGTGTGTCATTTAAACTCACACAATTTTCTCAGAGATGGCTAAATCGATTTCCACATTCTTAGTTTCAAATGAACGGTATAACGCTCCCATAAGACGCTATTGAATTTTTAGTTCATCGGACTTCCGGTTCCGGAGTTATGGGTTAAAGAGTGTGGTCACACAGCAAATTCCCATATAAACTGGTAACCCTATGATGTCCGAATGATGTAATTCATATTCAAATACGTTCAACATTACTTGGATTTGCGGGTCTAGATCACTAATGAGCAATCAAAGTAGTTTTGACCACATTGGTCAGCTATGACGGATCTTGAGGCCCCCCTCGGGAACTCGCCAAGTTCCCGAGCTAATGCCACACCCATTTTCCAGCAAGGTCTTAATCGATTTTTACAAACTTGATTTCAAATGAAAGATATAATACTCCCATTGACTGTTATTGAATTTCATCCAGTTCTGACTTTCGGTTCCGGAGTTACAGGTTGGTTATTGCGGTCACTTAGGAATTTCTCATATAAACCGGTACAATCTTGATATCTAATAGGTTTAAAATCTATCGAAATGAACATCAAATTACTTCAATTCGCAGGCCTAGACCACTGTTGTAACGGCATATAATTAGCAAGGGACTGGAAGGTGAGGTATATTTTTCAATATTAAGAGCCATAGTACTCATTGGAGAGCAAGGAGCTGAAGGGAGAAAGTTTTAAAAAAGCGTGGAAAGGGTCATATGAGCAAGCTTAGAGTTTACCGGCGACTTAACCCTTTGTCTGCTACCGTAGGAGTCAGGATCTTTTGGCATTAGAAATGCGAGTCACCTGAGTCTACGGCAGGTCCGCAAAAGCGTAAAGTTACTTCATGCTGTCGGAACCCACTTCTAATTAAATGCCGTAACAACAGTTGACAAATTCACTCAATAAAACAACAAAAAATGGTTAAAACTAGATCACTGATGGCGAATTAAAGATTATTGGAATATATTATCAACTATCGATAATTTCGGAGGTTCCGGACAGATCTAAAGCCACTTCAGTGATGACTGAACCAATTTTCACTAACGTAGTGGGACTACGTACTGGATGGTATAATATAAAGTTCAGTGTTGAACCCTCCATCTACCCCTCCATATCCTACCTCTCATCCCCCACCCCCTCTCTCACCCCCACCATCTCAGACCAACCTCCCACCTGCATTCCCTTCATCCACCCTGTATACTAAAATAAGCTAGATGATTCCTGACGCATCCTCCCCCACCAATTGTATGCCTTCCCTTCTCCACCATGAAGTTAACATGAAGACAACATTGGACTCACGCTGATTAAGATATATAAATATTATATTTTATATATCAATAAGAATGTAATAGACAATTCCACAATGTTATATTGAACGTAACCAAGCATCAAAACACTGTTAGGATAAATCAGAAAGACACACAATTGCACCACTAGGTGGATTAAAACAGGTTTTTTAACTTGCTATAACCAGTTTCTGACGGCGCCGGTGGTTGAGTGGTAAACGTGACCGCCATTCATTCCAATTGGCCTGGATTCAATTCCAGCAGAGGTCATTGAGATTTTTCTGAGGTAAAAAAATCTGTGGTCACGTCTTCCTTCGGAAGGGAAGTAAAGCCGTTGGTCCCCGGTCCATGACTTGATGGATCGATATCTCGTCCAGATAGTGGAGTCACCTCTCTGGCGTCGGTAAAGAAGAAGTTGAATCCAGCTTCTATACTTACTAACAAATATCCTCCTCCCATGATACTTGTGTAGTGCGCAGTAGTATATACGGCCTCTAGCAAAAGCAAGCATCGGACTAACATTCCTTTCCGTTTCTACCGCGATCTACGTGCGGGCCTGGCCGGCGCCGGTATTCATCAATAAACAATTTAGGATTACAAGGTTCTCTGTGTAACTTGACCATCTGCACGTCGTTGTGAAGACTATTATATTACCTTTTGAACATGTAGTAAATTATTCAAAAACCGTTCGAAAAGTGTATTTATTTCGATGATTTTTTAACACCAAATGCCAATATAAACAGTAAAAAAATACAGCAATATGAAGCAACGGAGATAAAACAGGAAGGCGTCGAAGAGACATGTAGAGCCGGTGCATTGTACGTGTATATAAAGTATGTTCCAAAGAATGGGCTACAGAAGATGACGAATCTAGTGGTGTGCGGTGCATGTATACAAAACATATTTACGAATGTTGTTTGCCTCTTTCATCCGCAAAAGCAAAAATTACGATACATGTGCATTTTCTAGTTACTTTGCTATAGTAGCTCTATTATATCAAATAACAGATTCTATTGTTCAGCAATGTTGAAGCTTATACATTTTTACACAAGTTTCTCTCTTACTATGCATCGATATTTTACTTTAAAAAAAATATATAATAAATTTTACGAATTGTGTAGGGGAACATGGGGAGACTTGACCAGGTTTTCAGCTAAAACTGCATAAATCTCTAAAAAGGCCTTCTAAAAATCCCCGTTGAGATATAATGTGCAAAGTTATTGTGCGTCTTCATGAATTTTTGCAAAAATTTTAATTTAATTTTTGAAAAGTTATAAAAGTTTTTCTGAGATCATTTTTTTTTGGTAAAGTCTCCCCACTGCGAAGAGACTTGACCAATGCGTGGGGAGATTTGACCAAGAGAATTTTGTAAAATCATAACAAAAATAATGACATAATACATACTGTGATTATTTTTTTCCGTATTGCCGAGATCTTTGGGTAGCAGTAGAAAATATAAAAGAGTTGCATTTGATAAATTTCGATTTTTTTAATACATTTCTTTTTAAGGATTAACTGTACTGCTTGCATTGCATGTTCACACATTACGAAATCAGTCCTATTATTGCTAAATTTGTTTAAAAATACTAAAATATAAAGACTTATGTTTGAGGTGGTATTTTTTATGGCGTGTTTAACATTAACAGTAGATACCAAAGCATAATAAATATCAGGAATTTTGTATCTTTCTTCAGCTAATTGCCACTTGGTCAAGTCTCCCCATAAAATCTTGGTCAAGTCTCCCCAACACTAGTTATTGCGTTCAATGTCATTTAAATTCTGGTAATACCTATTCCAATATTCCAATTTGTGTAAAATCATTTCACTGCTTCACAAAGATTAAGATAGTATATTAGTACATTAATAGTAATTAGTAGTCGAATAGATATGTCCATACAAAGTTTGATAAAAAATTACATCATTTAATGCAAATTTATTAATCACGTAATATTTTCTGTAAGGAAAGGATTTTTCATTCCAAACTATTAAAATTACCTTAAGGGATCGAAACAAGTATAAAAATATTTTTGAAAAAAATTTAAGAATCGAAAAGAAGACACCATAGCCAAAAATAGAATTTTGCGCCTGGTCAAGTCTCCCCATGTTCCCCTACACATGACAAAACACTAACGTAAACGGTTTTGTGGGGTTCATTTGTACCCCAGACCAACTTTAAGCGGACACTGTTAAGTTGGTCAAGTGAAACAAACAGGTTGCACCTGCTTAAATGGAAGTTTATTAATCAAATTGATTTATGATAAAGATTGCTTGTAGTTAAAAAAACCGTAACGGAAAAACAGGGATTGTAAATAGTTCAGGGGTACGAATGTACGCCACAAAACCATTCTAGGGTTAAATATATAAAGATGTTCGGGTCCCTAATACTTTTCTTATTATTATTCTCACTAGCTAGTGGGCATTGCTGTTCTATATTTCGTGTACCAGTTCACGTAACAAGAATGAATCCATAAATACTATTACAAATAATATACAAATGAAAAATAGCACGGGAAAGTCAGGCACGTAGCCAGGGGGCTAGGAGGCTAAAGCCCCTCCCGAAATTTTTCAAAAATAAATTTAAAAAACCGGCGACTTTCAACAAAATTTGGTGCTCATTTGGTTTGAACAAATCATTCAGAAAAACTTGAAGAAGGCTGTTTCTAACCACAAAAGGCAATGATCACGAAATTCAGTGTGCTTTTGCTCGAGCCAGTGCGAAGCGAACGACAATGAACGACTGTAATTGTTGCTGTAGTAATCTGTCGAGATCAGTGAGTAGCAAAAGCAAAAAGTGGTGCTCCAGCCAAATACGGTGATTATAAAATTATTATAAAAATTATAAACTTAAAACACATGGTTGTGTGTGACAATGCTATAATTAAGATTGTAACCCGCCAGGGTAACAATTTTGCACTGGGTGGAAATATACCCTTTTTTGCGTATACACTCCGTAGAGTGTATTGTTTACGTAAAATTATGCTCACCGCTGTTCGGTACCGTTCACATTTAGTTGTAAATTTTTGTTCATTTTCGCGTTTGTGAACGGTTTTATTCGTACAGATAGGTTAGATAATTTTTGTTTTACGTTTGTGAATTAGTAACATAGGGTTTAGGTAGGTCTCCGCTCTCCTCTCGCTGTAAAAGTCATTGCTAACTATGCTGTACCATGGCAATGACAGCTATGCGGCGGTGTGTTTTTTGGTGGTTGTTTGGTGGAGTGAAAAGGCGGCCATCGAGATGGGGAGAAAGTGACGGACCACGGCTTCAAACAGACGTCGAGATAAGTGTTCTCTTTTTTTCGGGACAGTTCCCCGCCACTAGAAGAAAGAATTCAGTGCGCGCGTGCGACGGCGATATAAAACCGTCGAATAGTGCCGGCCCGTGGTTCGGGCACTAGTGAAGTGAATGGTGTTGGTTCGCCGAAGTGGGACAGCTAACCGTAAAGGAGCATTCTCGCGTCCCCGGCTAAAATCCAAGGAACCGTACACCGACCGTTCTCGCTATAGAGGATAAGTCGAACGAGCCAAGCTCTCCTCTATAGCTAATAGCCAAGGAGAACGAAGCAGGGCGGACAAAGGTTCCCCCTGGGAAGTTTACTGCGGTAACTTCCGGGATCGTTTACGGCGAGTAGACGATCCGGCGATTCGTCGCCAACGTCGCTAGGGAGGTTCCAACAAAGGAGCCAAGCTCACCTCCCTAGCTAAACGCCAAGGACCGCTGCCGGAGCAGCCAGCTGGGATACCAGTAGACAGACCAGGCCGTTGTTGTCCCGGCCGTACGGAGAAACCCGCCCGCCAGTCCGCCAGCAGTTACAAACGAAGCAGCGTAGTATGCAGTGAAGGGGATCGGTGGAATAAAAATTGGTAAATTTAATTTGTTTGTTTACTTTTTTTGTTGTTACGAAAATCCGAAATTCTGTAGAGGCACCTAGGCCGCCCTGAAAAGAAGGGTTCGCCGGGCAAACAAGAACCCGAGTAGTGGGCAAACCCCTACTTACAAGATCCTCCTATGTACGGACAATGAGAAAATCAACGTTCCGCTACATCGGATACCGCTTACTCGCAGATTAATGTCGCATTTGGGAGAAATGGAATCCATTAGGAAGGGAAATTATTGAGGGCGAGAAGCAAGGAAGAAATTAGATATTCGCGAACATAAAGATAGCAACTACAATAATGACACGGAAATGTACAATAGCGAGATAGAAATGAACAACTCCCCCCAAGACATAGTTGGTGAGGAAAAAAATATTTCCAGACCTCGTAACCAGGTTTCCACGTGCAATGGCTAAGCGCTTGCGCGAGATTTGCCGGACAAGCATTTAAAGTCGTTATATTATTTTTATTGTTTACATAAGGAAATATATAAAAGACCCACGACCCCGTTTGTTATTGAATTGCACACAATTCTGAATTTTTGTATTAGATCAGTGCACACTGTGCACTCTGTACCTTGTATTGTGCTACACAAAAAGTATTTCAATTTATCTGAGAACGATTCAAAAAGTGGTAAAACAATAGGCAATCACGAAGAGCGACTAAAATGTTGGGACTGATTGAATCTATAAGCCAATAAGTTGGGATAAGTGTTTCGATTTCATGTATTCAGTATGTGATAGTCTTTCGTTCTGTTTTTGCTCGTCATGGAATAAAATGAGAGAAATAATATAAGATAAATAAGAGAGAAAAGAGAGAAAAAAATCAACCAATCGAAATCGACTCAAGATCACTCCTATCTTTTCTATACACTCAACACTCGTGTTTTCGGAATTACGCTCTGATCTTCTCATTTCGTCTTCGTTATCCGTACAACTTTGATGCGGTGGTGCAACAACTTTAATTGAAACTTTTTCCCAAATAGTGGTAAAACAAACCTGTAATCAGACAAACATTAAAACTTTCTTCAAGAAATCGTACATCTCTTCCAATCTTGATGATGATTGTTAAAAAATCAAGAGCTAATTATTTTTATTCAAAAACAAATCAATTACTGAGCAGATTAATGTCCACATATTTGTTTAACAAATTGACGAAAAGTTTTGCGAAAGTTTCACAGGAAGCGGATAATTTGCTGTAATTTAAAAACAGACAACTCTAAAAGAAAGCCTCTTCGGCAAATTAGATATAAGTGCGATGTGTTCTCTTCCATGTGTCGGAAGCTTCGAGTTATTTTGTTGGTGTCATCAATGTTATATTTACCAAATTTTATGTAAATTAGAAGCATTCACTAATCAGTGCTAAGTAATTTTCTTTCGATTAGTGAACAAGTTCTGAGCAGTTTCGCTCAGTAGATTAAATACTGAATAGTTTCCATTAGTGTTCAAAAACCTATGAAATCTGAAATAAAACCTTCAACTTTCCAAATATAATATTTAACTATTCTAGGTAATCTTCTCAAGTTTCAACGGTTTTGCAAGATTGCTGAAAGTCAATAGAGCTTTATAGTGAAATCAGTAGTTTTTTGCACTCACTATAGATTTTGACTTTTACTATAGTTTCAGGGATCTAGGAAAATCAATCTACGATATTTTCAATTCGTAAGTCCAATGATATAAAAAGTATCTAAAAACAATCTACTTAAATAAATAAATAGATAGTTGTTCTCAGTTGCCTGATAATATTGTCGAAGGTAGTCTTTAACTCATTCCCCACGAGAGTCAAATAAAAAAACCTGTTGTAATCCACCTAGTGGTGCAATTGTGCCTTTCTCATTTGTCCAAATTACGATTCCATGGCTGGTTGTATTCAATACAATGATGGAAATGTATATTACATATTCAGTATGATTTGAACATACATACAATGGATCGACAGCCAAGATCTTGAGATACTATGAGTCGACACTGAAACATCGATTGAAACCAGCGGCGTATCAAGGAGGAAGATTCGGGAGGTCCGGACCCTGCCAAAAAATTTCAACCTATTCAGAAAATTTAAACTAGCTTTAATTTTAAAGTAGCAACCCCTCATTGCATACTACTACCTAATCCTTCATAGGTAAAAAATAGACCGGGATTAGGTTGACGATTTTTAGAGTGTTTGCTTAATTTTTCTATATGAGAAAGGCAAAAATATGCCAAAGTCCAAAAAAAGTCAATTTGCGTCAAAATTATTTTTTCGAGATTTCATCAAATCTCAACGTTTCATGCATTTTAAAGTCATTTGACTTAAAAAATGCAAATTAGATTTTGAAATTGTCCCCTGAGATTTTTTAATTTCAGCTTATATGGGAATTTGCTGTGTGGTCGCACTCTTCAACCTGTAACTCCGGAACAGGAAGTCCAACCAATAAAAAAATTAATAGTAGCCGATGGGAAGGTTGTACTTTTCATTTGAGACTAAGTTGGTGCAAATCGGTTCAGTCATCTCTGAGAAACAGAGGTCACATTTTTTTCCACATACACACATACACACATACATACACACAGACATTTTCCGATCTCAACGAACTGAGTCCTTCTGGGCCGGGATTAGGTTGACGATTTTTAGAGTGATTGCATAACCTTTCTATATGAGAAAGGCAACACATGTGTTTTCTCAGGATTGTTATGATTACAACATGATCAGTATCATTTAAATTGAGAATTTCATAAAGTTGAGTTAACGCAAACTTCGGATGAAGTCTCAGAACTAGTAATAGTGTCTAGCTACTGTTACTGGCCTGATCATGAAAATAGGAGTTGAACCTATTTTCCGCATCTACAAATTTCTGCCTTATCAGAAGATTTGAAGCATATTTCGACAGTCACTTTGTTCGGACACTCTTTGCAGCGGTAAACTCTGATTTCACACTGATATATTCCTATCCATGGAGACAACCTTGACGTTGGTTTCGCTCTCCTGATTAGCAAATGCGTGAAAAGTTTCGTGAGACGGGTTTTTGGATATTTTTCTACTCATTGCAATTTAGCGTCTTCTACACCTTGTAAAAGTATAGTCTAGAATGCATAGCATTTTCAAGCAGCCCTAAATACTTTGAACTCTTGAATATTCATTTTTGTAACTAGAGAAATTTCTGACTTGTAATTTAATAATAATCAAATTTAATTCGTCGATGCACCTTTCTTGTAACAGACAACATATTTTTAGGGTTTTGTAGTGTCTATTGTCTTAGTTTCGGAATTGTTTTCACTAAGAACTTTTCATAATTACGTTCAGTTTCCAGTGACTATCTCAATTCATCAGAATTAATACATTTATGCAATAATTTTTAAGCCCCTCCCGAAACAAAATCCTACCTACGGGCCTGGGGAAAGTGTCAAAGATCTGAGCAGAATTGCAAGAAAGTGGAATTGATCGGGATATCTTCTAAATTTATGAACCTATTTACGAGTACGCAAGACAAATCGAACATAATACACTATGAGTCAAGGATCAACTCACAAACCAAACATTGATATATGAATAATATCCTGAGTTTTCTGAAATTGTTCACGTGAAAGAATTAATGCATAAATTTTATTTTATTGGCTTTACTATGAAAGAGCAAACGTGTCATTATGAACTATTACACGAGCATGAATGATTATCTTCACTAATACGCAGAATTATGAATCAGTTTACGAGGCATGAATTATTCTATGAATATTTCTCGGCACATGGAAAATAAATTATTCCCAAAATCGTGAATAAAGTGTCATGAATTCTGGAACAATCACCTTTTTACAATCATGAACAAAAACCCAGGACCATGAATAAATATCATGTGTTCTTTTAATTTTGTTCAATTTCCCTTTAGTAACGCCCGCATAACATCTTCACAAATCCTCGCCTAGAACGACCATGCGATCATTCTTCTCCCTTTCTGCTAGCTATTTGGTCGTTCTAGGCGAGGATTTGTGAAGAATTTTTTGCCTGCGTCGGCGGTAAAACATGATGATGAGTTATGTTCTACCATAGACCATGCGGTAGACTTGGGTGCAACGCCCAACTCCTACTCTGCAGAAGGCAAAGAATTCTTCACATTTCCTTTCGATCATGCCCATATGAGCCTGCCTAGTTCTAGTTTTCCGTTCTAAGTTTATAACTGATTCGCTCTAGAATACCTATCTGTCTTTCAATTTCATTGCTTTCGTTTCTCTTAGTCTCAAATTTGCCGAAAATAGCCAACAAAATCGATACAGTAGAACCTTGCGGCAATTAAAACATAGTAACATATTCTGGATATTTTCTCGTGAATCATTCATCTGTCAAATCATCTGTCGGAAGAAGACTCGGTCCCCCGAGTACACGGAAGAGCAGATAGCGCTCGTGAAATCGCAGTGCCGGTGGATGATGAAGAACTACCGCGGTACGTATTTAGTGCTGGACCACAAAAGTTACTTTCCGCTTTCGAAGTCCCACATTCCAGGAAATGACAGCTACTATTCCAGCGACAAGTCGGCCACACAGAAAAATAAAATATAAGTTTAAGCATAAATTTGAAAAAAAAAGTTATACTGTACATCGCAATATCGGGCAAAGGGATTTTAAAGCCGTGGTTCAAGCCGAGCAGTCTTGCCATTAATCAACGAGGAATTCTTCTACCGTTTCTAAAGAAGCTTCATGCGGATGGGAAGTCGGTCTACTGCCGGACAAGGCGTCTTCCCATTACGCCAGGAAGATGCTGGAGTACCCGACCAACTTGCCCCAGTGCCGTCCAAATTGAGGATTTTTTCGGCTCCCTCACTGCCCGAGTGTACAAAATAGTTGGCGGGCCAATGATACGAAACGGTTGACCACCAAGATCCGGAATTGTATCCGGAAGATGGACGTCAGTGCCGTCCAGCGTCTTGCGAGAGAATCGCGACTAAGTTGCGTCGTACGGCTGACCAGGACCTCTTCTCCAATATTCATTGAAGTTTTTTGAAGAATAAACATTATATTAAAAAAATACTGAATTTTCTGATTTTTTACTACATAACTAAAAAAATCTCATTTTTTATTGAACACCCGTATACTGTGAAATTCGAGTGATCAAAATCCGTATAATTCAAGTCCAACTAGAATAAAAGAATCTGATAACATTCCGCCAATTTTTTTTCAGCAGATTTATTTATACATTAATTTTGAACGAAAACTAAATGTTTTCAGTCATGCGGCGCCATATATACGAGCGATCCAAGAGTAGACGTCTAACCATTTCCACGTCGAGGAGCGCCGAGGCGAACACGATAGCTCGCGATAAAATTGTCTGATACGGGAAACTCAATAAGTTTTGTAAAGCTTACCCAGGTAACCAACAAGCATTAGTGTATGCAGTAAAATAGCATATAATTTGCATTTCAGATGCTACTTGCAGTATATTAGCATTATTTATGCATAACTGTTGTTAATCAGCATTCCAAAAACTGCTTAAAAACTTCTTGCATTTTTATGGCACAGCTGTAATGTAGCCGTATATTTTGCCAAAAGTGACTTTCAAATAGCATTTAAAACGACTTAAATGCTTATCAGGTAGCCGTTAAAACGCATTCTGCATGCTTATTGGTTACCTGGGTAGACTTGTAGTTAGTCAAAAAACCACAAAAAATGGAAAAAAAAGTTCGAGTTTCGGAAAATGGGTTCATGAAAACCAAAAAATTTCATGTTTTACTGTAAAACTCGCTCACTTTTCTTCAAAATAATAGGGAGAATTTTTTTTTAATTCTGTTACTACCTAAATTGTGCATTCTTATAAAAAATCAAGTCAATTCGATGATTAGTTTTTCAGTTATCGTGTTCGTTAATTTGATTAACGCGGTTCCGAGAAAAACGCTATTAAAGGGTGTACCACATCAAATTGCAACACGGAAAAAACGCTGTAGAAAATGACCCATTGGGTAATTTCTCTTGATAATTTGGGTAGACGTAGTTTAGAGTGTATTGTTTACGTTGTATTTTAATCGCTGTCAGTTTTCCGAAAATTGTTGCCGATAGATTAAAATAAGCATGTTCACAGAGATTGCTGGAAACGATTCTAGAGGTTCAATACTAAAAATGAAGCAGATAAAAGAGAAGTCGTTTTTTGCGCACTTCACCAGACGCCTCCTTTAAATAAGCAATCTCTTAAAAATCAATTTGGCATATCTGACTCTAATAAGAAATTAAATCATGCTTGGAATTTATTATTCTTGCTAAAATCTAAGCTGTATTTGTTGTTTAAAAAATAGACACTTTTAGAAGCTTCATTGAAATAAGGTAAAAACAAATTTTGGATATTTTGGATATTTTATACTCAAATATCGAACAATACACTCAAAGGTATAACAAATCAGTATATTATAAGATTAGAGAAAAACCCGTTGCTAATTAGACTGATTATGTAGACCAGTGATTTTCAACCATTTTGTACCATGTACCCTTTTACCCTTTTCCAAATATTGATCTCCATCGTGTACCCCTTTCTGAAAATTGATTACATCATAGTAAAAATAATGAAAATTTTATTTGGATGAAAACCGCACTTTTTCAATTTGAAACCATACAGCCAGCATCTTAATTCTTGAAACACTTAAACAATATATACATATATATATATATATATATATATATATATATATATATATATATATATATATATATATATATATATATATATATATATATATATATATATATATATATATATATATATATATATATATATATATATATATATATATATATATATATATATATATATATATATATATATATATATATATATATATATATATATATATATATATATATATATATATATATATATATATATATATATATATATATATATATATATATATATATATATATATATATATATATAAAAGACAATTATCAAACGGGAGTGTTAGAATAACGAGTTAAAATTTACCCCGCAAAAATCACCCCCTACATACACACCAAAAAATAATGAAATTTAAGCAACATGTAAATCAATACAAATGTAAACATACAAATATTGAATCAAAAATTTAAGTGAAAATTACGTTAAAATCAATGCACTCAATTGGAGCATCAAAAAGCATACAATTTTACACTTTCATTCGTGTAGTATTACATGTCATTCATTTTACAGCAATATATTGAAGTGCATTGGTTTTCCGTTTAAAGAAACTGTAATTTTCAATCCACGTGTAAAATTATTAAAAAATTCGTTGTAGAAAGCACGACAAGTCGTGTGTATTTATGGTGGAACATAATTTTACATGTAAATTCATGCTCCAAATATGTGCATGAAAGTAAAAATAAAATTACAAAAAATTTTTTTTCTTTGTGCGTCTAATTCACCCCGGAGTTAGGGATACCACATTGAAATCTGTGTTTCGATCAAAAAAAATATCTTTTTGCCATATATGATGACTAAAACCGAGAAAAAAATCTGTGTTAAATTACCAAAAAATTTGTGAAAAATCACAATATTTCCAAAAATCTGTGGAAATCTGTGAAATTTTAATCAAAAGCCAAAAATCTGTCATCTGTAAAAATGAATCTGTGATCAAAAATTGTGAAAAAGAATCTGTTACATTACAGACAAATCTGTGAATATGGTAACCATGTCCTGAGGGTGAATTCACTCCCGGTTGAAAACCACTGATGTAAACTATTGGTATACGGTACCAATGAAATCAATTGATTACATAATTATGATGAAAAATCAAAGTAATTCTTGAACTAGTCTCATTATGTTAGTTTGTTGGAAACCACGCCATTTTGGGGCAAACTGAGTTAGATATGCCACATTCTTTATCTGAAAAATCTCTACAAAGTGGCATTTTCAGAATTTTGAAATTCTACTTGGTTACTAAGATATAGCGAATGAGAAATTATTAGTTTTTTGCTTCAAATCACTATATCTTCAGATTTGCTCAAGTTATATTGAAGTTTTAGATGTTTTTATACGTAAAAATGTCTGAGGAACACAATGGCATAAAAATTTTCAAAAGAAAAATACACGAGTTGCGAGAAAAACACAGTTTAAGTTTTAAACTGAAATTATAGCATATTCGAAGTAAGTTACGGTAGTAGGCGCAAGGAAAAATATTCGATGCGTAATTTTTGTGTCAATCTTCCTTCTTCCTTGTGTTAGAAACGATTGAATTTGACCGCAATATAATTCAAAAGGGTCCGATCTTACAGTGTTATGTGCTGTCCTGATAAATACTGGTTTCTTTGAACAATTTATGGCAAGTGTTTCCGGTGAAGTTTTCCTGCCTCAACTGGAGTTACTGGAAGAGATTTTCTCCACGAAGCATCAAACTGTGTTACGTGTGAGTGGTCGAGCAACTATTGCAGACAGCTTCAAGGAGTCGAAGATGGACCTGAATGATAAGGGAGTATTTCCATTTTTTTCTTATTGACCATTGTTATTAGTTGTATGGTAATTTCGGGAGAGATGCCGAGTAGGGGTAAGATGCCGCACACTCTGTATCTCGTATGTGGGGTCACTTTTGTGCGGAAATGCGATATTGTGAGTTTGTCTTTCGAGGAGTTACAGCACTGGATATGCAAAATAATCCTTAATATTGGCTCACGAAGGTTTTATTATTTATGCGATCAGTTGCTGATGTTCTAGAGCGAATTAGTCATGACAATGGCACTAGACTTAGATATAAACCTGCTGTCAGGAATTGAAGGTTACATCCGCGAGTTTCATTTTAAGCTCATAACTTCTATAACGTATAATCATCAATTGAACAAAAATAACCATTCTACCACGTTCCAATCTATTTGTACTAAAACTAGGAAATAATCACATATATTTTTTTCTCGAAATAATCTCCCAATGACAATGAAAGTTTAAAGCACAGGTGCATGCTAATGCTGATTTTATTTTTGGATCGCGGTCGCTCTAGGTTCGCTCTGAACTTTCATTTTAATATGGCTTTTATAAATATTAGAGCGAACCTAGAGCACCTGGGATCTAAAACCGAAGTCAGCATTAGTTTGGAGGAGAGCGAGTAAAGGCGCTTTAACCTAGGCTTAATGAGCCAGGGCAAGGTGTAAATACCTCTGTCCCATCCCAAAGGACCAAAAGGAGTGACATTAACCTTCTTAGCAAAGTCACTCCCAACGTTTTATCCTAACCCCTTATAAACTGAAACGGTCGGTACGGTTGTCCTCGTTTCTTCCTCATTCAAGTTTCAAAACGATTCGTTGGTTGAATTGTTCATTAAATGAATAATTCAATTGTCGTATAATATTGAAACATCTTCAAACCCAACTCTGCACAGTAGGCCTGGCCGTTTTAATATTTGCGACATATTGTAATATACTTCAAATATTAATGTTGACAAGAAAAACACTAAAGAATATCTGCAGTGTTTTCCAGGATGCTTTTCAATACTGGCTGTGTAGGGGTTAGAATAGAATAGAATAGAATAGAATAGAATAGAATAGAATAGAATAAACTGAAATTATAGCATATTTGGCAACACTGCAACCAAAAGTTACTATTTTTTCTAGATTCCCTGACTCATTTCCTTCAAAATGCCTCCAACCGATTGTTTATAGACTAAATTAAACCAAAGATATGAGCCATGCAAATTTTGTCATCAATACACACTTATGACACGTGTGAGTGCGACTTTTGTTTACATTTTTAGTAAAAACTCGCAATGCAGTTCACCGATCCTTGTAATATTTGGGAGATTAATACAGAATAGATAGAAGCATCAATTGTCTTCTCTGAATTGGTTTTACCATTGATAAGTTACAAGATATTCAATCCCAAACTTTAAAAATCGTTTTTCTCGAATTGTGCTAAAAGGCGCTTGTCATAAGATAGCACAACAGCGACGAAATATGCATTAGATTATGTCCCTCTGTAGGCGATATTCTATGTCAGTGGTCAGTATCCAATGGATGCTGTCCATGCATGCTATCTTGTTCGCCTTCCAAAAATGCAGCAGTAGGCCACAGAAGGGCATCCAATGCTCCATGTACCTTGTAGATATATTGCAACTGAAGATATTTAAATTTAATTTTGCGGATAGAAGTTAGCAATTGCGAAATCTTCAAACAAAGATTTCTCAAATTGTGAGTACAGATTTTCGGTAGCACGTAAATGCATAAGTAATAAACCTATTTTAATCCACCTAGCGGTGCAATTGTGCCTTTCTCAATCATGAATCACGAGAATGTGAAAATTTTGAAAAAGAAAAAACAGCCATGGTAATATTGAACTGAAAAAAGGTGCGAAATCGGCAAAGTCCCAAAAAGTCGATTTTTATAAAAAAAAAATTTTCGAGATAACATAAAATCTCGACGTTTCATGCATTTTAAAGATGTTTGGCATCAAAAATACGAATTCGATTTCTGAAATTTCATGAGGTTCCCCCTTTGAAAAAAAAAATTTGAGTTCCGGCTTATATGGGAATTTCATATGTGACCGGACGATTTAGTCTATATTTCCGGACCCATATAAGCGATCCGTGCGAAATTTTATTGACATCTATGGGGATATTATAGCTATCATTTGGGACTAAGTTTGTGAAAATCGGCCCAACCATTTTCGGGAAACTGATGTGAGTTCGTAAATTTTGAAAGATGGCCGCTTTTCCCGGGCACTTCCGGAACCGTCTATGGTGGTCAATGTAGTCAACGAAAGTTTGGTTGGCCGTCGGTGACCTAGAACAGCAAATTTAAGTTGTTTGAGAGACATTTTAGCGAAATTTTTACCTTTTTTGCTTTCATCGGAGTATCGGTTTGAATCACAATTTGCTATGTGATCGCACACCACAACCTGTAACTCCGGAACCGGAAGTCGGATCGGGATGAAATTAAATAGCCATTTACGGGGACGCAATACCTTTCATTTGAGGTCAAGTTTAGTCGAATCGGTCTAGCCATCTCCGAGAAACCGATGTGACTGTTATTCTGAATTTAGATACTTCCGCCGGGGCTTCCGGAACCGATGATGGTGGCCAATGTGGCCAAATAGACTTTGAATGGATGTTAGTGACCTAATACTACAAATCGAAGCAGTTGTGGTCATATTTTGGAAAATTTTTCACCTTTATACATTCATTGCAGAATTTATTAAAATCGACATTTTCTGCGTGTTCGTACTTATCACCCTGTAATTCCGGAACCGGAAGTCGGATCCATTAGAAATTCAATAGCAGCCTATGGGACCGTTGCACCTTTCATTTGAGACTAAGTTTGTCAAAATCGGTTCAGCCATCTCTGAGAAAAATGAGTGACATTTTTGGTCACATACACACACACATACACACACACATACATACATACACACATACATACGCACACACAGACATTTGCCGAACTCGACGAACTGAATCGAATGGTATATGTCACTCGGCCCTCCGGGCCTCCGTTAAAAAGTCGGTTTTCAGAGCAATTGCAATACCTTTCTATTGAGAAAGGCAAAAAGGTGCGAAATCAGCAAAGTCCCAAAAAGTCGATTTTTATAAAAAAAAATTTTTTCGAGATAACATAAAATCTCGACGTTTCATGCATTTTAAAGATGTTTGGCATCAAAAATACGAATTCGATTTCTGAAATTTCATGAGGTCCCCCCTTTGAAAAAAAATTTGAGTTCCGGCTTATATGGGAATTTCATATGTGACCGGACGGTTTAGTTTATATTTCCGGAACCATATAAGCGATCTGTACGAAATTTTATAGACATCTATGGGGATATTATAGCTATCATTTGGGACTAAGTTTGTGAAAATTGGCCCAACCATTTCCGGGAAACTGATGTGAGTTCGTAAATTTTGAAAGATGGCCGCTTTTCCCGGGCACTTCCGGAACCGTCTATGGTGGTTAATGTAGTCAACGAAAGTTTGGTTGGCCGTCGGTGACCTAGAACAGCAAATTTAAGTTGTTTGAGAGACATTTTAGCGAAATTTTTACCTTTTTTGCTTTCATCGGAGTATCGGTTTGAATCACAATTTGCTATGTGATCGCACGCCACAACCTGTAACTCCGGAACCGGAAGTCGGATCGGGATGAAATTAAATAGCCATTTACGGGGATGCAATACCTTTCATTTGAGGCCAAGTTTAGTCGAATCGGTCTAGCCATCTCCGAGAAACCGATGTGACTGTTATTCTGAATTTAGATACTTCCGCCGGGGCTTCCGGAACCGAGGATGGTGGCCAATGTGGCCAAATAGACTTTGAATGGATGTTAGTGACCTAATACTACAAATCGAAGCAGTTGTGGTCATATTTTGGAAAATTTTTCACCTTTATACATTCATTGCAGAATTTATTAAAATCGACATTTTCTGCGTGTTCGTACTTATCACCCTGTAATTCCGGAACCGGAAGTCGGATCCATTAGAAATTCAATAGAAGCCTATGGGAACGTTGCACCTTTCATTTGAGACTAAGTTTGTCAAAATCGGTTCAGCTATCTCTGAGAAAAATGAGTGACATTTTTGGTCACATACACACACACATACACACACACATACATACATACACACATACATACACACACACAGACATTTGCCGAACTCGACGAACTGAATCGAATGGTATATGTCACTCGGCCCTCCGGGCCTCCGTTAAAAAGTCGGTTTTCAGAGCAATTGCAATACCTTTCTATTGAGAAAGGCAAAAAATGTAGTAGCTTGCGAAATACTGCATGATACCACACCAGTTGAACTTGACCTTGAGACCAGACAAGGAACCAAAGCTTTTATCGATGCTCTGCAGGCGCGATCCAGTTGTAGGAGTTTTAATTTGCATCCAAATGTCACTAATATGATATATAGACACCAGTCTCCACCACATGCTATGCGTTTGGAAAAAAAATCTTCGTTGGAACAACCCACCAACAGGCTTGCACACTTTCGCACCTTAAAGTTAACTCGTCTTAGCACTTTTAAGTATTAACATTTACTTTTGTGCAAAATCAAACAAAACCAAGGATGCCGATACAACATCTCTTGGCGTAATGCACCGCACGATGTGTGCATGTATGTATGAGCAGAACACGCTCGAGTGGAGCCGAAGAAGAGTCGCGCATGAAAGTGAGACACTTGAATGTCAGTCGGTAGAGGTCCGCCTCTACTCATCATTTAAGGGATTATTTTTCAAGTTCGTCAATCGCTCGAAGATATGAACTGTCCTAGATTCTATATTGCAACAAACCCATATCTAATCGACGTGTCATCAATTTCTAGCCGGTCTCAATTTTTATCGACAACTCATTTGCATTACAATCGATCTGGATGGCTTTTTAATTTATCTCAATATTATGGCAATTACTCGTCTACAAAGACTACACGTTTGCAATGTACCGAATAAGCACATGGTGACGACAGGAATAGTGATGCGGGTTGGCATTGATTTTTGCGTTATAGGACACATACTCAATGCATCAATCATTCTATTTGCAACGTAGTGATGCACATCACTCATGCCTAAAGCGCAACAATCTGTGGGAAATATGCATTGGAGATTGTGCCACCATAAGCGACGAACCTGGCGATTAGATGTAATTGATGTCGCACAAGCGAAATCGCATCCATGTCACGCTATGAAGGTCCTGCCAATTAAAAATCGACCGTGATAATCAAAATCCTGCACAATTCAGTTCCGCAAATCGTCAGATCATTATCACTCATCAGTATTCACGACTGCCTTTAGAACGTTCTAGCAGAATTTCGGATCATACCAATCAGAAATTCCTCGCACAGTTCAGTGCAAACCTGCCGAATAGTTCAAAGTCACGATACTGTGAAACACCAGTTATCACGCGCTACCTCTGCACAATCCTTGACCTGGTTTTACTCACTCATGCTGGCATATAGGTACCTGTACCTAAAGTCCAACCGGCGGATGTCTAGTCATAGCTTTTAAGAACAAAACAACATCTCTCAAACAAGCAAATTAACGACAACAGCAAGGCGAGTCTTGAAAATATGTTCAAATCCTCCTTAATGATAGATGAACATTTTTGCCAATAAAGTTCAGAAGCCATCGAACCATCATCGTCGACTAGAGAAGGCTACCAGCAACACCCGACGGTGAAACAAAATCAACGAAGGAAAAACATGGTTGACTTTTGGATACAGCTGAATAGTGCCAGGCAGTGCAAAAAACGCATCGCATCACTAGATTCTCACAACAGAACACACCATTAGCTCATAGAACGTATTCGAAGATCTCTACACACGTGAGATTAATTGAGCGCTTCATATAGCAGCAAGCGAAGCTATGCACTGATACAATGTTAGAATTCAATTATTAAAGATGAATCTTATTGTCGGTGTCTAACCAGTTTGATGATAATCTATAAGAATACATTTTATAGAAAAGCTAAAACAGCTATCAGATTATAGAATATAATAGAGTTGGCAAATGCATAAGTAGTTTTAGATTGGAGATCATACCAAAACCAGGGCGCCCTAGAGAATAACATCAAAAGTCCGATGTCATTCGTGGATCGCATTATCAAGTACCTAAAATACAACAAGTATAGGGATGCTCAATTACCCCATTCAACATAATGCAATAATGTGAGCTCTAAGGGTAGTTCACATTATTATTCTGATAACAGTTATGAACCATTTGCAAAAAGTCTACAAATTTAACATCACAGAGAACCGTAGATTAAACTAAATTGCACCCCGAGAAAATCCGAAGAAATCTTCTCTTTCGAAAAATTTGAAAAAGATCGTCGAACTGGGAAAAGGTACATCGAAATGTAGAACAATCGCAACTTTCCACTTAAACTATCAAAAAACAAACTTAGATAGATTCTTGATCTTGTCAACTGCATCCGGGCACTTTTCTTCTTCGTGTATCGTGTGATCCTAAGTTAAGGATTACTAATAGGAAAAGTTAATTGATTTTGTGCCGATTTCTTCACCTACACTTATCTTTAAAAAGTTATGCATGGGTGAATAACCTGGCACTTAGTTTATTTAGTCACTATTTTAGAGTAATAACCCTTTGGCGAGAACTGGAGTTTAACAAGATTTGATTTCATTTCAGATAAAACACTTTCGTGTTTTATCTGAAATCAAATAAATTAAAATTTTAATAAAATTGTGAACTGGATTCAATAAAAAAAATATTGATTCCCGACCAATGATATTTCTTATTAAATTTAATAAAACAAAATTATTGTTTTAAAAATTATTGTTTCGAAAAGGTATATTTAGACAACGGAAATCATTATTTTTTATTGATTTCACAACATTGTTATTGATATAATAATGGTGTCCTTATCGGAATAATATTTTTTGTACAATAAAAGAAGCTGGAGCAAAACAATATTTTGAATGAATTAATAAAAGCACTGATCAAAACAATAATACAATTATTTATAAATAAAAATAAGTTATTGGTTTATATATTTATTTGTTGTAAATTTATTACTCTATAGTAAACCATAAATAATTATAGTAAAAATTATAATAGTTTTACAGGTGAATTAGAACTGCGAATAGAACGACTTCCTTTGGTTATACTTAGTTTCCTTAACCCAGGTCCTAGTTAGTATTCTGACAACCGATTCTAACTACAATCGATTGTGTCACTGGAGCTGGAATACTAACTGGTACCAGCCAGAGTTCCGGCTCATTCTCCGGCTGGACTTACTGGGAAGTAAATCCAAGAGATTATACTATCTACAGCGAGTACAACGGTGTTGATGGAGACAATAGCGCTTTACGCTCTATAGTAGAATATTTTTGTTGGCCTACCCTACCGAAGCTACGTACTTCTAGCACAGACTAACAGACATAACACTATCAGGGAATTCCCTCAAAAAACATCGATCCGACAATTTTCCCAGAACACTAGCTCCACCTTTTATTCACAGTCCCAATCACTTAGAATTTACTGGTGGGTTACCCCTCAGATTTGGGAACAATTTTTCACTAGTGGTCTATCCCCCATATGCTTGTTCATATGTCAGTGGCGCCATAATTTCAAATGTGGCCACAGTCCTAACTAAAAATTTATTTAAAATGACCGTTAAAGCGGGCAAAGCTTTGTTTTTGAGTGTTATGTCTGTTAGTCTGTGCTTCTAGTTCAAAGTTACTGTATCAAATACACTGCAATTTTCATTCACCTATGGGTCCACCTATGGGTCACTCGGGAATAACTGGCTTAATTTCAGTGACCTGCCCAAGAATTCAGCAGGTGTTAATTTTGAAAACCGATCCTTCAGTTCGTCAATGATGATGTGGATAGCCTTCTTGTTCGCTTCGGTCAGATAACCAGTTTGTTTATAATTTTTAATAATACCGCGGCCGTTTGAAGATGTCTTCAACAAATATGAGGCTATGAGCTTTTTACGAGATATTTTCAGTGGAAGATTCGTTGCAGCAGACGTTTTCGAATGCTGACATTTTATGCATTAACAGGGTGAGGTCACTATTAAAAATCGATGAATTAATGACTCCTTACCTCCTGGATAATTAGATCTGGATAGTGTTTATATGGCGACATCAAAAATCGCAAAAAGTTAATTCGATCTCTTTCATTTCTTACCTGTTTCTCATGCTATGAATTTAACCCAAAAATGCACTTGGATCTATCAGCCAGATGTGGAGATTTGATTAATTCCTCCAGCTCCTTCCGTTCAACAATTTTCAACGACTCGAGAGTGTAGCGATTATCTGAAAATGGTGTCTAGGTCCAACAAATCCGCCTCCTGTTTTTTCACTTTAAAATGGCCGACAGAATGTCTTTCTTGTAAGGTGTACACTCAAAACAAAATACGCATTATTTTTGCTACCTTCTCAATAATTTATTATGTAAAAATTTAAAATTTACTTTTGCTTTGATAAAAAAAAATATTTTGGAGCAATTTGTTTATTCGTTTAAAGCAATAAATAAAAATCGATTGAATTTAACAACAAATATGTTTGTTTAAAATATGCCAAAATTTTCGGCGTGTATATGTAGAGAATGCACAAACGAACCTTTCCCATGAAAATCGCGAGTGTCGATTACTAAAACGATATCGTTTGGAGTTAGCAAGGCTACAACAACGTGTTGAACAAACGTAACTACGAAAATAAAAAATGACCGCCGATATACTGGCTTTAGCAAATATTCAAAGTATTAACCATTTTGTATAAGGGATCATCCATAAATGACGTTGCATTATATGGGGGAGGGGGAGTAATGTATTTTGTGATGATGTGTGACGACAGGGGGTAGGGGGTCATGTCATGCTACGTAGCTTTTTGAAAGGGGAATAGAATAGAATTTTTAAAGAAATTTATGGTGACAAGGGGGGGGGGGCAGAGTTACCGTCAAGCTACGTAATTACCAGGGGGTATTTAGAGGTTTGTGACGAAATGCTACGATGGGGGAGGCGTGTGTTAAAAATCACTCAAAAAATGCTACGTCATTTATGGATGGTCCCTAAAGTGGCTTATTCAAACCTTACTGCGCACAGACAAATGACAAAGTCCTCGTAATGATATTGCGAAATCTTCAAAGTAACGTTTCATTTGATGAACTTTCGGAAGATTATTCTGTGTGTGCTACAACAATTGCTAAGTAATTTCACCGAGCAGTATTTGCAATGTACTATGCAATGGACGTCGTACAATCATTCAGCATACGCCCCCATTGTTAACACAACAGTATGGGGATAGAAGGATATTTATTATTGAGTGTTTCGAAGTTAGTACAGAGTCCGTCTAATCTTAAAGCTGGACGCTCATCATAGCGCTTACAAACTTAGGCATCTACAGCATTTTCAATTTTCCTGGCAGCAGATGAAACGGTTGTGTTCATCTCCAATGCATATACAGGACGATGCTCTGATTGTTTCATCGCCTAAAACTCAGTTTTTTCGATATTCTCTAATCAGACGATCTTGCTCATAAAAAACATTCAATTAAATCCGTTATATGTAGTGATAAACAAATCACGTCGCTTGGAGTTCACGTAAAACCCAAATTTAATTATCTTAGGGCCGATTTCTTCACCCTTGCTTAGCGCTTATGCCCAGTTTACATTAGTGCTGGTTGCCATCTGCTGGTGCCAGCATGCTGGCAACCAGAACGCTACCAGCATAATGTAAACGCTTGTCAGAAGCTGGCACCAGCAGATGGCAGGCGTTTACATTATTAGCGTGCTGGTTGCCAGCATGATGGCACCAGCAGATGGCAACCAGCACTAATGTAAACTGGGCATAAGCGCTAAGCGAGGGTGAAGAAATCGGCCCTAAGATAATTAAACCCTACATTAAGCCAGGTTTAAACGTACTGATGAACCTGGTTTAAAAGTTAAGCCTAAGACAATACGTGACAATCGGCTTCTTATTTTTCCTTCGACATTCTTCTTTTCGCACATTTTCACCCTGCCGAAATCTTCCGAACAGTGTTCCTATTTTTATTAATGAAAATGGAGTCTTGTTAATTTATTTTATGCCGGAAATATTTTGTATCTTGAATCCACTATATTTATGAAGGGCACCGTTTTTCCATTTAATGGGCGTTTAGTAAGGTTTGATGAAGCCATTATCTGAAAAATTTTAGATTATGGTGTGGTTTTTGTCTTATTTTTGTTAAAGTTAATCAACCACGTATACGGTAAATGCATGATAAATACTTGTTTCACTTTTCCGCACAATTTCTGTTCAATTTAGTCATATTTACTTTTCTAACGGTAATAATTTTATTTGTCAAAAATAATGACAATCTTTCCCATAAATATAGCAACACTGCTTAACATGATTTCGCTATCCCTGCAGTAATATTACGTACGGCGCAAAAAGTCAGAATCAACCAATCAGGAGCTGGACCATTCTGACGTAAAATTGGAATAAATACGCCCCCCCCCCCTTATTGTTACGTCTTGTCTTAGAGTTAAGCGAGGGTGAAGAAATCGGCCCTTAAATGAACAATTCATGTCGACTCAATTAGGACGGTTCGAAAATGGAATGAACGTCGTTGATTTGATTGTACGTTTGGCTTGTATATTAGGTGATTTTAACCGATCTATAACGCACTAAATGATTGTTGAAACAAGAAAACTATTGAAAACATTCTCCATTTCTTGAACATTACCATTGCATCAACACCCACGTCAAAGATTCATTCTAAATGTATCAAGTAAGTACGTTTCGATAACAACCCAGTAAAGTTCAACTGGAAAATCAGTCGGAATTCTAGCTGGTTCAAATTAGAATCGGTTGTGTTACTGGACCCGGAATACTATTTAGACCCAGCCAGCATTCCGGTTCATTTTACGGCTGAACGGAATTTAATGAATGGATTCAGTATGGCAACACAATTTGTTCCAAAGCGCCATCTGGCGGGCAGATAATCTCCAACTAATAGCACACAAACACGCCCCATACCAAATACCTACTGTGTGCAAATTTTTACGGAAATCGGTTAAGCCGTTTGGGAGTCTATAAATCATATACATACAAACTTTGACTTTTATATATATATATATATATATATATATATATATATATATATATATATATATATATATATATATATATATATATATATATATATATATATATATATATATATATATATATATATATATATATATATATATATATATATATATATATATATATATATATATATATATATATATATATATATATATATATATATATATATATATATATATATATATATATATATATATATATATATATATATATATATATATATATATATATATATAGATAGATAAATAGAAGATAGATTGGTATGGTAAACTAAATATTATTGTGTATTGTACTCAGGCAGCATGCGGTGCTTTGTTGATTTTTTATCCACCTTTCCGTTCCTTGTTATGCATAGCTATTTATTGGAAACCGCCTGTTTGTTAATTCTAGCTCATTGTTTGTAATAAGAATACCGTCATACCCGTATTTATATTGTTAATAAAACGACGGTCAATTTCCCTTCCTCTCAATAATGACTCCAATGCTTTAACTGCTAACCGTTTCATTCTCTTTTGTCTAGCTCAGCACTGGTTGTGGTTGGTAGCTCGCGCAGCCGAAATTTAACACAGCACTGCTCAATTTTTCCAATCCCACTAAATAAATCTGAATATTAATGATGCCTCAATTAGAAATCTGACGCAATTGCATATGACGCAACTTTAAATGTGATCTATTTTTATGTCATAATCGACGCATTCATAATATTTTATTAATAAATTTAATACTCCGTCATTTCAAACAAAAACAATTGTCACACGTACTATTTTTAAGTGTAGGAAATTTGAAGAAAATTTGAACTCGATGACTAAGTTTTCAGTGTAAGATCCCTAATAAAAAATATTATACACGAACTTTAACCCATATAGTGCAACGATTCCACATATTGATTGGATGATACCCCGAACAGGTCGTTAGGGTCTTGAATCATAAGATATTTATTAGGGATGCCATAAAATTACACGTCCCGAATCAAAAACACATCAAACGAAGAAGCGTGTATTTATCTCAAAAATTCTTCAAGGTCCGTCGGCTGTGCAAAAATCGTTAAGATAACAATACAATTATATTGAAAGTTCTGCTGATTATCCGCTGAAAACGTCGAGTTTTTTATCAAACATGTTCGGTTACCCAAAAAAGAAAAGAAGTTCGAGTGCCCTTTCAACCACTGGGTCTTTTTTAAATCGTTCAACTTGTTTTGGCAGCATATTCTTGACTTATAATTCCACGAAGCTTCGACCCAGTAAATGACGGACCTATTCTGAATTTTGGTGAAAATATGCGTAATTTAATTTTATTTGTGTGTGTGTGTCGTTTTCAAGATAATAGATAATGGGTCGATTATTTGTTGGTAAGAAGCGCGTGACGAACTGCAGTAAGGTTAATTTTATTTTAAGGTTGAAAATGAGTTTTACTTCAATTTTACTAGACAAATGTAATTTCACGGCGTTCTTGTAGATTTACATGTCGCACGTAATTTTACTGTTGGCATAATGTAAAATTACGTTTTTGAATAATTTGGTGTCCTGTAAAAATAGGAATGAACGCAATAATCGGTCATTTTGTTCGCTGGCATATGTCGGCGCAAAATGACGTGAAATTACAAGAGTTTTTCGAAGTGTGATACTTATTTTATCGATGCACCTCTTGTACACATTCGGGTTGTTCTTTGGCAGTTTCTGGTCATAATTTGATAATCTGTCATTCAAATTGTTGCTATCGATGTCTACTACATGTATCAATCGACAAATAAAGTTCCTGTTACACACTTCGAAAAACTCTTGTAATTTCACGTCATTTTGCGCCGACATATGCCAGCGAACAAAATGACCGATTATTGCGTTCATTCCTATTTTTACAGGACACCAAATTATTCAAAAACGTAATTTTACATTACGCCAACAGTAAAATTACGTGCGACATGTAAATTTACAAGAACGCTGTGAAATTACATTTGTCTAGTAAAATTGAAGTAAAACTCATTTTCAATCTTAAAATAAAATTAATCTTACTGCAGTTCGTCACGCGCTTCTTACCAACAAATAATAATTGATTCACATTCGCACACACCTACGGCTTCAATTTTTATTTATTTAGAAGACTAAGCTGTTCTTAGAAGTCAATATTGCGTTGCCGTCGAAACAAGTATAGAAATATAGTTAGAAAGATTTTAAGAACCAAATAGAACACGTTTTTGATAATTGTTGAATCTCGCGCTTGGTCAAGTATTCACATGTTCCCCTATATATCATTTTAACTAAAATATGGGTGGGTAATATCGGGGACATAACCGGAGTGAAGTAAAACACACTAAAACAAATCATTATCTTCGAATATAGAAACTGCTAAATATTCGAAAATTTGTATTAAAGCCGGATAAATTTGGATGCCGATACAAGTTTCCATTTAACCCACAATTCTTCGCAAGGTGCTTCATTGAGACGATGGCATCCATGATAGTCAAACCATTGAAATAGTCCCTATTTTGCTAACAATTATTTGCGCTAGCTTGACAGCAACATCCCATTGGGTATATGTGGCGTTCGTTGGATAAATGTCCAACACGTTGGTATGTTTCTCTCACTGGGTTGACGACGTCAAGTATTATTGCTAAAATACGGGCTTTGCATATATTACGAATTGAACGATTAAGGCACGTGAAATAGCTAGATAACAGAGGCTGTTTTGAGTGACAGACTGACGTAGTATTTTCATACGATCTTCAATCTTTCAGAAGATAGCAACTGTCGCTGTATTCGAATTAACAGGATAATGTGTATTCTACTTCACCACACCGGTTGTGTCTCTGACACTACCGATCCATCATTTTTATTTCGAACAGTACACTGTTATAGTTATTACAATGTAAAAATGTTTTCAGTTAGCAAATTTCATCCTTACACGTTAAAATGGTGATATAAATTAAATCGCCAGAATACAACTCAACGTCGCATTACTTTGAATAAATACCAAGGAAAATAAGCGACGAACTTGGTCATCCCAAGTCACGATCCCAAACGTGATACTGCTTACGCCTGTGTGCTGCTGGAGATTCATTCCCCACTTTCTTGCTTCAACAGTCGGGAAACTTGCGCAGCAGCCGATTCCAACGTAGGTAGGTAGTCGCTTCGTCATGGTCTTAGTCGTCGACGGCATCGTCGTAGTCATAGTGATCGCGTATACACACGAGACCAGTAGAACCACGACGGATGGTCCGTCTCTGTCCCGCAAGCAGCCGCGGCAACCGGGCTTTGCATGTATTGCCCGGTCGGTGTATGCAAAGCTTGCCACTTCGCTATAAAATCCCAGCACCCCGATGAGTTCACTTTTGTTTTCATTCGAGTGTCTGCCTATCTAGATAAGGAAAAGAGCGTCTCCGGAGCTCTAAAGTAAAGTTGCATTTTTCGTGGTTCAGCTCTTTGTGCTACAGTGCCGAACGAAGTGAACCCCACAAGGTAAGGACAAGATGGCACCATGGCCATTTAAAGGATATAATCTCGGCGGAGGATTCGTGATTTGCTCGTTGGCAAACAGTCAAATTAATTCTGGAGTGAACGCTAAAGTGATGTTATCTTATGTGAGAATGTTTTATGGACTTTATGTGAAATGGACTTTTTTTGCGAACAGTGCTTTTCTGTGATAAACCGTTGAAATGTTTGTCATGCAAATATGCCCAGGCACGAACCTAGCATATTAAATATATTTCTGCAAATAGCAACCAAAAGCAGTGCCCAATATGCCCGTAAGCGACAATTATTATGCAACATACAACCCAGTCGTGGATTATTCAACAAATCACCCAATCGATCCACATAGGTTGATGGGAAAGGAGCACAACTTGGGTCACCGGAAAAAAAACACAGAACAACGCGCGCTATTCAGCACGGCACACACGGAGCGGATGGGACGGCAGTTGAATGTGATTTCTTTTTTATAGACAAAATGTGAAAATGCACTTTTTTTTAAAATTGGACATTGTTGAATAACTTCATCATTATCTAACCACCAGGAAATGTACAGGTTTAGAACAGATCGCTCGATCTAAACAGGATCTGCTGATGATGTAACAATCTTCCCCTTCTTGGAATCAATGATTGACTGGTTGTGTGGAAAATACTGGCTGTGTGCTAAGTGATAGTTTTAGATGTGCTAATGAGAGTGAACTTTAACTGTTTGGAGCAATTTGAGCAAGTTATTAGCACCTAAAATTGCCTAAATTTTATCAGATATAGCGATACGGTGGCGATGATGAAAGTGAAAAAAAAACAACCGTTTCTGAGTAGTTGGCCTTCATCTTGGTATCGTACTAATTGGTTTACCTCTGTAACAGTACGTGTCGGTGTGTCATCAATGATTATCGATTAATCTGCAGCCGTAGTTTAATGCATTACACAATCGATACATAGAACGCAGAAAAAATCTGTTCATGAATTCATAAAAAATCGAGTTCGTAAAGTTAACCGTTTATGAAAATCGTGATCAAGTTTCTGAAATCATGAATAATGAACATCATACTCATGAAACTTTTTTGTGTTTTCACAAAACTAATTCACGCCTTGAAAATATATGGCGTTACATACGAACATTTGGTTGCGATTATGACTATAACTGTTTTTACTGTATTTTGAAATTAGTCATCACGATGTGAATTCCTGAATGAATATAGGAAAAAATAAGTGGAACTCAGCAGCACTATCTTGAACCTTGAACATATTTCGTGTTATGATTATATTTCTAAAAGATTACATACCCTACAATTTCAGTTTTATTACTCAAAAAGCCATGAGTGAACACTATATGGGATATGCACTTGAACTATATGCAATAGTTTTTTTCAGTTTTTTTGACCCAGTGCTACAAATATAATCCCATAGCTATATTCACAGAAAGAGTCGAGAATCCATTTATACGGCAATTATGTTTTCTGGTTCTGCTCAACTTCTAAACGTTATCAGTACACAATTACGGACGTGATGCAGCTGTATGTAGGTCACTTACTTGAGATTTAGTTTAATTTTCACTATTGATAGTTGTTCTACCTCCTCAACTGTAGGTGTGGTAGAAATTTGCTTAATGTCAACCGAAATATCACCTTTTCCCGTAGTACCGTCGCTTTCATTTTCCATTTTACTGCGAATCGAAGGTAAACGGTACTTATACTATTTGTGCAATGGATAAGAAACAAAGCGATAGTTGAAATTGATAGATTGATTCTATGATAGCTATAGCAAGGCGAAGCTAATATTCTGATGTGTGCAAGATGAGTAGGTTGACTTGAAATAATGAGATTTGATGAAATGCTTGACATAGTCACCAAAACTTCGGTAGAAAAATTTCCTTATGTCCAGAACTGCTCATCCAGGGTATGGATTATGGACTACGTCTTTTTCAGGACTCAATCGCTTTTCAGAAATAATTTAGCATAGAGAAATATTTAATTCTTCTAACATGTCTGGGTTCTCCCAGAAAGACCGTGTGCCAAATAGTTAAAAAAACGTAAACGGGGAACTTCTACACCCGAAAATCAAATTGATTATAGAAGCTCATTCGCTATTTTATCCAAATGTGAAGCTGAAAAAAATAGTTGATGATCTCCGACTTCAGATCCTTTCGTACAGAGCCTTCTACATTCTTTCCGGTAGTGAAAGCCTCTTTTCAGACTGGCCACAAACGACTTCACCTGCATCTCAAGGAGAATTTATATGAATTTTATTCATATGATTTCAAGGCGGTCTATTTGGCTTGCATGGCTGTCTTGAAAAGGACACCACAAGGTCAAAGTTTGGATGAAATATCCAACGAATTGTAAAACTTACTGGGCTTTACCCTTTCACAAATTATTCTCATGAAGAGAAAGGCTAACGGCACTAAGACGCGACCTTGCTCTGGAATTATCCAGGAGCTCTATTTAATTCGTTTTAAACGTACATAATGAGGTTAATAATCTGAAAATATTAGAAAATGCACACTATATGTTCCACGCTCAGATAAAATGGGAACATTATAGATGACATGGGGGCAGCTTTCAAAATCTGGCCCACTGTCGTAGATACCAAGGCTAAAAATTGTCATTTAGATACCAAATGTATGATTTGTGGTAATAACTCGCACACAAAGGACACTTGTCCAGTGAAAGAAACTATAGAATGTTTCAAATGCGCTAATTGCCGTGGAAACCATAAATAAAATTTCTGGGCATGCCCTATTCGAGAAAACATTTTAATTTCTCGTGCAAAGCAATAAAGGCAGAAAATTAAAAATTTATCTACTTCTTTAGGTACCTTTTAACAAAACATGTCTAAGCGTCTTCAGTCAATTCAAAACGGAACTTGTCTATCTATTCAATCTACCTATACAAGTTTCTTCTGTCTCAGTTACACCAACTTATAATGGTCCATCACCTTATGGCAGGTCACGCGGCTGCTTCCTTTGCTCCAATCGATCTAAGTAGCATTACGGAAGAAAATGTGAAGTTTTTGCAGCAATGTTTCAGTTGATGACTGCAATGCTGAATTCTACCACCATGTTTGAATCTTTTCAAACTGGATGCGAATTGTCATGAGTTTAGTTATGGTTTTGGATGTTCATTTACCTTTTTAAAATTTGAATGTTCGCTCACTAAACATATGCGAAGATGAATTTTTCAACTTCTTGGTGAATTGTCATGAGTTTAATTATGGTTTTGGATGTTCATTTACCTTTTTAAAATTTGAATGTTCGTTCACTAAACACATGCGAAGATGAATTTTTCAACTTCTTGGTGGTATATAGGGTGACCATTAGACTGCCCAGAAAAAATGATGAATTTTTGAAAACTCGATCAGCCCACCCCTGAGTCGATTCCTAGTCCCGCCAGGAATATTTGCTCCAAATTTGAAGCAAATCGGACAAGTTTAGCTATCGGACCAACATGCCTGAAGTTTGTATGGGATTTTCCCTCAATTACATGGAGAAAAATCCCATACAAACTCTAGGCACGCTGGTTCGGTAGCTAGACTTGTCCAATTTGCTTCAAATTTGGCCCAAATACTCCTGATGGGACTGGGAATCGCTTCAGGGGTGAGCCGGTGGGGGAAATTTTGTTTTCTTGTCATTCTAGTGACTATATCGGGCGAGTAAAAACTTAGGACAGTCAAAAAAGAACTGCCTCTTCCCGTCACTTATCAATCGACTGCGCCTTCTCCATAGGTTTTCCTCGGTTCAAAAGTTCTGTGGCCAGGTAGGTAGAGCTTCGGCAGTAAAAAAGTTCTGGGGGTCTGCCAGCCAGAGCTCTGCCAGAAAGTCTTTCATGAGAATTCCAAAACCGAGTTTTTTTTTCTGTATATACAAACACGCAGCTCTTGCTACACCACCATCAACGAAGGTTTCATGATGTTGTCAAAAAATTCTTCTTCCCGAAATGAGCTCACGAGACGAATTATTTTAAGATCATCTGTGCAGGACCGATAAGAAGTTTTTAGCACGTGATTGAAGTAATGCAGAAACATCAACGGTCGCAAATAGCTTCCCTGGGCTATTTCCGGATATTATAAAAATAAGTATCCGGCAATCTTCAATGACAATCATAATCCTTCGATCTGAGAGCTAGCATCGAAACAGCTGCAAAAACAACCGTTGATTATTATTTTCTCCATTTTTTCGACTGTTATATGAAAAACGGCGAACAGGTTGATGCAAATAATATGAGTTAGAGCGCGACACTTCCTGTTATGTGCTGCACCCGACAGGTTAGTCGCTGATCAGTTTCCAGGCGTGAAGTCATGTTAACCGTGGATTAAGTACTGCTTGCATGAACCCTGAAGTAGTTGCATGATCACCAGCTCCAAAGAGCGCTCAATGAAATTACTCCACGATAGTTATTGATGTTTCACCATTTTCCTTCTTATGGATTAGAAACATGTTCGCGGAGTTCCAGTGAAACGAAAAATGCCACCGACAAGAGATCTCAAGCAGAAACGAAGTTCCAGTGAAACGAAAAATGCCACCGACAAGAGATCTCAAGCAGAAACGAAGTCACCAACACATCAACGTATCTTCTCAGAGGCAGCAAAGGGAAATTTTAGATCCCAGATTGGATGATGATTTGAGGGGGTTTCCTCATTAGTCAGCTTCAAAAAATAGATTTTGCTGCTTTAATCGTTGTTGGCCATTCTTTATTTTATATTTCGATTATTGAGGTTTTAACCTTTACGAGTTTGCCTCCTTTTTCGAGTTAGACAAATCTCTAACCCTATGTGCGGGTGTGGGAATCGAATCTAGATGAGCTGCGTACAATCGGCAATCGATTTACCATTTACGCCATGCCCGTTCCTCTTGTTCGTAGATTCAACCATGCATTTATCACAAGAAGAGCTGTGTTGCAAAGCGTTTTGATGTTTGTGTTTGTAGTTTTTCGAAGTAACTAAAACTCTTAGTTTGTGTTTTTTTTGTTGGAGATGAACCACTTCGACCAGTATTTAGATCTATTGTGGTATTAGTTTGTGTTAATTACTGATGATATTTTAACGAACTGGTGCTATAATTTGAATTTTAAAGAAAATGTGAAAATTTGAAAATGCTCGGGTTTGCGTCCGCTTGGGATTCGAGAAGCATTTAATTCTTGGGATATTCTATAGACTAAAACAATGTTTTAGCTTATACGCGTCGTTACTGGTAACATCGAAGATTTTCCGGTTCCGTTTAAACAAAATAACAGTTTAGTTTTTTCCTTGAAAATTTCAGCCGGTTTGATTATTAGATAAAAGCAACATTAACTGAAAACGAAGTTCCAAGTTACTGAAGATGCATCAACAACAATATGAAACTGATGTTAAGATAGGTACTGCTAAGTTATTACTGCTTCCAGGATAGGCATTAAACTTAAAACTTTAAATCAAAAACATGTCGCGTTTGAGGCCGTACCAATAGTCCGTATAGTAATGTATCAGTAAAGAGCTGTTGAACTTCATGACATTCGACTTCAGCATTCGAATACATCCTATCTTTAATACCTATGACTGGAACGCTGACTTGTATGGTCAATATGCCTAGCTATAATTTACCCAAACCAAACTTGAAGCATGCTCATTTCAAGGTGTGGGGCCTCCCGTTCCAAACCAGTTACATACTAACACGACCCCGTAGCGATGCTCCTCATTTTTGAAGTTGAGCTTGTGAATTGGAAGCTTGCCGCATTGGCGAACGACAAATGTACGAAGCAGATTTAAACTTAGCACACGATCACTGATTGGGTAGAAGAAAACCGTAGAGGCTAAATTTGACATCGGTGTGGCTATTTCTTCGATCGTGGATTTTCAAGAAGCAATCCTACAATCACAGTCTGCCTTACTACAATGTTAGGGAATGGCATTTCAAGGACCCAGTGTGTCTACCACGCGACAGAAATAAGTAGTGACATAAAACATAGATATATGTATATAGATAGAAATAAGAAAACACCGCAGCTGAGAGTAGTTTCGTGATTTGAGACATCCGATTCGAATAGTTGTGACAAACTAATGTTTATTTAAGAATGTGGTAACTTTCAATTCAAATAAATCGTAGAAAGATATATTATTCGACAATCGTTGTGTTGGTTGCGCATAATGTTATCTTTCAATGCAGAAACTATTGATCGTTTAACAACAAAAACCATCGAGCAACTTAACATAATGAAAGAAATCGTATGGAGTTAGATCGCATTATCTTGAAGCTTGAATTTATTGGGCAATTTTACTAAATAATGTCACAAAATTGCTCTTTGAGTAAATGCGTTAGTTACGGACACCGTATTGTATGCCATGTAAATTTGAAAATGAATCACCAGTTAAGATGTTTCATTAACACTATCGCCATTGACAGCCACATCACTTCAGCAATCAGAATATATTGGCTCAAATGGCACGTTCGCCGTATGTAGTCGGGGATTTGATTCCCGATTCTACATCACTTCCTGAATTTGAATGCAAGACGATCCGTTGATTTCGCCAACGCTCAACACACATAAACGGTGTCTCGTTCTGGGTGCAATAGAGTTCCTAACATCGTATGGAAGCCCCGCCAATTCACTTGTTGATAAAGCCATTGAGCCAAGCATAAGCTCCATCGCTGAACTTCTTTTGTTATTTTTTTACTTCGGATCATTTTTCAATCATGCATGTTTGCTTGATAAAATGTTAAGATTTACTGAAAACAATGAAGTCAAGTCATTCGTTTTTACTGGAAAATTTTAAGCTTTTTAACCCTTTCATGCCCAACTTTTTTCTAGTGTATGTAGGGTTTCAAAACTATTTTTCCTTGACAACTGTGTGGTCAAGAAACACGAAAAGCTTTTTTTTTCATAAAGATTGGTGCTTTTCTCGCATTGCTAGAAGCTGCTCATTTTTGCCTTCCAATGCTCGATACAATTTTCCTAGAATATTTACAATAGTCCACTTGCGTGGAAAACGTAGCCAAAGACAGTCTAAATTGATAAGATTTATCAGTTTTCAATAATATTGCAAGATATCGAAGATATATGAAAAATTCATTTTCCGTCGTCAAGGTAAACTGTCCCTGACAGCACTGCTCCACCGGAATCCAGTCAGACTAATTACAATAACTTCAGTTCTAGAGCTGATCCTTATAAGTGTTAATACTCAAATGAAAGGCAATAGTCATATTTATAAGCCTTACTTGTTTTTGTGAACAAATCTTACCACAATCAACAGTTGTTGTCCACAAACAACATGGGCATGAATGGGTTAAAACACCAGGTACTAAACAATTTAAATTCATAAGTCCAGCTGATAGAATAGTAGTATCTGCGGTGAAATCTAAATATTGTCAAAGGTATACAGTCTCCAACAGTAATATAATAGTAGTACTATTCTAACTTTGAACTATAAGTATAGTAGTTATTAAATAGTAAAGCCAGCAAAATAGCTTACCTTTTATTACCGATCAATGCTAGAACGTGAAATGTTGCATGGTGGAATCCTATATGTCCAATTTTCTATCTCGTTGAGTCTCAAGCTTTCACAACCGAAAACCTCAAGCTTCACCTCTGATTGATCATCGACTGTCGTTAGTCTCACCGGTAAGGATCGCTAATGCACCATGAAATAGCATATGTTGCCATCGTCTGACTGCTCCATGAGCAATTGATGATTTTACACTTGAACCGCTTTTCTCGTGAAGGGGACAAGAAAAAGTAACGGTCGCTTCTTAACCACACGACTTACTGTTGGGATCAACTCCAGCTCCACTCAAAAAATTACAACAGTCATGTGGTTGAGTTGGTTTTTTTTTCAATATTCCGCTCAGAGTCACTTTTAAGTATGAAATCACGCAACCTGCTGAATGAAAAATATTAAAAATAGATCCTCTCGAATGCATTCCCGCGTGTGTAGCAGCTTCTCACGAGTGACGGTCGCTTTGAAGAAGGCGAAAACTGAAAGTGATTGTTGCCTCTTCGTGTCAACATAAGCACGGTTAAGTTGGTTCGGGCCAAAATTCGAAGGAAGCATGATCCACATTCATTAGCCCTAGCTTAGATAAGCTAGTATGACTAGATTGGTACAGCTTTCTGAGACAGCCGTTGGCTTTCGGCTTAAGACGATCGTTTTTCGACCGCATTCCGTTTGCTCCTGCAATCAAAGAATATCTTTCTTGCAATCAAAGAGTTTATTGTCAGTTTGGTTCGTTTCGGTCGATTTTGATTGGTACAAACAACGGGAAAGGCTATCTTTGTCAGGTGCGTACTCCCTACTTCAGTACAATAAATCCAATCATCTTCTAAATTGAAAATTTAACCCTTAGATGCTAAATTTATTTCTTGGCCTTATACGTAACACAAAAACTAGATTTGTCAAAAAGGTGCTTCCTTCGCTGTGCTAGAAACAATTCAATTAAAATCACAATTACTGGTCTCCTATAACATCTTTATACTAGCAAATTAAACAAAAAAGTTGTTGAAACCAATCTAAATTATGATTTCTTAGTATTTAATAATAATAATAACTTAAGACTACGAAGATATTCATCAGTTTATTTTACTTTGGCTGAAATTTTGCCTGGCAACACTGCTAAAGCGGAATCCAATTCCAAACGCAACAAAGTCAATTCTATGGATTGTATTTGGAGCTGGTAGTGAGCAAAACTTACAAATAAATCTGGTATTAATTGTTTACAAATACTATTTATAAACAACATGAGAATGAAGGAGTTACCACGAATACAAATTAGAGAAATAATCGCTTTGATTCAATTCAATAAATCTCTTTATCACTAAAATCCAACTCGTTTAAGAGTTCAAAACAGGATACGTAGCAATCAGAAATTGGATCGTGCCTTCAGCGGAGGTTTCCATTCGGCCTTACCCCGCTTTCTCATTTCTGAAGAAAGAGCAAAAATAAAAGGTTTAGCATTGGTGTTTGCTGATTCGAAATTCATCGCATGCTTCGGTAGCGCAGATTGCCCTCCAAATGAATTATCAACCACTCCTGCATTTAAGACTTTTTTGTGGTATCCAACGGGGAAACTGATCGAAATGTTGGTAGAAGCGAAAGCAATTATGTGAAAAAAAATTCCTCCAGAGGCGAGATTGGAACCCGTAACCTTCGTGACTCCGACCCAATGCACTCCTGCATAATTTCACATAAATGCTTTCACACAATTTCGATCAGTTTCACAGAACACTGAATGGTCGTCCATACGACAGCCGCGACCGGATTATGGTAGGCCTCCCTTGCTGTTGCAAACGAATCTCTGACACAATGAATGTGTATTTCTTTGCAAATCGTGGAGTTCAAACGATTTGTAGTATTTGGCATCTTCTAGTTGTTGGAGAGCGAGTCCTGGAGTTTGAAGATCGATAATAATTGGAATATTGTAAATTTATCTCCATGATCAACAAACAGAGTTAAAAATATTCAAATTCATTGAATGAAAATTGATTATATTCAGCCGCATTCATTTTCAATATTCAGTGACGCAGCTGAAAACTTCAAACGAACAAACCGCCCATTCATCCATGCAGATTTTCATTCGGCTCCGATTATTACACGAAACGACGGTGCAGTAACGAATTAAAGGCATCAAAGTAGGCCATGACACAATGTAAGCGATGATGATTGTTGTTTCATATGCTTTATCGGCATTTGAAAACATTTTCCTAGATAATTAGTGTAATGAATATATTGTACGATATTCAACTGAATGAATAAGATGGATAGTTGAATGAATATTTTTTTCTATTCACCGCGAGTCGCAACAGGTTCATTTTCAGCCGTCAAAAAAGAACTTCGATTATTTTTAACTCTGTCAACAAATAACAATGATAAATCTATCCTTCCACAGCTTTAGTTCACGAACCGTATTTCAAAACCGGAAATTTCTTTTTCAAAAAGATGCCAAGCTCCGTCTTCGTTGCTTTCAACAATCAATGCATTACAAATACACGTAAAATGCCTCGTGCTTTGATATTTGCGAATAGTGCTATTAGTGCATATCTTATATCCGCGGTATTCGTGCTGTCACAGTCAACCTGACTGTTGCCGTCTAATGAATCGCCTTCTGGTGATTTTTTCAAATATATTAGTATGTAAAAATCGGATATAAACTTCTAGAATATAAATAGGACTCGGGCTCTCCTCTGCAAGAGTCGGATAAAAAAGCCTTCATTACAAAAACCGCAAAAATGTATCCGACTCGTACAAAATAGTTTTGTTAAGCCGGTTTTTTGGTCCTAAATGTCACGATATATTTATATGTGCCGGTTCCTACAATGGAGACTCATCCTTTCCGAGTTTTGCGGTTGAGAACTTTTTAAGCGAATCTTTTACTAAAACAACTCTGACCGATTTTCACGCTTGCAGTTTATTTCTAATTTTTATACTCTAACTAGCTAATTCCCATCGCGCGTTACTGCGACTTTTAACGAAACAGGAGGAAAAGACAATTTAGTCTAACAGATGCCTTTTTTAAATTTTTTGTAATATGTCAATAAAGTCAAAGAATGAAAATACAAGGTGTAATTTTAAATGTCCAAAAACTTTTCTAACGGTCATCAATTTTGAAGGCTTAACAACTTCGAAAAAGCTTTCCAAAATAGTTTTTAAAAATGACATTATCAATAACCTTGCTCAAGACACCAAATCTCTTTTTTTTACAATGGAGAAGACCTTTACGTCCTAGCCCAGTACACGTGCTATTGGTAGGGTCCAATCTACCGCACGGGGTGCACTGGGGGCGTGTCAGGCTCGAATGGTGACGCTGCCATTAATACCGACTAAACTCCATTGGGCTCCGCCATCATTTCTCCCAGGAACTACCTCTCGGTATTACTTCTGGGGGGATGGCTGTACTAGATGTACTCATTCACTCTCACTCACGCGTTCATACGTCCTGTATGAGGCTTACTTGGGTGCTCATTCTATCGCACCTTGATTCACTCTCAAACACTCCCACATGAGGCTGACTTTTGTGCTCACCTTTTTCGTTCCTTGCTAGGCTGACTTGTGTGCTCGCCTTACTCATTCCTTGCTAGGCTTACTTTTGTGCTCGCCCCACCCATACCATGTGAGGCTGACTTGGGTGCTCACCCTATCACCTGATTCACTCTCGATCGTGCCACTCTATTGTACCTCTGTCACTCCCCCTGGCATCCCATGTGCGACATTTTTCTTAGGCCCCACTTCTGACATACCATGCGAGGCTGACTTGTGTGCTCACCTTTTTCATTCTTTGCTAGGCTTACTTTTGTGCTAGCCTCTACCATACCATGTGAGGCTAACTTTTGTGCTCAACCTTAACATGCCGTGTGAGACTGATTTGGATGCTCACCCTTTCACTCCTCTGCCACGCCATGAGGCATTGATAGCTAAGTCCCACCATACTACGCTACGACCCTCCCGTCTTGGCATGAGGCAGTCCACTTATATGCCTATACACTCACTCTTCTGTCTTGCTTCGGGGTGGCTGGGTTTACCCCTTACGCGATTGCCAGTCGCTGCCCCAAACCTGCCTCGGCATGAACAGACCATTCACTCCCTTTTTTTGCGCTTGGCCTTTTTCGCTCCAGCTAACCAATCACTAGTTAGCCGTGCCCGTCGCCTGTTGCTCGGTTCGCCAGATTACCTGTAGCCTACAGGCAATCTGGATGGTAGCAGCCGAGACTGCGTTCCACTTCTCCACCGATTGACACATCCGCTGAATAAGGGTATCAGGGGTTATGTCCCAGCCACAGACTTCAAGCATTGCTCTTCTCTCGACGTCGAACCGGTGACATACGAACAGTATGTGTTCGGCAGTTTCGTCTACACCTGGGCAGTCCGGGCAGACTGGGACCTCCGCGTGCCCGAACCTGTAGAGGTACTGTCGGAAACAGCCATGGCCTGACAGGAATTGTGTCAGGTGGAAGTGAACTTACCCATGGGGTCTTCCCACCCAGCTCGATATGCTAGGTATCAGCCGGTGGGTCCACCTACCTTTCGAGGAGTTGTCCCACTCACGCTGCCATCTGGCGACCGAGGTCACCCTGGTGCGCTCGCAGGCTCCCCTATTTCCACGTAGCTCGAAGCACTCCTCATCTTCCCGAATGACCAGCCCGACTGGCATCATGCTCGCTATCACGCAGGATGCATCGTGTGATACCGTGCGGTAGGCAGATATCACTCTGAGGCACATCACGCGGTAGGCGCTCTCCAGGTTCTGTAGGTAACTGGTTACCCTCAGTGCTCTTCACCATGACGGACCGCCGTACCTGAGGATAGATACGGCAACGCCTGCCAGTAACCTACGTCTACTGGCGCACACCTTTGAGCTGTTGGACATCATTCTCGATAGAGCCGCAACAGCAGTCGACGCTCTCTTGCATGTATAGTCGACATGGCTGCCGAAGGTCAGCTTATCGTCTATAATGACTCCGAGAGACTTCAGACTTCGCTGTGAAGTGATCGCGACTTCTCCCACATGGATAACTGCATGTTGTGCCGACTTGCGGTTGTTGACGATAACTACCTCCGACTTATGATGAGCGAGCTCCAGGCCTCTCGCGCTCATCCATTCCTCCACCGTGCTGATCGCGTGTTCTTCGGTTAGTTCTACCTCAGGAATTGACTCCCCGTAGACCTCCAAGGTTACATCGTCCGCAAAGCCAACGATCTTGACCCCAGGAGGGAACTTCAGTCTCAGAACCCCGTCATACATGAGGTTCCATAGCACCGGGCCTAGAATCGAGCCCTGCGGGACTCCGGCGGTAATCGGAACCCTTTTCTGACCGGCATCGTTCTCGTATAGCAGTACGCGGTTCTGAAAGTAACTTTCCAGGATCCGGTACAGACCCACCGGTAGGCTAAGCCGGTGTAACGAGAGCGCGATGGCATCCCAGCTTGCGCTGTTGAATGCGTTCTTCACGTCGCTATCTCGGCAGTATTTATCACTGAGTTGAGAGCGTCCACTGTGGACTTACCCTTCCGAAAGCAAAACTGGTTGCTTGGCAGACCGTCCGTACCTTCCGCGTACGGGGTTAGCCTGTTGAGGATGATCCTCTCAAGCAGTTTGCCAGTCGTGTCGATCAGACAGATTGGTCTGTACGCCGATGGGTCGCCTGGCGGCTTCCCGGGCTTCGGCAACAGCACCAATTTCTGCCTTTTCCATCTATCGGGGAAACGGCACTCGTCAAGGCATCTCTGCATAGCTAGCCTGAACATGTTCGGGTTCGCTATGATCGCTGCCTTGAGAGCGTTGTTTGGAACTCCATCCGGCCCTGGAGCTTTGTTCATTGCTAGGGATTTAGCCACTGCGAGTAGTTCTTCATTCGTCACTGGAGCCACCATTTCGGCCGTGCCCGCACTGTCTCGTAGTGCAAGTGGCCAGGGGCTTGTGGCTCGAGACGGGAAGAGTACTTCGATAATCGTTGCCAACCGGTCCGGAGACCGTTCTGAGGGTGAGGAGCCCCTTTTGGTCTTGGCCATCACAATCCTGTAGGCGTCACCCCACGGATTCGCGTTGGCACTCTCACACAGGTTGTCGAAACACGCTCTCTTGCTGTTTTAATGGCCTTGTTAAGGGCCAATTTCGCAGCTCGAAACACTTCACGGCGGTTCTCTCTTGCATCCTCGGTGCGAGCTCTTTGCATCCTACGTCTAGCACTGAGACAGGCTGACCGTAGAGTGGCGCCGCACGCGCGTGGTAGAACAGCTACCAGCGCATCCCCGCTTAGACTGTCGGTATTGGCCTCCAGTCCCAGGGCCGCGGTGAAAGCTTCGCTGTCGAAGTGATTGGACTTCCACCCGCGTACCTGACAGGGATCTCCCGCCCTCGGATGCTGCACACCATAGTTGATCCTAAAGCGGATTGCTAAATGATCGCTAATCTCTTAATTTGGTGTCTTGAGCAAGGTTATTGATAATGTCATCTTTAAAAACTTTGTAGAAAATATGAAGGCTACATAAATGCAATATATCGATATACAAAACAATATTTTTTTTCTAAAAGCCAGTTTTTTCAATAAAACTTTAGAGACTACCTTGAATAGAATGTGAATTTTATTATACACAGCAGAAGAGATTTATCAATTGCAGTAAGATCAGAACAACTCGTTTTAAAAGTTTTGTTTCACATATGGTCGGTGTTAAGTCAGATTGGGCTGAGTCGCAATCATATATAATGAGATAATCATAGCGCTGGATAAATAATTTATTCAGTTACATTCGGCATTTAGCTGATTTGAAATATATTACAATGAATTATAGCAAAAATTAATTTCTAATTATAATGTAAACGATGCTGCGATTCAAACTAGTTTTCCTCGAAATCAATACAATGTCACTTAGTCCGGTCTGACTTAACACCGACCATATAGTCTAATATATTTTTATATTCTGAGCACACGGTCTTCATTAAACTTAGATATGGAATGTCTTCAACAAAGTTTTTCTTTTCGTTTTGATTATATACGTATATTCGTATTCAACATTTTATTACACCATTCAAGTGAACACTCAAATATATACCTTTTATAGCCACTAATTTGAAATATTTTGAAATTTTATTATTTCCAATACCGCTTAAAGGCTATTTATATAATTGATTACACAACAAAAATGTGAAACGATGAACAGATCCTGACCACGCGGAAAAGTAATTTTTCATCATTTTCCTTCTATTTTCCACAGTATTGTTATCGTTGTAAATCACATTGAGGTTTTATGTCAACTCTACGCATTCTCAAAAAATACATTTTAGCAAAAGTTTAAAATTATTCAATTCTTCGGTGAGGAAGTTTGTTTTAAAGACAATCAAACTTCGCTTCCCATTCGAAGCATTGTCCCTAATCCATATTTCGGAACATCCCTTCGAAAAGAACTCATGATAATTTGACAACTATAGGACCACGGCTAAAAGTTCAGTTACATGATCCAATTCCCACTGTTTTCCGAAAATCCTCATGATTCCTAAAACAATACATTCTTAATATAGTGATCGGACAATATCCTTCAAAAAATTGTATTGTGCCATATTCAATTAAACTAGTCAACATCAATTTAAATTCATAAAACTCACATATCGAGCTAATTTAACAGTTCTCGTACGTGAGCCCTAATTAAACTTCCAAAAGGGCGTATGTTGAGCAAAATACAGAAAAATTCTTCCCGGGCGCTTACTTTTGTCGCACTTACTTTTGACAGTTGGATAACTCTTGTTTACTTTGGTGTGGTAATGTGTGCGTGTTCACTTCTTTTTAGGTGCATGTTTTCGTAAGTATAGTATAGCAACCAAAATAAAATAACGTCGGTTCACATACACATATTGCATTTATTTTTTGTTTATGGGACTGTCTATTGGTTCTACTCAATCGGATACTACCTTTTATCAGCCTTTGCATGCATAAATTTTTTTTACCAAAATTAAGAAATCAATTGTGGTAAAGAGAGAGAGTGTATACAATTACGAAGAAAGGTCTAATAGTACCAATTAAAATATACCTAACTCTCGGTGCTACAAAATAAAAAAAGATTTTCTCCTGACCTAATGTAGATTGTAGGCCTGGTAGAACCTATCTTTGACAAACAGATTTCAAATACTTCAACTGAGTTGGAACAAAGAAATCATTCCCTTCGTCAAGTATGGTTTATTGTATTGATTTCTGAAGTTAGCAAATTAATTAATCTTTTACATCTATGAATATTTTTCATAACATTTTTGCAAAAATGTTTATGTTAAGATAGTTTATTCCAAAATGGGTTGAATTGAGAATTGAATGAATCATCAAAATCGGCCGCTGAGATTGTAAAAAATCTATACATTAGCTGAATCTATTCTTTCTCGACTTCAGTCAGTAAATGAAAATTTGTATTATAACACTCACACAATCAATTGCGTTTCACTTATGTTGCAAGCTGTTTTGTTGCCTTCTAGAACACAATATAACTTACGAGCCGAAAAAATGGGATAAATCGAAGAAGAAGCTTTCGATTAATAACGTCTGAAAAAATACCTGATTTGCAAAATGAAATTAACTCAAATTACTCGTAAATGGGTAGACTTAAAACATCTTCGACGTGATTTTGGATACAAATCTTCATATAGCTATCAAAAATCACGGGAATATAATACGTTAATAACTAGGCTTTATTCAGAAAACTGAAAAAAAATTAAGAAGTCGATTCACAAATTCAGCTGATTGCCTTTATCATGAATATAGGTAACCTATGGAGACGGACGGTTGATAGTTCGGTACTTACTCGAAAACTAAGCCCGTGAAAGCTGGTTTCCTCAAACATCATTTGAAAACAGCAGTCACTTGAAATGGTGGAAGTTTACTCGCAGTTGAAACCAATTCCTTAGTTAACTGATCTTTGGATGACAAAAAGATGCTGAACGATTATAGCGTTATAGTAATTTGAGAAGCAATAATAACTGTAACTAGTTGAATGTCATTACCCTTGTTGAACGAACATATACCTCTCGCAAAGACTCTCAAGTCAATGTCATCAGATACGAATTGACACATGTAAAACCAGCACTCAATTTTCAGTTCACCTCCGATCTTGGTGCGAGTTTCTTTGGATATTATCCGGTAAGCAGCCCACATCAATTCCCCCTTTACTTCTCCCCCACTCCAGCCAATTAAGCTCAACAATCAAAGTAATTTTCAATTACTCCAGCGCTGTATCAAGATCCGCCACCGCGCGTCGATCTCACCACAATGCAGTATCTTTTTTATACTCCATGCGAGAACCACTGACTGAAACCGGTAACGAAGATGCACAAAGCCTCATTTATCGATCATCGCCGTGCCACCAGTACCACAGCATTGTTCCCGACACAGATGCCGCCCACGCGGGAATCGGTGATCTTCACCGGCCGAGATCATGTCAAAGATCGTCTACAGGCAAGTGCACATCTGAACATCTGAAGGTGCCTACAGCCCTTTGTATGGATGTGGATAAGCTCACTTCAGAACACCAGATTATCATCGCCATCATTGTTCTACGCGTCGCCGACATGGTAGTCGTAGCCGTAGTCGTCGTTGCCGTTGTCTATGTCTGCGAGGTTGAAGCTAATGATTATTGCTATTTTATTATCGGTGACGTGGCTTTAACCGGCTGAAGGATACAATTTTCACAAGGCGTCTGTCAGCACCACGAATGTGATAATTAGTTCCCACTGCAGTGATGAAAGGTAAATTGTGCCGTAATTTATTTCGCACCCATCAAAACTGTCATTCTGGGAATCATTCGTGCGATCATTAGGGACCTCCCGCCATTGCTTGATGCCACTCCAAAGGTGCGCAAAATGTGGTACGTGTTCGAGGGATTTCAATAATGCCCGAAGCTTATAGGCCTTTTATGGAAAACTGAGATAGAGCTGAATCTTTTTTGGAGTTTACATTGCCATCCGATAGAAGGAACCTGTTTTACGCTCAACAACACGTTGTAGGAATTAAAAATGCCATGTGATGAGCTACCATTCTTCCTCGCAGAACAGGATTTGGCGTATGCGATTATTTATTCTAATTTAGCCATTTAAATGAGAGAGGTGACTCGAAATGCTCAAATCACAACCAGTTTGGCAACGTGTCGAGGTAATCGCCTTTCTTAGTCTCTTAGAATTCAGTTTTTTTTTTCGTGAGTGATAATTTCAAGGCTTCTAGCGCATTGAATAGCTACCGGTTTTAATCGTTATTTATGAGATGCTTCCGTGTCTATGTCCATGTATTCTTGGCACTTTTTCAATATAAACAAATATTACTTCAAAGGGGTATCATTAAAATTTCTATAGATTACCAAATGTTACTTCAACTACCAAAATTTTAGCTTTTTTACATTTTAACACTTTTAGTGATAGTGAGTGGAATGCGTTCAAATTAGTATCAACATCTTTATAATAACCAAAGTGAAATAAACATTGGAAAACATTTTACCATTTAAGCCAACAAATTGCACAACAATGACACACACTTCTCTAACGGCTTCAAATACGTAGGTTGACAAAATGAATAGGACTTAATACTTTAAGTATATAGCAAAGTGACGTATCGCGTGGGTCGGCAGGTTTAATTCCTGTTTGGCGATTATTTTCTTCGGATTGCGATATTTTACAGTCGCTCATCTGTTTCAACAAAGTTGGAATCGCCGATGTGTCAACGACCCTAGTTCCTTACTATGTCAGAGTTTGATTTTATTGGCATTAGTGTAAGTTAGGAGTAGGATAGAGAACTTTGTGCGCTTAGCGGCATGGCGACTCAAACAATAACTCGTTATAGTTCTGAAGGTTGAATACGAAAAAAAAATTAAACGCAAAAAGAGATGTGTCGCTGCAATTTTTTGTTAAGTACTATTTTTTCAAAGCGCGTGATAAAGTAAAGGGTGTAACGATAACAAATCTGGTTGTACAAGAATGCGGGTGAATTGATCAATGTTTTACATTTCTTATAAAAGAAATGTATAGAATTCGCTCAATCTTTCAAGATTTTTTCCGAGGCCCGGGGGGGCCGAGTCTTATATACCAATCGACTCAGCTCGACGATTTGAGACAATGTCTGTCTGTCTCTCTCTCTCTCTCTCTCTCTCTCTCTCTCTCTCTCTCTCTCTCTCTCTCTCTCTCTCTCTCTCTCTCTCTCTCTCTCTCTCTCTCTCTCTCTCTCTCTCTCTCTCTCTCTCTCTCTCTCTCTGTGTGTGTGTGTGTGTGTGTGTGTGTGTGTGTGTGTGTGTGTGTGTCTGTGTGTATGTAACGGACAAACTCTCATTCGTGTTTCTCAGCAATGGATGAACCGATCTTATCCAAACTAATTTTAAATGAAAGAACTAACAAACAGTAAGAAAGCTATAAATTTGTTTTTGATTCTGATGTTTAGTTTCCAAGATATGAATGTTTGAATGTGTAAAAATGGCGTTTTTTGCAGTTTTCTAAATTATCTGCCGAAATTGACAACATAGATTACCAATTTATATATTTTTAGACAGCTTGTACGAATACCTTTCGAACAAGCTATAGCTTGTTGAAATCGGACTATTATCAAAAGAGATATTTAACATTAAATGCGGACGAAAGATTTTTATCATTTCCCATTGCCAGAAATATGACCAAAAACATGTAATCTATTATTAACGCAAAAACGGCTTATTTTAGGTCAATAATATATTCGAAGAATATAATGGAGGCAATACGCCTTTTCTTTTGGTATTGTGCTTTTGCTGATTAATCCCCCTATGAGTGAGATATTTTCACAAATTTTCTTGGAAGTGATTATATCGAAATGATGCCTTCAGCATATTTGTAGCTCTTACTTTTGCGAATAACTTTACTGAAGACTTCAAATATCTATTTTGAATACTTTAAAAGTTATGACTTGTTGTTTGTGGATTACCTTTTGTCGCCTATTTATTGTTCAATATTGTAATAATCCATTGAAATAAGCCAAACATTATTACGAATTTTGTATTTCATTTTTCTTTCTACAACCGCTAGAAATAATCACCAAACACTTCCAAATTGTCTGGAAGGAACTAGATAACTTATCAATGCTTATCAAAAAATGTTCATTTGTACGTACCTTCTGACTGCAAATTTTCTAACTTATAACCATCAGATCGATCTGAAACATATCGGAAAATGAAAGCGAAGTAAATAACTCCAAGCAACGGCGTAGCCAAGAGAAGTTCTTTTCAAATTGAGCTCGCTTTTGTAGAGATGTACTGTAATAAGGGTCTTTATTTAATAGAAAGCGAAGTTAAAATAGATTTAATGTCTATGAAACATAGAAATGCTCACCAAAAATGCATAAATTTCAACATTTGCTAAAAATATTTTTGCCTTTCTCATTCACTCTATAATTCGTCAATCTAATCCCCACCGGGAGGGCCAAGTGTCATATGCCAATCGACTCAGTTCGTCGAGATCGAAAAATGTCTGTGTGTATGTATGTGTGTGTATGTGTGTATGTGGAAAAAATGTGACCTCTGTTAATCAGAGCCCATGGTTGGATCGATTTGCACAAAGTTAGTCTCAAATGAAAGGTACAACCTTCCCATCGGATGCAATTGATTTTTTTATTGATTGGACTTCCGGTTCCGGAGTTACGAATTGAAGAGTGGAATCACACAGCAAATATAAACTGAAATGAAAAATTTTCAAAATCAAATTTGTATTTTTGATGCCATATGACTTTATAATGCATGAAACATTGAGATTTGATGTAAACTCGAAAAAATAATGTTTGACAAAAATTAATTTTATTGGACTTTGGTACATTTTTGCCTTTCTCATATAGAAAGGTTATGCAATCACTCTAAAAATCGTCATCACCGGCCCGGAGGGAGTATGCAGTGAGGGGTGGCTACTTTAAAATTAAAACTAGTTTAAAATTTCTAAACAAGTTGAAAATTTTCGGCAGGACCCGGACCTCCCGGATCTTACTATGTGATACTGAAACATCGTTTGAAACCAGCGGCGGTCAAGCGATGTTTCAGTATCACATAGTATCTCAAAATCGTGGCTGTCGATCCATTGTACGTATGTGCAAATCGTATTGAACATGTAATATTCATTTCCACCATTGTATTGAACATAATCAGCCATGGAATCGTAGTCTGAACAAATGAGAAAAGCACAATTGCACCACTAGGTGGATTAAAACAGATTTTTATTTTGAGAATGTGTCGAGTTGAGACGAAAACGCAATATGATTAATAACGAGGATAACACTTTCCGAATGTAGAGAGAATTTTATGAAAAATGACGATTTCCATTCGACTCTAGCAGGTCCTGATCGATTTTGATGAGAATTTGATTTTTGTTGTATGACCAATTATATGTATAGGTCAAATGTTCAAAAACAGTAATTTAAGGTCAAGATAGCATCATGTTGAAACCGCCAATTTCGGAGGTTTAGTATCTTTGATGAGTTTTACAAACGTTAAACAGCGCATCATTTGATAAAATAATTTTGACGGTATATCGTCCAAGAAGTATTTATGGTGAATTTTCTCATGTTAATATTCATGACTACAATAAAGTCTCAACAAATTCGCTAAAGACACGAACTCTGTTACAATTTTCTGAAAAAATAATTCTGCATAATTTTAAAACTTCAAAAATTACGGTTTCGGAATTATGCCGTTTGAACAGTATGATCGATTTTCACCAAACCCCCACCAAACCGAATTTCTGGCTACGCCGCTGACTTCAAGTAAGTAGAAACAAAGTCGTTCTACACTCGTTCACAAGAAACTTCTTCGAATACTGAATATCTATTATAATACATTGAAACCCCGATTTTTTGAGCCAAATATGAACATATGTTTGATGGGCTCTAGCAGACGAACAAGACTGAATTCGAGTATATCCTTTCTTGCGCATGTTTTCCTTATCATGAAGATAGAAATATGCAAAAATAAAAAGTTCTTCATAATCAGAAATAGTTATCAGACTACATCAAGGGACGGGAAGAATATTTTATCAGCTTCAGTTTGTTATAAAGAAAAAAAACTGCCCGATTTAGTCAATGTCCCCATTTTGTCAGCCTAAAATATACCATGAGACTGATAAAAATGGGTCTTTATTGTATGTATTATTCGCTGTGTTTCACATTAATAGGTAAATTTCATTTTTGGGGATTTTTTTATTGCATCGAACTACAACAATTTTTAGGTAGCTTTCAAGAGGTTATTTTAAAGACTTCTTCAAAAATTTGGCGAACCTATTCCAATTCGTATACCAATTAATTGGTATACTTAAGGGTTTATATGTTGCAGGTAGAGAAAATACTGAAATTTTCAGCTTTTTTCCTACACAATATTACGAAAGCTTATTAAACAATTTTTCCTAATAAGTTTGTGAAAATTATAAACTATTTGAAATTTTTTAATAGTTTAATTTTTTATTTAACCGTGATTTTTTAATAAATAGTGACCATCGCTTCACAACGTAGTCTATTTTTCATGGCTTGCGGTGAGCACGATCTCTCGAATTGCTGAACTGAAAATTATGGAATAGAAATTAATTTTTAGTATTCTTTACAGATTTAACTCGCCGCGCAGCTCTGAATTACACCCGCTGGTGCCCTAAGACGATTTCGCTAGATTTTCAGAGCACTATGCACCCAGTGCATTAACGCAAGTGACGGAAGGTTATCAAAAAGATTCGTGAAAATGAAAATTCCAGTAATGATGATGATTTTCCCAAACGGTTCGTTTTCGAGAGGTTTTTATTTGTTCTTTGGCATTAGGATTAGCGATAATAATTCAAATCAAGGATACTACTGGGAAGTCACCTTTAGAAAAAGTCGATGTCGAAGTAAAATTTGGAACTATGCACGCATGCACTTCAGAGATAGCGTGACATCAGGAGCTGCGATTTCATTTCAACGCTTCTTTTTTTGTGAAAAGGGCGATACTTATAAATGTAAACATAAGGCTTTTTTCATACATGCGAATGAGGGCTTTGAAACGCAACAAATTAACCAAAAAATTTTGATTCTGCGATATTGCTTTTTTAAACTACAGCAAAAAATACAACGGGCGAAACTATATTTTTGTTTGTTTATTTAAAGTTTCGCCCTCCACGCTCCATGCAAACCAGCCCGGGGACAACTTGACAGCTCCCATATATTGAACTCATAAGCAAATTTTGTGGTGATTTGGTCATGTCATGGCGGCTTGAATGAAGCAAAATTTGAATAAGGCGCATCCCATTTATTATTTTCCATATCTGTGAAAAATAAACACATTTACTTCGCTGTTCAAATAAGAAACTATCCTCATTCCACCATACCTAAACAGAAATATAGATTCCATTTCGAATTTTAAAAATTCAAAACGATTTTCGGAAATACAAGACTTTCAAAATCAAGCCACTTCCACTTATATTGTAATTTCCGAAAATCTTCCGGATCGAACCAATATCTCCTCATGTATGAAATCCTCCGATAGATGCCGTTCCGTTAGGTATCTGACTGAAGCTGAGAAAAATGACAGAATATTTCTGAAGGGATCCGTACCAAAACCATCACAATATCTTCCGGACAGAATTATTGCAAAAGTCGAACAAAAATCTGGCAGGAGTCGAACAATATTGTACATTCTTTGCAGCATTCTTGTTGAAACCGAGCACTACCGGTTTGCTGCCAGAATTCTGATAAAAGCACACAAATTCTATACAAACCAATTTTGCTAAATGTGTAGAAAATTCTACATATATTGTTTATTTTCCCTATCGAAATACTAATAATAAACTTGAAACAAGATGTCGTAGATGATTGGTGATTTAAAAATGTTTTTCATTTATATTTCTCGAGAAAAAAGCACCAATGATTTACCGATTACAAACTTCACACAACAAGAAAACCAAAACATTTTTAGGAAGGAAGAGAGCCGGTTGCTAAAACCAACGACTTCCAGCTAATTTTGTAATAAGATTTATGTAACTTTTCTGACTGTTTCCAGTTAGGGATTCATTTATTCTCTAATAATAGTTTTCTTTATCCACATTTCGGAATACGCTTTTTCTAAATGTTGCTCTAGCCGCATTGACGGCGTTCATAACACACGTAACGAAACACGCCTTTCTCTTGAAACTTTTTCGCTTCGTTGTTCGTGGTACTCGTACAGAGAAGGGATGCTAGCGCCACCATCAAATCAGTGGTACATATACGAAACAAGCACTATCTGTCAAGTTGTCCCTGGGTTGATGCAAACAAACGGCGATACTTTTTTTGCTAGTAGTTTAGAGGCGAAACTGTTATTTTCGTATTTTTTTAGGATTATCAAGCTGATACCAGCTGGAAATAGTAACAATGATCGCTATTGAAAAAACGCGGACGAAATCGGTGGTGTAGAACGGTAGTTATTGTAAAAAAACGTAAGGGCGATACTTCAATGCTGATAGGTGGGACCGAAAAAGTAAACAATCGCCAAAGGGGCAATACTATCATTTTATCAATTTCAATAGCAAAAACAAATTTTAATTTAATAATTTCAAATACTTTATGAAGTTTTGGGTTTCGATCACTGAATCATGCAATCTAGGATGTAAAAATAGTTCTTAAATAGGAAATAAAACCAAGTCTGGAAATATTCACTGTTGATTTTCTTTGAATGCTATCACTGCTAGTATCGCCCTTTTCAAGAAAAAGCGTTGATTTCTTAGTTCTCAGTCGCGTTGGAAATTTGAGTAAAGTATAAACTTCAAATCGATTCAAAAAAAAATTCGATTTTTTTGGCTCAGTACAATATATAACCCCTTTAGGAAAATTCAGTTTTCCCACCTCAATTTAGATATTTTATTAACAGAGCAATAACAATAATTCGTTGGTATGTCTATTTTATGGGCCATTTTTTCGCTTTCCCATTGATTTGGTTTGAGATTTCTAGCACTGATGTGTCCTATGCTGATTTGAGCGATTCTCTGAGTGCTGCCACTATCCCATGTAGTATGTGTCATCAAAAATATCGCGAAGCATCAAGTTCTAAATGTTCTCAAACGATATAATATCCGAAGAGAGTGATAAGAGTTATAAGAAATGTCTCATCACACTGTTAGGTGGATTAAAAGCTTTTTTTAAATATTTTTGTTCGATCATGGATGTCTGTTCTGGTATCGATAGACGTGTCCATCTTTACCGTGACAAGTCGGTTGTCACGGTAAAGATGGACACGTCTATCGATACCAGGACACATGTTAGTGAACTCGGGTGATTCGTAGTTATACTGCCTAAGCTCGACCCTCATTAACAGAAGACAAAGATTAAGCCCGTACGATATTAAGCCTGTTCTAATGACCCTGCCACTTCTAGTTTTCCGATCTGTTTCACATCCTTGCTTTCACTTGAGTACTATGGCTCTAATTTTCATAACTTTCCCTACCCAGTAATCTCTAGCTAATTGAATGTCGTTAAAATGTAAAAAAATATCAAAGCAATTGCTAAAAAATACAAAATAATCCAAATGAATATCTATGACAAAATATAGTTCATGTAAATCAATCATTTTACAGCCCCTTGAATGGTTAGTTTTGGATTTTTTTATAACTCTTACGCCTACATAAATTGATTTATAATATTCTATTTTACTTACGATTGACATTCACACCAAAAAATAATGAAATTTAAACGACATGTAAATCAATACGAATGTAAACATACAACGATTGAATCAAAAATTTGATTGAAAATTACGTTAAAGTCAATTGTAGCATCAAACAGCATACAATTTTACACTTTCATTCGTGTAATATTACATGCCATTCATTTTACAGCAGTTTTCGAGTAAATATACATTGAAGTGCATTGGTTTTCCGTTTAAAGAAACAGTAATTTTCAATCCACGTGTAAAATTACAATAAAATTCGTTGAAGACACGTGGTGTGTATTTGTGGTGGAACTTAATTTTACATTTATATTCATGCTCCAAATATGTGCATGAAAATAAACTTAAAATTACAAAATATTTTTTCTGTGTTATACATTTCGATCAAATTTTATCGAGTCAAATAAAGCATGTAAACACCTGTTTTTATTTTGCTTGAATTATAGACTATGCAGCATCCAAAATCTCGAGCACTGCACACATGGTAAATGATGTAAGGCGCTGATCTCACTCAGTCGTAGTATGTTTCGACAGATGAACGATGCTATACATAACAGTATCGTTAACTAAGCTAGTTATAAATTACCACACCAGTTCTATAATGTGAAGGCACATTGAATTATGTGCATACATGTTGGACAGGTTAGAGAAAGGTTTACTCTGTCAAACTACCGAACGACTGGCAAAAGAATCATTTGCGAATCCTCCAACCAAACGGCCGTGTTGTATCGTACTACATTCGTAAAAGATCATAGACGATTGTTCTAACGAGTTGTCTTCCTTTCCGAAAATTTTCCATCAGATGAAGTTACTAGCATTAGTGCTGGCGTCACTGATCGCCATCTGTCTAGCCGAACCAAAGCCTGCCATCAACGAAGTCAAATCGAACCAGCCGCAGCAGAAGCCGGGCCGATTCCTATCACTGCCGGTGCCAGAAAAATGCGCGTCACGTAAGTACTACATATAAATACCATTGCTGCTTAACTTTACTACATTGCTGCCCTCGGTATTGCTGTACCCGGACACCTGTCGACACGTTATAAGTATATATCTCTTTTCGCACTGCTATCAGTCTGTACCGGTTACAGTAGGTCAACGATTTCGAAATTAAGTACAATCACGTAAGAGACTAGATAGAAAACAGAAGGTGCTAGAAAGCGAAGTGATATTTATTGGTTGCCACATCACTTTGTGAATACAATTAAAACTTTGTTCTGATAAACATAGATTTATTCTAGTCCACCACTAAAAGTTGACCGCTAGAAATTCCATCCATCATTCAAACATTTACATACTTGGCATTGAATTTCAGACGCGTCTTGCTTATAATACAACAGGTTGTGCAGGCTTGTAAAGTTGAAGGGAAACAAACATTCCCTACGCACACAATGCAGCAGCCCCATCGTTCATCATGCTGCACTCGACACTCACGAATGGGGCGAGAGGGGTCAATCGTGAATGGGGTGGTTGGTACCATACAAAGATGTCTAAAATATAAATCTTTGCGCTGCCGTGTATAAACTACTACTACGGGAGACCTTGAATTTTAATACGAAACGAAGAGATACCCGGAGCCTCCTCCGTTGTGTGATGCACGCTATCTGTTTCTGTGTTCAAGTTCACATGCAAATACATTTGCTTTTACGGTTGGGCAGCTAGATATTGGTTAGCTTATTAAATCAAAAGAAACATTAAACTTTGGACATAAGCATTATCATCATAAGTAGTTAGTACTCTCCATTTTCTCCAATAAAATCGAACATAACTCATCAGCCAGGAGCTGTAGTTTTTTTTGCATCCCTCTCATATATTCAAAGAGCTGGTAATAATTGAAACCCGTCGTAACATAAAACCTTGAACCGGATCGTAATTATTACAGTCAATATTGGATTTCAGTCCATGTAAACTAACGGCAAAAATCGGTGGAGCAAACTGAGTCTGTGTAGGATTCAGTTTCTTTTCAGCCATTCAGATTACTGCCGTAAAATGGCAAGAATCGTCTTTTCATTTTCCTGTCTTAAAAAGAGGTGCAAATTTAGTGCTTCCCAGACCGTCCCGGATGTACGAGAGATCCGTATGGAAAATCACGCGCATGACGATGTAATTTCAGCCAACCAGCAGCCGGTTGACCCGTTCGCAGAGGTTGTATGCCGCATAGGCATTAAGTACGGTTAGATCCGTTTTCATGAAGCGGTTGTTGAGCTCATCAATACTTCATAAAAGTATAAGATTTATTACGGATATTGTATGGAAATTGACGATTAGAGAATTGCATAGATATTTTTTGCGGAGAAACTGGTTTTGTTTTTTTGTTGTTGTAGTTGTTTGTTTGGATCTGCCAGCTGGTCGAATCGCAGCAGATGTATTATTTTTCTTAACAGATCGATTAAAATTTGCAACATCTCATCGTGCCGTAAGATGCAGGCCTAGAATTTTGTGCAAAACGTATACCATTTATGTATCATTAAAGGTTCGTCACTTTTCATGAAGCAACCCGTTTGAATCATCCAGCATTTTATACTTTGTTTAGATATCAATTGGAGCTTGTTTTTAAAAGCTGTTAAGTTTTGAAGAACCTCATCATAATCCACATTGATCTATATAAGTTACTAGCTGAGTCGCCTAGCTAGACAAAATCTTACTTTTTGCTTTCGATTTTTCATAATTTAATATATTTTTATATGTAAGAACAGATCGAATTGAATTTTCTCGAAATATTAAATGTTGAAGACGAAAGTTCGTTTTCCAACTACTTCAAAAGTGAAATAGGTGTTGAATTCTGAATAAAACTGTATTACAATCACTATTATTCAGTCAACTTATACATATACAGGAGGAGACAATATAATATTCGTAAGATTAGGGGGCGCGGACATTTAGTGTGTTTTTGTATAGTAATGCACTTCAGGATTTTCAGCAGAGTGATTATTGGAGCAATTAATTATTAACTAAGGGGCATATCCTACAAACATATTAAAACTAGGAATAACTAGAGGAAGTGATTCAATTTTATTAAGCATTATGTACTGGGACGCCCGGCGATCTTCCTCTAGCCAGCAGTGCAGTCGATTTCGTAGTACTTGGCGCATGCCCAGACAATATGTTCGATATTGTGATAACCGTTTCTATAAGCGCAGATACCGCTATTTGCGAGCCCAATACGTCGGAGATGAGCGTCTAGCGTTTAGTGATTGGATATGAGCCGAGACATCACACGAATCAAATCCCATCCCACATCCAGTCCTCTGAACCAAAGTTTCGTTGAAACTTTCGGGATGATAGAATGTAGCCAACTCTCCATTGCTCCAATATGTCTGCCAACTTTACAGCGTCCTCTGACTAGAAATATTGAAGAATTCATTGAAGCAGATTGGTCTTTCGTATATATCACCTTCTAAAGCGCCGGCCTTGGCTAAAGAGTTCGCTTCTTTATTACTTAGGATGGAGAAATACGAGTGAACCCAAACTAAAGTAATCTTGTACGATCTTACAGACAAAGCACGCAGGCGCTTCCAGATTTTTCCCAGAAAATATGGAATGTGCTTTCTAGGTTTCATTGAACGGAGAGCTTCTATTGAGCTGAGGCTATTCGAGTCAATAAAGTAATGATAGATGGGCAAATTATCAATGATCCCAAGGGTATACCGAATAGCAGCAAGTTCTGCAACGTAAACTGAAGCAGGATCATTGAGTTTGAATGAGGCGGTGAGGTTTTGATTGAATTTACCGAAGCCAGTGCGCCATTGATGCTTGACCCGTCGATGTAAAATATCTTGTTGCAGTCAACTACTCGAAATTTAATATGAAAGATGCTTGGGATCACTTGCGGACGTATGTGATCCGAGATTCCACGAATCTCGCCTTTTATGTATGTTTCGAAGAACAAGCCTCTCGAAATTTGCAACTACTAACGGGTTCAAGATATCGCAGCGGATGAGCATTCAATATGAGAGGCCCCAAAATCCTAAATTTTTCAGCGGAAGGACGCCTGCCAGCACTTCTAGACCATCGTATGAGTCGAGTGCATGCAACCCAAGCAACACGCAAACAACAATATTGGATTCGCTATAGTTTGATGAAATGCATGTTCGCAGCGGAGCGGAAACAGAAACTCACGTACTCCCTCACCGACAATATCGTTGTTTGGTACAGCCTGATCAGGTCTCCAGAGTGAGCACCCCACCATGTTATTGTACGGAGAAAGTTGATCGTTCGTTGGTAATTTTATTTTAGATACCTAATGTGACATTCCCAGGTACCTATAGAATTGAACCAGATATCGAGATATTTGAAAGTTGAAATCTGAGCAATACTTTGACCCTTTAATTCAAGCTGTAGTTGCGGTGCATCACGCTTCCTTGGAGCCAAATGTTGTAAATGATAGCAAGCCATTTACTTCAACCCGACTGTCGAGGCGAAACAAGATCATTTTCTTGAAAAACTTTCAGATACATGACAGAATTGCAATCGGTCGATACGAGTTGTGGTCGGAGGCTGGCTTTCCTGGTTTTTCGTTTAGCGATGACCATCACTTGCCTTCACTCATAAGGGACAATGTTACCCTCAAGAAACTTGTTAAATAAATTCAACAAGCGTCTTTTGGCAGAGTCTGGCAGATTCTTTAAAAAGGTCAATTTGATTCTGTCTGGACCTGGAGCTTTATTGTTACGTGATAAGATAGCAAGTGAGAACTCATCGATGTTTCTGTCGTTAGCCCGTCAACGAACCGGCGCCTGTAGCTACGTTTCTTGGTTTTCATCAAACTCTTCATTCGCGTTTCCAACATCATTACTGCCGATGGCTAGCGGGTAGTCCGTCGTCCCGGAAAGTCTTATACGTGGCGACCTTCTTCGCGTACACGTCTGAGCACTCTTTGTCCCACCATGGGTTAGGAGGACGCTCGCGAAAGTTCGCGTCTGGTACGCTTTTGGTCTGAGCTTGAGTCACGGTATCGAGAATCAAGCCAGCCAGGAACCAGTACTCTTCCTCCGGAGGAAGCTCTTTTTTCGACTCAATTTTTCCGGCTTTCGCGGACGCTTAGCTCTTCCAATCAATATTTCGTGTGAGGTCATACGAAACATTGATTGTATTCGGTGGCCCTGAACCGTTAGCAATATTAATTACGAATGGTAGATGGTCGCTGCCGTGAGGATCAGAGACTACCTCTGTAGAGCAGAGGGACAAGTCTAAGGCGCTTGGATGTGCAGGAATACGTTTCATTTCACCCGTGCTCAAAATGGTCATTTTGAAGTTGTCGCAAAGCTAATGGAGTGAGATAGATAGATTATCGTCATAAAGGCGACCCCATGCCGTACCGTGAAAGTTAAAATCTCCTAAAACTAGTCTCGGTGCGCGGAGAAGTTCCGCGATATCGCCAAGCCGCAGTGGCGGATCCAGGAGGAGAGTCCTGAGGGTCCGGACCCCTGCTGAAAATTTTCAACTTAGCAAAGTCATGGATGCATTTCGACAGAAACCGACACTAACTTATTGTCGGAATAGGTTAGCGCCGACTTGACGCTAAAGCCATAAAACGCCAAATTCAGCATAGGATAGGAATTTTCAACTTGTTGAGATATGTTAAAGTAGTTTGAATTTTATATTAGTTTCAAACTCAAAATCTTTTCAAACCAAATTTTTAGGTTTAGGTTTAGGTTTTTAGGTATTACGTATTCTACAATGTTCATTTTAAAAACAAAATTCCGAACCCCTCCCGATTTTTTTTTACCCGCCCTTGCCAAGCCGTCAGTGGCTAACTGGGATATAGGTGGAAGCAATGCAAAGATCTTTGCCTTTAATTCTGCTTTGGCAAACGACAACTTCAATGCCTGGTGTCGAGGGTAGATCGATTCGATTGAAAGAATAGCACTTTTCCCCAAAAGTACTCTTCCGTAAGAGTCTTCTCGATCAAAGTGAATAATATTAAAATCGTGGAGGTTGAGATCTATTTCTGGAGTAAGCAATGTTTCACATAATGCAAAAGCATCGCATTTCAAATTATTTATTAACATTTTTAAAGAATCGATTTTCGGGATAATGCTTCGGCAATTCCATTGTAGAACAGTGACCAGATCCGTGACCTCGATCGATGAAACAGTCATCGAAGGATACAATCGCTGGACGGAGAGGCCATTTCGCTGTGAACTGCATCAAAAATGTTTTTACTGGGGGGAGAAAGCATATCAAGATGCTTTTAAGAGGATCAGAAATTTCTAATGATGGTTTCTTTCTCTGACTCAGATATGGAGACACTTGGGGTTTTTGATGTCTCTGGAAATGCTGGGAACTCCTTTGCTGAACTCAGGTTTCTGACACTGGGAGCGACTTGCTTCGGTTTTGCACAAGTATTTCCTCGAGTAGTTATTTTCGGGGGACCTTGAAGAAACACCTTCTGGCCTTTACAACGAAGCTTCCTTTTTCTATTGCTTCTAGGTACAGCACAAGATGCATTTCTGCAAAAGATCGTTCAGAATGTCCCTGAAGAGAACGCTTAAGTTTCTCCTCGCGTTGTTTGTACACTGGACATGTCGGGAGATCATATGGGTTTCCCCCACGGTAGACACACTTTTTGAAATCGCTTCCACAGGAATCATCCACATGATTCCCACTGTATTTCCCACAACGAACCTTATTGCTACAAAGAAGGGCGGTATGTCCCAATTGTACAATTACCTCCTCTTTGACAAGGTACACAAACCTTGTCGAAGAGGAGGTAGTTAGGTAGGGCAGACCCGGCGAAGATCACCGGATAGAAGTCTGAGTTGACATATGCCTTCTTTCCGTCAGCTGCGACTGATGCCGAATGCAAAATGCAGTCCCATGTGTCAACAGGTCCTTGCAATTCAGACTCGAATCGGAAACGACCCCGCAGACTTCAACCCTGTTAGCTGGTATATACACTCTGTACTCCTTCGTAAAGGGCCCGTAGCCAGCAATATCGTTTGTCTGATTCAAACTGTTTACCACCACCCGGAGCTTATCAGGACAAATTTTCGATATTTCTGTCACAGCCGAATATCGGTAATGTATGGATAACTTCCAGAATTATTATTTACTAAAAAAATTAGTATTCTTTTGAAAATTTACTTTAAGTCATTTTTGTAGGTGTGTAGTTTTTTAGTTTAGTTCCAAACGAGCTCCGCATTATTTTTCAGTGCATTTTAATCCCTTCAATTGTGTTAAGCTTATGAAAACTGTCCAGAGAAATATAATGAGATTCTTCATCAAAAATTATATAGCTGTACCGAAGCTCGTAACAAAACTTGAAAACTAGTAATACAAACAGCAAAATTTAACTAATTGAACAGTTGTATGCCACGTTTGCTTCTGTTCCGTAACAAAATGCCACGTAGCCAAAATGCCACACAACCTGTAAATCCCCGCATTGGATCATAAAAAATTTCACCAAAGATTCAATTGTTTCTTCTGACAGGCTACTTTTTAGTCGTGCCAGACTAACAGGCTAAAAATCGTGTAACATTTCCAAGTAACCTATCGAGTATGTTTACGGGTTAAGTTAACCTTTCCCGCAAACGATCAATAATTTACATAAGTTACAATCATGTGCCAGCATAAATGAAGTGAATGCGTTACTCAAAATTTTACATATTTATTGCTTAGAAGCACAGATATGTGTCTATTTTGCAGCCCAGATGGGAATTTAGAAATATACAACGTTATACCCAATCATCCGTGGAGGAAACCATCCATTCGTCAGATACAAGCAGGTAGGTGCATCCTCTTTCGGAACGAAGCAGAAATTATACGTTATCGCAGTGACCTTCGTCGCATCTTGTTCGTGTTTCACCCGCTCATTTACACCCAAATTAAACTGATCGAAACTCGATCCACCACATGACGGACCTTCAAAAATCGGTGGCAAGGGCAACCGGCGCATTCACGTCTCAAGCAGCACTGATGAGGCAGGGCAATGTCCTACACAAACCGCTGCCAGTCAACAAAATAACCGATGGCTCAATTGTGGACGTCGTTGGTCGCACCAGTGCATAAATTATGGCCGAACCGAGGGGGGATTCACGCACCCAGGTAAAAAATGGCGGACTACACGCATCGTTGCGTCACCACTATTATCTTCTGACGGAGTGTAAGGTGTTGTTTTATTTTAAATCTTTTGTTTGTTTATGTTTTTTTGCGCCTCGACACAGATCATTTTCATAAATCGCCTTTATACGATTATGGTCGTTAACGTGGTACACAGCCAAACGATGAAAATCTCATCAATTATTTATGAGGCACTTGTGCGTTCAGTCTTTCAGCTCGTAAATGTAGGAAAGTACTTGGATAAGTTGTTTCATCCGTTTAGATGCTCAAAAGATAATTTTAGAAGGCATAAGCATACAATTTGTTGTTTTTAGTGATAAAAACCAAAGCCTTGGTCAGGGGCGGATCCTGAAAAAAAATTTCGGGAAGTGTTCGAAATTTGGATTTTAAAATGAACATTGTACAAAACGTAATACCTAGAAACCACATTTGATGAAAGTCAGTAGTGGTGGTCAAATTATGTTTGAAAACATTTTGAGTTTGAAACTAATATAAAATTCAAACTAATTTAAAATATCTCAACAAGTTGAAAATTTTCAGGATGGGTTCGGACTTCTAGGACCTTCCCCCTGGATCCACCACTGGCCTTGGCACTACATTCCGTAGCGGAACTCGACCTTCTGTTTCGAGAGACTTCCCAAATACTTCAAAAATCAAAAGAAAAGTTAATCGATGGAGCCTTGAGTGTAAAATTGAACGCATTTTCGCTTGATGTCCTCCATCAAAGTCTTTACAGTGTCATCCGGTACCAGTTTCTCAGTTTTTTTTCATTTTCTTAACATGTCCTTCTCGTCTTTGACTGTCTTCTTGCTCTTCCGAAGTTCCCGCTTCATCATTGCCCAGTACTGCTCCACCGGGCGCAGCTCCGGACAGTTTGGCGGATTCATGTCCTTTGGAACAAAATGGACAGAATTGGCCACTCCAGGACACTTTTAGAATAGTGGCATGATGCCAAATCTGGCCAAAATAGCGGAGCTTCGTCGTGCTGCTGCAAGAACGGCAAAAGGCGCTTCTCGAGGCACTCAGATTTGTAGATCTCGACATTTACTGTGCCCTTTGTCACGAAAGGCTCACTCCTCAGTCCGCAAGAGTAGATGGCCTGCCAAATGAGATATTTGGAGGCGAACTTCGACATTTTCTTCTTCTTAAATTTGTCGTCCACATAGAACTTGCTCTTGCCGGTGAAAAACTCCAACCCCGGAATTTGCTTAAAATCGGCTTTTATATACGTTTCGTCGTCCATCACACAGCAGCCATATTTTGTCAGCATCTTCTCGTAGAGCTTCCGTGCCCGAGTTTTAGCCGTCGATTGTGGCCGCTCATCGCGGTTAGGGAAGTTCTGTACCTTGTATGTATGTAGTCCAGCTCTCTTCTTTGCATTCTGAACGTAGCTCTGCGACATGCCGGTCTTTTTAGCCAAATCACGGCTGAGACGTTGGGATTTGCTTTAATCATTCGCTTCACCTTTTCCTTCGTCTTGTTGTTCTCCGGTCCCGGTTTTCTTCCAGCTCCTTTGCCGTGGTCCAACGTAAACCGCTTCTGGAACCGCTTCAACACTCTGGAGACGGTTGAATGGTGAATGTTCAACATTTTTCCCAACTGCCGGTGCGACAGGTCAGGAAATTCCAGGTGTTTGGAAAGAATTTGTTCTCTCGACTCGCGTTGGTTCACCTCCATTTGCGTTGAATCGAAAAAAACGACTTCTAGTTTGACAGCATGTAAACAATACACATCAATGAGAAAGTGTGCAAAATTTGGTTGATTTTTACCCAATGGTAAAAAAGTTATGCCCTGTTGAATGTGTCGCAATAATTTCGTGTTCGCCCTTTAATCGATTGTAATTGCTTTCGACTACAATTTCTAAAAGAAATTATTTACCAACTAATTGAAATTAATGTAGTTCTACTTATTTTTGTCTATTTTTAATATAAGAATTTGTTTTCAGAAATTTTAGCCGCGATCAATTATAATCGATTAATAAATAAAAAGTAGATAGATTTGCCAACTAAATGAAATTTCATTAGTTCTACGTATTTTTGTCTATTTTTTTAGAAATTATAAAAAATTGTTCTTTTAGAAACTGTAGCCGAAATCAATTACATTCGATTGGTACGTAAAAAGGTATAGGTCGTCCTTTTGAATTCGACGACATTTGCGAACTGAATAAAATTTTCGTAGTTCTACGTATTTTTGCCAATTTTTTGAGAAAAAAATGAAAATTGTTTCTGTACTTCTTCTTATTTACTGATTTTTTTCTATTACACATTATTATTTTGTAACTTACATACAATATTGTGAAAGTTATACCGCCTAAAACCTCAAAAAAGAATAATATTTTTTAAATATCTACTATCTACTGCATACATTACAAATCTAGAAGCTCTAAGGATTTTATTGGTGTAAGGAACATTGAAATTGATTGACAAACTGCCGAGATACGATTGTTTGAGCAGCAAAGCCCATTTTGTCAGTACTGACTTTCAGCTACTGTTTTTCATGATTTTATGATCACCGTTTTTGTAAAAGATATTCCTATCCAATGGTGAAGAAAAATTTAAAATCGGTGCAAAAACAGCTAAGATATGGCAAGTCAAAGTAGCGTTCCTATTTTTTACGCTGGCTTTGTTTTACTCGTTTTGCTATAACTTGCGGTAGACAACTCTACTTTCTATTTTTTTAAAGCGACGTATTAACAATAGACATATCTTTCTAGTGGTGAAGACGGATTTTAAATCGATTAAGGAAAAACTGAGATATGCCCAAAGCAAAGCAAACGTTCCCATTTTTTCGACCTCCTTAGTAGTTCCCCTTGCATAACGGAACAAACGCTGTAGAAAATAACCCATAGGGTATTTTCTCTTGAAAATTTGGGTAGAAGTAGTTTAGAGTGTATTGTTTACACTGCATTGGTGTCACTGTCACTTTTTCGAAAATTGTTTCCGATAGATTAAAATCTGCGTCTGTTACAGCAAATAATCGCGAAGAATGCATGTCAGTTTGAAACAAAAGAAGTTCAGTGCGGCCACCGAGATTGCGGGAGACTATTCTAGAGATTCAATACTAATAATTCAGCCGATAAAAAAGAAGTCGATTTTTATGCCCACTACACCAGACACCCCCCTTAAATCACCTCGCAATTCGGTACCCAAGAGTTTTTTTTCTGAAAAGTCCATTGACGTTTTGGTGACACCGTTTAGCATCTCTTACCAGTGATATTTTTTTCATTCTGCTGGACATCTGCGAACATGGTTCCAGTATAAAAAAGCAAATTATGGGAGGTATCACAAACAATTGTGGAATAACTTCATTGAGAGATTTCGCGAAATTCTCCGAGCAGTTCATCATCGAACCTCTTCAGGCTTACTCACTGCCTCACGTCTGCACATTCCACAGCGTTAACCTTCTTAACATCCTACAATATCACACATATCCATGAAACGTCGCAGTCAAGCTGATGTTAACCATTTATCCACCACTTTTGATAAAGTGAACCACTTTGTTATAATAATGCTAAAAAGCAGAAATTTGGAAATTTCGGTCCTACCTGTCACATCAAGAGATGAAGATTGCTTCGTTTACTTCTACGCCAAGCATACCCCAAGTAAGGCACCTCGGACCATTAATGTTTCTGCTGTACTTCAATGATGTATAGGTATCTAGTACTGAAGACTTCACTACTATCCCTTGTGGATCACCTCAAGGTATTCCGTCTGATTCGCATAGCTGAAGATTGAAGATTTATTCAAAATCAGCTTCCCGTTTTTGTTGATTGGTATAGCAAGAACCGCATATGTGTAAATCCAAAGAAGCGTTCAATGATCTCCTTCTCTTTTAATATACTGGAGCAATTTAACACAATTTTTTTCTCTGTCGAAAACCTGGGAAAATGCTTCCAGGCACGGTATAGTCAAGATTGCATCGGCTAGGGAGGGGTTCCTTTACGACTGTCCTGGGTTTTCACTCGTCACCCTACAGAAATGATGCTTATATAAGGTTTGCTCCAGTACATGAAAGTTGCTCCGGAGCGAACAGGAGCAAAACGTTCCTCGTGGTACTGTAACAAACCTATAGAGATGTGGGAAGACTGCAATCAAAAGTTCCAAATCTGTATTGTCCTTATAAAGAAATCTGTATTTATTTGTATTCAATGACGAAAATGATTTTTTTATAATTTATGCATCGCTTGAATAGAATATCGCTACTACAGCGGAAGAAGAAGATCCCACCAATCTTCATCACGGAGATCCGACAGATCTGTGTCCGAATCTTCGTATAATGATACAACATGGCGTAAAGTGAACCTCCCGGCTATGCGCCTTTAGTGTGAAACTGATGCCCGAGCGGAAATCCAATTACAACTAGACAGTGGCATACTAAAGGGCGAACACGAAATTATTGCGACACCGAAAATGTCATGCCAATTTTCTTATAATGTTTAAAATCAAACCAAAATTTTAGGGTAGTTTTATACATATATTTACTTCAAAAATCAAAAGAAAAGTTAATCGATAGTCTTGAGTGTAAAATTGAACGCATTTTCGCTTGATGCCCACCATCAAAGTCTTTACAGTGTCATCCGATACCAGTTTCTCAGTTTTTTTTTCATTTTCTTAACATGTCCTTCTCGTCTTTGACTGTCTTCGTGCTCTTCCGAAGTTCCCGCTTCATCATTGCCCAGTACTGCTCCACCGGGCGCAGCTCCGGACAGTTTGGCGGATTCATGTCCTTTGGAACAAAATGGACAGAATTGGCCTCATACCAGGGGCGGCGAAACACTTTACGCCGGAGTGGGTAGAAAGCATAGGGTGAGGGGTCCATTAGTAAGGATTTGTTCCCTTTTCGCAATGCACACGCTTACATTACATTCACATTAAATCACGTTCGTTCATGCAAATGTAATTGTGGTACATCGATGTTTTCAAATGTGTGTAATACGAGATACATGCGTTGCACATCTAAATTATTTGAAATGGTTCAAAATTTCGAGTGGGTAATTACCCACTCGATTATTTTCGAGTGGGTAGTACTACCCATACTACCCACGCTATCCGCCGGCCCTGCCTCATACCACTCCAGGACACTTTTAGAATAGTGGTATGATGCCAAATCTGGCCAAAATAGCGGAGCTTCGGCGTGCTGCTGCAAGAACGGCAAAACTCGCTTCTCGAGGCACTCAGATTTGTAGATCTAGCCATTTACTGTGCCCTTTGTCACGAAAGGCTCACTCCTCAGTCCGCAAGAGCAGATGGCCTGCCAAATGAGATATTTGGAGGGGAACTTCGACATTTTCTTCTTCTTAAATTTGTTGTCACATAGAACTTGCTCTTGCCGGTGAAAAACTCCAACCCCGGAATTTGCTTAAAATCGGCTTTTATATACGTTTCGTCGTCCATCACACAGCAGCCATATTTTGTTAGCATCTTCTCGTAGAGCTTCCGTGCCCGAGTTTTAGCCGTCGATTGTTGCCGCTCATTGGGAAATTCTGTACCTTGTATGTATGTAGTCGAGCTCTCTTCTTTGCATTCTGGACGTAGCTCTGCGACATGCCGATCTTTTCAGCCAAATCACGGCTTGAGACGTTGGGATTTGCTTTAATCATCCGCTTCACCTTTCCCTCCGTCTTTTTGTTCTCCGGTCCCGGTTTTCTTCCAGCTCCTTTGCCGTGGTCCAACGTAAACCGCTCCTGGAACCGCTTCAAAACTCTGGAGACGGTTGAATGGTAAATGTTCAACATTTTCCCAACTGCCGGTGCGACAGGTCAGGAAATTCCAGGTGTTTGGAAAGAATTTGTTCTCTCGACTCGTGTTGGCTCACCTCCATTTTCGTTGAATCAAAAAACACGACTTCGAGTTTGACAGCATGTAAACAATACACATCAATGAGAAAGTGTGCAAAATTTGGTTGATTTTTACCCAATGGTAAAAAAGTTATGCCCTGTTGAATGTGTCGCAATAATTTCGTATTCGCCCTTTAGTGCTTCACGCACAATATCCTCGACACCAAAACACTGAAAGTGTGACTACAAAGCCTCAATGATATGAAGGAAGCGAAACTGATGGTGGAAATTAGTCGAATGCAGACTTAAATCCTTACAAAATCATCCGACACGACACATCGTGGATTTATCGTGATCATATCACCCTCAAATTGATCAACGGAATAAACAGTTGGTAAGAAACAGACCAAAGCACCGGGATGTTACTCAACGCATGAAATGTCTGATTCGGTCGTGGAACCAAAATCTGTTCCGTGAATGTCCGTTTTAACAAATGTGACTGTGATCACAACATCGACAGAACAAATTGAAGAAACGGAAAACGCCACCACGAAGGCTCGCACAAAACGCATGGAGTTTATAGATATCCGCAATATGGCATCTATCAGAAAGCAGCCGCAGCGGAGATCAATGCTGTCCCCAACGATTAACGAACAGAATTTTCCGGCAAACTACCCACCCGGTGATCGAACTAGGTCCTATCACCGCTCCAACCCCATACATTGCTGGCAGCTGCTATACCGCGTCAGTTCCATTCAGTTCTCGTACCACGGTGACTCCATGCATCAGTCAGTGACCAGCTCTTCCTCCTGGCAGGACAATAGTCTTCTTCCACCTCCTTCTACACTTCGGAGCAACATGCTCCTTTATTTTAACAACTTGAAACTCGCCTGCACGGATACGAAAAACTACCAAAAGTTGAACTCTTTTGACTCATTCTCGGGGTATCGTGGAATAAAGAAAAATTAGGTAAACCGTGTTGAAGGTAGTTTCCCTTTAACCACGGAAAAAATCACAACCCATTGACAGGTTTTATATACTCAACCTTGAGTTAAATATGCTTAAATTGAAGTTGAATCCAATCTTGAATCTGATTTTGGGTATACCTCAAACAACTCAAAAGTACCTTATTCCATAGAAGACCTCGTCTGAGTCGAATCTCTCTCTCTTTGTTTTTGACAACACTAATAAGTGCGAAAGCGACGCAAAACTCAAAACTACCTAAATTTAAGTTAAAATAGCTTATTCTGTGTGTTGATTTATTTTTCCGTGTGCGCAGCTGCAAACCCAAATTCGACCAGTGGCCCTATTCTCACAGCCACGTCACCTAGTGACTAGAAGGAAATTTTCTTCTATTCACCAAGTGACCTGACTGTGAGAATAGGGCCCCAGATATACACTCAGGGCCTTTTCGTCTGCTTTGGTATCATCATCAACCTAACTCGACGGCAGGGCCAATTCATCATCAAAGGCGACCTCAACGCCAAACACCAAGTCTTATCAAGATGCTTTTAAGAGGGTCAGAAATATTTAATGCCGTGAAAATACGGACCACAATATTAGAGAATTTTATTAATCCAATGCTTATTTCTTTGAGGTTTTCGATGTCCCAGGAAGTACGGGTAACTTTTTTTCTGAGTTTCTGAGACGGGGAGAAAGTTACTTCGGTTTTGCTTCAGTACTTTCTCGAGCAGTTATTTTTGGAGGAAATGCCACCTTCTGGCCTTTCAACGAATCTTAGGAGAGGAAATGTTCCTTCTTTCTCTATTGCCTTTAGGCAGAGCAGAAGATGTTGCCTTCAACATTTAACATTTCTATAAAACATCGCTCGTCCTTGAAAGAAGGAACGCTTAATTTTCTCCTCGCGCTGTATGTACGCAAGAGTTAATTAATTATTTTGCATATACGTTTATAAAGATCGCTATTACACTCAATTTGAAAAAAAAAAGATTTATAAAAGTATAGTTTAAACCTTGGTGAACAACTTTGTCGAAGATGGTAACTAGCTACGAGTTTTCAAAAAATAGATATAACGATTTTAAAACTTATGGCTCAATCCAAATGCAGAAATTTATTATTTTTTCCAACACTGCCTATGCACCACCGATATCGACATTTAAAACTTAAATAAATGAGAATATAGTCATCGCAGAGCCTTGGTCCCTTTGAATGAAATATTCAGATTGAATTGCTGAATAACATAGACGTAGTCAGAAATGAAAAGAAGAGGGGGGGGGGTCTTGTGTACTCCCGAGTTCCTTTTTTAGATTGTTTTGAATAAGACAAAGAAACATTTCGTCCTTGCAAATGTGAACAAGGGAACTTTCTTAATATTTTGATAGACCAAAATATGAACCATACTATAATCGTTGCGGTGGGAAGTAACATTTACAATATTTAGGATTTACACCTAAAAACTTATGTGTTGCTTTTGCTTGAGGTTAAAACTAACATAGCTCTGGAAATCGTCTTGGGTTCTAATCTGAAGTATATTTCAGTTTTTCTAACACACCACTGTTTTGTGTGAACCTAACTCAATTTCATCAAAAACGGTTGTTTGAAGTAACTATGTTGGTTTCGTTACAAGATTCTCAAACGAAAACGTCAATATAAACAATTCCGAGACTTCAAGGAATGTATTGATATGCATTTTTTTTAAATTCTGACTCTGAACGGCTAAGAAATAGCGTTTTGAAATATGTAAAAGTTATAAACCGTTGTACCATTTTCAATGAGATAACAGCAGAGCCCTTAAATAGTAGCACTCAAACACATAAGATTAACTTATTTAATTCGACGGTATAACCCTGCATTGAAGATGTACTGCTTATGTTATACTAAATTATCCAGAAGGGGGATTAAGGAGTACACAAGACCCCCCCTCCTCTTCTTTTCATTTTCTGATTACGTCTATGTTATTCAGCAATTCATTCTGAACATTTCATTTAAAGGTACGAAGTCTCTGCGATTAATATATTCTCATTTATTTAAGTTTAGGCAGTGTTGGAAAAAATAATAAATTTCTGCATTTGGATAGAACCATAAGTTTTTAAAATCGTTATAACTATTTTTTGAAAACTCATAGCTAGTTACCGGCTTCGGCAAAGTTGTTAATCAAGGTTTTAACTTTTATAAATCTGGTACTTTTATAAAACTGGTTTTTCATATTGAATGAAATAGCAATTTTTATTAACCTAAATGCAAAATAATTGATTTCCCCATATAAAATCCCACATAAGCTTTAAACGCGATGCGTAAACCCGGGAAGCAACCGACTACCACCAAATTTTGCAGAGGCATTTGCGACCACAAAAGAAACTCAAAAAGTGCTGTGTTGAAATATATCATATGTCGAGCCACTCTAATGTACGCGGGATATGTCAGGAGATTATGTGAATTTCCCACACAGTAGAGATACTTTTCAACATCCCTTCTACAGGAATCATCCACATGATTACCACTGTATTTCTCATACAACGAACCTTATTGCTACAATGGGAGGCTTTGTATCCCAGTTGTATACTATTAGTACAGTTCAGTGATTCAAGCTATTTACAACCACCCGAATTTTCGATATTTCTGTCAAATTTTCGATATTTCTGTCACAGCCGAATATCGTTCCGTCAGAACTCGAAAAATCTGCAAAAGATTTAAAAAAAATTGTCTTTGGTCTGGAAGAAGATTATGAACGGCCCGGTTGAGGAGTGAGGGGCGGTACAATTTCAGACGGTCATTGTCACGGGGAATATTTCCCAGTGCGGGATGGTATTAGAGACAAGAATGGAGAATATAACATTATAGCAGCACTTAACTTGTAAATATAACGGTATCCAGGCGGCTTATAAGAAAAGAAACACTGTTGCTGCTGGTCAAATAACGGTCAACGCGCACATGCAAAAGAAGAAAAGATTCTGAAACCATTATTCTTTCTTGCGTTACAATGCACACTGTGATGATCGACTTATCGTACTGAGACTGCCGGAAAGTTAAGGGGCAAATAATTATCCATCACTGACGGAGCGTTAATACTCGAAGCACCAAACTTCGAAATTAGTCTGAACTTTTCAGTTTCTATGTCACACCTGTTCTTCAACAGATTCTAAAGCTTTTACAACCCGTGGATAACTCCAAGTTTGTAAAAATGTTTAGACGTCACAAGATTGAAAATCTGTTAACATTATGACATGAAAATTCAACTTTTCCGTGAAGTTATTCCCTAAGGAGCAATTTTTTAAACATTTAATCTGTGCATTGACACAATACTCAACCTGATTAAAGGCGGATTTAGCTTTTCAACTCAACAATTACATATAACAGACCGTCTTGATTGTTAACTAGATACTAAATTCAATACATGTCACATGTCTTATGTGAACACCAAAACAACTGATGTCCCGGGAAGAAAATGAGTTATATTTTGCCGATGAAACAGTGAAATCAGAAAACTTGTTTCGATTCTGCGCATTTTGATAAAGATTTGTGAACTTCATTAGTGTCGCTCTCAGATATATTTATACTGTCGATACAAGTAAAACGAAAGGACAGTAATATTTAATGGTTCTCATAAAAAATACCTTATTATGGTTACTAGTATTTTTTTTATTTCAAGAGATGGACAAATTGAGATGTTCCGACTGCTTTCAAATATATTTTCCTGTCCATAGAATGATCCACACGTTCAAAATTTTGTCACTTCTTGATTTAATAAAGATGAAATCGTTTGAAACGTTTTGAAAATGATTTCAGGTCGCTGTGTACTGTGGGTTAGAGCTGATTTACCATACTGAAAGGTTAGGATTGTTTTTCGAATGTATATAGGTACTTTTAATTGCTTTAATTTGTTTGATCATTGTAAAATATTAGAACTATTAGTTAAAAAAGTGCATGTGTTAGCTGCCACCCTGCTAGGATTCAAATAGATGAACAATCGAGAATAAAGCACATTTTCCAATTTAACTGACGACCAATATAGTTCACACAACTCACTTTAATCTTTACGCGATTAGACTCTTTTGCCGCCGAGCCTCGACGTTAAATGGAAAACTGAGATTAACAGGTATCCGCCACACCGATTTGCCTATTCAATAAATTTTGGATAAGGGGTAAGTGCTTCTCCAATGGCAAAAATCAGCACACACCCGTCGGAGGTCATAATTGATCTGACCCAGATGATCGCAAGATACAACGAAACCTGCTTGGAGCGACCGCACCAATAACGGGTTACTAGAGCCAAGGGTGAAAGGATGATGCACTGGAATTCGAAACCGCGCGAATGTCGTAGGTCTCTGTGGGCTTCAGCGGCTGTGCTCTGGCGTAGATGTCGAAAGCAAACTAACCGGTATTCGACACCGAGCTGAGCTGATCGCATCAGCGACATCCAATGATCAAACCACGTGAGTTGAAAGGGGTCTTCAGTTCGGTTGCACTATTGCCAATTTCGATTCGAGCGCACGGTGCACAGTTAAGTTTAATTTTTTTTTCGTTGCACTACAATGTTAAGTAGTCGAAAGGTCATGAGATCAGTGGTCTTTGCAGCAACAATAGTTGTACGGCTACCGACGCTAGCAACACTTTGATGGGTGAATTGTTTTTAAGTCCATTACCATAGGTAACCTTTCACTCTCAATTACTTTTACGTGTTACTCTGAGCGTTTTGGAGGTAGAATTGTTATTCTAACTCTTATGCATCATTGATCATATCCTTTCATGAATTAAGATAAATTCTATTCTAATAATTATCACAGATTTTAGACTCGACGTTTTAGAATGTGCTACTTAAACCTTTAATCCTTTAACTGTATTTTAATATTTAAAAAGGCTATAAGCATTAAGTGTAACATTTGGACATGGATTCTTCGTTATATAAATCAGCTAACAGAACTTAAAGTGCAAAAAGTGGGCAAACTAATTTGTAGACACTTTTTAACACTCACAAAGGCAAGGAGTCGCATTGGCCCTAGTTACAGTTCTCTAGTTTCGACTTAGAATTTCAAATACAAATGATCTAGCGTTTTCGGGTTTGCGATTCTCTCACTGATAAAACAACATAAAAGGGGTTTTTGATTTGATTGGGTCTTTAGTCGGTAGGTTTCATTACGATACCCTCGGCGCAAGTTTTCACAAGGTTTGAAAATTCGACTTGGTGGAGACGTTTTTAGTTGATTTAAAAATCAAATTTAGTGGAGGCGCAGTCGCGTTTAGCGATTTTAAATTATAATTTAGGTGGAGGCGCGCGTCATGAGTCTGCGCTCCTGTTTCTTGTTAAATCAATGCCCAATTTTCTCGTGAAAAACCCGTAGTATGCGTGGAATGTTACTGGTTTGGGATGTGAAAGATCCTCTGGTGGCTCCGCTGACCCTCGGGTTGGGGCAAACCTGTCGGGAAGCGAGTTTCGATGCACTTGATTTTCGCACTACTGTTCGGGTGAAAGAAAACTGCACTCGCGTAAACTATAGTCGATCTGAGACATTATGTCAGAGAGTATACACGTAATGTATGAACATCAAATTATCGCATTATTTTTTAGAAAAAGCAATACGTCTAAAAGACCAAATCCAGATCAATTTTCTCAAGGCACCCCTACTTTCTGGTGGAAAAACTCGATTATATTTTCAAGGTTCAGGGCAAGTTATAAATCGAACGATGCTATACCTAGTATTAGGTATAGACTTGTTCACCTTCATATGCTATCCTATCTATTTTCACTGCACATCTAATGTCGCCAACTCTCTCCTACAGTCGGTGCTATCCAGATAGGCGAAGTAGTGACGCCCGGATCTTCTTCCCCATCACCCCTAGCCTCATTCAAATCGTACATAACTCATCCCGACACCCTTCTGCACCGAGACTCACCGCCAGGTTCTCCACAAAAGAAGAAAATTCTCAGTGGCAACAAAGCCATCGATAAGCTTATTCACACCATCGTAGTTTACGTTATAAGAGATTTCATCGATTCGTGGTACACTGTCGTTTCGGACAGCCACGAGTTCAGCGATACCAACATTCGCACCAGCGTTGAAACGTTAATCCTAAAGGTTTGTCAGCGTATCAAAACCGCCGGGCTGCTTCCACTGATGACCACTAAGCTGATAGAAGACCTGGCTCGGCACACGCGCTTCTATCGTTTAGCTACTCAGGACGTGAGTAGCAGCTCCAAACAGCCCAACGCAAACGACCAGAAGCGATTGAAGATCCACGAGCAACTATCACCTTAGAGGAAAAACCATCGAGGTAACGGCCACCGGAGAAATAAAAGTGAAACAGATCTATCGTGGCATTTGGGAAATGCGGCTCTACAGAAAAATGTGGCCAATTCGAAATTCTACGCAGTGCAAGCGGATGAACAGTCGCTTGTAGATCCCGAAATGATGCTGTTGGATTCGTTCTTAGGATTTTGCGACAACTACAAAAAGAGTGCAATGATGAGGATGCAATGCTAGGTAGAATAATCATTTCCTAAATATTCAAAAGAAAATCGAAATTCGTTTACATGCAGCTCGTTTGGCAGCTTTTAATAATCTAAGGACGATTGATTGCTTTTGGAGGATGTTGATTGGTACTAATTGTTCGTTTTGTGTTACTATGTTTTAATTGCCGCAAGGTTCTACTGTATCGATTGTTCGTTTTAGAACATGACGGTCGATTAGGTAGATAAGGATATTAGAAAACGTCATCGCTGCTTCGTTCGCGTCATCATTGCAAGGATTTTTGTCCCAGTTTATATCAAATAGCGCGCTAATGGGGCTGTCGCAGTCAGCGTTATTTAAAATCGTAGACGTTAGAGCTTGAGACGTCTTCAAAATTCAGTCCTAGGTTACCAGGACTTGCTTGGCACCACGGCAAGCCAAGCAAGTTAAAGTCACCCAGTATAATAATTTCCTCAGGACCGGCGATAAATGAAACGGAAGAAAGATGTACATCGATCAGACTAAATTCACGAATTCTGTCAGGTGGAATATTCACGACATATATAAACAGATTGCGATCGGCAAGTTTCACTGATATCCACACTTGCTTGGAGCTCGCCCCCGATCATCGTTGACCACTCGGGCTTTTATACCATGGCGAACGGTGATAAACACACCACCACCTGATGCGTGTAGGAAGATCCTTTTGTCACTCCCACGAACAGTATCGGAACGGCTCACGGTCGCTCGTTCGACTGTGGTGAGCGATTCGAGGCAACCTGCATCAACTAGAAGCGAAGAATACATCATCACTTGAAATGTTCAAATCAGATGTATACTTGCCATTTGTTGCGAATTGAAGACTCTTTCCCCATCCCACACACAGGACCGGGACAACTGATGATCGCTGGCTGCAATTGCTCGACTGTGGCGGGGGGGGGGGGGGGGGGGGTCGAGGGCTTTCATAGTGCCCACTGCAGTGCATATGCATTGAAACCCGATGGCGCGATGCGGAGAGCAGGAACGGGACGGTAGCAACTTACGGCGACCATGACCATGTTAGACCATGAGCTAGAAGCGTGAATCTGTTCACCCGTTGTATCGTGGACTGGTGGTATCACGAGCAGTAGCATCGTTACAATTTGTATAGTACTTACCGAGAAAGACGACTTGGAAAACCCCTTCTTCACCCACACATACAGAACCGGGACGTCTGTTCAACGCTGGCGGCAAGGGCTCGATTGTAGCGGGGGTCGAGGGTAGTACCAACTGTGTTACGTCTCAGTATGCGATCGGCATCTCGAAGAGCGTAAAGAAATACCTCGTGTGGTAGGCCATCTGTTCCTATGGCATGACTGGCATTCTGAGGAGAGGAAAGTGATCAAAAAGGCTGAGAAAAACTTGATGGAAGGAGTCAAACGAAAGGCCCGACAATTGAATGGCTGGCGTCCAAAAGGGGCTAACCCACATTTTTTTCGGAAATCGACATTTTTGCATTTTTGATAGTTCTAGGTAATCCACGTGTACTGCCATTTAAGAATTTTAAATTAAAATAATTTTTGTATTTTTTGCCATTAGCAGTCAAAGTTGACCATGGAGGTAAACCCAGTACTAGCGGGCGGCCAAAAGAAGCTAACACTACATTGAGTCATATGGAATTTCAAGTTTTCTCTTTCGTTTTCCGAGGTTTTAAGAAAAAGTAGTCTATCGATTTGCAATCAGTAAATTTTATGTAGTAGCTCACATATCGGTGAACTCGATATAATACTGTTTTTAGTTTGATTGCTTTGTACGTTGACGTTTCGGCCCAAACAGTGGTTCCTTAAGGTGCAGGCCGGTCACACACTTGCTAAGTATGACTATTTTCTTTCTAACATATATTTCACAAATGTATATTATTGAGAACATTTTTTCGAAAATTCCAGTGAAAGTGTCATGTCTCTACATTAATAATTGACCGAGCAATAAGGGATTAAGAGAGTACATTGTTGTGGTTGTGGTGTTTTCGAGAAAGTTATAGGCCCAATAATTTTAAACATATCTTCTGAAGATGCAAACTTTGTAGGTCCTGCATGTTTCAAGATAGAGATTTTAGTTAAAACATTTACTTACAGATTATGTTTTCAAAAATGCACCATAATTCAAAGCATGTAGAACCTACAAAGTTGGTTTCTTCAGAAGATATATTTATAATTACTTGACATACATACAATTTTACCGGCGACACCATCTTTCTATCTCGTTCCACTAATAAGTTGACAACAGCGCCGCCCAAGCGGCGGACTTCCGAACTAATATGAAATGATCAAATAAAGCGCTAGATGTCTCACAACAACTTTGCCAAAGACACTTTAACTCTAAAACGAAAGGTAAAGAAACGACGTGTGAATTGTGGGTTAGCCCCTTTCGGACGCTAGGGTTACCCCCTCGAACTACGAAAATGCTCGTAGTAAATGTAATGATCTTATTTTTTCTAGAGAACATGAGTCATTGAACTACTAATAAAATCGTGTATTTTTACAATAATAACAATGTTAATTTGGAAATGCGGAAGTTTTTTCTATTTCCTGTACAAAATGCACAATGTGGGTTAGCCCCTTTTGGACGCCAGCCATTCAATTCTCAATCGTTAGAAAGGGAAGCTTGAGTGGATATATTTTTCTTTATTTTGTATCAATTGAACTTGCAAAAGATATGTGTTTAGATTTTTTAGTACAAAGGATTACCGATTAACACCCTTTCTTGTTTGATCAATTTTTATCGTAACACCCTTTTCAACGCGTGCTAGTTTTTGAGTGAGGTATAATTTTTTGTTCAGAAAACATTAGAATGAAATCATGAAGTGGAAGGCCTCCTTTTATACCCTGATCTTGGTAACCTTTACCAATCTCTTCTGAAGTAACAATATCAGCTAATTAAACTCCCAGCACTGCGCTTGAAATAGCAACCCACTCTGAATTTGATATGTTTTTACATGCCAAATGGAATATTGTATATGTCGACTACGGACCACCTGTTCCGGTGGTCAAAACCCACCAAACAGTGAGCCCCAACTCCCTAGTGTCATACGACCCGTGCTATGGTTAAAATTGTTGAGGGGGCTTAAAATATTCTCAATAGCGAACAGAACTGGGGAAGAACCGGGCGAACTTCCCAATATGTTGCATTACGCAGCGGAACGTTCGTTCTACACATCGAATTTTTTTTCGCAGAAGATCGGCATTATTTTGCCGGATTTTACATTCAAACTTGCTTGGTGTTGTGCAATATATGTTGGAAATGAAATATGCAGTTTTCTAATCAACGTTGGTTAGAATACCTTAAATCAATCTCCAGCGTAAACGTACAGCAACTATGAATTTATTTTGATTTATGCAGGAAAGTAAGGCTTTCATAGCATTGGTTCAAGAACCGTACTTCCATGAAGAAAACTTCTACATTGGAAAGTTACTTAACACTGCTTGCACTGCTTACAATAAGACAGGTATGACTATAATTCGCGTGAAATGCCTCGTGCAGGCATTTTAAGAATTTCATTGTGTTTCATTCAGAGCTCACAACTCGCGATATTTGTACTGTCACAATTACTCTGACAGTCGATAATAAATTCAAACAGTATATCTATTTTTCGGAATATCTGCCGCACAACGAGTCATCACCTTCTGATTATTTTAAAAGCGTTGTTTCATATTGTATCAGAAATAAGCTTCCTTTCATTATTCGTTGTAAGACACTCATAGTAATAGACCAGCGAAGGTACTTTTATAGAGCCAAACAAACTGTCAAAATCCGGAGCCAAACGAGCATGACGTCATACAATGCAAACAAGCAGAACAAGTATTGCGATTTTATTTAAAAAAATGAATTGTTGTTCACAGCAGGCTTCACTTTTCATGTTCGTAGTAGTATTTTACAATGTTATTTAGAAAGATATTTATAGTGTTCACTATAACTGCATACAAAGCATGCTCTTTTTAACCAACTTTGTGTTTTTAAAGTAATTGGATTTTTTTTCTTTTCTCAATTCCTTGTTGCTCAGTATCAAACGTATAACTTCTCTTTTGATTCATATATTGAACCACTTGAAAAATTATTATGATGAAAACAGTCGAGCACGTTCGAGCTTGCACATTTTTGGGAGATGCCAGTTTAACATGCTTGTTTTTCTAGTTGCCAGTTTTGCGGTTTTTACACCCGCGAGTCTATTACTATGAGTATTTAAAATTCGTAGTGATGCAAATGCTTATCACATCATTGGGGACAGTTCAGACATCAATCTGAAAGGCTCATAAGTAGTTCAAATCTAACATATTCTGGATGTAGGAAACCGACCAACCCTTCCGAGGTCTGAGAAAGATGAGGTGTTAGACATAACGCTAATTTTCGATCATCTTGAAGTCATCCCAAATTTGGCAGCATGTCATAATCCAACATCTACAAACTGAGCTCTCTTTTAGGAAAACTTGGCGACTAATCTTCATGGATATTTTCCAATAATTAGTCAACTTAGGGTTACCAAATGCAATGAGAGCAAATTAAGGACATCCCTTCCAAATCTATTCGGAATTGGAGCCAGAATCAGTTGTCACTTGAGCCAGAATTCTGAAAAAGCCGGGATTCTGGTTTATTTTCCAGCAGTTGAACTGGGACGTTGAATCTTGATCTAGACAAATTGGAATGGTGTAGTGCCAATATTGAACGAAGATAACCACTTTGGCCAAACCTCATATCGAGCTACCCAACAAATTTTGGTTCATACTATGTTGCGTTTCGGCTTCGCCTCATCAGAAACCGACACTAACACATTGTCGGAATAGATTAGCGCCGGCTTGACGCAAATCCCTTAAAACTAAAACACACTATGTGTTTCAATCAAACGACTGATCAAACGTGATGTCCCGTTCGATATAGCATAGAAATTTTGGTTATTTCTGAGTAAAAGAACTTTTGGTTGGAATGAGTCGCAGAGAGTATGCATTAACAAAAACAATCGCCGGAAATATTTGAAATTGACAATTGAAATTGATTCTCTTGGAATAAAGTTGATCTGAAAAATTTAATACAGGGTGATTCATTATGACGTTTTTTTTCATCTCTCAAAATTTGAAAATGGAGTGAATCGCGAAATGTTTATTTGTCAATCGAAAGAACATCTTTTGCCATTTATTGTTTGAAAATAATTTCTTTTAAATGTTAACCATGTTGGTCCAATTTTTGATGACGGATTCGAGTATTTCAAGTGGTATCTGGCTAATTAGTCGAGTAATCTTGGTTTCCAATGCTTGGGAATGTCACCGCCGCTATGTTTCCTGCAATGCGTACTGGATGTGGTCAATTTGTTCGCTAATCATCCAAAAACGAGAACTGCAACTTTTACTCTTTGATTGTAAGGAAATAGTGGAGTCAGTTGGCCGATTATGTCGACCATATTATGGTCGGAGTGGAGGAAACACAATTCTTACAGATCGCTGATTTTCGAAATATAGTTGAATAATTTGAAAATGGTGAGCATACTGCGGTGGCAAACAATACTAAACTACAATAACATGACATGTCCTGTTAAAAAACATCATGTTGAACCACCCTGTATATGCCAAGGTTTGAGACTAAAAATAAGGACATTTGAAGTAAAATAAGGACGCTTTCCAAAAACCTCGAAAATAAGGACACGTCCTTTGAAATAAGGACGGTTGGTAACCCTAGTCAACTAGATGACTTGGATGACGTTGTGGATACGACAAACTCGTTCATAATAGCATTTTACTAATGTCGTTTTCGATTGAGAACCTAGAAACTAACCCAGGTTAGTTGCTTCAAACGAACGTTTTTAATGAAACTGAGTTGGGTTCTCGCCAAACAGCGGTGGTGTGAGAGAACCCGAAATATATTTCAGGTTGCAACCCAACCCGGTTTTCAGTTCAGTGGCGCATAACCTAGGTTGGAAACTGGCTTCAAACAAACGGTTTGACAGCAGTTAGGTCCGAAACTGAGTTAGTTTCTGCTTCAAGCGAAAACGACATAAGAAGCTTTCCCACGTCGTACTGTTCAATCGACTAGGGTAGAAGGTACCTTGGTAGAGAGCTGAACTTGAATGAATAAAGAAGGATATGAAAAGTACTTGGAACCGACGTCAGTGTGATGACTCCAGGGCTTTCAGGTCAGCTCGTAGTTCATATATGAAATGTCTTAGATCTGAAGCATCGGGCTAAAACCGTCGGATACCTGTTAATTGTGAAGTCTGAGAACGCCGTCGCTGAAGAATCTTTTCACCTTCACTGCACTGAGCTTTGAGGGATGAATTATAATAATGTCACGAAGATATGGAAGGATAGAGGTTATGTCAAATCGGCAATAGGGGGAGTGGTTAAGCTAAGCAGAGATCGAATAGAGGAAGGGGAAATTTAGAGCAATATTGCGTGATTTAATTTGTCGATGGTCTCTGAGAGGAGATACTCAAGAAACTATGCATACCTACATAAATGAAGGTACATATTTCTTCGGAACTGAAATAAAGCATGACCCTGGTCCACATTTTGAAGATACAATTGTTGTGTTTGTTTTCGATGCACGAATGTGGCTTCTCCGAGATGATTCGGTGAAACAAAACTTAGCGCCGCCAAGTTGTAGCTATGTTGAATCGTGATTCACACTAACCATATCAAGGCCAATGTGCTTGTTTTGTATTAACGAAATGAGTCTTGCCACAGCCAGATATCTTACAATATTTGTAGTATAGCATCTTGAACAAAGGTATAGTCGTATATGCACTATATATGATACATAACACTTTCATGATAATTTCAAAAATGCGCTATTTACGTAATTGCTTATATAAGTTCCATTCACTTATGAACTAATTTATGGCTATACTCAGCCAGTTTTCCGAAGTAAAAAATCATAACTGTCCGAGTGTTTTCCGGCCACCAAATCACTGTCGCAATTCAATCTGTCTCAAATATCGTATTTCACTGTCCCAACCTCCGGTCACAGACCAACAGCAAACGGATTAATTTTATTGTTGGCCCATCGCAAGTTCTCTGTTTGCTTCGGGGCAATATTCTGTTGATCGCCATTGCACAACGTTATATTTACAAAGGCACATAGAAAGCTCTTCTGTATATCGTCCGTTCCCACATTCATAACTTCTAGTTCATTCGCCGCCACCGTGCCAATGACTATCACAAAGCTGGCAAGTTCCACATTAATCACCCGCCTAATCGTTCGCATTCAGGCACGGGTGATACCTACTGGAGCTCGCACAAGTTATGATTTAGCTACCCGTGCCAGCAACGGCCAAGGTGTCCGGCGGCACACTATGTCACCGAGCTGGACAAACCTGAAATTGCATTAAAATCCAACACATTGGTCATATTGTTTCCGTTCGCTTTATTCAGCAGGCTTTTCTGTTTTTTTAACATTCAGAATGAATTTTAAAAAAAGCTATTGAAGTAGATTTTTTTAAAGTTCAAAGAGATTGCTTGAACATCATTGTGCTTTTAAGAAATGAACAGCTTGTTCATTCCTTTTACACCAAGTTATTATTAAAATCTTGGGTGTTCATTTGGTAGTTCCAAAATTACATACAAGTAGAATTTTCTACAACTTCGGGCAACTTTTAACGTTTGTCCAATTATTATATCACTCACTGTGCGGAGGTCTGTTCGCGCCGCCAAAACGGGGCGGAGATATTTCTCACCATTTAATAGTTAATGTTTGAGTCTTTTTCTGCACAAAATGTTTAGCGGTCCAGTGCGGGAAACCTATCGTCTTGTACAGCCATTGTATCTGTACAGAAACTTCAGAACGCTGAATTTAAATTGAGTTTAAGTTGTTGGTGTTGCTTGTAAATAGCACCATTATTGTGCATCGTCGATGTAACAATTGAAAAAAAATATTGCAGCTTCTAGTTCTGAATAATTTATCTTTCGATTACCACCCACGGTGCTCTTCAATATAAAAGGGCATAAGTAAACTATGTTCCTAGTCTTGAGGTCAATCCGATATGTTATGCAATTCAAGCACCAAACTCCCTCATAACGATGTGGGGATCACGGTTATTTCCACAATTTCGTGTTTGAAAACGTCTATAAGACAATCCGGGTCAAATACTAGCTTGAATAAATAACTTTGAGAAATAACATTTATTAATGATAATTCTTCCAACCACTCATTCCAGGTCCCAAAGCATTCAACTACCGTGGACATAACTACTTCTACAGCGGGCACGTTCCCGCCCTGGCCGACAAGCGCGTTGACTGGCTAGATGGGCGCAACATCTGCCGCGAGTACTGCATGGACCTGGTTTCGCTCGAAACCCAGGAGGAGAATAATCTGATCTTCCGTCTGATCCAGCAAAACGACATTCCATACATCTGGACGGCCGGTCGTCTGTGTGACTTCAAGGGTTGTGAAAACCGTCCGGATCTGGAACCAAAGAACATTTACGGATGGTTCTGGTCCAACAATCGTGAGAAGATCCAAGCCACCAATAAAATTCCCAACGGCTGGGGCTACAATCCGTGGAGCAAATCGGGTCACAAAAAGATCCCCCAACCAGACAATGCTGAGTTCGACATCAACCAGACCACAGAGTCGTGCCTGTCGGTTCTGAACAACGTGTACAATGACGGTATTGGATGGCATGATGTTGCCTGCTATCATGAGAAACCGGTCGTGTGCGAGGATTCCGAGGAACTACTAAATTACGTAGCTGCCACAAATCCGGGAATCCGTCTTTAATCCTATAGAGAAGAAATCTAATTTAGAATACGACAGTCTCCTCGAAAAGAAAACACCTTAAAACTAAAAAAAAATCATTGCCAAGCTTCCTTCTCACTCTAAGAATCCATAATCAAGCAATTCACACCCTTTTATATGGTACAAGTGTTACATCGAGGCAAAGCACTGCAATCAAAATCAATACGCTTGAAGGACTAAAAGCTACCCCTACTCATGAGCCAAGCAAACGCGTCAGCGGGAATCGAACTAAGCTAAGCAGCAATGTCGACGCACAACATTATTGCAGAACAACACACAACCAACACTGCAATATGTTAACTAAATGTATATTTATTTTATAAATAGATTTTTTAAAGTATTTTCTCCGTGTAACTTTCATGAGACTTGAACTGCTGCAAACGAATGAAGCAAAATTTTAAATAAATGTGCAAAAAAAACCGAAATTATTACAACTAAGAACACCTTACGGATGTCGTTTACTTCCAACTTCGAAATCAATATCTCACGATTACTTTCTGAAATAGGGACCGGGGATCCAACCCATATATTAGTATACCAAACAATACAAAAACTATGTTTATAAATTTCGATATCAATTGTAGTTTGTCTGGCTTTGGCCCGTTTTTGGCTGAAAAAACCTCTTGTTTTGCCTTTCTCATGCAGAAAAGTTATGCAATCACTCTAAAAATTGTCAACTTAATCCCGGCCATTCAACTCAGTTCGTCGGAAAAAGTCTGTATGTGTGTATATGTCAAAAATGTCACTCATTTTTCTCAGAGGAGGCTGAACCGATGTGCTATAGTCTCAATGAAAGGTACAACTTCGGGCACCTTCCTTTCTCCGCGTTGTCCCACTCTTGCTGTCACTTAGCCAACGAGTCCCCTCTGGCAAATCTCCTTGCACACTTGCACTTCTCTGCTGTTAGCATTCCATGTCCTCAGCCAGAGTGATGCAGATGAAGATCATCCCGGCAATTACGCATACCGCCTCTGACGATATCGTTCTGTACGCGCAGGCAACACGAACAGCCATTAGGCGAAACGTGCTTGTCAGTACCTCAGTATAGGATGAAACACCCAGTTTGCTCCTCCGTTATTCGGCATGATCCTTGCCAATTGTCGACATGGCTGTTATAATTTAACCGATGCTTACGGGCACTCTTCGATGAAATTGATTGTACCCCAACGTTGATCACGAAACGCTGGATTTTTTACGGTTGCTGACCTTGCACTACCTCGGTCTTGTGGTGAGCCAGCTGCAACTTGACGTCAGCCATCCAGGTTTCCACGATGTCTATTGTCTCTGCCGTCAACATCTCCACCTCCTCAAGGGTCTAGCCGTTTATCGTCAGGGCAGCGTCATCTGCAAAACCGACGATCTCAACTCTCCTGTGCAATTCCAGTGTGGTACATTATATTCCAGAGCGTTGGGCCGAGTATGAAGCCCTGAGGTACTCCGACCGTGACCCTAATCGACCTCTGCGCCATGTTCGTTTCATAGACCAGTACTCGGTTCTGCAGAACCGGTTTCAGAACCTTGCGCAGATAGTCCCGCATTCTGTACAGCGCTATAGCAATCGCTACCCAGCTGGCCCAGTTGAACGCGTTCTTCGCATCGGTCGTTACCACGGCGCAGTAGCGATTACCCCTTCTCTTTTGCTTCGATGCTTTCCCTGCACTCGCGATGACTGTGTGGATGACATCCACCTTCGACGTCCCTTTCCGGACCCCGAACTGATTCTGCGATAGTCCGTTCTCACTTGCAGCGTAGATTGTCAGCCTGTTGAGGATGACCCTTCCTGAAGTTTACCAAGAGTATCCAACAGGCATATAGGCCGATACGATGTTGAATATCCTGGTGGTTTCCTAGGTTTTGGCATGTTCTTGCACTCGTAGGCTTTGTGGCCGGACTCAAGGCACCGATAGCACCTATCCACTGAAGGCGGCTGGGGTATGCTAATACCGACCAGCCGATCTTCAGCTTCCCTTTCTCGGTTACCTTTTTGGCATCCGCCTTCAGTAGCCTGAGGTAGGCTACTTGGGTGCCAGAGGGTCTATCTCTAAATCGCACAGAGGCCCGCTCGATTGTGACGTCGCATTGTTCCTTAACGGCTGCGACGACATCTTCTGCGGTCGTGAACTCGTCCAGATGCTTGCACTGGAGAGTCATGTCCGCCCCGAGCGACCTGACTTGGGCGCTTTCACCAAGGACCTCTTGGGCCAAGGCCTTGTATACCGCACTAGATTGTGCGCCTCGCTTCAGCACCAGAAGCATTTCTCCCGTGTTGGTGCGTCTCACGCTACGCACATCTTTCCCAAGGGCCGAAAGGCTTTCGGCCGCCTTCATCGACTTTAGGACGTCGGCGTATTTGTCCTTGTCGGTTTTTAACCACAAGGCCTCGCCTCTGTCCTTGGCCTTCTTCGCGGGCCGCGGTACCTCCGGTGTCGGTGCCGGCTTCTTCCTGGTGACCAGCGTCCAGGGGTTAACGCCCCCCTGCCCCGGTCGCGCCTGGTTGCTGGTACCAACGCTCTGCTCAGCGAGGTCACTCTCGCCCTCGCTTACCTCAGCCATACGGCGTTTGGCCTTAACGGTTGCACGCCGTGTGGTGTCGGTTTTTGCACCCTCGCCTGGCGACTTCCTAGGGCGCTTCGCGTTCGACGCCGTCTTACGATTGCCCTTGCCCTTGCCTTTTCCCTTCGAGGGGAACTCGGCCGCCGCTTCGAGCGACGTGGCTGCTCCATAGAAGGTGAAGGCCACTGTCTGAGTGCCTGTATCGACCTTCTCTCTTCCCTCCCTCTTGGAGGCCACTGTCTGGGTTTCTCTGTCGGACTTCTCCCGACATTCCACCCTTTTGGCATAAGCCTGCTGTTTCTGTCTTGCGACACGAACAGTTTTCCGGAGCTCCAGGAGACTCTGCTTTAACTCCTTGCTTATGTTTTGCTTTGCGCTAGTGAACTCGATTATTGAATCGAGCTGCTCCACCACTTTGCGCATCGCAGATAGTGGCCCGTCCAGTGCGTTGGTAGGGCTATTTCCTACCACTACTGGAAGGTCACTGGTGCTATCAGATGCAGCACTCGTCACTCCACTACTCTCCCCACGGGGGGAGACCTCGCTAAACCACCTCTAGCAAAGGGGTTTGGCACCTCCGTTTGTTTGTTTTTGTTTTTAGTTGACTCCATGTTTGATCCCACGAGTAGCGCGAGAATAAATGTCCGCCACGCCAGAGCTCCGCATTAACGTGGTAAGGGACGCTTACTGTGGGGGTTGCCCAGGTACCCCACAGGCTCCGTTAACGATCGAGCATCTTTTTCACCCCCTCGATCACTCATCCCTCGGCACGGGTCGCTTCACGCCTTGGAATTGGGGTTATGACCTATCTTGCTTTACGTGGTAACCTCGGCCCAGATCATCACAACCATCCTCCTTTACCAGGGCTTGGGACCTGTAGCTCTGGTTCTCAATAGTTCCATGTACGTATATTATTACAGACATGCCACTATTGAGATCCGTCATTCGCTAGCGGAGTTCCATCTATCTGGGAAGTAGCCATCGTCCAGGCATTTCTGTAGGACTATCCTGAACATGTCCGGAAAAATCAGGATCGCGGTCTTCAGTGCACCGGTAGAGATACAGTCCGCTCCGGCTGCTTTCGCCACTTTCAGTCCTTTTGCCACTACAAGGAGCTCGTCGTTGGAGATTCGATTATCATCAGCATTTCCACTGTCTGCATTGACGTACGGTGTAGGCTGCTATGCGGTTGGGCCGTGCTTCGGGGAAAAAATCTTCAACGATAATTTTCATTTTGTCAACGCACATTTGGACTGGCGTCATTTGACCCTTCATCCTGGCCATGACGACACGGGAAGCAGGGGTTAGCATCTACTTCTCTACACAGCACCTTATAACAGGTGAACTTTCTTAGCACTATCTCGTGTTTAAAAGCGGCCCTGGCCGCCCGGAATGTTACCTTACACTCTTCTCTGACTGCCTCGAATCTTGCTCTCTGGACGCGTCTTCTGGCTTTAAGGCAGGCCCCGGAGGATGCTGAATCTTTCGTTCCACCAGTACGCCAGATGGCGATAGTTCCTCGCCAATTCCGCTCGCCAGTCTTCAATCTCCGCGTTACAGTACAATTTCGCCGACTAATGATATAGTGGATCGCTTGGTGCTCGCTATATGTGTACTGCTCACTGATTCGCCAATTCATGTTATCCGTCAGCGAAGGACTGCAGAATGTTATGACAATTCCCGATCGTCTGTACGGAATGTGCTACCGGAATCTTTGTGGCACAGCCTTTCATCCAACATCGCCAGAGCTTCCAACAAGCTGTAGCCTCTTGCGTTGGTTAACCTGCTACTCCACTACACGGGCCAAGCGTTAAAGACTCCTCCTATAACAATCGGCGTTCGTCCAACTATCGAGTCGGTTAGTGCGTCCAGCATCCGATTGTACTGCTCTGGTGTCCATCGTGGGGGAGCACAACAGCTACAGACGAATACGACGTTGATCCTGGGGATCACGAAACCTTCGTGTATGTTATCCACCACCTCTTGGACGGGGAAACCGCCTATCACTTAGATTGCCGCCATACAGGAGCACAATACGGCTCTACAATAATTGCAACGTCGCACTTCGTTTCTGTTGTCGACTACCACAACAGTTGCTGTGCAATATCGCTATGATTGAGATTAAGCTGGGTTTTCTCCATCATTGTTGGCCTGCCTTCGCCTTTTTGCACGTAAAACATTTGAAGCCGCCCATCGTGTGGTCATTTCCATCTTCCGATTTGCAGATCATGCTCCTTGGTAGCTTCGTGCAGTCTCTATACAACGTGCACATTTCCTCCATATTTTCTACACAGTGCAGACCTGTCCAAGCCCTTGCAGTCCCTCACCTGATGTCCGAGGTCCAAGTCCCTGAAGCTTCGCTACATCTGGTTGGTAACTCGCGCAGCGACTCTCAAAGAGAACACCGACCATCCGACTTTTATCTTGCCAGTCTCCACCAGCTTTCTGGCAACGACCACCAATAGGCGAATCCCAGCCATTTGAGTGCCGTCTAGATCCTTGCACTCAACTACGGCTTCCTGGGACAGGGCACTCACGTTCGCTTTGCTCCCTAGGGATTTAGCAACGAGCTCGCGGTAGTTCAAGCTCTTGACGAAAGAATCCTTCTTCAGGTCGAAGATCATCTCGCCTTTCTGAGTGCGCCTTGTTTTAACTACGTTCTCTCCTGACTCCTTTGGCTCTCGGTCCTCTCTCACTTTCTTGAGAAGGGCAGCGTAGGACGACTTATCGTTCGCTTCGATGATCAGTGCATCGGCCTTGTACCTCTCTCGAGAAGGCTTACGTTTTTCTTTCTTCTCTTGTTCTTTTCTTCCTTTTGTTTCCGTTCCCTCCGCTTCGCCTGCCGACTTCCAACGATTCACCAACCACGGTCTTTCCCAACATTCCTCTGTCGCTGGTGTCCTCCAGCTCGCTCTTCTGCTTTTGCGGGTCCTCTTGCTCCCCTGGCGTGTCCCTCACTCTTTTCTCCGAGCGAATATTGTGGTGACTCTTCGGTGTCACCTCAGTTTCTGCCATCGCCTGTGCTGCGGCTTCCAGCAGAGCTTTTTCAGCTGATTCAGCTCTCATCAAGAGCGCCTTCTACTCGCATTCAGCAGTTGTCACGACCGATTTGATGCTCGTCACTAGCTGCTTTAACTTGGTGTGCATATTGTCCTTGTCGCCTCTTGAGATCCCATGGTTATCTATGCGACCATTTAGGTCATGCTAGAGTTGACACTATCCTCCATGAGGAGTAGTGTTCAGAACCGGATCGGCGTAAAATTGGGAATGGTCCTTCCGAACCTAGTACCACCCAAGTAAATGGTTACGAGTTTTGAACGTACCCGGAGACCTGCCAAGGTTTTGTCAGGACGGAGGTAGCCATGCTGTTATCCCACTGGCCATTGCAAGTTGGTGTCATCCTTCCTAGGGTGCTTACAGAGTGGCGGCGAGAAGCTTAGCTGGGGCTGGAACTGACATTAGAATGTGAGATGCAAGAAACCTGCTTGCTGCAAATCAAAGGGATGATGTCAGAGTGAAAGCTGAGCGGATCTGCGCAGACTACCTGCGTTTACTCTGACAGGCTCCATTTGATATACTGCAAGCAGGTTTCTCGCATCTTAGCAAATGCAGCACAGACTCGCTTCGAAAATATAGCTTTTTTAGAGGTTTAGCAGAGCCCAATCCAAATCCCACCTTATCCTAGCAAGACTCTCCAACTCGCAATAGGTGAGGAACTGAATAAAAGTAACAGTAACAGGGGGAGTAATGGAACATTTAAAAATCATTTTTTTGTTTTTGGTGCAAATGTTTTTAAGATGCATGAAACGACGATATTTGAAGTAATCTCGAAAAATAATTGACGAAAGTTGACTTTTTTTGATTTTGGCACATTTTTGCCTTCTTTGATGGCGTTCTCGCTTGAAACAGAAACTAACTCAGTTTCGAACCTAACTGCTATGAAACCCTTTGTTTGAAGCCAGTTTCGAACGTAGGTTATGCGCCACTGAATTAAAAACCGGGTTGGGTTTGCGAGAATCCAACTCAGTTTCATTGAAAACCTTCGTTTTGTAGTAACTAACCTGAGTTAGTTTCTAGGGTCTCAGTCAAAAACGACATGAAAATCGTCAACCTAAAATTTTTTTAGGCTGGCATAGGGTTTCTGGATTTTAACTGGGGCGTACGGAGTGTACGGTGAGGAGTTATGACTCTGTTCACCGTCCCCTCTCTTTTAACTCCCCTTAGATCACCCCTCATTACACCCCAATCAAACCACCCCCTCATCTATCCTTCATACATTTACAAGTCTAATAAATTACCTGTAATACTTAGATAATTTTGAATTATCTTTATTATCTAAATTGTAAAATAAAAAGCACATATGTTGGCAATTAATCCTTTGTGACAAATACTGTTGAAAGCCTTTTCAATATCTAGTAGAGCAACCTCAGTGGTAGAGTGGTCATATTAGGTGAGTAAAAACCCAGGACAGCCGAAAGTGGACTCTCACTTTCCCCCGTTAACACTCGGTCGAACGTGGGTGAAACTCTCTCATGGTTTTCGACAGTCATAAAACATTTCAAAACTCTACCAAAATGTCTTTTGGTGAGAACTCGATCATCAAGAACTTTTTCGGATTTACACAAACGCTGTTCTTGTTACAGTACAATTAGCGAAGGTTTCAAGCTGTTGTAGAAATCTACACTCCTAAATTGAGTAGATGAAAAGAAAAATTTTGAGGCCGTCGACGAAATCCTGGTGAGCACTAAATACACATTGAAGTAAATCAGAAAAATCAACGGTCCCAAATAGCTTCCCAGGGCTATTCCTGATGTAGAAGCAAATGTGTGTGCCTGCAAATCTCCAATGACAACCATTATCATTTTTGTTCATTTTAAGGCAAAAATTCAGAATCCACTCACTCGATTCGATATGGCGACTTTTTGCTTTGGCCCTAACCTGCCTAAAACAAATCGTAAAAGGTCGATCTAAATCTGCTGGGAGTTCAGGCCGCTCACGGACAATTGCTTTTTTCTGCATTTCAATACTGTTTTCTACTGAGAATCTTAGACTCTTAAAAGGAACAAATAGTCCATATGATTGGTGTTTGGGTAATCTGGAAGCCACTTTAACGGTGAAATAAAATATGGAAAATGTTTTTTGAACCATTTATAGTTCACACTTGCTTTATGAAACGGTCAGTCGTAACTGCAAACTGACCGGAAAGAATAAAGCTAAGATTAAATGAAAACAAAATATGCTTAACCTACCATGGACTACGTCTGAAAAGATAATGTTTTGGAAGCAACCAGCGAAAAGTTTGCTTGACCAAACGGTCATTTTTGATTCAAACTTCTAAAATTTGGAAACGTTGCTCATGCGCATATTGTGCATGAAGAAATTGCAAAAAAAACTGAAGTAATTAAAAAAAGAATTAGGATCGTACGTCAACTCAGTTGTCAAAAAATCCCACTTGAAAAAAAAGTTTAAAAACACCCTTTATCTAGTTCTCGACAAATTACTTTACTCTCTTCTATTAGTAAATTAATTTTAAGTAAAAAAAAATAATCTAACTAGAATGATGGCACATATCAATGAGAAATCAATTTTTCTTCCATTGGACATTCAACTACTCACAATTTTGCTAGAGTTACTAACACGAGAAATGCGAAAATCGTAGAGGGATATTCCACCGAGTAGGTAGACCATACGTCCTGGTTTCCCAGGACATGTCCTGGTTTTCCGGGTGTCGTGGGATATCGAGTAAAATACTTGATTTGTCCTGGTTTTTCTCCTTTTGTATTCTTTGAGGAACTGACTTTTCGCTCAGTATTGTATACACGTACAGGCTGGAGATTTTTCGAATAGGGGTTAATCTGACGTCCTTGTCAAACACGTCGAATATAAGCATTTACTTTTTAAGGCCTATTTACACCCTCGGTGAAAATGAACGTGAACTCGATGCGCACCAAATTGTTTTTTCCAATATCTCATTTATTAGTGCATGGAAATTGATGAAACTGGAACTAAACGAGAGTACCTTAATATACTTAGCGAATCCATGCACAATTATTCGATATAATTGAATCAATGCAATAATATTCGTATTCCCCGATCATTTTAAATATTCCACGGTTAAATATGTCCGCAGTTGATAATTCACTTGTTCACCGGGAGTGTAAACGAGACGATGGGCGGAATTGATACGGAGTGGTGAATATAAATGTCATTGCTGTTCACGGTGAACGTTTGCCTTCGAATTGGATACTTTACGGTGACGTCACAAATGAACTGAGTATTCATTTTTGATAGTTCGCTTGTACTGTTTAAGCACTATTTAGACTCTCGGTGAAAATGAACGTGAACATGTGTTGAATACCTTCCATTGTTCACGGTGGAGGACGTCGTGAACAGTTTCATCAGCGAACACCGATTTCACGCTCAACTGGCAGTTTACAGTTTGTCAGAATGCAATTTGGTATTCGAAGGTGAACGTTCACCGTGAACAGCGATGACATTTATATTCACCACTCCGCATCAATTCCGCCCATCGTCGCGTTTACACTCCCGGTGAACAAGTGAAATATCCACTGCGAACATATTTCACCGTGGAATATTTAAAATGATCGGGGAATACGAATATTATTACATTGGTTCAATTATATCGAATAATTATGCATGGATTCGCTAAGTATATTAATGAACTATCGTTTAGTTCCATTTTCATCAATTTCTATGCACTAATAAGTGAGATATTGGAAAAAACTATTTGGTTCGCATCGAGTTCACGTTCACTTTCACCGAGGGTGTAAATAGGCCTTTACATGAACTTAGAAAAATTCTTTACGATTTGCTTCGAGCAAATCTAGTCGTCCACAAATTTTTCTAAGTCCATGTAAACAGTACAAGCGAACTGTCAAGAAAAGTGAGGTTAACTGCGTCTGTAAAGAAACTAATACTAGATTGCATACTGACAAACTGTAAACTGCCAGGTGAGCGTGAAATCGTTGTTCGCTGATGAAACTGTTCACGACGTCGTCGACCGTGAACAATGGAAGGTATTCCACACATGTTCACGTTCATTTTCACCGAGAGTCTAAATAGTGCTTTAGAAAGGAATCAGTATAGTCCACGGCGTCGGAGGCTGAGTGGTAAGCGTGACCGCCACTCATCCCAGTTGGACAATGCCAGCCGAGGTCGTTAAGATTTTTCTGAGGTGAAAAAAGGTGTGGTGGCGCCAGTGGCGTAGTAGCGAATATATGTTGATGAAATTTGAAAAACATGAATATCTCGACAAACATATGATTACGGCATACATATGATTAGCCAACTGTCAAAATTCTCTTTGAAAGGAAATTCCGGACAAACCGTTACTGGCTAAACACAGTTTGCAGCAGTTAATGAAAGAGAAAACTTTTCTCTTTTGTTTACTACCAAAATCTGTGATTTATGAGTAACGGTTTGTCCGACCGGAATTTCCTTTCAAAGAGAATTTTGACAGTTGGCTTTTAAGCCGTAATCATATGTTTGTCGAGATATGTTTAACAAAAATAGGCCTAATACTTTAAATACTAAGTACCAAATACATCGCTAAGTTTCATTTGCAAAAGATATCTTCTGAGAGTAGTAGTAGTGTAGTGAAAATTGGCCACAGGCCGCGGCACATACCGGTCGGCTCGTTGTATGGGCTAGGTCTACAACGCGTCGATCATGGCGAAGCGGGGAGCTAAATGGTTCTTAGTATAGTTACAAAACTGGGAGGTAATTAGTTCAGGAAACGGACATCGGTACCGAGAGAAATTCCGCCACATTCTGTAGTCCTGCACTGACGGCGAACATGGACTGGAGAGTGTGCGAGAAGCATTTCCTTAGCGACCATATCAGGCGATTCCGCATTGGCCAATGGAACCCTGCTACTGCACGGAGAACGACGACTGGCAAGCTCAAGTTGGAGCCGTCCTTCAAAACAGACCTCCTTCTTGAGGTATTTAGGTCGGAGGCATTCCATCAAGAACGTCGATGCGGCTAATCTAACAAGAATGATTGTGACGGCTTGTGACGCAACAATGCCACGAAAACTGTAGTTTCGGGAAGCTAGGACGCTTTAAAACGGGAGATTAAGCTTAGTAAGCCAGTTTGCCATAAGGAGCTGTGGTGATAAGTAGAATCCCTGGGGGACGCATACCGAGTCGTGAAGGCGAAGATGAGGGTCCGTCGACGCTAGCTGACATGTGCCCTGGTAAGCTAAAGATAATCGTTGAAGGTCTCTTCCCGAAACACGATCCAACTACCTGATCACCGACACTGTATGGCTAAGAAGAAGGAGCAAACACAGACGAGTGGCAAGTGGCTAACGACGAGCTGAAAGAAGCGTCGATGCGACTAAAATCAAGGAAAACCCCCCGGCTCGGATGGAATACAAAACGTGGCGCCGAAAGCTGTGCTCGTGGCATATCCGGACATGTTCAGGGCAGGGCCGTCGAGAGGCGCGTCGGGCCCCAAGGTTTGTATTACTGCTGGGCCCTTTTAAACCTAAGCCGTCTAGCTCAGCATGAGTTGGTACCTCTTCTGCCATGGGAAATTCGTGAGTCCGTGGTTTCTATTAGTCTCCGGTTGACTCATATATCCACATCCACAGATAGCGTGCCAGACAGGTTGAATTTCGACAGGTTCTTATTCCGTGGTATCCAAATCGGGTAAAATTTCCATAGTAACGATTTTTTCAACTTGCGGGTACTCGGGTGTAAATAACGATTATCGACGTAGTTAGATGCGCACGGTGCTAATTCGTGTATTCGTACCTCGTTTGTGTCATCGCCTATATATACAGAGGTTCTGACTTCATGTTGCCACATTCAACGATATATTTCGTTTCGCAAAACAAACGCTTCTACTTGATTGATGTTCTGAAACATAATCAGCACGGTATGTCTAACATGGTGAAATTGTAGAGTGTAAACATTGGCCATCTTTAGCTCCATTTGTCCTTCTAACAATACATCTTAAGGAAGCCTCGAAAAGTAAACAGGAATACAGTTCGACCACAATAAACCTTATGATCTGCTTATAATCATCACTCATTTTTTCGACATACTGAATTGGAACACGATACATTACTTCTACTGTGCAGACAAAGCAGGAACACGGATTGAGTTATTTGCTGGTAACGGTGGAGCAGTTTGTAGCTTTTGTTGTAAGCAAGATGAGAAGGTAGCAGATGCAGCTCGAAATTCTCGTTTAAAATTATTAAATCAAAAAGATTTTTAATTTACATAAGTTTAAACCGTTTCCAATTGTAGATATTATGCAGGTTTTGTAAATAAACAATGTGCTATGTCTCACGTAGGAGCCGGTTTTTATATGCTGTGAGAATATGCAGAACCCGACAACAATATAGAGTAATCATCGCAGTAATCAGACGCAAATTAAACAACTGCGAGTACAGCGGGCAACCGAGTACTGCTGCTGTTGGCTGAACTGAACTGTTTGATTGCTTTAGTTTGCACATTATAATTGGGTTCTTATAGACATCACATGCATCTTTGGCGAGGCCCAAAATTACCGTTCTATCTCAACACAATTCTTTGCTAGGGATATTTTGCTAGAGGGAACAATCCTTGAACGTGCAATTAAAAATACAAAAATTATCCTTTTTTTATCACCGGTTAAATAAGGTCAGTCTACCTTCTCATCTCGCATAGAGTAGAAGCTAAAAATCGTTCCACTAAAGATACACGGCAAAAACGACTGCAGACGAATTGTCTTGCTATTGATTTTTGGAAATGTGTTGCAAGACTAGCTACTCGGGTAGTAAAATAATTACTAAACGTACAGATTGTGCTCAATCCGGTAAAAGTTAATGCTCTGTAAATGCAACATATCAAACATTAAGAAGCACAGTCGTGTGTTTCGCGGAACAATGTGCAGCACACCAACGAAAGCTGCCACGTTAGCAACAATATCCTCGTATATAAAGGCCTCCCGAGATATGTGCTTACATGACTTATCTTCACACACCATCGTGATTAATAAAATCATGCCAAGAAACGGAGAAGTGGTTTTCATAACAGCTGAATATTCCCATTTTCCCGGGTGCCCCTAACATTGTTCTTATGGTGAGAATGCTTCCGTACAAACCAACTCCTTCATACGTAACTTTTTATGCTTATCAAGCGAAAATGGGACGTTTCACCAGAAAAACACTGGTTATGCACCCATGGTAGATTCCTATGCCTATTTCTGCAAAAATATCCACGAATTTGACAGGAACAAATCTTCACTCAACAACAATCGCGCACAGTATCTCCAAGCCAACAACCGGCACCACCATTAAGAATCGAACGTAGAAGAGAACGGATGCGTTTGTCCTCGCGCTCGCATTTCTGTTTGACGCTCTATTGCTTTCTTCGAACATGTTTTGAATTGGCTTCTCAATAATTTATAGTGTATACTCCTTCGTTTGTTTTTTAACATGTACACAAAGTGGAAAACTCGCTTAAGAACGTTTGTTTTAACAAAAGACAACTATCGAATAAAGTTTTCATTTTTTACACTTTCATCATATGACAATTTAATAAGACGAATGATTATAAAGAAATTACTATTACCATTTTTATCGGAACGTGTTCGACCATCTTCCGGGTTAAAGCGCGGGCCCCTAAATGCGACCCGGGCCCCAGGGTAATTGCTCTGGCTGACCCCCCCCCCCCCCCTTCCTCTCATCGGGTCTGGTTCAGGGTGGTGCTGCAGAAGTGTCTAGCTGAAGGCAGTTTCCCCGAAATGTAGAAAATACAGAAGCTGGTGTTGCTACCAAAGCCAGGGACACACTTGGAAAAATCCTGGGATCCTTAAATTATCCTTAACAGGCTGACGAAATGCACAGAGGATGAGCGCGGACTGTCCAAGATGTAGTTGGGAGTCCGCAAAGAAGTATCGCCTTTGGAGGTAATTCGGACAATGCTCGTGAATACTGAGAAGGCATCTAAACAGAAGCTAAGAGGAGATCGATACTGCGCTGTAGTTACGATAATGTGAAGAATCCGTTGAATAGCGCCAGCTGGGAAGCCATCGCCGCAGCGCTAAACAGAATAACCATACCACATCCTCAAGAGCTACTTTCAGAATGGAGTGCTGCTGTACGAGACGAACTAATGGCAGAAGTCAATGCGAGTCACAGCAGGCGTTCCTCAGGGCTCCAATATTGGTGTAAATTTTTGGGTTTTGACAATCGTTGGATTCGCGGACAAGCTGTCACTAACGGTGATGGGTGAGACACTAGATGGAGTGAAGGTGTCGGTGACGGAGACAATAGAAGCGATCGAGAACTGGATGAACGGGGTCAAGCTGTAGATAGCTCACCACAAAACGGAGGTGTTGGTGGTCAGTAACTGTAAAGCAGTTCAGAGGATGCAGATCGACGTCGGAGGGCACATGATTTCACCGAAGCGTGCACTGAAGTAATTGCGAGTGATAATCGACGACCGGTTGAGCTGCATTAACCACGTCGACAACGCCTGTGAAAAGTCGGCGATGGCAACGAACGCATTAGCGAGGATCATACCAGAAGCAGCACGAGACGTCTTCTATCTAGTGTTTCGTCATTGATACTGCGATATGAGGTTCCCGCCTGGGGTGCAGTGCGGAACCGCGAAAAGCTGAACAGGACGCGTTCCGGCTGACGGCCGCAATAGCGTACAGAACAATATCGCCGTAGGCAGTATACGTTATCGCCTGGATGATCGCCATGTGCATCACCCGGCGCAGGATATCAAGTACTACAATCGATGAAACACCAGAAACGCAAGGAAGATGGTGAGAATCGATTCGGTGACGACGTGGCAGCACGAATGAGCCAATACGGAAAAAGGAAGGGAGACCTACCGACTAATTCCAAACCTGTTGATGTGGGTTAAGAAAGCACGGAGAGGTGAACTTCCACCTGACACCTCTCCTGTCGGACCACGACAGCTTTTGGAAGTATCTTCACCGGTTCGAGCACGCAACGTCATCATTGTACCCGGAGTGTGAGAACGTCTAGAAGACACCGACGCATGTAGTCTTCGAATGTCCGAGGATAGAAGCGACGTGCTCGAAACGGGAGGACCGGACATCAACCCGGATAATGTCGCTTACAGAATGACACGTAAACACATAGAACGCGATCAACAGAGCGATGATGCTGATCATGATCGCCTTACAACGGAAATGGCGTGATGAACGGCGAGCAACGGTTTCGGGAGACCAAACTCCGCAGGATTAGGATAGATTCACCGCCGAGGATTAATTTAGTAGGCTGCGACAGACCACTGAGTATGGGGACACCACTCACCATCCGGAATCGCCGCTAGGCACCTATCTGATTGGCTCGGTTTCGGGAGAACTTCTCTCGCCGTGGAAGTCTCCGTCCGAGTAGGCCGTGTTCATCGTCGGGGACTAGACTGCCCAAACCCGTTCTCTGAGTTGTTTTTGTAATTTTTTTTCCTGCTCAGGGTGTTTTCGTGTGTACGCCGTATGAGACACACAAGATTGATCAATTTCTGGTTGTCAATAAGTTGCAGTATCGCGAATAGTACAAGGCAATACCTTAACAATTTCTTGTAGTACAGTAAAATAATACCAAATACTAGCATAAAAAGATTTAAAAAAATATCAGAAAACGGCGCTCGTAAAAAGGGGTTAAAACAGTTCTATATTTACAAATGAAATATTACAAAACTACAATGTTGTATTAGTCCTTAAACGATACTAAATTTTGACTAAAATCATTCTATGAAACTTATCTCATAACGACTGACATTATTGCGAAAACATAATCAACAGACAAGAACAAAAGCAGAAAAATAACTTTTGACTGTCGCATACAACAGCCGTGAGTAAACTAACCATGCTTAAAAAATCTATTAATTAACGCGAGTTTCAAAAACATCTGTCACTGTTTTGCGCCATCAGCGGATGCGAATGCGGAAATCAATCTTTTCAATTTGTCCGTTCGTTTCATAGATGAAATCACTGCCTGTTATATTTCGGGTGTACTTTATTCGATTGTTTCGACCTAATATGCGATATGCTGTTTCACTCGAGTTTCCATTGATCAGCCTTTTTAAGTATCCTCGACATACTGGTTCTGTTTAAAATACTTCCTCGGGTTTTGCAAAAACTTGTCCAGCAACTTATCACAGTTTGAATTACTCGGCAGCACCAGCGAGTCTTCGATTGTACGAATAAAATTGGAATGAATGTCGGTTCGAAACGCGTACTCTTCGATCGTGGTATAGATTAAATTGAAGATAGGCTGTACCAGCGAGTGAAAATAACCTCGGTTCCCGTGTATTATTTTCACCCCATCCGGTGCCTCGCAAACGCTCATATACATGCAGTGATCGGCTCGGTAATTCCAGTCACACGGAAATACATACAATCGATCCGGATGATGATGGAAGAGGATGTTTATAATGTCTTGATCACCCCACACCAACTTCAAACGGTACTCTTTGTAGATAGGCATGATGTGCTGTTCCCATTTAAAATCTCGCATCCGTGTGAGATTCATCAACATTACACCCGAGTTAACACCCAAGTCCCCGTAGTATGGATGACGGGCAAAACGGTTGTACCATCCGGCATTTTTATCTTCGTGTTCCGGTGCCATTCCGGCAAACTGCGAGGCGTTAAAATTCCGAAACATGGACCACAGCTGTTCGACCGGCGACAGAAATACCGTGTCAGAGTCCACGTATAATACTGAATCGATGTGTGTTAGCAAAGACTGAAATACAAGAAAAAGGTTACAATATTTAAATATAACATACCGTTCGGAATATTTACCGGTAAAAACAGTCTTTGTGCAGCGCATGGCTTAAATAACTTCTTCCATTCGTCCTTGTTTGCTTTAGGAAATGTGAGCGAGTGTATCTCAAAAGTAAAGATATTGTCATTTATTTCTTGCCAGTCGGTTAACTTTTCTATAAAATTTTGCTTCAATTGATTCTCTGCCACTACAACAAATTTTAAAGGGGATTGGTTCCGATTAAACATGATCGCCGATTTAATCATGTTCAATGCCTCATTGTGACGTTCCCCGCAAGCCACCACTACAATTGCTATCTCCGTACCGTTGACCATTGGACGTGGATTGCTATCGGACAAGATAGTATTAGGTCAAAAAATTTAGTTTCTGCGATTAGCAAGTACCTTTTTCGTGCAAAAGCAACGCCACTGAAACTGGAGTTTGATCCCAGATTGAACCCATTAAGAAACCCATTGTTTACTCGCAAAATATAGTACCAAATTAGAATGAAGGAAGTGAGCACTAGCACCGCCAAGTATCTGTGAACTTTCATGATTTTACTTCCGACTATTGGCGTTCCAAAAGGTTGCTATATTAGCTCCAAAGCAAATAATCACTATCCTGAAATAAAAGCTCGATTGTTGAACCGGACAAGCAAAAACGAAATTGCGGAAAAAAACTGGACCTGCCCCATTCTTACCATAATTGCACACTGGTTTCGTTGTATGGCACAGCATCCGAAAACTTCAATTAAAGTTTCACTATTCAGCACTTGCTGGAAGATTACGGCTGTTTAGACAAATAAGTAACTAATACCGCTAATTTAGTGAAATAATTACAGCGAACATGTAAAGAAACTTATATTTTCTATGACATGCCACACAGTTTAACTTTTCCAAGCTATGTCGACTTTTTGGCAGATCATTCGAACGAAAATATAGGGACGCGCATAAAAAACTCAACACTATCAGAATCCACCTCTAGTCCAGTTTCGTTGAGTTGTTGAAGTTAGAGCCGATTTCTCAGCCCGGGACAACTTGACAGATAGTGTTTGTTTCATATATGTACCACCGATTTCTTTGTGGCGCTAGTATGCCTTCTCTGTACGGGTACCACAAACAACCAAACGAAAATGTTTCAAGAGAAAAGCGTGTTTCGTTACGTGTGTTATAGGGCGCTTGCAGAGCGCATATGTATTGGTGAGCCGTTGGACAGGCAAAAATGACAGTTGCATATAATGTATATGGAGCGGATAGATTAATTTATTTTAAATAATTAATTCACAATATTAAGAGCAAATATGAAAAATGTAATGTATTATAGGATTGTACGTCGATTCCCGGTTTACCATTTCCCGGAAAACCATTTTCCGGAATGTCATTTCCCAGAAAACCATTTCCCGGAATGTACCATTTCCCGGAAAACCATTTCCCGGAATGTACCATCTCCCAGAATATCATTTCCCGGAATGTACCATTTCCCGGAATACTATTTCCCGGAATGTACCATTTCCCGGAATACCATTACCCGGAATTTACTTTTTCTCGGTAATTATTTATACTATTGAAATCTAAAGTTAACATGTAATTTGAACTTTAAGAACAAATCCAGAGCTATGTTGACTTACATATGGGTCATTCCACGCGAAGTGATCAAAAAAATATGCAAACTTGAAATCGACCTTCACGGATTTGAACCAAATTTGAAGGAATTGTTCATCTAGGGCCAATATATAAAAACCCAAATTTTTGTGTCAATTGAACCACCCCTCGGGTCATGGGAGCACCCCCCGTTTTGGCAAATTGCCAAAACGCTTGATTTTCTTTTGATCATATCTCCGGTTCTATTTACTCTAGAATCAAACCGTATTGTGCCTTGCAGGATAATCGCTCGATATGCGATTATATTGTCGCGCTTATAATAAAATCTCACATTGCGGGCGTCTGAAAGGCGCATCAAATATAGCCGCAGTTGCTCCGCAAGCAGATTTCAGTGGAGCTTTATTTTTCTGCCAGCTGTGTGCTTTTCGAAAGCTTCAAGGAAAATATAGGCGGCTGTCACACGCCTATCTCAATTGAGCTTTCATTTAATCGCATATCGAGCGATTATCCTGCAAGGCATAATATGAAAGCTCAATTGAGATAGGCTCGTGACAGCCGCCTATATAAATTTATAGGCAGCTTTTTCCTTGAACCTTTCGAAAAGCACACAGCTGGCAGAAAAATAAAGCTCCACTGAAATCTGCTTGCGGAGCAACTGCGGCTATATTTGATGCGCCTTTCAGACGCCCGCAATGTGAGATTTTATTATAAGCGCGACAATAAATTGGCTTTTGAAGAAAATTGCCGGCAGTGCTGCCAACTATGCGATTTTTCAGTTAAATATTAAAAGTTAGTTTTTCTCTCAATACATATATTTTAATTTTGAAAATTTTAATGCCATCGCGTTCCTCAGACATTTTTACATAAAAAACACTTATCATCCCAATATAATATGAGCGCATCCTGAGATATACCGTTTTTCCTCTATTCTTTATTTCACATTATTCCGCGACAAATAAAATTTACAATCAAGATATGATAAGCTTTATAGATAATGATTGACTGTGCTGGAATAAAACATGAAGACATTATTCTGCATTCCAAGTTTTTGTTTGGTTCGCTTGACACCTTATCTTTGCTCTCTAATCATATTAATAAAAAACAAGTGCTCATAAACCAATAAAGTACCAGAAAACAGATTATGCTTAAAAAAGGCAATGTCTCAAAGAAGATTGTTATGAATTATTAATTTCCAAAAAAGTACTCAAATTTTAAAGAAGACATTCAAAAATATTTTTCATGATTTGCTCATCTCCAAAAGAAGGCGAATAAGCTCATAGAATAACAATTATAATTCAAAAATTTATAACCCCATAGAAAATCCTCCCGATTTTCCCACCGACTAAATAGGCTTGCGTCGGCACAATCGGCCAACTATGCCACCAATTAATCGGTCGATTGTTGCACCAACTCTTATGGCGGTTTAACATCGACGTCAGCCGACGCGACAACCGATTAAATATGACAGACGAAATCTGTAGAAATCGGTCTATTTCAACCAATTAAATCGATCGATTAGTTGATAGTTTAAAACTGGAACCAGATTCACACAGATTAAATCTGGCGATTATTATGGTGACGAAAATTGTCCACCGACGAAACCCGTCTTGGTCGTTTAATTAATCTGTCGACCTCGAAGCACCCGTTTTCGTCGGTCGACTGTGAAATTTATGAACTGTCAAATTTTCTATGGGAAAGGTATGTTAGGACCACTAGTACTTAAATCCAATAAAACACCAAGAATATTTTGAAAGAGTTCTTAAAAGAATGTGAAACTACATAGAAATAGAAAGTACATATAAATCAAAAACATGCCAAAAATAACGACAAGGAAGCATGCATGTATAAGAAAGAAAAACCGCAGATTTTTTAGATGATAGAATATATCTGAAGCATTGTTGAGATGTTATTCTAACTTACATTTAAAATCAATAAAATTCCAAGCATATTTCCAAACTAAATTTTATGTTCTAAAGTAGAGAGAATTTCGTAGTTTGTATGACATTTGCTGCGTAGCAAGTGTAATCAAAATGAGTGGTGGCAAGGTACGTGGTTTAATTTATTTTCCGGGAAATGGTATTCCGGGAAATGGTTTTCCGGGAAATGGAACATTCTGGGAAATGGTTTTTCCGGGAAATGGTACATTCCGAGAAATGGTTTTCTGGGAAATGGTACATTCCGGGAAATGGTTTTCCGGGAAATAGTACATTCTGGGATATGGTTTTCCGGAATATGGTATACCGGGAAATGGTATTCCGCGAAATGACGTACAACCGTATTATAGGAATCACAATTAAACATTCATTGCATAACATAATGTTTTCTATCGTTTGAACCGGATACGCGAACAAAATAAGTAAAGCATTGCCAAAGCTATGCTTCATACCGTTGGAAACAACGAGCATTCCAAAAAAAATTTGCAGAAAAAATGGTTTTTATTTCAAATTTGAGAAATATCTTGTGCATCGAGAGTTCATGTCGTTGGCTTATGCATACAAAAAAGCTTCTAGACTTGAAAGGTTTCAAGGCCTATACGAATTAAGGAGTGGGTAAGGGTTTCAGTATAAAGAAGGCACTTTTTGCGATTTTTTTGGAAATTTGAGTGAGGCGAATTAATCAAAACTTGTACATTTCAATATTTCATTAACATGCTGTAATTTTTTCATGCAAAAATATTAACAATCGAATCGGAGGCGAAGCTTTTCGTAGAACGTCTCTTCAAAGACTACTGAACGGATTTATTTCAATCTTTGCATATACATTCCATGTAAAAAATACCTAACCCCTACGTTGAGTTTTCGAGATAATTTTTGAAAAGTTTTGCTCGATACGCTTCAGTTAAATTTCTGGAAAATCGCAAAAAGGTGTTTTTTCACACTGAAACCTTTTACCTGTACTCTCACCCCCTGATACAAGTTTTAAACATGTTGAATTTGGCTTTCTTATCATAAATAGTAAGGTGAAATTTTATGCTATTTCAATGCATATTTGTAAAATGTGATTTGTAAAAAATATAAGTTTTATTTTTATAGGTGAACAAATATGATATCTGAAGTGTCAGTAGATTCCACAGGAGCAAACCAAATGTTTCTTACGTTTACATGCTTGGGTTTGGAAAATTTGGTTTGATACCAAGTCGGTCTACTTCAGTGCATTTAGTATTGTACATTTCCCTACGATTGAACCAACGACACGACCTGAAACTTCGTGAAATCTTCTGAAGAAAAAGTGTCCGAGTAGTTTACCGCCAGTTACCAGTTCATTGAGTCACCCCTCGAAGCGACAAATAAAATAATTTCTTCAGCAACACTTCTTTGGTTATTTGATCTTCTGTTGCTGTATAGCAACCATTTTATGTTTACAGCCATCGACCAGTTTAGTCTCTGGTCCTCGTAAGTTTATTTTTGCTCGGAATTTATCTCTGATTCGCGTTGGTGCACAAAAACTAGCTTTATTTCTCGAAAAAAGGTGCATAGCTTCCTTTGGAAAAAACATTGCAATGCTATAACTGGATAATTTCCAGCAGCAAAATTAGTCTCAACCGGAGTTTTTGGGTCTCCGAACTTAACATTGAAAGATTAAGGTCGTTGATTGAACCGAGCAGTTCTGGACAATTATCCGCCAGCGAAAAGCGAAACCATACTTCCTCATCACGATTGTCCTTTTTGCAATCATCAACTACACACGTTTTAAACGCGAATTTATATTAAAAATCTTCAAATAATCCTTTGTGTTTATTTGCATATAATCACAGATTATTATTATGGAACTTAGTGGATTTATTGTTGAGAAGAATATCATTTTTCTCGAACTTTTAACTTGCTGCATGGAACGTAAACATGCAATGTGTGCCCAACAGATACTTTGACTGTGTGTGTAGCAAGAGCCCTATGAACGCCGTCAATGCGGCTAGAACGACATTTGGAAAAAGCGTATTCCAAAATGTGGATAAAGAAAACTATTAATAAAGAATTAATTTATCCATAAGTGGAAACCGTCAGTAAAGTTACATAAATCTTATAAATTTAGCTAGAAGTTGTTGTTTTTAGCAACCGGCTCTTTTCCTTCCTAAAGTATTTTGGTTTTCTTATTGTGTAAAGTTTATAAATAAATCATTGGTCCTTTTTCCTCGAGAAATATAATTGAAACATTTTGGCCAATGAAAGTTAATCACCAAGCTTAACACGGTGTATTTATTAAAACAACTTTATGCAAAAAAATCAGCATCTCTGAAACTTCGGAATATAAAAGAATGGACTTTCCCCTTTCATTTGAAACTAAAATTAAAATAATCCGTCGGGGGGTCCAGAGCAACTGTTTTTTGGAAGTTTTTTTTCGTAACAACATAGGTTTTACTACTCGAGCTAGTTAATATTTCTGTCTCTAGATGGTGCTTTAGACATTCGAACAACACTAAAAGTGAGAATTTGGTACAAAATTTAATTGTCTACAAGTTTGTTGACAACTAAAAATTGATCTGAAATCGCCCGGAAAAGTTGTTTAAGATTTTAACCAATTTATATCTAAGATAATTTCACACGAGGCCTAGTGGTTTGGAAATATATTTTCTCGCCCTTATTTCATTACCAAAAAAACAATTGGATTTAGTGGCATGAAAATATTTGACGGGATTCATTACAACTTCTTCGTTGACATTTCTAATTGATCTTATCAAAATTAGGATCTTTGACAGAGACAGAAAACTATTTGTACTTTTGGTTCAATCGGAAGGTAGTGCTTGGTTACAAGGGTATACTTACATTTATGTTTTAGAAAGGACCATACGTCGAAAAATTTAGGTTATGATCGTTTAAGTCAGCTATTATAATTCCGTTCAAGACGAAATGTTGGGACACACCGTTTCCAATTGAACGCAAACCACAGCAGTAACTATCCAAATTAGTGGTTAGCGTGAAACGATTTATTCAAATATTCTCCGCAAAGTATATTGCGTTAATCGTTACTAAATTGATCCTAGATTATGTGAAATGCATTACTTTTGAAAACAAAATATGATTTGAGTACAAAAAAAAACCTTATATACATACAAGTCCTCGAATATATCCCAAAAAAATTATCTTGATCCAAAAAAGTTTTTTGTTCACTGTTTGTCCCATTGAGTTATTTTTGAAAAAGATAATCAGCGGTTTTAACCAAGCGTTACGATGAAATCCGCGAAATATTGCAATGGTGTTAAAAGTTTCATTGAGTTTGTTCAAATATAAAGGTTGAAGTTCAGGACAAGTGATTTTTTTTACGAAGATGCTAACAGAGTAGGAGATTCATGCAAGAATAGTTATCAGTCATCCCCGAGAACAATCGAAAAAATGAAAAAAGGCATACATCATTGAAAAAGCTGTTTCTGTGGGAGGAATCACTCACCATCTTGGAAAAGAATATTAATATCATACTAGTTTGGTCAACACTTATCTAAGACTTATCATCCCAAAAATATTAATGGTGCCCTATATCAGGTGGAATCTGGAATTATAATTTTCAGCTAAAAGATGAGACTTTCCAAGCTCTCAAATTCCGCTGAATGCACTGTTCAACTAAACACAACTATTTGGCAAATAAAAAAAGTTCGTGTGAATTGACTTACAAACCACTAGGGCTTCTGTGAAACTAACTTAGACTTCCTTAAAATATTAAACAACTTTTCCGGATAATTTCAAATCGGTTTTTAATTGTTAACAAAATTGTAGATAATTAAATTATCTATCAGATTCTCACTTTTAGTGTTGTTCGAATGTCCAACATCTAGGGGCAGAAATATGAACTAGTTCCATTGTAAAATCTATGTTTTCACGAAAAAACATCAAAAAAAAAGTTGCTCTAGACCCCCCCGATGGATTATTTTGATGTTTGTTTCAAATGAAAGGGGAAAGCCCATTCTTTCATATACTGAAGTTTTAGGGATGCTGAATTTTTTTGCATAAAGTTGTTTAAAAAAGACACCGTGAGAAATGTTTTAGATGAAGTTTTAAATTATATTGATGGATGAGTGAATACGTCAGCATGTGTTCTGAAATTTTCTAGTGTTTATAAGACCAATGTAGCATCACTTTTAAACAATACGAAAATACAAGCATTGGCATATACAAAACTCAATTAGGCAATCCATTAGACGTTTGTTTGACATTTCAGCGGTGGATTCTGTCAACAAGTCTACTCCTGCGAACAGAAAAACTAGTCCGACAAACATCTTTCGTTAGTCCGATTCGTTTGATGTTGGATCGAATCATCGATACTGTCGGACGTCGTACCCCTCGGAGTAACGCCAGAGGAAGTAAACAAGAAATCTCGGTTGGATATTCAACAGGTCGTAAGCGACAAAAGTAAACAAACTGAGTTATCTTCATCATGCCACTCTTTTCCAACATCACTATCGTAGCACATGAACCGTATTCTCTAAAAACGGGTTTTAGATTGATTATAAAATAAATTAAAAAACGTCGTACACATTTTCTTTATCACATTTTTCCAAATAATGGTTACGTCCTTTTTGTTTCACAAGGTCGTATGTACATCTAAATTGGATTCGCAGAATTGCGGAGATACGCGCATAGCAAAAGGACGCAAGTAACATTTATTTAGCAATGCTTGCATCTGCACTTACGTTTGCAGTAAAAGGACCTAAGTAAAACATTTTTTTAATAATTCTGTAAATTCACATACGACTTTGAAAATGAGAATCCGATAATTTTTAACCCAAATGAAGTTTCGGTACGGTTTTGGCCAGAACATTAATATGTACAATGTTATTAAGCCTTGATGCGATTGTATCGAGGAAGACGTACAAACTCCTATACCTCCCATCATCCGAAATCATCTGACGCTCAAACCCATATTCGACAAGATTACCTAACAGCATATACCGATACCGGCCAACACTATCTACGAAGCGCTCAAGTGTTTTGCGTTTGATGTGCTCCCGTAGGGAGCGGTTCACTTTATAATGAGCCCCAGTGGATGTATTCTCAAGTTGATGGAAGGTCAATAAGGAAAGATAGAGCGCCACAGGTATTCCTGTGCTTCACTTATATCTTCGCGTTATCAGCGGACGCCAACGGTGTTGACCTCCAAAAACAAAACGTTTTTGCAACTACTAATCAATTATATAACTGCTAATACGAAATAATAAAAAATACTTGCCTGTTTTATTTCACTTGGACATCTACTATGCTAATCGAAATCCCTTGTCACCAGATTGAGCAGTTTCAGTTGTTCTTCGGTGCATTGGCACAAAGTTCATCCATCAATTTGTAACTGTCGACGATAATGAGTACTTTATTATTACACCATTGTACACTGTAATAGTGTTAAAACTTACCATACTATCCAATGAGAAAAGCCTTCTGCAATGTAAAATCGCTGCAGTCAAAAACTCGCATAATCGAAAAAAACTTCTATGTCGTATCGGCAAAATTAAATAAATACAAGAAAACGTACTTCCGACGTTTTGCTAATGTTTACATCGCGCGTATGAGTAAAAAGAGAGGGGAAAAAGAATATTGACATTTCGTCGTCCTAGTTTTATATCGATTTCCCCTCTTTCTTAATAAAGTCGATGAAGCATCTCAAGCGCTCTTTCGGGGAGTAGTTGAACTGTGAACTAGTGTTGGCAGAATTAATTCGACTTCAAACGTTATTTCATTTTAATTACACATTAAATTAAATTTTTCAATAGACCTATGGGATCTATTGAACAGAAATCAGTCCTAAGCGCTACGACGTATGTGAAATATTCACAAGAAAAAGGACGTATCGTAAGTTAAAAAGATGTCGTATTGACAGCAAAAGGTCGTATTGTCGAATTTTGCTTAAAACTCGTAGTAAACGCTATAATTTCCTTTCAACCGCATTATACAACTAAAGTATATGAATAAATAAAACATTAAAAAGGTTTATCATCATATAAAACAGTTTTGTTTCTAAATAGGATCTAGAAGTTTGGTCGCAAAATTAAAAACTCATATTTCTCCGATTGAGAAAAATGTCAATACGGCTTTTTGAAAACCCAACCTAGAAATATTCAGCTGACTAGAACCCAGTTAAACTCATTCCGGAACCGGTTCGGATTTCGGAATGGAGTCATTATGGATTCCAAATCAAATGCAACAACCGATTCCGACTCAGAATTGGTTTTTGCATTTGATTTGGAATCCATGATGACTCCATTCAGGATTCCGAATCATATTCCGAATGGTTTGACCGGGAAGCATCTCATGGATTTAATTACTTCTGTCACTTGCGTTATATTGAAAATTTTCTCCACATTTTAATGACAGAATGAACCAACACCCTTAAAAAATTTAACGAAAGTCAGAATTGCATATGCACTTTGTTTTGACGTGCTTCAAGGTGCACGGGAGATGCATTTTTAATGATTAATGGCGTCTACAAATGAAAACAATCGATTCTATGTAATGTTCGTTTTCATGTAAATTTGCAGTGAAATTCTAGCGAATATTTTGTGAAAATAGTTTAAAAGTGTAGTGTAACAAAAATGGCATCAGCACAACGTGCTTTTGCTTCGAAACTCACCAAGTAAGTACGATTCCCAGAGCAAACATCTCAGCTTCAAACGAGATGATAGTTGTATTCACTTTTCTTTTTCTGGGTCCCCGCCCCGATTTCAATAATGCTTGTTTTTATGCTGCATGCATGTCTCGAGTGTTTTCCACGGTTGAGCAATTTCATCGATTAGTAACATACTGACTATTTTGTTTTCGATTTACTCGCTTTCCAGACACAACTCATCAGACATTCGGAAGAATGTGGCAAACTATCAGCTTTTATCGAAAAGCGACAGCAGCTCGGTCTGTTCATCGTCAATTTCCCTGTGTGAATTGGTGGAACCAATTGATTATGAAGAGTTCTTAATTCAGCATTCGAGTTTACTGCTACGGGATTCGTTGAGGTCCATTCTGGACTTTCCCGTCAATGACGTGCAGATGAGGGTGGTTCCGCGGAAAATTCGAACGATTGAACATGTTGTGCCAAAGGAGGATATTGTTGAACTACCGTTACATGTTCAACACTGCGTCGATTGTTATACCAGACCTTGGAAGATAGTGGATTTCTCCCAGAGGCACCATTCGAGTTCGTGCAGCACCAGAGAACGAGCGGATAAGGGAGCAATGAGTCCTAGCTCATATCAGCAGGAGTTTGAAATTGATCGTGATTACTTCGGGTGCGCTTCGTTAGAGGAATCGGTAACTTCTACGACGCTGTATGCGAGTGAAAGTTGCACTCCAAGCAGTCGGCAATCTATTGCCAGCTTGTCGTCTGTATCGACATGTACCGACACTTTGACCCCTCGTGGATCTTGGGCTTCGTTCGATTTGCGAAGTTCCGTAAATGACCCGTTGATTCCGGGGTTGCTGGAACGAGTTGCACCAGAAACAATTGATCAGAGTAATGAGTGCAAACGATTGGAGGAGCGGCAGCAGGCTTTGTTCAGTTTGTATCCTGAATCAGACCCGGAAGATGTGATCGAAAAACGACTTCCGGCAGAGATGCCTGTAGAACATTTGGGTAATCGAATCCATGTTAAGTGTTTGCAGTTGAAACTGGAGCTAGAGGTGGAGCCGATTTTTGCTTCAATGGCGATTTATGATGCGAAAGAGAGGAAGAAGATTTCAGAAAACTTTTACTTTGATATGAACTCGGAATCCTTGAGACGGATGTTGGTATCGCATGTTCCCTATGCAGATATTAGTACGCAGGCGAGAGAAGCTATTTTTGACATCACAAATCCCAGTAATGAACTGTACTTGGTAATAAGACTGGAGAAAGTTCTTCAAGGTGATATCAAAGACTCTGTGGAGCCATATTTGAAAGACGATAAAGATAAGTATCGAGATAAGGCTAAATCCAATGCGTCAGATTTCTGTGAACGATTGGGCAAGTATCGGATGCCCTTTGCCTGGACTGGTATTTATCTCACCAACATCTTCAACGGAGATAATTTAGAAGGTGATAAGGATCGTGAAAGTATGACCTCGGCGTCAAGTTCAAACAGTCTGGATAGAAAATCATCTTCAAGTAGCTTTGATCAGTTCCGGAAGCGAGCCACTGACATGGGAACGTTAACTAGACGAGGATCACTGGAGAGAAAAATGGAAAAGCGAAGATCTTGGTCCCCGGACGATTTTGCCAACAGTATCGAAACGTTCCGACCGATTTCTATCACGGTTTCGAGCTTCTTCAAACAAGAATCTGATAAAATGAAAGATGAGGAATTATTCAAGTTCCTACCGGAACTGAAACGCCCAGGAGCACTAATGAAAAAACACAAATGCATACCTGGTTCGATTAACATAGAAATATCCCCGATTCCAAGTGATCTGAAGTGCGCATTGACTCCGGAATTGGCGAAGATCGATCCATACCCAAACGATCATACAAGACCGACAAAAGAAATCCTCGAATTCCCTTCCACGCCAATTTTAAATCCTCACTACAGCTACCGAAATTTGCTCTTCGTGTCCCCAAAGGAGCTGAATTTTTCGACGCGTGCTGGTTCAGCACGAAATATCGCCGTTCGAATTCAACTAATGTCTGGAGAGCGCCAATCGGACGCCCTACCTGCAATATTTGGTAGGAGCTCTTGTCCGGAATATACTGCCGATGCATTCACTTCAGTAAATTATCATAACAAGCAACCAACATTCTACGACGAAATCAAGATCGCTCTTCCGGCGAACCTGAAGCAAAACCACCACATCCTGTTTACTCTATTCCACGTATCTTGTCAGAAGAAACCGCAGGAAGTTCAATCTACCATCGAGACTCCGGTGGGCTACACTTGGCTTCCCGTTCTAAAGGATGGTCACCTCAATGTTGGTGAGTTCAATTTGCCCGTGATGGTCGAAGAACCACCGGACAATTATTCGTTCATTCCGCCGGATGTTCAACTACCTGGAACCAAGTGGCTCGACAATCATCGACCGGTGTTCTCGGTAACGATCGATGCGGTAACATCTGTGCACGCTCTCGATGACTATTTGGACAAATTTATCTACTTGTGTGAGTGTCTCGATTTGAGGAAGGTCCCACCGCGCATTGGTGAAGGCAACATGGAACGGGAGTTCAAAAAGACGCTGCAGGAGCTGCAGAGTGCCGACCAGGAGAAACTGGTGAAGAATTTACAGGTGATTCTGGACAAGCTGGTTGAACTGCTTGTGACCACCTATCGGATTGGAGGAGAAGCGCTTTCGCTAGGGCAGACGGTGTTCGAGACTATCTGTCAGATCTCCGATAAGATCTTCGTAAGTATGGTAGTGTTCTTTTAAATCCTTTTCTGCTTCGCTAAATGGGTTCCCCTGATTTTGGACTATGTGTTATTAAGGACCATCTGCTCCATTTTCCGCTACTTCTTGCTTTCAAATAAAAACCACCACCGCCCAGCATATAGCCCTTATTCTAGTGACACTAATATCTTATTACTAGAAACACACTTGTATGGGTTATGCTATATTGTAAAGTTTTGATAGTGCAGCAAACATACATAAACATATTATCATTTTCGTTTACATTTTTTTTTTTTGATAGGGTGCCTACACACCACTAATTACTCTTTGTTTATCTTTCTAGTTTCTTCAACCGGAGGATCGCTACGGTCGGCAGAACATTTTAAGCACCTACATCCAGTTTCAGTGTAAAATTCCTCACCCATTGGATCCGAAGTGCCGACTGTCGGCTTACATTCGCCAGGGTGGAGCGCCGGAGGAAATGACCCGATCAACCAGCAATCCTGATCTGCATCAGAATTTCCCCGCCCGCTCGGAGATGACCAGTTCGATGAGCGGAAAGTTGGTGGATCGGGCCTCCAGCATGCGCACGGAGATGTCCCCGAGCGCCAGTGGTCCAAAAGATGGACTGGTACGTCTTTTACACGAGGAAATAGCACTTAACTGGGTAGTGGCAAGCGGATCTGCAGCAGAGCTGTCTATGACGAACTCTTGGATGCTGTTTGAGCTGATCATTAAGAGCATGATAGAACATTTGGAGTTGACGAATTCACTAAATTCGCCAAGGAAGAACCGTTTTCCACATCAGTATACAGACGACATTTCTACGTTGGTGCACTTGGTAACAACGAAAGTGGTTGGCTACAACAGTAGCGATCCTAAGTTGGCTCAATCGATCAACTCAAGTTTGGCGTTCTTTGTATTCGATCTACTGAGCATAATGGATCGTGGTTTTGTTTACGGATTAATCAAAACTTACTACAAGGTAATCATGACGAAAAGTTCGTCCACTCCCGACATGATGCACTACAAGCTGGACTTTCTTCGAATTGTGTGCAGCCATGAGCACTTTGTAGCTTTGAATTTGCCTTTTGGAACCCCTTACACCGCGCTGTCTGCTCCATGCAGTCCAACACCTAGCGTGACATCAAACAACAGTCAAAACTCTTATGTCAGTGCGATGGCAGGGATAGACAAGGCACTCTACGCCGAGCTCAGTGCAGAATTTCGACAGCAACACTTCCTCGTTGGATTGGTACTTCAAGAATTGGCATCTGTGCTAGATATTTCAAATCCTCCGCTTCATGGCAAGGCGATTCGCTGCTTAAGAAACTTACTAACATCACACGATCTAGATCCGCGCTACAATGAAGTCGAAGCCCGAGCTCGCGTTGCTGCTCTCTACATTCCTCTTTTAGGCATAGTAATGGATGCCATACCCCAATTGCATACCCCAGTGGCCGAATCTCATGATCGTTTGAATACCATAGGATTACTCGAGGATTATCAGGGTCCATCTACTACTATTGCTACAACCACTATTAACCCGGAGGTTGCGTACGCAATATCCGGCATCCGTAACTATTGCTATGTACAGGAAGCTCCAAAAAACAAGACCCCTCTGAGCAGTGAAAACACGCGTCATTTGCTATCCTGCTTTCTGTGGGTGGTAAAGAATCTCGAACAAAGCACTCTCTTCAAATACACGCTCGGTTTAAGTCCTCATCGTGTTCACCAAATGCTGCAGGTTCTAAACATCTGCATACCTAATTTTGAATACCGTGGTCGTAAAAAACCAACATCTAAGCGAAATACGTCCAGTTTCCGCAAAACGCCAGACATGAAGGAAAAACTAGAGGAATGCATCCGCGGAACTGGCTCCGCTCGGAATGATCTCATCAATCGCCGCAAGGATCGCTACTCGACTGAAAAATTCCGTTGGAAGAAAGATCAAATCCGGACCCAGTTCTATGACAGTAACATCAAGAATGAAGCGGAACTGGAAATTACCTACTATATCGAGGGCTCTCTTGCAACCGAAGTTTGTCTCACAATTTTGGACACGCTGGAACTGATTGTACAGGTGGCTTCCACGTCCGAACTACATCACAACTTGCTGGGCACGGTGCTGAAAGTGTTGCTGCATGCGCTCTCGCGTAACCAGAGTACCCTGGCACTGCAGAATCTGTTTGCATCGCAACGTTCGCTCATTTTCAAATATCACAATTTACTGTTTGACGAGGAAACCGATAGCTGCGCGGATTTGTGTTTGCTGTTGCTGAAACACTGCGGATCACAGCTGCCCACGGTACGGTCGCAGGCTGCCGCGTCGCTATACTTGCTGATGAGGCAGAACTTTGAGATCGGGAATGTGAGTATATGTTTTTCATATCTGATTTAGGGGAATGGTGATGAAGTATATATAATGTTGCGATACACATAGCATTCTCATTAGTTGTGCAATTTCTGTATAGATGGTACCGTTATACGTATAACGGCAGTGTATGGATTTAGCGAATTATTAAAAACAGGAACACTGGTAGAGTGTGCGAGCATACTATCTTGTTACACTGTGTCTTTTTTAAACAACTTTATGCAAAAAAAAATCAGCATGCCTGAAACTTCAGGATATGAAAGAATGGGCTTTCCCCTTTCATTTCAAACCAACATTAAAATAATCCGTCGAGGGGTCTAGAGCAACTTTTTTATGTTTTTTTTCGTGAAAGCATAGATTTTACAATGGAACTAGTTCGTATTTCTGCCCCTAGATGGTGCTTTAGACATTCGAACAATACTAAAAGTGAGAATCTGATAGATAATTTAAGATTGTATGTCGTTTCCCGGAATATCATTTCCCGGAATGTCCCATTTCCCGGAATATCGTTTCCCGGAATGTACCATTTCCCGGAATACTATTTTCCGGAATGTACCAATTCCCGGAATACCATTTCCCGGAACGTACTTTTTCGGCAATTTGTTATACTATTGAAATCTGAAGTACTTTGAGAACATTTGCATTTAGAACTATGTTGCTACTCAAATATTTGTTTGATTCCCTTGTCTTTGCTCGCTGATCATGTTAGGGAATTTAAAAAAAAAACTAATTCTCATGCATATGTAATTTTATTTGAAATCATTATCAATCAATTGAAGGTCCAGAAAATAGCTTATGCTAAAAGAAGGCGATATCAAAGTCGTAATTTAATTTAAAATGAATAGCATTTCAAAACCATATTACGAAAATTTTAAAGAAGGCAAATGTATTTATTGTATTGAAATCAATAAAATTCTAAAATTATTTCCATTGATTTGCTATTGTTCCAAAGAAGGCTAATTCACATAGAAATTTTTAATACGAAGTGAAATTTAAAATAACTGAAGGCGTTTTCAATGCACTGTTACTGTAAACAAATATTAGTGCGAATATAAATCAATAAAAGTCCAAGAGTATTTTCAGAGAAACTTCATATAGATAAAAATAACATTCTACATAAAAATCCAAAGAAGATTGCATATTTTAAAGAAGGCAGCATCTCAGACAGATACATTCACAATCTATAACATTTCAAAGGTTCCAAAAATATTTATAACTGAATTTTAGGAAATATTTATATTTTTTCGTTACCTTTTACCTAATCTTCATGAAAATCAATCAACGTATTCAGGGCATTTTTAGAGTACTAACTATTGGTTATCATAAAAATGTTGCCAACGTTGTGGAAAACACTGCCTTTTCAATTTCAAAGATGGCTGCATTTCAAGGCGTTCTAAATTGAACTGTCTCGAACTGTCTACTTTAGTTCATTCAAATAAAAAGCTTTGAATTTAAGCCAATTGTATTTTACCAGGCAGGATGGGATCAGGTAGAAGAGTCATTCTAGTTTACATTAGCTATCTCCTAGAGCGAGAAAAGAAATGAAAAAGGCATGATAAAATCTGTTACCACATCTTTAAAAGGTATAAGATTATCGAATAAATTTGGTCAACACCTTTCCATACCTCCTTGTTCATAAAGTGTCATTTTCGTTCAAGACCCGGAGGAATCTGAAAATATATTACTTCTGCTGAGAATGAGACTTTGTATACATTGAAATTTATCAAAATTTACTATTCATTTAAACCCAACATATTTTTTGTAAGTCTTTGTCTTAATCCATAAGCACACCTAAAAATTGATCAAATTTTTATAACTTTCTCGGGTCATTTTACATCGATTTATAGCATCCTACGAAGTTGTAGACAATGAGATTGTTCATCAGATTCTCACTTTTAGTATGTTTTGAATGTCTATAGTACCAATTAGTAGCAAAAATGCGAATTAATTTCATTAAAAAACTTAAGTTTTCAATCAAAAAACTTTAAAATAAAAAGTTGTTCTAGACCCCCCGACAGAATATTTTAATTTTACTTTCAAATGAAAGGGAAAAGTCCATTCTTTCATATCCCGAAGTTTTACAGATGCCGAATTTTTTTGAATAAAGTTGTTCGACAAAGACACCGTGTGTAAGTAAACCCTTGTAACCAAGCACTACCTTCCGATGAATGGTAGTTCCTTCGAAACTATCGGAAAACTTGAACCAAAAGCACAAATAGTTTTCTGTCTCTAGCAAACATCCTAATTTTTAAAAGATCAATTAGAAATGTCAACGAAGAAGTGTTAATGAATCCCGTCAAATATTTTCATGCCACTAAACCGAATTGTTTTTTTTTTGGAAATGAAATAAGGGCGAGAAAATATATTTCCAAACCACTAGGCCTCGCGTGAAACTATCTTAGATATATATTGGTTAAAATCTTAAACAACTTTTCCGATTTCGATCTCTCTCAAGTCTAGCTGCTTCGGTGCGAGCTTGATCTCATTTTTCAATACACGTTGGATGCTGCGGTCGGATATTTTCTGTTCTTTATCCGTTGGTTTGGCACTTCGTCGTGGATTTCACCCAAGTCGTTTCTTCACTTTTCGAACCATCTCACGTGACGTTGCAGTATTTTGATGGCCACCGTCATGGCGTTTTGCGATGCTACCAGTATTATTATAACGAGTTTTGATGTGATATACAAAAACTTTATTTACCTTAGGGTATTTGAGCTCATCAACAATCGCTGGGTTGGTTACACGCAGAAAAAAAATTTGTAGGTTCAATAAAAATATGGATTAAATTCAATAAATAAAATTATTGGTCGGGAAACAATAAACTTATTTATTGAATTCAATAAAATTTGTTTATTACTTCAATAAAAAAAAGTTGTTCCATTTTTTTAATAAATGTTTTATTGAAATTAAAACAAAATTACTGAAATTTAAAATATTTTTATTGAAAAATTTATTGTAATTGCAATAAAGAAATATTTTCAGACCAATAAGTTTGTTATTTGAAGTAATAAACAATAAATGATAGGGCTCAATAACACATATTTTTGGTTCAAATATGCTCAATTTTTCTGCGTGTACTCTTCGAGTGCCAAACCCTGTACCATAACTAACCATGTAATACTAATGCTCACGATTGAGAAAGCACATTTTCACCGCTAGATGGATTAAAACAGGATTTTAATACATTTTCGCCTTTCTCATATAGAATGGTTATTTAATCGCTCCGAACATCGTCCATGTAACTGAGACCCGGAGGACCTCATCTCTCATTCGTTTCGGTTCGACCAGATCGGAAAATGTCTGGTTGCCTGTTTTTTATAGTAAGGTTTAAAAAGCTTTAAAAATGGCCTGTAGTATATTGGCACTGTGTGGGACTCACTACTCACTTTAGTGCCTAACCACTAAAAACCCACCTTACCCTTTTTTTCACCCTTCTTCCCCCACGGAACCACATCAAGGTATTACTTCGCAGCGGCTCCTCCTGCTTTCGTTGCACCTCTTTCTTCTGGACTATCTCGGAGCTTCACTTGGTCCATGAATTGGCTCGACCTTTGATCTTTGAATTAACTCTCGACTCTTCTCTTGCTTCTTGTCTCCGTCGCCATTTAGCTCTCGTACCAGTGAGCCGTTTATGTGCCGATTCCATTAGCGATTTTGCTCCTGTTTCCGTGAGTCATTCAGCTCCCGACGGAAGAATTTCTCCCGGCACTGATACCCGCTTCCTTGAGCCATTCAGTTCACAGCTTTATCGAGATCTATTCGGACATTATTCGGCGGTGACCTACCCTACTCCGACTGAGAGGCAGTGGAATATCCTTCGGTACCGATGTCTGTTTAGTGAGCCAATCAGCTCCCATTTTTGTCACGATATAGTCGGATAGTTCACGGCGGTGAATCTACTCTACTATGAATTCTCACCGGCGGTAGATCTCTACCGATACCGATGTTCGTTTCCGTGAGACATTTATCTCCCCGCTTCGTCCCGATCTACTCGATCTAGTCCTCTGCGGTTGACCTAGCTTACTCAACAGGTCAGCAAACAGGTGCTGAGGTTTATCCCGCGTCCCGTCTATTTGACGTGATCTACTCGCTCTAATCCCTGACGGTGGATCTAACCCACTCACGAGCTACCCGGTAGGGTTTCGAAGTCGTTCCGGCGATTTCGGTGAACAAATGACCCCCAACGACCAGGGAGTCCAAAAACGAGACAAAGTGAATAACAAAGATATTGTCGTAACACATTTTTGTTAGGACAAAATCTCTCTGCTACATATCTTTGTTGCTTACTTGAAACAACAAAGACAAACATCATGAATATATTGTCGCCAACACGACCGGCTAGCAACAAACGTATATCGTATTAAGAAGACGATGAGTAACGTGTTGCATTGGCTATGTGTTCTAACATTTCAAGCAACGCTACATCGTGGTGTGTGATCTTATCTCCATTCTCTCATCCTCTCAATAAGATGTGCCTTCGCTGCTCACTTGCAGTCGATGTTTGGGATTTTTCGTATGTTTTGAAAAAGTATGTTGGTTCGTTATGAGGAATATAGTTTTAAGTAGAGATGCACCGAATAGTACTATTCGGCTTTCAGCCGAATACCGAATATTTAATGTTTAATTATTCGGCGTACCGTATATTCGGCTTTAATCAAAATCGGCTGGTATTCGGCCCGAATATTCGGTCAACCGAACATTCGGTCGACAGAATATTCTGTGCATCGCTAGTATTTTGTATATATGCATTTTATTTTGTTCCTTTTAAATATTTCATGAATATTAGGCCATTACTTAGCATATTCGGCCGAAAGTCGGTTTTTATTATTCGGCGTACCGTATATTCGGCTTAAATTAAAATCGGCTGGTATTCGGCCCGAATATTCGGTGCATCTCTAGTTTTAAGAGCATATATTTTTATGCAGGTAGGGTGATAAGCTTATTTTTTCACTGTTTCTATTATCACTCTACTCATTAGAAACCATTGGTTAGAGCAGCGTCTGCCACCTTTGCTAATGCTATAATTGGGGCATTAGCTTGCAATTTTCGCTGCGATCAAACAGAAGTATTGCACAATTCTCAGGTCATGTTTGTTATTACATTGATTCTTTGGGAAGAAGCAATTATGCTGATGCAAATTTATACGCATTCCATCGATTGCAGGTCGCGTAATTATTGAAATAGTGCGGCACCCTTCCTACATTCCGGGCAAAGTGAGAACGACGCGATGACCATCATACGTTGATACCGTAAACCGGGGTGACATTGATCACTTTTCAAAGTAATCATTACATATTTTTAGACGCAACACATTTTTTTCAAGTTTAATATTTTTAAAACATGTACTGATGTATGGAGAACAAGATTGGATGGTTTTACTTAAAATTGTCCGCTTACAGCTATTCTTTCAAAACTTATTTCAAGTTGAAGTCCGTTTTCGTGTTACGGGGTGACTTTGATAACCTGCACGTTCATCCACATTAAGTTATTGATGTCAATGTTTTTCATTCAAATGTTTGCTTAAATTAATTCTGGAAAGATACTCATTATTAAATAGATGTTAATTGGTATTATACAAAGTATTTCAATGTACTTAAAATTCGAGTAACCCAAAATTCGTATAATTTGTGTCCAACTAGAATAAAAGATTCTGAAAACCTTTAAAACTGCTAAAATTATTTTATTTCAGTGCTTTATCAATGTACAAAAAGTTTCATCCATTTTAACACGTTGGAATATTGAACAATAAAAAATTTTTGTGAATTTTAGATTAAAATAATTTAAAATAATTGCCAACTAGTTTTACAAAAAAATGTATTCAAAATAAACAATCTCTTAAAACTAAATTTGGCATATCCCAATCTAAAGGAAAATAAAAACTCGCTTATAATTTATTACTTTTGCTCAAATCTGAGATTTATTTGTTTTATAAAAATAGACACTTTACGAAGCTTCGTAAAAATAAGGTAAAGTCAAATTTCGGTTTTTTGAAGATTTTGTACCCCAAAACCGAACAATATACTCAAAAAGTATAACAAATCAGTATTTAATATGTTTAGAGTAAAAATCATTCTAAATTAAAAAGATTCGGTCGACTATTCTGGTTTAGTAAGCGATCTACGAAAAAAGTTTCGAATGATCAAAGTCACCCCGATGATCAAAGTCACCCCGGTTTACGGTACCACTAAGTTGTAACGTGCTTTAACATTCAGGCGGTAGCACTCAATTGTATAATACAACTGGCAGCGTTATGTCCCAACTAAATATTTGTTAGAATAGCTGTACGAAGTTATATTTCAATAATAAAGCACTGTTTGTCAAAACCATTGTTTCTTATATCAGTGTTATGGAAACCAGTTTTTCGTTTAATGAACAATCTGTTTTAAACCACCCAAGCATTATTGTAATTGTGCCTTTCTCATATTTAAAACAGTTAAAAAAAATCATAAAATAATTGGCAAAATCCTCGTATTGAAAAATCTCATGTGGTCGCACTGTGGCGGGTTCCCGAACAAACCAAACCAACCACCAAACCAAAACTGTTGCTTAATCTGGCTGAAAATCACATGTTACGCTAATTTTGGGGTGGTGAGTTCATTTTTAATAACTAAAGAATTTAATAGAATTTTTTAATAACTAAAGAATTTAAGAAAAAAAAATCCAAAAATTAGCTACATCAATAACAATGTAATAATATAACTAATAAAACTACTTCCAATCTCTATATAAAGTGTTTGTTTATATTTGATTCACTTGTTATTTGGCGCTAATCACCATGCACCTCCATACACGCATAGAAATAATTTTTAATTTCAACAATATTCTGTATTGAAATCAACTAAAAAATGTTTGTTTCCTGGCTAATAATAAATATTGTTCACAACAATTTTTTTTTATTGAATTCAATGAAATATTTTTTTGGTTTTAAAAGAAAACACATTTTTTTGGAAATGACGAAAAATTGTATGAACAACAATTTTCATTTGCTAAATCACCCGTGTATGTTGGTTGAATCAAAAATATTTTTGCCTTTCTCATATAGAAAGGTTATGCAATCACTCTAAAAATCGTCAACCTAAGCACGGCCCGGAGGGCCGAATGTCATATGCCATTCGACTCAGTTCGTCGAGATCGGAAAATGTCCACACAGCAAATTCCCATATAAACTGAAATGAAAAATTCGCGAATTTGCCTTTTTGATGCTAAATGACTTTAAAATGCATAAAACGTTGAGATTTGATGAAATCTCGAAAAAAAATTTTTTGACCAAAATGAATGAATGTATTACAGGTCATATTTGATTTTCCGTAGTCTCGATTATCCGTAGACTCGATTTTCCGTAGAAAATGACTCGATTATCCGTAGTCCGAAGAAATTGTTTCAATTTTTCGCATATTATGTTTTCTAAAGCTACATTACACGTCTATCATTGTTATCAATTACTATGATACAGTTTCTGAAAGAATTAAAATATTCAAAAAAAATATGAAATCTTCATAGAAATACAGAAGTTTTACTTAATTAGCATATTATTTTGAATTCGATGCGATGACTTACATATTTTCGTACACCAATCGATTACAATTGATACTAGCTACAGTTTTTGGAAAACCAGAATTTTATGTTCTCACAAAATACTCACAAAAATACGTGGAAATATAGAAATTTCGCATTTTCAACAAATAACTTTTTTTGCTATCCTAATATTTAAATACAAAAATCCATAGAAATTGATGTCAGCTACATATCCTGGAAGCACAAAATTTTAAACTCTTGAAAATTACAATAATTAGGAAAAAATAAAGACATTTTATTTAATCAACAAATATTTAAATTCAATTCGGTGTGCTATGAAATTTGATGCACCTAATCAATTGGCTACAAACTACATTTTTCTGTAGATGCCTGTGATTTGCTGTGTAATTTTTAGAATGAATACAATGGCTGATTTTGTGAGCCCCGTTGTGTATTTACGACTGACGAAATCTGAAGATATTTGTTTCAGATTGTTTGGCACTATCTAAGGTATGAAATAAAACCCTAAAATACTCTTCGGAATCAGTCTATTATCGCATCAGTTTGAGAAAAAGATTGAAATTTTTTGATACTTGAGGAGCATCGGCATTTTGAATTCTTAACACACTTACGCAAAGGCTTTCGTTTTGATTCTATCGTGTAACATAGGGGAATTCAATCAGAAGACGTCTTAAATATGGTTGCCAAGATCGGCTCAAAAACTGACAAACTCTGTTGTAGAAAAAATCGGAAGTGGACAAACAAGGGGACGAATAAAATAGGATCTTCACTGTAGTCAGTATTGTGCACCGCTTTGAAAAGAACATCGCTAATAATTTTTTACGAAGTAGATGCATTGAACAGTCTTTAACCTTCCGGCAGTCGCGCTAGTGCACTGAGTGCACGCTGCTCTGAAAATCTAGCGAAATCGTTTTAGGGCTCCAGCGGCTGCTCGTTCAGTGGGTCATAAGTGCGACTTCCGGAGGGTTAAGCGACTCGGTAGATTGCCGAACAATGGCCAAATGAAGATCCTGGATTATGTTTCCACCAAAAAAACAAGAGAAAAAAGTTTACTGTGCGACGATGTATAACAAATTGAATCATTTGATGCGTTTGAACAAGCATATTTAAAGCCAAAATATCAAAGAACCAAGATTCAACTAGTTTCTGATTGGCTCGCTAAATAATATCTCTAGAGCGCATGATGACGATGATGATACTGCTGCTGATTCAACAACGCACGCTTCTTGGTGTCGTGCGCATAAAAAGTTGGGCATTTTTGATATTCGCAACGTGTGCAAAATTCATCCGCTTAAGAAATCCATGTTTCAAAATTGTCCAATGCTGGTTCTTTGTTGGACCAACGTTGGGCGACGCCCAGCAGACCGTTCAGTAGGCGGCCATTACTGGATTTGTGTTGAATGGTTTTGAATCAAAATTTTTGGGCTTATCAGTGGAATCTAGCATGTTGCTTCTCTAGAGGATTCCCAAAGTTTTGTTGTTGTATACAAACCAGTGGTGCGTAACTTCAAATTCAGTTGTTATTTCTGTCTGAAACATAAGTATATTAATCCAAATTAATCGAACACAATACTTTAAGGTTGCAGAGAGAATGGGCAAAATCCGAAAACGAAAAAGCAATTTTTTTCCACACCGTGTGTTAGATCTTTATAAAAATCAATCAGCTTATGTAGAATGTTGTTACAGTACTGCTGATTAATTTTTATGAAGGTCCAACACACGGTGTGGAAAAAACTGCTTTTTTCGTTTTCGTTTTTTGCCCCTTCTCTGTTCAACCTTAACATAAAATAAGTTGGCTAAATAACTTATTACATGTCTTACTTTCACTTTATAGAATATAAAGTGATCGATATTCGTCCATAAGTCAAACATTAATGCATTTACCATAGGTCAAACATTGATGCATGTACCTTAGATACTGTTTTTCAACATATAACAAATATATTTCATGAAGAAAAAACCTTTTTTTATTCGATTATCCGGACGATTCGATTATTATTATTAAACGAAATTTTTCTGCACCCTACGGATAATCGAATCTGGTCTGTACTTCTAATCTTTGATTTAACAACATACATAGCTGGTTCAATAAGATTTTACGTTTTTTATAAATATTTGAGAAATCAAAAATATTTTTCAAATATTTAATTTCTATTTGATACTTTCTACATTTATAAAATTTTACCGTTTACTCTAAGTAATTCTTCTATTATTGGATGATTAGTTGCTGCTTGAGCGAAGAGTCATACGAATGAGTAACCGAACACTTTTGTTGTCGTACACAAAGGGGCCAACGGAAATTAAAGACCTGGCAAGGGTATGAAGGCCCTATATTCAATACAAAAAACACAATATATACAAAATCTATTTCCTTATTGCAAACAAATAAAATAAAAAATATCTGATGCTTTCTCCAGGTATTTATTTCATAAACGAACTTCGCCTCAAATCGTGTACGAGCTGCAGAGAACATAAACTTGAAAATAATATTCAAGAACAAATAATAAATTACTCACCGATAAGGCACTCAACCGTATCTTCGTATTACTGAAATCCGTCCAAGATATCCACAGTTGTATCAGCGGACACTTCTTTCACCACAACATGTTCGGCAATTTTTACGACGAACATTTAACTTTTAATTTTTAGCAAAATGGTGGTAATTGTTGATAACGCTAGCAATATACAAAATCTGCCAATAATTTTTTTGTTGAACCGACAATATATATTTCAAATAAAAAAATGTTTTTTTTTCGGATTAACAAACAAACATTTTTGATTTAACTTTAAGTGTTTTTTATATATAAAAAATCGAATTGTTGAGTTGAAAAATGATATATTTGATTCAACTACACGAAATTACTCTGCGTGTGCAAGAAAAAATTCAAAAATGTCGTTATTCACCGATAAATTGAAGCATACCATACCACCTTTATAGAAATCCAATCTCACAAATTGCAATATCCTAAGTTATTAGTCGTACTTGTTTTTGTGAGCGAATTTTGCCTAAATCGAAAGTTAAGGACCATCCATAGATGACGTGGCATTTTTGAGTGATTTACAACACCACCCTCCCCCGTCGTAGCATTTCGTCACAAACCTCTAAATACTCACCCTGGTAATTACGTAGCTTGACGGTAACCCTCCTCCCTTGACTCGTAAAAAATACAAAAAAAAATAAAAAAAGATGTTAGATGAAACGGGTAAGGTTGTCGTAATATCAGGTCAACCCCTATTCCCCTTTAAAAAAGACCCCCTACCCCCCCCCCCCCCCCTGTCTTCACACATCATCACAAAATACAAAACCCCCATATAATGCTACGTCATTTATGGATGGTACCTTGTAGGTATTTAAAAACGTTGTTGTTTATAAACAACATGGGCATGAAGAAGTTAAGATCAATATCAATTTCAGAAGCATAAGAATTTTGTCTACTCCCGATTTTATAAGTCAAATGAATTCGACCAAAATTCATGTTCAAGTAGTGTCAAAATTCAAATCAATTCCTCTGATGATGGTAAACTACACTGCGAAAATTTACGATGACGCAAACAGCCATGGGCATGCTGGACTTGGAGAATGTGATTTGCGACGGCAACATGCGGAACGCTATCGAGAATCCTGTTGGAGTGACGAAATTAACAGATATGCGTCAACGTAGGCTTATATGATAGCCTGATGGAGTTTATGAGATTTAAAAATGCGTAAATGATAATTAATCTAAATAATGAGAAATATTTATTAGACTATTTTTAGGGACTATAGAAGAATATTTAAATAGCTTCGGTTTATTAAATAGAAAAAAATAAACTATGCTCCCTTTGGTCAGATGATGGAGCTGATAAAACAGGTCGTCACTGTAATAATATTTCAGTTGAATAACGTTTTCAATCACACTTCAACTGATTGTGTCCATCCATGTTAATGGTTGGCAACACAAGAATCACACAATTTGCATCGAAACTTAAAGAAATATGCCTAGCTAGAATGAGTAGTAATTATTTACAGATAAGTTCTATTAAATTCAATCCATGATTAAATTTTCATTAAATTGTGCTATGATTTGCTAAATGAACGTTTATATCTAATGAAATTGATAAGCAATCGTTGAAAATCACTATTCACCGTCCGAGCAGCGTACACCAATAAATGGACTACCGAGCCGCCTGCGAGATGCGCATACAGCGCAACGAACAAGAACCCATATCTGCTTCAATAAAATGTCCCAACAAAAGTTTGTCATGATCGCAAGGAACTAGGGACAAAAACAAAGAAGAATTTTGTTGCTCTTCTGTGTGGACAAGCGTACTGAAACACGCATGGTTGTCACGAATAAACTTTCTCTGCAATGTATCATTCTCTCAAAACACATGCAACATTGCTTTATCTCAAATTCTCTTTGTGTGTACATTTCTTGCTTCTGAGGGTTGTGTGTTGCTGCGCGACAGAACAAACTGTATGTCGCATACTGTGTGTATCGTTTGTTTTGGTGAAATAATCGCAGCAAATTGACTCCCTGCCAACGACACGAACCCAGTGTACGTCGCGTACTACTCAATTGGTGGTGGTGGACGTAGTTTTCACCGGCGGAGAGTTCCCCGGCGGAATTTCTTCCGAAACCCGATTCAAGTACTTCTGGAAGCATCTGAGCCCAGACAAAAACACCCACACGGGCACATTTGGGATGAGTCGGTGGGTTCACCTTCCTTTCTCCGCATCCCATTCTTGCTGCCACTTCGCCAACGAGTCCTGTCTGGCCAGTCTTCTTGCATTTCGTGCATTTCTCTGCTGTTAGTATTCCACCTCCTCAGCAAGAGTGATACCGCCTCCAACGATATCGTTTTGTACGCACTCGCGACACGCACAGCCATTCGGCGAAACGTGCTTGTCAACTCCATCCGGTTCCGCTTTGAGTTCTGCGCAGCAGCCCAGGCCGGTACGCCATACCTCAGTATAGGATGAGATACCCACCAGGAGACGTTTCGCGTTGAATTTTGCTCTTCCGTTATTCGGCATGATCCTTGCCAATACGTTAGTTGTTAACGCAGCCTTCGCACATAGATAGTTGACATAGGTGTTGTAATTTAACCGATCGTCGACCATCGCACCCAGGTGCTTCATCGCACGCATCGATGGGATGGATTGTCCCCCCGACGCTGCTCACAACGCGCCGGATATCCACCGAAGCCTACTGTATCAACCGTGAACATCTCCACTTGCTCGAGGGTCTCGCCGGTTATCATGAGGACAACGTCATCTGCAAAGCAATGACGATGTACATTATATTACAGAGCACTGGGCCGAGTATGGAGTCCTGAGGCGATCCGGCCGTGACTAATCAACCTCTACCTCATGTTCGACTGGTAGATCTGTACACGGTTCTCAAAATACCTTTTCAGAACATTGCACAAATAGTCGTGAGCCCGCATTCTGCGCGGAACAACGCCGATAGCTACTTAGCTGGCACTGTTCAACGTGTTCTTCAGGTCAATCGTAACTACGGCAGAGCAGCGATTATCTTTTCTCCGTTGCTTCAATGCTTTCTCCGCGCTTACGATGACTGTGCTGATGGCGTCTACCGTCGTGATCCTTTTCCGGAATCCGAACTGCCTCTGCGTTAGTCCATTGCTATTTTCAGCCTGTTGGGGATGACCCTTTCCAGAAGTTTATCAAGAGTATCCAGCAGGCATATAGACCGATGGATCTCCTGGTGACTTCTCTGGTTTTGGCATGAACACCAGCTTCTGAATCCATCCGGGAAATATCCTTTGTATAGGTCTTTCTTTAGAATTATCCTGAACACGTTCGGAAACACCAGGATGGAAGTCTTCAGTGCCACGTTGAGTATTCCGTCAGGACCAGGAGCTTTCTTTGCTTCCAGCCCTTCCGCCACTATGAGGAGCTCATCGTTGGACCCCATTTTAGCTGGCTTCGTTGCACCCTCTATCTTGGCCATCACGACACGGTAAACTTTGCCCCAGGTGTTGGCGCCTACTTCTCTGCATAGGGAGCTTGTAGCAGATGGACTTCCTAAGCACTATCTCGCGTCCAAAAGCGGCCCAAGCCGCTCGGAATGTCACCTTACACCTCTTCTCTGACTGTCTCAAATCTTGCTCTCTGAACGAAAAGTCTTTTGCCTTTAAGGCAGGTACCATGGAGGTTGCTGAACTTGTCGTTTTACCAATAAGATGGACGCCGGCAGCTCCACGGCTCCATTTTTCTCAGCATTGTTACGTGACACGTCCTCGCTAATATTTCCCACAGCCCATCGGCATTCGAAATTGGAGCGAGGCTGTCAGCACGAAGTGCTTCCACAAAAAGGTTCTTGTCGAAGCCCTTTATGTTCCACTTCCGCTCGACAGTCTCACTCTCCGCGTTACAATACAATTCCGCCGACCAATGATGTAGTGAATCGTCTGGTGATCACTATGTGTATACTGCTCACTAACTCGACTATGTTATTCGTCAGCGACGCACTGCAGAATGTTACGTCGTTGATGGATTCCCGGCCGTCTTTACGGAATGCACTAGCGGAACCTTCGTTGCACAGCATAGCTTCACCAGGGCTTCCAACGGACTGTAACCTCTTGCGTTGATCAGCCTGCTATCCCACTCCACTGCTCAAGCGTTAAAATCTCCTTCCATAACAACCGGCGTTCGTTCGACTAACAAGTCGGTTAGTGTGTCCAGCATCCGATTGTGCTGCTCTGGTGTCCACCGTGGGGGAGCACAACAGCTGCATACAAATACGCCGTTGGTACTAGCGATCATGAAGCCTTCGTGTGTGATATCTTTTTTTTTCATGAAACGTTTATTTGACACGGCATTTGCAAAAGCTTTTTTACGCCGGGGTTTTTTTACATAACATGTTACAAAAGTTCTTAAGACTATCACGTTATAATAAAAATTCACTTTCTAATGCTAACACTGAGGATAATCATAATTTTGAATATTTTTTATTTATACTCTATTTTCTTGAATTTCATTGTAAACCTATTGATAGTTTTTTCTGTAATCTTTGTTTATTTTTTTTTTCTTTATTTATATCGTTTTATCTAACTTAACTAACTGCGAAGAAATCTAAATTGTTTTTGGGTAGCAAGGGAAAAAAACTAGAAACATCGTGGGGATAATTATATTTAAATATTTATTGTTTTCAGGAAATGATAAATATGGCCCATGTATGTAAGATCTCGTAAAGCGAGGATATCACGTACAGGAACATAGGGTGGTTTTATTCTGGCTCGTAAGGAGTCTATTAATTGGGATCTGGCTTCACGATATTCAGTGCAAGGCCAAACAACATGTTCAATGTCTTCGTAGCCCTCTCCGCAAGCACATTGATTATCTTCTGCGATCCCAATACGGCGGAGATGCGCATTCAACGTATAATGGTTGGACATGAGCCTAGACATCACACGAATGAAGTTTCGACTTACATCCAACCCTTTGAACCATGCCTTCGTTGATACGCGTGTGTGCTATCCACCACTTCTTGGACAGGAAAACCGTCCTTCACTTGGATTGCCACCAGGTGGTCCTTTCCGCCCTCATTTGTACAGAGCCAGCACTTCAGTTGCTTTGTACAGTCTCTAGCAATGTGTCCCTTCTCCCTACGTTTTCTGCACAGATCAGATCTGTTCGGGCTTCTAGTTTCTTACCTGATGGCCGAAACACGGGCACCTGAAACACCTCTCCGTTTGTTTAGTGGCTCTAGAAATCAATCGTAACTAGCACACCGACCATCAAACTTCAATCTTACTGGTCGACTTAAGCTGGACATCTGATCCTTCTCCAGGTTACATTGCTCTATTATTGCGCTCCTCACTTCGTCTCCCATTGTGATCTCGTCCAGATTCCTGCATTCGACCATCGCTTCTTGAAATAAAACTCACGTTCGCTTTTCCTTTCACCGCCTCTGCTCCGTGTTTCCGATGGGTCGAGCTTGGGATCCTCTCTCACATATATTGGAAACCCAAGCTTATACAATTCCGGTTCCGGGTGGTGAACTGCTTCGTATCCTTGGCCCGCCAATTATTTTTGTACACTAGTGCACTGAGGATGCCGAAAAAATCCTCAATGGGACGGCACAGGGGCAAGTGGGTCGGGTTCCTTTCTTTCGGCACGTACGGTATCTTTTTCTGCGCAAGATACTTCAGCGTCTTCTTGGCGTAATGGGAAGATGCCTTGTCTGGCCAGAAGACGTACTTCCCATCCGCAGGATGCTCCTTTAAGAACAGTAGAAGAATTTTCTCAAGACACTTCTACACTTATTGATGGATTACCAGACCGCTCGGCTTGAACCACGTCTTTGAAATCACTCTGTCCGATTTGGCGATGTACAGCATAACTTTTTTTTAATTTATGCTTAAACTTATTATCTTACTTAGGGGGGTGTGATCAACTTGTCGCTGGAATGGTAGTTGTCATTTCCTGGACGGGGCTTCGAGGGTGGAAAGTAACTTCCATCGCCCAGCACGAACGACGTCCCGCGGTAGTTCTTCGTCATCCACCGGTACTGCGATTTCACGATCGCTAACTGCTCGTCCGTGTACTCAGGGGACCGAGTCTTCTTCCGACAGATGATGTCCTCCATCTTGTGGGTTCGGTGAATCAAGGTATGGGAGCATTGATATTTTCGAGCGGCTTTACGCAAAACTCGTTCCGTCCTTGTTGTCGAACAGCTTTTTCAACTCTTCCTTCTTCTTCTTCGTCATTATCTTCGCCGGACGGCCGCTACCGGCCTTCCACTCCACGCTGAGGGTTGCCAGGATCCGGTAAACTGTACTCACGGGCACGTTTTCGTCTCGAAAGCGGTTTACCGTAAACTTTTTTCCACGATGACCATGCATTTCGTAAAACCGTACAACACGCTCGCGGAGTGTTTGCTGCTTCGGCGTCATCTTCGATTGAACTGACAGCACCCGAGCGAAAAGAAACATGTCACCCATTTCTAGGGAGTATCTTTCTTCCCTCTTCTGCCTCCAATACAAATCACCCGTATCCAGAATTGATCTAACAATTGTTACGTAGATCCACTGAGTGTTCTTGGGTTTGAATTCCCGATTTGCCAAAAGCTGAGTTTTGAGTCATGAATTACCCCGAATCATTTAGCTTGATCTGCGACTATAATTTCGCCAAAGAATTACAACAGACGAGCACTGGTTACAATTCTGTGCTGCGAGAAAAGTATTGTTGATGTTTTATTTGTATAAACTGATAAATAGTCCAACGTGAAGACACTTTTGCTCAATAACACATAAGGCTTACTGCATCAGACCAAGAAGTGTGCTAATCCAAATACGGGTGATCATGATGTGGTAATTCATGATTATAATCATCGGCGAAATCATATATCGGAAACCCAAGCTTTATTAAGTTTACGGTAGACTGTATCGGCGACAAGGTGCCATAAAAGTGGTGATAGCACACCACCTTGACGATATCCCCGGCACTCGATTACCTTATTTCTACTTGTCTTTACGATTTGCGCAGATGTCGGTTGCTAAGCATCACGCGTGTTTGTTTCGTGATATAAAAGATGACCTTGTTTTGCTTCCCAAATGGATTCGAAAGATACGTCTGAAGCAATTCAAAGATTACAAAAACTATTTTAATGTTGTAGACTACATTGTATAATAGGGTGGTAGTAGACTTCCCCGCGGATATGGATGTGGTATTGCATGAAACGAGTGCTTGCCCAAGTTAACATCCCGAATGAAGTGGTCAATTAAATGTTCAACTGGACTGTGAAGTAAGGAGGTTGACTGATCGGTTTTATGTTCTTTGGATCCTCATAGACAACATGACCACCTTTGGGAATGAATTTCACAATATTTGTCCGCCACGCTAATCGAATGTCGCAAGATAATATGCGAGATCTTCAATCAAAATATTTTTTATGTTTTCATATTTCATCATCTATTTCAAATAGGTGATAGGTAGACTCGGAAAGATTCCATCTAATCCCGGAGACTTATACGGAGCAAAACTAGAAAGTTCGATATTGCATTGCGTAAGCATAGTATATTTCGTAGATTGCACCCTGGTGACTCTCATTCCCATCCAGACCACTTGAGTAGCATTGATTGGGAATAACAATTGATCCAGTCCAAGCGAGATTTTCACCTGAGACCCACCATTACGGGCCACGACTATCTTTACCGTAACTTGGGATACGAAAAAGGAAGTGTTGATGTGGTACTTACTTAAATAAAGGCCCCGACTCAGTGAAACTCCCATAAGTACCACGGAGTAGTGGGTTGTTAGTCAGGATTCGCCTCAAGTAAGCTACGCGACTGAGAATATATTTTCGTGCATAGAAAGTTTGAATAGTTTATTGAATGTAGGATACGTAAATGTTCTAGATGTGAAGGCGTGTAAACTCTGGGTAACCGTTTGTCGATAGTTTGTTTCGTCGAAAACAACTCGATTTTCGGACAGCCTGCTGTCGGGAGTATTGTCGGTAATATAAAACGAGCCATAAACAATGAGTTTAAAAGTGGCATTGTGGACTATTAATAAATTATGTCATGCAAAGATTGCCCAATACTAACTAACTTTCTCTCATATTATCATGCTCTTTACCCTTGGGGTAATACGAACAAAATGATTTCGGGTTTTCCTTTTTTTGTAGAAGTATAATACTGCCGCTGCACGCAAGTGTCCATGATCTATGGAATTACCTATATACATATATACATAATATAAATACATTGAAATTTTATATTGCAATTCCGGATTATAACCAAAAATTAAGAATGAATAATCCCAAATCCAGAATCAATCTACTCGATGCCGCCAGAAGCCCAGAATCTAGATATCAGAATCAAGAAATCTAATGACAATTCTGAATCTCCTTTCAAGAATCTTGAAACTTCAAGTCTCAATCTCAAGACTAGATAATCACACAACGTAGAACACAGAATTTTGATCTAGTGATCAGAACCTGGAATTCCGAAGTCACATAGTGTCGGATGCCAAATTTTAGAATTCTAAATCAATGATCCTGAAGCCCCAATACTTCAGAATCCAGTACAAATTTCATAGTGGAGAATCCAGATAAAGTTCAGAAACTCAGAATCTACTGACCAAAGTATTCATAATCCAGAAACCACAATCAGTAAACTTGAAGTGTTGGTCGTTATATGCTGAATGTTACCCAGTGTATACAAGCTCCCATCTCGTGTCTCCACATACGTCTATTGACATCATTTAATCTGTCGCTTTGACCGGGATACCTCCGCCTTCTGTAGTAGTAGAAAAGGGAGAAGCTGCGAGCGAACATGGGCGTGTCAACCCTGCCGTAGGCGTAACTAAATACCCGTCACAGCTGTCAGTTCTGTGGGGTGGCGGACAACAAAAGAATCCCACACGGTGGTCCTCCAACGAGACAGGGAGTCGATGCACGATTGGAAACTTCGAACATGAAACGACAAGGCACCTGGATTTCCCGGGTTCGATCGAATCCTGAACGACGAGCTGCAAATTCGCAACCTCCAGGGAACCAGCTTAATGGTGCTGGGCAGGCTATCAGCGAAAGGAGAATCAAAGGCCGTTTCCTCAACTGCAGCATCATAAACGTGCATTTCACGGTTTGGTAGCTCCGATCGGGGAAATGATTGGATTAGCGGCGAGTACCGGTAGTTGGTTGAAGAGAAAAATGCAGCAAAGACAAAGATGCTGCAGCACCGAATGAGAGCAAATGAGAAACGACACAGAAAAGCTCGGAATAGACAAAACCCAGTAATTTAACGAACGAAAGCACCCACAGGGATAACGAGACGATGGAGTAGCTATACCGTCTTAATGACAAACGGAAATTCTATGAGAAGATGAATCGCTCGCGTAAATGCTATGTGCCACAAGCCGCATGTGCAGAGACACTGATCGGAACCTTCTCACGAACGAGTGCTAGGTACTCGATAGGTGGAAACAGTATTATGACGAACATCTAGTTGGCGCAGCTGTAGACGACGACAGATTCTCAGCATTGAATCTACCTGAGATTCTGTGGGAGATCGGTTGGTTAAGGAATAATAAAGCCGCTGACAATTATCAACTGTTATGTGAGCATTCCACTAAGTGATTTCAAAGTTTTGGGAGGAATAAACGCTGAACTAACACGATTGAACAAAGTGACTGGATCAAATGATCTGTTACGTCCGAGTATCAAGAAAATTCTCGAGTTGTTTTGGAACTCTTGTCTCTTGAACAATTGTTCAATATAGCTTCGGTAGGTGTGATAAGAACCGCGGGGATTCACGCGAGTGGATCGATTTTCTGGAAGTCTGTTCAGATTTCTGACTTCGCCGACGACGTTAGCATTGTGGCACGTAAGTTTGAGACGATGGTGGAGGTATACATTCGACTGATGGTTGAAGCAAATCTGTTGATTAGTTCGTATATTTGGGCTCACTAGTGACCGCCGATAATGACGTATTCTAGCAAGTAATCGTGCTTACTTCCTAGGCTTAGGCTTCAAAAAACCCTTCTGTCGAACATAATATGCTACCGCACGAAGTCAATCCCAGACGGGAAAAGTCTATATAAAAAATCTATCTATCTGAGCAATTTCTCGCGACATCTGGCATCCCGCAAGGAAGCCCCCTCGGTCAAGAATTTTTTCCCCTATGTAACTATTACGATGAAAGCAACGTTCTGACTGCGGGGTACACTGGTGTCGAAGCTTCCGCTGACAGGCATTTCGTACACATTTCAAATCTCTTAGCTCACAGGTACTTCAAGCAGGTGACGCAAGATAACGTTTCCGCGGCACGTTAGAGGCCAGTCACGATTCTGTTTTATTACAGAACGCCTCTGCCATATCGTCAACTCAAAGCGGAAGATTTTGATGAGTCTATTACGTAGATGAGCTTGCAAAGCCATCAAAATCGATTTTACGATTTTTCAGAGACAATTTTGAACATCGATCGGATTGTCTGGATAATCGAATTACTTACTATTGTATGAGTGGATTGTATAAACAAAACTAGAAAAAAACAAGTGTTGGAATGCTGGCAACGCTGGTACATGGTACAGTGTTTAATCTTCTTTTGACGCGTCGTCTCACCAACGTACTGTCAAAATGTTGAACAAAGTTCTCAGCGTGCGGACGCGTATATTTTAAATCGTCCGAAACATTCTGGTCGTTATCCCTGAATTTGATATCGTTTGCGGTTTGCTTCAGAGATTCGAATGAACATGGTTTTTCTCGGAAATTTGCGGATTGAAATGTTATTTCATACCAAAATGTTACTTTTTTGGCACTAAAACTGTCGATAACCTCACAGATATAAGATATAATACAAGCAAACTTGCATAACAAGAATTGTGTATTTTCTTCTGCCGGACCAAAATCTTAGAACATTTTGAAATTTTAAAAAAGCATCCAGAAAAGTTTTTTTGAAAAATGTTAATTTCAGATCTGTAGCATTGAAAACTCTACAAATGTCTATTAAAACCAAAATATAGATGCATAATCTCTTCAGCAAAGTTGTTTCTCATTATGTTCCCTACAACTTTGCTGAATACAGTTTTACTATTTTCATAAATGACCAAACAAAAATTTGCTTCTCAGCTCTAGGGCAATCACCAAACTAAGACTTTAATAAAATGGGGAATATTTAATAGAGAGCTTTTGCTGACACGAAAATAGTTTTTTCGTGGCCGAAACAAATAGCGTTTTTGCCTATTTGGGAACACTGTACACCGGCAACCTGGAAAACATTGGAAGAAACCCGCTTTAAAAATTTGGCATCAAAGCACCTTTTTATCGGTAGGTCGAACGTTCATGAAGTATACAGCATCACCATTCCGCAGACTAACAAAGTTGTCAAGAATAAGCGTATTTTCCTTAGAATTAAAGGATTTCTCATCCCTGTGAATCGTCTATAGCCTCCTAAATTTGTTCCTAGGATTTGGTAGATCCAGTATCGTTAACGGTTTAAATTTAAACGCTTTCTCAGAATCCATCGTATGCGCGTTTCTATAACCAAAAATTTAGTTTTATGTTACGAAGATCCAAAATTCTAAATGGAGCACCTAGGACGCCCTGTCAATAAGGGTCTGCCGTACAGGTAAAAGCTAGAACCCAAGTAGTGGAGAAATTTACACAGGTTTCAGTAAAAACTTGTTCAAACTATCTTTAATAACCCGAACCATTCTTGCTGTTTGACTGTTGTTCGTGGGGTGTTACGGTGGCTTTTTCATCATCCGGATACCGTTTTGCTCGATGAATTCGATGAAGCACTTCGAATTAAACGGGGAACCTACGGCTGCGTTCCTCGCGACACGCAACATCAGCTAGCAGCAGATGACGAGAAGAACCACCCTGGAGCAAAGAAAGGTGAAATTGAAAGGTTATTACATGAATAATGTGTCGAGAGAAATTCCTCCGCCGGGGAACTCTCAGTCGGAATAGAGTCATTTCACCGAGTAGATCATAATAGGGCAGTCCCCTACTCACGGAAACTGGAGCTAACTGGCTCATGAAATCAGCAGCTAAACTGTTCACTAAGACGAGAGCTAAATGGCGAAGTCATAGATGGATACAAAAATCAAGAAAAGTGCTAAATAGCTCAAAGGTCGAGCCATTTCTTACATCAAGTGAGGCTCCCGGACAGCTGCAGAAAATTCCCTCGAAAAATGAGGAGGGATTGTTTTTAGTTGTTAAGTACGAAAGTGAGTCGTGAGTCCTGCATAGTGGCAATACACTAAAGACCAGGCTTTTGGGGCCTTTTAAATCTCACTATAATACAGATGATGTACTTTTGGACGCAAATCAGTTGCCGAATTACTTTGCTACATTTCTAGCAAGTGGTGAACTTAATTTACACACCTGAAACTGCTATCTACTGAATTGTTTCTAGTTGATCTACATCGCTTTGTGGGTATGTGTGGGAATGTAACAGAAATGCGATCTGAAGAACGACGAAAATATACTTTAAATTAGCTTCAAAGGGACATTCTTCAGAGTCCTAGAATAAGTGAGTGAATCAATCAAAATAATTGTTAATTCATCTTTGAGAGTATGATTCGATTCGCTCTCAGCACTGGATCAGTTGGCTCTAATAGCGCAGTGGCGGCCGTGGTTGGTTGCCCAAAAAGGTAGTCGCAGGAGACAAAATTAATTTGTAGAATTCGAAAGCAAACTCAAAGAAAAAGGCGTTCCAAAATTGCAGAACGGCAGACAGTGCATAAAACGGACGATTGCGTCAAAGCACATGACGTGCTCCCCATCCCATTTATGTCACTATTTGTCATAGCTCTTCCCCCTAATAGCGTGGCAGAATTTATATATGGTCCTTTATAGCACTTTATAGGTATTATCACAAGCATATCAAGATTCTGTAACTCATTCGAGTAAACGTTGTGATATTACAATGAAAACGCGAAATAGAAAAAAAAAATATCGATGCTGCGTTCCTAAACGATATTAACATGATGCACGAATCAAACACATCCCCTCTCCAAATAGTACGTACTTATTCTTAGCTCATTATAATTAGCAGACAAATTAATGGACTAAAAGTATACCATTAAAAATGACAATAAAACATTTGTTACACGTGCTGAAATGATTGCCGCAAATTGGTGATTGTTTTTGAACTGTTCTTGCGAATTGTCAATTCTCAACCCTCATACATAATTCATCATTCACTCAGACAAGACCATGCGTATTCCCTACACGCATTAGAGACCCAGTAGATTCGTCTCCTAGTTGGTCAAATAAACACTAAACAAAATTAGTATACTCAGTCTAAAGAAATGTTAGTTCGATTGGCATCAACCGGCCGATACGTGTTCCCTTAAAATGCCATCAAATCAAAGAACATTTAAAATTACATACGACAAAATATGTGCAATTCAGAATATAACGAAATGAAGTCTGCTTAATTATTTGCATTAAAAAAAGATCGGAAAAATTAGTTACATAATCAAGGTGGTTCATTTTCAAAGATGGCACGGCTGATGAATCACTTTATGAAAATAAAAAATAAGGGACGCGGACGAAAGTGGCTGACCACCGCCCAAAACTAGAAAGTTCGATATTCCACGAAAAGGTTCTTCCCAAAAGGGAAAATTGGATTAAACCAATTTGCGCATCAAGGGGCACAAAACCTAACCTAAATTAAGATTAATTTTTTCGTGTTTTGGGGATTGATATTGGATAATGCCGGGCGTTTGGCTCCCTAGCCATAAGACAAGAGTTCGTTTTCGCATTCTCGTCAGCAAACCAGAGCTTTTGTTTTTGCTTCCCGGGTTGCTTAGACGTTCACATATGTTTGGAATTTTATCGTGTTTAACTAGTGCTAACTTGGGTACCAGCATATATACCTAGACACCCAGTTGGTGCTTGTTACTGACGAAATGAATTTGAAACACGGAAAATAAAACTTAATTTAACATTCAAATGATTACAATAGATTTGTATTCATATAACGATGGTTCAAGCTCGATTTGAACAAATCAGTTCGTCAACTCATGTGAAATTCTGTCGGAGCAGAGTTACATCTAACACCTCTTATCTTCGAGACCGTGCAAATATTGGGCAATTTGCTATGTTGAGTATATGCAGATTCGTACTGCATAAGTATTCCATTTATCCAAAGTCTCTGAAATTGATATTTGTGCTGTCCCAAACTATGTGATTGTGTTTTACATAACTGTCGATTTAGTGGAAACCCATTTCGGTTACAGTATGATACAACCATTTTGAAACCCCCCACTCGCTCTGAGTAAATTATAAAGTTTAAAGTAAAAGGTCTCACATTAATTTGTTACTGTGTGGCATTTATGAACATAATATATAAATAACGTGATTTTGCTCAATTCCAATCCATATAAATAAAAATGCTAATATTAGCAGCTCAAACTGATTCTTTCCTACTTCCTTACGATTTTTTTTGCAGAACTTTGCCCGCGTCAAAATGCAGGTAACCATGTCACTCAGCTCGCTGGTAGGAACCAGTTCGTCGTTCAGCGAACAATCACTTCGCCGTGCGCTGAAAACGATCCTGGTGTACGCCGAATCCGATACTGACCTGCAAGACACGACCTTTCCGGAGCAGGTCCAAGATCTGCTGTTCAATCTACATATGATACTTTCCGACACAGTGAAAATGAAAGAGTACCAGGAGGATCCGGAAATGTTGCTGGATCTGATGAACCGCATTGCCAAAGGGTATCAGAATTCACCCGATCTGAGACTGACCTGGCTGGAGAACATGGCAAAGAAGCACATGGAGCGAGCGAACCACACCGAAGCGGCCATGTGCTACGTGCATAGTGCAGCTCTGGTTGCCGAATACCTGAGCATGCTCGAATCGCAAACGCATCTTCCCGTGGGTGCTGTTTCTTTCAAACACATTTCCCCGAATGCGCTGATGGAATCTGCTGTGTCGGATGATGTTTTAAGCCCCGGCGAGGATGGCATCTGTTTGGGAAATAGGTTCACCGAAGGCGGTCTGAAAGCTTTGCTTGAAGAGGCATCTAATTCGTTTCAGATTGCTGGAATGTACGAAGCAATGAACGACGTCTACAAAGTGCTAATTCCTATATGCGAAGCAAATCGCGATTTCCGAAAGCTAGCACAAGTACACGGAAAGCTTCAGGAAGCATTTAATAGGATCGCACAACTGCATGGGAAGCGAGTTTTCGGAACTTACTTCAGGGTTGGGTTTTATGGAGCGAAGTTTGGTGATTTAGATCAGCAGGAGTTTATTTACAAAGAACCGACTTTGACGAAATTACCGGAAATATTCAGTCGGCTGCAAAACTTTTACGCTGATCGATTCGGTCCAGACGTGGCTCAGATTATCAAAGATTCCAATGCGGTCGATGTAAAAACACTAGATCCTGAGAAGGCTTACATCCAGATCACCTATGTAGAACCTTATTTTGAAACGTACGAATTGAGATATCGAGAGACCTATTTCGAAAGGAACTTCAATATAAGTAAGTGCATCCGTTGACGCAGCTCAAATTGTTTATCAATATTGTTTCTTTTTTAGAGCGATTTATTTTTGCAACACCCTTCACCAAGTCCGGAAAGGCTCACGGTGAACTGCACGAACAGTGTAAACGAAAAACTATTCTCACCACAGCCAATCACTTTCCTTATGTGAAAACTCGTATCCAGGTGGTCAGTCGAGAGCAAATTGTTCTCGAACCGATAGAGGTCGCAATTGAGGATATACAGAAAAAGACGGCTGAACTGGCAGCTGCCACGAATCAGGAACCGGCTGATCCCAAGATTTTGCAAATGGTCCTGCAGGGTTGTATTGGCACTACGGTCAATCAGGGCCCAATGGAAATGGCTCTGGTTTTCCTCTCGGGCATCGCCGACAGTACAACCATCCCTACGAAGCATCAAAATAAGCTGAGACTTTGTTTCAAAGACTTTTCGAAAAAGTATGGGTCGTTCAATGCAAACGTTGCAGTAGATTGACAATGAATTGTTTCTTTTTTAGATGCTCGGATGCTTTGAAGAAGAACCGCAATCTCATTCTGTCTGATCAAAAAGATTATCAAAAAGAATTAGAGCGAAACTACGCCCGTTTCACCGAACGCTTAGCTCCGTTGATCACCATCACGCCAACCCAGGCGCAGGGAGTGGTTGCTGCGAATAACGGGTTGCACAATAGTAAGCTAACTCCGTTGAGATGGTAAGATGATTGACTCATTGAAAACCTTTCCCACATACCAAAAATAATGCACTTGAGAAAGAATTTGTTCGACATATTTTTGTACTGAGATAATGATTCACAGGAGGTGATTACACAAATTAATGTGTAGTGTCTTAAACATTCTATAACTTGATTTTATTGCAATATCTTAAACCAAAAAAATAATTGTTTTATTTTTTTCCAAATTGTATTTAGTTTATTCGCATATTTTAAGATATCAGATAATGTTTTTTGTTATATTCGAACAGAGCCTTCATAAAATTATTTAATTGTGAAATTCATACATTTTACATAACTCATCGTACTCAAATAATAATCAATGTTTAGTAAAATAAAGATAAGCCCAGACTTCAAACTATGATGACAGTCCCTATCAGAGGAAGTTGTTATGCTATTCCCTGGAAAACCCGGGAATTAAAGTTTACCTGGAATCCTCAGATAATTTTGAAAGTTGACCACGATTATATTAAAATTGTATCAACTGTCACGAACAACGTCGCAGCAAAAATGTTGGTCCTCTATACTGTTGAACCTTTTCTGGAGTATTATTAATTGGGAGCACGTCGTATGGCATAAGTTCGTTTGGCATAAGTTCATTTGGCATAAGTTCATTTGGCATAATGTTCATTTGGCATAGCAGTAGGTGACACATACGTTCGTTTGGCATAATGTTCATTTGGCATAATGGTCATTTGGCATAATGGTCGTTTGGCATAATGGTCATTTGGCATAAGGGTCGTTTGGCATAATTTAAAAAATGCGTTGAATTTTCTGTTACCAGTCGTTGTCGCCTAATGTGCCTACGCCACATCGCTTTAAACCCGGTGCTGTCCGACATCGCTCCGCTCCGTCGGACTTGAACTAGTTGATAGCACCTATGTTTGAGTAATCCAGGCAAACGAGTGGATCACAGGTTTGCTCGCGAGGGGCCGCCGACGCACCATCGGAACCCGGCGGATCCCGCTTCGGATCTTTGGTCTCAGTTATGCGACAATGCCAAGGGTTAATTGGTATATAGGTTCAAATAACTGCTCACATTTGAAAGAAGAATCAACCCTTATATTTAAGTAATCCGGGCAAACGAGTAAATCAACACTTTGCTAGCGAACTTATTAAACATGCAGATTAAAAGAGCTGCTCATTTTTGAAAGAAGGAGTCAACTCCTAATTTTGGGTGAAACGGACAAACGAGTATATCACCAGTTTACTTGCGAGGGCCATTTGGTATGCAAATTTAAAGAACAGCTCATGACTGAAAGAAGGAATCAACCTTCTGGCAAATATACACGTATATATTTGCCAGAAACAAGGATAGATTCCTTCTTTAAGACATGAGCAGTTCTTTGAATTTGTATACCAAATAGCGCTCGCAAGTAAACTAGTGATCCACTCGTTTGCTCAAACTTAGGGGTTGATTCCTTCTTTCAAACATGAGCAGTTCTTTGAATCAATATACCAACTAGCCCTTGGAAATATCGCATAACCGAGACCAAGGGGCCGAGGTGGTCATCGACCCGCCGTCAGAAGTGGCTACCTCTCACCAGCAACTCACTCGTTTGCTCGAGTTACTCAAACATAGGGGCTATCAAATAGTTTAACTACCATACTTAAAGCGATGTGGCGTAGCCACATTAGGCGTCAACATTAAATATAAGAGATTTCAATGGATATTTCAAATTATGCCAAACGACCATTATGCCAAATGACCATTATGCCAAACGACCATTATGCCAAATGACCATTATGCCAAATGAACATTATGCCAAATACAAATTATTTGTATTTGATTATGCCAAACGAAAGCATGTGTCACCTGCTGTTATGCCAAATGAACATTATGCCAAATGAACTTATGCCAAATGAACTTATGCCAAACGAACTTATGCCAAACGACGTGCTCCCGATTAGAATATAATTATTGTGTGTAAATGGAGAACAATGAGTCTAGTTATGTAAGGTATGCAAGCTAGGCTCGATAGACTATCCAAGTCAGTCTTGGATCACATACATTATGAGCAACATAAGATGTTGTTTCAAGCTGTTCTCAACCCCTATTCGCCAGTTTTCACGTCGCAACCCGTTACAACTTGTTAAGGCCCAGGTTGAACATGTTATGTCAATGAGCCTACTTCACACCCCTTCTAATTGATTCTATATGCCACATAAATCCTTCTATTCCATTCTATTTTCGACATGTATTAGTTTGGAAGATTAAAAACCAAATGAGATCCTACGCCCTTTAATTATTCCCAAAGGTGTATGTAATAAAATTCTGATCCCTTAAAATTTACCTCTATGCACAAGTTTTCTAAACCCTTGACGATTATCGCACATTATTAGTAATACAAACAAGTATTTTATTGGCCACATGTTTTTATGGAATCTCACAGTACATAGACACGATAAATGGTATTTTCTCATTTTTTCTACGTACAAGTTACAATACACATAAAATTAATACAAATTTTATAAATGCAATATGGTTAGCAACATGTCACGATAACGACCAATAATACAATAAATTAATAAAATAGATTATAGGGAATTGATGTGTCTTATGTTAAAATTTGACGATTTTGTGCTATGACTTTTAAGCATATATTCCTATAAATATGGCAATTCAATTTTGGTTGACTTCGTAAATAAATTAGTGTGGGATTTCTAGACTTCATTAAATAATTAGACTGAATATGATATTGATAAAAGATTAGCTCAACATCCGAAACTCGAAGACATCAAGAAGTTATTCTCAGCTTACAGTTCATCGTCAAAGTGGTGAATATTCTGCAAGTGATCGCCGTAGTCGGTAGCTTCACTGCCAACAAAAACGTCGTACTTATCAATGATTTCTTCATATGAAAGGCGATCATCGTGATCTTCGTCGGAAGATGCAAAAAGGTGTGCCACCTCATCCTCAGCGACTTCCCTAAAATCATGTTCATGATAGAAAATGTTAGCATGACGTAACAATGAGTTTCTCTTTATTTACTTTCTCGTTACAGATCGATACTTTAAAAAATAATTTCATTATAGCAACACTTACTCGTTACTGGGTAGAATCCAGGAGAGAATTTCGTTCCCATTCAAGTATCCATCACCATCCTTGTCGAAATCGTTATCAAAACGATCCTTTTCCGTGATCAGCCACTCCTTATCGTGACCGCGCGAGTGCTCCGCAGCATACTCCTGAAAGTCAATCTTCCCGTCGAGATTGGTATCTTTGTTGCGCAATGTTTGCTTCAGTACGACAGAAAACATTTGCGGAAACTCTTCCGGTGACATGAACAGCACAAACTCGCTTGGATCCAGCCTCCCGTCGTGATTGCTATCCGCAGCTTCAAACATCTCTTTATCGTCGGTAATCAGTTTCTTCTCCTCTTCTTTACTTGCGTCCATTATGACTGGTTTGTCTGTCTCCTCATCTTCACTATCCATACCGTATGTATCGGCATAGTACTCCTGCCACGTTATAACATCGTCGGCGTTCTGATCCACATCTTCGAACCGATCGGCAGATTCCTCCTCCAGCAGACTCTTAAACGAGCGCAGTATCCATGCTTTTAGCTCGTGCCGGTCAACGAAGCCATCCGAATTCAAATCCATTTTGATAACCAGTTGAGCTAGTCTCCGTTTCGATTCCTCCGGGGATAAAGTATCAAATTCTTCTGCCTCTTTGACGCTTCCCAAAATTGCCTCATGGTCGAATTCCGAGTGGTGTTCGTCGCCGTCTATATGATGCGCATCCCGGGGGGCAAAACTTCCATCTTCTAGTCGTTCTTTGGATCCGGTGCTGACCGTATTGTGACCGTGCTTATGAGTCGTCGCTGCATATGTGAGATTTAGTGCACCAATAAACAGCGCCACGAGAGTGGTTCGTCCAACCATTGCCGGTGCTGTTGGTTCAAAATCTAATATGATTATACTATTCGCTTACACACGAAATTTAAATTTGTCCCTGTATCAGTCCATAGTGATACAATTCTAATAATAGATCGCTGTTCACAAACTGCATTTGGTGATCTAAATATTTTTTTTTTGTTGAGGGAGCTTACCTCAATATATGTAATTTGGGAACCGATCTTTCTGTATACAATTTAATAATAAATGCTCAAAATTTCCAGAATTTAAGAAACAAATCCATACGCGATGTAAGCGTAAAAATATACGTGATGTAAACAATGCTGGATGATATTAATTTTTGACGTTTCAATTTCTTATCAATTCAATATTAATTCTTCAAAAGGGCTAATGAGATTTTTGTAAACAAACTTCTTTCGCTCATTACTCTGCTGCCGAGTTGAATTTCTTGAAAAATACACTTGAATCAACACATTTACCCTTGGTAGAATCGATTTCAAATGTTTTCTGTGTTGAAATTATAACAAAATAAGAGAATCTGATCTGATATCAGCAAAATAAAAGTTTGTTTACAAATCTTATTAGCCCTATTCAAAAGTTGATACGGAATTATGGAGTGCGTTTAGTAACCACATTACAGTACACGCAGAAAAAAAATCAGTGAAAATAAACAAATTTTGGTTTTAAATAATAATTTTCCCGTTTGATATAGTGACAAACAAAATTCAGGTTTGATTCAATCAATACTGTTGGTTGAAATTACCAACAAATTCATTTGTTGGCTTTTCAATAGTTTCAACAAATATTTCGTTTGAAACAACAAAATCATGGTAAGTTTAACCGAACAAACAAGTTCGAAGAAACAAAAACAAATCTTTTGTATTAACCAAAGGAGAGAACAGCTCAAACTTAGTTGAAATTAAACAAAGATTCTGTTGGTTTTTAACAAAGGGATCAGTTAGATCCAACAAATTTTATTTTGATTCAACAATGTTTTTATTTAAAATGTAAACAGAAGTATTTGAGTATTTGTTGAACTAAACCAAATACATGCTTTCGAAAAACGCCCATTTCAGTTTGAAACAGTCGTTCGCCACGTTTTAGATTCAACTAAACGTTTTGTTGATTCAAAAAGGCCTGATTTTTCTGCGTGTATAACCATGTCTGAAACGGAATTATTGAATGTGAATTTGTGATACATATCTCGACAAACATGATTACGGCTTAAAAGCCAACTGTCAAAATTCACTTTGAACGGAAATTTCGTACAAACCGTAACTAGCAAATCACAGATGTTGGCAGTAGATTAAAGAGAAAAGTTGTCTTTATCGTTAACTGCTATGTAATGTATTCGGCTAGTAACGGTTTGTCCGCAATTTCCTTTCAAAGAGAATTTTGACGGTTGGCTTTTAGGCCGTAATCCTATGTTTGTCGAGAAATGATGATTGGCATAGGATAACCAACCTAATTTGGACCCCTACATGTTTTGAACCTTGTTAATGTTTTTGTCTCCTGCGCTGCCAGGTTTCTCTGCATTTGTTTGGATTGATGCAAAAATTACATTCCTTTGTTTTGTCTATTATGTTTGAATATCATTATTTCAACAACTAATTGTTTAAAATTAACAGAATCTACAGTTTTAAAAAATATCACGTTTCATATTTCAACAATAACTAAGAGAAACCGGTGGAAGTGTTACATTTTCAAATTGGATTTAAATATACAATTGAAATATTTTTTATTGATCCAATTAGTTTGACTGTTTTGGTATTATGCTTGTCCGTGTTTTCTTTGATATGTTCTATCTAAATTATTGGGGAAGGGTCCGAAATGTGAAAAATTCATGCTGTACAGAAATGTCATTTTCGATTTTATGTGAATGTATAAAACATCCATTGACAGTTTTCTTTCAAGAACAATAATTTTGGAGCAGACTCGTGTATGTATTGCCTTAAACAACATAGGCAAGCAAAAATTATTGACGTTAATGTAATTCACTTCATCTCGGGGTCCAGAATTGGTAGGTTACCCTAATTGTTAGCGAGTTTAAAGAACACCAGACATTGCAAGTGTCCAAGAGCTGTTGTAAAGCTAACCATTTCCTGATGCACTTGAAGATCATGTATAATTTAACGTCAACAGCGTAGAATATACATCACCATGATAGTCTTATTGTAGCTAGAACATTGATAAACAGTGTGTATAAAAGTGGGCCGTAATTATTTCCCTTGGACACTCCCGAGTTGTTCAAAAATGCAACAGAGAACACGTTTACTACAAGTTGGGGAACTCTCAGGTACGATTGGAGCCACCAAATTAGATTTAAATGTCAGTATATACCGTATCGATTTGAGCACCTGTGTATATAGGGGAAGACGGGGTAAAACGCACCCTGTAAGGAAATATGACTATAACTCAGCTAAAGAACATCAAGTGGAAGAATTTAAATAATGATATCGTTTAGCCAACATTTTCCTCTGTAATCACAATCATAACGCTTTGCAAAATAATCAAAAGCATGAAAAATATTCAATTCTTCAAAATCATTAAAATTTAATTATTAATTTATTTCATATTACCTTTTTAAAAATCAGCGGGGCAAAACGCACCTGTTCGGGGGTAAAATGCACCACAACAACGGGGCATAATGCACTAAAACAACGGGGCAGAATGCTCGGTGAACAAGCAAGCAGTTTTGTTTTCTGACGAAATTTCACAAAAGTGTGCCATTAAATAGCCTTAGATTATGCAATTAGTAGGTTTTAAGAACAGTTACTCTGTTTTCGATTAAAAAATCAGCAAAATCAAAGAAGAGGGCATTTTGCTCCCGATGGAGCAGAGAAATATATTTAGCAAAAAGTGAATTATTTAGTAGATTTTTCATATATATTGCGACAGAATAAAGAACAACCGTCATGGGGGGTTACTTTACGCCACGGGGCTACTTTACGTCAAAATTAAAGAATGATACTTGAGTTTCTAGTTCAAATTTAACGCTATATTTTGACAAAAGCAAAACATAGTATTATTCGCTGGTTAAACACAAATATAAAAATTGGATATAGGTTTAAGGAAATGCTTGCAAGTAATCGTAGTGGGCGAGGAAACTGAAACATAAAATATACGCAGAAAACATTGTAACTTAATTTCTCTTGGGAAAGTGTGATATACTAATCAAATTATTAGATAAGATAATATAGATTACGTGAAACTAACCTAGCAATGTAATGCAATTATTCGTGTTTGCACTTTTTTCCGTACTTTTGATTGTTTGGTAATTGAACCATATGTCCATTTCGTCTAAATTGGGGGCTACTTTACGCCAAGCTTTACCAAAAGTCTTTTTTTTACAATGAAGAATACAATTTACGTCCTAACCCAGTACACGTGCTATTAGTAGATGCCAAGCTGCCACACGGGGTGTACTGGAGTGTCGGGCTCTCATGCTGACGCCGCCATGACTAGGTAATACCGACTAAACTCCATTGGGCACCGCCATTGTTCCCCCCCAGGGACTACCTCTCGGTATTACTTCTGGGGGGGTGGCTGTACTTGATGTACTCACTCACTCTCGCTCACGCGTTCATGCATCCTGTATGAGGCTAACTTGGGTGCTCTCTCTCTCTTACACCTTGATTCACTCTCTAACGCTCCACATGAGGCTTACTTTTGTGCTCACCTTTTTCGTACCTTGCAAGGGCTGATTTGTGTGCTCACCTTTTTCATACCTTGGTAGGCTTACTTTTGTGCTCGCCTCTAACATACCATGTAAGGCTGACTTGGATGCTAACCCTATCACCTGATTCACTCTCGATTATACCACTCTATTATACCCCTGTCGCTCCCCCTGGCATCCCATGTGGGACATTTTCCTTAGGCCCCACTTCTGACATGCCATGTGAGGCTTACTTGGGTCCTCACCGTTTTCGTACCTTGTAAGGCTTTCTTTTGTGCTCACCCTTAACATACCGTGTGAGGCTGACTTGGATGCTCACCCTTTCACTCCTCTGCCACGCCACGAGACATCGATAGCTACATACTACGCTACGACCCTCCCATCTTGGAATGAGGCATTCCATATATACGCCTATACATTCGTTCTTCTGCCTTGCTTCGGGGTGGCTGGGTTTACTCCTTACGCGGTTGCCAATCGCTGCGCCAAACCTGCCTCAGCATGAACAGACCATTCACTCACTTTTCTGTGCGCGGCCTTTTTCGCTCCAACTAACCAATCACTAGTTAGTCGTGACCGTCGTCTGTTGCTTGGTGCGCCAGATTCCCTGTAGCTTACAGGCAATTTGGGTGGTTGCAGTGGAGACTGCGTTCCACTTCTCCACCGATTGGCACATCCGCTGAATAAGGGTATCAGGGGTTGTGTCCCAGCCACAGACTTCAAGCATTGCTCTTCTTTCGACGTCGAAACGAGGACATACGAACAGTATGTGTTCGGCAGTTTCGTCTACACCTGGGCAGTCAGGGCAGACGGGAACCTCCGCGTGCCCGGACCTGAGGAGGTATCCCACTCACGCTGCCATCTGGCGACCGAGGTCACCCTGGTGCGCTCGCGGGCTCCTCTATTTCCACGTAGCTCGAAACGCTTCTCATCTTCCCGGATAACCAGTCCGACTAGCATCATGCTCGCTATCCCGCAGGATGAATCGTGTGATACCGTGCGGTAGGCAGATATCACTCTGAGGCACATCACGCGGTAGGTGCTCTCCAGTTTCTGTAGGTAACTGGTTACCCTCAGTGCTCTTGACCATGACGGGCTGCCATACCTGAGGATAGATACGGCAACGCCTGCCAGTAGCCTACGTCTACTGGCGCACACCTTTGAGCTGTTCGACACATTCCCCGATAGTGCTGCAACAGCAGTCGACGCTCTCTTGCATGTATAGTCGACATGGCTGCCGAAGGTCAGCTTGTCGTCTATAATGACTCCGAGAGACTTCAGACTCCGCTGTGAGGTGATCACGACTTCTCCCACATGGATAACTGCATGTTGTGCCGACTTGCGGTTGTTGACCATAACTACCTCCGTTTTATGCTGAGCGAGCTCCAGGCCTCTCGCGCTCATCCATTCCTCCACCGTGTTGATCACGTGTTCTGCAGTTACTTCTACCTCAGGGATTGACTCCCCATAGACCTCCAAGGTTACGTCGATCTTGACCCCAGGAGGGAACTTCAGTTTCAGAACCCCGTCAAACATGAGGTTCCATAGCACCGGGTCTAGGATCGAGCCCTGCGGGACTCCGGCGGTAATAGGAACCTTGTTCTGACCGGCATCGGTCTCGTATAGCAGTACGCGGTTCTGGAAGTAGCTTTCCAGGATCCGGTACAGACCCACCGGTAGGCTAAACCGGTGTAACGAGAGCGCGATGGCATCCCAGCTTGTGCTGTTGAATGCGTTCTTCACGTCAAGTGTCACTAACGCACAGTATCGAATGCCTCGCCTTTTTCGTTGAATCGCTATCTCGGTAGTCTTTATCACTGAGTTGATAGCGTCCACCGTGGACTTACCCTTCCGAAAGCCAAACTGGTTGCTTGACAGGCCGTCCGTGCCTTCTGAGTACGGGGTTAGCTTGTTGAGGATGATCCTCTCAAGCAAGCAAGTCATGTCGATCAGACAGAATGGTCTGTACGCCGATGGGTCGCCTGGCGGCTTCCCGGGCTTCGGCAACAGCACCAATTTCCATCTATCGGGGAAGCGGCACTCGTCAAGGCATCTCTGCATAGCTAGCCTGAACATGTTGTAGCGCTTGGCCCCTGCTATTTGTACAGCGGCTGCCCCACTCTACTGCCCAAGCGTCAAAGTCTCCCGCTATGACTACCGGTTTCCGGCCCACTAGGTCTGACGAGATCCTGTCGATCATCTGGTTGAACTGTTCTATGGGCCACCTTGGTGGAGCGTAGCAGCTACAATAGAACATACCATTGATCTTGGCAATCGCAACACCCTCGGCGGAGGAGTGTATTACCTCTTGAACCGGGAACCGTCCCGTTGTACAGATTGCCACCATCCCAGACCCGTCCGACACCCAATAGCCGTTGCCGGCAGGGATGTTGTACGGGTTGGATATGAGGGCGACATCTGTTGGGCTGCTGCACAATGGTTAAGATTTAGCTACGTGACTTCACGGCTTCTTCTTATTTGCCTCACCGAAGGGACACGAAGGTCCACCCATAGCATGGTTACGAGCTTGCTTCTTAGCGGTGCAGATAAGGCATTTATGCGCCTTAGTGCAGCCCCGCTCCTTATACCCCTCCTCGCCGCAGCGACGACATAGTTTGCTCCTGTTTGTACTCTTACATTCGTACGACTTATGGCCGGACTCAAGGCACCGATAGCACCTATCTACTGACGGCGGCTGGGGTATGCTAAATTGACATACTGACCAGCCGATCTTCAGTTTTCCTATTACGGTAACCTTTTTTGCTTCCGCTTTCAGTAGCCTGAGGTAGGCTACTTGCGTGCCGGAGGGTCCCGCTCTCAAGCGCACAGAAGCCCGCTCAATTACTGCGCCACATTGTTCCTTGACGGCAGCGACGACATCATCTGCGGTCGTGAACTCGTCCAGTTGCTTACACTGGAGAGTCATTTCCGCCCCTAACGACCTCACCTGGGCGCCTTCACCCACGACCTCTTGGGCCAAGGCCTTATATACCGCACTATCCCAGTGAGCAAATTTTCTGGCAGAGACCGCTCTGCTAGATTTCTGTAAGTCTTGGTTTGGCAGCCCTGTCAGATTTCTGCGCGTATCCTGTCGGGTTAGTTGAGCTAGGGCGAACTCGGTTTCGCTCGCGTTTTCTGGCAAATTTTGACAGGAACCGAGCAAAACCCTGGCATAACTCGGACATAAACTGTGCAAAGATCCTGGCAATTCCTACCTGGTAGAATTTAGCACGAATCGGGCAAAACATTTGACAAAGATGTGGTAGGAAGCGTGCAGAGATCTTGGCCGTACATTTCTGGCTGGATTCTGGTTAAAAGTGAGCAGCATCGGTTGGTTTAACCGCTTCTGTCAGAAACGGTTGTTGCATTTGAGCGAATTTGTTGCCAGAGTTCTCGCACAAATCGCGTAAAATGCTCGCAGAAACTCTGCCAGCATCAATTTCGCTTTGCTTGACGTTTGCTAAC